>NC_044563.1:3119061-4346561 GCF_007565055.1 Rhinopithecus roxellana | reverse complement strand
GAAAATAGAGCTCAGAGAGGTTGAGTGATATTCCTCAGGTCACACAGCAGTTTGGTGGCGGGAATGGGTGTGCTGGCTCCAAGTCTAGCATTCTCTCTCCCCAACTCCCAAGTCAAATGAGGAGCTTAGAGTCTGAGGACGATAATCCCTGAAAACCTCTCAGGAAGGCCATCTTGGAGACCCATCTCTAAGGTAGATCTAGCACCTAAGTGTCTCCTCCTGCCTGTCTCTGTAGCAGAATGCCAGATTAAGTTCTAAGCGTGGGTTTAGAGGGAAGCTTGTATGGAAAATGCACAGGTCACGTTGAACACAAGGATCCCAGGGTGTGGGGTGATGTCTGCATGCTGAGAGGCACCAGGCCATGAGACCTTAATGAGGAACAGTGCGGTCACCTCCTGCAACTCAGGTGCCCTCTGAGGAGTCTGCTCCCTGGGTTGTGGGTGGTAGGTGGAACAACTTGCAGTGCTTAAATTTTTGCTTTTATCACTGTTCTTTGGGGGGAAAGCATCCATTCCAGTTAAATCTGAATGTATTCACTGCATCCACAAGAAGAATGAGGAAGGCTCCAAAGCCTGCCCTGAGCTGGTTTACATTTTACACTTCATTCTGCACTTTAAACTTTACCTTGCTCTGTCCTGCCATTACCCGCACCCCTACCTCCACCTCATAAAATATTACAGTCAATTTATACAGGCGGGTAAAATATAAGAAAATTGTTTAAATTACATCAGGATGAAAGACAAAAATAAAGGAAGTCAAGGATGGGGGCAGGAAGGGAGTGTGCCAGGAGTGAGCCCCAGGACCATGACTCTGAGAGGCCAGACCTGCTCGTCCCATAGACCACAGGGCCAGACATGAAAATCAACCCATGGCTCAGGAAGAACTCTCCCCCAGCCACTCCCCCGACGGCAGCCACAGGGCCTTTGCACAAGCATTCTCCTTTGACATGGTTTGGAGCTGTGTCCTGCCCAAATCTCATGTTGAAATGGAATCTTCAGTGCTGGAGGTGGGGCCTGGTGGGAGGTGACTGGATCATGGGAGCGGTTTCCCATGAACGGTTTGGCACCGTTCCCCTTGGTGATAGTGATAGTGAGTTCTCATGAACCAGTTTTCATCTGGTTGTTTTAAAAGAGTGTCGTACTTCGCCCTTTCTCTCTCTCTTGCTCCTGCTCCTGCCTGTGAGACGTCTGCTCCCCCTTTGCCTTCCGCCATGAGTAAAAGCTCCCTGAGGCCTCCCCAGAAGCACATGCCGCCATATTTCCTGTACAGCCTTCGGAACTGTGAGCCAATTAAACCTCTTTTCTTCATAAATTACCCAGGTTTCAATATTTCTTTATAGCAGTGCGAGAATGACCTAATGTATCCTTCCCAGAGCATCTTTCTCCATGCCTCTTCCTCATTCTCTTGGCTTAAAAGTCTCCTGGACAGAGACCCTCCTGGACCACTCCATCCAGCTGTGAGCATGCATTCACCACACTCCTCACATGGACTCCTCTCCTGTGTAGGACTTTGTAACTAGGTGTTTTAGACTGAGTTGTAATTTACATACGGTAAAATGCTCAGATCTTAAGTGAAAATTGGATCAATTGTAACATGAATCTAAACATCTACACCCCATTAAGATGTAAAATAGCTCCATCACCCCAGAACGTGGCTCTTTCCCCTTCCCCAGCAATGCCCCCACCACATTGCCCCATGGCATAATTCTGCCTATTCTAGCTCTTCCTATAAATAAAAACATGAGTGCAGGTTCTTCTGTGTCCAGCATCCTCGGTGCGGGGGAATGTTTTGGTGCCCATGAGTAGTATGTCCTCCAATGCCCCATTGTGTGGGTGTCCTCATGGGGTATCCATTCTTCTAGGAAGATCCTGTGGCTGTTTCCAGTTTGAAGCCATTATTAATAAAGCTGCAAGGAAGAAATCTTTTTATGGACATGTGTTTTTATGTCTCTGATAAATACATTCAACTGGAATTACTGGGTGTATTAGGCCATTCTTACAATGCCAAAGAGAAATACCTGGCCGCGCACACTGACTCATGCCTGCAATCCCAGCACTTTGGGTGGCTGAGGCAGGTGGTTCACCTGAGGTCAGGAGTTCAAGACCAGCTTGACCAACATGGCAAAACCCCGTCTCTACTAAAAATACAAAAATTAGCTGGGCGTGGTGGCAGATACCTATAATCCAAGCTACTCGGGAGGCTGAGGCAGGAGAATCACTTGAATCCGGGAGGTGGAGGTTGTAGTGAGCCATGATCGTACCATTGCACTCCAGCCTGGGCAACAAAAGCAAAACTCTGCTTCAAAGAAAAAAAGGAATACCCGAGCCTGGTGAGCCGAGATTGTACCACTGCACAGCAGCCTGGGTGACAGAGTGAGACTGTCTCAAAAAAAAAAAGAGTTTTTTTTTAAACTGAAAGAAAGAAAGACCTGATTCTGGGCAATTTACAAAGAAAAGAGGTTGAATTGGCTCACGCTTCTGCAGGCTGTACAGGAAGCATGGTGGAGTCTGCTTCGCTTCTGGGGAGGACTCAGGAAATTTACAATCATGGAGGAATGTGAAGCTGGCATGTCATGTGGCCACAGCAGGAGCAAGAGAGAGAGCGGGTAGGTGCCACACACTTTAAATGACCAGATCTCATGAGAACTCACTTACTCTCATGAGGACAGTACCAAGGGCATAGTACTTACCTTGCTTGAGAAACTTTCCCCATGATCCTATCACCTCCCACCCGGTCCCACCTCCAACAGTGGAGATGACATTTCAATATGACATTTGGGCAGGGACAATGTCCAAACTATATCACTGTGTTATGACATAGGATGAAAGTGCCTTTAATGATTTAAGAAACTCCCAAACAATTTGCCAGAGTGCTTTGCCAGGTTCCGTGCTCACCAGCAGCTTCTGAGAACATAACGGGATTCTAATGTGTTGGCCTCACGCATCATCCGCCCCTCTTCACCCGCTAACATAAATGCCAGGGGAAAAGGGCGGTGTCTCTTGGGCTCATCTCTGAATCAATGCCTAGCACAGGGACTGGCACTTAGCAGATACTCAATAAACATTTGCTGAATGAATGAAGCATTTGTACGGCAGCTTTTCCTTCTGCTGCAAATTGGCCAGGGACCCACGTGCCTTACTGAGGATCAAACAGGCTGGGGTTCCTATCCTTTTGTGAATGTGGAGGCACCGGGGGCAGGAGGGAGGGCTATCACATGGCCACCCTGGGGAGTGTCCGGTGAGAGTACTAGGGATTTCCCTAGCATTGGGACAAAAGGGAAGGGAGGCCCCAAAGAGTTCTATTCAGAGCATGGCCCATACTGCTTTACTGTGAGTTTCTGAGCCAGGTGTAACCAAATGCTCGCTGCTGCCAAGATAAAGTCTCAGGGAGGAACTTACAGAGGACTCCCAGGGGAATTCCCATAAGAAAACTTTTGTAACTGCAACCAAGTGAGATCACTTGTTGGATGGAGACAATAAAGTGGGGACATAGCTACCCAAAATGAGCTCTTGAGAAAAAAAAAAATGAATGGGGAAGGTTTTTTTTCTGCCAGTAATTAGCTGGATGTTTCATTTGTGTGTTTGAGGTACTCACAGAGGAAGAAAATAGAATGCATCACCTGCTTTATACGGGAAAGTTTGTTAGTGAGAGATAGAGATGGGCGGGGGGGAGGGGGGACGCACGCTCCCCACCAATCTAAAAGTCATGTCAGGTCATTAAAAAGCATTTTAAAGGAAAAGGCCTGATAAGCATAAGAAAAGGCATTTAAGTTCATTAGTCATCAGGAAATGCAAAGCAAAACCACCTTGTGATACCATCATACACACACCTGAGTGGCTGAAATGCAAAGCCCATGAGATACCAAGCTTTGACAAGAACGTGGAGCAACTGGAACCCTTGCCTACTGCTCATGGGTGTGGAAACTGATACTCGGGAAGACTGATAGGCAGATTTACTATTGAACAAACACGTAGTCTGTGGCCCAGCAAAGCCTTCCATGGGCATCACTCAACAGAAATGCACACACATCCCAAGCCATGAGTGCAAGTGTCCCCAGCAGCACCGTTCATGATACCCCACAACTGGAAACTCCGGCAGGGCCTGTCCACACTCAGACAGGAGGATGGATGACTATCTCACGGTCCCTTCCCACCATGCTGCCCTCTACAGCAACAGGAAGAACCACCTGCAACTGCTCCCAGCAACCGCAGTGGATCTCACAAATCTCACGTTGAACAAGAAAGGCCAGACACAAAAGGGTACCTGATCCTGTTTCTATCACACACAAAAGCAGGCAAATGAATCCATGGGGATAGAAACCAGAAGAGTGCCCTGAGGGAAAGGAAGGTGCTGCCGGGTGCTGGGTGTGTGGGCATGTGTTAGCAAAACATGTTGAGCTGCACACGTATTGCAGGTGCTTTTCTGTATATATCTGTGACACTTCAATAAGATGTTTGTGTGTGTGTGTGTTTTTGTTTTTGTTTTTTGTTTTTGTTTTGTTTTTTGTTTTTTTTGAGACGGAGTCTGGCTCTGTTGCCCAGGCTGGAGTGCAGTGGCTGGATCTCAGCTCACTGCAAGCTCCGCCTCCTGGGCTTAGGCCATTCTCCTGCCTCAGCCTCCCGAGTAGCTGGGACTACAGGCGCCTGCCACCTCGCCCAGCTAGTTTTTTGTATTTTTTAGTAGAGACGGGGTTTCACTGTGTTAGCCAGGATGGTCTTGATCTCCTGACCTCGTGATCCGCCCATCTCGGCCTCCCAAAGTGCTGGGATTACAGGCGTGAGCCACCGCGCCCGGCCGGTTTTTGTTTTTTTGAGACAGATTCTCACTCTTGTCGCCCAGGCTGGAGTGCAGTAGTGCAATCTCAGCTCACTGCAACCTCTGCTTCTCGGATTCAAGTAAGTCTCCTGCCTCAGGCTCTCCAGTAGCTGGGATTACAGGTGCCCACCACCACACTATTTTAGAAGGAGTGTTTAAATTACAGCCATGTGCTGTAATGATGTTTTGGTCAATGATGAACCATATACAGAGCAATGGTGGTCCCAAACCATCCCGTAAGATTGGGTGGTGTCAATCTGTGGTGCTACAATCTTAGGTGGTCCCGTAAGATTGTAATACCACGTTTTTACTGTACCTTTTCTATGTGTAGATATAAAAATACTTACCAGCTGAGCGCAGTGGCTCACGCCTGTAATCCCAGCACTTTGGGAGGCTGAGGCAGGTGGATCACAAGGTCAGGAGTTTGGGACCAGCCTGCCCAATATGGTGATAACCCGTCTCTATTAAAAATACAAAAATTAGCCAGGCATGGTGGCAGGTGCCTGTAGTCCCAGCTACTCAGGAGGCTGAGGCAGGAGAATCGCTTGAACCTGGGAGGCGAAGGTTGCAGTGAGCCGAGATCGTGCCACTGCACTCCAGCCTGGGCGACAAAGCAAGACTCCATCTCAAAAAAAAAAAAAAAAAAGTCTTATCATTATGTTGTCTACAGTATTCAGTGCAGTAACATTCTATGAAGGTTTGTACCCTAGATGCAATGGGCCACGCCATACAGCCTGGCTGTACAGTGGGCTATGTCATCTAGGTTTGTGTAAGAGTACTCTATCTTCACACTACGATGAAAACGCCTAATGACATGTTTCTCAGAATCCCCTTGGTTAAGTGGTGCATGACTGTATTTTCCAGTTCAGTTAGAAGATATAGGTCAGGAAACAGCTTCCAAGAAGTCATGAGTGCCATCGAGTACTTCATCCGTTGGAAAGGACCAACAACCACTGAGGGAAAAGCAAAGTCTGGTTCCTGTCTGATTCTACACCCCTAATACCCCAAAGTGAGTTCCTGACAAAGTGACGATCTGAGTGCAAAAAACAAAACCATTAAGTGTAAAAATAAAATTATAAATATTCTAGAAGAAAGTAAGATGGACACTTACATAATCTTCGGGAAAGATTTTCTGAGCACAGTACAAAACCCAGAAACTGTCAAGGAAAAATTTTTAACTTTCATGGATTCGAAAAAAAGAAAGAACACCATAAACAAAACAGAAAGAAAAATAACAAGCAAGCGGTAACCGTTTGCTGAGTATCCAATAGAGTTGTTTTTATCACTCTAAAATACACGTATTTACAGACCAATTTAAAATAAAAGACCGACACACCGATGGGAAAATCGGCATGACCACAATAGGCGACTTACCCCCCAAATGGCTATTTAGAAAAGACAGCTTTACTCATCATCAGAGAGATGCACGTTATAACATCTGAGATGCTCATGACATTGGCGACATCGATCGATATTACAATGGTTCAGCCTGTGGAAATCGAGCTGTCTCCTGATTCTGATATGGTCCCACTGGTCTCAGGACAGCTTGACGGCATGTCATCACCAATTCTCCCACAGACTCACTGTGAACCTCCTGTATGCAGCACGCTCTTGTATGGAAAGTGTTTCCTTCCATAGCCCTCTCCAGGCTGCAGGAAGCTTACTCTGTGCTGGGAGGGCATATCGCCCTTTATCTCCAGTGTTTAGCACAGAGGTGGGGCTTAGTAAATTGTTGGTGGATGGATGGGTGGGCGGATGGATGGATGGATGGGTAAATGGGTGGATGAATGGAATGGGTGGATGGATAGGTCATTATATTCATGGAGAGGATGGCGTAAATAAAACAGATGTTTACTACTTGATCAAATCACTCCAATTCTAGAAACATATCCTACAGAATTGATTGAGCAGGTGGGCAAAGACTGTTTCACATACAACAGTGAAAAAGAAGTGACCCTCAGTAGGGGCTGGGTGGCAACCTGTGGACACCCCACAGGGAATAGTGTGAGGCTGCTATATCCTGGCCCTCAGCTCCTGCCGTGTGCTCCCAGCCTCCATGTGCCAACCATAGAGCCTCTCCCCACTTCTGGAAGAATCTAGGCACACTCTCCTGTCCAGACCACCCCATGGGCTCCTCCTTCCGCCTGAGGCACTTTTCCTCCTGCTCTGACCCTTTGGACCTCCCTCATAACCTCTTCCCAGTCCCCAGGAGCCCACCAGGGGCTCCTTCAGCAGCCTCCAAAACCCCAGGTCCTCACAAAGTGGTCTCACCACCCTGCACCCCACCTGACTTTATCTTCATGAGGGTAGGGCTGTGTTCCCATCTTTCTGGCCGGATGTTTTTCAGGCATCTGGTCTGTGCTAGACGTGAGCTTCAGAGTAGTGAGATGTGATCCAGAACACAGTTAAATGAGAGAGAGAGAGTGTGTGTGCAAAAAGAACAGGTTACAAAATGATATGGTTTTTAGAAATTACAATGGCTAATATTTGCTGTGTTATATGTGCACTTTTACAGGGACGCTTATACGTGCACTTTTACAGGGACCATCTTATGACTTGTCATTGTGCCCTTCGAGGGAGGCACTGCTCCTTCCCCAATTTAAGATGAGGCAGCCTCAAAGGTCACAAGGTTGTGATGTGGTGAAGACTGTGCTCAAATCCACACAGCGGGAACCCAGGCTTCCAGGCCACTCTCAGATGGGGGCTGTGAGAATAAAGCATATCGCAAAGTTACGCAGCATCTCCTGGCTCTCAGGGCTTGCAACCACGGGCTTCTCCATCACACTGCCCTCAAAAAATATCGTGGAGCAATGGAGATATCTTTTGTGTGGCTGCCCTGGTTTCTTCTAGACTTGGCAAATAAGCTTTCAGTGCTACTGGGAGAGATTTGACACAGTGGGCACAAGTGAGGTTGACTTACACCAGCACATCTTTGAACAGTCCTTGACTTGTGGAATTAGAATTGGTGACAGAGGCCGGGTGCCATGGCTCACGCCTGTAATCCAAACACTTTGGGAGGCCCAGGTGGGTAGATCATCTGAGGTCAGGAATTCGAGACCAGCCTGGCCAACATCACAAAACCCCGTCTCTACTAAAAATACAAAAATTAGCCGGGCGTGGTGGCAGGTGCCTGCAATCCTAGCTACTCAGGAGGCTGAGGCAGCAGAATTGCTAGAACCTGGGGGGGCGGAGGCTGCAGTGAGCCGAGATCGCGCCAGTGCACTCCAGCCTGGGCGACAGAGAGAGACTCCGTCTCAAAAAAAAAAAAGAATTAATGACAGAAAAATTCTCATTGTGGGTGCATTACAAGTGTCACCACTGGTTACTGAACATCTCTTTAGTCTTTAGAATTTTATTATGTGTTCATGTTCTCACTTACTCCACACAAATCCCCTCACAGATAGATATCATTCTCATTATTTCACAGGTGAAGAAGCTGGGGTTCAGAGAGGTGAAGTAACAATGACAGAAGTCACACAGCCCGAACTGACATATCAGAGCATAAGGCTTTTCTCTGCCAGCTTCAGAACCAAGGAGGAGATGGCATGTTGCTTAAAATGTCAATGGAAATCGAACGTTCTTGTTGGCACACTGTCCTGAATTATTCTAGGACATATCTGTGAGAAATTCCTGGGATCTGCAGTCTCCGCTTCTCTGTGGAGTCAACCAAACATGGCCTCATTGTTGATCTTGAGAGGCATATTTTTAGTGTGAGGTGGGTTGTGTTTATTTATTCGATGAATAGCAAAATGAGGTTTCGATAAATAAAGCCATGTTTTTCTCCCCCTCTCATTTTATTTCCTATGCACAATTCACAAGTGAGTTGACCGATCCAATGAGTTTACCAGCTCCAAAGAAACCAAAGTGGAAAAATCCCTGGGAGTGACCGAGAAGGGACAGTCCAGGCTTTAAAGTGTCTCTCCATCTCGACCCCCAAAGTTGTGGCTTTTGACTCCTTGTGAAGAGCAGACATCCGTCCTGTCCGGGGATGGATTCTGATCATTTTTGGTAGTAAGTACGTGAAGACCGTTTCTCTTTTAACTGACAGCGATAGAATAGTTGTGGACCAAGTGGCAAATCCATTTCCACTTTTCAGTCTGTAAAACAGTTTGCACCAGTGTGGGGAAATAAAACACCAACACATACAAGCTTTGCAAACTCTGGGATGGCAGGTGCAACCAGCTAGGCAACCAACGACCACATTTGTGGGAAGAGATAGCTTCAGCTCTTACCTACGTGGAGACACGCTCTGGTCCCTAAACACACCTCCCTGGCAGTCTCGTGCACCATCTCGGGGGTGAGGACGCCCATCTCCACCTGCAAGCCAGCTTCCCTGCTGGGCATGGTGTCCGGTGAGCAGGAACTAGTCCAGGATTTCACATCCAATTTGATGCTAAAACATCCTTCCACCCAAGCGTGTGTTCCCATTGTTAACCTGGTTTTCCCCCTCCCATCATGGCATTTCATCCCTCATGGCTTCTTCCTGCCTACAGCTCTTCCTTATCTGAACTTGACCCCAGCCCTGTAAGCAAACTTGCAGTCCAGGGACTGCCTGGGGTGGGCGCGCCCAGGCTCACATGAAGCTTGCCAACCCACCTCCCCTACCTCTGCTCTCTGCCCTGAACCCCACACACAGCCCCTTACCTACAGATGCTGATCTCTCAAACAGCCTTTATTTCACTTTTTTTTTTTTTTTTTTTTTGAGATAGAGTCTTGCTCTGTGACCCAAACTGGAGTGCAGTAGCTCGTTCTCGACTCACTGCAACCTTCACCTCCCTGGTTCAAGCAATTCTCCTGCCTCGACCTCCCCAGTAGCTGGGATTACAGGTGCCCACCACCAAGTCTGGCTAATTTTTTTTATTTTTAGTAGGGACAGGGTTTCGCCATGTTGGCCATGCTGGTTTCGAACTCCTGACTTCAGGTGATCCGCCCGCCTCGGCCCCCCAAAGTGCTAGGATTACAGGGGTGAGCCATGTGCCTGGCCCGTTTTAATCATTTTAAGTGTGCAGTTAAATAATACTATTGACTGTATGCACATTGCTGTGCAGCACATCTCTAGAACTTCCTCATCTTGCAAAACTGAAACTCTGTACCCATTGAACAGCAACTTCCTCTCCCTGAGCCCCTGGCAACCACCCTTTTACTTTCTGTTTCTGAGCGTTTGGTTGTTTTAGATACCCCATATGAGTGGAATCCAACAGTAATTGCCCTTCTGTATCTGGCTTACTTCACTTCGCATAATATCCTCAAAGGTCATTCAATCATTAGCGTGTTGCAGAACCTCCTTTCTTTTTAAGGCTTAACAATATTTCTTTGTATGGATAGACCACATTTTGCTTCTCTATCGATCGGTTAATGAATAGTTAGGCTGCTTCCACTGCTTGCTTGGCTATTTCAAATAACGCTGCAGTGAACCTAGGTGTGCAAATATCTCTTTGGGATCCTGCTTTAAATTCCTTTGGGGAGACCCGCAGCAATGGGATTACTGGATCTATTTTTAATTTTTTTTAGGAAACTTCATGCTGTTTCCAGTGCAGTTACATTACTTTGCATTCCCATCAGTGGTACACAAAGGTTTCAGTTTCTCCACATCCTCATCCAAACATATTATTTTATGCTTCGGATTATTATTACTTTTTTTAATAGTGGCCATCCTAGTGGGTGTGAGATGGTACCTCATTGTGGTTTGGATTTGCATTTCCGTGATGGCTAGTGATGTTGAGTATCTTACCATGTGCTTGTTGACCATTTGTGTCTTCGTTAGAGAAATGTCTATTAATTCTCTTGCTCATTTTAAAATCAGAGTATTGGATTTTGTTGTTGTTGTTGTTGAGTTACAGGAGCTCTTTATATATTTTAGATATTAATCCCTTATCAAATATATGCCTTACAAATATTTCTTCCACTCCATAAATTGCCGTTTCACTCTGTTTATTTCCTTCGCTGTGCAGAAGTTTTTGAGCTCAGTACGGTCTCATTTCGCTTTGGTTACCTGTGCCTGTGGTCTCATATCTAAGAAACAATGCCGAGTCGTGTCATAAGCTTTTGTCCTGTGTTTTCTTCTAGCAGTTCTGTATTTGCAGGTCTTACGTTTAGGTCTTTAATCCATTTTGAGTTCATTTTTGTATATGGCGTAAGGTAAGGATCCAGCTTCATTCTTTTGCATGTGGATATCCAGTTTTACAGCAACCTTTGGCAAAGAGATTGTCCTTTTCCCATTGAGTGGTCTTGGCACGTTTGTGGAAGATCATTTGACCATGTCCAGGAGGGTTTGTTTCTGGGATCTCTGTTCTGTTCCATTGGTCTATGTGTCTTTCTTTCTGCCAGTGCCAACTGTTTCACTCCTTTATCTCTTTTTTCTAAAAGGTGTGATATTTGCCTTCATCTTTGACAACATACACCTCAAACTGCTTCAATTTTTGTCCAACTTTTAATGAAATAAGTGCTGTTTAGATTTTGTGGCACATGATGACCACGGACACCTTACAAAGGTTGATTGTGCCATCCAGAGTGCTGTCCAGGTCACTGACCATGGGGAAGACACGGTCTCCCTTCCCTCTTGTTGAGTGGGGGCCTTCACAGACTCTCCAGGAGCACAGGTACCCGTCAAGGAGATCCACATGGATGCAGCCTGTGTCCCATACATCTGCATGGGGAAATGTCGAGGAATCGGTGGGATGAACATGGCCCAGTCGCAGAGTCTCCAGCCAGACTAAGGCCTGTTCAACATGAGCTTAACACTGGCCTCTGGATAGTCCTTTTGGGACCTCCATGGACATTTCCCACATTCCATCATCTGGAGACGATGGAGTGTCCTTAGCAGGCTTTTATTGTTTCCTTCTCTTAACACCCAGCAGAATTTATGCCAATTTGGAAACCAAAGGACAAAGGGGTACCGTGGAGTGGTCTCTCTCCCTATGTCACCGAGCATGAGCCAAGACAAGCTGGGAGCCTGTAGCTCAGGGAGGATCTACGAATGTGGTCCTGTGAGGTCAAGCATCTCTTTCTCAGGAGAGAGGATAATAGCTCTGCCAGAGTAGTTCCTGGAAACTCTCAGAGGAGGCAGGTGAGCAGTGCTCCATGACTGGAGTCCCTGGTGGCATCACCTGGGGCCTCTGACGGCTGCTGCTGATTATGTCTGACTGTAGCAAGTGGCTTCTTCTTTCCCTGGGCCTGAGTTCTCCATCCTCACATGGGGCTAACCACACTGCAGGGCAGTGGGAGGAAAAAGGAATTTGAGAAGTTTTTTGAAAAGGCCCGTCTTTGTGCATTTTGCGTTGCTATAAAGGAATGCATGAGCCTGGGTAATTCACAGAGAAAAAAAGGTTTATTTGGTTCATGGTTTCAATGGTTGGGAAGGTCAAGATTGGGCATCTGGTGAAACCTCAGGAAACTCTGTGGAAGGCAAAGGGGATGGGCCTGTGCAGAGCACATATGAGAAAGAAAGGCAGAGAGGGGAGAGGTGTTGGGCTCTTTTAAAATTATTATTCCAACAGTTTTTGGGGAACAGGTGGTGTTTGGTTACATGGATAAGTTCTTTAGTGGTGATTTCTGGTATTTTGGTGCACCCATCACCTGAGCAGTGTACCCTGCACCCAGTGTGTAGTCTTATCCCTCACCCTCCTCCCACCCTTCCCCCAAGTCCCCAGAGTCTATGATGCCATTCTTATGCCTTTGCATCCTCATAGCTTAGCTCCCACTTATAGGTGAGAACATACAACATTTGGTTTTCCATTCCTGAGTTACCTCCCTTAGAATAATGATCTCCAACTCCATCCAGGTTGCTGTGAATATCCTTATTTCATTTCTTTTTATGGCTGAGTAGTATTCCATGGGGCGTGTGTGTGTGTGTGTGTGTGTGTGTGTGTGTATCACATTTTTTTTATCTACTCGTCAGTCGATGGGCATTTAAGCTGGCTTCATATTTTTGCAATTGAGAATTGTGCTCAATTACACACGTATGAACATATAAACACATGTGTGCAAGTGTCTTTTTCACATCATGACTTCTTTTCCTCTGGGTAGATACCCAGTAGTGGCTCTTTGTAACAACCAGTGGCTCTTGTGGAAATGACTAGAGTGAAAACTCCCTCACCCCCAGAGAGGGCACCGATCTGTTCATGAGGAATCCACTCCTCTGACCCGGACACCTCCCATTAGACCCCACCTGCAACACCGGGGATCAGGCTTAAAGATGAGGTTTGAGGGACAAACCATAGCAAGACCTGAAGGCTTGCATCCTAGGCAGATGAGGGGGTCAGTGGTGTTCAGGAAGCTGCACAAGGGCAGGGGCTGCAGAGAGGCCTGGGGCATCATGGGAGAGATGGACAGACAGACAGTGGCTCAAGCAGCAATAGAATCAGTAGCCTCATCACTGTCCCTCCAACACTCAAAGCCCCCACTCCCACCAGGGGTCCTGGTACTTGCTGTCCCTCCCACCTGGGCCATGCTCCTCTAGAGAGCGGCACAGCCCTGCTCTCACTAGGTGTCCTGGTCCCTGCTGTTCCTCCCTCCTGGGATGTGCTCCTCTGGAGATGGACACAGCCCACCTCGCATGGCACAGCCTCAGAGATGCCTTCCCCAACCTCCCACACTGTCTGAGGATTCTCCTCCCCTTCTCTGCTGTCCGTAAGTTACTACATATTTATAGTGGCTACTGTTTCCTCCACAGCCATGTAGGCTCCCTGGGGCAGGGACTGCCTGTCTCACTCACCACTGCACACCCAGTGCTTGAACAGATGTCTACACTGCTCTGTGAATACAGATAGAATATACAAGGGATGTGCCCGGTGCCATGATTTGGTTGGGGGAAAGTCTGATATTATATGTAGAAGAGTTCAGGAGGGCCTCCTGGAGGGAGTGACCCCTACTCTCACAATATGCAGAATAAGTAGGAGTTAGGCAGAAAGGTGCAGAAAGGGTGTCAAGGCAGAGGGAGCAGCGTATGCAATGGCCTGGGGTGGCGGGGGTGGAGAGCAGGGTGGAGGAACTGGAAGACACAGAGTTTGGCTGGAGTGAGCAGGGGAGGGAGGGATGGGAAGTGTCATTCAGCAGTTAAGCGGGTGTCAGGACATTTAGTGCCTGTCAGCTAGGTGAGTTTAGGACCCACCACATCTCTGCCTGTCTGAGCTTGCAGCTCATAGAGGAGCACCCTTTGGGCTTCTGGTACCCACAGCAGCCACGTTTTCAGCATGTGCCAGCTCCCTACACACCCAGGTACCCAGACCAGAATCTTTTTACATCACTCAGTCTGATACTGGGGACATGTCCTTCATCCATTTTCAATAAATTCCACTCTCCCACACTCCCCCACCTCTACAACTTTTATATAGCTGGACGGCCTCGTGCAGGCATTCTAAGATAAGGCATCACCGTTACGAGTATTTTCTAGGTGTTTCCAAACATTAGCACTTTAAGAACATAAATATTTGAAGAGGTCCGCTATTTGCCTCATCGATGAAAGCTTGGAAGTGTATTCTTAGATCATCCCCTGAAAATCCGCAGAGTGCTGAGTGTTGACTCATTCTTGCAGCATCTACGCACCTCAAAGGATCAATAGATGGCCGTAACAGCAGAGTCTTTGTAAATAAGAATTGTTACTTGTGGAAGATATATTTACTGAGAATTGATAGCCGCCAATCCAGCCATTTTTCCACAAGTTTATTCCTCCATCCATTCCTCCAACCAATCAGACATTCATTTTTCCATCCATCCATTTTTCCATCTATCCATCCATCCGTTCTTTATCCATCCATCCATCCATTCATCCATCCACCCATCCATTTTTCCATCTATCTATCCATCCATTGTTGCATCTATCTAACCATTCATTCATCTATCAATCCATCTATTCATTCAGACATCCACATATCCATTTGTCCATCTATTCACTCATCCATTCTCTCATCCATCCATCCATCCATTGTTTCATCCATCTATCCATCCATTGTTGCATCTATCTATCCATTCATCCATCTGGCAATCTATCTATTCGTTCACACATTCATCCATCCATTTGTCCATCTATTCATTCATCCATCCTTTCATCCATCCATCCATCCATTGTTCCATCTATCTACCCATCCATTATTCCATTTATCCATCCTTTCCTTCATCCATCCATCCATCCATTATTCCATCCATCTATCCATTAATTCATCTATCTATTCGTCCACACATTCATCTATCCATTTGTCCATCTATTCACTCATCTATTCTTTCATCCATCCATCCATCCATTGTTCCATCTGTCTATCCATCCATTGTTGTATCTATCTATCCATTCATTCACCTGGCAATCTGTCTATTCATTCACACGTTCATCCATTTGTCCATCTATTCATCCATCCATCCTTTCATCCATTTGTCCATCTATGTTCCATCTATCTATCCATCCATTATTCCATCTATTCATCCTTTCCTTCATCCATCCATCCATCCATCTATCCATCCATTATTCCATCCATCTATCCATTCATTCATCTATCTATTGGTCCACACATTCATCCATCCTTTTGTCCATCTATTCACCCATCCATGTATCTATTATTATCATTTCATCTATTCATCCACACGTCCATCCATTCATTTGCTTATTCATCCATCCATCCTTTCATTCACAGTGAGCAGGATGGTCCTACTGGAAAACAAGACCAACCATGCCCTCAGAAAGTTCACTGTCTAGTGGGGAAGGCAGACAATAGGCAACGATATTTCATTTATTTACAACTAGGAGGGGTTCAATGAAGGAAAAAGGCAGGTGCTTTGAGAATTTACACCAGAGGGATCTGACACAGTGTGGGATCAGGAAAACCTTCCTAATGAAAAACCACATTTAATCTGGGACCTGAAGGATGAGTAGAAACTTGCTGGGCAAAAACACAGAGAAAGTATTTTAGGCAGAGAGGCCAGCAGTGCAAAAGTCCTGAGGCAGGAAGTGCCTGGCATGTTCAAGCAACAGAAATGAGGTCAGCATAGCCACAGCAGTGGCCAAGGCTAGAGAGGGCAACAGGAGCCAGATCATACTGGCCTTCAAGACCACACTGCAAATTTGGACTTCATCTTAAGAGAAGACAAGAAGTCAGGGAAAAATTGCAAACAGCAGGGCCACACTAGGCTTGCCTTTTTTGTTAAAAGGAGATTTTGACTGAATCTACCATACACAGAGAAAAGCACACATGTCCCAGGCATACATTATTGGTCAGCAAGGTCTGCCATAACAAAGTGTCAGCTGGGCGTGGTGGCTCACACTTGTAATCCCAGCACTTTGGGAGGCCGAGACCAAGGCAGGGGATCCCCTGAGGCCAGGAGTTTGAGACCAGCCTGGCCAACATGGTGAAATCCCATCTCTACTAAAAATACAAAAAAAAAAAATTAGCCAGGCATGGTGATGCATGCCTGAAGTCCCAGGTACTCGGGAGGCTGAGGCAGGAGAATCATTCGAACCCAGGACATGGAGGTTGCAGTGAACGAAGATTGTACCACTGCACTCCAGCCTGGGTGACAGAGTGAGCCTCCATCTAAAAAAAGAAAAGAAAAGAAAAAGAAAAAAGAGAAAGTGTCACAGACTGGGCTCCAACAACATGAGCATGTTGTCTTACGGCTCTAAAGGCTGGAAGCCTGAGGTCAGGGCGCTGCCAGGCCTGTTTCCTGCTGAGGCCTCTCTCTCTGGCTTCTAGATGGCCGCCTCTTCCCTGGGTCTTCACTTGGCCTCTTCTCTGTGCATGGACAGAGAGAGAGAGAGAGATCTCTGGCGTTTCTTCCTCTTCTTATGAGAACACAGTCCTATCTGATCAGGGCCCTCCATGGGGCCATAGTTTAACCTCAATTTCCGCCTTAAAGGCCCTTTCTCCAAATACAGTTCCATTGTGGGTGAGAGTTTTAACATATCAACTGGGCACAATTCACTCCTTAGGAGCTCAATGGATTTTCACAAAGTGAACACATTCATGTGACTGGCACTAAGATAAAGGAAAAGAATGCAACCCCCGCCCAGGACAATGTACAGGAGCTCTTCAGGGCACCCCACTCCCCACCCCGAGCCGCTCCTTTGCCTCCAACACCACAGAGCAGTTTTGCCTGGTTTTGACGTCAACGTCAATGCCGTCGCAGAGCATATCCTTGTGTGTCCGGCTCCTTTCCCGCAAGCGCCCTGCCCCCGCGATTCCTCCATGCTGTTCTGTGCCGTTCTAGTTTGCTCACCATCATTGCCATGCCCTGTTGCCCTTGCGAGTCCACCACACATGGCCTGCCCAGGCTGCTGCTGCTGGGCTGCGGGTGTTTGGGGGTGACTGGGAGCAGTGCTGCTCTGTCCAGCGGTCTTGCAAAGGTCTCTTGGGGAAGGTCTGGGAACACTCCTGTTGAGAGCATGCTGGGAGCAGGATTGCTGGGTTGTGGGTACATAGAGTTTTGGCTCTAAGAAATGATGCCTCACCATTTTCTAAAGCAGCGGTTCCAGCTGATGCTCCCACAGCCCTGCAAGGGAGTTCCGGATGCTCCGCATCCTCAGCACTTGTTTGTCTTTTTTTATTTTGGTTTTTCTTTTCCTTTTTTTTTTTTTTTTTAAAGGCCGGGTCTCAGTGTTGCTCAGGTTGGAGTGCAGTGGCATAATCATGCCTTTATAAAAGATCGCTTTGGCTGTGACATGGAGAGTGGGCAACAGGAGTGGGGAGGCCAGACTGAGGGTGATTCCAGGAATCCAGGGGAGAGTGGAGGTGGCCAGGTCTAGGGTGGAGGCTGGGGGAATGGAGACACGTGGACCAATAACAATTTTCAAGCATTGTGCCCAGGGCTCAGCAGGCTGCTGTGCCTTTCGGCTGGTGAGTTTACGTGCTAATGCCCATCTCTTTGGTCTTTTTATTGTTCCATTCTTAGAGCCATTTTGGGCATTTTCATTGTTGTGATTGTCTGCTGAAAAACCTGAAAATCCCAAGCCACAGAGAAAGGAACGTTAAATACGAGTGAGTTAATTTCTCAGGAAATGTTTTCCCTCGTCTTTGGGCCCAGTGACTAGATATTTAGTTGTTGATGACCTACTCTGTGCAGGGTTTTTTTTTAAAAAAACAATCCAGGCGCTCCCTGCCCTCAGGAGGATATGATCCAGATGGCGCCAGGACATGGCCCAGCACCGGTTCAGCCTCATCGCAAGAAGGGTCTCCCAGTGTGCTCACTCACTGACCCAGAGGCAGCCCGGCCCTGGGTGGGAGGGGCAGAGGAGACCCTGTTTTCGATGTGTCTGAGGGTGGCGGGACCACGCTTTCCTTCGGCCCTGCCTCGACGCTCGCTCTGATTTGGGTTCCTGCTGGAGTCACCACTTCCACGTGGCTCACTGGGCCGTCCAGAGAGCTGGTTTTGCCCAAGCTGTCTTCTCACCTCTGTCTGGTGGAGTGTGCCGAATGATCAGAGCTCACCACCTTGGCTCCTGGCTCATCAGCAGGAAAGATGGGAGCACCCAGGGACCCCAGCAGCTGTGGTCCCCAGGTCCTCAGATACGTCATCCTGCAGCCCCACGAGGGACCCAGAAGGCCTGGGAGAGGGTGCCGGGCAGAGTTCACATGACTCCACATGGAGACATGCTGAGACATGTCCACAGCCACACAGCCATGAGCAATGCACTCCATTCCCCGACACACTATCCTGCCTCCCTGCCATCTGCGCTGGTAGACCTCACAGCAACAGGGGTGCAGACGATGAACTGCTTGACTTCCTTGCAATTTGTGTTGTTGTTGTTGTTTTTGAGACAGAGTCTCACTCTGTTGCCCAGGCTGGAGGGCAGTGGTGCGATCTCGGCTCCCTGCAACCTCCGCCTCCTTGGTTCAAGCGATTCTCCTGCCTCAGCCTCCCAAGTAGCTGGGACTACAGGTGCCCACTACCATGCCTGGCTAATTTTTGCATTTTTAGTAGAGACAGGTTTCACCATGTTGGCTAGGCTGGTCTCGAACTCCTGACCTCGTGATCCACCCGCCTCAGCCTCCCAGAGTGCTGGGATTAAAGGTGTGAGCCACCGTGCCCGGCCTAACTTCCTTGCAATTTCTATGTGCATTTTGGCAAAAGTAAAATAGAACTTGAGAACGCGTGGTGAGAGTGAAAACCAGCGATCAGATGTGGTGGCAGCTTATCTGTGCCGTTGAACCTGGATCTGGGGGTGAAGAGAAGATGAGGTGGTCCAAGCCCCGTTCCTCAGCCCCTCTGGGGTCATGTCATTGTGGTCACGGGACAGTGGCCAGCCTGGGATGCTGTGGTTGGGGAATTCCACAGAGAGGGCTAAAACTAGGACGCAGTAGGGGCTCCGCTCTGCCACTGTCAGGCTTGGGAGCTCCCGGGAGCACGAGGCATGTGTTTCAGCGGCAGCCTCATTTGTCTTCCTGCACAACCCCGCCAGGGATCTCAGAGTCTGCAAAGAGTTGCTGGGGGTCACGGCTCAAGCCAGGCCCCAAAGCAGGGCTGTGGGGCTCACCCTTAATCTGGCTGCGTCCTAGACATTGTGGGCAAAGGAGAAAGGGAAACTGCTGTCGATACAGGGAATCTGTTGTCACGTTCTGTGACCAAACCAGGCCATTTCCCGGCTGCTCGTCTCACGCTGCAGCCCTCTGTCCCTCAGACATCCCGCCCCTGCTTACCTCTTCTACCAAGTGTCACTATGCTTCCTACTAGAGATTCCACTTAGTTTACTTTCTTCCTTTTCCTGGTCTTTCTTCCCCTCTAGAATCCAGGCTGCCGGGGGCAAGGATTCCTGTCTGCAGGGCTCACTGCCCATTTCCTTAGAAAGATGCCTGGCACAGAGCAGGGCTCAGCCAAATACTTGTTTGATGAATGAACAAACCCCCACGCGGGCCAAGGTGTGTCTTCCCGCCCCATCTGGAGGAGGATGGGGCTTAGCGGTCCAGACGCCCTAATAATGCTTTTCTTGTGAACTTACACAGAACAGTTTTTGTAGTTTCTTTCTCCCCTACCCCAACAGAACTGCACAAAATCCACACGATGAATCATAAAAGAAACCCTTTGGGAATCAAATGAAATTCTTTTTCAGCTCAGAGCGCATTTCCCATTTTTATTTTCATGTTTATTTTTATCACTTGAGACCAGGAGTTCAAGACCAGCCTGGGCAACAGTTTTCTTCCTTTCTTCCTCCCTCCCTCCCTTCCTCCCTCCCTCCCTCTCTCTCTCTTTCTTTCTTTCTCTCTTTCTTCTTTCTTTCTTTTTTCTTTCTTTCTTTCTTTCTTTCTTTCTTTCTTTCTTTCTTTCTTTCTTTCTTTCTTTCTTTCTTCCTCATTCATTCATTCTTCTTTCTTTCTTTTTTTCTTGTGGTCTTACTCTGTCACGCAGGCTGGAGTGCAGTGGCATGATGCCGTCTCACTGCAGCCTTGACCTCCCAAGCTCAAGGGATCCTCCCACCTCAGCCTCCTGAGTAGCTGGGACTACAGGTGTGCACCACCACACCCAGCTAATTTTCAAATTATTTTTGTATGGAGACAGAATCTCACCATATTATCCAGGCTGGTCTTGAACCCCCTGGGCTTAAGAGATCCTCCCACCTCAGCCACCCAAAGCTCTGGAATTACAGGCATGAGCCACTGTTCCTGGCCTATTTTCCCACTTTTAATGAAGCCTTTTACACAAACAAACCCATCTGCCTACCATCAGTGTCGCACGGGAAGTTTCTAGCTCCCCGCTGCCAGCGGTTCCAGCCCCTTTCCCAGATGGTCTCTGAGAGTTTTCCTCAATCCCCTCCAAGAAAGATCAGCTCCCCCAGACATCCATCCCATCAGAACCAGTTACAGAGTTTGTGGGGCCCAGTTCAAAACAAAAATGCAGGCTTTGCTCGAAACTTATGAAGAAGCCAGGCATGGTGGGTCATGCCTATAGTTCCAGCACTTTGGGAGGCTGAGGTAGGGGGGTCTCTTGAGCCCAGGAGTAAGAGACCAGTCTGGGCAACAGAGCAAGACCCCTTATCTACAAAAAAATGTTAAAAATTTGCTGTGCATAGGGGCACACACCTGCAGTCCCAGCTACTCGGGAGGCTGAGATGGAAGGATCTCTTGAGTCCAAGAGGTCGAGGCTGCGGTGAGCTGTGATCACACCACTGCACTCCAGCCTGAGCAGCAGAATGAGACCTTGTCTCTAAGAAAAAAACAAAGAATTTCAAGATCCTTCCAGCATCATGGTGCTTCCTGGTGTGCTGTGTGAGCAGGTGCGCTGTGAGCTGGTCCTGTCTCTCAAGCCGAGAGTGGAGGTGACGTGGCTCACTTCTGAGCTGGAGCCATTCTCTGCTGCTTCTAGACTCCACTGCACTCTCTGTGCCTGGCAATGTTTGGGGTGGTGGCTGCGTCGTCTGCCCAGATCCTGCCAGACTACACTGAGCAGAACCACCTCCCAACCTGGCTTGGACATTGGAAGCACAAGCAGAAAATAAAGTGTTTTAGGAAGTTCAGAGGACCAGGGCATGGCTGTTAACTTGCAGCAGGATGTAGCCCATCAGACAGATACTCCAGGGCAATGGAAAGACTGAAGAACAAACCTGGGTCTCAGGCTGAAGCCCATCCCCTGTGGCTGTGCCAGCAAGAGACCACACATTCATTATGCATGTGTTCATCTGGTAAGAATATTTACTGAGGGTCTGCTAAGTGCTGGGCATGGAGCTCAATACCAGGGACATGGCCAAAAATAGGCGGCCGCGGTCTCAACTGCAGTGGAGCTTCCTCCTGGCAGTTCACACAGAGTCCACAGAACGGAGAAAATGGTGCTGCAATAAGTAGGCAAAGTGCATGGCGCTGTGCAGGCCTGTGGCAGGGCCTGTCCTCACCCGGGTGCCAGGGAGGGCTTCTTGGAGGAGGTGCCTCATTCATTCATTTATTCATTCATTCAACAGATGTTGAGAGTCTGTTCTGAGCCAGACCTCAGCAGGCTTCTGTGGGAGGGGTTTAGCAGTGATCAAAACAGCGTGCTGCTCTCCTACACCTTGGGATGCAGGAGAGGGAAAGAAGACCCCTCACACACACACACATTCGCTCTCCCATCTATGGACTCACAACCCCACACTACTCACATGCCATGCACACGCACACATGCACATACACATGCACACACGCGCACACGTGCATGCACACGCGCGCACACACGCACGCACACACACGCATACACGCACGTGCACACGCACGCGCACACACAAGCGCACGCACACACGCACGGACACATGCACACGGACGCGCACAGGCGCACGCACACGCACACACACGCACGCACACACACGCACACGTGCACATGCACACGCACACACGCACGCACGCACGCACGCACACACGCACATGCACACACACATCCAAACACAAAATGTGAGGAAGAGACGGATGTTCCAAAGGGAAAGAAAGCAAGGAAACCATTACATTAAGGAACAGGACTCCAGGGGGTGCCACAGAAAACGGTCCAGGTTTTCCCACAGTGCCCCTTCAGACCTGCCCTCTGGCTGTGCAGGAGTTGGCTCACCCATTTCACACGGTCTCACCGGGACTCGGCTCACCCGAGCCAGTTGTGTGTATCTTCCCAAGTCGGCATTCAGTGATGTCACACTGGGAGTTGAAAATGGGCCGTGATGGGAAGGTTTACACCTCCGCAATTGGCAAACACTCTAAGTCAGCTTTCATGTGTTTTCTTTCCAAGGACCAGTTTACCCACCCACCACTGTCTGGCGCTGGCTCTTCTCAGCCCCTTGGGTAATTCTAGGGCAGGCCTCATGACTTCCTGGTCATCTCATAATGAAAGCTTTCCCAGCCACTTTTAATCACAAAAACATGGTCTCATGTGGGTCACTGAAACGTCCAGTCCCACGCAAATCTTCACTGAAAATCGTCATTTTCCTGGCTTTGCCGGCCCAGCCAGCCCCAGGCTGAGGCCTCGGAGAGGGGAGGAACCTAGGGCCCCTGGCTCCGGGTTTCTCCGCTTCTGCTTCTCTTCCTTCTCCCCTCCCCAATCTGTAGGCTTCCCCTGGACACTCCAAGGTTGGGAAGAGGCCAGCAGGGCAGGGAGGTCGGGCTTGGTGGGCGGGCGCCGGGGATCTGGTGGGCTTCTATCGCCCCAGCTGGGACGATGTTTAAAGTTGACTCATTTGAGGGTATTCTTGTGGCTTGTTTAGACCCTGGGGTAATTAAAACATCTAAATTGGACCCCCTGAGTGCACGCATCTGATATTGAAAGCTTAGGACCCCTCACTCCTGCCCGTTCCCGCCTGACAGCCCACTTCCTATCCACAGGAAATCCTCCACACCCTGCTTCCCTCCTCCCCTCCCACCCTCATCATCTCTGCTGGTGGTGGGGTCAGTTCCCACTCAGCACAGCCCCACCCCACCTCACAGGACACTCATACCACCCTCTTGCCAGCGATACCTTTGAAACAAGAGTCAGATTGGTCCACCCTCCCCCAGCCCCAGGGGCTTCTTGAGCCTCCCTCCAGCCTTGGTGGGAGGAGGAAAAGCAGCACCTCCCTCAGACAGCTGGAAAGGCCCTCTCTCTTCCCAGCTCAGTGAGTCCGGCCAAGGGTCACCAGATGGGTACTGGTCCCCACCTCCCCACCAGGCCCAAGGACACGCTCCGCACTCCTGTTCGTTGCCGCGATGTGAAGCCTCAGCCTAACCCAATCCCGCAGAGTCCATCTTGACAGCCTGGGATGACACAGATGCCCCACAGGGGGATAGAGTGCTGGGTGAAGGTGCCAGGTCAGACACAGGGGGCAGAGTTAGAGGAAGCCTCCCAGAGGTGTCTCAGCAGAGACCTAAACCCAGAAACAAGCACGAAATGCATTCTAATTCTCCAAGCGTCA
Organism: Rhinopithecus roxellana; assembly: GCF_007565055.1. Taxonomy (NCBI): domain Eukaryota; kingdom Metazoa; phylum Chordata; class Mammalia; order Primates; family Cercopithecidae; genus Rhinopithecus; species Rhinopithecus roxellana. Next base: position 4,322,935 of record NC_044563.1, on the reverse strand, counting down.
AAAGGCTGACTATTCAAAAAAAACAAAGAGCTAACTCTTTTTTTTTTTTTTTTTTTTTTTTTTTTTTTTTTTTTTTTTTGAGACGGAGTCTCGCTCTGTCGCCCAGGCTGGAGTGCAGTGGCCAGATCTCAGCTCACTGCAAGCTCCGCCTCCCGGGTTCACGCCATTCTCCTGCCTCAGCCTCCCGAGTAGCTGGGACTACAGGCGCCGCCACCTCGCCCGGCTAGTTTTTTGTATTTTTTAGTAGAGACGGGGTTTCACCGGGTTAGCCAGGATGGTCTCGATCTCCTGACCTCGTGATCCGCCCGTCTCGGCCTCCCAAAGTGCTGGGATTACAGGCTTGAGCCACCGCGCCCGGCCAAGAGCTAACTCTTTTAGAAAAACAGGCCCAGTGACCATTCATCCTCTCACTCGTAATCATCGTTCACGGTCGTAACTGCTACTTACCGAGAGATGCTTTGCTGCAGGCGTCGTGCTGGGTGCATCCTTTACAGACAGGCCATGAGTGAGCACGTGGGCTTGCTGTGGGAATTCGTATTTCTTCTGCAGGGAAGAATGACTAATACCCAAATTCACTCAGCTGCCAAGGGGGAGGAGGAATTCGAACCCCCATCTTTCTCACTCCCAAACGCGTGCCCATAATCCACCTGTCCCCATGGAATTATCTATTAGAGAAAAAAGATTGATCAGCAAAAAAAAAGAAGGAAAAATGACAGAACTTCCTAATATGCCAAACACTGTCATCCTGCTCAAGACTAAGGCTCTGTTTCATCCTAAATCACAAATGCCAATGTACTCACCGACTTGACAAACACTGGTTAGGCCACACTGCATGCGAGGGACTGTGGTGGTCGCAGGTGGCTGTTGTGGCCTATATTTTTAACACCCACCGCTTGTTTTTCTTTGTATAGCTGTATACAAACTTCAGTTTTTAGAATAAGGAGAGTGGGGTTTTTTTGTTTGTTGTTGTTGTTGTTGTTTGTTGTTGTTGTTCTAGCAGAAGAAATTAAACAGAGACAGAATAGAAAATAGTGTATTTTTAAATAAACCGAGGACGTGGTTCCCATTCTCCCCCAGAACCTGGTCCATTTGAAGCAGCCTCATTATTTTTAATGCATCCACTTCCTGGTCCCTCTCTTCCTCGATTTTTCCCACGTCGATTGTCTGAGAAATCCCAGCAGTGACATTTGTTAAACATCGGCCCAAGGCTAGGCGAGGCCTCAGGAGCCAGGCTCTTGCCCAGGAAGGCTCCAGAGACTGAAGCCAGAGTCCCGTAAACTCATCCCTCTGCGTCCACTGCCCTGCCAGGAGCCCGTTTGCGTCCCACTGCCTGTGACGTTGACAGGCAGGAGCGTGCGAACTGAATCCCAAACAGTGCACAGAGTATTTTAAAACCGAGCTGCTGTCACACAAGGGCTTTTCCCCCCAAAGACCGGAGTGTCCAAAAAAAGGAGCAGACGAAACTAAGCATAAGGTGTGCTGCTGTGTGTTCAGATAAGACCCAAACTGAGAAGGCCCTGCTTCTCCCTGGGGATGGGCCCCTTCCCTCCTTGCTCCACTTCCCGCTGCTTTGACATCTCATGTTGTACAGAAATCCCGGAGGAAAAAAGGCTTTCCAAGACAGGCCCATGGAAGGCCCAGCTCGCTCTCTGGGACTTATTCACATTGGATTCATCTGTCTGCTTTTGCCTCTATTTTGACCAAAAGATCCATGAAGGTAGGGTCTTGGTCTGGTCTCTTCACAACTGTGGACCTCAGCACACATCAAGAGCCTGGCACACAGTAGGTGCTCAATAAGGACTGACTGAATGGAATAATTCACAGCCCGGCATAGTGGCTCATGCCTGTCATCCCAGCGCTTTGGGAGGCCGAGGCAAGTGGATCTCCTGAGTTTAGGAGTTCGAGACCAACCTGGCCAACATGGTGAAACCCTGTCTCTACTAAAAATACAAAAATTAGCCGGGCATGGTGGTGGGCGCCTCTAGTCCCAGCTACTTGGAAGGCTGAGGCAGGAGAATCACTTGAGCCTGGGAGGCGGAGGTTGCAGTGAGCTGAGATCACACCACTGTATTACAGCTTTGGTGACAGAGTGAGATTCCGTCAAAAAAAAAAAAAAAAAAAAAAGAATGCATGAGTGAGTGAAGCCACTGATGGCCCCATAGGGTCAGCCTCACCTAACTTGCTTTCCTGCAAATTTGGGTATGTTCACTTAGTGGGTGTGGCAAGCAGAATCACAACCCCCAAAAATGCCTGTGTACTGATCACCAGAACCCGTGAATCTCTTTTATTATACTTCAAGGAGGAGGTAAGGCTGTAGATGGAATGAGGGCTGCTAATCAGCTGACCTTGAGGCAGGGAGATGGCCCCAGACTATCTGGTGGGCCCAATGTCATCACAGGGTGCTTATAAGTTAGAGGAGGCAGGGGAAGCAGAGTCGGGGAAGACGTGAGGACAGAAGCAGAGGTCAGAGGAATGCGTTGCCAGCTTCAGATGGAGGCAGGGGCCACAAGCCAAAGACCACAGGCGGCCTCTGGAAGCTGGAGAAGGTAAGGAAACGAGCTCTCCCTGAAACTTCCAGAAGGAACAGCCCTGCTAACACCTTAGCTTTAGCCCAGTGAGATCCATGTCAGACTTCTGGAATTTAAGATAATAATCATGTGCTGGTTTAAGCCACTAAGCTTTGTGGATCTGCCGCTGCACAGTGGGAAACTCGTGTGCTGGGAGGTGAGGGGAAACGCATGCCATGGCTCTGAGGCTTAATCAGTGTTGGACCGGCATGTGTTAGAGCCTGCACCTTTCAGCATTGACTCCCTTTAGCAGGAGTATGGCCGTGTGTAAGTCAGCCTCAGTCCCTGCCCTCCAGAGCTCGCCATTTGGGAGAGCCCAGATTAAACCATGTCAAGTGGATTTGTTCATGGCACGTCTTGTCAGAGACTCCTCAGATGCTGACACAATGAACGTCCAACAGTGCAGAATATAGCCTTCCCCAAATGTAGGTGACCATGGGGCATTTTGGGTGGGAGTGGGGGGCACTTTCTTTTCTTCTAGGGGTGAGGTTCGGCCCAGTACTGAAATTGGTCTTGTCGCTGCCAACATCAGGGCTTAGGGAAGTTGGCTTTTGTTCTGTCCTGGTTTAGGAGTTGTAGTCTCACGCTCACACTGCGAGACTGCCCATCGGGGAAGATCTCAGATTCTTTTAAGAAATGCCAAATACTTAAACCATCTCTAGATGGCTTGAAATAATAAAAGGCCCTGTTAATGAACCTTTCCTTCCCAGCGTCTGCATAGGAGTGTGTGTCTTTATCCAAGTCATCTGTGGGCCAAGAATCAAAGAAAGAAAAGAGTAGCGAGAGGAGGATGGGGAAGAAGAATGGCCTGTAGTTGCTTTGTGCTTTACATTTCAGGGATTTCAAGTTTACCAAAGTCTTGACAAGAAAATGCAGGTGGTTTGCTGCAATGTACCAATATTACCCAGGAGTGTTTGGGCTGTAAATGACAGAAAACCCAAGACCAGCTTCAGGCATAGCTGAAACCAGGGGTCTAATGTTTCCAAAGCTCCATCTCTCTCCTCCTCTTGGCTCTGCTGTTCTTTGGGTTTGGTCCACCCTCAGAACTACTCTCTTAGTGTCCAGATGGCAGGCACAACTCCTGGCTTCCACCTTGGGCAACCCCAGTGGACAGAGAGCTTGCCCCTGGGCACTCCAGCAGGAAGCCCAAGGCTAGCTCTGATGATCCTGCCTGAGGTCTTTGACTCTCCCTAAATGAGTCGCAAAGCGGGGGATGCTTAGCTGCGTGTACCCACTAGCAGACTCCTGAGACCATCTGGAGCTGGGGGACACATAGCCCGTAAACCACATGGGCTGAAAGCGGGCAGTGGTGTTTCCTTAAGGAAAACCAGGACAAGAACGGCACAAGGCAGGGAGTAAGTGCCGGGCAGAAGACATTCACCCACTAGACCTGCTCCCCCTGGAGAGAATAGCTCTTCTCAATGGGGCTTCAGACAGTGGCCCAAAGAGCGGTACCTGCTAAGGTTTCTTATGCCAGTGATGGGCGTGGTGCAGTGCCAACAGCTCCGTGGGCATCGTCTGCTTTCATCCTTGCAATACCCCTGGGAAGCTGGAGTTTGTGGCCCTCTCCCCAGTTCACAGATGGGGAAACTCGGGCTCAGAGACCTTGATTTTGACTTGGGCTCCCAAGTTCTTCGCCACCACCACCACTCTCAGCAGCTTGCAGAGCTGCCTCTGCCAGGCACAAAGCCCCGCTGACAGCCTGGACAGACATAGGCGGGTCCCACAGCCCGAGCTGCCTCCCCTGAAAGGAGGACCTGGCCCTAGTAGGGGTGCACATAGATAGCCTTGTCTGCTTCTCCTGTTGACTATGAGCTTATGAGATAGGGACTACCAGAGACCCCCAGTGAACCACACAGGCACACTCCAAGGGCAGCAGGGAAGCTCTGCCAAGCCAGGGAGTTGGGGAGTGGGACAGAGAGCTGCAAGGACTTGGTACTGAAATGCTGGGCTCCAGTGACATCTGAGCATCTGAGGGTCTCAGTTGGAGGAAAAAAGATGGACAAGAAAATGAAAATAAAATCCTTCCATGGCTGTTCAGGAAACCAGATGGGCTGGAGCTGTGCCTCAGAACACAGCTTTGACCTCAGATCTGAAATCCATGCCCAGCTCTTCTCCTTGCCAGCTAGATGACCTTGGGCAAGTTACTTCACCTCTCTGGTCCTCAGGCTCCTCATCCAAACAAGGGCATGTGACAGAATGTACAACTTATAAGGTAGTAGTGAGGGTTAGACAGTAACATCCAACACCTTAGCACTATGCCTTTCATGAAGGAAGAACTGGTGTCTGCTACAATGATGATCATGATAATAATGATGGTGGTGGTGCTGATCATGATGATGAGAATAATGATGGCAGTGGTGGTGACAATGATGATGATGGTGCTGGTGGTAATGGTGATGACAGTGAAGATGGTGGTGGTGGGGATGGAGGTGATGACAATGATGATGGCGATGGTGGTGGTGATTGTGATGATGACAGTAATGATGGTAGTGATGGTGATGACAATGATGATGATGATGGAGGTAGTGATAACAGTGATGATGATGATGGTGGTGGTGGTGATGATGGTGTTGATGATGGTGGTGGTGGTGATTGTGATGATGACAATAATGATGGTGGTGGTGGTTATGATGATGATGGTGCTGGTGGTAGTGGTGATGACAGTGATGATGATGATGATGGTGATGATGGTGGTGGTGGTGATGACGATGATGATGGTGGTGGTGTTGGTGATGATGGTGATGATGATGGTGGTGATTGTGATGATGACAGTAACGATGGTGGTGGCGATGACAATGATGATGGAGGTGGTGATGGTGGTGATGATGATGATAGTGGTGGTGGTAATGATGGTGTTATGATGATGGTGGTGGTAGTGGTGATGATGATGATGGTGCTGGTGGTAGTGGTGATGACAGTGATGATGATGATGATGGTGATGGTGATGACGATGATGATGGTGGTTGTGATGGTAATGATGGTGATGGTGATGACAATGATGATGGTGGTTGTGATGGTAATGATGGTGATGATGATGATGGTGGTGATTGTGATGATGGCAGTAATGGTGGTGGTGATGACGATGATGATGATGGAGGTGGTGATGGTGGTGATGATGGTGGTGATGATGGTGATGATGATGACAGTGGTGGTGGTGATGACAGTGATGATAACGGTGATGGTGGTAATGATGGTGTTATGATGGTGGTGGTGGTGATGATGACAGTGATGGTGGTGGTGGTGATGACAATGATGATGATAAAAATGACAACAATAATGATGACGACAACAGTAATGATGAGGATGGTGGCGGTGGTGACAATGGAGGTGATGGTGAAGATGGTGGTAGTGGTGATGCTGGTGACAATGACGATGATGACAGTGATGGTGGTGGTGATGACGATAATGATGATGGAGGTCATGATAACAGTGATGATGATGGTGGTGGTGGTGATGGTGACAATGGTGATGATGGTGAAGATGGTGGGCGTGGTGATGCTGGTGACGATGATGATGATGCTGGTGGTGGTGGTGATGACAATGATGATGATGATGATGGAGGTCATGATAACTGATGATGATGGTGGTGGTGGTGACAATGGTGATGGTGGTGAAGATGGTGGAGATGGTGATGCTGGTGACAATGATGATGATAGTGATGGTGGTGGTGGTGATGACAATGATGATGATAAAAATGACAATAATGATGATGACAACAGTAATGATGGTGGTGGTGGTGGTGGTGGTAGTGGTGACTGATATCACCCCTGCTGCCATCATTCAAGAGACCAGGATCACTTTCTCAAATTGATGAAGCATTGTAGTCAGGTGGTTGCAGTGAGCACACAGACCTTGAATCAGAGTTCTGCCCCAGGCTTCTTACCAAGTGCTGAGACTTTCTGAGCTGCAGATCCTGCACCTCCCCCACTCTCAACTCTCCAAAGGCCCTACCTGGTCTGGCACTGCCACTGTGTTGACCTCACATCCCAGGACCTTTGCCTTTCACTCACCACCACCCACACTGGCCACCTTAACACCAGGTCCTCAAACACCAGGCATGTTTTCACCCCAAGGCCTTTGCACTTGCTGCTGCCTCTTCCTGGGACACTTTTCCCCTGTATCCTTGGAACTCATGGCCTCCCCTCATTCAGGACTCTCTGCTCAAATGTCACCTCCTCAGTCAGGTGTGTCCTAAGTCTTCCTAAAGATGACAGCAACACACTCCACCGGACACTTTCCATGTACTTGTCCTGCTTTGTTTCTCTTCATAGTACTCATCACTCCCAAACCATATGCAGATTCTTTTTAACCTACGATGGGTTTACAGCTCGATAAGCTCATTGTAAGTTGAAAATATTGCTGAGTCAAAAATACACTGAGTGTGCCTAACCCACCAAACATCCTAGCTTAGCCCAGCCCACCTTACACGTGCTCGGAATGCTTACCTTAACCTACAGCCAGGCAGAATCATCTCACACAAAGCCTAGATTATAATAAAGTGCTGACTAGCTCACGTAACTTATTGAATACTGGAAGTGAAAAACAGAATGGTTGTGTGGGTACCCAAAGTACAGTTTCTACTGAAGGTGTCCTGCTTTTGTGCTTTGACACATTTGTAAAGTCGAATAATCCTCAGCGGAACTATCGCGAGCCAGGGTCCATCTGGGTTGGAAGGCTTTTCATTCATCAGACCATGAACTCTTAAGCCACATGGAGGTGGGGACTCTGTTTTCCCCAGCACGTGGAACAGGACCTCACAAACAGTGGGTCCGCAGTCTGTGGTTGAATCAACAGCGGTGGCCATTTCTGTCTCCTGGAAATAATGACAGTCAGGTCTGGGCAGGAGGTGCTGTTGTGGCCACGCGTGCCAGGGCCGAGGTCATTCCAGGGAGGTGAACGATGCCGATGAGCTTCCTAGGGGTGGAACACGCCCTTCTTGCTAGTGGGGAAAGGTGAGGTGGTGCTCGCCTGCGCTGGATGGGGTTTAGCTGCCACCACGGAGGCGCATCCTCAGGGCACAGCTTTAGGCACATCATAAAGATCCTTGTCTATAGAAAACCATTTTAATATTTGTGTTAAGTCATCTGGGTTTTGAGTCTCTGTGGTTTTTCGTTGGTATTCAAAATAATTAAAGTACACCCGTGGGTTTTTCAAAAAGCATTTTCTTTTTGTGATCTTAGAAAATCAATTTCAATAAAAGTTCAGGTACACTGATTTCCCTCAGAAGAAATAGATCCGAAGAAGCATCAATTCTGGTTGCCACAGGGAGATGAATACATTTTAAAATCTGTCAGGTGTGAACTGAAGTGTCTTTAAAGATGAGTCTGTCACATTTAGGCCCTACTAACTGTTGATAATGAGCAGGCAGTGCCTGGGGATTTCATGTCCATTTCAAGGGGGACTGCTGGGTTCAGTCCCCTTCCCACTCCACCAGGTGCCTTTCTCTGATGCTGAGCTAAGGGTAAGAGCAGGTGCCTGTGCACCTCAGTCCATGTCCAGATGTCAGGCCAAGAGGTCCAGTTCTGAAGTCCACACTCTGCCGCCCCAGGGACAAAGTGCTGACTTCACTGCCCTCCTGACTGGCTCCTTCTACCCTCCCCCAGCCCCAGTTCTAGTGCCTGATCCCTGACAGGCCAGCACTGAGGCTTTAAAATGCCTCAATTGATGGTCTCTCCTGGAAAGACACTCCCACAGTTCCATCATGTCTGAATCCCCAGAATCTGTCTCCTGAGTCTTCCGGCTCCCCGACCCCCACCACACCCCGAAGCTGAAGCTGCCCCTCCTTCTCCTAACAGGGCCTCCCTCCGCCCTGTCTGGGTCTTGAAGGGCACGAGCATGGCAGGGGCAGACTCAGGTCTTCCGCTCTGCGCTCTGACAAATCGTGGGGGTGGGACCGCCTCTCTGTCAAGCCAGATCCTAAGTTTCTGGTGTTTTGTTTCTGAGATGAAATCTTGCTTTGTCACCCAGGCTGGAGTGCCATGGCACGACCTCAGCTCACTGCAACCTCCGCCTCCTGGGTTCAAGTGATTCTCCTGCCTCAGCCTCCCAGGTAGCTGGGACAGCAGGTGCCCGACACTGTGCCTGGCTAATTTTTGTATTTTTAGTAGAGACGGGATTTCGCTATGTTGGCCAGGCTGCTCTCGAACTCCTGACCTCAGGTGATCCACCTGCCTCGGCCTCCAAAAGTGCTGAGATCGCAGGCGTGAGCCACTACGCCCAGCCCAGATCCTACGTTTCTTGAAGGCAGGGCTCTGCTGGGTCCCTGGCAGCCCCTGGGAGTGCTCAATGCATGGATGGTACAAGCTTGATGGGGGTGATGGGTGAGCAAATGAGGCACGAGCAGAGCCCACCATGCCTGGTGGAGGGGCTGTCCTGTGGTGCTTCCCCTCCTTTGCAGGCAAAGGGGCACCCTCTTCCCTCTGCACATAGGCCTGCTCTGCTCACAGATGAGGCCTCCTGCATGAGCTGGGCCTGTGCAGTTGCCCTGCCCAGGGGAGAGCTGACTCCTTCACAGCCCTCAAAAGCCCACTCCGCTCCTTCGCTCCAAGCGCCATTTGTCAGGGAAGTTCCTGGGGTCAAGCACTGCTGCCAGCTGAATTGACTGGGGCTCGCTGGTGACAGGGATGAGTCTCCACTCTGGATGACCTCAATCCTTTCTCCCAGCAAATTGTTTCAACCCACCAGTCTGTAGCCTGATCAGGGTCAAAGCCATGAAGGTCGTGGCAATGGCACAGGCCTCTGAGGGAGCCCAGGTGCTCCGGAGGGACAGTGTGTGTCCCGCTTCCTGCAGCGACTGTAACAAATTTCCACAAACTGGTGGCTTAAGACAGCAGAAATGTGTTCTCCCACGGTTCTGGAGGTGAGAAGGCTGGAATGAGAGTGTGAGCAGGCCACGCTCCCTCTGGAGGCCCCGGGGCAGGGCCCTTCCTGCCTCTTCCAGCTTCCCGGGCTCCAGGTATTCCTTGGCTTGAGCTGCATCACTCCAGCCTCTTCCTCGGTCTTCACGGGGCCTTCTCTCTCCTCTGTGTGTCTGTGTCCTGTGTCCAAATCTCCCTCTTCTAAAAACTCCACTCATTAGATTAGGGCTCACCCTCGTTAACTGAACTTGATTATATCTGCAAAGACCCTATTTCCAAATAAGCTCACATTCACAGACACCGGGGTTAGGACATACCATTTTGGGTTTGGGGGGCCTGTTTATCATTTTACCATCCCTTAAATTAACCCTCCATCGGAGGAGTGGGTCGGGAGGGCTGGGGGAGGCAGGCTGGCACAGCGTTTTGGAGGGAAGCAAATGGCTCCTAGGTAGTACCACCAGGAGGGGCGGGGAGGGCGCCTTTGCTCAGGGCAAAGGGAAACAAAAGCAAAAACCAAGTCCTTCTGATGGGAAGCCCTGGCCCTCTCAGGGAAGTGAAAGTTGCTCAGTCTCAAAAGACACTTGGCCTGAGATGACCGAAGACGCCTTGGGGGCTACAGTCCAGGCTTATTGCTTTGGACGTCACCGGCTGTGTGGAATTGGTGTCTGGAGCTGAGAGCCAGCCAGGGCTGCTGATGAGGCTGCGGGGATGAGGATGGGGCAGTGGTATCAGGTTCTCCCTTCTCAGCCCATGAACCCGACTCCTCGAGCCCAGACTGTAGCTCGGAGCTGCTCTGTTGGTTTCCTGGGGCTGCTGTAACCAATGAACACACACTTAGAGGCTGAAAACAATAGAAATTCATTCTTTTCAGCCCTGGAGGCCAGAAGTCCACAGTGAATCTTAGGGGCTAAAATCAAGGCATCTGCAGGACTGGTCTCTTCACAGGCTCCATCCCTGCCGCTTCCAGATTCTGCTGGCATCGGCGATGCTTGGCAGGTGGCTGCATCACCCGGCTCTCTGCCATGTCGTCTCTGTCATCAGCTCTCCTCTGCCTCTCCTCTTACAAGGACTCTTGTGGTGACATTAGGACCCACCTGAATAACCTCCCCATCTCAAAGTCCTTCATGTCATCACATATATTAATACAAAGGCCCTTTTGCCACATAAGGCCACACAGTCACAGGTTCTGAGGATGGGGACGTGGACATCTTTAGAGGCCAATATCCAGTCGATGTCCACCCCTGCACCAGGTGGAAGGAACCCACGGGGGCAGAAGGAGGAGAAACACCCCCCGTTTTAATTGACAAATCATGGCTATATGCATTTATGAGGTTCAATGTGATGTGGTTTAGTTTTGTTTAGTTTTCGGTTTGAGATAGAGTCTCACTCTGTCATCCAGGCTGGAGTGCAGTGGCATGATCTCAGCTCACTGCAACCTCTGCCTCCTAGGTTCAGGTGATTCTCATGCCTCAGCCTCCTTAGTAGCTGGGATTACAGGCATGCGCCACCACACCCAGCTAATTTTTGCACTTTTAGTAGAGATGGAGTTTCACCATGTTGCCCAGACTGGTGTCGAATTTCTGGTCTTGAGTGATCCTCCCACCTTGGCCTCCCCAAGTGCTGGAATGCAGGCATGAGCCACTGATCCGGCCTCAATGTGATGTTTTGATACATGTATTCGACATGGTGCCATCAAATCAAGCTAATTAGCATATCTATCACCTCATCCTCCTTTCATTGTTTGGGGTGAGATGTTTGAAACATTTGAAATTCTCTGCTATTTGGAAATGGGTAATAAACAGCATACTATTGACTGCAGTCACTCTGGTGTGCTATAAATGGAAAACCCCATTCCTCCTGCCTCTCTGAAACCTTGTATCCTTTGATCAGCAATTCTCCTTCCCTCCTTCCCATGCCCCAGCCTCTGGTTCCCGTGGTTCCACTCTTTACTTCTATGAGTTCAACTTACTAGATTGCACACATCCGAGGTGAATGGTTGAGGGCCAGAGTGGGGATCAAGAGACTGGTGGGAGGGAGGGAACTTGTGCCCAAGCCAGGGGGACAAGGGAAGCTCGAGGGTGCAGAGATGAGCAGGATAGTCTCCAAAGGCCCCTTCAGTGCCCTGAGGCGCAGAGGCTATCACTGCCACTGTCACCACAGGTGTTGACCGGGCACCAGGACACACCTGAGCATTGGCCAGGCCGCCAGCCGACTTTCGGGAATCAGTTTCCTTGGATGCTTCTGATGAGTGCCCACACTGGACAGTAGCGCGCCCGTTTTCCTGACAAGGAAGCTGAGACTTGGGGAAATGAAGTCATTTGCCCAAAGCCATAGAAGGCACAGGTGGGAATAGACCCAGCTCTTCTTTGTGGTTCCAACAAACCCTCCAAGATCAAGCATCTACATCAGCAAAACCCGCTTTCATTCATGATTCACTTCGCCACTGAGTGCGTATCTGTTCCACTCCTGCCTGTGAGGGCCTGTGGGAATGTGAGGATGAATTCCACCTCGGTTCCCTGCGGGCTCCTGCCTTGGGTCCTGACATCATGCTGCACCATGATGCTTCTGTGTCCCCTCCAGCCTGAGACATCTATGAGGACAGAGAACAGCTTTCTCTTCTGCCTGTGGCCTCATGGCTAGCACATGCCTGGTGCATAGTAGGTGGTCGGCAAAGCTTTGTTGAAAGGATGGATGCAGGAGTGCACAGATGGGGGATGCCTGCCTTCAAGAAACTCACAGATGTGTAGGGCAGGGCTTGGCAAACTCCCATCTATAAGCCATTTGTATAAATCAGGCTTTATTGAAACACGGCCATGCTCATTCATTCCACACTGTCTGTCTGCTTTTGCATTAGAGTTCAATCATTGCCAAAAGGCCAGTACAGGTTCGCTTCATGGGTACGTGAAATTAGTAAGAATTCATACAAATGCCCTATGGATGGGAGTTTGCCAACTCCTGCTCCGTACATCTGTGAGTTCCTTGAAGGCAGGCATCCCCCATCCACATGCTCCTGCAGCCATCCATTCAACAAAGCTTTACCAATCACCTACTACGCAAAGCCTGTGTTTTCATTTTGCATGGAGCCCCATCCATTATGTAGCATGTCCTCTGAGTATGAACCACAAAGCCTAAAAATCTGGCCCTTTTACAGAAAAAGTCAGCTGATACCTAGTCTAGAAAATAAAACAGGCACCTGATTTATGACAAATTCAAGCTAGAAAGTGTCACATGCTGTCGGGAGGGGCAGGCACAGTGTCTCAGGAGTCTGCAGGACAGAGAAACCCCTCATAGCTGAGGGGTTCAGGAAGCTTCCTAGATGTGGTGCCTTCAGCAGCCCTGGGGACCTTGAGGCATCCGGAGGTTGGGTAGGGGACACAAATATGGACAGACCACAAGGGCAGCTCAGACACCACTGTGCCAGGAGAGAGAGTCAACCTTTCTTCTTTTATGATCAAAGCAAAGTATGTTAAAAAAAACCAACATAAATTATTCATCTAGAAGAGAAGAGAAGAAATTATGCATTGATTTCTGTCCACCTATCCTGGCATTTATTTTGCTGTTGCAGCTGCAAGCTGGGATGGCCTCCACTGCAGGAGAGGGGCTGGCTGCAGGCACTGCATATATAGAGGACACAGGCAAACGGCATCATCAGGAGAAAAGCCCCTGTGAGGATGAGCAGAGAGCTAAGGCACTCTTCCCAAACCCCCCACATAAAGAAATGCAAGGTTCTGCGCAAGTTATGGTTTAAAATATTGGGGCTTTTGCACTTAATGCAAAAGCCAAAGACAAAAATGAGCATTTGAACACACAGGTGCAGCCAGAGCCAGGAAAGCCCAAACAGAGCCCAGCAGGGACTCTGCTCAGTCAATATTTGCTGTATTGACAAATGTATTGTTCTTGCCGCATCCGAGACCAGGAAGGGGCAGAACAACAGGATCTAGTGGGCCACACCTTCCTCTCTGCAGCCACGCGAGCTCCCACGTTGGGGCCCCCCATGGGACTCGGTGCTGTTAGACACAACAAAGACCAGGGGTGCAGTGGGACCAGAGCCCCTCTTGGCCGAGCCTCCTTTTCTCTCCTGGAAATCCCCCTGGGGCTGTGCACAGGAGAATCAAGGTGCTGCTTTCCAGCCAGTCGAGAGCTATGACCCGTGGAGCTGCCTGGCAGCAGGACCAAGGCTAGTGTCAGGTCCAGCCCTCCAGGAGGCTTGTGTTCACCCACGCAGACTTCACCTGCTGATGGCCAGCTAGGAGTGTATTGGGAGAAGACTCAGCGGCTAAGCATGTGGAGAGAAGAGGAAGGGGCCAAGCCCCGCACTGGCCACCTTTTCACTTATTATAACCCTGCTTTTTTTTTTAAGCAAAACCAAAATAATGATTTATTAATTTGTTGATTATTTCTTCTTTCTATACATATTAGCTGACCTTTGTCCTATTCTTGCAAATCCTCAACCATTTTAACTGGTAGCCCAGTAAGCTGTTGCCTTTTTTTTTTTTTTTTTTAAACTTTAAGTTCTGGGATACATGTGCAGAATGTGCAGGTTTGTTACTTAGGTATACATGCGCCTTGGTGGTTTGCTGCACCCATCAACCTGTCATCTAGGTTTTAAGCCCTGCATGCATTAGGTATTTGTTCTAATGCTCTCCCTCCCCTTGCTCCCCATCCCCTGACAGGCCCCAGTGTGTGATGTTCCCCTCCCTGTCCCATGTGTTCTCATTGTTCAATTCCCGCTTATGAGTGAGAACATGAGGTGTTTGGTGTTCTGTTCTTGTGTTAGTTTGCTGAGAAAAATGATTTCCAGCTTCATTCATGTCCCTGCAAAGGACATGAACTCATTCATTTTTATGGCTGCATGGTATTCCAGGGTGTATATGTGCCACATTTTCTTTATCCAGTCTATCATTGATGGGCATTTGGGTTGGTTCCAAGTCTTTGCTATTGTAAATAGTGCTGCAATAAACATACGTGTGCATGTGTCTTTGTAGCGGAACGATTTATAATCCTTTGAGTATATACCCAGCTGTAGGAGTTTCCTGAGGCTGTTGTAACAAACCACCACCAACAGGGGGCGTTCAGCAAGAGAAATTCATTCCCTCACCATTAGGATGCCAGAAGTCCAAAATCAAGGTGAGGATCGGGCCACGCTCCCTCAGAAGGATCTAGAAAAGAACCCTTCCTTGCCCCATACAGCCTCTGGTGACTCCAGGCGTCCCTTAGCTGAGGCACATCACCCCAGTCTCTGCCTCTGTCTTTACCTGGCCTTCTCCCCTTCTCCCTGTGTCTCTCGTCTGTGTGTCCCTTGCAGTCGTCCCTGGATTTAGGGGTCATTTGGATAATCCAGGGTGATCTCATCTCGAAATTCCTAATTACTCTATAAAACCCTCATTTCAAATAAGTTCACAGTCACAGGTTCCAAGGTTAGGGCACAGGCACGGCTTTCTAGAGGTACCGCTCAGCCCACTGGTAAGCAAGGCTTGGTCAGTGACTCTTCCTCCTTGACAATGAAGACAGAAAGGGCTGAGGATCTTCTCTCTTCGATGCTGGCCCTGATGTCTGACTGTGTGTGGTTTGTTTTTGTTTTTGTTTTGTTTTTTTGAGACAGAGTCTCGCTCTGTCACCCAGGCTGGAGTGCAGTGGCGCGATCTCGGCTCACTGCAAGCTCTGCCTCCTGGGTTCACGCCACTCTCCTGCCTCAGCCTCCCAAGTAGCTAGGACTACAGGCCCCTGCTACCACGCCCAGCTACTTTTTTGTATTTTTAGTAGAGATGGAGTTTCACCGTGTTAGCCAGGATGGTCTCAATCTCCTGACCTCGTGATCCGCCCACCTCGGCCTCCCAAAGTGCTGGGATTACAGGCGTGAGCCCCTGCGCCCAGCCTGTGTGTGGTTTTGACATGCCTGCCTTTCTCTCCCAAGGCTGGGGCCACATCTCAGGCATGTCTGGGTGCTCAGCATCTCAGGGAGCAGCTGTGCTTGACTGTCACTCAATAAACATGTGTGCAACGAGCAAATGAATGACTTGTAGGGTTCCTTCCTCCCTCATCTGTTGGCCGTTAGTGCCATCCATCTTCCCTAACACAGAAGTTCCTGCCTTCAGAGGTACACCCAGTGGAAGTGCCTCTCAGAACCCCACCCTGAGAACCAGCTCAGGCGGCCGGGCCTGTTTTGCTCCTCCTGATTGAGATTTGCAGGCAGGGAAGGACAGGTATGAGAGGGACCTGGGCAGTCCTCAGTGAAGCAGGGTGGACGGGGGTTTGGAATTGGGGTCAGGAGCTGTTGAGAGCTGTGGAGAAAGAGAATAATTTGGATTTGGGAATAATTAACGTATAGGGGTGGTTGGAACAATGGGCAAGATACGATTACAAACATGGTGATGGAGGACCAAGCTCATCCCTTGAGGACACCACACGCAGAAAGCAAGCAAAGAAAGGAGAGGCAGGAGACCATCAGAGGGCAGAGGAAGGCCCAAGCATGAAGGCAGGTCACAGATGCTGAGGAGGGTCCCAGGTGGCCTAGTGGGAAAAGCACAGCCTTCAAGGGCAAGCCAGCACGGATGCAAACCCACCTCTACCACGTGGCAGCTGGGGGGCCCCTGGGAGAGGTGCTCCTTGAACCTCAGCTTTGACTTCTGAAAATGTTGCTTGAAGGCTTGAAATTCTATACACGAAGCACCTGGTGGAACAGCTGCCAGGAAGCCCGGTTTTCTCTGCTTGTTGAGTACTCACTAGGTGCTGGGCTCTGGGCAAGTACTTTACCATGTAGTCATTTGACTCTCATATCACCCCCTGGGATGAGCACAATTACTACCATTTGCAGATGGGGAAACTGAGGCAGACAAGAAAACTTATTCCATGGCAGGGTCTTGAATTACAACCCAAGGAGAGAGCAGTGAACTGCTACTCCTGCTGCAAAGAAAAGGTGAGTGAGCATGAGGATTAAAACGTGACTCTCATTGCCAGGTGCAGTGGCTCATGCCTGTAATTCCAGCACTTTGGGAGGCCGAGGCAGGAGGACTATGTGAGGAATGGAGAAGTTCTTCTTCAAAGTTTCCTAAAACCATAAAGACCTTGTCATTTCTTTGCTCTATGAATATCTATATATGTTCCAGTCCAGCTGCCCTGACTTGCCCTGGCATGCCTGGACAGGGTTAAGTGAGCCCTGGACCATAGTGCATGCCATTCCTTATTTGGAAACCCTCCTGACCCTCTCATGACTAGCTTCCTCTTTTCTTTGCCCTCTTTCCCCTTTGCCTATTTAGAAAAGTTTCAAGCTATTAGCCAATCGGGTCAAGCTTAGAATGTGAAGTCCCGTTCTGACCAATGGAAATGGGACACAGCCATAGGACGATTGCATCAGGTTACAAAGATTATAAACGTCCCCGTCTCCTTTGTTTGGGTGTGCTCTCGTGGCAAGACTGCTAGTGAGCGACACCCTTTCTGCAGAAAGTAAACTAGCCTTGCTGAGAGATCCTTTGTCTCAATGTTGATTTTGCAACAACGAGCACCCATTTCCAACAATTTGGTGGCCCGTACAGGGTATCTGTTTCCCTTCTGAGACAGTCCTTGGTCCTCTCTCGTGGGGAGCCCTGCCATCCTATTGCAGTGGCCTCCAGGGAGAAAGCCGGGACTTACCTGGTGCAGGAAACACACTTGGATTCTCAGCAACGCAGGGGAGAAGGAGAGACTTTCAAAACCGCAGGACCAGAAGACCTCATGTGTGAGCCAAGGTAGGAAAAACCACAAGGCAGCAGTAAAGTACTTCCTTGATGGTCAGTTCTTGAAGGGAATGTGTGTATGAGTGAATGGTTTCAGTTAAGACAGAGTGAGTGTGAGAGGAATGTGTATAACCTTCAGGAGAGAAAATAGAATGGAGAAACATTATCATCTCCCAGGGAAAAAGCAATACAGGAGAGAAAATAGAAGGGGAAAGGTTATCTCCTGGGGAAAAAGGAAAAAAGAGGCAAGATATTTCTGGGGTAAGAAATTTAACCTTAAAAAGCCATTAAGGACAGGACAGGTGAGACATCCCTGGTCTGGAGGATCTGGGGGATTGAGTCTGCTGGGAAAGATTTTCACCCAACATGGGGAATACTTCTAGCAAGCCTGGAACAGGAAGTAAGGCAGGTAACAAAGGAGGTGAGAAAGAGCAAATCCCTCCTGATAGTCCTTTAGGACTCATTCTTAAACACTGGAAAGAGAACGAAAAGACCAAATGTAAGAAAAAGCAACTAATGATTAAGCACTGTTGTTTTCTTTGGACCCAAGAGCCTATCTTGAAACCTGCCATTTTCTGGCCAAAATATGGCTCAGATGAAGACTGGGTCTGCCAACTTTTAATAATGTATGTTAATAACAAAATCCTGCATCCTCAATTATGCGCTATGCTGGCAGCAAGCGCTGGTTTCTTTTTATCCCTTGAAGGACTTAAAACAAGAAATAGATTCAGGCAAAAAGTCAGAAAGTATGCAATGGGACCCTTTAAACCATCTTCCCCTGTTTCTAGTCCCACCTCCCCTTCCACAGGCAGATGTTCCACCTCCCCTTCCACAGGCAGTAGTCCCACCTCCCCTTCCGCAGGTGGTAGTCCCATCTCCCCCTCCACCTCAGGTGACTATTCTGATTCTGGAAGCAGAAGTCCCTGAGGAACATGATCACTGTCATTTCTCTTCAAAACAAGGACTCCAAAGATCAACAGAACAATGCAGAAAGGATATTCAGAATCTTCCCTTTCCTCGCACTTCCTAAGAGCCAGCTTTTTAAGCTCTTTCCTCAAAAGGAAGTGCCACAAGGTGGGGGTGCAACTGGATTCATAAATCCCCCTTAACTGCTCCTGAAGTTCAGGGTCTAAAGAAAGAACTCAACCCTCTGCTAGATGACCCAGAAGGAGTAGCAGAGCAAATCGATCAGTTCTTAGGTCCCCAACTATATACCTGGACAAAATTAATGTTGATCCTAGGTATTCTCTTCTCAAAGGAAGAGTGAAACATGATTCACAGAGCTGCTATGGCAGCCTGGGAACATGATCACCCTGCCGGCCAAGATAATCCGGCAGCGGATATCAAATTCCCTGCTCGAGACCCGCAATGGGATAATAATAATGCAGCTCACTGGGAAGATATGGAAGATTTGTATGAGCTAATCATAAGAGGGATTAAAGAGTCTGCACCCAGACCGCAAAACCTGACTAAGGCTTTTGATTTGCAGCAAGAGAAAGATGAAGGGCCCATGCACTTTTTAGACAGGTTGAGAGAACAGATGAGAAGGTATGCAGACTTAGATCCTGATAGTACTCTAGGGCAAGGTATGTTAAAATTACATTTTGTTACAAATAGTTGGCCAGATATTGTGAAAAAGTTACAAAAGATGGAGGAGTTCGAGACTAGCCTGGCCAACATAGTGAAACCTGTCACTACTAAACATACAAAAATTAGTATGTTTACTAATGGTGGCACACACCTGCAATCCCAGCACTCAGGAGGCTGAGACACAAGAATCGCTTGAGCCTGGGAGGCCGAGGTTGCTGTGAGCTGAGATTGTGCCACTGCACTCCATCCTGGGTGACAGAGTGAGACTCTGTCTCAAATAGAATAAAATAAAATGTGACTGTTGGATGAGGCAGTTCAGAGCTCAGCCCAAGGACACTAGCTGCTGCAGCACGATCTGTGAAGACAGGTCAATCAAAGTAGACCGAACTGCCTTGGAAAGGAGACTATGAAGCCCTCTGAAGACCAGAGCTATGAATGAACAGCTGCACAGATTCCATGTGCTGTCAGAAAACAGAACTTAGAGGAAACGGTGTAAGTCATAAAGAAGCCATCAGCAAATGTCAAGTTGAACAAAGAACTTTCTAAGCATCATAGCTTGAGGGCCCTGTCAGTGGAGAGGTTCTGGGAGCTTGGTGGGGACCTGGTGGACAGGGTTCAGACACTGAATTAGGCGTTAAAGAAGGGGGACTCTCCATTGCCCTCCAGCCCTGAGACTCCATGAGGCTGTGATGCTTTGGGGCACATCCACCCCACCCCATGTATGACAGTAGGGGCAGGGGATGCCGACCTCAGTTTCCCTAAATCACAAGCAACATTGGCAATCACATCACATTTCAATTTATCTGCCAAAAAAAAAAAAAAAATGGGTCTTGTGAGTGCTATTTGGCAGTTGCAAATAGGAGAGGGCAAGTAAATTAATGTTTTCTGTGAACCTTGACCCCTGTATCACAAAGCAAGGGTTTACCCCTCATCCCAATATTTACTCTTCTCACTCAATATTTCACATATGGGTTTGTGTCATTGATTTTTTGCATGGGGACATTTATACATGTAATATTGAGTTTGGAGATTTAAATTCACACACACACAACTATTTAGGCTGGGAGAAACCTGACCTCCAGACTCACACACATTTAAGTGATGGTTTAAATTGCCACATTTCGTCCAGATGGCGGAACTATGTAGAAAGAACTAAATTGACTTTCATGAAAAGATGTGAGCTCAAATAACAACAACAGCAGCAAAATAATAACAGTAGGTATTCATGTAAGCACCACAGGGGCAGAGATTTTTGTCTGTTTTGATAGCTGCTGTAATCACCAGCATCTAGAACAAACCCTGGTGGGAAGGAGGTTCTTGGTGAAAATATGCTGAAAAAACAGTAATACTGCTGTCCTTCCTTCCCTATTAGTGGAGGACGTTGAAGGAAATTTTCTGTAACCTGCAATGTTTTCATTTCAGGCGGAAAGAACAGGGGACCTCTCCTCAAGTTCCTGGTTATTTCCCTGCTGTAGGTTAAACGCATATGTCTTTAATTTCTATTTTTAAAAATTTGCCAACACACCATCAGCAATAAGCACACCTATTTACTTGGATTGTGGCTTCTAAATATCATTCTCCATGAAAAGGAACTAGGGCATCTCAGAGAAATGACTGATACCTGGGCTGAGGTGGGAAAAGCACAGGAGAGGCTGGAGCATCAGTGTGCATGAGAAAGCAGAGGTGAGCTTAATGGTCATGAGAACACAGCAGAAGGATGCATGGGAGGCTTGCAATTCTGACCATGATGTAGTAACAGGGATCAGACTTAACTTGCCCCTTCCCCAGCCTTAAGCAACAAACAGGCAAAATATAGGAAACAGTGGCTTTGAAATGTGGGACAGCAGCCCTGAGGCAGCTCAGGGCTGATTCCTGAGAAAAGTGAAGCAAACAATTGTTCAAACAATTGTTCAAACAATTGAACGCATGATAATTGTCCAAAGGCTGCAGCACAGAGACAGGAACTCAGGCAGTCAAGCAGTCTCACTGTATTGAAGATAAAATGGTTAGAGTTCAAGGAGCCCAAGAAGTTAAAATGTGCGAATCAGAATACCCAAGAGGGGGATGTTGCATTCGTGCATGCGTGCGCATGCACGCGTGTGCACACACACACACACACACGGATTGAGAGAGAGAGACAGAAATCTACAGAGAGGTACCCTTAAGTCTTTGGTTGAGTACTAACCTGCATAAGCATGAGAGGAAACTACCCAGGGCTAGGGAAAGAACCACCAGAAGATAGTAGATCCAACATTTCTGAGGGCTCACAGAGGGCTGGGAATAGCTCATGGTCTCACCAACTGAGGTGAAAAGATCCACAGGGCATCACTGAGCAGGGTTCTCAGAAGAGTATCATTGGGATTCAAGGCTTCTCTGGATCTGCCCTATCAAAGTGTAGAACAAACCCTGAACAGAGTCAATGGATTCTAAGCAACTTAACTGTGTGCTCATACAGATTCTAACACGAATTAAAGAATAAGCAATAAAATCTAGTACTCAACAACATAAAATCTTAATGTCTGGCATTTGATAAAAAATTAGCAGGCAAGCAAAGAAGTGAGAGAATGTGACCCATAACTAGAAAATAATCAATAGAAACAGACCCAGAAATGAGACAAATGATAAAATTAGAAGAAAATAATATTAAAATGATTAAAAGTGTGCTGCATCTATTCAAGAACGTATCATGAAATGATGAGGAAAAGAAAGAAAGATATTTTTGAAACAATCCAAACGGAACTCCTATAGTTGAAAAATACACAGAATGGGATTAATGACAGATAAGGTACTGCAGAAGAAAGGATCAACAAAATTGAAGACATGGCAATAGAAACTCTTCAGGATAAAACAGAGAGAAAAAGCACTGGGAAAAATACATAGAACATCATAGATTTGTGGAACAATACCAAGTAGTCCAACACACATGTGCCGAAAGTCCAAGAAATGGAAGTGGGGTGCAGAAAAAGTATTTGAAGAAAAAATGATAAAAATTTTTCCATTGTTAATGAGAAGTAGAAGCCCACAGATCTAAAAAGCTTAATAAATTTCAATCAGAAGAAACATGAAGAAAACACACCAAGGAACATCATAATCCAACTGCTGAAAACAAGTGATAAAGAGAAAAAATCTTTTTTTTTTTTTTTTTTTTTTTTTTTTTTTTTTTTTTTTTTTTTTTTGAGACGGAGTCTTGCTCTGTCGCCCAGGCTGGAGTGCAGTGGCCGGATCTCAGCTCACTGCAAGCTCCGCCTCCCGGGTTCCCGCCATTCTCCTGCCTCAGCCTCCCGAGTAGCTGGGACTACAGGCGCCCGCCACCTCGCCTGGCTTGTTTTTTGTATTTTTAGTAGAGATGGGGTTTCACCGTGTTAGCCAGGATGGTCTCGATCTCCTGACCTCGTGATCCGCCCGTCTCAGCCTCCCAAAGTGCTGGGATTACAGGCTTGAGCCACCGCGCCCGGCCGAGAAAAAATCTTAAAAGCAGTTGGAGAAAAAGGACATGTTATGTAGAGGAACAAGAGTTTGGCATACTTCTCATCAAAGTATATGCTAGTCGGAAGACAATGGAACAATGTCTCTAAAGTATGAAAGAAACAAAACTCCAACCTAGAATTCTACACTCAGCAAAAATATATTTCAAAAATAAAGGTGAAATAAAGACTTTCACAGAAGAACAAAAGCTGAGAAAATTCATTGCTAGCAGACCTACACCACAAGAAATGATAAAGGAAGTTATTCAGGCAAGAGGAAAATTATAACAGATGAAATTGGGACACACACAAAAGGATGGATTGCACCAGAATTAGTATAGAATAATAAGTATGTAGGTTAATATAAAAACATTTTCTCAATTTTAATCTCCTTAAAAGATAATTAACTGTTTATACCAAAAATAATAACTGTATTATAGGGCTTATTACATACATAGAAATAAAATATAATAGGACAGTAGCACAAAGGAAAGAGAGAAATGGAAGTATATTGTTGAAAGGTTTTTAAACTATATGTGAAGTGGTATAATATTTGAAAATATACCATCATAAGTTTAAAACTATGTTGTAAACTCAAAAGCAACCACTAAATAAAAGTAAAATAAAACAAAAAGTGCTAAGAATCCAACAGTAAAGATAAAATAGAATAACAAACATTTTATACAAAAAGCACACATGTGCTGTATATATATATTATATATATATATATATATATATATATCAAGATGGTAGATTTATATGCACATTTATTAATACATTAAATGTAAATGGTCTACACATTCCAATTAAAAGACAGACATTATAGTTTGAATCAAAAAGTGAGACCCAATTGTATACTATTTCCCTCAAAGGGACAGAGAAGTCAGCTGGAAGGTGCTACTATGGGTCAAGTATAGAACAACTTATTCATCAAAATAAATAATGATAGTACTTGATTGTAACCAACTGAGTAAAATAGGAATCCATTAGTCCAAATGGAAATAAATAAATAATAAACAATGAAGAAGGAAAATTCTTCTTTACAATAGAATGCCAACTTATAAATATAGAAGGAAACCATCAATAGATTCTAAAGCTAGTGTTGATAGTAAATGTTTGATGAGGAACAGGATATTTACATAGTCATGAAGTATCTCCCCATCAATTTCTCATTAATTATAAAGATCAGAATAGTGGCTGGCATATATTCTTTGAAACTGTTATGATCACAAAGGCTGTTATCATGACAAAGGCTGAAACTGTTCCAGATTAACAGAGTCTAAGAAGACATGACAACTCCCTGTAATACTTGATCTTAGATTGAATCCTAGACCTGGAAAAACAAGCTCTGAAGGACATTTTTGGAACAGTGCATGAAATTTGAATAAAGACTATAGATTAGATTATAGTATTACAATGTTTTCAAACATAAAGAAATATTCAGTAAAGTACTTACTCTTTAAATTACACTCCCATGGTTTAGAGGAAAATGCGTAGATATGTACAAATATACAGATAGAAGTAGAAATGGGGATATGAGAAGATAGAAAGATAAGATAGAAGGCAAATAAGAAATATAAGGTAGAACAAAATGATAAAGAAAACGTGGCAAAGCATAAACAACTAGTGAATCCATGTGAAGGCTAAATAGGCATTCCTTGTGCAATCTTGGCAATTTTTCTATATGTTTGGGATTATATCAATATAAAGAGTTACCAAAAAATACGTGACATGTACATTTTTAAAAATCCAATATTGCCTTTTTCATTGGTAGAAGTCCAACTCACAAATACTCTAGAAGCAAAATTTCTGAAACTGCCATGATGCCCTAGAAGTGAAATCTCTGAAACTACCAGGATGTTAAGAAGCTCTGCTTGTGTAGAAAGAAAATTAATTTGAAGAATAAGTTTTCTTGAGAGAAAAAATATCATCAATAATCTTCCACTCGTCCCTAAATCTATGATTGGTGACATTAAAGAACAACAGCAACAAACTCAGAAAATATTCCAGGCCAGGCCACCAGGGTAAATGCTTGATCTATTAATCGATGGAGCTTCTAGCTTGTCTGGATGTGAGGCTGGACACAACTCACACATCTGATTTTTTCTGTATCATATGGGAAAGGTGTTTAAGGGAAGATCTTCACTTTCCAAGGCTCTCTCCCCACAACATCCACATGAAAAGATGTTTCAAGATGGGCTCTCCCCAGCAGAGCCAGAACCATACTGGCTTCAGACCCAAAGGAGGACTCCTGTGTTGTATGAGATGGAATGGACTGATGCTAGAAAAATTGAGAAAGATGCAAATGTAAGATGGTGAGGGTTTTGTTCATTTGGGAACTGGACTTTAGAGAACAAGGAATGTGCCTCACCCCTCCACCCAGTCTTTTCTTGCTCTGGACATCTAACTCACGTCAACTTAGATGACTGTTCAAAAACCAGGTGAGGGAGAGGATGGCGGAGTTCAGTCCCCAGATCACTGGGACTCTGTCCTTGAGTCTGGTCGTGATTCAAGTTAACATGAGCTGAAGAGGCATGAGCAAAAAGGACTCTGGATGCATGACAAAGGTGCCGGAATAATTACGAAATAAAGGTTGAGTTCACTGGGTTCAGCAGAAATGCCCAGTGTTAGTCTATGCCATTGTGCCAATTTTCTGATCTTTTTAATAAAAGCATATATGGTTCCCTGCAAAATGGTTTGCAGGACTCTTTTTATTTATTCAACATTTGCATGCCAGGGCACGATGGCACACACCATAGCTGGTCATCGTCTGCTGTCAACCTAAGACTTCATGTCTGGGGGTGGGAGGCTGTTAACAGTAAGTGCAGCTCTGAGACCCCCGTATTCCAGGGACAGTGGACTGGGGAGACAGCTTAGCAAAACCTACCTGTGCGAAAGAAGAGGCTAAGAATATCTCAAAAGCAGGTCAGGTGTTTGGAAGAAATAAATAAAACGTAGCTTGTTATTTCAAGCTTTTCTAAGAATATGGCCATTTGAGATGCATGAGACTACCCAGACACTGAGAGAAGTGGCCAATTCCAGGTCCCAGGGCGAAAAGGGGCTTCATGAGCCTGGAGGATGTCGCTCTTCCAGGTGGCAAGGAACTCCTCCAAGCTGAATGAGTCAGGTCAGAAAGACACAGGGGCTCCTGGAGGGGCTCTTGTTGCCCAAAAATTATGCAATTTGGGTATCAAAAAGAATAATGATGTAAGATGGGATCCTGGAAAGAAAAAGGACATTAAGCCAGACGCGGTGGCTCACACCTGTAATCCCAGCACTTTGGGATGCTGAGATGGGAGGATCACCTGAGGTCAGGAGTTCAAGACCAGCCTGGTCAACATGGTGAACCCTGTCTCTACTAAAAATACAAAAATAAAAATAAAAATTAGCTGCGCCTGGTGGCAGGCACCTGTAATTCCAGCTACTCAGGAGGCTGAGGTAGGAGAATCACTTGAGCCCAGAATATGGAGGTTGCAGTGAGCCGAGATCACACCATTGCATTCCAGCCTGGGTGACAAGAGCGAGACTCTGTCAAAAAGGAAGGAAGGAAGGAAGGAAGGAAGGAAGGAAGGAAGGAAGGAAGGAAGGAAGGAAGGAAGGAAGGAAGGAAGGAAGGAAGGAAGGAAGGAAGGAAGGAAGGAGAGAGAAAGAGAGAAAGAGAAAGAAAGAAAGAAAGAAAGAAAGAAAGAAAGAAAGAAAGAAAGAAAGAAAGAAAGAAAGAAAGAAAGAAAGAAAGAAAGAAAGAGAAAGCAACGAAAGCCAAGAAGAAGCGAGGAGCGAGTCATTAGAAAGTGCAGGTGCGGAGGCTGCGGCGGCGCAACACGCCTCAACCGCCCTCCCGCAACAGAAAGAATAGACATTAAGTAAAAACTAAGAAAATCTGAATGAAGTATGAGACTTTAATACTATATTGTGATTGAGTATGAGATTTTAATAATAATACATTGGGATTGGTTCATTAATTGTAACAAATGTATCATCATAATGTAAGATGTTGGCAATAAAGGAAATCGGGCTCTGGGTATGCAGAAGCTCTCTACTATCGTCGTATTTTTCTGTAAACCTAAAAGTATTCTAAAAAATAATTTTAATTATACAGAGAAATAAGAACTATGGCTACAATAGATTGAAACACATTGAAGGTATAAGAATCTTTGAATGATGAGAGAGAGAGCTAACAAGAGAGGCCAAAGCTTGATAGATAAACTGTGAAAAAGACAGAAAAATTGGCTAAAGAACTCTTTCTCTTCAGTGGGGGTGGAGAACAAAAGACCAAAGAAAGACTCTTGATCAAGAATAACTTCTGTTTATATTTTGGATCTCTAAAGATTTTCTTCTTAACTGAAAACAGAGACAACGTTTTCTGTACAATGGTTTGAATCATAATGACTTCTTTTTGCCATTCAGACTTCTCATGACATTCTAAAATAATTTTGATGATTGCATAATAAAATCATTTTTAAAAGACCCAGAAATATCTAAAAAATGGAGGCATCAGCATCAATTAGAACAGTCCCCATAGTTTCTGCCTTTTTTACCTGAGACAGGGGCAAATGACAGAAAGGAAGAATAGTATTTTCTTTGGAGACATTAGGGTTACAGTTACAGGCAGTTTCTGGCTGGTAGGACACTTTTTGAAATAAATTGTATCGTTGTGGAATGAGAATGTTTTAAATCATAATCAAAGCCCACTTCCAAATGCTCCAGCTTCCTGGATTCTGCTGAAACCTCCCTTGCAAAAGTTATGTTGAATCTAGGTGTCCAAATTTAAAATAAAATGGCTTTTCCAAATATTTTGGTGAAAATAGAAACTTTCCGTTTTATGAGATATTATTTTTGTCTTCCATCTGCACTCAAAGTAAAACAAAATATTAAGGCTTAATTCCATTTTATTTCAACTGTTTAACTTTCCCCTGAACTTTTAGATAAACATTTACCCAATAGTTGAACTGGTGGATTTGAATTTTTGAAACATAGTAAACATTTTCCTATTTAATAATCTATCTAGTTTCTATAAACTGTATCGGATATTTATCAGATGTTTTAGCTTCTTTTAAGGTTGAATAAAGTTTAAGGTTCACATAGATTTTTTTTTAACAGATCAGTTTCTATTCTTCCCCCCCCCCCCCCATCTTATTTCCAAAATGGTTATGGAAGTCATCTCTGCTTGTGCTGAATCAAGTTTTTGAGATTAGACAATGAGTGGGGTGTGGTTAATCGATTACACATAAGATCGAAGTTCAGAAAATCCAAACCTTGAAATAAACTTTGTCCTGGGATGTCTCTGTCTCTGTCTCTCTCTCTTCCTCTCTCTCCCCCACCTCCCTCTCTCTTTTCCACTCTCTCTGTCTCTGTTTCTCTCTCTGTGTCTCCCCCCCACTTCCCTCCCTGCTCCCCTTCTCCCCCTCTCCCCACTGTTTTCCACCCACCACCCCCCACCCCGACCACCCCCCAACCGTGGTTACTGATGCACAGTTACCTTTTCTGGCCACTAGGTGCTGTTTTGTGCGTGCTGGAGGCCTCTCCACATCGGTGAGTGGTTTCTGCTCCTCAGGAAATTATACCCCTTGGGGGGGCCTCACTGCCTCAGCAGAAAGTGGACAGACAGGATCCTGGGCAGTGTGTTTACCAGTGGAAACAGGTTCTTCTTGAATGTCGAGGGCCACACCTGGTTTCTTTGGGTCTGTGTGTGTGTCCCGTGAACAACTGGGCATATGCTTCCCGGACAAGCAGGATGTGTTTTCTTCCTGAACCACAACTGTTTTTTCACAGCAATTGCCACTGATGCTGGCCCCTGATTGCTTTCTGGTGGCTTATGGGAGGAGCTGGCTGTGACATCTCGGAGGTGGAAATCTAAGACGCATAAAGATGCCAAAAGCCCACCTCAGCAGGATAAACCATGACCCGACATGAAGTGGGAGCAGGAAGCTCAGCTCCTACCATCAGCGCTTCTCAATGCTCCCAAGTCACCCACCGGAAACAACAGAAGCCCCCGTGGTGGTATGGCAACCGCTCTGGCTTTGCAGTTGACAGATCAGGTTTCAAAGCCTGACTGTTCACAGTCAGGTGATCTTGGACAAGTGACTTTGCCTCTCTATGCCTTGGTTTCCTCATCCGTCAAGTGGGGATATGATAGTCCCTGACTCAAAGGTTGTCTTGAAGATGACCCGAACAACCAGCCTGAAGTGCAATGCCTGCCACATGGCTGGCATGGAATAAGTGGCAGTTGGTTCATTTATTCAGCGGGTCATGCTCTGAGCACCTCCTGTGTTCCGGGAGCTGTTATGGGCACTGGGGATGGAGGATAAATGCTAAAAGGTAATGGTGGGGATAACTATTCCAGGAAGTGAGTGAATATTCGAATGAATGAGCAAGCAATATGGCTACCTAATCTTCTATGAATCTACATGCTGTGTTTTTTTTGTTTGTTTATTTGTTTGTTTTGTTTTGTTTTTGTTTTTTTGAGATGGAGTCTCACTCTGTCACCCAAGCTGGAGTACAGTGGTGCAATCTCAGCTCAGTGCAATCTCTGCCTACCGGGTTCAAGCGATTCTCCTGCCTCAGTCTCCTGAGTAGCTGGGATTTCAGGTGCCTGCCACCACGCCCAGCTAATTTTTGTATTTGTAGTAGAGACAGGGTTTCACCATATTGGTCAGGCTGGTCTCGAACTCCTGACCTCTGGTGATCCACCTGCTCAGCCTCCCGACGTGCTGGGATCACAGGCATGAACCATCACGCCCAACCACTGTCTGCGTTTTAAGCAATAGTGGTGGCTCCCTGGGCTGTTTTAGGAATGATTCTTCCATCTCTGGAGATGACAGACTGCATTCTAGGAAAATCACCTGCATGTTGCCTGGAGCTTTTCCTCCTGGCATGGTCCCTTCACCTGGAAACCCCTGCATCCTATTCGGGGTGCAAGATACATAATGACAAAACTAGCCAAACCCTGAAATCCATGGCAGCTGTGGTAACACAGCTGTTTAGTACCTGTTACAGGTGAGGTTTGAATTTCGTTGACTATTGACACAGAAGTGCTGGGAACAGGCTGCAGGATCGGAGGGCCAGGTCCTCCGCCCCACAGGGCAGGTGCAGGTCATGACCCACTTACTTAGCACCACATCACACCATTGCTCCTGCTGCTTCTCACTCGGAGCCCCCTTCCTCGTTCCCCAGGCAGCTCCTAAGCCCAGCCCTATGGCTCCTCCTCCCTGGAGGCTTCTCTGACTCCCCGCTCCCTGTGCTTTTCCTTTCTCTGTTGACCTTGAGCCCACCTCCACCACCCCCAAGGTAACTGCTGCACCACTGTTGGGGGCCCCAACTCTCTCTCCTGTGCTGTCCTCAAGCTTTTCCTCCTAACTTCTATAACATCGAGAATTGTGCTCCCCGTAGGCACCTCACAAATGTTTAGTGCTTGTGGTTCTAGTTCCCCTCAGGAGTAGTTAAATTAAAAGGCAGAAGACGTGATATTTGAAGATAGGACCTGGATTTAAATCCTACTCTGCTATTCTCTAGCTGTGTGACCTAGGACAAGTTCACTCACATCTCTGACCTCAATTTCCTTACCTGTCAAATGGGGATATTAACAGGGTTATAGGAAAACTAAGGGAGAGGACATGCTTGGAAATTCTCATGAGGACGGAAAGCAACGTGATGCATGGTTGACCACCAGTGTCAGCATTTACCCAGGCTTATTTGTGCTTCAAGAACCTTCCATTGCCATATACACTTTTTTTTTTATTTGAAAGCAAACAGTTTTTATTGCAGCAGACGTTCATAAAAGTGTACACATCATAATTTTACAGTTTGAAGAATTTTTACAACATGAATGTATCCAATGATTACCACCCAGATCAAGCTAAAGAACATTACTAGCTCCCCTGAAGCCCCCTTCATGATGCCCACCCACCCCCAGTCATTACCCTCCACCCATCACTGTGGATTCAACTTGCCTGTTGCTGAATTCAGTGGAATCGAGCTTTTGTTCTAACCTCGTATGTTAGATTCTTCAACGTGGTTCCGTGTAGAAGTCCTTCATTCTCGTCGCTCTAGAGTATTCTGTTGTATAAACACACCACAGATTTCCTGTTGACATTGTCAGGTTTTGGCTTGGGGTCTGGTCTTGGTTTGCTTTGAGCCATTCTGGTGTGTGTGTTGTGGTATCTCATTGTGGTTTTACGTTGTGTCTTTTTGAGGACTAATGCTGGTGGTCACCGTATCATAGGCATATGGATCATTTGAAGAGCCTCTTTTGAGGAAGTGCTCATACAAGAATTTTTTTAATTGGGTTATTGGTCTTTTTCTATTCCTTTGTAAGAGTCACTTACCTATTTTGGAGACAAGTCCTTTGAGATTTATATGTATTTCGAATATATTCTCCCGCTCTGTGTCTTACCTTTTCACTTACTTAATGTTGTCTTTTGATCAACACAGGTTTCTAATTTTATTGAAGTTTTATCAATCTTTTCCTTTGTGGTTACTGATTTCTGTGTTCTGTTTAAGAGATATTTGTGCATCCTAAGGTCATGAAGGTAGCCTCCTGTGGTATATTCTGGAAGCTTTATGGTTGGCCTTTTTGCATCTGGAATTGGCTTTGTGTATGACATAAGGTAGGTGGTCAAGGTCCAGCTTTCTCCCTATGACTCTCCACACCACTTATTGATTCCATACTACTTACTGATTCCACACCACTTATTGATTACACACTACTCATTGAAAACACAGTCCTTTCCCACACTGCACTACAGCAGCATCTTTGTAGTAAATCAAATTGTGGAATATATGCAGGTCAGTTTCTAGAATCTCTACTTCGATCCATGTATCCTTGAATATTACACTGTTATAACTATTGTTGGTCAATATGAATATCAGGTAGTATACGTCCTCTCACTTTTGCCTTGAGGGAGTCTTCACTCTTGTTGGCCTTTGGCATTTCCGTATAAATTTCAGTATCAGCTTGTCAACCTCTCTTACACACACATGCACATACACACATGCCTTCTGACATTTTGATTGGGATCACATTGAATCTACAGATCAAGATCAATTTGGGGAGAATTTATTTTTTTTTTTTTTTTTTTTTTTTTTTTTTGTTCTTATCACCCAGGCTGGAGTGCAATGGCACGATCTTGGCTCACTGCAACGTCCACCTCTCAGGTTCAAGCAATTCTCCTACCTCAGCCTCCCAAGCAGCTGGGATTATAGATGCCCACCACCACACCCAGCCAATTTCTTTGTATTTTTAGTAGAGAGAGGGTTTCACCATGTTGGCTAGGCTGGTCTTGAACTTCTGACCTCAGATTATCTGCCCATCTCAGCCTCCCAAAGTCCTGGGATTACAGACGTGAGCCACCGTGCCTGGCCCCAGTTTGGGGAGAACTGATGGTTATGCTTATTGAGACCTTCCAATCCATGAACATGGACCATCCTGCCATTCATTCTGGTTTTCTTTCATGTCTCTTAGTAATGTTTGGTGATTTTTCTTTGTTGAGGGCATGCATCTTTTTTGTTTGTTCTTACGCATTTCATTTTTTTAATGTTGTTTAAAAAGGCATGAGTTTTTAGGATTTTGTTTGTTCCTAGTATATAGAAGAACAATTGACTTTTGAGTGTTAATCTTGTATTCAGTGACTTTGCCAAATTTACTTTTTAATTCCAATAGTTCATCTGAATTTTCTCCTTTCAAAATCATGCTTTTGGGGATAATGTCAGTTTCATTTTTTCCTTTCCAATCCATAACTTTTTATTTCTTTTTCTTGCCTTATTACGTCCCTGGAACATCCAACGCAATGTTGAATAGGAGTGGAGGTGGCAGGCATCTGTGTTTCAACTCCAACATCAGGGTATAGCTTTCAATAGCTTACTATTTAGCATGCTATTTGTTGTAGGTTCGGTCATTTCTCTTTAATTTGCTAAGTGTTCTTACAAACAGGTGTTAAATTTTACCAAATGCTTTTTGAGCACCTATCAAGGTGATCATTTGGGGTTTTTTTCTCCTTTATTTTGTTAATTTTTGAGTATTAAACCAACTTTACATCCCTGAAATAAGTTCAGTTTGGTCATAATATTTTAACATTGTTAATGGAATTGGTTTGCTGGTATTTTTGTTTAGGATTTATAAGAGATATGTATATTTATAAGATATATTGTCTCATATTGTAAGATCTTTTTCAGGTTCAAATTCACTGGGAAATGGTCTCTCTACCTATTCCTGGAAGTTTGTGGAAGATTAGTGTTATTTCTTCCAGCAATGTCTAGAAAATTTTTACCAATGGAGCTCTATGTACCTAGAGTTCTCTTTACAAAAAGAATTTTAATTAGAAATCAAACTGATTTCTAGATATAGGACATTGTGATTGTTTACTTCTTCTAATGCAAGTGTTGGGAAGTGGTGCTTTTCTGGAAAATGGTCCATTTCATCCAGATTTTCCAATGTATTTGAATAATTATTAATAATGTACTCACATTATCTTTTTCCTGTCTGTAGAAACTGTTGTCATGTCTGCTTTCTCGTTCTTGTTATCCATCATTTGTGTCTGTCTTCTCTATTTTGTACTCTGTCTCCAGTATGGCCCTCAGGCCCAGGAAAGAGGGCCCCTGCTCAGGACCCTGAGCTACCACAACCGTCCTCTGGTCCGCACCCCTCGCCGCAGGTATAAAGTTCATGGAGCTAAGGAAACTGCACACCCAGGGCCCACACACCCCTTCCGAGACCATGCCTAGATATTCAGGCCCCAAATGTCCCTAACTAATGGCCCCCAGCCTGCTCCCAGAGCCTGCAAATCCTCACTGGTTTTGTCCTTTCAAAGACAAGCCATGGGAACATGGTGTAGGCCAAGCAGGTAGCTAAGGGGCAGATGTTGTGGGGCTGTGGTCAGACTTTGGAGGTACAGGCTCCTCACAGCACAGGATGGTGCCAGGGTAGTGAAAGTGTGTGGCAGGTACCAGCTCCCCACCACCTCAGCTGCTGGCACAAATCTCCAAGGAGTCTGAGACTCCTAAATTTGAACCTAGCCTTCTCTATTGTAGGAAGGTATATTTGTCAAAGCAGAAACAGAAAATATTTCATGCCATTGTTTGCTGGCTTGATTTATAACTTAACTATTTAGACATGTGGCATGTGGTCTCCACTCTTGTGAGAGGCAGGCCTGAGTCTTGATTGAGTTTTATCAATTTTATTAGTCTTTTAAATAAGCAATTTTAGTTTTGTTGATTTCTCCATTATAAATCTGATTTCTAAATTGTTGGTTTCTGTTCTTTATTATTTGTATCCTTCTACTTTGGGTTTAATATACAGTCCTTATTAGCTTCCTGAGTCATAAATTTAGATCATTAATTTTCAGCCTTCTTTTTGGGCTCAAATGCATTTAGGGCTGTACAAGTATTTTCAAACACAGATTTAGCTACATACGATGATACCGTAATATGATATTTTCATGATATCCAGTTCAAACTGTTTCTAAATTTTCACTGTGATTTAATCTTGTTCTATAGATAAGTTAGAAGGGTATCACTTAATTTCCAAACACTGAGTTTTTTTATAGCTGTCCTTTTCTTATTGGTCTTTACTTGTTTCTATTGTTATCAGAGGACAAGATTTCAGTCCTTTGAACTGTGTTGAGGCTGGCTTTATGGCTCACCATGGGCTATTGTGGTAAATGATTTTTTGTGCACTTAAAAATATATCTATATTTGGTAATTTTTGTCAATTTTGTGTGTGTGTGTATGAAATTCTATGATTTCCTGAAAGAGTTGTACTAAATTTTAAGTTAAAATATGTAATCACAATTAATGGTTTATTCCTTATTTTAGTTCTGTCAGTTTTGGGTTTATGTATTTTGATATGTACATAATTTAAAATTGTTATATCTTTCTGTTGACTATAAAGCATCCCTTTGTATCTCTAGTAAAATTTCTTATTTTGAAATATATTTATTTGATATTTCTATAGCTGCAGCAAGTTTCTTTCAAGTGTTTGCATGGTATGTTGATATTTTTTCCATCCTTTGACTTTTAATCATTCTGGTTCTTTATATTAAAGTGTGTCTTCTGTATATAATATATAGTTGAAGTTTTAAAAAAATCAGTCTGATAACTTTGTCATTTAATTGGAATATTTAGGCCATTTGTGTTTACTATAAGTACTGATGTATGTCTGGGTTTACATCCACTATATTACTATAAGTTTTATAGCTATACCATTTGTTTTTTGGACTTTTTTACCTCCTACTTTTTGGTTAATCAATTCTTTTTTAAATTGCCATTTCTCTCTATTATTTGGTTAGTTATGTGTGTCTTTATTATTCTTCAAGTGGTTGCACTGGAAATTGCCACATACATTCCTGGCTTTTTAGAGTCTTTCTTAAAACAATATTTACACCACCTTTGGACAATGTGAAAACCTTAACCTAAGGTTTTAAAAATGCTTTTAACTTCATTTACCTCCTCCCCCACCCCACCTTTTGTTTATTTTTGTCATGTATTAATGTTACTTATATTTAATCCCCACAAGACATTGTTATTGCTATTTTAAACAATCAATATTCATTTAGCTTTACTCACATATATATTTTCCTTTCCAATGTTCTTTATTATTTTCTACCTTATCAGACTTTCATATAGGATTATTTTCCCTCTGTCTAAAAATTCCTTTTAGTATTTCTTTTAGTGCAGGTCTGCTGTCAATGAATTCTCTTAGTTTTTGTTCATCCAAAAACATATTTATTTCATTTTCATTTTTGAAAGATATTTTCTCTAGATATAGAACCCTAGATTGGCAGTAATTTTCTTTCAGCAATTTCAATATGTCACTCTATTGTCTTTGGTTTCTATTGCTTCTGTTGAAAAGTCAGCCATTTACCTTATTATTAATCTTTTGAAAGTAGATGTCTTTATTCTCTGGCTGTTTTGTCATTTTTCCCTTTTTTTTGTTTTCACCAATTTTGCTATGATGGGCTGGGATTATTCTGATAGGGTCTGGGCCATACTTTTCAACATTGTGCTAGATATCCTAGGGAAAAAACAAGGTAAGAAAAATAAATAAAACTATGGATAGAAAAGGAAAAAGTAATACTGACATTATGCAACTATAACCTGTTTGGGGTTCATAGAGCACATCATATTCTTAACTAAACATGGCCTGATGTCTTTCATCAGTTTTGGAAAATTCTTGGTCAGACACCTCAAATATTGCTTCTGCCCCATTTTCTCCCTTCTGTGTTTTCAGAAGTCCAGCTGCACATAGGTTAGATATGTTTATAAGACGTAGATGCCTTTCATGGTCTTTTCTGTGTTTTACATCTTTTTTTTCTCCTGTGCTTCAATTTTAATGCTTTCTGTTAACCATCTTTCAGTTTAGCTCATCTCTTATATTCTATCTAATCTGCAGCTCTACTTACCTTTTGAATTATCATTTTTGGCTTTGGAATTCCCATTGGATTCTATCTGTACATTCTCATTCTCAAGTGAAATTCTCCATCTTTGCATTTACTGTATTCATCATATTAACAGATGTGTCTAATTACCCCAATATCTGGATCTGCTGTTGGTCTGTTTCTATTGTCCTTTGGTTTGTGTTTGCTTGTTTTAGTTTGTTTTGTTTCTGTGGTTCTTGATTATTTAGCTCTGCTTCCTGGCATGTGTGGTGATTTTTAATTGAATCTTGGATATCACGTGTGGACAGTGCAGAGGCTCCAGATGATGTTCTCTTCTTCCAAGAGGATTCTTGTCTTTTTGGCAGGCAGAATGCAGAAAGACCGGCTGGTTTCTGTCAGGGTTGGAGATGATTTGAGATTAGACTTAAGGACTTATGGAAGGCAGGTCTTTTTCTGGGTTCATGATAGAAAGCCTGGAGAGTTTACTAGGACTCTACCTCCTTAGAGTACCCTGAACTCCAATTATATGTGTGTGTGTGTGTGTGTGTGTGTATGATGTGTGTGTGTGTGTGTGTGTGTATGATGTGTGAGCAATAAAGCTTTTTAATCACCTGGGTGCAGACGAGGCAGACTGAGTCCGAAAGAGGAGTCAGCAAAGGGAGATGGGGTGGGGCAGTTTTATAGGATTTGGGTAGTGTAGTGGAAAATTACAGTTAAAGGGGGTTTTCTCTTGCGGGCAGGGGCAGGGGTTACAAGGTGCTCGGTGGGGAGCTTCTGATACTCATTGTCCAGGAGAAGGAATGTCACAAGGTCAATTCACCAGTTAGGGTGGGGCAGGAACAACTCATCATGGTGGAGGGTCATCAGTGAAGGCAGGAACTGTCTATTCTCACTTCTTTTGTGTGTCTTCAGTTGCTTCAGGCCATCGGGATGTACACGTGCAGGTCACAGGGGATGTGATGGCTTAGGTTGGGCTCAGAGGCCTGACATTCCTGTCTTCTTATATTAATAAAAAAACAAAATAGTGGTGAAGTGTTGGGGCGACAAAAAATTTTGGGGGTGGTATGGAGAGAGAATGGGCGGTATTTCTCAGGGCTGCTTCGAGTGGGATTAGGGGTGGCGTGGGAACATAGAGTGGGAAAGATTAAATTGAAGAAAGATTTTGGGGTAAGAGGTGATATTGTGGGGTTGTTAGAAGGAGCATTTGTTGTATAGAATGATTGGTGATGGCTTGGATGTGGTTTGGTATGAATTGAGAAACTAAACGGAAGACACAAGGTACAAATAAGAGAAGCAGAAAAACAGATATTAAAAGACTGAGAATTGGGAGGACCCAGGACATCCAGTTAGAGAGTGCCCGAGGGGGTTCAGCATAATTATTTACTTGGTTGGTGAATTTTTGGGCTCTATCCTTGATTTTTTTACGTTGTCATATACTAGGCCAGATTGATTTAGGTAAAAACAACACTCTTCATTTAAACATATACAAAGTCCTCCTTTTTCAGCAGTAAGTCAAGGCCTCGGTGGTCTTGGAGGACAACCGCAGCTAAAGAGTCAACCCGGGCCTGAAGGATTGATAAAGTTTGTGATATGTCTGCGATGCTAGCAGATAAGTTATTAGAGAGGCTACGGAAGGTTGTGAGAAAATTAGCAGCCTGGCGAATTTCCTGTCTAGCTTGCTGGAGGACTGGAAGATAGCTGCCCAGAGGGCTGGTGTCTGGAACAAGGTTGGGGCTGAGCAAGAAAGTGCGTTCATATAAAAGTTCAAATGGACTGTACCCTGTAGCATTTCAAGGGCAAACTCTAATTCTGGGAAGGGCAAGAGGTAGGAGTACTGTCCAGTCCTTTTTAAGTTGGAGGCTGAGCTTGGTGAGGTGTGTTTTTAAAAGACCATTAGTCCATTCTACCTTTCCTGAAGATTGAGGACGGTAATGGCTATGAAGGTTCCACTGAATACTAAGAGCCTGAGAGACGGCTTGGGTGATTTGACCGATAAAAGCCGGATTGTTGTTGGCCAGGCATGGTGGCTGACGCCTGTAATCTCAGCACTTCAGGAGGCCGAGGCAGGCAGATCACGAGGTCGGGAGATCGAGACCATCCTGGCTAACATGGTGAAAACCCATCTCTACCAAAAATACAAAAAACTAGCCAGGGGTGGTGGCAAGTGCCTGTAGTCCCAGCTCTCTCAGGAGGCTGAGGCAGGAGAACAGCGTGAACCCAGGAGGCGGAGCTTGCAGTGAGCCAAGATCGCACCACTGCACTCCAGCCTGGGTGACAGAGTGAGACTCCGTCTCAAAAAAAAAAAAAAAAAAAAAAAAAAGCTGTACCATTGTCAGATTGAACAGAAGTAGGAAGGCCAAATAGGGGAATTATATCTGTTAGAAGGGAAGGGATGACTGCAGTAGCCTTTTCGAGCTAGTGGGAAAGGCCTCGACCCATCTGGTGAAGATGTCAGTCCAAACTAGCAGATACTCAAATTTACGGACACGGGGCATATGAGTGAAGTCAATCTGCCAATCTTGTGTTGGAGTAAATCCATGAGCCTGACGCGCAGGAAAAGGAGGAGACCTGAGAAAGCCTTGGGGGCTGGTGGCATGGCAGACAGAGCATTGAGAGGTGATGGTCTTAAGGATGGATTTCCATGAAGGGAAGGAGATGAGAGGCTGCAGGAGGCAAGCCAGAGGCTTGTATCCCACAGTGGAGGTGATCATGAAGGGAGGAAAGAATGGATTGAGCTTGTGAGGCAGGAAGAATGAATTATCCATGATCGAAGGACCACTTGCCCTGAATTGGAAAAGTCTGGTAGAGCAGGTTTTCAGAAGAAGAGTAGGAGGGAGTGATAAAGGAGAAAGAAAAATACTGGCCTTCTGGAGTGGGGGCTGGGATATTACCGGGTATGGAGGCATTGGCTCTTTTATTTTTTTATTTTTATTTTATTTATTTTATTTTATTTTATTTTATTTTATTTTATTTTATTTTATTTTATTTTATTCTATTTTTGGCTGTCCTGTCAGCATACGCATTTTCTTTGCAATAAGAGCAGTAGGTTTCTGGTGTCCTTTATAATGAATGACTCTAGCCTTGGCCGGCAGGACAGCAGCCTTAACGAGGGCCTTTATTAGGGCGGCATTGATCATGGAAGAGCCTTGTGTGGTAAGGAAGCCTCTTTAGGTCCAGATGACCACATGGTTATGGAGGATGAGGAAAGCATATTTGAAGTCAGTATAAATGTTAATGTGCATCAGCGAAAGAGAGCGCATGAGTTAAAGCAATCAGTTCTGCTTGTTGGGAAGTGGTGGAGGGGGAAAGTGCAGCAGCTTTGATAATAGTGGTGTGGCACATGACAGCATATCCAGATTCAGCTGGTGAAAATTGATTGGGTTTAGAACTGCCATCGATAAACCAAGTGTGGTTTCGGTTTGGAATTGGAAGAGTAGAACTCTGAGGAAAGGGGGAAGATGCTATGTGTATTAGGGAAACACAAGCATGTGGTTCAGGACTTGTGTTGGGTGCTAAGTGAGAAACTGGGCTGAAATCGGGCCCATGGGTAATAGTTACTGTTGGAGTTTCAACAAAGAGCAAATAGAGCTGGAGGAGTCGAGGGGCAGACGATACATGTGAAAGGTGTGAGGAGGATATTAATGTTTGAAGGTTGTGAGAGCTGTAAAGGGTAAGTGGAGCGCAGCCCGTGACTTTGAAGGCCTCTAGAAGTATTAAAGTGACGGCTGCCACCACATGCAGACATGAGGGCCAGCCTAGAACTGTGAGGTCAAGTTGTTCTGACAGAAAGGCAACAGGTTGTGGGCCTGGCTCCTGTGTGAGGACTCCAGCAGCACAGCCTTGGATTTCAGCCGTGTGTAAAGAAAAGGGATGGGACGAGTTGGGGAGTGCTAGTGTGGGAGCTGTCTCCAGGGCCTTTATGAGAGAGCAAAAGGAGGAATGGGGAAAAGACTTAGGGTCTATGGGATCAGTTAAGTTACCCTTTGTGAGCTTGTAAAGTGGTTTGGTTAGGATAGCAAAGCCTGGTATCCAGAGTCAGAAGTACCCAATAACGCTTAAGAACGAAAGGAGTTGTTTTCTGGTGGTAGAGATTGGGGTCTGGGAGATTAACTGAACACAGTCTGCAAGAAGGGCATGTGTATGCTGATGGAGGATTATAACGAGCTAGGTAACACTAGGGGAAGACTTCTGTGCCTTAGAGAGGGATACTCGGTACCCTTTTGAGTAGAGATGTTGAAGAAGCAGGATAGTGTCCTGCTGGGAAGATTGATAAGAAGGATTGCAAAGAGGAAGATCATCAAAATACTGAATAAGGTGGAAGGCAGACGGGAGAAAAGAAAGCAGACCATGAGAAAGGGCCTGGCCAGAGTAGTGTGGGCTGTCCCTGAAACATTGGGGCAGAACAGTCCAGATGAGTTGGGATTGTGAGTGCCTGAACTCCAATTTTTGCCTCCCCTTTCTCTCTCTCTCTCTTTCTCTCTCTCTCTCTCTTTCTCTCTTTCTCCCCCCTCCCACCTCCTCCAGAATGTTGAGCGTATTTCTCTGCAGCTCCCTTCTCTTAGCCCTCAAGTCCTGTCTGCCTTAGTTGTCTTCCAATTCCTTCTAGCAGCTACTTACAGCAGCTGAGTTTCTCTGTTTTTCAATCCGGACTTTATAGATGTTCTTGACATCTATAAAGTTAACAGTTGCCTACTGGAGCACCTTGTTCAGGAGCTGCTTTTCCTCTGGAGCCTTGCCCAGGGTCCCCTCTCCTGGACTACCATGGGCTCCATGTCTGTCACAGCAAGGGGGTTCTGGCATCACGGTCACCTGTGTGCATGTCTATCCTCCATGAGACTGGGCAGGTTCCCAAACCTGCCTGTCCTCTGGGCCCACGAGGGACTGTTGAAAATCCCTGAGTGGGAAGTCCTAGAATGTGGATATTTGAAAGCTCCTTGGGTAAAGCAGTGATTATCCAGAGGAGCACCCTGTAAATATTGGGCAAGACATTGGACTTCCCTGGGGCAGGAAACTGCCATAGACCAGGATGTGTCTATTATGTTGCTTGTTGTTGTTGTTGCTTGAGACAGAGTCTCACTCTGTCACCCGGGCTGGAGTATAGTGGCGCAATCTCGGCTCACTGCAACCTCCGCCTCCCAGGTTTGAGTGATTGTCTTCCCTCAGCCTCCTGAGTAGCTGGGACTACAGGCACATGCCAGCACGCCTGGCTAATTTTTGTATTTTTTAGTAGAGATGGGGTTTCACCATATTGGCTAGGCTGGTCTCAAACTCCTGACCTTGTGATCCGTCTGCCTCGGCCTCCCAAAGGGCTGGGATTACAGGCGTGAGCCACCGCACCCGGCCAACAATGATTTTTACTGCATCAATTGGTGTTTGTTGAATAAAGGCAGGGAGGGGAGGAAAGAAAGGGATGGGGGTAGAAAAGGGCAAGATCAGGGAGAATTCCAGCTCCTCAGGCCTAGGCCTGTCATCTTATCAGA
This sequence comes from Rhinopithecus roxellana, assembly GCF_007565055.1. Taxonomy (NCBI): domain Eukaryota; kingdom Metazoa; phylum Chordata; class Mammalia; order Primates; family Cercopithecidae; genus Rhinopithecus; species Rhinopithecus roxellana. The sequence goes on along the minus strand of NC_044563.1, from coordinate 4,281,892 downwards.
ACAATCCCAATCACCTGACAGTGGTCTGGAGACCAGTGGCCCTTCGACAAGAGCATTTGAGCTGAGCAATTTTGCCTTTCTTAAAGATAAGATTAAATTAACGTGAATCCAAGTCTTACCACGAGGACGTTGCCCTTTGCTGGGAAGCTGAGCAGTCCCCAAGTACCTCACCCGTGATTTTCTTGGTGCCTCATTACACATGGTAGCAAAAACGGCAAGCCCCTAAGAGGACCACTGTGATCCTCTGAAGGTGGGGGTTCCCAATCCCGCGAACCCAGTTCTTCAGAACGCTGTTTGTTCTGGAGAAATAAGAACTGGTCATATCTAGTCTTTGTTTCCCTCTCTTTTGATCATTTTTTGGATGAGTCAAAATCAGGTCACCACCAGCACCAGGATGTGACATGAAGGGACGCGCCTCAGCCCCACAGGGCACATTCCTGCCCTCTTCCCAGACTCAGGTCTTCCCTGCCTCTGAATCTTGCTCTCTCTTTCCCTTGTTCTCACTTTTCTTTCTTTCTTTTTCTGCCCTTCCCTTCTTGTCTTTAATTCCTCTTTCTTTTTTACCTGGGGAAAAAGTCTTCAGACTTCTGGAGTGGATTCATGAGTGTGAACGGGGTGCAGCCTGCCAACATCATTTTTTCTCAAGGCACAGAGGCTGTTTCTGTGGCTGGGCACAGCTGAGAGGACCCTCTCGCTGCACTGGGGGATTGATGGCTGATGGAGGGAAGGAAGCTCATAGAACATCAGGCAGAGTTCGTCCTGCCCCCCTCAGACTCCCTATATCACACTGATGGGGTTGCAGCCCTGGCCTGCAGGGGTAGGTCCGGCCTGACGGAGGCTGGGACATCTGGAAGCCAGTGGCCTCTCAGCCAGCCCCTGGCTCCTGCGCACATTCTCCGGGAAGAGTCCCAGGTCTCTTCTTCACTCCCCCTCACCCTCCCAGTGGGGGTTCTCTGACCCCAGCAACACAGATGGGCAGGGAGGCGTCTCCAAAGGCCAGACGCTTAGCTGAGAAATCATTTCTCAGTCCCTGTGTGGCCCCTTGCTCTTAACCTTTTTCTCCTTTGTTCTTAGTCCTATTTTTGCCCTGATTTTTCAGCTGGGCGCCCTGGACTGTGGCAAACTTTAAAATTGCCCCTGGGATCAGACACATGCTGGCCCCCTCTCTGGCTATGCTGGCCTCCCTGTTTAGGGCAGCAAGTAGGGAACAGCTGGCTCAGTCCAGGCCAGATGAGCAGGAAATAAAGGTTTTCCTTGTCCCCCTTCCTCCAAGCCTCCTCCTTCTTCCCTTTCCCCTTGCCATGGGAAGTTCTTCTTTTCCTCCACTCCTTCCATCCCTCGCCATCTGTGGGACTGATGCTGATTATCCTGTTCACTATCAAAATTATTTGGGAGAAGAAAGTCATTTATACTTTAGTATGAGTTTGATCCATAGTTTGTTTTTCCTTGGTCTATTTGCTGTCTGAGTCTCACTGGCAGATGAAAAGTTGAGGGCTGCATTACAGACATTTGGGGCCATTACAGGAGAATGCAGGTGAGGGATGGGTGGGGGGCGGGGTGCTGTCCGTAGAAGGACCCTCCAGAGCCCAAGCAGTCACACACACAAGCTGCCACCCCCAGTCCTCGATTGGTTTTGACACTGTTCATAGTCTGAGACAAAGGAGTTTCAAAGTATGTGGTTGAGAGTGGCTTGGAGCCCAGCCAGGTACCGGGAGCAGGGGAAACTGAGGCTACTTGGCTGGGCAAGGCAAGAATGCAGGGAGTTTTTAAGACGGCTGACTAGCTCTGATTTTTTTTCTTGTGAAGGAGCAATCCTGTTTGGCCCCAAGCCTGGGGATGGGGCTGGCTCTGTGGAGCAGGTTGCATTTGAGCCGGGTGGGCCTGCCCCAGGAGTCGTCGGCTGCCTCCAGAGGGGGTGAGGTTTCCATCACGGAGGTCGAGGTCTCCTGGATTCAGCCATCATTAGAGAAGGCTTTGCATATTGCCGGGGCTGTGCCAGACCAGATACACGGGGGCCTTGACTAAAATGTGTTTCTTGGGCCCTGCCCCCAGCTCACTGAACCCAGGAGCAGCCCTGGGATCATTGTGACCTCATAGCTCAGACAGCATCGGTCCCCCGTGGGGGCCACCTTTCCAGCCCCTCTTCCCAGTAGAGGATCCCAGTGCCTTCCTGGCCTGACGGCCCTGCAGGCCTGGCCCTCCCAACTTCCTCTCTGCCCTTGTCCCCTGTCATTCCCCCAGTTGGAGGGTGCCCCAGCCTGGCTGACATCAGTTCTTGTCCCCAGCACACACAACTCATCCCAGCCTCAAGGCCTTCACCTGGCTGTGCCGCTGCCTGCGATGTTCCTCCCAATCTTGTCAGGGCTGGCTCCTGGGGATAAGATATCTGCTCAGACGTCACCTCCCCAGAAGGGCCTTCCACAGCCAGCCACGTCGTGTCCCCCCACACCTGCCCCCACACTCGCTAGCCCACTGTCCCCTCTTCCTTCTTCTATCCTCCACAGCGGTCATCACCATCTAATATTCCTGTGCATGCATCTGTTTGCCTTTCTGGCTTCTGATTTTGGTCTGCCTTCCCCCGGAAGGTAGCTCTGTGGGAGTAGAGCAGGCTGCCTCCCCTCTGGAAGGTAAGCTCTGTGGGAGTAGAGCAGAGACTTGTTTGCACTGTTTATTCCGTGACCCAGCCCTGGCTCTGTGTCTGGCACATAGAAGTGTCGCTCAATGAATGAATGAATGAATGAATGAATATCCATTGTGTGAATGAATGAGTGACAGGTTTGGAGGTCACTGGAGCAGATGGCCAAATCTGTGACAGCTGTGATAATAAACAGCGATTATAAGCAGAGGGCCAGATGCTGAGCTGCCCTCGTGGATACTAATGGTCCCGGGCCCTGAGCTTGCACTCCCAAGGGACCCCTTGCTTGGTGTTTTGGGCCCACTCTCGACATCCCGACAGCCTGTCTTCTAAATGGGACTGAGGTGGAAATGGGAGGGGGGGGTGTCCCAGAGCCCACGTGACTTGTCCAAGAACACCTTGCAGGGTTGCAGGGGCAGAGGAGGAAGAGGCCTGTGCCTGGCACCCATCATCAGTCTCTAGAAAGTTCCATTCTGAAACATGAGTCAGCCATGCCCAACAGTCTCCTGGGACAATCTCCCACACAAACTTTTGCCGAGCGCCTGCTGTGTGTTGAGGGCACATGGAGTCCTCCTCTCCTTGGTGATTTGGTGGCGGGGGGTAGGGAGGTGGCGGCCCTGACTTTGGCTTCCCTGAATGACGGCTCAACAGAGACATCTGGTCTCCAGTGAGGATTAGATCTCCTTCAGCGGCAGGGATGCAGCCAGCCCCGTCACTGTAACTCCACAGTGGAGTAAGGCACCCCGGAGGCTGTCCCGGCACAACCTGACCGCAGTCATAGACCAGTCAGCCCCGGGAGGGACACTCTGCCCCGGCCCGGATGTTGCCAGCCGGCCCCATGGATGCCACAAGTCCAGCCGAGGAAGTGCCTGTCCCCACTCCCAGGGCCATGCAAAGGGGTCCAAAACAAACTTGAAAAAGCAACCCCCCAGTGGGGAGGCCAGTTTGTCGGGGGTGTCCGGGGGTCATGATGGGCACTGCTGTTTTCCTAACTCACGTGACCAAAAGTCCTTTTATTTGCATAAAAATGGAACCTGGTTGTCTAAGTCTTCCCCAAGTTTCCTTATACCAAGCAGCCGTGAAGGGCTCCCCACAGAGCAAGGTCTGTACTGGCCACCATGAGAAACCACCATCCCCACCCTCCAGTCACATCCAAACCCCTCTACGCCGTGGGGCTGAACCACCTCTGAGCATCCCACGTGTCGTATCATTCACTTCTGTCTTGTCGATGGTCTGCCTGCTCCTCCCTCGCTGGACAGCAGCTCCAAGGGGGCAAGGAATCGTGCATGTTTTTATTTTTATTTTTTATTTTATTTTATTTTATTTTTGAGAAAAAGTCTCCCTCTGTTGCCCAGGCTGGAGTGCAGTGGTGCAATCTCGGCTCACTGCAACCTCCACCCCCTGGGTTTAAGCAAGTCTCCTGCCTCAGTCTCCCGAATAGCTTGGATTACAGGTGCCTGCCACCATGCCTGGCTAATTTTTGTATTTTTAGTAGAGAGAGGATTTCACCATGTTGGCCAGGCTGGTCTTGAACTCCTGACCTCAAGTGATCCATCCGCCTCGGCCTCCCAAAGTGTTGGGATTACAGGCATGAGCCACAGAACGCGGCCTGTGCGTGTTTTGCTGGCTGCTTCTTCCCCAGTGCCTCGCAACCTTAAGAAGATGCTCTCAGGCACCCGGTGGATGCACAGGCAGCCCCGAGGCCCTTCCCAGCCTTCCTATCCCTCCAGGCCTCCCGACCCCTGACTCTGGCTTGGAGCAGTTGACCCCTCCTCTTCATCTTCCTGGTTCCCAGTGACCCTTTAGGATTGAGCTGAGAAGCCACTCCCTGTGCAAAGCCTTCCGGAATCGACCGTGACCTTTCCTCCCCCTGGTCCTTCGGCATTTTTCTGTGGCTGTCAGATTTCTGACTTCCTGGCCGACTATCAGCCCCACACCTGTGGGTCTGTGCCCAGGGCTCACAGCTTAACACATAGGGGGACCTTCATAAATACACTGATTGCCCCTGTGGAGGGGGCACACTCCTGCCAGGAAAACCCAGCCCACCTCCTCCCTGGACAGGAGCCCTCATGTTGGAGAAGGCCTGACTCTCAATGGGGCTTTTGTGGCGGGTGGCAGTGGCCTCAGCAGCTTTCCCCGGCAGCTCCACCAGCCGGAAAATGTTAAGACAACAACTCCATCCTTGCCCCTAGGGAGAACCTGTTTGTGAAGATTCCACAGCCTCTCTTTAAGAAGCAAGTGTCCGTGCTGGGGTTGGTTGAGTCAGCGTAAAAATTGCTATGTGGGTAAACTCTTCATTGTCCTCCACTAGCCGGATGCTAGAATCTGTGGACACCGACAAAGGACATTCTCTCATTTGTTCATCCTTTCAAAGAATACTTTGCATACCTACTGTGTGCCGGGCTCTGCTAGGTCCTGATAATATATAGAGAAAAAAACAACAGTCCCTGCTTTCCTGGTGCAGGGAGAATAATAAGCTGTCAGATAACAGATGCGGGGAAGCAGAGGAAGGGGCTGGGAGCAGGGCCAAGGCAGACCCTGGAAAGGTGGTTTCTTAGCAGAAATCTCGGAAACGTGAGCGAGCCAGGAGGGAGGGAGGGTCACAGCTCCCAGAAAACTTGAAGTCCAGCCCAAGAGAATACAGTTAACTCCTGGGAGGAGGATGCCATTAGCCTATGTCTGCTCCATGGTAAGGGGCTCTGTCCCTGGCACACCCCCCACTCTTTCCCCAGCCCACTCCTTCAACTGTTCTTAAGTGGTGGGAAGGCAGGTAGGGGCTGCCCCAGTGGTTATCTAAGGGAAAACTGTCCCCTCTGTTTAGTCCCCAAGCTAAACAGATTTGAGATCTGTTTAACATGGAGGATCTGGGCTGTGATGAGCTTAAAGGGAGAGGGGAACGCTTGATTTTTCAGAAAGCCTGATTTCAGACATAATTGTTCATGTTTAAGAAGCAGGGACGCCGACTTGATTTTCCAGAAAGCCTGATTTCAGACGTAATCATTCATGCTTAAGAAGCAGGGACGCTGAGTCTCGGGAATAGCTTTTGGAAAATGATAATCTATGTTAGGGGGCGGGGCAGGCAGCCCTGTGGCCCCTGGGCTCTATATGACTATGTGTCTTGGAGGATCCGGGCTGTGATGAGCTTAAACATCTTAAATATCTGCATTCAGGAAGAGCTTCTGGATAGACACTGGAACCACTAATTATGCATGCCATTGGGAAGCAGGTCCCAGGTTGGGTCATTTTTAACCCTTCATGGATGAGTTGTCGTATGTGTATGTGTGCAAGTGTGTGTGTGCATGCATGTACTTACTAACTCTATAGGACACAGATCTTTGGATTTTGTCTACATAAGCAAAGGGATTGAAATGACTTGATTTATTTGCTGTTGGCCACTAATGCATTTTGCAAAGACAGGCGGCCACTGTCTGTCACAAAGGCTACTCTGTCTCATGCTCTCCCCTCCTTACGTTTTAAGAGTCAATGCCTTGGGGCCCAACTTTGTTGGACAGCTGGCTCAATTCTGTGCATTTTTCTAAGTCTCCATGGCTCATGCCATTTTCAGGCATGAATATGAGCCATCAAATTATGACAAAATCGCCTGGAGCCGCCATCCTAGCCAAGGAGGGTGAGGGGAGGTGGAAGGAAAACAAGATGATGAAGCGAATTCCTCTGCAGATAAGGGGTGGCAGATTCTATGGAGAAATACAAAGTCGGGAAGGGGTTTGAGGAGGTAGAGGTATAAAAGAATGAGTGAACGAGGCAGGGCACCGTGGCTCACGCCAGTAATCCCAGCACTGTGGGAGGCCGAGGTGGGTGGATCACCTGAGGTCAGGAGTTCAAGACCAGCTTGACCAACATGGTAAAACCCCGTCTCTACTAATAATACAAAAGTTAGCCATGACGGGTGCCTGTAATCCCAGCTACTTGGAAGGCTGAGACGGGAGAACTGCTTGAACCCAGGAGGCAGAGGTCGCAGTGAGCCAAGATTATGCCAATGCACTCCAGCCTGGGCAACAGAGTGAAACTCCAAGTGAATAAATGAACCGTGAGTGCATGGTGAGTGGGTAAGTGGGGAATGGGGTGAGCCAATGGGCGAGTGAGCAGGTGGATGAGTGGACAAACAGTTGAGCGAATCAATGAGTATGTGGCTGAATGAACCCCTCACTCTAGCGGAAAAGCCAGGGGAAGGGGCCTGAGCATCTCCTTCAGGGGTACCTGCCAAGGCGGAGTCCTGGAACCCCTGCCCAGGACCTCTCCTGGAGGGCATCTGGGTCAGTCCCCTGCTCCCCAGCGCTGTCGGCCCCTGCCTCAGATCTCTTACCCAACCTCATCGCTGCCACCTGGCAAGGTAGATGGCCCATGTACTGGGAGCACTACATGGTAGGATCCCTGGAAGGGTGCCCCCGGGCATCCTCCTGGATCTCTTTCTGGTGTGAAATAGGGAGCTCTCTCGGCTTCTTCAATTGAACACCTGTGTGACCAGCTCTGTCATCAGATATGTTTTGTAATTAAAGGCTACTCTGTCATAATATTTCAGGAATGTGCTGTGATTGGCCTTGAGGCAAAGGTCAGTTTCTTTGCATGTGTGTTGTACAGAGAAAAAGCTGTTCAACTATTTTTTCCTGAATAGTAAAAGGGTCCAATAGGAGCCCACAGGTTACAAAGTGTGTCAGTCCCTTAAATGATCGTCGCCCTTTCCCTACCTATCAACCTATTCCATGTCACTGCAGAAATCTTAAAAAATAGAGGAAATGGCAAGGCAGAAAATAAAAGCCATCCAATATAGTGTTCCTATATTAATAATATATTCTTCTTATTAATAAGAAGAAGAAAAGGCTCTGTAGCTGAGCGGTCCAGGCTCGTCATTCCTTTCCACATGTGGCTTTCAGCCCTGGAAAGGTGGCTTTTCTGAACTGAGATGTGCCTTAAAGTAAAATTCACATACCAGATTTCAAATATGTAGTTGGAAAAAAGAGAATGTCCAAGGTCTGATTAATAACTTTTTTTTTTTTTTGAGACAGGGTCTCACTCTGTCACCCAGGCTGGAGTGCATTGGTGCAATCATAGCTCGCTGCATCCTCAAACTTCTGGGCTTAGGCAATCTTCCCACCTCAATTTCCCAAGTAGCTGGGATTACAGGCATGCACCGCCATGCCTGGCTCATTTTTCTTTTCTATTTTAGAAATGGGATCTGACTGTGTTGCCTACACTGGTCTCTGACTCCTGGCCTCAAGGGATCCTCCACTTCAGCTTCCCAAAGTGCTGGGATTACAAGTGTGAGCCACCATGCCTGGCCAGGAACTTTTATATTGAGGACATGTTGAAATGATATTCTGTGTATAATAGGTTACATAACATAGATTATTGATTTCCCCTGATTATTTTTACTCTTGTTAGCGTGGGTAGTAGAATATCTCGATGACACACGCTCCACAGGGCCCAGTAACGCACTCCATCATTGTACAGAAACATTGCATCAGGAGGATGTGGTCTTCCATGCCCAACCCAGAGGACCTTCAAGGTTCTGATTCCCCAGTGCAGGGTTGGGAAGATTCCTCCACTAACTGGTGATGTTCCTGGCTCATTTTCCCATTCATTTCTCCCACAAACGTGGGGCCCGGAGTGCACAGCCAACAACTGTCACACACAGTATCCCCCCAAGAGAAACCTGCAGCCCAGAAGTTCAGATGCAGGACAGAGACCCCCAGCCTGGCAGAGGCCTTGACACAAAACAGAAGTTTGGCACCAAATGATATTTACGTGAAGGCACAATGAAATGAACAGCAAGGGTTCAAGGAAAAGGCCATGCATGGCATAACAAAATTCTGGAACATCTTTTGTTCCAACCATAGGGTTTCCCAGGAAGGCGTCAGGATCTCCTGTAAAGATGACTGAGGCTCACAGCGGGCCCTGGAACTGTGGCTTCCTTGACTTTGGGGAGGGGAGGGTGTGATGAGACCCCAGAGGATTCGCTCCAGAGTGGGACGCTTGCTGCAGCCAGTGCCTGCAACATTAGGATCCATCTCAGGCCTTAGACATGGGTCTTTAGGGAAATCAGGGCCTTGGGCGGGTCACTGACACCAGGGGAGTGATGCAGGTTTGGTGCGCTCACGCCCGGCACACACCCCACAGAAGGTGCAGGGATAAGTCTGTGGCTGAGAGCGGCTCTCATGGGATTTGTGCACTCTCAGCAGTGCAGGGGTGGCAACCCATGTCCCAGCTCCACGGCCTTGGGACCTCAAGTCACCTTCAGCCCCTCTGGCCAGAGGACAGGAGAACCAGGACTTGTCCTTCTTTATCAGAAGTTGCATCATATCTAGGGAGAAAATACACAATCAGGGCAGGGGCTCAGAGGAAGCCGCAAGGTCAGCCTCATCTCTCTGGAGTGGCACGAGCTCAGACTGAGGCCGCCCACCTCTGCGAGGGGGAGGTTCCTTACTCTCGGGAAGTATGCTGGTGGAAAGAAATGGCCAGGCAGTCTGGAACTTTTCTTCTTTCAAGCCCTGGGAAGAAGAATTGAACCAGGGGCGGGCAGCAAGGTGCTCTGTTTGGCAGGGTGGTCAGGTGCAGTCCTGCTGCGGGGAGTCCCACCCTGTCCCCCACGGCAGGGTTTCTGATGGTAATGCACCCATCATCCTGGGGAGGAAGGCTGTGCCTCCTGCAGAGTCCCTGGGGAGGAAGCAGCTGTTTAAGATTTCGTCTACACTTCTTCCCACACCTCCTGAGAAAGGACGCAGGAGGGTGTGTCCGTCGTCCATGTGAATGCACTTGCAGATGACTGTAATCACCCTAACAGGGAGACTTAACATTTGTAAAGAGCTTAGCATAGTGCTGGCTGCAGTAAGCACGGAGCAGCTGCTTGTTAAATAAATAAACATAAATAGGGAAAATCCATAGTGTGCCAAGGATGGGAAGGAGCGTAAAGAGTGCAGAAATGAAGCCCGAAAAACTAAGGATGGTGGGTAGAAGGGAACATGAGTGGCTGAAGCCGAGGATGGAAGGAGCAGAGGTGAGGGATGCCATCTGAGCTGGACCAGAAAGGCTTCCAGGAGAAGGTGGCCTGGCCAGGCTCTCAGCTACCCCGGGTGAGTTTTAAAGCTCTTGGGATTCTCAGAAGGCAGGCCTTGGGTTCACAAAACACATTATGAATCTGAAAACCCTCCTATGGAAACTGGATGTCCATGAATTCTGTTGGAGGAAAAAAAAAAAAAATCCGCACCCTCCCCTCCGCCCCAGGCAGAACTTCATGCTTTGGCTGTGTTTCCGAGCTTCGGCCGGCAGGTTCTGAGCCCGTGGAGTCCCGCCGTCATGCTGCGGTTGGCCGGCCTCTGCTTGGGCACTGACATCATGCAAGGGAAGGAAATGACAGTGACCCAGTCTCCTGCCCACCGTATCTCAGTTGTAAATTCCCCAGGCACGTCTTCCCCGCAGTAATTACAGCCCAAGTTGCTTTTAGGAGGTGATATCATTTACCTGTTTGGCCTCTGTTTCTGTCCTACGCGGGTTGCCCAGCAGCACGGGGCTGGTCTGGGAGTGGGACGGGTGGCCGTTGGCGCTCACAATGGCCCTGAGTCATGACTGCTCACTCCTTCCATGCTCCTTTCCCTCCCCTGGGCTGCTCGTGAGTCAACAGCACTTATTAAACCCCTCTGAATGCAGAGATTTATACTGGGCCAATCGAGGGCCAGGGCAGGCTCAGTGCACCTGGGCTGTGCGGGTGCCGCCACCACCACTACCAACAGAGAGCAACCCTGGGCACCTGCATATTTCTATTTTGTAAAAAGAAACCCAATCTCCTTTCTGCCACCTCTCTAATTATAGGTGTGTGTGGAATTCATGGAGTGAGCTCTGGTTTGAGGGGTGGGGGTCAGGAGAGCTAGACTGAAAGCCAAGTTTGCTCTCTTGCTGGACCTTAAGCCAAGTACATCACCTCCCCAGGTGTGCGCACCTGTGAAATGGGGAGTGATAAAGCTGGCCTCCCAGGTCCAGGTGACAGTGCAGGTGAGGGCTGCTGAGAAATCTGAGAGCAGTGGTGCTCAACTGGGGCTGGTTTTGTCCCCTGGAGGATATTTGACACCACCAAGAAACATTTTTAGTTGTCACACTGGGGCTGGAGGCAGAGAGTGCTGCTGGCATCTTGTGGGTGGGTAGAGGTCACCAGGGAGCCTGCAAAATGTCCCACACTGCACAAGACAGCTCCCACCGCAGAGGATGATCCGGCCCCACACATCCACCGTGCGGAGACACCCACTGTGTCCCACCCTAGAGCTCCTTTATTAGAAGAGGCGTTTGCATCCCTGGCTTGGACTCACCATGGCCAGGCGCTGGGCCTCTTGGTCCTCGCCCACCATCCAAAGGGAGACACTTCATGCATCACTTTACAAAAGAGGAAATCGAGGCAAACCAAGGCCGTGAGGTTGGTTAATGGGGAGTGAGGTTCCTGTTCCGGCCTGTGGTCTCAGTAACCAGTCCCTGCATCTCCATCATTTGGGGCACCTCGCTCTGCCTCCTTCTGTAAAGCTTGGTATGTTGGACTTCCCACTGAGTTGCAGACAGCATGGCCAGTGCTCTGAGGTATTCTTCCCTGTGGGCAATGCCAACGGGATGGAAATAAAATACCGTTGAAAAGGGCTCCCCTGTGCTGCCTCCTACCAGGAAGCCACCCTTCTAACAGCTTTGTTGGTCTGCGCTCCTCATCACTTGATGCTTGTATCCTCGGTGACTATTAAAACGCCAGCAAAGTGCTCACTTCAGCGGCACATACACTAAAATTGGAACGATACAGAGAAGATTAGCATGGGCCCCACGCAAGGATGACCCGCAAATTCATGAAGCATTCCATATTAAAAAAAAAAAAAAAAGGTCAGCAAAGACACCTGTATCAGTTGGCGCATGCCATCAAATGACACTGAAGAGCAACACTGTGGCCAAACAGGCCAACTGGGAAGCCTGGAGCTTCCCATAACCAAATGCACCGTCTAGACAAATTACAGCGGCGTTTTACTAATTCACGAGCCGGGAATTCATCCTCTGCCCACGAAATCTGTACCTGTAGGGTTTTAGTGATGAAAATCACTGAGACAAAAAGAAAACTGAGTGCAGCAGTTTATGGAGAGGCCCCACGTATAAGCAACTAGTGACTGGAGTGGAGAGAGAATCCCAACAAAATGACCCATGGGACACAGGCGAGGAGAGGGATGCTAGACAAGGGAACCATCTGTGGAACCAAAAGGACCCTGTAAACTTGTCCTGGCTTGGGAGATATCTCCACTTACAGGAATTATTTTCCCACTCCTATTTTGGGGGACTATTGTTTTTACTTTGTGTCGGTCCCTGAAGTCCCTAGACCCACGAACCCCCGGCAAAGGCCACGAGAGGCCTGGAGGCAGAACTGGTCCTCTCTGCCCTTGCTGCACAGAGGCCACACTGCATTTTCTCTGCCTTTGTCTGGGGCATGTCCACACTGCCCACCTCGGAAGACTTGGGGAAGGGGCGAGAGGAAACAGAATGCAGGGATACTGGAGAGAAAAAAAGAAACATACTGGCAATAGCAAAGAAAGTGGAGTCTTACAGGCAAGCCGAGGCCTTGAGCCTGGCTACAGTAGAAATCACAGAAACCAGAAGTTAAGCACTGTTTCTTGAGTAAAGCCACAGTGGCGCTGTCGGGGAGAGGGTGGGGCCACCCTGCCTAGGAGATGGCCCCTCAGCAGGCAGCCCCCGAGCCCCAGAGCCCTCTGTGGCCAGAAGTGTCACTTCCCAAACCTTTGGGAACACCAGTGTGTCCAGATTTGGCCAAGTATACTTTAACTTTTTATTGTTGTTGTTGTTGCAAATGGCGCCTCGTAGAGCTCTGGAAGGTCCTTTGCCACTTGAACATAAATGTGAAAAGACAGTACATTAGTATTACACAATGTTGGTGGTTTACCAACAAGGATAAACAGATGGAATTACATAATCCTCTGTACGTGCGTGTGGGATTCTCCCAGCCCTGGACACTTGAACTTTTAGGGGCAGAGGCTGTGGAGCGTTGTTCCTGGCATGGATTTGGCCAGCCTGGGGGCCCTTCTCCAAACCCTCTCTCGCTGTCCAAGGTGCAGACAAAGGGTCCTTTAGGGCCACTCAGCGCCCATTGGCACCACCAGCCTGAGAACCGAATAGCCTCCCTGCACCGCCCCAAGTTCAAGGAAGTCACGGACTTGTACCTAAAGAGGGGAGTCCCACTGAGGCACCAGGAAAGGGGCAGTCATGACAAGATGACAGTAGTGGTGACAGCAGTCACCACTGCCGAGCCTGGCAGCTTCAGGCACGCTGACTTGGGAAGACTCCCATGAGAAGGTGGAGGCTCTGAGGCCCAGGAGGTTCTGAGGCCAAGGGGGCTGGCACAAGGTCACAAGGCTGGAAGGTGCCAGAGCTGGAGCTAGACCCCAACCCCATCCTAGCTGACTCCAGGTTCCATGCTTGGAACCATGGCATGCTGACGACATTGTGGCCTCAAAAGACAATTTTCTAATCACTTCTGTAGGCCTTGAATGTTCCCAAGTGGCCATTTAACAAGCAATTATTGAGCACTGGCTGTGTGAACCTGGTAGACAACCCACTGTAAAATGAGACGGAATAAACGAAGTGCTCGTTGAGGTTCAGGCAGGTTCTTTGGGTAGAGAGGAAGGCCTGCATATTTGGGTGGGAAGGGGACAGTGGGGGAGAATCCAGCGGGACTTCCTGCAGGAGGTGCTATCTGATGCACACCATGAAGAACTCATAGGATGTCAGAGGCAGAGGGACACTTTATTTCCACTGGATGTGGTTGCCAGCATGGCCCCGGGGGCTTAACCTGAGTGTGGCTGTCCCCTTATTCTCCTTAGGGGAAGAAGACTTGAAGATCTGCAGTGTGCCAGACCCCTGCTAGGTCCGGGGGTAAGAGAGATCAAAGCCACCATCCCACCCCACTCCCCTGCCCCTCCAGAAAGCAGGACAGCCTCGCCCAGCAGTGGGGAAAGCTCTGCAGGAGCCCCGCCCCACCTCAGAGGATGGGGACTGGTCCTTGGCCTTCCTAAGCCTGGATGTCCTCTGCAAAATGAGGACCCGCATTCCAACCTTGCAGGTGCAGGGTTAAATGAGATGATACACACTCACGCCCTGCCTGGGGGACGCTGCACGCGCCTGGGCACAGAACAGTAAGCGCTCCGTAAACTGGGGGGACACCGGTAACATCAGTGGGCTCCAGAGAGATGACTGCCCCGGGAGAGACTCCCCCAGGAGCGCGGGCAGCTGGAGGGGGCGGGTCGGCAGGAGCCAGGCAAGCTCCCCGGAGGAGGTGAGCGCTGACTGACAGCAGGAGTTTGCCAGGGTGGAGGGAAAGGGGCAGAGATCCAGACTCCAATCTCAGAAGCTTTGCTCCCTGGGAGGCGGAGGTGACCCGCCACAGAAGCGCCTGCCACGCGGCGACTTTATTTCAGGTGGGGCTATATTGAACGTTCCCCCCTTTCATACCCGGTATGAAAACCCTCAAAAAATGCAAAGGGGCACTTTCCCCGGATAAAAATAAAACTTGGAGAGGCCTGCAGGAATGGAATACTTTTTCTTCCTGTGTTTAAATTTCTACGGAAAATCTGACCCGCGCAGCCACCGCCCCTGCCATAGGCGGGCGGAGAGCGCTTATATCTTTAAGGCAAAGGCGGGCCGGCTGGCGTCCAAGTTCCTGACCAGGCGCGGGCCGGCCCGCGGGACCAGCAGCCGGGTGGCGGCGCGATCGGCCCCGAGAGGCTCAGGCGCACCCCGCACCGAGCGCGCGGGCCGGGCGGGCCAGGGCGGCGGGCGGAGCGGGAGGCGGCCACGTCCCCGGCGGGCCTGGGCGCGGGGAGGTCCGGCCCCCTGAGAGCGCGCCGCGAACGCTGCGGTCTCCGCCCGCAGAGGCCGCCAGGGCCGTGGATGGGGAGGGCGCGCCGCCCGGCGGTCCCAGCGCACAGGCGGCCACGATGAGGGTCAACGAGAAGTACTCGACGCTCCCGGCCGAGGACCGCAGCGTCCACATCATCAACATCTGCGCCATCGAGGACATCGGCTACCTGCCGTCCGAGGGCACGGTGAGTGCGGGCGGTCCGCGACCCGGGCGGGAGGGCAGCGCACCTGCACCGCGGCGAGGGCGGGAACCGGACGGCGGCGGGGCCTCCCGGGACCCCGGGGGGGTGCCGCACCCTCTGCGCAGGGTTTGCGGCGCCCACCCGCGCACGTGCGTGCCGGGAAGGGCGCGCCGGCCCCAGCCAAGTGCGTGCGCCCAGCCTGCGCTCTGAGCCTGCGGAGCGCAGCGCCCACTCAGCCCAGCGCAGCACCGGGCCCCCAGGCATGGCTTGGCCTGGAAGCACTGCGGCTCCGAAGCTGCCTCGCCCGGGGCTGGAGCTCGGAGCCCAACCAAGAGCTCACAGCTGGCGCCCTGAATGGGACCTTCCCTTCCTGGCTCGCGGCCAGGGGTGTCCGTTGGGGCAGCCAGGGGGAGGGTGATGGTGGGGGTCTTGGGCGAAGGCCAAGTTGGTCGCCACTCCACGACGATGGTAGCTACCAGGCCCCACTGCTTCACTACCCTCTGGAGTCAGAGCCCCGGGTCCTCACTTGCCAGAAACGCACATTGCGCCCAGGGCACTGGGTGTGGTACCCTGGCATTGGCACCGAAACTCTCAAAGCCCAGGGTGTCAATCATTGGAGATTGCTTTCTACCCTCGCCTGTCTCCCCTGGGCGCCCAGGCCTGGTTCAGGTGGGGGCACTGGTAGGAAGCCAGTCATGTAAGTTGGGGACCCCATCCTGAGGTCCCCAGTATCCCCACTGCGCTCCCCAGGGCCAGACCCAGAGGTCTAGGGAACCTACGTTCTAGGGAGGGGGGTGGAATTCTCCCAGGAAGGGTTTGGCTTGAAGGATAAAGTTTGCTGGAAGAGGATAGGACAGGGCTGGGACCGGCTATCTCCTCTTGGGGTGAGGGAAGCTCTCAGCAGCACTTTGTGGGACCTAAGGACAGAACCTCCTTTCTCCCTCCTTCCCCTGCAGACCCCATCAAGGCCCCTCTCCGGGTGTCAGGCCCAGCAGGGCTGCTTCAAGCAGGATGGAGATGGCGCTGGCCTATCCCTCTAGTGTCTGGGGCACACAGAGAGGCGGGGAATGAAGCAGGGGCAAAGCTCCTGCTTTGGGTCTCTGTTTCCAGCAACAGCAGGGACTCTGGCCTTGGTCAGGCCTTGCACCCTTTGGGTCACAGTGAAGGGGGTTGGCCTGGGGGCATCTCTTCGGGAACTGAGATTGCACAGAGCTGCCAAGAGCACTGGGAACAGGTGTAGATGGAGAGGGAGCCTACCTGTGAGTCACAGGACTGGGCGGAGGAGCTCAGAGATTGCCATTTGATCAAAGCCATGTGCCAGGCCATGCTGGCCCCTGGGCACCCTCAAAGAATGAGACAGAGAAGGCTCCTTCCATCTGGAGCTTACTTAAGAAATGGTGATGGAACGTTACCCGTTATCCACGGCAGTGACAGGGACAATTCCATAGTGCTAAGCCAGTGCTGTGCCTTAGCTCATGGAACTCTTGCAATGTGTGAGGTAGGTGTTATTACTACAGGGAAGGAAACTGAGGCCCAGAGGGGCAGGTGACCAGCTCCAAGTCACCCACCAGCTGGGAGGACAGTTAGGAAGGGCCCAGGACACAGACCAGGTAGCTGCAGAAAGTCTACCTGAAGAACAAACCTTCTGGAGAAGAAGCTAATTCTACCCCATAACAGGTGGGGACTGTGTCCTTCAAAAACATTGCGCATTCAATGTCCCAAAGGTGGGGCCGTGAGGATACCAGCCATGAGCCAGGGGATGGTAGTGCTGGCCAAGGTGATGGAGAAATGGATGTTCTGGGGGTCGATTGGACAAGACCTGATGGTGAATTGAATGTTCAATAAGAAATGGAACCTTCCATGAATAGCCCCCAGTCTCCAGAGTTTTTGTTCCAGGACCCATTGCTTATCCAGACTCAGAAACTATCTGCCTCCTGCAAACCCAGGTGAAGACCACAAAGTCTGCCAACAGGCAGCTGGGCCCAGATGAGACCATCAGCTCTTAGATTCCACACAATACTTCCATTGCACATACTTTGTTTTGTGCGCTTGGAAGGCTGAATCAGAGGCGCTCGCTGCGGGAGGCAGAGCCTGGGAGCAGCATCTGCCGGTAGATGGCCAGACAGGCTGGAGGCTGCAGCCGTGGAGCAGGGGCCTGTTGGTGCGGGGCAGGCCGCATGGCAGGGAGAGCCTCCCAGGGCATCCCTGGCACTACTCAAACCAACAGTGGTTGCTCAGTCATTACCCTGAGTCACCCAGCGAAGGCGGCTCTGTACACACCAGGGCCAGAGGGCGTGGGCTGCATTTCAAAAGTTCCTATCCCATTCTCAGGCGTGCAACTCATACATGCACAAGTCAACCACAAGATAAGTTCATCTGATTCAGGCTGCGGTTCCCAGCCTGTGGCTTTTGCCTCTCCTCATTCCCAAGTTCAAGGGTGGAAATCGCTTCATTGTTTCTGTGCAGTGAGATATAAGAAGAAATGACTTGAAAGCCAGAGGCCAGGTTGGATGCAATTTGTTTCCATTTCCTTCTGTTAATCTTTGAGTGTTTCTACGTTCTTCCTTGAAACTGGTGGCTGTCTGTGGCCTGGGATCTGTGTGCCCCGAACAAGCCCAGACACTCCAGAGATACCCGATTTGCTGGTGTCTGCCCAGTATTTCCTGCTTTATCTGCTGTGGGAGATGATCTGCTCATAAATTATACATCATGTCCCATAATCATACATTGATATGTAGTGATCTGATTTTTAAAATTTTTTTAGAAGACAAGGGAAGCTTAAAACTGATGTTCCCTTCTTAACTATAATTTGAAAAGTCTCAAAACCAAAAGAAATTTTACAGGTCACTGATTTCATTTAGCCCATTTTCAGAGAAAGTGAACATTGTGGATTCCCTTGAGTGATCAGGATATTTCATGTGGATATGAATTCAGTTCCTGGAGCACCAACTCCAGAGACAAGCGCAAGAAACCAATGCCCAGAGTCCCAGAACAGTGTTAAAGGTTAAAGGACATAGGATTCCTCCCCCGTTTCTGCCGTTTTCTTGGTGTTTGAGGAAGGGGTTCCTAGAGGCAGGTGTGGACCAGATATAGGCTGCCGTTCACGGTGACTGGGGCAGGGCTTCCAGCACACTCCTGCCACGAAGGCAACCTTTGTCCTTCACATTTTCCCATGTGGCCTCAGGGAAGTATTTCTCTTCTGCCATTTTCCTATCTTCCTTAGGGAGGCACCTTCCAGGAGTACCTCCCTCACTTATGCAGAAGGAAGTCTTGAAAATACCTTCAGATCGTCCACCACATTTTATCCCCACAAGAATCCTGTGACCTAAGTCCAGATGTCTTTGTCGGCATCTCACAGATGAGAAAATGGAGGCTACCAGTTGGGGGTTGTGATGTTTAAGTTGCTGGCCTGCCTGGGTCTCAGCTTCTGTATCCTTGGATCTGATGGCCACAGCCAGCCACAGCATACGAGCCTCTGTTATTCATTCACACATGCCCGCATTCATTCATTCAGCAACCACATATTCAGTGCTGACCATTGAAAAGACGAACAAGAGAGCTGGGTGCCATGGCTCGCACCTCTAATCCCAGCACCTTGGGAGGCCAAGGCTGGCGGATCACCTGAGGTCTAGAGTTCAAGACCAGCCTGGCCAACATAGTGAAACCCCCGTCTCTATTGAAATTATGAACATTAACCAGGCATGGTGGTACGCACCTGTAATCCCAGCTACTTGGGAGGCTAAGGCACAAGAATTGCCTGAACCCAGAAGGTAGAGGTTGCAATGAGCTGAGATCACACCACTGCACTCCAGCCTGGGTGACAGAGCAAGAATTCGTCTCAAAAGAAAAGATGAATAAGAAACCCCTTGCCCTCCGCAAAAGTGCACCTGAGGGGTTGCTTGCGCCTTTCTTAAGAATACAGAAACAGAAATGTTCTGAAGCTTTCCCAGGCCTTCGAATTTGGAAGTTATGCACGAAATCTCACCCACATCCCTCCCACTGCAATTACATCTTTGCCTTTTTTCTCCCTTTCTACACAAGAAAGGCACCCACTCCACTGCTCCGTGGAAGGACACCATAGAGTCACACAACACCATGGTGACCACACTGGTCCTTGCTGTACATTCACCTCCTGACTCTCTCCAAGCCCAGCTCAGGATTGCTCTCCAGACCCTGGGAGCCTCCCAGCTCTTTAGAGTATAGACGGGAGAGAGCCCACACCTTACAAACTAATACCTAAACAGACAAAGCAGCTTATCCAGGGCCACACAGCAAATCAGTGACAGAGTCAGGCCCTGGGACTCCCACACCTGTGTTTGGTGCTGCCTCCTGCTGGTCCCAGCATCACATCCAGCTCCTTTTGTAACTTTTTAAAGTCTGGATTTGGCACTGCTACCATCTTTCACTTGTGGTCCACTCTGGCCGCGAGATTTTTTTCCCCCTGTCCTCCCCTAGTTCTTTATTTGTGCGTGTGTCTCAGTTCCCAATTAGAGCAAACTTCTGTTGAAGGTTCACTCTATGCTAGGCTGTTTATAAGATATAAAAGATTCATCCTTCCAGCAACCCCATGAGGGAGATCATATAACATGAGGGAGGTCTTAGGGATATGGAGAGACAAAAACACGAAACTGTGTGCCTGGGGTCATACACGTGGTTAGTGGCAGAGCTGGTGTTTGAACACAGGTAGAAGGATGCGCACTCTTGATCAGGCCCTGGTGCTGTCTTTCCCTCCACCGTGCTTGGGAAGTTAGATGATGTTTCTCTCCCCAAAGACTGTCAGGCCCCTGAGGGGAGGCGTGCCCCTTGATAGGGTTCGTATTGAACCTGGTAACCTTCCCTGTTTCACCCTGATAAAGGATTTTTGGCCACTCCTTAGCGTAAATCCCTACTTTCTGGCTTGAAGGGATCCCTGTGAATTTCCTCCCTTTCTCTAAGGATTTGTTTGCTATTACCATTATCCCTGCCAACCAGGGGTGTTTATGGGGCTCCGACCAGGTTCTGAGTCCCTGTGTACTGAGGTCAGGTTGGAACTGTGTTCTAACACATCTCTAGACAGTCCCTGGTCAGGCCTCTGGGACCCCGCCGTCCAGCTTTGGGGCTAATTTGCAAGTTGAGAACTTATGGGTAGATGGCTCAGAGACAGTCCCAGCACAGAGAGACCTGCAGAGGCCAGAGGGGCTGGCCACCTTCAGATCCCAGAGGATGCTGGATTCGCCCCGTGCCCTGAAAACCAGGTTGAATTACAAAAGGTTGAGAAGAACAGAAAGGTCATGCAGGGAGGGACACAGTGTCTGCAAAGGCAAGGAGGAGGGACTGGAGAAGGCCTGGGGCAGGGGGGAGAGGAGGATTGAGTAAGGCAGTATGGGGAGGAGATGAGGAGGAATAGCCGAAGCTCTCGGGCATGCCTGGGACTCAGGCAAGTGTGCCCTTCGGTCCCCTCGAGACCCCGTGTTCACCTGTTGGGTGCTGGCGCATTCCCTGTCCATGGGCTCATGTCTTCCAGGAGCAGCTTCTGGTTGGGCTCTTTTGCCCACTCAGCAGTGGGGAGAGAAAAGCACCTTTAGTCGCCACCTCCTTGTGACCCTGCGCTTGTCTGACCTCCTGAGAAGTTAAGGGGAAGGCATATCTGCCACTGAGTGGCCGTCGGGGTGATAGGGATGGCCCCAGGCGCCTGGCCCCAGGCGCCTGGCCCCAGAATTAGATGGAGCATCCATCCCGGCACGTTCTGGCCAGTGTGTGCTGAGCTTAGCAGAAACCATCATGCCCTCGGTGAAGCCTCTCACCGTTCCTCATTTAGCAGAAACCGACCCTGGGGCTCAGAGGATCCAGAGCCTCCCCAGGCCTTGCAGCTGGAGAGGGGCCAAGCCCAGATGTAGACCCAGGTCTGACTGACTACAGGGTCTACCATGAAGCCACTACCCTGTCCCGAGCTGGCCTCACCTGCTGCCCCACACTGTCCCAGACATACCTGTGGCCTGGTGTTGCCCAGACCTCCCCACTAGCCTGTGCTTATCTACTGTCTGTACTGGCCCTGCTTAACCACTGCCTCAGGCCCCAGGACAGAACTGAGGCCCACCTAAATGGCTGCACTCTCCCCGTGCCCTGCAGCACCAGAGACAGAGCCCTGCACTGGGGTCAGCCAGCAGGAGTCTGGTATTCAGGGCCACTGAGCTGGGCAGCTCACCCGTGGGAGCCTCAGTTCCCTCCAGGTCAAATAAACCTAACTATAGTAACCCCTTCGTAGGGTCAGTTTGTGGGGACTCAGTGAGATGACATACCTGGGCTGAGAAACAGCGTCACCTGAGTCACGGCTCCTACACCCTGGGCGTGCAGGATGGGACTTGATGCTGAGCTCAGCCTCCCGCCTGCTCTGTAACCTGGGCTGCCCTGCCCTGCCGGGCCTGTTTCCTCCTTAGCAAATTGAGAAGAATAGCTCTTTGGTGCTTCTCCTGCAGAAGGAATGCAGGCCCTCTCTGTGCTGGCTGCAGACTTGTGATACTGGGGTTCCATCCTTCATGGGGCTGGGCATGGGAACCCACTGCCCTCAAAAGCCACCCCTCCCCCACCCTGCCCCCTGAGCCCTCCCAAGCCACCCACCCACATGGGCGTGGTCCCGGCCCCTAAGCACCCTCAGACTTCATCACAGAGGGCAAGCTGGGCGGGGCAGGCACACTGAGTCCAGGTCCTCCTGAAGGCCACCAGCACAGCAGGGCCCTGTGTTACTATAGAGAGAAGTCAGTTGCTTAGTTTCAGCCTCCTGCCGGCACCAGATGCTGACCGGGCCCTCCCAGGCGGTGAGCAATGCTGTTTCCAGGAGAGGCATCCTAGGGCCAGAGAGGCCAAGGTGCCAGGGACATGGCCCCACCTGTCCCCTAACCAGGGGTGGAGGAGTCTAGACCCTTGACATCAACACCTATGAAAGGTGGGGCAGGCCCCAGCCAGCAGCCCTGGCCCAGAGCCTCCTCTCTCCTTCCCCTACAACTAAAAAGGACAGCCTCCACTCGAGGCCTTCCTTCCCCCGTCCCCTGCTGCAGTGCTGACCATCTGGTGAGGGGCTCCACCCTCCGGCTTCCCTGATGCAGTTTGGGTTGTATACAGCCCACCCGCCTCAAAGGAGGGATTCTGCCTGCCCCTTTTCCCGACCAGTGCATAGCCATTTAGAGCCATGGTGCAGCCAGAAGCTGCCCAGGGGCTCCGGGTGACCACGTGGGGAGACCCTCCAGGCCAGCGAGGCCCAAGCGCAGCTCTGTCCAAAGACCACGGGTGCTCGGGCCCTGCCTGGTGCAGCACGCCGTCCCTGCACTCCATCGGGGAGGCCCTCTTCTCGGATGATGCCCCCCGGGGACTGATAGTACCGTAGGGAGCGTCCTCACATAGCCACAGGAACCTGAGGGTGGAAACTGGCTCGAGGGATGAGGCGCAGCTCTGTGGACCATTAGCAGCTTGGAGTTGCCGGTTAGGCTCTATCCAGCATGGCTTTATTTAGTTTTTCTTGTTTCGGAAACCCAGATTGCTGATCGACCTGTCTGTCCTGATAACCAGCCAAACCCCTCGGGAATTCCAGCAATGCAGGCTTGGCTTCTGCCACGGTCTGTCACATTGCTGCTGTGGGAATATCTGGTTTTTAAACCAACCACTCCACACTGCGATCGCCTGTGGCCCCCTAGAGTCCTTCAAACAAATAAGGAAACTGAGGTGGGGCCGGCCCTGTAGGAGCCCTAACCCCGCCCCCTTGGTCACCCCAGGGCACCCACCAGCGGTGCCCATCCATTCCATACCAGTGGCTCGCTGTCCTCTGCACCCAAAGGTGACCGACCGTGCAGGTGCTGCCGAAGGCCACGTGAGGAGAAGGCGCAAATGCAGGGGCGTTAACACCCCAGGAGTGACCCCCAGCCAAGAGAGGGCCAGAGCGGGTGCATGATCACCCAACTTCCTCACCCTCTGGGTACCGGCTGTGGGGTGTGCCCTTCAAGGTCACTCCGAGGGTCCCCAGCAGGATGGAGCCCAGCTGCACATAGCAGTGGCCACTCCTTAACCCACCCCTGTCAGCCTCTCTCCCCTTCACCCTACTCTGGCACCTGAGATCACCTCCCAAGTGAAACACTTGCACCCCTGGCCTCTGTTCAGGCTCCGTTTGGGGGTGAGCCCCGACTAAGACAGCGAAAGCCTCACCTCTGGACACACAGCTCATTAGTGGCCCTGTGACCACCTTGAATGGCACTGCCTCTGGCGCTGGCCATCAGAGATGGAGATCTGCATGCACGGAACCTGGGCTCAGCTGTGCCTCAGCCCCATCCATGTGCGTGGGGAGCCCTCATTCACTTGGTAGCTTTTGCCATAGATTTTGTTGTTGTTGGGGGATGTTCTGTTTATTCGTTTAATTTTTAATTTGGGTGGGTACATAGTGGGTGTATAGAGTTATGGGGTACAGGAGATATTTGGGTACAGGTAATGCAATACGTCATAATCGCCTCATGGAAAATTGGGTATCTCTCCCCGCAAGCATTTATCCTTTGTGTTACAAGCAATCCAGTTATGCTCCTTTAGTTACTTGTCCATGTACAATTAAATTATTATTGATGATAGTCCCCTGTTGTACTGTCAAATACTAGGTCTTATTCTTTCTCATTTTTTTGTACCCATTAACCATCCCCTACCATAGCTTTTTGCAAGCAGCCAGGGAGGTTCCTGACACCCAGCCTGGTCTAGTTCCATAGACCAGGAGGGCTTCTGGGGGACCATATGTGGCTTGACACCCTCATGACCTCATGAATGATGAGCAGTGAATACCTCCTTCTCAAAGGTCAGCTCTCTGAAGACAGGGTCTTCTGCTGTGTTCCCAGGTGTATCCCAGCCCCCAGGACAGCACCTGACCCGTGGAGGGCGCTCAGGGGGTGTTTGTTGAATGAGTGAGTGAGGAGTGAGTGGACGAAGGGAGCAGCGCACGCTCCAAAGGCCCATCCCCAGCAGCTTGATGGTGAATGGATGCCTTTTCTTCCACCCTTAGCTGCTGAACTCCTTATCTGTGGACCCTGATGCCGAGTGCAAGTATGGCCTGTACTTCAGAGATGGCCGGCGCAAGGTGGACTACATCCTGGTGTACCATCACAAGAGGTCCTCGGGCAGCCGGACCCTGGTCAGGAGGGTGCAGCACACTGACACCCCCTCTGGGGCTCGCAGCGTCAAGCAGGACCACCCCCTGCCGGGCAAGGGGGCACCGCTGGACACGGGCTTGGCTGAGCCCCCGATGGACTACCACGAGGATGACAAGCGCTTCCGCAGAGAGGAGTATGAGGGCAACCTCCTGGAGGCGGGCCTGGAGCTGGAGCGGGACGAGGACGTAACTATCTCACTGCACGCTGGCTTGTGGGGGCGGGCTGCGTGGGGGCAGCGGGCAGCAGCCGCTTTCATCATCAGAGGGTGCGATGCTGGTGTCTTGTTTTAGCCTTAAGCTGTTCTTAAAGAAGGGGCAGATGGGCTGGGCATGGTGGCTCACACCTTAATCCCAGTACTTTGGGAGGCCGAGGCGGGTGGATCATGAAGTCAAGAGATTGAGGCCATCCTGGCCAACATGGTGAAACCCCATCTCTACTAAAAATACAAAAATTAGCTGGGCGTGGTAGCATGAGTCTGTGGCCCCCCTACTTGGGAGGCTGAGGCAGGAGAATTGCTTGAACCTGGGAGGCGGAGGCTGCAGTGAGCGGAGATCACACCATTGCACTCCAGCCTGGCGACAGATTGAGACTCTGTCTCAAAAAAAAAAAAAAAAAAAAGAAGAAGAAGAAGAAGATGGGGCAGACAAAAATGCCGCTCTTGTTAAGTTGGGGTAGAAATTGCTTTTGAAC
Organism: Rhinopithecus roxellana; assembly: GCF_007565055.1. Taxonomy (NCBI): domain Eukaryota; kingdom Metazoa; phylum Chordata; class Mammalia; order Primates; family Cercopithecidae; genus Rhinopithecus; species Rhinopithecus roxellana. The sequence continues at coordinate 4,257,329 of NC_044563.1, read as the reverse complement.
AGCCTTGGGGAGTCCCGACCCGCTCCGGCCACATCTGCTCTGGGAGAGGGGCTGCCCTTCACAGCCACGACCTTCAGGGTCAGAGCATGCCTGCTTCTGGTCAGCTCCTTTCCTGGGAAGGTTTGCCCGATCAGGGGGAGGGAGGACAAAGCTCTCCTGGGAGTCTTCCTGGATGGCGTCGGCCCTTCTCTGGACCTCAGTTTCTCATTTGTAGAGTGAGGAGTGGGTCCGGCTGAGCCCTGGGAGTCCCTGGTGCTCTGAAGTCCGTGGCTCTGTAATGTTGTGCTCTGAAGCCCTGTTCCCTAGCAAAGCCTGTGAATCTTCCTAGGAGAAAGATTTCTAGAGAGAACAAAAGGTCGAGCCACCTCGCGTGCCTGGCCGCCGTGTTGCCAAGGGTGCAGCTATGTGCAGAGAGAATGACTTTAGCAGCCCTGGCACAATGGTGCTTCCTTCAGCGGCTCTGCTGGCTGCTCTGTGCTCCCCGGCTGACATCTTAACCTCTCTGTGCACAGAAGCCCTTCCTTCCATGAATACTGGGGGAAGGGCCCCAGCCTGCAGAGCCATCACTGTGCGGATGACCCAAGACTCAGCGAAGTCTCTAAAGCACATCGAAAACAGAAAAAGGAGTCGCCAGGTTAACGTAGAAACCGTGGAGTCCCCTGTGAATGCCGAAAATGAATGTTGGCGTTGGTTTGATGTTCCATCCATAGGCACCACCATGCCTTTGAATCACAAATGCTTTTGGTCCAGTGATAAGAATGTCCTCGGAGTATTTAGACCAAAAAGCAAGTTAGTTGGGGAACCTGGAGTGGAACCGTCTCTGTTTTGTGACAAGTAGATATCGCTTTCTTTAAAAACAATAGAACCTGCTCCATGGGCCTCCCCGGACCTTGGCCTAGTGAGTCAAAGGGTCTTGTTTAAGGGGCATCTGTCTAGGTCTCCTTTCGCCTTCCCGAGGTCTGGCAAGCCGTCAGGAGACTGTGAGTTCGGCCACCCAGGCGGGTCCCTTTGGGGTTTCCAGGGCAGGGGAGGAGCCTTACAAGTTTTGATGATCAGGAAGCCGAGATTTGATCCTGACAAGGATTCAGAGACTTTCTCCCTCCCTGCCTGACTTTGTCTTAGATACTTGGAAGAGGTGAGCAGTGGATTCCTGCTGGGTTTTCTCATGGTCCTGCCCTCCAGCCCTGTGGCTTTCAGAACAATGGGGCCACTATACAGGGTTGGTTTCAGCATGTCAGGAAGGAATCAGCTCCATCAGGGGCACGAGAGACCAGGGAAGTGGCGGCCGGGGCCACTCTCTGGGAGCTGAGACCGAGAGACCTGGATTTTTTTTCTTTTTTTTTTTAGTTATACTTTATGTTCTAGGGTACATGTGCACAACGTGCAGGTTTGTTACATGTGTATACATGGATTTTGAGCTTCGTGATTCTTGTGTCATCTCTTCCCCAGGGGATTTTTTTTTCTTTCTTTCTCTTTTTTTTGAGGCAGAGTTTCGCTGTGTCGCCCAAACTGGAGTGCAGTGGCGTGATGTCGGCTCACTGCAAGCTCCGCCTCCCGGGTTCACGCCATTCTCCTGCCTCACCCTCCCCAGCAGCTGGGACTACAGGCACGCACCACCACGCCCGGCTAATTTTTTGTAGTTTTAGCAGAGACAGGGTTTCACTGTGTTAGCCAGGATGGTCTCGATCTCCTGACTTCGTGATCTGCCTGCCTCAGCCTCCCAAAGTGCTGGGATTACAGGCGTGAGCCACCGCGCCCAGCCCCTCCCCAGGGGATTTTACCCTCCATCCCCGTCATTCTTTCCTGACTACAACTTTGAGATCTGACACTCCACAGGAACTTCTGGGGCCTGGTAATTCTGACTGACTTCTGCCAGATCCCTGACCTTCCACTTATCCCGATGGAAAAGCTAGGCCTCAGTTTCCCCATTTGTAAAATGGAGATAACAAGAATATTTGCATCACTGAGTTATCATAAGTAACCTTTGTGAAGTGCTTAAGTCAGAGTCTGGCTTGTGGCAGATGCTTGGCTGATACTGTATCACATATTATTGTTCATACTGAAGCAGCAAGAAGCGCAAGAAAAGACCCTTTCCAAGTCTCATTAAATACTATCCCATAAGTATCTTTTAAAACATTTTATATTCTCTATCATGACTTTGGACAGTAACATTGGTTACTGTCACCAAAATGATCTAGTTTTTAACCAGTGAAGTGACCCCAGCTTTTCATTGGTAATTTGGCTCGAGAGCTACAAGAGACTTTTCAGCAGTTGATCTGGCCGTGTTTAAGATGAAACCGTGATTGTGGGGTAGACGTGTCCGTTCAGGTTTTCAAAGGGCTGAAGTTGAGATGTTCCCGCATCCCTGCTGGGGCCTCTCAAATCATAAACTGTTTTATGAGGGCCTCCTGGTAACCCTGGAGCTCTCATCTGAGCTGCACCAGCCCCTAGAGCTGTTGGAAGGAGCCACGTTTTGGGTGGCCTGTTGCTTCCCCTGCTCTCCTGGAGAGGGGCACAGCCAGAGTCTATTAAAAGGTTGCTGGGGCACACGCAGCGTCTGAGGTGTGTGTGGGCCCCTGCCAGCGCGGTTAGCAGACAGAGCTGCTGCCGTATTCATTTCAGGGGGAAGAGGGACTCTTGGGAATGAACCTTTCCCGGAGGGGTGCTCAGATGACAAGGAGCAAAGGGTTTGCAATTTGGGAAATAAGATCACCTCCAAGAGAGTCCAGTTGCACAATCTTACCCAACTGGAAGCAAAATTCAGGGCTTATGTGAGCTTTCCTGGGGAGAAAAATCCACAGAGTCTATCAGATACTTACATGCCCTATGACCTCCACCCCCAAAATTAAGACTGGTTGCTTTGAAGCAGGTGACATTTAACAGCATCCCCCTGGCCAGTAGCACCTCCCTCCCCGAGGTGTGAAAACAAACCAGAAATGTCCCCCAACATTGCCAGTGTACATGGGGGACAAAACCGCCCCCAGTTGAGAATCCCTGCACTGAAGGCTGGATGAGCAGGCAGAGGGAGAAGAGGAACTGGAGGGAGAGAAAGGAGGACAGATGAGCAAGAGGGGTCCCCTGGGGGGTGCCAGTCACCTCTGAGACCGTCTGCTGCGGCCAGGACAGGCAGCCTTACGGAGGTCACCAGCTGTGCAGGTGTGACCTGGCCTCTGTTCCTAAGGTGCCGGTGGGTGTGACATACTGCGTCGCTCCTGGGCAAAGAGTGCTGCGAGCCCCACACAGGTGTGTGCAACCCCTACCCCCATGCGTGCCTCCTCACTGAGTCCAGGTGTTCCTTGGCTGGTCATCTCATGATGACCTGAAGGACGAGCTTGGCTGAGTGCACAACGGGGCCAGTTCTTGGAGATCGGATAACAGCTGTGTCATGCCCCGCACCTGCCATAACAAAGGGCCACAGGTTGGGGGCTTACAACAACACAGATGGATGCTGTCGTAGCTTTGGAGGTGAGAAGTCCACACTCAAGGTGCCGGCAGGGCTGTGCTCCTTCTAAGGCTCCAGGGGAGGACCCTTCCTGCCTCTCCCAGCTCCTGGGTCTCCAGGTGTTCCTTGGCTGGTGGCCGCATCACTCTAATCTCAGCCTCTGTGGTCACTCGGCCCTCTCTGTTGTGTGTCTCTGTTGTGTGTCCTCTTCTTGTCAGGACACCAGTCATTCTATTTGGGGCCCACCCCTACGACTTTATCTTAACTCAGTTACATCTACAAAGACCCTGTTTCCAAGTGAGATCACACTGATAGGTGCCAGGAGTTAGGACTTGAACATATCTTTGTAGAGACACCATTCAGCCCACTCCAGCAGCTGAGATGCTGCACTGGGCAGGTAATCCTGGAGTGGGCTGCCTTGGACGGGGCAGGCTGGAGCACGCAGGTGGCAGCATGGGGCAGGGTCATGACTGAGGGCCAGGGCAGGCCGATGGTCTGGGAGAGTGACAGGCTCCAGCCTTGACTTGGTCTGCCTCACTGTAGGGCCCAGGATGTGCACAGGAACCCCTGAGGGTCTTGTCAAAATGCAGGCTCTGGCTCAGCCGGTCTGGGGGACCCAGCACCTGGGGTGGCCGAGGTTCTGGTCCTGCCCAGACCATGACTTGAGGTGTGAGGAGTGTGGGAAGGGCCTTTTGCACAAGCCAGGAGAGGCCTCCCCAGAGCAAGACCCCCAGCATCCACATGAGCCCCTGGAGCACCGTGTGGTACCCCAGGGGTGACCCCAGACCCAGACCCCAGCGCCGGCTCCAGAGAACCAAGAGCCTGTGGAGGATGGAGCCAAGTCCCAAAGAGAGACCTGGGGGTGGGTCAAGAAGGCATGGGCACTTAGATCCACAGGGTGGCCTTCAAAGTGGGTTTACAGGAGGGGCTCAGAGACCCCAGGACAGCACTGTAGGGTAGGAAAAGACAGGAAGAGAGAAGGGCCCTGAGGCAGGGGGCCAGGGCTTCAGGAGTCTCTCCTCTCTCCCTCCTTCTTGCTCCGTCTCTCCCTCCTTCTCTCTCTCCCTCTCGGTCTCCCTCTCTCTCTTTCTGTCTCTCCTCCTCCTCACCTCTTTTTCATCTCTACCTCTCTCTCTCTCTGTCTCTCACTTATCTCTGTCTCTCTCCCTCTGTCTCTCTGTAGTTCTTTCTGTTTCCTCTCTATGTCTCTCTCTCCCGTCTGTCTCCTCTCCCTCTCTCTCATTCCCTTTCTCTCACTTCTCTCTCTCCTCTTTCTTCCCCTCTCTGTCTCTCTCTCTTCCCACTTCCCTCTTTTTCACTCTACCCCTCTCTCACTTTTTCTCTCCTCTCTCCCTCTCTCTGTCTCTCTCCTTCTCCCTCCCTCTCTCTCTCCATCTCTTTCCCTCTTCCTCCCCTTCTCTCTCTCCCTCTTTGACAGCCATGGGGTCAGCTTCCAGGGTTCCTAGGTTCCCATTAAAAGGACAAAAGAAGATTGTGGCCAACATGTTTTCTTGCAACTAAGACCCATTAGCCTTTTTGAAGTCCAGCCTCAAAGTCTGCTGGACGTTATTTATGTCCATGGGGTCATTGCAGAGAATGCCACACACTAAACTCTTGGCTGTGTGTGCTGGGGGGCGGCTGAGGCCTGCACTGCCCTGATGTTGAACCTGACCCAGGCTTTGGTAGATCCTGAGAAGGCCGTGGACACTGGACCCCTATAAAAGTCTGTTTGCTTTCATGCCGCTGCCCAGGGCTCAAGTCTGCACCCCGCTGGCTCACCGCTGGTTCTCTGCATGCGTCCCCGTAGCGGGTGGGGCCGTCCCTGCAGCAGCATCTGTTCACCACCTTCATGGATGCTGCTTTTGAAAAGCAAGTGAGGGCAGACTCCATGGGAGAAGGGCTGCTGCTTTCAGACAAAGCCCAGGGCTGGATGCGTGGGTGGTGGAGACACAGCCTCTGAGCTCCGAGTGCGAGTTCAGACCCCACCCAGCCCCTCTGAGAGCCCAGTATGCGGATGTGGACCCAACTCAACCACTTCCTGGCTGAGCAACCCTGGGCAAGTGGCTTCACCGCTCTGGGTCTCAACGTCCCCATCTGTAAAATGGAGGTGGTCGTGTGTCCTTCCTTGTGGAGTGGTGGGTGAGGGTTAAAAGAGTTAATCCTCGAGCCCACACAGGGACACAGCTGGCCGGCATTGGCTGTGAACTCCCCTTACCCACAGGCCTGGGGCACAGCCCACTCCTCACCGCTCCCAGGGACTGGCCCTGCTCCTGTCAGAGGGGAATCACAAGTCCCCTTTGGAAGAGAAGGGTCTCCATATGCAGGGAGGGGGGTGGCAGGGTTGCCATGGCCTCAGGACAGGGAGGGGAAGCCTTTTCTTGCCATTTCCCATGGAGGCCTCGTGGATGTGGGCAGGTGTGGGAGGCAGTCCTGGGGCTGCATTCATTGTCCGCAGGGCCCTGGGCACTGGCAGGGACTGGGGAGAGGCCCTCACAGATTTGAGAATCGGGGATGGGGGCCTGGAATTTGAGGAGTCTCGGGTCTAATCCCAGCTCCTCAGCACAAATAAAAGCAAAAAACATGCTCATGAGACTTGTCAGCTCCCCACCCCTATCAGAACCATGAGTAGGTGGGGCAGAAATTCCATCCTGAACTGAGAGTGGCAAGTCTGGCCTTTGAACCTGGCCCCTAACCTCACCCAGAAGCTCTTTGCACTAAAACTTGCAGTCCCCGTTCTCCCCCAGGGGAGGAAGAATGGGCATCTTGCACAAAGGGATGTTAGGAACCTCTAGTCTACTCCTGAAGCTATTGCTCTGCTCTTGATTCCACTGCTACAGACTTCTTTGGTCCCTAAAGATTTTATGCCTCCCCAGTCTTCAGCTGAGGCCCAAAACAGACTGGATGACTTTTATCACTGCCTGATTTTCTTTAGGCTTGTCTTGGTTTCATGGAAACACTATTTCTTTTAACGTGAATTCTGGGCTGGGCGCCATGGCTCACGCCTGTAATGGGAGCCCGAGGCAGAGGGGGGTGGATTACCTGAAGTCAGGAGTTCGAGATCAGCCTGGCCACATGACGAAACCCCATCTATACTAAAAATACAAAAATTAGCCGAGTGTGGTGGCCGGTGCCTGTAGTTCCAGCTACTCAGGAGGCTGAGGCAAGAGAATTGCTTGAACCCAGGAGGCGGAGGTTGCAGTGAGTCGAGATCATGCCACTGCACTTCAGCCTGGGTGACAGAATGAGACTCTGTCGAAAGAAAGGAAGAAAGAAGGAAGGAAGGAGGGAAGGAAGGAAGGAAGGAAGGAAGGAAGGAAGGAAGGAAGGAAGGAAGGAAGGAAGGAAGGAAGGAAGGAAGGAAGGAAGGGGAGAGAGAGAGAATTCTGGACATTTTTTTAAATTCATGTTTTTAAAGTGACCCCAAGACCATCATTGCACAGCTCTGCCGGGAGGCATCCCAGGCTGCTGGGGTGAAATCTTTGCCATTCTGGCTGCAGTTCTGAGCTCCTCATCTGTGTCCAGGCCCATGGTGTGCTGGAGTCATGTCCGTCTGGAATTCTGCAAGCTGGTTGTTACCAGTTGCTGGCTTGAAATAGGCCACGGTGGGGTATTTACACCATGGAAATTGGCAGATGCTGCAAATCAGGGCTCCCCTCGCCCCCGCCAGAGCCCCTCACCAGCATCTTCCTGTACCAGCCCCATGTGCCTTCTTGTCTTTGGAGGGGTTGAGCATTTCCCAACATGTCTGTTGAGTTTGTAATTCTTTTTATGATCTTTTTTATTTCTAGGAGTTCTATTTGGTTCCTTTCCAAGTCAGCTATGTCATGTTTTAATAGTTTCCTGTCCTTTGCAGATCTTTTCTATCTTGAGATTTATGTCTTTAAACGAGGTAAGCATAGCTGATTTATTACCCAGCTCATCCTTTACTAATCCCAAGCTGAGTGGGCCGATTTCTATCTCGGTCACTTCAGCTGGTTCTCCTCTCAGGGCTGTCTCTTGTCCTGGTGGGGGCGGATCTGGTTCGCTTGTCTGCTAGTCATTGACCTTTTATAATCTGTGGGGTTTCCCAAAGCCTGGGATAAAGGTGACCTTGTCCAGAAAGGTTTGCAGCGTTACAGACGAGAGCCACCTCGAACTAAAGCCGCAGTCTGAGGTGCCCAGGTCTTCACAGGTGCCATGGCTGTAGGGGCCAGAGCTTCTCAGGGTGGGTTCCAGTCCTCCTTTTCCTTCCGTTTCTCTCCTCCTGCTCTGCTGGGCACCCGTATAGGTCCGTGGCCCTTTAGGAACCCGACCCCACAGCAGGAGGTGAGTGGTGGGCAAGCGAGCATCCCTTCCTGAGCTCCGCCTCCTGTCGGATCAGCAGTGACGACGTTACATTCTCATGGGAGCCCAAACCCTGTTACGAACAGTGCATGCGAGGGATCTAGATTGTGTGCTCCTTGTGAGAATCTAATGCCTGATGATCAGAGGTGGAACAGTTTAGGCCGGGAGGGGTGGCTCACGCCTGTAATCCCACCACTTTGGGAGGCAGAGGTGGGAGGATCACCTGAGGTCAGGAGTCCGAGACCAGCCTAGCCAACATGGTGAAACCCCATCTCTACTAAATGTGCAAAAATTAGCTGGGTGTGGTGGTGCTCACCTGTAGTCCCAGCTACTCGGGAGGTTGAGGCAGGAGAATTGCTGGAACCTAGGAGGCAAAGGTTGCAGTGAACGAAGATGATGCCACCGCACTCCAACCTGGGTGACAGAGCGAGACTCTGTCTTAAAAAAAAAAAAAAAAATTGAGGGGTAGAGCAGTTTCATTTTGAAACCATCCCCCACCCCCAGCATTGTCCCGTGGAAAAATTACCTTCCATGATACCAGTCCTCCCTGGTGCCAAAAAGGTTGGGGACTGCTGTTTTAGGTCATTGAATTTCTTGTTTCTTTTCTTGTGGCATATTCTTTACTATGTAAAGGGTTGATCTGGGTAACCTACCACCTTCAACAGAAGCGGGAATGTGAAATGCTATTTCTGCTGACTTAGCTATCATTTATTTCTTGACCAAGACATCACTGAGCAGGCCTAGGACCAGACCCCGTGGCGAGGACTGGGGTTAAAGATGTCCACAGCCCAGTCCCTGCCCCATGCTCGGGAAAGAGGGCGCCTGATCCATCCACGGAGCTGTGTTCCTTGGGTCCTCAGCTCACTTCAAGTCTGGAGACCATGTCAGGATAATGGAGGATGTGTGCTTGCTCCAGAGACAATCCCTCAACTGTGCTTCCTAGTCCCTGCCATGAGGAGCCAGGTCTTCCTATGCAGCGTGGACATGCTCAGCAGTAACTGTGGGGTGGGAAATGCCAGGCACGGACAATGACTGCTCCAGGCAGACCCCTGCCCAGGGACTGAGAGCATTTCCCGTCCTGCCCACGTGCCCTCTGGAGCCATGTGGGTGGAGGGTAGGAGTGAGCATTGCAGGGTCAAGGTCGGGCTGAGATCCCTCTATGTCTACTGTTCGTGGGCCTGGGATGAGGGGCTCTGGGCCTTCCCCGCCCCCTCGTCCATATTTACTGAAGTGGACAAACCGATAGCTACCAAAAGGTCGGAGAGGAGGTGGGTGGGAGTCTGAAAGCCGGGGCTGTCCTCAGCTGGCACAGAGTAGGCGCTTTATAAAGACGGGCGCCTTCCCTCTGCCTTCTCCCTCACTCGGTGGATGTCGTTGAGCCCCTGCTCTGTGGCCACTGCTGTTCCCCATCCTAGGGACACATTCATCAGCTAAACAGATAAGACTGGCTTCAGACCCAGTGTTCCAGCTCCTATCCGTGCTGGAAGCTGGTGCCAATGGGGAGAGGCAGGCAGATGCCAGGGCTGTTGAAAACTCGCCTGGTCATGAAGGGCTGACCAGGGATATGGCGCTGGGCATCACATGCCCCAAAAGCCTATTTATGGCACAGAATGTGAACCCCCTGGGGCAGCCACCAAGCCTCCTGGTGTCTGCCCCCGAGTCTGACAGCAGAAGGATTAGACCACAGCAGCCCCGTGTCCTCGTGGACAGACAGGGTCAGAAGAGGCCTGTGCCTTCCTGATGGGGCCGCACGGCTCCCCGAAGGGGTGGGTGTTCTCCTCTTTGGGAGTTGAGGAAGCTGCAAACGGGGAAATGGGGATTTGCCCAGGTGTTCTGTGGGTGCTCAAGGGCCTCGGAGCCCAACCCCCAATGATGATGAGGCTCCTGGGCTTTCCTCTGCACCCAGCGGCCTGGACCGCTATGCACAGCACACACCCGTGGTTCCTGCCCGATACAGGAGGTGCCTGGACCGCTGTGCACGGCACACACACCCCACGGTTCCTGCCTAACATGGGAGGTGCTGTATGGGGAGGCCCCTCTCAGTAGCCCTCTGACCTTCAGGCTTCAGCCCTCCAGCACCCCGACCCCATGACTGAGGGCTGGACGTCCATAGTGAATGGTGCCCTCCAGGGTGTGGAGCAGCCTGTGAGGACCATGGTAGGTGAGGAAGGAAGCTTACCCTAGGAAGCCAAGGGTAACCCGAAAACCACCCAGGTCTGATCTTTAGGGGTGCAAACCTTCAAATCTTCTAGCAATTTCGAGTCCACACTCCCCCTGCAGGGAGTCCCGTCCGTGGCCATGATCGGATGATAGAAGCACGCAGGGCCACCGCGTGGACTGAGGGTCTAGGCCCTCGGGCCACCGGGACTATAGCAGGGAACCCTGGGCATCCCTGCCCACTGTGTATCCACCACGGGGACTCACTTGTCCTTTCTGTTTGTGATGTTCTTCCTTCTGAAACGAAAATGTCAGACGCAATTCCAGGAAGGTCAGAGTTCTTTTGGGCTGGGTTCAGAGGGAGGTTTCCGCCTGCATAGTTAGTCTCTGAGCTAAGGTCAGCATCTTCTGTCCCCTCTGGTGGGGGGCTATCTGGGGGGCTGACTCTGTCCCCTTGCAGAGCCCCATGGTCTGGCCAGATGGGGCCTCACCACCCCCACAGCTGTGGCTCTTGGCCAAGTAGGTTCATGAACCTGAAAGACCCCAGCTAGGGGGCCCAGAGTCGGGGCAGAATGCACTCCTCAGGGCGCTGGCTGGGGGCGAAGGGGACATGGCTGTCACTCCCAGTGTCTTCCTGCTGGGGACAGGCTGTGGTCAGCCTGGGCACCAGGCTTTAAAACATCCCACATGTGTTTTTGCCGAACTGGTCCCATGAGCCCTTTCTCGAATCTCACCAGATGTTTCCCTGGGAGAGACCCCGTTGCTCACGTAAACAGGGGTGCATGATTTCCCAGGGAGGCCAGCAGCAGGCACCGGCTCCTTGACCACCATGCAGAAATCTTCATGGACTCAGAGGAGTATATTTTGGGTCTTTGCGTGTGAGTGAGCAGAGCCCAGAAATAAATATGTGTCTGCAACAGGAAAAGACAGGCTCTCTCGCACGTGGGCTGTCTTTTCTCCTGACTCAGAAGTGCCCCATGGAGTCAGTGCTGTTCCTGTGGGTCACCAGGATGGAAGACCACCACCTCTCCAGCCTCAGTGACCTCCGTGGCTCTCCAGCACTGAGGAGGTGGCTTTGAGCTTCTTGGCCGAAGGAGTCCGTGCTTACGCAGGCAGGGGCTCAGCTGGACCAGGGCTGCTGAGAGCACCAGGGGCTCCCCTGCTGGGAAACAGGTCTTGTAATACCCAGTTTGCGATGAGGAAATGTAGGCTCAGAGAGGTTAAGTCACTTTGTGGAAACCACACGGGGGCAGGGCAGGATTCCAGCCCAGGCCACGCCGTCCCAGGCCTCTAAGCACGGTACCCACTCAATCTGCCCCTCGAGGGCCACAGAAGGATCTGGGCTCATCTTGCCAGAGCCCCTGGTGCTGCCTCCTCCAGTTCACGCTGAGATCATCAGTTCTCAACCCACACCTTATGTCCTTCAGCCCTGGGCTCCCCACAAGAGTCCCCAGGCCGCACCGTGCCTGGGGTGGTCGAGTCCTGCTGTCTCCCTGAAGCATCCTCAGGCCCCCACTCCTGGGTCCACGCTTCTGCACAGCTCCCCTAACCACTGGGACAGGCCCCTGCACAAAGCCCTGCAGGACCCCAACCTGTAGCTTCAGGATGGGAGCAGGGGCTGAGCGGTGGCCCCCTGGCCACATGCTCCTGGAGCATGTGAACGTGGCCTTGTTTGGAAGAAGGGTCTTCGCAGAGGGAATTAAGTTAAACATTTCTGGATGAGATCATCCTGGATTTAAGGTGGGCCATAAATCCAATAGCAGAGAATGGCAGAGGGAGATTCGAGACCTAGTGAGGAGAGGGGACCATGCCACCAAGGAGCCAGCAGCTGGAGCGATGTGGCCACAGCCAGGGAACACCTGGAGCCCCCGGAAGCTGGGAGAGGCAGGAAGGATCCTCTCCTAGGGCCTTCGGAGGGAGCGCGGCCCTGAAGACACTTTGACTGTGGACTTCAGGCCTCCAGAGCTGAAGGAGAATGAACCTCTACAGTTTTAAGGTGCCCACTTTGGGGTCACGTGTTACAGCAGCTGCAGGAGGATCCCACAATGGCCAGCATGGCACACACCTCAGGGCCTCAGTTTTCCCAGCTGTGAAATGAGGATGATGATGGGACCTGCCTCACAGGCTTGCGGTGAGGACGAAATGAGTTAATATGCATGGAATGCATGCAGCGGGGACTGGCACATAACTGACATTGAGTGGATGTCAGCCTCTGTCAACATTACTATTACTGTCACTGTATTATTGCCCTTCGTTCATTCATTCCATAAATCTGTGCAAAACAGCTGCTCTGAGCCTGCCGTGGGCAGCAGAGCAGCACAGAAGAGACCTGAGTGGCGGTGCTGGGGAGAGGATGGCGTAGGGCAGGCCTCATGGATGCAGCCAGAGGCCTCACCATCAGCGTAAGCGACCGTGGGTGGGCTTCAGCAGGAGCGACAAGACAGGATTCACCCCATGGCCATTTGCTTTTCTGTCGGATCAGGAAGAAGCATGGGATGAAGTTGAGACATCAAGGAGGGTCTCCCTTCCTCGGTGGGTCACCTGAGGTGCCGGGGCCCCGCCTTTAACTCTCTCTGCTGGACTTGGAAGCTTCGCCCAGGTCCCCGGGACCGTCGCATTCACAGGCTTCCACCAAGGCTCTCACTGAGTACATTGACTTGACCCACTTCGGATTTTGTTTTCTTAAAACTCATCCCCAAGTACACTTTGGGAGGCCAGGGCAGGCAGATCGCCCGAGGTCAGGAGTTCCAGACCAGCCTGGCCAGCATGGTGAAATTCCGTCTCTACTAAAAACATAGAAATTAGCCAGGCATGGTGGTGCACACCTGTAATCCCAGCTACTCGGGAGACTGAGGTAGGAGAATCGCTTGAACCCAAGAGGCGGAGGTTGCAGTGAGCCGAGATCGCGCCACTGCACTCCAGCCTGGGCAACAAGAATGAGACTCCATCTCAAAAAAACAAAAAATGATTAAAAACAAAACAAACAAACAAAAACTCATCCCCAAGTGACTCTGGCTTCATTACTTTTTGTCAACAAGCTACAACGAACCTATGTACTTGTGTCAAACACTCAAGGGCTCCAGAACCCAGGTCAGGCCCTGAGCCCGCACCTGGTCGCTCTGCACCCAGAGGGGATGGATGAGGTCCCAGCCAGCACTTGCTCTTCCTTCCGTCTGCCTTTTTGCCAAGACTTCCCATCCCTTCCTTTAAGCCTCAGAATTGTGGAAAGGAGAGGTGGATGGGACCTCAGTCTGGAAGCCCCTGTCTGACCCCCAAGCCCCGAGGGACCAAGTCCCCCACTGCCCTTAGGCAGCTCTGGCTCAGGAGGACTCGGCGCCGTTTGCCTCTTGTTGCGTCAGCACCCCGGGCAGCTGGGTGGTCTCAGGGTGACAGGAAGGCCGATGGATGTGACATGTGTCTTTGATGGGGAAATACGTTGCGGCTGCATAAACGCTGCTCATTTGGTAAAGGGACTCTCTTAAACGCGAAATCCAGAGGGGAGAGGGAAAGCTGGAGACGTTGGGGGCATCTTCACACCTGATCCCTGATTAAGAGTGGGGAGTCCGGGCAGGGCTGCCTGTATTTGAGCGCAGCTCCACCCTGCTGGCAGCAAGACTGTAGGCTGTGGTGACTTCATCTCCCCCAGCCTCAGTGTTCCCATCTGTAAAGGGGGCCTTTCTCATCAAGCTGGCCATGGAGGTTGATGGAGTCATTTCTCATGAAGCCCCTAGCTCGTGCCACATCCTCGCCAGCTAGTGCTCAGTGACCCTCTGCTGTTCACTGTTGTCATTGAGGACCAAAGAGAAGTGACTTGGCCAAGCTTGCAGCTGTTTAGGGAGGGCGCTGGATTTGAACTCAGGCCCGCCTTCGAGCCCGTGCGCCAGGCTGCTCATTCTCTTTAGGACAAAGTCAGTGCAGATACAAGGGAACCCGGGAAGTGGCCCCGGGGCAGGCAGAGGTGTGGCCCCGACCCACAGGGGGAAGATGCCCAGAGTAGGGACCATCTTCAGCCATCCCCCCCTCGGCACTGCTCAGGCACTCACAGGTCCCTGAGTGATCCCAGGTGGAGGCTGAGGGGCCTGGGCTCTGCATCCTGAAAGGTCCTCTTTTGTGGCCTGGGCCACTCTGGGGGCCCTCGGCTAAACCCTCCTGAAAACTTCCCCCGTGTTTTGGAGTCTGTACCCCCCGGGGATCCTCCTCTAAACCCTCCTGACTCTTAAAGGTTCCCGTGTGACCTGGGGGTGCTCCCATAGCCCCCTGCACTTCCTCCCACCTTCTGCTAAAAGGGGATTCTAGATGCGCCTCAAAGTGTTGTCAACGTGGAATGAGGTCGCGGTAAAAGCAGCCATGCATGGTAGCTGCTCAATAAATAGTGGTGGTATCTGAAGATCACGGTGGTTGTCCACACAGATCCACCCACCCTGACCCAGAACCTTCCTTCTCTCTCCAGACTAAACTCCACGGAGTCGGGTTTGTGAAAATCCACGCCCCCTGGAACGTGCTGTGCAGAGAGGCCGAGTTTCTGAAACTGAAGATGCCAACGAAGAAGGTTGGTGTTGATGGTTCTGCTCCGAAATGAATTGCCAAGTCTAGAGGTCACTTGGACACCTGGCGGTGAAACATGCATATCCCGAGGCGCTGAGTTTTATAAAAAGCGTAGTGGGCTTCACGGCTACCCCTGGGAGGACCATGTGGCTCGACGTGACAAGGCCCCCAGGCTCCGGAGTCCTGATGACCCAGCCCTGGGTGGTCTTTACAGACCCCAGACCAAACCCCACCAAGAGATGGTGCAGGCAGAAGAGCCCACCTGTCAGCCCCCGAGGAATTTACCGTACATGCAGACGCAGTTACAGTTCGGGCCCTGGTGCTTTCGTGTCTGTGGCATCTCAGCTAATTTATCAGATTAATTTTAATTACATTTTCTGGCTTACTGGGGGTTTTCTTTTTAATCTGTGAAAACCTTATATCTGAAAAGCAGTTTGACAGTGTGTTCCCAGAAGCTTAGCTTGGAGTCGGTATTTACTCTGGCAGGCAGAAGGGTGAAGCTGGGCTAGCTAGCAAATCAGCCTCCTGCTTCTCGCGTCCTCAGAGACCACTTGGATTACCTCTTTTGAAGCAAAAGTAAAGTTTAGCGGGGAAATTCTCTGGAATGCATTATAATTGTGCTTTTGGCTGGGCGCTCCTGAATCTCTGGGCTTTCACGGCGTGGGCAGGGAGGGGCGGTGCATTCCGGCCCACCCAGGCGCTCTGCTCTCAGGACGTGCCATTGCATGCGGTGGGATGGTTCTCTGACCATCTGAGAACAGATTCCATGGATCGTGGTCCAGCAGGGTGACGCGGCTCCCCGGTCCCTTGTCTTATCTGCAGTTGTACCACATTAATGAGACCCGTGGCCTCCTGAAAAAAATCAACTCTGTGCTCCAGAAAATCACAGACCCCATCCAGCCCAAAGTGGCTGAGCACAGGCCCCAGACCATGAAGAGACTCTCCTATCCCTTCTCCCGGGAGAAGCAGCATCTGTAAGTGAGGACCCCCAACCTGCTCCCCAAAGGGTCCTGTGTGTGGGAATTTAACCTTCTAGCATGAGAAATGCAGATTGATTATCTGCCCCCTAAAGAAGAGCTTGTTCTTGTAAGAGCTTTGTGGTTGCTGAGCCCACAAGATGTAGCGGAAATGATTTCTAAGATCACTGTTAACTGAGGAGCTAGGAGGACATAGAATCTTGTTCTGGTTGGCGACACAGGAAAAACTTCTTTGGCCTGTGTGAGGACCCCAAAGCAGTGGTCTGGACATGCCTTCCCACCCGCTCCCTTGCGCCACCACCCCACCCCCCTCCAGGGTCTGGCTAACAAGGCCTCCTGCAGTCCAAGTAGCCTTGAGCCCAAGTGAGTCTCACCCCTTGTGGCAGAAATTGAAAAGCATCCCCAGGCAGGAGGCCTGAGGCCCCAGGGACTCACTGCCAGCTGGCTTGCCTGGCAGGGCCATGCCTATTCTGGAACCTTCCCTCCTCCTCTGCTCCCGAAGGGCAGTGGGGCGTAGCCACCTGGGTCAGCAGTGACTGCAAGGCCTCTGCGGGCCTCACTGGGCAGAGCTGGAGCGTGGGCAGAGGTGGGAATAGAAAGCTTGAGCCATGGGAACCCAGAGGGACTTTGGATGGAAGCTCTAGGGGGCAGGAGGGCTCCTGGACAGTGCCGGCCTCACAGGGTTGGGGGGCATGGAAGAGCAGACAGGGAGGATGAACAGGTGCCTCAGCTCACAGGGGCCCTTGCTTATAAATGTAGTAGGGGTGGAGCCATGAGCACCACGGGATGCTTTTACCAGGTCCTAATTCCTAGAGGGGACAGGACATGCCACCAGAGAGAAAGAAGCGACCCCCAAGCCCAGCCCTCTCCTCCAGCTCCAGAACAGGGGCTTGGGACATTAGAGGAAACCGCCCTTCTTCCAGGACCCCCGCCAACCTCCCTCGTCTCTGCCCTGGGTTGACGCTGTCAGCCCTACTGCCTGGCCAGGGCTGGGCTCACCTCCAGGCTCCGTGGAGGTGGAAACTGCCCCAGGCACCCTCCCCAGCTCTCCCCCAAGTGCCTTGGAGCGCAGGGAGTGTGTTCCCAAGATGCCCCTCCACCCTCAGGAAGCCTCGGGCCATCCCCATGCAGCCCATCAGGACCCAAACCACTGGAAGGGAGATTGTTTCCAGGGTTGGAACTGTCTGCCCGTGGCGGTGATACTGCCCCTGTGCCCCGCCTTGCTGAAGCAGAGGCTTTCAAAACTGCCCGCTGAGGATGTCACCAGAAGGAAGAAGAGATGGATCTTCCGGGTGGGGCGGTGGGGGGTGGGGGGCTGGGGGTGGTCTGACCATACTTGCCTCTTAGGTCACTTCCCACCTGTGTGGGTCTCTGACCTCGCCCAGGTGGGGGGGCGGTGAAACAGACTGTTCCAAATGCCCAGGGGCGGACGAGTTCCGTCCATTTCACCGTCGCCGCTAATGGGGACAATGTGGTTTCCCAGGGCCTTGAAACCCAGAGAACCACCAGGCTGTGGTGAACTGTGTCTTGTTTCCTTCCTGATATTTCCACAGATTTGACCTGTCTGATAAGGATTCGTTTTTTGACAGCAAAACCCGGAGCACGATTGTAAGTATCTCAAGCGCCTGGAAACGGCTCCCCGGCAAGGTGGCCCTGGGGACCCAGATGATAATTTCATTTTGGTGAAACTCCTCCCGGTGGAAGCCAGCTCTAATTGTCTGTGACAGAAATAATTAGAATAATGAAAGGGAGAGGGCAGCGAGGGGCCCCGGGGATGGTCGTGCCCCAGGCTGGGGCAGCTCAGAGGAAGGGAATAAGCACAGAGCTCGGGAAAGCAGGAGGGAAGCCAGACCCCTGGAATGATTTCAGAGGTCAGTGTTTCTGGATCTGTGCAGCTCCCAGCACATCTCTCAAAGCCTCTTCTTGGTGGGGTTGTGCGTGCCTGACCATCAATCCACGATTCGGGGCTTTCGGGGCAGGCAGGTGTGGGCAGGAGGGAGGGGGTGATGGAGGCGAAGGCACGTGGGTTGAGATCTCTTTCCAGGCCTTTGACAGAGGAGCCAACTGAGGTTTGAAATCTGAACAGGCCACCCTGCCCTACTCAAGGCACTGGCTTCGTGTTTATCCAACCTGTCCACCAGCCAAGCTAGGGCTGTGCATGGCTCAGGACCCAACTTCAATCTAAACAAGAAATTAACCTGGCAGCCAGACTGTTGCTGTTGTTCTCTCTTCCCCGCCCAGAAAGCCCAGCCTGGTTGGGCAGAGACAGAGAGCTGGGAGGAGGCAGCCAGGGTGACCTTGTCCAGACGACTGCTCCTCATGACCACCACCTGAGACTGGCAGGCAGCCAGCAGGAGGGTGGTGCAGGTCGCACCAACACGGGGGGTTCAGAGCCACTGCTGGGACAGGCAGATCTGGGGTTGGGGGGAGGGGATCTCTCTCCCAGAGACCCTGGAGGCCAGTTTCTACATGGCCAACATGCTCCAAAGAAACTGATAATTCATGACTTTGGCCTTGGTTAGTCGGGCCTAATAGTCATCAAAATCCAACAGCACACAGGGTTGGCTGAGGTTCTAGGCAAAGGCGTGAAGGAGTAACAGCCCTTCCCCACTCCTCTCCTCCACACCATTCACTCTCTCCTGGCATTGGGGTGGCCCAGTGTGCAAGTGGATAGGAGTCAGAGAACAGCAGTGCTCGATAGGGAGAGGCCCACTGTGCTGGTCTTGGGTTTTAGACCTTTGGCCTGTAGGTACTGAGGAGCCATAGAAGGTTGTGGAGCAAGGTTGAGGATGTGGTGAGATCTGTTCCAGAAGGATCACTGCCAGTGACCAGCTGTGGGAGGGCAGGTGACTGGTAGATGAGGGCTTATGGCAGTGGTCATCAATGGGGGCCACAACTACGTGTGGAAGGCAGGAGGTGGTTATAAGAGAATCAGCAAGGTCAGGACCGATTAGATCTGAGGGATGATGGGGAGGGAGCCATGGAGAACAGATGAATAGGTGATTCCTTCCTTCATTCAGCAGGGATGTATTGGGTACCTGCTGTGTGCCCGAACCTGGTGGGAGAAAAGAGGCACTGAGGACATTTATAATCCAGCAGGTGGGGAGAGGCAAGCCGAGCTGGAAGACAGAGCCGCCGGGAAGGTGGTGGCTTTAGGGCCTGGTTGTTAACGAGACCCTGGACCTATTCCGATCTGAAGGGGACAAGTGCTTCTAGGAGAAGGAACAGCCAGGGCGGAGGCCCTGTGGCTGCAGGGGTGATTTTGGAAAGTGAGAGAGGCAGCCAGGGGGCGGGATTGTTGGGACAGGTGGGTCTGGTGGAGGCAGAGGGGAAGAGGTCAGATGGTCTGGGCCTGGGGACACTGGAAGGACGCTAGCCTTGCCTGAGAGAGTAGAGGCAGAATTGGTGTGCTCTGAAATGCATGTCTGCATAGCAGGACCAGTTCTTCTCACCCCAGTTTACAGATAGAAAAACTGAGGCCGGGGTGATGATGTCATTGGTCCAAAATCACACAGCTGCAAATGGCAGAGCTGGCACCAGGGTCCAGGCAGACAGACTCCCGAGCCGGAGCTGCCAAGGCCGCCAAACAAAATATTTCACTAGTCAAGGGGCAGGCGGCTGGGGTGGGATCCCTTCAGCAGGGCTCTGCCCAGGCACCAGGAGCCCAGAGCCCAATGGTGGCCACCTCCTGCCGCCATGGGGAACGGATCCCAAGGCCCGCCTCACTGCCACCACTCCCGGTCCCCCAGAGTCCTAGAACATTCAGGGTTGTGTCCCGGGGTGGTGCTGTTCCAACTCAGCTCTCAGCACGAGGGTGCTGTAAACCCACCAGGCAGGGTATGTGGCACAGCTGTGACACAGGACACCAGCCTTAGGCCCAGGAGAGCCCAGCAGTGCTTTGCTGGGGCCAGCTGCCATCACTCCCAAATGAAAGTGGGAAGTGAAAGATGGGAACTGCAGGTGGTACCTGTTTCTCCCTGAGAATCGCAAGCCTTTGACAGCGTTGAGAGCCCTCAGCTGGGTCAACCCTCCCTGAATAAAGGCCATTCTCTTTTCTTGGAAAATAGCACCAAAGAGGTCTTCATGGGTAATGTGTGACCAGGTCCTCTCCAGCCACAGCAGACTGTTTCTGCTGGTGGGAGGTGCCTTAAGTAACTGCTCACCCCTCCTTCTTGTCTCTGCAATAGGTCTATGAGATCCTGAAGAGGACGACGTGTACCAAGGCCAAGTACAGCATGGGTAAGCACGTTTTTGGGGCTTGAGATCAGCGTTGGTCTCCAAGTGGGAATCTCGCCTCCGAGTCATCTCTGTGGGAGGTGGGCAGCCGGCTTGGGGTGTTTAAGAGGGTTTTGATTTAAGCCTGTGTAACAGTTTCAGACAGGAGGGCTGGGTTGGGAGTGTGCAGGGCGGTTTTATGGCCCAGCAATTTTAAACACAAACGCATCCTTCACTTTGGCCTGAGCGGTTTGTGAGCCGTGTGGACAGACTCTCCCTGCAGGGCGGTAAATCCAGGCTGGAAATAGACCAGCGTTAGGGGTGACTGGGGTTCCTGGCCCTCGCTTAACCCTCACGGTCCCGTGGGAAGTAATCGGGGTTCCAGCCAGGGGACATCTCCGTGCGGTGTTCCAGACCCTTAAAAGCTCACCAGGGCTTGCTGAAAGCAGGTCTCCCTGACAAGGCACCACCAGGTACAGATAGCCTAATTCCAGAAGCTGCCACAAAACCATCCTGACCAGGTTCCCTGGGCACCAGTTTCCAGAACCCCTTAAGCCATAAATACAAAATCTTCCTGATTAAATTGTGTAGCTGGGATCCTCCCCCGTCAGTAGGTCTCTTGCCCACAGCTGCAGGCAGTTTGTGAAAGCCAAAACATTGCAGAGCAAAGGAATGCCTTTTCCGGCCTTTCCTCCCCTCCTTCTTGAGCTGTCTTTTGCCCTGCTGAGAGCCCTGCCGTAGGGTAGCATCCATCACTCTGTAGAAGCCTCTGACATGACGAGGCCATGGCTCCCCGGGGACACAGCAGGTCTGGTGAGAGCTGGAGTCTGTGCATACGGGAGGGACCATCTTGCTGCCTTGGCTTCCTGTGGTGGCAGGAATGCCGTGGGAAGTAAAATGGAGAGCAGTGGGAGTCGATGGCTCTGAACTTGAATTCCTGGGGTCAGGCCCGGGAGACAGAAAGAAGACGAACCCTTGACAGCTCTGGTGGCTGCTTGACCCCTGACCGTATGGTCTATGGTCACTCACAGGGATACCCTTGCAGGCCCAAAGTCTCTAAGTCCATGTCCTAAGTCAAGGGGAGTGTGGAGGAGTCCCATCCAGGGTCAGAAGGACTGAGATCCTCTAGAATGACCAAGCCCTAGTCCACACGACTGCAGTGAGGTCAGGCGGAAAAGAAGGTGACGTCGGGAGTTTGGGTTTTTGAAATTGCTCCTCTAGGTCGCCGCTGCCAGGGCACAGCCTTGGAAAGGTCACTAGAGGTAAGGAGGAGGTGTGATTCTGGTCCCAGGGCTAGGTCTTGGACCTCAGTTTCCCCCCTGGGTCTCTGCAGCGTTCCTTCCAGTAGAAACGTGTATGGTTGCAGTAGAAGTCCAGCGCTTCAGGCTGCATGGCCCGGGCTGACCCTCTGCCCGGGTTGGTCCCTGGGGACATAGGATCTCTGTGCTCCCACCGGTTTTGTGGCAGGGCTGGTTCCCTGAACCTGGTGACAGGGCAGATAGACGCTGGTCCTCCTCTTCAGCCCTGCTTCACCGTGGCACCTTGTCTGAGAGTTGACCCACCTCTGAGTTCATCATCCTCAAGTACGTCACCCACCAAGCTATGTACCATAGTCTGGCAGGATGAGCAGGGTGGGGCTAGCTGGGAAATTTAGGAACTGTGATGAGAGAAGGCCTTCCAGATAGAGGGAGTGGCATGTGCAAAGGCCCTGCAGCAGGCAGCACCAGGCTAGCAGCATTCCAGCAACAGGAAGGAGGCCAGCGAGCCTGGATCAGGTCCCATGTCCACTTTCTATTGCAGACAAACATTTCACTCACACATGTGACTTAAGCCCCTTCCTCTGGTTTTGATTTCTAAGCATCCCTCAGGTCCCCTGATCATTCCAGGTCACTGACCACAGAGATGGCCCATTTTCAACGGGACTTCAGGAAATCATTTTCCCACCACTATCAGGTGGAATCTCAGAGGGTGGGCTGCCCAGGCTGCTGTGAAAAACGCTCTTGCTGCCTAGGAAGCCTCTTCAGCCAAGCAGGGGGTTCCATGAGCAGCAAAGGGTCCCATGGAAACGCCCCCGCCCGGCTGGACCCCCACGATGTGTTTGGAGCAAGATCAGATTTCCAGGAAACCCTTCCCCACGCATGACCCTGGCTCTCCCGTCCTCTCTCGCAGTCTCCTGGGGCTGGGCGCCTGCATGCACACGGGTTAGGACACACAGGCGTGGTGTTTTTATAATGTGCCCATGGTGTTTTTTTATGTGGCCCTGCCAGCATTCCACTGCCTCCAGGAGCACTGGGCGGCCGTGAGTCCGCCAGAATTGCTGGCCACTGGCGCTTGCTGCCCCAAATGTAGCTTTGGTCCTGTCAGGCCTTTCCACATCACTAATAGCCAATGTATAAACAGGGCAAGGCGAGGGAAGAAAGAAGGACTCCGCCCTTCTAAGTAAAAGGCGGAAATGTGGGAAGTATGGTAAGTGCGGGCCTCCTCCGGTTTTCCCAATCAATCTAAAATCTAATTCCGAATTGTATGTGTGTTTTCTGACACCATCAATTTTTCCATCCATATATTTCCTTATGATTCAGCTTCTCTAACCGCTTACATCCCACCTTCCCCATCTGCAGGCTTGCCTCGGACAGGTGGGGGGTGCTGGTGAATCGGAGGCTTGGGGTGACAGTGAAGCCACGGTCTGCTCACACCGCCTGCCTCTGAGACGGAGTCGCCTCTTGGGGTTTTCTCTATGTCTTTCTAATTCTGCCAATCGAGCATGTGTTCCGTCATCTCCTAGTTGATAGATCAATAACCTGGCTGTGCCCTGTCATTCCTGGGGAAGAAATCCCAGAGGTGGCGGGCTCTGTGTAGTCAGGTTCGTTTCATTTTGAGAAGCTCTTGGTGGCTGAGACGGCCCTGTGACCGCTGTGACTTTACAATGTGAAGCGGGAGACCCGCCTGTCCTGTAACCCTCTCTCTGCCTCTGTTTTTAAGGCATCACAAGCCTGCTGGCCAATGGCGTGTACGCGGCTGCATACCCACTGCACGATGTAAGTAACCTGAACACACGATTTATCTCTGCGTCATTTGACTCCCCAAATCCCTCCGGGCCACACCTCCCAGGGAGCTGTAATTATCCTGCGGTCACAGCTTCCTGCTTGGCTCTCGCTGTAAATGTCAACTGTACACAGGCCTTCCCTGTTCCCCGGGTGGGGACCAAGAATTTACACACAGGGCCATCTTTTCTTGCAGAACAATCCCACCAAAACGGGGGCACGGGTGACAGGTGCTCTGCCTTGACGTCCTCTGAACCTCACAGCCAGCGGGTCCACAGAATGTCTTTCCTGGCTCGGGCTCGCCTACCCCCGGCTGGCCCGGGGCTATGGCAGAATGACCAGGGCTCTGTATGTGTCTATTTCTGCAGAGCAAGTGGCCAACTTCCTGAGCTGAATCTCCAGATCCCACTAGTATCCCTTTGACAAATATAGCTGACTCGGGGTGGAGAGAGAGAGAAGGTTGTCTTCTTGTTGTCTCTATGGAAACAGGGACTTCAGTTCACAAGGGCACTGGGAATGGGCCTCGGGGCCTGAGCAGTGTGGGAATCCCGGACAGAGGAGCTCTGAAACTTTGCAGATGTGCAAAGGCCAGGAGCCAAGAAGCAGGAGAGAAGGGACAGGCCTGGGACTAAGGAGACCCAGATTCCAGTCCCAGCCACTTACCCGCTCCTCTGCCTTGAGTGGTGGAGTCAGCCCTTGTCTCACTGAGCCTCAGTGTCCCCATCTGTGGGTCAGGAATCATAACTTGTCCTAACTCCTCTTTTATTTATTTATTTTTATTTATTTATTTATTTTGAGACGGAGTCTTGCTCTGTCACCCAGGCTAGAGTTCAATGGCATGACCTCAACTCACTGCAACCTCCACCTCCTGGGTTCAAGCAATTCTCCAGCCTCAGCCTCCCAACTAGCTGGTACTACAGGCGCGCACCACTACACCCAGCTAATATTTTGTATTGTTAGTAGAGACGGGGTTTCACCATGTTGGCCAGGCTGGTCTTGAACTCCTGACCTCAAGCGATCCGCCTACCTCAGCCTCCCAAAGTGCTGGGATTACAGGCGTGAGCCACCACACCCGGCCTAATTCCTGTCTTCTTGAGGAAGAAACACTGGATTAGACAAATGTAAGGTGCAGGGATCCCGCAGGGCATTTCAGAGGTGTCTTCTCCAGAGGGTTGACCCCAAGGGAAGGAGTCTGGGCAGATCTGCCGCCCGTCACCTCGTGGCCTCCCTGTCAGGGCCTCCTCCTCCCTGTAGGTCCGGAGATTGGGGTGTTTGGGCAGCCCCGTTTCCTCCCTTCGTGTGTTCACACATGCTGTTCCTTCTACAGTCCTCTTCCCTGCCCCACCCCACCCCAGGCGGACAGAAGCACCCACACCAAGCCTTCCTGTTGCCTTCCTCCCCAGCACTAGTGGCTTCTTCCTCCCTTCTCTGGGCCTTGGATGGTCCCTGACCTGCAAAGACACCACCGTCTGACCACCTTTGGTCATCTCAAGGAAGCCCCAGCACTCAGCACTTAGTAGGTGCTCAGTAAACATGGTGTTGATTCGGATTGGACTGAGTCAGTTTGCCTCGGCCAGTGACCTGCTCTCTGGGGAGGTGCCAAGAGCAGGGCTCAAGCCCCTAGATGGTGGCAGTGGCTCCGGGTTCCTGCCCTGAAGCCCTGAGTCTGCAGGAGCCCACTCGTCCCCTCTGTCAGGCTTTCGTCCAGAGGACCCAGCCGGTCTGGCTGTTCTGCTCTACCCTGTGCAGGCTCTGGCTGGGTGCCAGGAAGACAG
The DNA here is from genome assembly GCF_007565055.1 of Rhinopithecus roxellana. Classification (NCBI taxonomy): domain Eukaryota; kingdom Metazoa; phylum Chordata; class Mammalia; order Primates; family Cercopithecidae; genus Rhinopithecus; species Rhinopithecus roxellana. The sequence continues at coordinate 4,232,854 of NC_044563.1, read as the reverse complement.
CCCTGCCTGGCACAGCCCATGATCCCAAGAAGGCAGCCTAGAACTACATCCATGCTCCTGATTGACCTTTAAGCAGGTAATCCCTGCTGAGAGGTTGAGGTAGCAAAGCCAAAATGTTTCCGGCCCTCCCTGCCTGTTTTGAGTTAGCCCTTTAAGTCTTAAAAGGGAAAGGGGAGAAATGAACTTATTTAATCTCCTACTGTGTGCAGAGCCCTCTGTTTAGAAGGAACTGTACCTCATGTAACCTGTGCACACACAGAGACTCAGAGAGGTTTAGTAACTTACCTGAGGTTGAACAGCCCCTGTGGAGGAGCTGGGGCCAAAAGCCGTCCCTAGTGACACTCTGCAACTCCAGCGCCTCACTGCATCCCCACCTCATCCCGTCACGGAGGCCAAATGCATCCCTCTTCTTGGCGGCCACTCCTGCATTTGTCTTAGGGATTGACTGTCAACAGTTTAAACTGACGCGCAAAACTCCCTCATCAGCTATTTCTTGTCAGAGAGCCAGCCTCACAAGAATCATCTCCAAGATCCTTGCAGAGAATCTCCTCTTTCAAAATCTTCATCGTGCCTTATGCAGTCATGTGGGGTCTGTTCCCACTTTAAAGATGGAGAAACAGGCTGGAGGGGCTCCGGCCACTTGCCCAGGGGTGCACAGTCCAGAAGGAGTGGAACCCAGAAGCCCTGGGCTGTGGGTGTCAGGTATCCTTAGGGAATACAGAATTTCACAGCCACAGATTTTCCATACAACTGAAGGGCACCCATGCTGCTAAGTACCAAAGCTGATGTTTAAGCATTTGAGGAGGTGACTGGTTCTGGCCTGAGCCGCGTGCACCCATGTCCTTACCCAGAGCACTGACGGAAGGGAAGTTCAGGCTGGCCTCGGCGGCCATGGTGAGGCTCTCACTGCATGCTGTATAGTTTCTGCTTTACATTTTTACTTCCATCTCCCTCACCATGAAGCTGTCCTGCATCCTACCCCATTCCAATCCTGTGCTTACTGCATCCATCCATCCATCCATTCATTCATTCATTCATTCATTCATTCATTTGTCAAAAATATCTGGTCGGTTGGGCACAGTGACTCACGCCTGTAATCACAGCACTTCGGGAGGCTGAGACGGGTGGATCACTTGAGGTCAGGAGGTCGAAACCAGCCTGGCCAGCATAGCAAAACCTCATCTCTACTAAAAATGCAAAAATTAACTGGGCATGGTGGCACATGCCTGTAATCCCAGCTACTTAGGAGGCTGAGGCAGGAGAATTGCTTGAATCCCGGGAGGCGGAGGTTGCAGTGAGCCAAGATTGTGCCGCTGCACTCCACTCTGGGAGACAGAGCAAAACTCCATCTCAGGAAAAAAAAATGTCTGGTAAATGCCATTGCCAACCAGATAACAACCTGGCAGAACTGCATGTGGGTAAGAGTCACGTGCTCCAGGCGAGACCCTGAGGAACTCTCCTGGAATCAGTGTATCACCTGCCCTGAAAGGACTTTGATATTTATGTCGGCTACTTGGTGACTTTTTGGCTTTCTTCCTGACTAACATCTCCCTGCCTGAGGTCACCAGCGTAGGGACCTCCATATAAATGAGACGTTGCTGGGATCGTGTGGCTGTCTCATCCATGTAGAGAAACTGGGAACCAGTAAAAGGGGTCAGGCTTGGGTGGGTGAGGACCCCCTGAAGACTTAGGAGGAAATTGGTTAAACTGCTCTCAGAGCATCTTGGTTCCAAGACCACCCGCACTGGGTCGCTTGCTTGAGTGTGTGGTCAAGTTGTCCCCACCTGGCAGGGGTTAGAGGAGTCATGGAAGTTGCTGGTGAGTGCAGAGGGCACTGGACAGACCCCCAAGAGTCCCATAGCTTTGTCTGCCTGGATATTCTTAAAACTCATTGGCCAGGCCATGTGCAGTGGCTCACGCCTGTAATCCCAGCACTTTGGGAGGCCGAGGCGGGTGGATCACTTGAGGTCAGGAGTTTGAGACCAGCCTGGCCAACATGGTGAAACCCCGTCTCTACTAAACATACAAAAATTAGCTGGGTGTGGTGGTAGTCCCAGCTACTTGGGAGACTGAGGCAGGAGAATCACTTGAACCCAGAAGCGAAGGTTGCAGTGAGCCGAGATCACGCCACTGTACTCCAGCCTGAGCGATAAGACTGAAGGGAAGTTCAGGCTGGCCTCGGCGGCCATGGTGAGGCTCTCACTGCATGCTGTATAGTTTCTGCTTTACATTTTTACTTCCATCTTCCTCACCGTGAAGCTGTCCTGCATCCTACCCCATTCCAATCCTGTGCTTACTGCATCCATTCGTTCATTCATTCATTCGTCAAAAATATCTGGTCGGTTGGGCATGGTGGCTCATGCCTATAATCTCGAAAAAAAAAAAAAAAAAACCATTAGCCAGGCCAGGCCAACCATGCCCTGAACCTCGACAGAGCCGCTCCCTTGCTGCTCCTCCCCTGTTACTTATGTCAACTGTGGTTATTTGGGGCTCACTGAATGACAGTTCAGTATCATTTTGAGTGTTTGCGAGGGTAACGTGCACACAGCCATAGGCAGTCTAGACCCATGATGTCCCAAGACGGGCTTTCAACCCTTACACCTTTGTCTTCCTTTAGGTTCGAAGGTCTGGATTCAAGTCAGGGTCTGACCAATCTTAGCTATGTGTCCTCAGAAATGTCAATTTGCTTCTGGGAGCCTCAGTGTTTCCATCTGTAAAATGGGAGTGTTGGACTCACTGATCTAGACGACAGTGACCGTGTCATTTACTGTCCCTCTTGGGATGCTCCACAGCGAAAGGGAGCAAGACACGGACTGTCCCAGCAGAGTGGGACGTATGCGCACCCTATTGATAGGACTCTTCCTGCCTCCGAAAGACCCCTTTCTTTTTTTTTTTTTTTTGAGACTGAGTCTCGCTCTGTCGCCCAGGCTGGAGTGCAGTGGTGCAATCTCGGCTCACGAAAGCCCACTTTCATTTGTGTTTCTGGTTCCAAGGACCTGACCGTGGACCCTCTCCTAGAGTTCCCTCTGTGTCGAGGGAAAAGGCCGCTCAGGCCGTCCTGGAGGCCAACAGGACGGCCAACAGGGATGGGCACGGCCTTTCTATCGGAACAGGGGGCGCACCCAGGCAACCCTCATGCTTTCTGTGAAATGTTGTCCCAGGATGATCTAATCGGTGTCAACGAGGGCTGCTGGGGTTTATGTTTTAAAACATTATGGATGTGAGTGCCTCCAAAGCTCCACTGGATGATAAGAAAGTCCCTTTCCTCTTTTTTAACAGGGAGACTACGAGGGTGAAAACGTGGAGTTCAACGACAGAAAAGTAAGTTGATGGAGCGGAGCAGGAGGCGGCTCTGTCGAGGCTGCAGGCATTCTGGGGCGGGGGTGGGTCTGCAGCTGGACCGAGGACTCGCTGGCCTCCAGGGCCTCCCCAGGGCGCTCGCTGCAGGGGGCCGAGCAGTGGGTGTCCCCTCTCACCTTTTCAGGAGAAAAGTCCCTGAGCTTTGTGTGGCTGGTTTGTTCTCCTCTTTCTGATTCTCAAAAGTGCCCTTGGCAGGTGGCTGTGAGCATGGGAAAGGGAAAGCTGTGCTCCCAGAGCCCACTCCTTGCACGCTGTCCTTCCCTTATCTTCTCAGGACAATCTGAACTGTGCCTGGGCCTCCAGCTGTCCTTGCTGGCATGTGGCCTAATCCCACAGGGCTCCCAGGCAAATAAACTTGGGAACCACTGAGACCAGGTGCACAGAGAACAATGGCCCCCAGCAGCGCATTGGGGAAACCTGTTTGATGGTGGTCAATGAAGCATTTCTCAAATTTACCTCACCTGGAACCCTTTTAAATGGATAAGTTGTGAGTTAGTGTCCCAGGGAACACACTTCGGGAAACACTGGGTGACCCCTTTATTCTTTTTTTTTTTTTTGGGATGGAATCTCACTCTGTCACCCAGGCTGGAGTACAATGGCGCGATCTCGGCTCTCTGCAGCCTCTGCCTCCTGGTTCAAGTGATTCTCCTGACTCAGCCTCCAGAGTAGCTGGGATTACAGGTGCCTGCCAGCACGCCCAGCTAATTTTTGTATTTTTAGTAGAGACGGGCTTTCGCCATGTTGGCCAGGCTGGTCTTGAACTCCTGGCCTCAAGTGATCCACCCGCCTCAGCCTCCCAAAGTGCTAGAATTACAAGCATGAGTCATCGCACCCAGCCAGCCCCTTTATTCTTTAGTGGCTGTTGCCAATCCCTCACTCCCCAAAGCGTCGGTCCCCACCCTCTGCCCCTCGCTCTGAGCATGGGAATTCCACCCTTCCCACCCAGGCTCCCCAGGAAGCTCTGCTCCTCTACCATGCCCCCAAAAAGAACATGTCCCCACCACAGCCATTTGCTCTTCCCTTCCCCTTGGGCCCACACCCGATTCCAGCCTTCCGCCCAGGTCTCCACGTCAGCCTCTGTTCCCCAAACGTGCCCAGCCTTCACTCCTGGGAAACAGTCCTTCCTAGACCTTGCCTCAATTGCTGGTCCTTCCGCAGGTGGTGGGTAGAGATGCTTCCCTGACAACTTCACAATCGTGGCCTTGTCCCAATTCCCAGGGGCCAGGACCTCTGTGTATGGAATGTTCCTCCTTTTAGCCTCCCCCCACAGGCCCCCATACATGTTTTTAAATCTTTGGTACTTGATACAGCTTGCCTGCCCGGGAGTCCAGATGAAGATGCTATCTAACTTAGCACAAAAATTACATATTTGGTTATTTTTAGTGTAACATCTGGCATCGTCTGAGACCCCATGACTTGCAGAACTCCCCACCCCGATCCTGTTGGAAAAGGAACATCCCCTCCACAGGCCTGTCCTGACCAATTCCAGCCTCAGAGTCCAGCCCCCTTCATTCCTCCGCACCCCTCTGGCGCTTAGCAGATGCCTATCCTCCCCCTAAAGATGCTTCTTCCATGGACACCAGCAGTCCCTTTCTGGCTGAATTCAGTTCTCTGGGTCACATGCCCCTGAACTCTACCCCCTCCTCCCTCTCCTCCATTCTCAAGCCACACTGGCTGCTTTTCTAATCTCAGGATTGCTTGGCTGATGGTCACATCAGTGCCAGGACTAGCTCATTCAGTTACTTATTCACTCAAGAAATACTTACTGTGCACTACTGTGTGCCAGGCCCAGCAAACACAATGTGGGTTTGTCCAGGCCCAGCTGTTTACCTAGAATGCTTTCCACTCCCCATTTAATTTTAGGTCCTAGCAGTGGATACAATGCCTGGCCCATGGGGGTAGTTGGGGAGTAGTAATGAATGACAGTTCAGTGGATGAATAGATTAAGGGATGATAGATGGATGGATAGAGATGGAGATGGATAACTGTATAATGGATGAATGGATGGAGGGACGGAGGGATGGATGGATGGATGGATGGATGGATGGATGGATGGATGGATAAATTACGGATGGGCGAATGGGTGGATGGATGAATAGACGATTGATGGGCGGGTGGGTGGACGGATGGATGGTGGAGAGATGAATGATGGTTGATGGATGAGTGGGTGGGTGGATGGGTGAATGGGTGGATGGACAGATGGATGGTTGATGGATGGGTAGGTGTGTGGGTGGATGGATGGATGGATGCTGGAGGGATGAATGATGGATGATGGGTGGGTGGATGGATGATGGAAGGATGAAGGATGGATGAAGGGTGGGTGGATGAATGATGGATGTATGGTTGGATGGATGATAGGTGGGTGGGTAGGTGAATGGATGGATGCCTGAGGGATGAATAATTAATATGGATGGATAGATGCTTGATGGAAGGATGAATGATGAATGCTGGAGGAATGAATGATGGATGATGAATGGATGGATGGATGGATGGATGGATGGACAGGTGCTGGAGGAATTAATGACGGATGATGGGTGGATGATGGAAAGATGAATGATGGATGATGGGTGAGTGGATGGGTAGGTGAATGGATGGATGCTGGAGGGATGAATAATCAATGATGGATGGATGGTGGATGGATGATGGGTGGGTGGGTGAGTGGGTGGATGGATGCTGGAGGAATGAATGATGGATGATGGGTGGGTGGATAGATGATAGAAGGATGAAGGATGGATGATGGGTGGGTGGATGAATGATGGATGGATGGGTGGATGGATGATAGGTGGGTGGGTAGGTGAATGGATGGATGCCTGAGGAATGAATAATTAATGATGGATGGATGGATGGCCATTGGAAGGATGAATGATGGATGCTGGAGGAATGAATGATGGATGATGGATGGGTGGGTGGGTGGGTGGGTGGATGGATGGATGGATGGATGGATGGATAAATGGATGGATGAGTGCTGGAGGAATTAATGATGTATGATGGGTGGATGGGTGGATGATGGAAGGATGAATGATAGATGATGGGTTGGTGGGTAGGTAGGTGAATGGATGGATGCCCAAGGGATGAATAATTAATGATTTTTGGATGGGTGGCTGATGGAAGGATGAATGATGGATGCTGGAGGAATAAATGATGGCTGATGGGTGGGTGGGTGGATGGATGGATGGATGGGTGCTGGAGGAATGAATGATGGAGGATGGATAGATGGATGGATGAATGGATGGATGGATAGATGGATGGACAGGTGCTGGAGGAACGAATGATGGATGATGGGTGAATAGTGGATGATGGAATGATGAACGATGGATGATGGGTGGGTGCATGGGTAGGTGAATAGATGGATGCCAGGGGGACAAATAATGATGGATGATGGGTGGGTAGATAGATGATGGGTGGACGGGTAGGTGAATAGATGGATGCCAGAGGAATGAATAATTAATGATGGATGGATGATGGAGGGATGAATGATGGATGCTGGAGGAATGGATGATGGGTAGGTAGATGGATGATGGAAAGAAGTAAAGGAGGGAAGGAGGGAGGATTAGATGGGTGTTTGGGTCCTAACTCAGAGCTGCGGGGAACTCTGCATTCTGCTGCGATGGCTCCACACCATAGCCTGGCACCGAGTTTTTGCCTTTCCAGTGACAGACCCCATGCCTTCTCCGTTATTGTTCCCATCAGTGGCAGGAGCCCCACGTGCCTGACCCTGGGTGCCTTTCAGGGCAGAAAGGAAAGTGCAGCCAAGGACATTTTCCTGTGCTGAGCTGGAGGGTGGGCAGAAGAGAGTGTAGGGAAGTTTAAGCAGGAGGCAGGTCTGGGCCACGGCAGGGCAGCCATCACTCTCCGTCTGATCATGGGACCACAAACACGTAGGAGTACTTGAGAGTGAGTGCCTTCCTCCAGGATCTCGGGCGAGTTCACACCCACACAGAACTAAACCCCGGGTGAGCATGACATGCCCCCAGAGCTGTCTTTGGATGTGCAGAAGGTGTTCTGCTGGGCAGCTGCTGCCTCCTCCTGCCAGGGCACTGGAAGAGTAGGACCACCTGGGCCCTGTAGGGGAGGGGGGTGGCTTGGGTTGTGGAGGATTGACTCCAGGTGTGGACTGAGGTCTGCTGCATCCCTGGGCTGGACTGGGAGCCACAGAGCCCAACATGTCATTCATCCATCCATTTATCCATTCATTCAACAGTCACTTACTGAAAACCCACAGGCCCTGTTGGAGGCATGGAGGGTGAGAAGGACCAGACAAACCTCTGGTGCCTCTGTTCTAGAGGGAAAGGCAAGGGGCAAGGATGTACACCGATTAAAGACTGCATCCATGTCACCAAGGGCCGGCGGCAGCCATGTGAGTCCTGGCAGGGGGTTTCGACAAGAGAGACGCCTGAGGGTTATTGGGATCCCTCCAGGGTCCAGATGCTGGAAGGCTCCCAGGTCACAGTGACTGAAGCCACCTGGCCGGCCTGGTTCTCCAGTCCACAGTCCCCATGCCTGGACACCCCACTGCCTGCTCACCAGGGCTAAGATGCCACCTTGGAGTCCTTCCAGCACTAACAGTGGAGTCTTTAGTTGGATTTCTTTGCCTTGACAGTGCAGAGTGATTGATGTCACCTCTTGGCAGGAAGAAAAGTCCACCGAGGTCAAGACGTTTATGTAGAAAGCTGGGGGTGGGCCCCCTCCACGTGTCTGTCAGAAGATGGTGGGAACCACTGAGGGTGGGTCCTTCCTCCCTCGGTGCAGAACTGTGTCCTTTTTCCCTGTCCCTGTCTCGCTCCCTCCCTCCTTCTGTCCCCATCTCCCTCCCTCACCTCTCTCTCCATCTCTCTATCTCTGTCTCTCCATCTGTCTCTGTCTTTCTTTGTCCCTCTCCTCCACCTCTCTGTCTCTCTATCTCTGTCTCTCCATCTGTCTCTGTCTCTCTCTCTCCTTCTCCCCATCTCTCTCTATCTCCCTGCCTCCCATCTTCTCTCTGTCTCTGTCTCTCTCCCTCGCCCCCACCTTTCTCTTGTCTCTGTCTCAGTCTCTCTCCCTCTTTTCCTCCCTCCCCCTTCTCTCTCTCTGTCTCTGTCTCTTCATCTGTCTCTGTCTCTCTCTCCTTCTCCCCTACCTCTCTCTGTCTCTCCCTCTTCTCTCTCTGTCTCTGTCTCTGTCTCCCTCTCCCCACCTCTCTCTGTCTCCCTGCCTCTCTTCTTCTCTCTGTCTCTCCATCTGTCTCTGTCTCTGTCTCTCTCTCCCTCTCCCTACCTCTCTCTGTCTCTCTCCCTGCCTCCCTCCTTCTCTCTCTGTCTCTCCATCTGTCTCTGTCTCTCCCTCTTCCTCCTTCTGTCTCTCTGTCCCCTCCCTCCCTCCTCCTCCCTCTCTGCCGTATCTTCCACCTATCTATGGCATAAATCAGCAGCTTGACTCTAGGTGAGGGGAGGAAGCTGCCCAGGTCAGCGATGGCTGCTTTGCTTTTGCAGAGGTGCAGCTCTGCTTCAAGGTTTGCTGGCCGAGGCCTCCCTATGTACACAGTGAAACTGTGGCCTTTTCATTGTTATCTGCCTAAGGAAATGCACTGACACAGAACCCCCCTGTACCTTCTGCACATCACTAACTCACATGAGCCCATCTGCCTTCTCTCCGTGCCCTGGGAGGAGAGATTGCATCCTTCAGTGTAAAGGAGACAGGGATAGGGGAAGGGGTCTGCCCAGGACTCTGGATTTGGGGGTGGGGGAACCTGCCCAGGGCCGCACACAAGTCACAAGCCCCTCCATAGCCATGCTCAGCTGCAGGTGAGGCTGGTGGCTTCAAGGGGCTGTGCAGCAGCAGGCGGCCCCTCTGTGGATTTCAGAAACACGCCCTCCACCTGTGACTTTGGGTGGGGGCAGCCGTGGGTACGCCTGCACTGTTTCCCCTCCCTATTTGTCAGTGGGGGGGTCTCTATAGTGCACAGTCCCAGTGTTACCCTAGACGAGACGCTCAGGCACGCGAGGCTATGTCAGCTATGGAGATGGCTCACACTCACTTCCCGCCCTCCAGACACTGGGAGGAGTTACGGAGGCTCCAAGGGGTTCCCTCGTCCCCCAGCTGTGATCTTGACTATGAGTTTAGGAGGCAGCTTGACCCCAGAATGGGCTCTGAACTGAGGAGGAGGGCAGCTGCCCTACCTCTGGCTCCTGATGGGCAGCTGCTCTGTCCCGGGACAGCCTCTGGGCCCCTCGCAGTACCTACATCCTGCCTTCCCTGAGTGTGACCCTGTCGCTGGGCTTTGAATTGAGGTCTGTAAAGCGTTAACCACCCACACACGTGGGTTTATTTTATTTTATTTTTTTACCAGCAGTCCTAACCCGGCATCTTCCTCAGGACATCCTCTGCATGTTCACACAAGGCTTCCAATCCACCAAACTCATTACCGTCCCTCTGCCCAAAGCCTGGGGGGGTAACAGGGTGTGTGTCAATTTCATTTATTTCATGAAGTGCTGTTAATCAGACAGCCCATCTCAGGAGATAAACCTCGAGTATCTTTGCATCCCGTGAGAGTTTTTAAAATTTCGCCACTGGTATTTCTCTGCTCAGAACCCTGGTGGTTTTGTGCCCTTTATAAAGAACGGTTTGGTGTCTGAGGGGACGACCAAAAATCCTAAAGTTGAGAAGCCCTACAGTGTCCGGCCCATTTAGATCAATTCCAGGTCAAATCACGAAGAGCTCACATTCCATAACCTGCCAGAAGCTCCTTTCCTATCCCCACGTTCACCTACAAAGGGAGGCCCGCTCTTGCTAGCACACAGCCCACTCTCAGAAAGTGTTTGTGGGATGAATGAATGATGTCACGGAGGCTCAGTCCCCACCGCTCTGCGTTCCAAGGAGCAACCTCAGAGTGCCACACGGTCACCAACCCCACTGCTTCCTCCCCCTCAGCTCCTGTACGAAGAGTGGGCGTGTTATGGGGTCTTCTACAAGTACCAGCCCATCGACCTGGTCAGGTAAGAACGCGCCACAGCCTGCGGGAATCAAGTCCCTAGTCCGACGGCAGTTGGATAACGTCCGCCAACGTCCCTGTGGGTTTCTACCACTCTGAATATTCAGTACCTGGGAACGTGTTTGAACTCGAAGAGCTTGTGTAGGGAGACCCAAAATGTCCCTGCAGGGCTGAGAGCCTGGGCCAGCATTAGTTGAAGCGATTTATTCAAATTCCCTGGAGGGTGGGCTCTTTTTTGTCACATTTACCATCTCCTAAATTCACTGCCTGGCCTGGCCTCACTGGGCAGCTGGAGGGGTTTCCTGCTGTGAGATGTGCAGGGGAAGGAAAGAGCTGCCTCTAATGTGGAAGGATTTCTCCTCTCCCAAGAGGATCTCTGTCCCCACAGAGCAGGAAGGAGGGGCGGACCAGGTTAGGCAACCTGCCCACCAGAGCTCGGCAGGTAGCAATCCATTCAAGCCATCAAGGTGCCAACCACACTTAATATGAGGAGCAACTGGGTTTCTTGGAACCTCCCGGCCGAGGTGCTTTCCAGTCCTTACGCTGAACAGGGCTTGGAATGGAGCCCACAGCCTCAGGGGAAGTACACGCACACCCACCAGCGTGGGCCATCACACACAGAAATGCACCCACCTTCCCGGGGCACCACAGAGAAGTGGGGGCCAGGCGTGGTTGCTCACACCTGTAATCCTGGCACTTTGGGAGGCTCAGGTGGGTGGATTACTTGAGGTCAGGAGTTCGAGACCAGCCTGGCCAACATGGTGAAGCCCTGTCTCTATTCAAAATACAAAAGTTAGCTGGCAGTGGTGGCTCATGCCTATCGTCCCAGCTACTCGGGAGGCTGAGGCAGGAGAATAGCTTGAATCTGGAAGGCGGAGGTTGCAGTGAGCTAAGATCGCGCCACTGCACGCCAGCCTGGGTGACAGAGCAAGACTCCATCTCAAAAACAAATAAATAAATAAATGCAATGGGTGTGGTGGCAGGCGCCTATAATCCCAGCTACTCGGGAAGCTGAGGCAAGAGAATCTCTTGGACCCAAGAGGCAGAGGTTGCAGTGAGTCCAGATCGCACCACTGCACTCCAGCCTGGGCAACAGGAGCAAAGCTCCATCTCAAAAAAAAAAAGGAAAAGAAAAGAAAAAGAGAAGAGGGGAGGGCTTCAGAAAAGCAGAGAGCACCCCCAACCTGATGGGGTGGCCCAGGACCCCACTTTCTGCTTCTCGGATGAGAGAACCAGTGCCCCCGGTTTGAGTTGCTCCTTGCTGGGGAGGCCCCGGGACATGTTTCCCTGCTAGTATTGAATGACAGTGGGCTTGACTCTGCTCTGCTCCCCTGGTGTAGGAAGTATTTTGGGGAGAAGATCGGCCTGTACTTCGCCTGGCTGGGCGTGTACACCCAGATGCTCATCCCTGCCTCCATCGTGGGAATCATTGTCTTCCTGTACGGATGTGCCACTGTGGACGAAAACATTCCCAGGTAGGCGGCAGCCCCTCCTGCCCCGCCCGGCACACACCAGGGAGCCCTCTCCTGCCATCCCAGCTGCACAATTCACAGGGACACTGGCCTCTCACACCAATTCCTGTACACGTGAAACCTCACGCCAAGCCACGAGCCATCAGGAGGGAAGGACATGGTTCGAAGCCATCTAGGAGTCTGGGTGCCCTTCTCAGGCCCATCTGTGCTAGGCTATGTTTTATTGTTAAGAGAGGCATAAAACAAACATCTGACCATTTTCACTCTTTGAAGGTTGTTATGGTTTGCTTGTTCCTTTTCCTTGTTGGTCATTATGTGACAAGAAAGTTCTTTGTTTCCTTGTGTGCCCGGGAGGTGAGACATGGATGCCAGAGGCCTTGGTGCAGGCTGGCGCTCATGGGAGGTGAGACTTGGATGCTAGTGGCCTCGGTGCAGGCTGACACTTGCAGGAGGTGAGACAAGAATGCTAGAGGCCTTGGTGTGGGCTGGCACTCACAGGAGGTGAGACATGAACACTAGAGGTCTTGGTGCAGGCGGGCACTCATGGGAGGTGAGACTTGGATGCTAGTGGCCTCAGTGCAGGCTGGTGCTTGCAAGAGGTGAGACATGAATGCCAGAGGCCTCAGTGCAGGCTGGCACTTGTGGGCTGTACCGTAGGTTCCACCTGCCCAGCTTCCTAAGGCTACCTGCTTCCCTTATCCACACAGCCCCGGGAAATTCTGTAGGAACTGTTCCATAAGGGAGGATTGCATCCCACAGCATAGGCAGGCGTCTGAATGTAGATCCGATGTGCCTTCTGCTGTTCACCAAGGGTATGTCAGACGTCAGGGAGCTCAGAAAAGAAGGCCCAGACCTGAGACAGCAGCTCCCCCAGGTGACTTCAGAACAAGAGTCCAGTTGTGCCTGGTGCAGTGGCACATGCCTGTAATCCCAACACGTTGGGAGGCTAAGGTTGGAGGATCCCTTGAGCCCGGGAGGTCGAGGCCACAGTGAGCCATGGTCTCACCACTGCACTACAGCCTGGGGAAACAGAGTGAGGCCCTGTAGCCAAAAAAAAAAGAGTCAGGTTTTGAGAAGCTCAGCCTCACTGTGCAGAGCCCCTCTGGTGCTTTTGTAGCCATTTCTTAGATCTCCTGACACGAACCTAAGGATAATTCCAGGCTCCCAGCCTCTGGCAGGGTCTCTATGTCCACAGGCAGCGCCTTCAGTGGGCAAATTGCTCCACCAAGAAATTGACTGTAAAGGGAAATTTGGGCTGGCCCTGCCCTGCAGGGGCTCGAAGTCTCAGAAAAGTCCTAAAATATTAGTCTGGTTATTTTTCAAACCACTCCTGCCAAGTACCTCTAAAGCAGAGCTACAGTTTGGAAAATGTATCAACTGAGCCTGTCTGTAAAGACGCAATCAGTCTTAGCTAGGAAAGAAACTGGCTTTTAGCAGCACAAAAAGACCATATCTGGTCAATTTGTGTTTAAATGATGTTTTGATACATGAATAACACCTAAAATATTCCACCCACCCGGAATCGAGGCTCTGAGGAATCTGGCTTATCTCCCCTTCGGTGCTATTTGGTCCTAGGCAGGAGAAAGGGTGTCCCTTTGTTAATATGATATGAGGTCCTGGGCACTTGGATTTGGTTGTGGTAAAGCTCAAGGTAGCCCAGATTTGGTGGGGAGTGTAAGGCTGGCTTTAGGCTAAGAGCTCAAAGCCAGAGGGAAACGGTGAGTGCAAGGTGGGGATTCTCCCCATGACCCCCTGGAGGAAGCCTGGGGGACCTCCATCTTCCTTCCTTCCTGCCCTTGGAGGGTGGCCTCAGCAGGGAGGCTCTGCCAGCCCCGGGGTTGGCCATGCCAGCTCGGCCCTTCCACCACATGGTCAGAAATGCAAACAGCAGTTACTCAGGATTCAACTGCTGTGGGCGGAGACGAAGCCAAAGCCAAGACCCCTGCCCAGTAGGTGACCTGGAGCGAAGCGGGAGGTGCGTGCTTCCTGCAGCTTCCGCCCCATCCCCACCAAGCTTGCAGGGAAGCCGGTGCTCAGCGTGGAGCCGCCTGCTGCCCTTGCACCTCCAGTCCTCTCTGAAGAAGAGAGCTTCCTGCTCTTTGTTTTGGCTAATGGCGGTGAAGTGAGAGGCGGAGGGGGATTTAAAACCATCAGAGGCTTCTTGTTGGGCTGGTGGTGTTTGTGCTAGAAGCTGAGGGGGACAGGCAGGAGAGCCCAGGAGAGCCGTAGGGCTCACAGGCAGGCCGTTGGTATACACCTTGGCCCTCCCTGTCCCTGATCCCACCGCCGGCGACTCCAGGCCACCCTCAGGCCAGGTGGTCACTGTGGCCTGGGCCACATGCTGGCGATGACGGGGGTGGCCTTCCACGTGCCTGTTCTCTGGGAGAGGAGCTCATGTTGTGCCCAACTGGGGACGTCCTGCCCCCACCCCCCAACACTCTGCTTTCCTCTGCCCTCAAGAGGCCCTCAGAAGAGAGGAGGCTGAGTGAGGGGCACAAGATAAAGCCCGAAAGGCCGGCTCCTGGCTTAGGTTTAGAACTCACTGCTGCTGCAAGGCACTTGGCTATTGCATGACGATGACAACAGCATTGATGACCACATGATGGCTGAGGGGTGCCAGGCACTGTTCCAAGGGCCACACTCGTGCTGGTTGTTGGTTGTTTAACCCTCCTGACAACCTATTAACACGGCTTCTCTTCACTATCAGCTACCCCATTCTGCAGCCGGGAAAACTAAGGCCACACGGACCACAAAATGCAAGAGCTGAGATACAAACCCAGAGCTAGCTAACCACAGAGTGCAGGTTCTCCCACCACCTGTGTGTGCCTGCCCACCCCACCCGACCCCTGCTCCCATGCGCACGCGCACGCGCACGCACACACACACACACACACACACACACATACTTCCTCCCTGCTCCAGGCCATGGCCATGGCTTCAATGAATCGTTCTTAACCTACTCATCTTTTGTGCCTGGAACATGCCGTACCTACACCACTCTGTCACCCAGGCTGGAGTGCAGTGGTGCGATCTCGGCTCACTGCAACCTCCGCCTCCCGGGTTCAAGTGATTCTCCTGCCTCAGCCTCTCGAGTAGCTGGGATTACAGGCGCCCACCACCACGCCCGGACACTTCTTGTATTTTTAGTAGAGACGGGGTTTCACCATGTTGGCCAGGCTGATCTCAAACTCCTGACCTGGAGTGATCTGCCCGCCTGGGCCTCCCAGTGCTGGGATTACAGGTGTGAGCCACCGTGCCTGACCCTACACCACTTTTTAATAAATGTTTAGTGTCTGTACCCGAAGGAAGAGAATTGAACCAGAATGCCCATGATGCTGGGCACAGAGGAGGCCCCTCAGAGCCTTGCAGGGGACATTTATGAAGTACCAGCGGCTGTGGACCAGGCATGATTCTGTGCATAAGTTCAGTGTATCCAGCAAGTCAAAAAACAAACACCCTCTTCAGCGTCCTCCCGGATAACCCTCTGACCCAACCAGCCAGGGTGTGTGTTTAGAGCCCAGAACCTTGTCCGAGGCAGCAGAAAGGAGAAAGTTCAAAGCGGGCCAGAGCAGGAAGGACCTTATTCTGACCCCTCCTCATTTTCCAGAAAGAAAAACTGAATCTGAGGCTGAAGGACTTGGCCAGGGTCGCAGAGGGTTTGAGTAGCCAACTGAGGGCCCAGTTCAGGCCACCCATCTTCCACAGGGAGCCCCCACGGCCCTTGAGCAGTAGAGGAGAGCCACGCAGTGCTCGGGCTTTGAAGATAGAGACCAGGATTCCGTTCTCACTCTGCCGTGTGGCCCTGAACAAGTTACTTCCCCTCTCTGGGCTCTGGGATTGCAACAGTCCCCAGTGCTGGTCCAGGTGAGGTGGAACATCTCTGCCAGCCGATAATGACGCTCCTGCTCACACCGCCGATAGGCTGGAAGTATTGGTATTTTCTAATATTCGTGGGAGTGAGTCAGTGCTGGGGAGGAGGCACAGAGATGGGTCTTAGGCATCACGAAGATCCTTTCTCCTGCCGCAGTGGTTGAGATCTGGTCCCTGGCTTGCCTGTGCTCAGCAAAGCAGAAGCCTGCACTGAGCAGGACCCATTGTCCCTGCCAGGGCCCCCTTGCTTCCCGAGTGAGCCTACAGGATGGGCCTCTGCTGCGCCAGGCAGCTGGGGACCTATTCCTCCCAGCCCAGCCCCCGGTCTCCCAGAGGGGAGTCCTGGGGTCCCTGTTTCTCTACCTCATGTGTCCAGAGCACCCAGGCCACGTCCAAGGCAGCCACCCCACCAGGCGAATGGAGATGCTGTGTGAACCGCACGTAGACGGTGCCTGGCACAGAGCAAGGACGCTCGTCATCTCACTGTTTTCCAGGACCTTATACCATAAAGACCTGGCTAGCATTGCTATTGGCACAAGGCTTGCTGATTAGATGGGGGCAGGCTGGGAACTCTGCCTCTCCTGGAAGTGGCTGGAGGACAGGCTACAGAGGTTTCTGCCTCAGGGTCACCCCAGGGGTGAATGTTCCGGGGCCCAGCTACCACAGAACAGGTCTGGGTGAGTCCGCCTCCAGGGCCGGCAACAGAGGTTGCAGGGCCCCATGCAAGAGGAAAATGCAGGTCCCTAGTTCAAAAATCATTGTGTGTGTGTGTATATGTGCGTGTGTGTGTGTGTATGTGTGTATATGTGTGTGTGTGTGGTGTATGTGTGTTTGTGTGTGTGTATGTGTGTATGCTGTGTGTGTGTATGTGTATGTGTGTGTGTATGGTGTATGTCTGTGTGTATGTGTGTATGCTGTGTGTGTGTGTGTGTGTGTTGAGATGGAGTCTTGCTCTGTTACTCAGGCTGGAGTGCAGTGACATGATCTCGGCTCACTGCAACCTCTGCCTTCAGGGTTCAAGCAATTCTTCTGCCTCAGCCTCCCAAGTAGCTGGGATTACAGGCGCGTGCCACCATGCCCGGCTAATTTTTGTATTTTTAGTAGAGACAGGGGTTTCACCATATTGGCCAGGCTCGAACTCCTGACCTCAGGTGATCCGCCCATCTTGGCCTTCCAAAGTACTGGGATTATAGGCATGAACCACAGCGTCCAGCCCATTGTATGTTTTAAGACAGCAACAGGGGAGCGTTAAACTAAGCATGAGGCCCTGCTGAGCTCAGGGCCAGTGCAACAGCATGGGTCACACGCCTGTGAAGCTGCCCTGGATGGCAAGGAGGGACAGGGCATGGCTAAGTACCCAGTCTATGTCCACCACAGCAGGGACCTGGGGGACCCTCGCCAACCCCCAGCTCGGGCCCAGCGCTTTCTCCCAGGCCAGCTCGCCACCCAGGAGGCTCTCCATCCACGCAGCCTGGCAAGGCGATTCCAGGGCTGCCTCTTTCTTGCAGCATGGAGATGTGTGACCAGAGACAAAATATCACCATGTGCCCGCTTTGCGACAAGACCTGCAGCTACTGGAAGATGAGCTCAGCCTGCGCCACGGCCCGCGCCAGCCACCTCTTCGACAACCCCGCCACCGTCTTCTTCTCTGTCTTCATGGCCCTCTGGGGTAAGCAGAGCTCCAGCACACTGGGTTTTTGGGCGGTGGTGAGTCTGAGTGGCACCTACGCTGCTTCTGTCTGTCTTGGTGAAATCATCCTCAGGCAGGGGTTGTCAGGAAAAAACATAGGAGATGACCCCCGTTTTATGTTCAGGTTACTGGGGTCCGCACTGCATCAGGAGAGACACACAGGTTCTCCTGACCCTGCCCAGAGTCCCTTAGGAAAAGCCTACAAGGGACGTTTTGCTCTGAGAAATCCTGACACCAGGGTGTGTTGGCCTGGGAGGGGCAGCTGATTTAGTGCAGGGAGGCCCGAGGGTCCTGCCTCCATCCCTGCTGCTGCTGGTGACCACCACACCCTGAAGGAAAGCTGACCTGGGCCAGGTCCCAGAGGCACCATCTCTCACTAGGGCCTTCAGCGTCCCTGCAGGCCTCATGCACCCATTTACGGATAAGGAGGCAAAGGCCTAAGAGAGTTGGGAATCGCCAGGGGTCACTCAGCTCCTGATTGCCACTGGGCTCCACTGCCACCCAAATCTAAGGCACTGGGCTCCTCCAGGAAGATTCTGTAACCCTGTCCTACCCGACACCCATCTTCAGCTTTTGGGGCTCGGGAGGTTGGGAAATGGTGGCTGAATGCATTTCTACAGAGGTTTTGGGGGAGCAAGCAGGGCCATTCTGTCCTCCGCAGCCCCGTGTCACAGCCTGTGCCAGCTGGGCTTCGAGATGCCCACAGTGGGCAGCTGTGCTGAGCCATCTCCCAGGCCTGGCCCCATGCCAGGCAGTTAAGCCCCCATCCTTACCTGTGAGCTCCCACCTTGTAGGAGATGGGGCAGAGACGGCACAGGAGGGAATTCAGGAGGGCTTTCTGGAAGAAGTATGAGGCCCTCCAGCTGAGTTGACATGGGTGTGGAGGAGGGAGCATTTGTGGCAGAGAGACCAGGTGTAGAACAGAGAGGTTTCTTGGTCCCACCTCGCATCCCTGCTTGGGGCAGGCTCCCGGGGCCAGAATAGCGCCACCTCACCTGCAGCTCTACGTGCTTGGCACTGCCCTGTGTGTTCCATGGGTAGGCAAGGGGCAAACATGGACTGAAAAGACGATTGTGAGGACAGAGGCCAGCCAGGTGCAGGGCTCTGTGCGGCCCTCACCCGCCAGCGTGCTGATCCCGAAGATCAGACCTAGGATTCAGTACCGTGCCCCATCACTAAGCAGGGCATTGGCTGGCGTTGTCAAAGCCATGCCAGCATCCTCCGTGGAGAGCACCACGAAGTCAGGCCTGTGATTCCAGCTCAGCAGCCTCCTGACCAAGGGACAGCTGCTCGGGGGAGGCTAGAAACCTAGGGGAGGTTCGGAGGATGAAGGCGGAGCTGGGTCTCTGGCCTGCACAGAAGCACCCAGCAAGCTGGGCAGAGAGGGACTGCAGTGCCGGGACCCAGCTCCAAGTCCAGCGTGCTGCTCCCCTCTTCCTCTTTATGGCTCCTCGGTTCTCTCCAGCCCTGAGCCCCATCCCTACACAGCTCGGCAGCCTCCTCCCCTGCTCCGGAGGCTGCATTCAGGGCTGGTGTTCCCTCCAACAGTGCATAAGAGAATTCCCCCACAAAGCTGAGGAGGCTAAGGAAGCCGACGGGCTGTGGTTATCCTCACACTTGGTGCAGACGTTCTGCAGCTGGGACTCAGGATTTGGCTCAGCCTGTGTGATTTGGGGGTGGGTGTGCACAGCAGAGCCAAGGGATGTATCAGGTGAGGTGAGGGAGGGGAGGTCTGGCCCACCCTCTGCAGCTCCTGCTCCAGCCTGGGCAGCTGTGCTGGGTCCTCTTGCCTCCGCTCACCCATCACATTCCGGGGACCCGGGACAGAGGCAGCCAGCTCTGAGCATGGGTGCTGGCGAGGGTGGGAGTTGGAGCTTCTCCACTTAGATGCTGTGTGGACGGCCACCTCCCTCAAGCCCCTCCTCACCCTGGAATCTTATTGGGCAGCTCCGTGTCCTTAGCAGAGTTCCCTCCACAGAGGCCTTGGCCCTGAGGCACCTCCCTGCAGCCCCCACCCTCTGTGTGCCCAGCTGGAAGGGCCCGGCTCCCGTGAGGGCTTCCTCCATGTGGTGGCCAGCAGCTCTGTTTCCTCATTTCGGTCCCCTGGGCCTGTGCGGCCACTGAGACTGTACTTCGGGTGCCCCATAGCAAGACCCACAAATAAGTGTGACCCTGTAGCACTGAGCCCCCGAGCCGCTAGGAGACTGTTCAGTGCCACCTTCTGTGGTCAGCCCTCTAACCCGTGTGCATTTCTATAGCCCCCCGGGGCTCAGACTCCCCTCTGCCAGTCCCCACCTCACTGCTCTGAACCTCAGCTTCCTCGTCTGCAGAATGGGGCTGCATGAGGATTAGTGGCGGTGGACATGAACTCTCAGCCGAGGCTTCGCATGTAGCTCACTCTAAATAGGTGGTCACTGCCGTCTTACAACGTTGGAGCTTGTGAGAACCAAAGAAAACCTACACGAGAGTGTGCATGCGCCTGGTGTGTGGGAGGTACTCATCAGTCCATGTGCGCTGAGCGCAGCGTGTGTCCCGCCTACATGAGGGTGAGCACACCTGGTGTGTGGGAGGTACTCATCGGCCCATGTGTACTGAGGGCATGTGTCCTGCCTACATGAGAGTGTGCACGCACCTGGTATGTGGGAGGTACTCATCGGCCCATGTATACTGAGCGCAGCGTGTGTCCCGCCTACATGAGGGTGTGCACACCTGGTGTGTGGGAGGTACTCATCGGCCCATGTGTGCTGAGCGCAGCCTGTGTCCCACCTACATGAGAGTGTGCACACCTGGTGTGTGAGAGGTACTCATCGGCCCATGTGTACTGAGGGCGTGTGTCCCACCTACATGAGGGTGTGCATGCCTGGTGTGTGGGAGGTACTCATCGGCCCGTGTGTAC
Source organism: Rhinopithecus roxellana (assembly GCF_007565055.1). NCBI lineage: Eukaryota > Metazoa > Chordata > Mammalia > Primates > Cercopithecidae > Rhinopithecus > Rhinopithecus roxellana. The sequence goes on along the minus strand of NC_044563.1, from coordinate 4,212,599 downwards.
TGAGGGCGTGTGTCCCGCCTACATGAGAGTGTGCATGCACCTGGTATGTGGGAGGTACTCCTCGGTCCATGTATACTGAGCGCAGCGTGTGTCCCGCCTACATGAGGGTGTGCACGCCTGGTGTGTGGGAGGTACTCATCGGCCCATGTGTACTGAGGGCGTGTGTCCCGCCTACATGAGGGTGTGCACGTGCCTGGTGTGTGGGAGGTACTCATCGGCCCGTGTGTACTGAGCGCAGCGTGTGTCCTACCTACATGAGAGTGTGCGCGCGCCTGGTGTATGGGAGGTACTCATCGGCCCGTGTGTACTGAGCGAAGTGTGTGTCCCACACTGCCAGGCCCCAGGGGAACCACAGGAAGCAAACCTGATGTATCTGCTGCTCTAAAAGCTGCAGCATCTGTTTCAAGAGAAGACCCCATGGGAAGGGTGCAGGGCTGTGGCAGGAGTTCCAGGTGCACTCATAGGTGGGAATTGAACAATGAGATCACCTGGACTCGGGAAGGGGAACATCACACACTGGGGCCTATTATGGAGAGGGGGGAGGGGGGAGGGATGCCATTGGGAGTTATACCTGATGTAAATGACGAGTTGATGGGTGCTGACGAGTTGATGGGTGCAGCACACCAACATGGCACATGTATATGTATATAACAAACCTGCACGTTGTGCACATGTACCCTAGAACTTAAAGTATAATAAAAAAGAAAAAAAGAAGCCATCTTGGGCTGTAATTATCCCATTTTGAGCTTAGCACACCGGGCGGTAAGAGATCTCTGTGATGAGCGCCTGTTGCGGCTCTTGTTTTGGGAGCCCAAAGCACTACGTGGCATTCTGGCCACTGCAGATTCCTTCTTCTGCGTGCCAGGGCATCACCCACTCATGCCTTCCAGGTCAGCTGTGGGAGTGCCTACTGGGCAGGCGCAGGTGCTGCACCCACAGAACAAGCCCCTCCCCCCAAGCCTCCCTCCTTCTTGGTGTTCCTTCTGCACGGTCGTCCTTTGAGAGGATGCGGGCTGCGCAGATTGCTCAGCACCCTGGTTGTTTGCAGAGAAACCCACAAGGGTCTGGTCCCTCATGTATTGGGCTGGCTAGCAGCCCTGTGGCCCCCAGGCCTGTGGACCCTCCGAGAATAGAGTGTCCAGGGCTGACCGACCCTGCTGGAGGCTCTAGGCCTGGGCCTGCTTCCCAGGTGGCAGCAGCTCTGGGCTTATCAGTCCCCCGTGGTTCTCAAACTGGGTCCCATAGGCCTCTGCAGGGTCCCACACCAATCAAGAGGTTTAAGTGCAAGGGAAGGAAGCCTGGGTAGAGCATGGAAGTTGGTATCTTGTCTTAGGGGCCCATGACCCTGAGAGTGAGTGTCGTAGGACCCTGTAGCCCCAGCGCCTCCCTCACCTCACCCTGGCCTCAGTCCTGAGTTAAATGAACATAGTCCTTTGGCCGATTTCACGTTTGGGGCTTCTGCCTGGAGTTTGTTAGGGGAAGACGAGAGTTCCTCTGCTGAGGTTCGAAGGCTCAGCCAGGGCCTGCCATCTCCTGTGAGCAAGTGAGGGCCCAGGGAGAGTTAGGAGAGGCCTTTCCTGGTGAGGTCAGGTGCCTGTCGTCGGCGCCTGCACTTGCCTGGAAGCCGCCCTCAGACTTGCTCATCTCCACCACACCAAGGTATGGGCAGAGCAGTGTGAGGGGCAGGTCTTGAGTTCCTGGGACTCCAGTCACAGGTGGGGACAGACATGCGTAGAAATCAGCACAGCCTCGAGATAAATGCAGTCGTTTCTCTTCGTGGACAAAGGCGTTCGATTTTCCAGGGGAGGCCGAGAATGGGAGCCATGGGTCGGTAGCTCAGTGCAGGGAGTGAGTTCCAGCCATGAATAGTGAGACATGCTGAGCTGGACTGGCCAGCGAGGGGGTGAGCGCCCCGTGCTGGGAAGCATTCAAGCTGAGTTTGGAGAACTTCTTGCTGGGGCTACTGCAGAGCATTGGGAGGTGATGTCTATGTGTGATCCAATGCCATGTGGCTTATGGGAAGATTCCCAGGCCTACAGCCCAGCTCCGGTTTTTAATTTGGGGATCAAACTGTATTGTAAATTTAGAATTATAAATGTAGGATCAGCAGCAGTCTGTCACTGCTGAAGCGCACGTGCCAGAGCTCCTTGTTGTTTATCACACTGTATCCAAACAGCGGAGAACCTGTCCCCATTTCACAGAGGAGGAAAGTGAGGCTCCATTGGCACAGCCAGGAACCGAAGCCACATCTCTCTGAGCCTGTCCTCGCTCCCCTGCCTGCCCCTGCCTGCCTCCCTGGACCCTGTGTCTATCAGGAACTATCTCCCCAGCACCTCCCCACCCACCCCCACTGTCACTGCTGTCTGCTGCTCCTTCCCTCCCTCGCCTTCCTAGAGACCTCTGCACTGGTCAGATCCCTCCCTGTCTCCCTCTCTCTGATCATGACCCAGGAGGCTGTGACTCCCCAGCCTCCTAATACCCCAGCTCCAGGCTGGGAAGATCCACCCAGTGGGGCCCAGCCTGCCCTGGCCGCCCACTTGACAGTTTGGCTTCACTGGATTACTCAGGCTGGCCTGGCTGTGTAGTAGGATGGTTAGATACAGTCAAGGGGTTCATAGTGCCAGCTCTGGGGCCCGGCTCAGGTTCAAATCTCAACTCTGTCACCTGCCAGCCCTGTGACCTCAGAACTTCCTTCTACTCTCTGGGTCCGAGGTTCACATCTGTAGAACGGAGACACGGTCCCGCCCCACAGGGTTGCTGGGAACATGGAAGGAGTCACTGCATGCAAAGCTCTTAGGGCCATGCCTGGCTTGTGCCTGGTGCCGGTTGATACGTTGCGCTGGCTGTTAAAAGTGAGCCGTTGCTTTTTGAAAATTTGAAAACATAGCCTTGGGCCCTAGGAGACTGAGCTTAAACCTAACCTCTCACCTTGTGCTTCGTGGCCTCTGTTCATTCAGTGACTTCTTCTTCTTTAGAAAAGAATAACAGCTGGCCAGGCGCAGTGGTTCATGGCTGTAATCCCAACACTCAGGGAGGCCAAGGCGGACGGATCACCTGAGGTCAGAAGTTTAAGACCAGTGTGGCCAACATGGTGAAATCCCATCTCTACTAAAAATACAAAATTAGCGGGGCATGGCAGCCTGCACCTGTAGTTCCAGCTACTTGGGAGCCTGAGGCAGGAGAATCACTTGAATCCAAGAGGCGGAGATTGCAGTGAGCCAAGATCACGCCATTGCACTCCAGCCTGGGCAAAAAGAGTGAAACCCCATCTCAAAAAAAAAAAAAAAGAAAGAAAGAAAGAAAGAAAAAGAAAAGAATCACAGCTGAAGGTGGGTGAGCCTTATTTTGTGCCAGGCACTGCCATAAGCATCTTCTGTGTCCTGACTCACTAACTCCCCTGAAGGAGGTAAATAGATCTATTACCCCATTTGGAGGATGAATAAACTAGGGCGATTTTCCCAAGCTTACACCAGCTCTTAAGCAGGGCTTGAACCCCCGAATTCTGGTTTCTGAGTCTCAAATACTTTTCAGAGCTTTTTTTTAGTTACAGGTTTTTGTTTGTTTGTTTGTTTGTTTTTTCTTTTCCAACTTTTATTTTAGGCTCGGAGGTTACATGCGCAGATCTGTTACATGGGTAGATTGCGTGCCATTGGTTTGGTGTGCAGGCTATTTTGTCACCCAGATAATCAGCACAGTACCCCACAGACAGTTTTTCCATCCTCACCCTCCTCCCACCCTCCACCCTCAAGTAGGCCCCGGTGTCTCCTGTCGCCTGCTTGGTGTCCCTGTGTACTCAACGTTTAGCTCCCACTTAAAGGTGAGAACACATGGCATTTGGTTTTCTGTTCCTGCATTAGTTTAGTCCGCTTAGGACAATGGTCTCTAGCTCTGTCCATGCTGCTGCAAAGGCCTTCCTTTTATGACTGCGTAGTATTCCATGATGTATACAGACCACATATCCTTTTTTAGTTTTTATTTTGAGACAGAGTGCCTGTCACCCAGGCTGGAATGCAGTGGCGTGATCTTGGCTCACTGCAAATTCTGCTTCCCATGTTCAAGTGATTCTCCTGCCTCAGCCTCCCGAGAAGCTGACATTACAGGCACCCGCCACCACGTCCAGCTATTTTTTCTATTTTTAGTAGAGACAGTGTTTTGCTCTTGTTGTCCAGGCTGGAGTGCAGTGGCACAATCTCAGCTCACTGCAACCTTTGCCTCCCATGTTCAATCAGTTCTTCTGCTTTGGCCTCCCCAGTAGCTGGGATTACAGCCGCCCACAACCACACCCAGCTAATTTTTGTATTTTTAGAAGAGACGGGGTTTCACCATGTTGGCCAGGCTGGTCTCAAACTCCTAACCTCAGGTGATCTGCCCACCTCAGCCTCCCAAAGTGCTGGGATTACAGGTGTGAACCACCACGCCCAGCCTGGAACAAATATTCTTTACCCAGTTAACCACTGATGGGCATCTTCGTGGATTCCATGTCTTTGCTCTCATAAATAATGCTATGGTAAACATATGCATACATGTGTGTTTATGGTAGAACAATTGATATTTCTTTGGGCATATACCCAGTAATGGCATTGCTGAGTTAAATGGTACTTCTGTTTTAAGTTATTTGAGAAATCTCCGTCTTGAGCCCCAAATACCTGACTCTAGGCCCTACTCCGCAGGCATTACTAACTGGCTCCGGCTGGCGTGTGTGCTGAACGTGTGCCTGGCTTATTCCTGACTGGATTACCTCCAAGTTTTTCTCTCGCCTAGAGGAGTTTCCCCGTCTGTCTCCACAAAAATACACCTCCTTCGCTTTGGGAGCTGCGCTGAGGACTGCCTCTGTGCCAGTCCGGGCTAAGGGCTCTGTACCAGCTCTCTCTGTAACTCCACAACAGTCCCAGACCGAGGCTCTGTTCTTTTCTCTGTTGAAGATGCTAAAGTGTTACCAGAAAGGGGTCTTGATCCACACCTCAGGAGAGGGTCTTTGGATCTCACACAAGAAAGAATTCAGGGTGAGTCCACAGTCTAAAGCAAAAGCAAGTTTATCAAGAAAGTAAAGGAGTGGTCCAGTACAGTGGCTCACACTTGTAATCCCAGCACTTTGGGAGGCTGAGGCGGGTGGATCACCTGAGGTCAGGAGTTCGAGACCAGCCTGGCCAACATATTGAAACCCCCTCTCTACTAAAAATATGAAAAATTAGCTGGGCGTGGTGGCGGGTGCCTATAATCCCAGCTACTCGGGAGGCTGAGGCAGAAGAATCGCTTGAACCCAGGAGGCGGAGGTTGCAGTGAGCCGAGATCGCGCCATTGCACTCCAGCCTGGGTGACAACAGCAAGACTCTGTCTCAAGAAAAAAAAAAAAAAAGAGGAAGAAGAGAGAAGGTAAAGGAGTGAAAGAATGGCTACAGAATAGAGCATTCTGAAAGTAAGAGGAGGAACGTGCCCACCCTAGGTACAGTGCTTCTTTATATAAAGGATAACAAAGAAGGCCGGGCGCGGTGGCTCAAGCCTGTAATCCCAGCACTTTGGGAGGCCGAGACGGGCGGATCACGAGGTCAGGAGATCGAGACCATCCTGGCTAGCACGGTGAAACCCCGTCTCTACTAAAAATACAAAAAAAACTAGCCGGGCGTGGCGGCGGCGCCTGTAGTCCCAGCTACTCGGAGGCTGAGGCGGGAGAATGGCGTGAACCCGGGAGGCAGAGCTTGCAGTGAGCTGAGATTGCGCCACTGCACTCCAGCCTGGGCCACAGAGCGAGACTCCGTCTCAAAAAAAAAAAAAAAAAAAAAAAAAAAAGGATAACAAAGAAAATCATGGGGAGATGTACTCTGTCACAAGCGTTTGTGATAAAAGATTAATTGTCTTAATTACTATATTTTGTGAAAATCAATATTATTATCTCTAAAGTAAAATTAGGAATGCTTTAGTTCTCAACATATCAGGATATCAGGACATTCCTGAGTCTGAGTCTGTTTAGCAAACGTTATCAATCTGTTCCCTTAATGTAAACATCTAGGCGCTGGGAATGCAGCCCGGCAAGCCCCAGCTTCATTTTTCCTCATCCTCACTCAAGATGGAGGTGCAGCAAGTCCCAGTCTCATTTTTCCTAGTCCTCACTCAAGATGGAGTTGCAGCAAGCCCCAGCCTCATTTTTCCTTATCCTCACTCAAGATGGAGTCGCTTTGGTTGGAATGCCTCTGATAGAAGCACAGAGAGGGTAAGAGACTTGCCTGAGATCACACAGCTAACAGGTCCCCAACAGAAGTCTCAGATGCTCACCCCGGCGCATCTGCCTCCAAGGTTTCAGCACTGGTCCCACCTCTCTGTCCAAACGTTCCCCGGGCCCTCATCATGGGCCCTCTTGGAGTAGCAGAAATGCACCGTGAGCCAGTAGTGGGGGGCATGTAGGCGTAGTACTGCCGAGCGCACCGGCCCGCACGGGCTGTGGTTGTTCATTCGGTGGCCCTGTTTCGTGAAGCCAGCTTGCCTGTTGTGCAGTTCTTCACCCCGCACCTAGCGCCTTGTGTCCCAAGAGCTGCGGGCCAGCCCCTTCCTAGCAGATGGCTGCACTCCCCTGACACTGGGAGAGGGGACTCTGTGCCTGCTGACCCCGCAGGAGGCTCCACTGCTTGTCTCACCCCTCCCTAGCTCCACTTCAGCCCTGGGAGATAACAAATGTGCCCCGACTGTCAAATAGAGTCAAGCACAAGTTCCGTCTGCACACTCCCGTTTTGAGCGGGGGTGGGGGGAATTCACAAAAAAGCCAGGCCACTCCCACGAAGCACTTGCTTTAGAGAAAAGGAGCTTATTCTAAATCCACAGGAAAGAACCTACTGCGGCTGAGAGGTGTGAGCGGAGGGGGGAGGGACAAAGCCCCCGTCCCAGGCCCTTTTCACACTGGCTGTCAAGGGCAATTACCAGGGATGGCTCCTTGTGTGTTTTTTAATCCCTTATTCAATGATTTGTTCTTTACCCTCTAAGGGATTATTTTCCCTCTGGTGTTTCTTCTCCTCTTGTGTCCTTTCTTTTCCTGCCTCCAGCTGTTCACATTTCTGCTCCTACAATGGCAGAGACATAAACCTGTTACTGCCTGGCAGCCAGGAGCCTGGTCGTGGCCACCCGCCTGCCGGGGTGTGGGGCTCTGTCTTCACGGTGGATGAATCACCTCCAGCCTGCTGTTTTAATCTTTGCTTCCACTGCACTGTGGGGTCCAGCTTTCCTGGAGCTGCCATGTCGGTCCCAGAGCCTTCAGCTTGCTGCTGTCTGGGATTTCTGACATTTGAAAGCCTCAAATAAGATGTCTCATTAAGTAACGTTGAGCCCTATTTAGCTATTCACTTGGATCCATTTTCTGAAATTATAGCATAATAATGGGGTTTTAACTGCTTGTCAGTTCCACGAAGAACAAAGGAGTTTATCTGATTTGAGCCTGGCTGCAAAAAGCCCGAGAAAGATGGTCCCAACTTGAATGAAACGTCAGAGGTGGAACTGTAATCCTTTCCGGGGCCTGGGCCTGAGATTTTACATGCAGTTGACAAGTCACCCAGCTGAGTCACTCCCAGCTAGGTGGGGACGAAGGGGATGCACTGTGATCATCTGTCTGTGGGAACTAAACTTGTTCCAGGGATAAATAGGTAGGGTGCCTGGTGACTGAGAGCGAAAGGGAAGGCTGGAGGCCTTTGTGCCCCGCCAATCTCTGCACTCACATGCAGGACCAGAGCTCTGCCCCGCCCCGCCACTCCCCAGGAGACCCCTCTCTGACCACCAGTTCATGGAAGTGGAGTCTGCACTAAGCAACATTGCACTTTTTGGGAACTGGAGGTTAGCGAAGGGTGGTTTCTATTCCCAGGGAGTGGGTGTCTTAGTCTGCCCCAGCTGCCATAACCAAACACCACAGACAGGTGCCTGCAAAAACAGGCATGTATTTCCCACAGTTCTGAGTTTGAAGAAGTCCAAGATCAAAGTGCCAGCTGATTCGGCCCATGCCTTGGCTTTCAGACAGCCACCTTCTCCCTGTGTTCTCAGGTGGCAAAGGCAGAGACAGGAAGCCCGTTCTCTGCTGTCTCTTCTTCCAAGGGCACGAATCCCATCACGAGGGTCCCACCCTCATGACCTCAGCCAAACCCAATCAGCCCCCAAAGGCCCCATCTTCATATACCATCACCTGGGGGGTTAGGGCTTCCATGTGAATTTGGAGGGATGCAAGTCAGGCCAGAGCAGGGGGTCACATTTCAAGGAGGTGACTGGATAGGGACCCCACATGCAGTTTGGCAGGATGCACCCCTGCTTCGTGGTCATGTGTGACCGTGCCCTGCCTGCCTCCCAGAGCTGGTGGGCTCGGGGGTGGAGGGCAGAGGCTTGGAAGACGTGACCCCTGCCCGTGAGGAGCACGGATCTCACTGGGGAGATGGGGCTGTCCACCGGGCGGCTGCAGAGCGGGTTGCAGCTCGCTCAGGGGAACCAAGAGAGCATCAGTTGAAGCGCCGGAGATGTGCGCTGTTTTGGGCAACAGCATCTCAGGGGAGAGAGAGCTCAGAAAGGGTGTCCACCAGCCAGTCAAGGAGGGGCCGTGGAATTAGGGAAATTGGAATGAGGCCTGAGTAGTAGAGACATTGGGATAGGTCAAGGCGGGGTGGGATGCAGCTTGGGAGGAGAGGCAGCTAATCTAATGGATGGAGGGATGGTTGGAGAAGGATGGCAGAAAGATGCAGGGGTCGGTACTTCCAGATGCCTGCTGGCTTGAGCGCAGCCGATGGAGCTTGTTCAGAATGCAGATTCCAGGGACCCTGGGTGACTCTGTAGGTCAGACAACTGCATTTTAACAAGCTCCCTGGGGAGATTCAGGAACACCCCAGATTCCCAGACCCACACTGAGAAATCCTGGAGGAAATGAACAGATTGCCCCCTGCCATAGGTAACCACACATGTGTGTGTCCCTCCAGCCCATTCTCCTGTGGTTCCTCCAAGATGTGGCAAGCACACATTAACACATAAGGGGAATCTACGCCCATCATTCTATTGTTCGCTTTTTGTAAAATGCAGTGAAATTCACAAAACATAAAATTAATCATTTTAGGTGCACAGTCCAGTGGCATTTAGCACGTGTTATGCATCCACGTCTCTATCTAATTCCAGAACATTTTGATGACCTCAAAGGGAAACCCTGTCTCCATGAAGTAGTCGGTCCCCCTTTTCCCCAACCCCAGCCCCTGGCAACTACCAATCTGCTTTCTGTCTCTATGGATTTACCTATAAATATTCTGACTATTTTATACAAATGGAGCGATACAAAATGTAGGCTCCGTCCTGTGCTGCGCCTCTAAAGGGGACACGTGGAGATCCCCACGACCAAGCTGGGCTGTAAGAGTGGTCCTCTGTCAAGCCCTTACAGAGACACGGGCCCCACCCTGAGCACCGCTTGTGGATGAAGTCAGGGACAGTCTATGATAGACCCTCTCAGGCAGGTGCTGGTAACAAGCCCATTTCTCAGAGACTGAGGTTGGCAGCAGTGTGGTCAGCTGCCCATGTTCACCCCGATGAGATCCCACGTAGACCTAGAGTCTTTCGCTCACCTGCTGCCTCTGTGGTGGAGTTTGGACGCCTCTGTGAGGAGTTTGTGTGTCTCTGTGCTGTGAACATCAATATGGGAAGGGACCGTAGCCCAACCACCTGCTCCCGTCCGGCCTGGCTTCTCGCTCGCTGCTACCCTCTGTGCTGTGTGCTGTGGTGACTCCCCCAGGTTTCAGGGGGATGGGCTTGTCCCTTTGACCACCTTGTAAGGCTGCCACACTCAAGGCTGTTTCTTCATTGTGCACTCGTGGGTGGGAAGCCCCGTCCCTGATACCAGTTCATCTGGGCATCAGAAGGCCTGGGTCCAGGTTTCTGCCCTTACTTGATGAGTCCCCTGACGTCTCAGAACCTCATCTATGTGTCTATAAAATGGAATGCGTCATCCCTGCGTGGAGGGGGCCGGGGCAGGATCCGAGGGGATTAGGCGTGGGAAAGCACCGTGCCCAGCGCCCTGGTGGCAGCTGGGTATTATACAACATTTGTATGAGGTGGTTGGCACATTGGCAAGGAGGACCAGGATTGGGAGCCTCAGAGGGCAGGAATCGGAACTCGTGTGGGTGAGGAGGGAGGAGTCGGGAGCAGGAGAATTGCTTGCAGAAGATGGTGCTCAGGGTTCCTGCTGCCTTCACTCACCCCGCTAGAAGGTGGTTCTTCATACTGCTCACAATACCAGCTTTGAGGACTGGCCACCAGGCGCAGCACGAGTCTTCACATCTCCTTTCCTGCTGGCGAAGCCTAGACTCCACAGCTCCAGCCCAACGCTCAGTGCCCACAAAAGCCAGACAATAGGGCATGGTGGGGTCTGTGGCCAAGTGGAAAGGCATGCCCAAGTTTTGACAAAGCAACAATCATTGTTCAGCCCCAGCCTTCTGCTGCCAATGCTTCTGGCTTTTAAAGGAGAAGCAGGAAAGGCATAATTTTTATGTCAAATGTCTTTATTTTTTAAACGTGTCTGAGCCAAACAAGCCACATCTTGTGGCTTATCATCTCCACCCTCCACCCCACCCCCAGCCACCAGGTTACATTCTAGGCTCCAGTCTGGGTCCTGTTCAATCTACAGACAAGACACCTCCAGGACAGGGCCTTTGCTTCTGTCTGAAGACACAGTACAAATTTTAGAGCAAGAATACCACGGTTCAATGCCAGGTGCGATGGCTCACAACTGTAATCCCAGCACTTTGGGAGGCCAAGGCAGGCAGATCACTTGATGCCAGGAGTTCAAGACCAACCTGGCCAACATGGTGAAACCTTGTCTCTACTAAAAATACAAAAATTAGCCAGATGTGGTAGCATGCACCTGTAGTCCCAGCTACTTGGGAGTCTGAGGCAGGAGAATTACTTGAACTCAGGAGGCGGAGGTTGCAGTGAGCTAAGATCACGCCACTGCACTCCAGCCTGGGCAACAGAGAGAGACTCTGTCTCAAAAAAAAAAAAAAGAAAGAAAGAATACCAGGGTTCAATACCAGCTACCAAGCTCTGTGACCTTAGGCAACTTGCTTAACCTCTCTGTGCCCCCATTTCCTCATCCATAGATGGTATGCTTTAATAATCAGACTTGTGGCAACTGCAGCTATTGTTTCCTTAAGGAAAGTTAAATATCTGCATGGAGAGTTTCTCCAGTATCGTGGTTCCGTGAAGACTCGAGTCCAAGAGAATGAGGTTCAAATGCAATGGCTGCTGCTCCCCTGCAGCTGACCTTGGACACAGCACTCTGAATCTCAGTTTTGTAAATGGTCTCCACTTTGTCAGTCTGTGAGTGGGAATCATCCTGCCTGCCTGTGGTCATTATGAAGATGAGATTGACTGATGTCTGTAAAATGCGAGTGCACAGATACGTCCTCATTAACTGGTGACTGTTGATACGCTGCAAGCTGGCGAGTGCAGAGAGGGCGAGCCGGGGCGGCAGTGGGGTGAGTGTCATAACGGAGGCCAAGTCTGGGAAAGAGGAGGAGCTGGGGAGGCCGGGACAGGGAAGGTACGTGAGTCAGGGTTCTCTGGAAGGACAGAACTAACAGGATATTGTACATATGAAAGGGAGTTTATTCAGGAGAACCGACAACTCACACGATCACAAGGTCAAGCCCCACAATAGGCCGTCTGCAAGTAGAGGAGAAGGGAAGCCAGCAGTGGATCAGTCTGAGTCCCAAACCCTCGAAAGTAGGACAGCCGGCAGTGCAGCCTTCAGTCTGTGGCCAAAGGCCTGAGAGCCCCTGACAAACCGCTGTTGTAAGTCCAAGAGTCCAAAAGCTGGAGAACTCGGAGTCTGATGTTCCAGGGCAGGAAGCATCCAGCACGGGAGAAAGACACAGGCCGGAAGACTGAGCGAGTCTGCTCTTCCACGTTCTCCTGCCTGATTTTTCTAGCCGTGCTGGCAGCAGAGGGGATGGTGCCCACCCAGATTAAGGGTAGGTCTGCCTCTACCCCCCACACTGACTCAAACGTTAACCTCCTCTAGCAACATCCTCACAGACACACCCAGAAACAATACTTTGCATCCTTCCATCCAATGAAGTTGACACTCAGTACTAACCATGGTGGCAGGTAAACAGGCCAACTCTGCAGGTGTGCGTGGAGCCAGCCCTCCTGGGCAGTGCTCAGCCCCAAAAAAGCATCGTAAAAGGGCGTTGTTACCCTGGGTGGGCAGAGGAGGACAGAAAGAGGCAGCTTTCATAGCCCAGTGGAGGAGCAATGGTTGGGGGCCTTGCAGACCAGGCAGAGACCAGGAAACGTCTGGCCTCCTCCACCGCTCCAGAGCAGCTGCAGGGGCCAAAGGACATCTTCAAAGAGGCAGAGACCTCCCCGCATTGCCTCCTGGGAAGGGTGCCCACTGCAGATGGGCCACTCTCACCGTCTGCCTCCTGAGGGTCAGGGGCCCCCGGGGGTTGGGGGCCTCCTCCTGGGCCCCCATGGCCCCCCTTACCTGCCACAGCCATGGCACTCAGTGCGTGTCTGCTGAGTGGCTGGGTTTCCGGCTGGTGTTTCAGCGATAGCCGTTCCCTCGCCTGCTCAGCTCTGCCTCTTGGGAAGCCACGTTTCCCAGGCTCCCTAGCTCTCCCTCTTCCTAGTAGGTTCAGCCAGTGGGAAGCCCTTTTGGGAAATCAGAAGGTGGGAGGACGGGAGCAGCCAAGATATTGCTCCCCATCTCCCTCCACTTCCTGGGACATCCCCAGCAATGACTGTGTCTTCTCCGGGCTCTTGACTTCCTCCTGGGAAGCCCTTCCTCCGTGATCCCAGCTTCTTCTGGGCAGCTCCAATTTCTGGCTCCAGCATGGGCGCTGAGCACCTCCTACTGTCCTGCCATGCTGAAACAGATGCCAGCTCCTGCTGTGGGTCATCTCTGGGTGGTCCCACCATCCCCCATGTGGCTTCTCAGCTTTTCTATTGCCTGTGCGAGCAAGTCCCAGGATTAAATTACCCCACTGTGAAAGATGTGGGTAGGGGGGGTCCTATTTCCAGGCTGGGCCGGTTGATACAGTTGCCATCCTAGACAAACCAGTGCATGCTCGGAAGCCCCATTCACACCTCGCCTTAATGGGAATGGGGTGTGTTATGCATAGACTCACGTCCTCTGAATCAGGTTCACACCCACAACTTCCGTTCTTTCCTGCCACACGTCGCCTTCAGTTAAGGGCCACATTTGTGAATTCACTCTGCACGTTCACCGTCACACAGCCCATTTTACTTGCACATCAGTGCTGCTGCTTCTCGGATAAGCCATTTGATCCCTCTGAGCCTCAGTTTCCCCCTCTGTAAAATGGAGGGGATGGGAATAGTGCCTACCTCGTATGATCACTGTGAGGCTTAAATAACTGATACTTCCTCACTGATACTCCAAGTCTGATTATTAGAGAGCACCATTTTACGGATGAGGAAACAGAGGCACGGAGAGGCTAAATAACTTGCCAAAGGTCACAGAGCTCACTGGTTGGTATTGAACTCCCGTATTATTGCCCTAAAATTTGTACTAAGCATCTTCAGACAAACGCAAGGGCCCTGTCCTGGAGAGGTCTGTAGATTGACCAGCTCCCAACAGTGCCTGGCATGGAACAGCTCGAGAATCGTGAGCTCTGAGGAACTCCGGGGCCTTCCTGTTACTCTGCCCCTCAGCCTCTGCAGATTTTCTTTTGCAGGGAGAAGCGATCAGGATAAACACTTCGGCCAGAGGCATCTCCTTTTGCAAGCTGTGTGCTCGCAAAAGTCAGTCATTCAGTGCCTACTCGAGCACCTGTCTGTCCCAGGCACCTCTGGGAACTGGGGACCCAGGGGAACGAGGCCCCATCCCTGCCCCACACACAAGTCATAGGACAGGGATCCTGATGGAAGGCAGCACTGACACCGTGGGCAAGACAGACGCAGGCTGAGGAAGGTCCCGAGAGGAGCTGGGTTTTTCTCACACTAAGGGGGATGATCAGTGGCTTCCTGGAGGAGGCGGCATTTGAACCATGCTTTGTCTGTTGGGAATATGAAGCCGAATGCAGCAGCTGCCAGTGCAGTTCAGCAGGCAGACTCCTGGAGTGGTTTGAAGCCCAAGTGAGTGAGTGGCCTGGGCTTACCCCTCGTTCTTCCTGACCTCCAAAGCGGGTTCCCCAAGAGCAATGGGGCAGGATGGTTGAGGCATGGGCTCTGGGACCAGGCTGCCCATCCCTCACTGACTAGCTGGGTAACCTCGGTTGGGACTTGAGTGTCCCATGCCTCAGTTTCCTCATCTGGGAGAATGACCGTTCCTGCCCCACAGAATTGGTGGGAGGGCTGAGCACATGAATTCAGATAAAGTTCTCAGCCCAGTACATCACCCTCGCTCACCAAACACCGATAAAAAAGAAAAGAATGCCTTGGTTGGGCGCAGTGGCTCACGCCTGTAATCACAGCACTTTAGGAGGCCAAGGCAGGTGGATCACCTGAGGTCAGGAGTTTGAGACCAGCCTGGCCAACATGGCCAACATGGTGAAACCCTGTCTCTACTAAAAATATAAAAATTAGCTGGGTGTGGTGGCTCATGCCTATAATCCCAGCTACTCAGGAGATTCAGGCAGGAGAATTGCTTAAACCCAGGGGGCGAGATTGCAGTGGGCCGAGATCGCGCCATTGCACTCCAGCCTGGGCAACAAGAGCAAAACTCTGTCTCAAAAAAAAAAGAAAAAGAAAAATGCCTTTATGTCATTGGAAATTCTGGTTTTGCCCCTGCCCACAGCTGCCACCTTCATGGAGCACTGGAAGCGGAAACAGATGCGGCTCAACTACCGCTGGGACCTCACGGGCTTCGAGGAGGAGGAGGTCAGTGGGTTTGGCGCCTTGCGCGTCACGCCCTTCCCCCACATTCCCCCTGCCCCAGGACCTCCTTGGGACTTACACAGAGGCACAAGGTCAGAAAGCGCTCCTGGTCCAAGCTGAGGCAAGGCTGCCCCCCGCCCCCCGCCCCCCGCCCCCCGCCTGCCTCGCCGCTCATCACCCTGGCGTTCCAAACGCCATCCGTGGCCAAAGTGACCATTCCCTGTCTGCTGAAGTGTTTTCATCCCCATGCTCACATGGACACACCAGCCACCAGCGTGGTCTCAGGCACATGCCAGGGCTCACCACACTGACCTCATGGCGTCTGGGGGCTGCCCAGGCTGTCAGCACCACCCGTGGAGGTGGAGAGGGAATGGACACTGTCCATGGGTCTCCAAAGGTGGCCGTGAGCATCTGCCTCCCCGGGTGCCAAGCCTGCATTCCCTGGAGCCAGCTCTGTGCCTGCAGCCGGGCGTGGCTGACAAGAGGGAACGGATCCTTTACTAACGTAGAGGGAAAGCTAGTGTCTGGCATCCTCATGCTCCAGAGAGAGGGACATTCAGTGTTACGTGGCCCCTGGGATGCCAGTTGAACTGTACTCAGGGATCCCAAGTCCAGCAGGAATTCCCTTCAGGGTAAGTGGGAATGAAAAGGAGTAACAGTCCCCACAATTAGCCTTGGTGCACAACAGAGGCGACCTCATGCACACGCTGTAAGGTGCAACCACGCTGACCACTATTTAATGTTATAAAACATGCTCCCCACTTTTTGGGAGACAGGGTCCCCCTCTGTCACCTAAGCTGCAGTGCAATGGCATGATCATAGTTCACTGCAGCCTTGACCTCCCGGGCTCAAGCCCTCCTCCCATTTCAGCCTCCCAAGTAGCTGGCGTCACGGGCACACACAACCACGCCTGGCAAATTGTTTAATTTTTGTAAGAGTCAGGGCCTTGCTATGTTGCCCAGGCTACACATGCTCCTTTTAAAAAGAGAAACTTTTCATGCATTTTTATTGTAATGTGGACATTTCTTTTAGAAGATATTTTTCTTTTAAAGGATTTTTTTCTTTAAAAACTTTTTTTTAACTTTTCTGTTGTATTTTCTCACACAATCTGCTCCCTCTCACACTGAACCCATGGGTCACTCTTCAGCCAAATGTGCCAGCTTTGGGCTGACAATATTGTCAACAGACAAGGGGACTAGAGTTTTCTGGGAGAGGTATGGCAGCTCAGAGGGTACAAGACGGGCCTCTGCAGCCAGGCTGCCAGAGTTCCATCCAGATTCGGCACCAGCCTTGCTGTGTGACCCTGGGCAGATTCTTAACATCTCTGTACCTCAGTGTCCTCACTTGATGGCATTTGTAGGGTCTCAATGGGTCAATAGATATAAAGCACTTAGAACCCGGCCCAGCACACAGTGCCCCGTAAACGGCTGCCCGGCTTGTGGCCACTGGGCCACACCTTTACCTGACCAGATAACAGCCTCCACCCTCTTCCTCAGCCGGTCTCATTATCCTGTCCACAAATGACCAGGCGGAGATCAACGCAACCTGTCCACGGCACACAGCTCTGCGGGGCAGAGCAGGGACACAGCCCAGAGCCCTGTCCATGGCGGGGGCTCTCTGGGTGTTCTCTTCCCTTGCCGTTTCGATTAGAAAGATTCAAATAGAAAAAAAAAAGCGGTCACTGTCTTGTTCAGAAGTCGATTTCAAATGTCCTTTCTGTGATGTCCCTGTGGCTGGGGAAAGTTGGCAGTGAGGTCCAGTCCCCTTTGCTCAACGCCTTGGGGTCCCATTCCCTGATCTCCTGACCCCAATGGTTTGGGATCTTGATTTTGGGGGTGACGACCGAAGTCACTGGGCACACACAGTGCCAAGGGGCCTGAATGAATTTCCCGAAGTGAGCCACTCGCACCCCCAGCAGCTGGTCAGGGCCTCCTTTGGGAGTAATAACCACAGGCGAACGGGACCTCCCCTCCACATAGCCTGAACCCCGGACTTCGGTACTGAAGCAGAAGGACATTTGTGTCCCATCATGTGGCATATGTGTGCCTTAGCTGAGTCTGAGACATTTCAGTCCAGCAGTGAAATTTGGAAATTTGGGGAATTTCCAAAACCATGGGAAAGACCACAGCTACTAAAGCCACAGCCCACAGTCACCCTCAAGCAGCAGTGAACCTTAATGGAACCCAGGGTCACCCACCCATCCCAGCTCACCTGCATCCTTTACCTTCATCCTAGTTCTTAAGAAAGTTGTCTTTAGGGCCGGGCATGGTGGCTGACACCTGTAACCCCAGCACTTTGGGAGGCCGAGGAGGGCAGATCACGAGGTCAGGAGTTCGAGAGCATCCTGGCTAACATGGTGAAACGCCGTCTCTACTAAAAATATAAAAAATTAACTGGGCGTGGTGGTGGGCACCTGTAGTCCCAGCTACTCGGGAGGCTGAGGCAGGAGAATCACTTGAACCCAGGAGGCAGAGCTTGCAGTGAGCCAAGATCACGCCATTGCACTCCAGCCTGGGCAATAGATAGAGCAAGACTCCATCTCAAAAAAAAAAAAGTTGTCTTTAGTGGACAGGTCCTATTTCTAAAATAACAACCTAAATAATGACATCTTTGTGTTTTTGTTTTTACTTTTCTGGTTCCCTGAAGGAGGCTGTCAAGGTTTGGAATTTTTTGTCGCTCTTCTATCTTCCCACGGCCTGTCTCCCTGGGAGAGGGACCTTCTCTTGCACCTAATCTGTTTCTACCATACAGTTCCCGCAGTTTCTCCACGCAGGCGGGGTCTCTGCTTTCTCTCCACCTCCGGTCTCTCCTAACCCATTCTTCCCTTCCAGCACCCTTCACTGACCTGCTCTGAGCTCCCCAAGGCCTGGCACCTCTGGGCTGCCCGCGCTTGCCGACACTTACTGCATCTCTTCCGACCCCCACAGCTCCTCCGTAGAACGTTCTCAGGGCCAGTTCATGGCTGGGTGTTCACTGCAGCCTGGTACAGGCTTCTCCACCTCTAGGAGGACACAGAGGCCAGACTCGGTGGCCCTCTCAATGGGCTGGGGTTCCCCACAAGCGGGATAATCCTGGGTCACTATCCAGACCACAGACGGGGGGATTACATTGGAAAT
Organism: Rhinopithecus roxellana; assembly: GCF_007565055.1. Lineage (NCBI taxonomy): Eukaryota > Metazoa > Chordata > Mammalia > Primates > Cercopithecidae > Rhinopithecus > Rhinopithecus roxellana. The sequence goes on along the minus strand of NC_044563.1, from coordinate 4,194,651 downwards.
ATTCTTGGCAGCCAACTATGAACTGGACCCAAAGGGTGCCCGAGGCTAATCCATGGACTGATTTGCCAAATATACTGACACTGAGAAGTTCAGACTCACAATTAACAAGGCCTCTGTCTTGACTTGGTTTCATTCATAGGATCATCCTAGAGCTGAATACGAAGCCAGAGTCTTGGAGAAGTCTCTGAAGAAAGAGTCCAAAAACAAAGAGGTATGGTGGCCACTGTGGGTTAACTTTCCCAGCAATAAAACACTGTGTTCATCAACAATGTAGACCTGGGATCAGCCCAGATAACAAAGATTGTAGGCAGTGTAACCCTATGTTGCAGCTGCTCAACTCTGGCATGGTAGCAGCAAAAGGAGCCATAGACAGTAGGTAAACACATGGGCCTGTGTTCCACACACTGTGTTCCAATAAAACTTTATTTGCAAAAACAGACAGGGGGCCAGATTTGGCCGAAGGGCTATAGTTTATCAAACCTCCTGTAGATCTCTGTCTTGATGTATCCTGAGGGTGATCTCAAATTTCAGCAAGCATTTCAACCACAAGAACCATGTGGCTTTGAGGCTTCAAAACTTTTTCACAGTACACCCCTCCTATTCTATATCAAACAACGAAACAGAAGCCTTTGCCAAACCAGCACCCCTGAGCAAATGGCCAGTTCCTTGTTTCACTCAGACTGTGAGAATGAGGGTGAGACATGTTTTGCAATGTTTTTGAGGTCATCATCTTTTTATAATAATTGCTCTTCTTTTTCCCCAAATATCTCATTCAAATTAAGTCGTATGTGCAGCCAGGATTCTCGAAGACCTCCAGAGGTGCTTGCCAGCTTTGTTTGTTTGTTGTTTGTTTGTTTGTTAAGACAGAGTCTCTCTCTGTCACTCAGGCTGGAGTGCAGTGGCGTGATCTCGGCTCACTGCTCCCCCTGCCTCCCAGGTTCAAGTAATTCTCATGCCTCAACCTCCCGGGTAGCTGGGACTACAGGCGTGCACCACCGTGCCCAGCTAATTTTTGTGTTTTAGTAGAGACAGGGTTTCACTGTGTTGCTCAGGCTGGTCTCGAACTCCTGACCCCAAGAGATCTGCCTGCCTTGGCCTCCCAAAGTGCTGGGATTACAGACGTGAGCCACAGTGCCCAGCAAAGTTTTTTTAATGGTGTTTTTCACATGATATGGGACAAGCAGGCATGGAGTTCCTGGCCTTGTCAGCTTCTAACGGAGCCTGGAGATGCCTGCACTGAGGGATGAGGGCAGTCGAGGGAGCTCTCACAGGTCCCGACCTTGTGTCATATCTACATTTTCAGCCTTGGGGACCGATCAGGACAAACCCCTGGATTTATATTTCCTTGTCAATGTGTCAGGGGACAGTGCTCCACAGGTTCAAAGTGGTCGGGGGTTGCAGTTGCCAAAATCCCATCTGGAGGGTAAAGTGGGTTCTCTAGAAAGCCTCCTCCCAAGGCCCAGCTCTTCAAACACAATGAGAATTTGGGGTACAGCTCAGTCCTCCTATAGCCTGGAAGTACGTCTTTTTAAACACCCCTGAGGGTCTGGGCAGGACTGAAAGGTGTGCAGAACACAACCATGGAAGCAGGAGTTATCGCCCTAAAATAGACTGTCTGTCTGACTTAACACATCGGACATGCACGCCCGGTGCCAGCTGCCCTCTGAACTGGCCCTTCAGGCCCTCTGCCCCTCATTCCCTCCTGGGAAAGCAAAAGACCTGGATGCCACCATCTCTAGGGCCCTGCAGGCGTCCGGCGTGTTTTCAGGGAAGTGTCCCGGCCCCCAAGCCTGGGTGGAAATGTCAGTGTGTGGCCCCCAAGATAACCCACCCTGTAGCAGTGTGGTCGCACCTCTTAGAGTGAGCATGGGTGGGTATTCCACTCCTTCCTGAGGGGGAGAAAGGGGCTTTGTGGTACGCACTATGTCCATTTCAGGCAAGGGACATACACACTATGTCAGGCAATGGTGCACACCATTTCAGGCAAGGGACCTAACGAAGCCACAACAGCGAATCTGGGCAACTGGGGGCCGGAAGGAAGACACCTCTTAGACACAGGGTCCCTCTGCCTCTGTGGCCCGTGGCTTGCTTTCAGCCCAGGCTCTCTGATCACATGAAAGCAACAGAGGCATGGGGGGTTATTTTTGCAGAGCTCAGAGGTACCCCCAGGCCCTGTCTGCTTCTGATGGGCCGTACCCTTTATTTCCTCCTCCGTTCCATTTGGCTCCCAGCGGCTGCCCTCTGGTTTTGATTTCCCTCCAGCTATGGCACTGAATTCATTTATGAAAAGAGGCCCACCACCTAATTGGCACATGAGCTTGGGCTTCTGGGTGTGGCTTCCTTCCTGCTGTCATAAGATGCTGGTGTTGGCCGCTACCTCCGCTGGAATCCAGCTGCACCTGCGAGGTGGAGCCTGACGCGGTCCAGTGGAGGGTGCGTGCTAGAGTCTCTCCTGTCTCCACCACCTTGGTTACAGATGTTCTTTCCGAACGTGGGTCTCTGCCGTCTCTTATCTGTTTAAAATGCCCAGAACCCGAGTCAGCCTTGGCAGTGAGCTTACAGCCGGCACCGGGAGAGGCCAGCCTGCTGCCAAGATGGGGACGGTTCCCTGGGCCCCGCGGTCTGTGGCCCGCCTCCGGCTTCACCGCACGGTGCTCTCTTTCCCCCCACCCGCCCTCAGAAGCGCCGGCATATCCCAGAGGAGTCAACAAACAAATGGAAGCAGAGGGTTAAGACAGCCATGGCGGGGGTGAAATTGGTACTTTTTTATCTTGTGGGCAACGCGCGTCTTGACTGTTTGCAGGCAATCAAAGTTGATTGTGTTTTTCTTCAACAAACTGTTGTTGTTTTTTTTTTTTTTTTTAACATTCACATCCATGTTTCTCTGTCTTCCTTCGGCACCCAGTGAGCCTGGCGTGTTGCGATGGCACTGCATGGCTGTGGTGGGTCTGCGGTGGCGGGGGCGGGGGGGCTCTGGCTTGATTTGGAGCTCGTGAAACGTGCTTGTCACAATTGCCTGCAAGCGATTCTTGGTCTTCTCGTTAACACGCATGCCACCCACCCCTGGAATGAGTGGCCTCCGGTGTCATGCCCCTGTCCACATTCTGTGACCTAATACATGCATTTTCCCATGGGAAAAATCCACCCCATTTGAAACATCCCGGCTTAGTGATGAGCTTCTACCTAGGGTTTCTCCAGACCAAGCCAACCTTGGGTGCTGAGAACCTTCGGGCCATGTGTCACCACAAACGACGTTTGAACTTGTAGTGCTAGCTGCTTGTTTCGACTTGCTCCACAAAGGAAAAATAACTATTATGGTCTGGGTGGCACTGGGAAAACATCTTCCATCTTCTAGACTTAGAAGTGAGACTTTTAGCTGAAGAAATGGACTCCAGGTCCAAGCTTCTCCCAGATGTGGGTCCAACAGTCTTTAGAAAGGCAGCTGGCATTACAATGCCCTCTACACAGAGGAATCACAGTGTTTAACGGCTCTTAGTCCCGTTATCCTGTGACATAGGTGATAAACCCCCAAATGCTTCTTGGAACCCTATGCGTTTGCACTGGCTCATCACCTGTGGGCATTTTTGAAGGTTTTTCTGAGTATTTCTGTTGTTCAAGTTGTCCCTGGGCCCACGCACACACACACACACACACACACACACACACACACCCACGCTGACACACAGGTATGTCTCATCGTGATGGTTCCAGCCAGTGACGGGCATCGTTTTGTGTTGTAGACTGACAAAGTGAAGCTGACCTGGAGAGATCGGTTCCCAGCCTACCTCACCAACTTGGTCTCCATCATCTTCATGGTAAGTTCCAGAAGGGTAAGGCCAGAGGAAGTCAGGAGAAACCGCAAGGAAGTGATTGGCGTCAGCCGGGCGTGGTGGTTCATAACTGTAATCTCAGCACTTTGGGAGGCCAAGGCGGGCGGATCACTTGAGGTCAGGAGTTCGAGACCAGCCCGGCCAATATAGTGAAACTCCGTCTCCGCTAAAAATACAAAAATTAGCTGGTGTCGTGGTTCATGCCTGTAGTCCCAGCTACTCAGGAGGCTGAGGCAGGAGAATCGCTTGAACCTTGGAGGCAGAAGTTGCAGTGAGTAGAGATCACGCCACTGCACTCCAGCCCGGGGGACACAGCAAGACTCTGTCTCAAAAAAAAAAAAGGAAGTGATTGGTGTCCTCCAAGACCTGATTCAGCCTTTCACGTGGCAGTGCCATTGGTCCCAGGGTGCGCCAGCCCCATCTGCTCAGGGCAGTGGGGGGGTGGAGAAGACTCACCCCTACCCCTGAAATGGGAAGGGACCAGGGTTCCAAAGTGACCCCCAGTGGGGGCTTCACACGCCAGGGGGTATGTGACGTTATTTCAGTGGTCCCTGATACACGGCTTTCATTTTGAGAAACATGATTATTTAAGTATCCAGTAATTCAAGCCTGGGATTCAAAGATATCATTTAAGATGAAACTGAAGACTTTTTAAGAAAACCGTTAAATTGGCTGAGTGCAGTGGCTCACACCTGTATTCCCAGCACTTTGGGAGGCTGAAGCAGGAGGATTGCTTGAGCTTAGGAGTTTGAGACCAGCCTGGGCCACATGGCAAAACCAAAAATACAAAAATTAGCTGGCGTGGTGGTGTACGCCTATGGTCCCGGCTATTCGGGAGGCTGTAGTGGGAGGATTGCTGGAGCCTGAGAAGTCGAGGCTGCAGTGAGCTGTGGTTACATCACTGCATTCCAGCCTGGGCGATAGAGCAGGACCCTGTCTCAAAAAAAACCTGTTTATTTTGTGACCAAAACATGACTTGAGCCCTGATACAGGCATCAGCATTAAATTAAGTAAAAACAATTTTAAAAAGTTTTTAAAAAGAAAACTATTAAATAAATAACACACACACAGGACACGATAGTGCTACTCAGGGGACTGCAGGTCTGTGACGTGGCTCATGGGCAAACATCTTGTGGCTTTTAGGGGATTTCAATCCCAGGGATTTCAACCCCCGGTGGATTCGGCCATGGCCACATACTAGCTGTGTTTCCTTCACCCAGCAAGTGCTTGGAGCCAGCTGTGGTCATGTTAGAAATGACCCTGCCCTCGTCCAGTCCCACAGCTTGAAGGCAGCGCCTCCTGCGGCCACCTAGCCCCGAGACCTGGTACTCGGGGACCCAGGTTGGCAGCTGTGCACTGAGGGTCTCACCAGAGCGTCTCTTTCAGTCCTTGCCACTGGCCAGTCCTGGTACCATCCCTCTCCTGCTGACACAGAAACTAAAGCCAGAAGACTGCACCCTCTCCTCTGGTGCCAGCCACAGGCGGTGGCTGTGGTCACCATGTAGTCACTGGCATATGCCTGCAGAAGCCGGTGCCAACTGGACTGCCTGCTCCAAGATCCATGCCATTCCATAGGAACTTGGAGAGACAGAGGCAGGGGGCTGTCTTTGTTGTCTGGGTTGAGTGAGGGGCCAAGGGCCCCCTGATTGAGTCATGGAAGCAACGGGAAGATCCAGTGTCCCCTCATGCTCTCAGGTACAGTTAAGAGGGACCCCGGGCAACATAAAGAAGTCCAGAGAAGGGTGGCCTCCGTGGTGGGGCCTGCTCATCCCCGTCACCTGGAGAAGGAGAGCCCCTCAGTGGGAGCTGGGGGCTGTGGTGCTCTCCGGTGACTTGGTGGAAGGGCAGCTGGCCTCGTGTTGAGGGGACATGTCCCCTCTGGCCAGGTGCCAGGCGAGGGGGCTGGGAGATAGCCAGAGCCTCCCCATCCCTAGGCTAGGACCAGAGGCTAGCCTGAGGTCCAGCCACCCCCACTGCAGAAGCAACAGCATTGTTACAGAAGGGCCGGTGAGGGGCCGGGAAGGAGGTGGCCGTCTAGGGCTGGTCTGGTGGCCTCACCATGCCATCAGAGTCACTGGCTTCTCTGACCTTCTGCTCACCTGTCCTAGGAGTGGGTCCCCTCTTGGTCACAACATGGCTGCTGCACCTGCAACATCACTTCCACTCTCCAGGCTGGAAGAAGGGGAAGGGCGGGGGAAGAGATGGGCCAGGGGTGGCAGCCCCTGTCTGAAGTTGCTTTGGCAGAAGACCTGCCACACCTCTGCTTGCATCTCATTGGTCAGAACTGGTTCACGTGGCCACCTCCTCTGCAGGGAGGCTGAGGAATGAGCACACACTGCCCTCTCAGCAAGGCAGGATGGTAGAGGAAAGACAGAGAGGATATTGGATAGGGAAGTAGCCAGCTCTTTTCCCAGCCTTGACATCCTGGTAAACCCGTCAAGCCTTCATAGGGTTGAAGAGGACACAGCTTTGTCTTCAACTTGGGAGTTTCATTCAGTGAACAAACATTGGCTGAGCACCTAGGATGAGCACCCCTCATGCCCCTGGTCCTGGAGATGCAGGGGAGATGGACCAGGGAGACTGGAAGGGAGCCTGTTGCAGGGTGTGCCTGTCGTGGGCCCGACTGCCCCGTGGCAGGACAGGGGACACGCCTGCTGGGGTGGAGGGCCTCCCCCGCTGAGTCTCCCACAGGCTCGGTGCTCCAGCTGCACCTCCGCATGCTGGCACGGGGACAGACATCCTGGAGGCCTCTTGGCAGGACCGAGGGGTTTTCCAAGGAAAACCCTCATTCCCCGGAACTGGCCAGGGAGTGGTCCCCACGCCTCGCAGCAGAGCTACTCCTTCGTCAGGGTGTGGTGAGGGCTGCAGGCGTTTTCCTGGACAGGGTGTGGTCACCATGTGTCACTGGCAGATGCCTGCAGGAGCCGGTGGTAATGGCCCAGAACACGAAATAAGAGCTTTTCTAGGTTTCTGAAAGCTGCAGACTCCCTCTGGGGCAAACAGACCCATCCTACACTGCAACTGGGAGACACAGAGGGCAGCCCCAGGCCTCCTGGGCCTGTCCCGGGAGCCACCTGTGACCGTTCTAGCAGGGACGGGACCTGCCCTCTGCACCATTGCATGGGAGCAAATGTGCAATTTCCTGGAACGTGGGGACATAGGGTGACAAGACAGAGCCTGTGTCCTGTGGGTGGTTTCATGCCTAGGGGAGGAGCCTGACTTTGCTGTGTGCTTCTCCTACCCAGCCCTCAGTCCATCCGTCCTCAATGAGGGCTCAGAATGGGGCATCCATACCCCTGGGCAGGGAAGGGCAGGGCAGGGTGAGGGAGCCCAGACAGACAGACAGACAGCAGTGTGTGGAACAATCTTGTCATTGTAGCCAGCTCCCACCACGGTTTCTCAGGCAACCGCCAACCCAAGTTTTATGGAATGTTCTGGTCCCACGGTAGGTTTGGCAAGAGGAGGAGCTCACTCTGGTGGGGGAACTGGACGGGAGCTGCTGGCTAGGAGAAGGGACCCAAAGCATCTCCAGCCAGACCCAAAGCCCTGTCCAATCCCAGGCCGCACCCACCTCCTTTACCAGGAGAGTCCCCGGGAGGTGGCTGTGAGGGAGGTACACCTCAGCCCTGCACACCATGTGAGGATGTCCCTGAGCTCACCATGGGTTGGGGGAGAAGCCCCTCCCAGCAGTCAGTCTGCTCTAGGAGAAGCCTCCAGCTCCGTCAGCCTGCTCTGGGACCAGCCACTGGCCTGGTGACCATACTGTGTCCTGGGCTCTGCTTGGGGACCATGCTTGGGCTCCAGGAAGATGATAGCGCAAAGATCTTGTGAACTGCAGGCTTGGGTAGACCGCCTGGTAAATCCCAGCTCCTGAGCTGGGTGACGTGGCCTGTCTACGTAATCTCTCTGAACCTCAGTGTCCTCTTCCTTGGAACGGAAACTAGCCCCTCGTCCATCTGTCTCTAGTGGGTTAATGCACAGAAAGTGCCTAGCATTTGGCAGGTGCTCAAGAAATGTCAGTCCTTGTTTTGAAGCAGTAGAGCAGGAAGGCTGGGGGACAGCTGGGCTGAGGGAGTAGATGGGGCAGACCCAGGAAGGTCCTGGGTGGGCCCCCAACCAAGAGTGCCCCTTCCCCCCCTGCAGATTGCAGTGACTTTTGCCATCGTCCTTGGCGTCATCATCTACAGAATCTCCATGGCCGCTGCCTTGGCCATGAACTCCTCCCCCTCCGTGCGGTCCAACATCCGGGTCACAGTCACAGCTACTGCGGTCATCATCAACCTAGTGGTCATCATCCTCCTGGACGAGGTGTACGGCTGCATAGCCCGGTGGCTCACCAAGATCGGTGAGTGCCCACATTCCAGGTACCCATGGCCTGGACTCAGGCAGCTGGAGTCACCTGCCTCTTGCTGTGCACCCTTGAGTTTGTTGCTTAACTTCTCTGGGCCCCATCTCCCTGGCTCTGAACAGGGATCCTGATCACAGGCCCTGGCACGGCTATGAGAGCCAACTGAGTTACGGTGCCAGTGGCCAGCCGGAGACTAGACCAGGCTGTTGGGGGCCATCTGAGCCACAGCCTCAGTATCATCCTACCCCTCCCTCTAGAGGTCCCAAAGACGGAGAAAAGCTTCGAGGAGAGGCTGATCTTCAAGGCTTTCCTGCTGAAGTTTGTGAACTCCTACACCCCCATCTTTTACGTGGCATTCTTCAAAGGCCGGTAGGGACATCTTCAGCATTTTCCCCACCTTGCTTCTCCCAAGTCCAAGGGAGGGCTCTCCCTTCCCACAGGCGGGGGGCACCTGGAGCCCAGGACAGGGCAGACACTGTGGCACCCACAGCCGATGAGGGTCAGGGAGAAGGCCTGGGCCCTGCTGAGGCTCCAGAGCGGCAGGACCCTGGGCAGCAGGGAGCCCAAGCAGTCGGGACCCCAGGCAGTGAGGACCTGGGCAGTGAGGACCCGGGAGTGAGGGCCCTGGGCAGTGAGGACCCCGGGCAGTGGGGACTCTGGGCAGAGAGGATCTCGGGCAGTGAGGACCCGGGGAGTGAGGGTCTTGGGCAGTGAGGACCCTAGGCAGTGAGGACTCTGGGCAGAGAGGATCTCGGGCAGTGAGGACCTGGGAGTGAGGGCCCTGGGCAGAGGGGACCTCGGGCAGTGGGGACCCCAGGCAGTGAGGACCCTGGGCAGAGGGGACCTGAGGGACTCCAGGCAGTGGGAAGCTCCAGCAGCAGGAGTCCAGGCAGAGAACCCAGAAGCCAGCTCCAGGTGCTCCCATGGCAGGTAGGGAGGAGTCCACAGAGTGGGGACAAGGAGAGAGGAGGGCGTGAAAGTGAGGCTGCTGGCCACTTGAGTCCTCTTCACAGCTCCTGGTGGGGTGAAACCTGCCCCGCCTGGACCCTCTGGAGTCATCCCAGGCTGTGGTGGGGCCTGCGGCCCACCCACAATGATGCCCCCACCTCCACCGCCACTCCCGCAAGGGGCTGGCTGGTCTCATCTCAGAGCCCCCCAGAAGGCTGCCTCCTCCACATCATGTGATTCACCAGTGCCATGCCCACCCTCCTGGCCCAGGGTCCCAGGGCCCTGCCAAGGGGTCCAGTCCTCGCCGAGTGCATCCAGGATGGAGCAGGCTCTCAGAAGCCTCCACGCCCCACACCAGCCCCTAGAAGGTTGAGAGGCTGTCTATCCCCACCCAAGGTGGCCTTTGGCCACCACCTGCCCCAGCTGCCTGAGGTCCCCAGAGTGCTTCTGTGCCAGCTGTCCACGGACATCACTGTGCCAGCGGCACGTCCTGAGTCCCGGGGAAGCTGGCGCAGCAGGTTGCAGTCTTCAGACCAAGGTGGTCTTTGCCTTAGTACCCCCCTGGGCCCCCTTCCCACTGCCTCTCAGTCTCATGGCCTCTCATTGAAGAAGTTCCGTTTTCTGATCCCTCTCTGGGTTTGGGAATCCAGCCTTTGACCGGTGAAAACCACTGTGGTCATCTTTTAGCAGATGCGACCAGGCAGGCAGAGCCGCCTGTAGATACCCTTGAGGCTGGGCCTGCAGGACTCACACACCGCACAGTCCCCACTTGGGGGTCTCTCCTGGCGCTGAGCTAGGGGCTCATCTTCTTTCTAACGACCTCCCCCATCGTTTCAGGTTTGTTGGACGCCCGGGCGACTACGTGTACATTTTCCGTTCCTTCCGAATGGAAGAGGTAACTGAAATTTTATTCATTTCTGGCAGCCCCTTCTGTTTTGCTGACAATTTGTCTACACCGTGCTTGGGAGAAGCACTTGGGAGAAGCAGCCGCAGCGTATTTGTTCAGCAAAGAGCAGTGGTTTCTTTCCTTCCTGCTGGAAACTTTTCTGTTCCCCTGACGTGATGGGGCGGGCTTTGATCTTAATCTTATTTGGTGTGTTCATATAGAATCACCTAGAAGGATAAACTCGCTGTAGAGTTAATGAAAGAAAAACATGACATCTGGTTTTTCTTTTCGTTTCTTTTTTTATGAGACTGAATATTTCTCTTCTGGTTAAGATGAATTAATGAAGGCTGGGCGCAGTGGCTCAGGCCTGTAATCTCAGCACTTTGGGAGGCCAAGACTGGTGGATCACCTGAGGTCAGGAGTTCGAGAGCAGCCTGGCCAACGTGGTGAAACCCCATCTCTACTAAAAACACAAAAAATTAGCTGGGCACGGTGGCGCACGCCTGTAATCCCAGCTACTGGAGAGGCTGAGGCAGGAGAATCGCTTGAACCTGGAGGGTGAATGTTGCAGTGAGCTGAGATTTCGTCACTACACTCCAGCCTGGCTGACAGAGCAAGGCTCCGTTTCAAAAAAAAAAAAAAAAAAAAAAATGAATTAATGAGGACAAAACAGAACTTGGCTACCTTTTTTTTTTTTTAACTAGACATTGAAATGCTTATCTCTTTACCCTCAAACACCATGCTCGTGGCATTTCACTTCTGCCCGGCAATCCTGGCCACAGAAGGTCTGGTTGTGCCAGCCTGGTTCAGCCTCTGTCACGGCCCATGGACTTGCTCCACTGTCTGTCCCACAACCAGGGACTCCATCAGACCAAGCCAGGGCTTCAGGGTCTATCAGTGGTTCTGGTCTCAGCATTTCCAACCCACAAGCGTAATTCAGCTTATCAGAAAATAAGAGGGTGGGTCTTCTTGCTAAAGACCCTGTGGAACAAGGTATCGAGGATAGGGTGGACATCAGGTACAGGGTGATCTGGCTGGCTGGAGTGCAGCCTAGAGGTTCAACTACCTGAATGCAGGCCCCTGGGCAGCCTAAGACATGGGCCTCCTCCACAGTAATGGGCATCTGCGCCAAACTTATGAAATGCCCTTTCCTTTTTATATGATGATCTCCTGTCACACTCGTCCCGGGTCAGGGAAGTCACATAATAAAGCAAATGGTGTAATTGCTTTTTCTGAAAGCATGGCTCTCCAAGACAGGTGTGGGGATTTACTAGGTTTTATTTGGAATGCAGAACAAGTTTCCTGTGCCTCAGAGGTCATCACGCATCCCTGGTGTTCCCTTTGCTTGGACAAGTTAAACTTCCAGCCCAGATAGGTTTCTGACTGTCACCTGCTTCCGGGGCCCCTGGCCCACTGAGTCAGGGGCATTAGGCCTTAGGGGTGACTTCTGCCATCCTGTGGAGCTTGCCTGCTGCATGCGCTCAGCCTGCCATGGTGGTGCAGAGGTGGTGGATGGTGACTGGTGCATGGGACTGGCCAGTAGCGCTGGGTAAAAGGAGGCGCCCTGAGGCCCTGCCCCACCCCTGCCTACTCCCTCCCAATGTGCTCCCAGCTCCCAGCCGCAGTCCCCAAGCCCAGCAGCCTGTAGGCGGGGTGTGCCAGTTTCCTGGGGCTGCCGCAACTCAATCCCACAGACTGGGCAGCTTAAAATAACAGAGATGGAGTCACGGTTCTGAAGGTCGGAAGTGCAGCATCCAGGTGTTAGCCAGGCTATGTTCCCTTCAAGGGTTCTAGGGGAGGACCTGCCTTGCCTCTCCCAGCTTCTGGGGACTACAGAAGTCCTCATGGTTCCTTTACTCGGCCACTCCACCCTCTGCCGCCATCTTCACACGGCCTCTTCCCTCTGTGCCCGCGCCTTCTCTTCTGAGCACACCAGTCCTCAGATGGGCGCCCACCCTACCCCAGCATGAACACACCCTGACCTGACTACATCTGCAAAGACCCTTTTTGCAAATAAGGCCACATTCCCAGGTGGCAGGGATTAGAGCCTGAGCGTCTTTTTTGCGGTCCCTCTCCCGGTGTCACGAGGCTGATGCTGCTCTCTGTCCACAGTGTGCGCCAGGAGGCTGCCTGATGGAGCTATGCATCCAGCTTAGCATCATCATGCTGGGGAAACAGCTGATCCAGAACAACCTGTTCGAGATTGGCATCCCGTGAGTGCCGCGGGTTAGAGTGGCAGAGGCGGGGCGGGGCGGAGGGGTGTGTGGATGGCTCCTGCGGTGGTCTGGGTAGATGCAGGGCTTCAACCAAGATGGGGGCACCAGAAACAGGGAGAGAAGGAGGACACAGAGGGAAGATGAGGCAAAAGCCACCCCAGGTCAGGGCATGGTGGCTGACGCCTGCAATCCCAGCACTTTGGGAAGCCGAGGCAGAAGGACCATTTGAGCCTAGGAAATCAAGACCAGCCTGGGCACAAAGCGAGACTGCACCTCTACAAAAAATAAAAAGTTAGCCAGGTGTGGTGGTGCATGCCTGTAGTCCCAGCTACTCAGGAGGCTGAGGCAGGAGGATCACTGGAGCCCAGGAGTTCCAGGCTGCAGTGAGCTATGATTGTACCACTGCACCCTGTCTAGCTTGGGCCACAGAGTGAGACCCTGTTTTAAAAAACAAAAACAGGACCACATGCAGTGGCTCATAACTGTAATCCCAGCACTTTGGGAGGCTGAGGCGGGCGGATCACTTGAGGTCAAGAATTCGAGACCAGACTGGCCAACACGGTGAAACCCTGTCTCTACCAAAAATACAAAAATTAGCCAGGCGTGGTGGTGGACGCCTGTAGTCCCAGCTACATGGGAGCCTGAGGCAGGAGAACCCCTTGAACCGAGGAGGTGGAGGTTGCAGTCAGCCAAGATCACATCACTGCACTCCAGCCTGGGCGACAGACTGAGATTCCATCTCAAAAAAATAAATAAATAATAAAAACATTAAAAAATAAAGCCACTCCATTTTGGACAAAGGAGGGAGAGGAAGTCAGAATGACACCCCACTCCATGCTGGCTGAGGATGTGGGGTACCACCAGGTGTCCCCAAGCCCAATGCTGGCTCCCCAGGGTTTCCAGATGGAGGCTGGGGGACTCGGCCTCCTTGTTACCTTGTACGCTTCAGAAATCCATGTCCCATTCCCGCCTCCCCAACGGCTGCTAGGTCTCTGGAGTCAGGAACTTGTTGGGCCGTTTTCCATGATTTGTGTCTTTCCCCAAGAGTCCACTTGGGATGACCAGCCTCCACTGTTCCTGTGTCCCTGATGCCTGCTGGGCCCTCCTGTGGGTCACAAGTGGCTGTTTGCCCTCCCTGCACCTCCATTTCCTTCTGTAGCCAGCAAAGCCGTGACGCTTACCCCCTGCCTTTTGGGGAAATGGCAGAGATCATTGATAAAGAAATGATTGCCAACAAGTGAATTCTAGATTTAAAGCAGAAACTTAGAAATATCACTAGAGGCCAGGTGCAGTGGCTCATGCCTATAATCCTAGTACTTTGGGAGGCAGAGACGGGCGGACTGCCTGAGCTCAGGAGTTCAAGACCAGCCTGGGCAATACTGTGAAACCCCATCTCTACTTAAAATACAAAAAATTAGCTGGGCATGGCAGCATGTGCCTGTAGTCCCAGCTACTCGGGAGGCTGAGGCAAGAGAATTGCTTGATCCCGGGAGGCAGAGGTTGCAGTGAGCTGAGACAGTGCCACTGCACTCCAGCCTGAGCAAAGAGAGTGAAACTCTGTCTCAAAAGAAAAAAAAAATACACATCACCAGAGGTGCCAGACCCGAGCCCCAGATTCACCTTTCTGCAAACCTAACTGTGTGATGTCACATCTCTCAGGAAGATGAAGAAGCTCATCCGTTACCTGAAACTCAAGCGGCAGAGCCCCCCTGACCACGAGGAGTGTGTGAAGAGGAAGCAGCGGTATGAGGTGGATTACAACCTGGAGCCCTTCGCGGGCCTCACCCCAGAGTACATGGAAATGAGTGAGTGACGGCCGGGGCAGGCAGGTGACGTCAGGATAGAAATCAGGCCAGCATGCCACCTGGAGTGGGGAAGGGCTGCAGGAGCATGACGCCCCGGACTCCGCGGTGCCCAGCATCCCTCCAGAAGCATTAGGCGGGGAGGAGGGAGGTGCAGACCCTGGGATCCTGGTGCTGCTGCTCCCTTGGGTCGGTGAGCATGGCTGTCCTGTCTTCCAGAGGCCCAGGTCAAGCAGCCACGGTCCCCAGGCACAGTCCCCAGCCACAGTCCCCAGGCACGGTCCCCAGGCACGGTCCCCAGCCACAGTCCCCAGGCACAGTCCCCAGGTATGGTCCCCAGCCACGGTCCCCAGGCACAGTCCCCAGGCACGGTCCCCAGGCACGGTCCCCAGGCACGGTCCCCAGGCACGGTTTCCTTCAGTGCAACCCGAACCCGGCCACGGCTGTGCAGCTCTTCCTCCTCCCTCAGTCTCCCTCAGCAGCCGAGGGCTCGGCCCTGCTAAGCTGCAAGATCCTCCTCACTTGAAACCCCCTGCAATCCAAGGTCCCTCGTCTCAGCCCCAAGGCCCTTCAAGCCTCCTACTTTGGGTCCATGACTCATCTCCCCTTCCTGGTGGTGAGCTCCTGAGTTGCAGGAGCCAGGACTTGCTCACCTGTGGGCTGGCGACAGCTGCCCCTAGCACAGAGCAGGTGCTCAAAGGAGACCCAGGGATTAAGCCTTACCCCCCTCAATCGTGTGGCTGGCCAGGAGGATGCCAAGAGGTGGCACATACCTTTAGGGGGTGGCCAAGGAGAACCGGGAAGAGGCCAGGTGCGGTCTGCATGGCTCTGGACTCTCCCTGACCTGGTCACTTACCTCTCCCTCCTGCTCCTGTTCTCTACACATGCTGGCCTCCTTGCTGTTCCCCAGCCCCACGGAGCTTGGGCCACCCCAGGGCCTTTGCACTAGATGTGCCCTGCTGGAATGCCCTCCCCCAAATACCTGCATGACTCACTCTCTCCCTGCCTCCCAGGCTCTATTCCGAATGGTCCCCAACAGAGAGGTCTTCCCTGACCACTGTGTTTGAAAGGGGCAGCCCCTGCCTGACACAGCCACGCCCCCCACCCCTCCTCTGCTTCCCAGCAGACAGCCTCACCCCGTCATCCCTCTTCTGTCTCCCCCTGGTAGGATGGTAGCCTTGCCCTCTCTAACTCCTCATCCCATAGCCCTGCTCCTAGAGCAGGTCCAGGTATACAATGAGTGCTCAGTGTGTGTTTGCTGACTGAATGGATGAGCAAAGGCAGTCAGGAAGACTGAATCAGACGGGGCTCCCAGCATGCAGTGCCCCTGGCCCCCAAGGTCAACTTCTCTAAAATGCCCGTTCCCAGGCTTGTTCCTGGTCTGCTCGAGTTGAGACCTGGCAGGCTGCATTTTGAACAAAGGCCTGGGGTAAGGGCCCCTTAGAGGGCGGGGAGCGTTTCTGTTTAATTTCACTGCAAGTGCTGCCCTGTGCCCCTCCTGTTGGCCGAAGTGTCCACATATGTCGCTCCTGGCTCCCCAGACAATTGTGCAAGGAGCAACCTGCCGTTGACCAGAGGAGAGGAATCTTAAGTGTGGCGTTCTGTGGCTCCTCTCTGTTTTCTCCTGGAATAAAGTCCAAGCTGAACCAGGGTCAGGCCGGTGGGCAAACAGCTCCCAGCTGTTTAAACTAGCATTGGTCACTCGTCCAGGAGGGACGGGGTCTGGGAGGTGGCCTCCCCTGTCTGCAGGGTCACTCCTTCCACAGGAAACCCTAGGGAGAATAGAGCCCAAGACACCAGCACAGCCTGCAGTGGGCCACGAGACTGGCAGCCCCTTCCCTGGATTTGTTTTCCTAGTGGCTGGACGTCACGTCCCGAGTTCCTGATGGGTTGGACAAAGGGGATTTCTGGAGTAGGCGCCTCCTGCCCACATACACAGGGAGTGGTTCACCCGTGCCCCACCCTGCCCCCACTGACCAAGGCACATTTCCACACCCACTGGCTTTCTCCCCACCCCATGGGCTGCCAGTCTGTTCCTCCAAGGAAGGCTCAAGCCACGGATGTGGATAGATGGGGAGAACAAGCCCATTTGGGAATGCCTCACCTCCCCACCCCCCGTACCCTCCCTCCCTGGCCCCAGCCCTGGCAGTGTCTCCAGCTTCCCGGTCATACCCTTAATGCCAGAGTAGGCAGCACCACTCGGAAGTGAGAAAGTTCACCCTGGTGAGTGACCCACAGCCTCAGGCCTCAGCAGCCCCCAGCCCTCATGCACAGCACTCACTACCCCACATAAATGATCCCTCATCTCCTCCAGGGACCTCAGGCAGGACCAGAGAACTCCCACTCCGCCCACCTTGCCAGGGCGAGCAAGACAGCCCAGGGACAGAACTTGCAGGGCACTCCCCGCCATGGCCCAGCCTACATGCTAACAGTGCTCACACTCAGGGCACCCCGCACGGCCTACCCCACATGCTACTAATGCCCACACTCAGCCCGCCAGGCACACGGTGACATTCTGCCGGCTTCCTTGTTTACCGTCTGGCACCAAACACCCTTGGACTGGGTCCTGCTGTGCAGTTCCTGAACCAGCTTTCCTGCTCAGTTCTACTCAGCAACCTTTTCCTGACCTTCTCCTAGGAGCCCAGCCCCATGCTGGATGCGGCATCCAAAGCCCAAGAAGCCCCAGAGCCAGCTCCTGGGTGGGACGATCCCCAGGGGGAGGGCCGCAGGGGCAGAGGCGAGGGACTGTCCTGGGTCCCACAGGGATCCAGGAGGCCTGATGCAAGGGAAAGTTTGGGGTTCTGGAAGATGCAGCCAGGCAGGCAGGTCCCCCGGGTCCCAGGGAGCCCCCATGATGGAAGCAGCAGAGCCACTGCCACGTCCCTTCCCAGCACAGGCAGGGGAATGACCACAGGCTGGGCCTTTGAGCTCACGATGGTCCTTTTCCTTTTGGTGATGATTTTTTTAAATTTGACATAGGCTGGCGAGGTGGCTTATGCCTGGAATCCCAGCACTTTGGGTGGATGAGTTGAGCTCAGGAGTTTGAGACCACCCTGGGCAACACAGCAAAATCCCAGCTCTACAAAAAAGACAAAAATTAAGCAGTCATAGTGGTGTATGCCTGTGGTCCCAGCTACTCGGGAGGCTGAGGTGGGAGGATTCATTGAGCCTGGGAGGTCGAGGCTGCAGTGAGCCATGGTTGTGCCACTGTACTGCAGCCTGGTGACAGACCGAGACTATCTCAAAAAAGATTAGCCATAGCTAAGTGAGCACTCCCTTTATTCAAGAGTCCAACACAGATTCAGAGCAAAATTTGGAATTCTGCCTTCAGTCCACTCCTGGAGGTCACCCAGGGTCATGGAGGGTCTGTCCCAACAGGTGATCCATGCAGGTGGGCTCGTTGGAGGTGGGGCAGCAGCCAGACCTGTGCAGCTCAGCACACGGGGCGGTGGAGTCCCCGCTTATGGGCTGTGGCTCATGGGGTGCTGACTGGCACTGGGCTCTCTCTGCAGTCATCCAGTTTGGCTTTGTCACCCTGTTTGTCGCCTCCTTCCCCCTGGCCCCGCTGTTTGCGCTGCTGAACAACATCATTGAGATCCGCCTGGACGCCAAAAAGTTTGTCACTGAGCTCCGAAGGCCAGTGGCTGTCAGAGCCAAAGACATCGGTGAGTGACCCCACGGGCCGGCAGGACCAGTTCCACATGCGTGCTGGGTTTGGGGAGGGGATTGCCACGCTCCAGAAGCTAGAGCCAGAGCTGACCAGGTGTCCCTCCTGGGGCTCGTCACTCAGCTTTTGCCAGGTAGAGCCTGGGAGGCAAGTGACACAAGATGTGGAGGCTTGCTTAGCCCTGTCCCCACCCTTCCCTTCCTAAGATGCGTTGGTGGGTCCCAGACATCTGAAGGTCTCAACAACCTGCTGCTTTAGGAGGTACAAGAGACTACATTGCCTCTCTGATGGCTGGCGACACCCACCTGTAGCAAGTGTGTGACCCCAGAGCCGGGACGAGACCAACGGGAAAGGAGTGTTAGCTGTTCAGCATGTGCCTTCCTACATTGCATGTCATGGCATCATTTAATGTTCACAAAAGAGAAAAGGAAGGAAGGAGCCCCCCTCTGCAGACAGGGAAGAATAGTCCCAGTCATTGCATGACTTGCCTATAGGAATCAAAGCCAAGATGCAACTCAATTCCAGCTTTTTAACCCCATCACTAAGGCACCTTGACCACGTGGAGAAAGGGTGTGAGGTTGGGAGAATGTATATTTCAGGTCAGCGTAAAGAATAACTTGAGCTGAGCACCATGGCTCACTCCTGTAATCCCAGTGCTTTGGGAGGCCCAGGAGGATGCACAGCTTGAGTCCAGGAGTTCAAGACCAGCCTAGGCAACATGCGAAACCCTGTCTCTACATTGAGCCCAGGAATTCAAGACCAGCGTAGGCAACATGGCAAAACCCTGTCTCTACAAAAAATAGAAAAATTAGCTGGGCGTGATGGTGCGTGCCTATAGTCCCAGCTACTCAGGAGGCTGAGGTGGGAGGTTCAGTGAGCCCACGTAGATTGTGGCTGCAGTGAGCTGTGCCCACACCTGGGCAACAGAGTGAGATCCTGTCTCAAAAAAATAAGTAAAATTAGCTGGATGTGGTGGCGCAGACCTGTGGTCCCAGCTACTTGGGAGGCTGAGGCAGGAGGATCGTGTGAGCCCAGGAGGTCAAGGCTGCAGTGAGATGTGATCATGCCACTACACTCCAGCCTGGGCAACAGAGAGACCCTGTCTCAAAAAAAAAAAAAAAAAAAGAAAGAAAAGAAAAGAAAAGAAAAAGAATAACTTTAATAGTCAGAGGTGTCAAAAACAGAACAGACTTCCTTGTGGGTTAGAGAGCTCCCTGTTACCAGAGGCATTTAAGCAGAGACAGGACGACGATCTGTCCAGGAGGGTGAGGGGTACGGGAGCCCCACGCAGGCCTCCACCAGAGCCAGCCCTCACAGGAAGGGTGATCCCATCTTATCTTATAGTAGGACCCAATTTTCAGGGTGAAAACAAAATTACAAACATACATTCATTTTATCTCAAATTTAACACAATTTTAGTGAGAATAGCACCTTTGTACTAATTATTGGAATAAACAAAAGGTTGGATTACGTATTGGGGATATCACCTTGCTGAAATAAAGATTCCATACCAGCTTGATAAGATAGCTTTGGGTTAGGCTTTTGTAGGCCAAACATAATCTTACAAAAAGTGGGAAACTGACCAGGCGCAGTGGCTCATGCCTGTAATCCCAGCAGTTTGGGAGGCCACGGCAGGTGGATCACCTGAGGTCAGGAGTTCGAGACCAGCCTGACCAAAATGGTAAAACCCTATCTCTACTAAAAATACAAAATTAGCCGGGTGTGGTGGTGTGCGCCTGTAATCCCAGCTCCTCAGGAGGCTGAGGCAGGAGAATTCCTTGATTCTGGGAGGCAGAAGTTGCAGTGAGCCGAGATCGTGCCACTGCACTCCAGCCTGGGTGACAGAGCAAGACTCCATCTCAAAAAAACAAAGAAAGGTGGGAAGCTTTTTCAGTTGTTCCAAGGGCTTCTCCAGTCCTTGGTATGTGTGTCATTCTCGCTGGAAACACCCTTCGGATCACCTCACCCTAGTCCGTGTTCTCTCCTTAAGTTGTTAGCGGCTCTGTCCTGGCTGGAAGCTCTTTGGTCCACACCTTGGCCCCTTGTGGCAAGCCCAGCATCCACTGGTGACCAAATCCACCAATCCTCCACTGTCTGGCTCCAAGATAACTTCAACTCTGGCTTCTCTTAATGCTTGGCTGTCTTGTAGACTAAAACAGATGAAATTGTCATTTTCACAGGTCAAAGACCATAGGATAGCAGTGATTCACCCTGCAGTTCACCCTGCAGCTTCACGTTTGCACTGCGTAAGGCCCTGGCTTTGAAAGGGGCCTGGAAACTTGGGTGCCTTATAGGGAGGGACATCCCAGGGCTCCTGGGTAAGAGGTCATGGCACTGTGTTTGTATACTTTTGCTTCCCTACATCATCTCTTCTCTGGGTGACCCGGGTAATGAAGACTTAGAACACAGACACTCTGTATTAGACTGCCCTGTGAGGTTTTGTTTACATATTTCAAAGGCTTTAAAAGCCATGAGCTACTAACCCTCCAAAGATCCTGCTAACCACCTACATCCCTGTTCTGCCTCTGCTGAGGCCACGGGTGAGCCCCTCGCCCCTCGCCCCTCGCCCCTCATACTACAGCCCTACATGGCTAGAGGTGGTACAAGGCTGAAGCGCTGATTTGCTGGTGCCCTAGGTCAGAGGTCAGCACTTGTTTTCAGTAAAGAGCCAGAGTGAACATTTTAGGCTTCCTGGGCCCAGAAACGACGTCCTCAAGTCTTAGGCAGTGGTTCTCACCCAAAGGCTACACTTTTCATACATTTTCATTTCATACTTAAAAGTGGAAAAGGTCAGGGCCTGGCATGGTGGCTCATGCCTGTAATCGCAGCACTTTGGGAGGCCGAGGCAGGTGGATCACCTGAGGTCAGGAGTTTGAGACCAGCCTGGCCAATATGGTGAAACCCCATCTCTACTAAAAATACAAAAATTAGCTGGGAGCGCTAATTTTTGTGGTGGCATTTTAATTTTTAATGGTGGCAGGTGTCTGTAATCCCAGGTACTTGGGAGGCTGAGGCAGGAGAATGGTGTGAACCTGGGAGGTAGAGCTTGCAGTGAGCCGAGATCACGCCACCGCACTCCAGCCTGGGCACAGAGCAAGACTCCGTTTCAAAAAAAAAAAAAAGGTTATTTTTAGCTGGTGGGACAAGTGAGAAAGAGACTATCGAAAAACAGGCCACCATGGCCGTCTTTGCACACCCGCTCTCAAGAGCAAGGCGAGATTGCACCCCAGGCTGTGCCTCGGCATAGCGCTGCTTTGAAGATCACGCCACAGAGCTGCCTCCAACGTGAACTTTTCTCAGAACCTCAGCCTGTCGTGTCCTCCAGGGAACCCCGGGGGGAAGCCTGAGTGAATCTTCCCTCGGTCCCACTTTCCAGATAGGAAACCGAGGCCCAGGCGGTAACAGAGCTGAGCAGGAACCAGAGAGCTCAAGCCCTGGGCCTCCTGCATGCATAGAGGGTTTGCCTCTGAAAACCTCACCCTGTGTACCAAAGACCCCAAAAGGGGAGCTCCGGGCCCGCTCACCAGGTGCTCCCTGCAGTCCTCGGAAATTCTGGAGCTCCCTGCCCCACGGCAGTAAAGAAAAGAGTGCTACCCCATTCCAGCAGGTACAGCTGAAAACAAAGAGAAGAATGCAGCCCACACTGAGTCCTCAGAAAGGCCCGATGCTCAGGCACCTGACAGTACCCCACCCCTGCCCGCCACCTGCCGCATCACAGTGCGTGTGTGTTTGCTCTGGCGCCCTCTGCTTCGAGAAGCTCTGGCTGTCCCCAGATGGTGGCTGAATGAAGCTTGCAAACCCACCAGGGTGAAAGAGAGCAGCAGCTCAGTGGCCTTGGCTTCCTGCAGTCCCTCTGCAGGCATTGGCGTCCCCACCAGCAGCAGGCCTTCCGCGTGCCTCTTTGGACTCTTTGCACCTGGCTTGTTTTTGCTCAGTTCTTACGGATCAGCTACTCACTTCCTGGTTCCTGTCCGGTTGGCTGAAGGCATAATCTGCCTCCTTTCACTCGTTTGTGTATGGATTCCTTAACCGCAGCCTTTCCTTGAAGAGGCTTTTATATTCCTTCTATGATCCGTGCAGGGCCCCCAGGCGAGCTCCTCGAGGGGACAGAGGGCCCCTGTGGCCCCTGTGACCTGCACCCCGAGGCCCTGGGTGGCTGGGGGAAGCTGTGCCACAAAGCACAGGTGCCTTGATCACCCTGCCATCCAGCGGGTCACAGCAGGGACGCAGCCCACGCGTGGGAATCTGCTCCAGCTCCCCAGCCCTGGCTTCAACTTCCTGTTCTCTTCCTGGTGCTTCACAGCCTGCTGGTGGGAAAGCGCAGCCTCCATTCGGCTCCCAGGCCCTGCCTGTGGGCAGGAGTGGTGGCCTCGCCAAGCACCTGGCTTTGTCCAAATACCTCCCTGTACTGTTCTGGGAAATGGGGCTTAGCATCCCCTAGAGTGGGAAAAATTCCTTGGGAAAGAAACCAAGGAATTTATTTGGGGAAGTAAAAATGAGGCCGTTTTCCCCAACAGGACTGTCATAAAAGAAGCCCACCCAAAGAGTATTGCAAAAGCACAACACCCCCTTTTACTTAGAGATGTCAATGAAAAGAGTCAAACTCTATCAAATATTTGAAGAGATTTATTCTGAGCCAAATATGAGTGACCATGGCCCATGACACAGCCCTCAGGAGGTGCTGAGAACATGGGCCCAAGGTGGTCGCGGTACGGCTTGGTTTTGTACATTTTAGGGAGACGTGAAACATCAATCAGATACATCTAAGATATACATTGGTTTGGTCCAGAAAGGCGGGACAGGGTGGGGCGACTTCCAGGTTATAGGTATATATATATGTGTGTGTGTGTGTGTGTGTGTATGTATACACACACTTTTTTTTTTGGAGAGAGAGTTTCACTCTTGTCACCCAGGCTGGAGTGCAATGGCATGATGCAACCTCCGCCTCCTGGGTTCAAGCGATTCTCCTGCCTTAGCCTCCTGAGTAGCTGGGATTGCAGGTGTGTGCCACCAGATTTGGCTAATTTTGTATTTTTAGTAGATACAAGATTTCACCATGTTTCTCCAACTCGTGACCTCAGGTGATCTGCCCGCCTCTGCCTCCTAAAGTGCTGGGATTATAGGCGTGAGCCACCGCACCCGGCCTATTTTTAAAATTTCTGATTGTCAATTGGTTGAGTTATTATCAATAAAAAGAAAAGTCTGGGTTATGATAAGGGGTTGTGGAAACCAAGGTTTTATCGTGCAGATGAAACCTCCAGGTAACAGGCGTCAGAGAGAACAGACTGTAAATGTTTATCAGACTTAAGGTCTGTGTTGATGTTCGTGCTGGTCGGCTTTTGCTGAATTCCAAAAGGGAGGAGGGCATGAAGAGGCCTGTCCGACCCTTCCCATGCCCCCTGCTTCCTGTCATGGCCTGAATCAGTTTTTCAGGTTAACTTGGGGTTTCCCTGGCCGAGATAATGGACACCATTTAAATGGTTGAGGAGGGGATTAGAATTTTATTTTTAGTTTACACAGATCCTCAGAGCAGTGAGTGTCTCCCTGGAGTGTGCCTCAGAATAACTCGGGGTTCCCAGCCCCACCCCAGGAGAGGCGGATTCCGTGGGCTGGGGCTGGGGCTGGGGTGCCGGTTCTGCATTTCTCTAACATACCCCACGGATGTGCAGGGCCACACGGAGAGTCATCCTCCTGGACGTAGATATCCTGCAGACCTGTCAGGACAGGCTCGATCCAGGCCCAGGAGCGAGGAAGACCCCGCTCCCGGCTCCATCTCATCCCCTCCTCATCCCTCCCATTTCCTGTTGTCTCTCTGGGCCCTCTGGGCAATCACCTGGACAGACCCCCTCGCCTGCCTGAGTCCTGCCCTTCCAAGGCCCTGAGCTCAGGAGCCGTGTCCCTTGGGAGCCCCACAGCCAAAGACTTCAAACCCTACCCCAGGCCCACCCCACCTCAGAGGTCTCAAACTCAGAGCCCCAAGGGCCAGGTGGGCCGCACGCGCAAGTGAGACTAAGTCCTAGGAGTGTTCTTCATGGCCACAGAGCAGTGTGTCCATTCCCACATTGCTTGAAACATTGAACTCTCTAGTCGGGGTCTGGATTTGGATGCTAAGGCGGCCATAATGGAGGTCGGAGGTCGCCGGGAGGCCCCGGCACAGACAGCAGAGCTGCAGCGCACAGCCCGACTGCAGGGGGCGCCCCGGGCATCACAGCATCACAGCATCACAGCCAGCTGTTGCCAAGGAGACGCACCAGCCAGCCAGGACCAGAGCCGAGGAGTCTCGTTTTTTGTTTGTTTGTTTGTTTTGAGACGGAGTCTCACTCATTTGCCAGGGCTGGAGTGAAGTGGCATGATCTCGGCTCACTGCAACCTCCGTCCCCCGGGTTCAAGCGATTCTCCTGCCTCAGCCTCCTGAGTAGCTGGGATTACAGGCGCCCACCACCACACCCAGCTAATTTTTGTATTTTTAATAGAGCGGGGCTTCGCCATGTTGGCCAGACTGGACTCAAACTCCCGACTTCAGGTGATCCACCCGCCTCAGCCTTCCAAAGTGCTAGGATTACATGCGTGAGCCAATGTGCCCGGCCTTGACTTTTTTAAATACATTTTCCCGGTTTTTAAACATCAGTCTGCATTTTTAAGCAGTAGGCAAGCGTAACAAAATGGCCATGTAGCCTGGATGGGGCCTGCCTGCCACTGCTTTGCAGCCTCTGCTCCGGCGCCAGCATCCAGTTGGAAAGGGCTTTCTACGCTCGTGCAGTCACTCAGCAGGCATTTATCCAGCAGCACCCACCTCATGTGCCAGACACCAAGCTAGACCCAGAAGCTACAGGGACATGCAATTAGCAGCCTGCCCCAGGAGCTCGAAGTCCACGGAGGGCCCTCAGCCCTGACACCCAGCCAGGAGAAGCAGGGCGAAGTGTTCCCACTCCTGAGGGAGCACTTCAGTGCTGACTTTGTAGGGCTGTGCCATCCAACCCTCACGCACCTGCGTTCCCAGGTGCTTTATTCAGGATGGGGTGGCCCTAGGGCTGCTAGTGTGCAGAGCCCATGTGACTGCCCCACCATCTGCTCCAGCAGAAAAATAAACTGAGGATCGCTGGGCCCGTGCAAAAGATCAAACGGAGCTACAATTAGGTGATGGCTCTCATGGCCCGAGGACTGGAGACAGGGGTCAGGGAATAGTGATGGTCACTTCTCAAACTGCCCACCAGCAATGGGTTGCAGTGGGTATTTCTCTCTTTCTTTGAGACAGAAGCTTTCTCTGTTGCCCATGCTGGAATGCAGTGGCGTGATCTCGGCTCACCATAACTTCCGCCTCCCTGGCTCAAACTATTCTTGTGCCTAAGCCTTCCGAGTAGCTGGGATTACAGGCATGTGCCACCGTGCCCAGCTAATTTTTGTATTTTTAGTAGAGATGGTTTTGCCATATTGCAAGGCTGGTCTCAAACTCCTGGCTTCAAGTCATCTGTCCACCTCAGCCTCCCAAAATGCTGGGATTATAGTTGTGAGCCTCCACGCCCAGCCTGCAGTGGCATTTTTGACTGATGATGATTGTGACTGTGGTCTGTCATTGAATTGGAGCTGGCAGGGGGCAGGGAGCAAGAGATCCTGGTCTCGGAGGTTTCATCTGAGCCTGTGGTTTCTAGCTCTGGGCCACACAGGGGGCCTGAACTCTTGCTGCCTTTGTAGACCACCAGCATGCACCCCAAAAACGGGGACTGAGAGACTCCCCTCGGCTACCAGGGCAGAAGCGCTATGCACAGCTCTCCCTGCAGCCTCCTGCACAGGCAGGAAGTCCATCTGCTCCGTCTTGGTCCTTTCTGACGAGTGCTGGTTATCACCCATCTCAGAGTTATCACCGGCTCAGGGCATGGAGAGCAGGCCCCAGGATTGGGCTCCCAGCCAAACCACTGCATACGACATTGCTGGGCATGATAGGGTGCAATTAGGGTGAGCCAGGGGTCAGTCCGGGACACTGGACCATTTCCAGGAATTGCAACACTGAGGCCCTGCTTCCTGGGCCATTGAGGGACTCCTTCCTGGGCCCTGCTAGATCTCATGGCCGCTGGGAAGATGAATGGAGAGGCCAGCATGGCCCCGGGCGCTGTGTTGTGATCCTCTCGTTCATCTGTGATTTGGTGCAACCCTGGGTCTTGGAGTAAAGGGAGCAAGGGGGTGTGCAGATGGGGAACGGTTCAACCTGCACTGCTGTGGACTCAGTGCCACCAGCCAGGGGCCCTGGCACTGTTCTTCAGCGGCAAAGCCATGTCTGGCCTAGCCCTGAATACACGTATCCTCCGCCAGAGCTTTGGGAGCTGCACCCCAATGGAATCTTAGTCACTTTAGGAATAAAAAAAAGTTTCATCTGAGCCAACTCGTATTTACACAGGTGCATGGGGAGATTGTGCAGAACCACTGAGGGAGCAGCTGTCTTTAAGCACCTCTTTTAGAAGCTGGTGAGCTTGTCAGAAAGGACTGGTACACACCAGGCCCTGGCACTGACCTGGCTTCCTCAGGACCTGAGCAAATGTCTCTTGGTTACCGTAAGCCTCTGACTGCTGTGAGAAAGCCTGGCCCCTGCAAGGATGGTACCCGCTCAGGCTGCTGCCTGGTAGCTGGAATGACTGAGAGTGCAGGGCTCTTTAAAACTGTGACTTCTTCTTCCCCCAGGAATCTGGTACAATATCCTCAGAGGCATCGGGAAGCTTGCTGTCATCATCAATGTGAGTGACACCAGGGACCTCGGTGGAATGAAGTCCTGGCTGAACTGCCAGGCGGCCAGGGGCCCCTTGGAGAAGGAGCTGGGCGTGGGTCTTCTACCTCTAGCCACGGTGCAGCCCCAGGCTGCCGGGATTCTCTGTAGTTATAAATGTCCCTTGACCGCATGGGGTGGGGAGGGTGCACTCTGGGGAGGCATAAAAAATTCTCTTCAAACTTTTTCTGCAAGTTTTTTGTTTAATTTTTTTTTGAGTCAGAGTCTCACTCTGTGGTCCAGGCTGCAGTGCAGTGGCACTATCTCAGCTCACTACAACCTCTGCCTCCCAGGTTCAAGCGATTCTCATGCCTCAGTCTCCCAAGTAGCTGGGATTACAGGTGCCCACCACCACACCCGACTAACTTTTGTATTTTTAGTAGAGACAGGGTTTTGACATGTTGACCAGGCTGGTCTCAAACTCCTGACCTCAGGTGATCCACCCTCCTTGGCCTCCCAAAGTGCTGGGATTACATTCATGAGCCACTGTGCCCAGCCTTTCTGCAAGCTTTGAGCAAAATTCTCCACCATGGCCACCTTGGGCCCTAAGTCCACTGAGAATAAACAACAGACAGATATAGGAAGGAAGACAGAGACAGAGGGAGAGAAACACAGAGATTCCTTATTGACAATCTTTCTGTTCTCTTATTTGAAGAAAAAAGTTGATTTTTCTCCTTAATCTGAAACATATGGCTGCTCTATAGAGAAGGTTTGGGACATGCTGAAACGGGGCGAGAAGGACGCTCTCATCAGCCTCACACATGGCTCTGCTAAGAATCAGGGCTCCAGGCCCCTCAGCCTCCTCCCCAGCATGGCAGCCCCTTCCAGCCTCTCCTATCCCCAGACCCGCAGGCTAGGATGGCCCGGCCCTCAGCCTTCCCCATCAGGATCTGTCTGACTCTGCCCGTGGCCTGGATCCCCCCTGGGTTTAGCTGTGCCCAGCTGTCTCCAGCATATACTTCAAGCCCAAGGCTGCATCCCAGACATGAGAACCCCAGGCAGCCACAGGGAGTCCGCTGTGCCAGGGCCCCATGGCTCTCGTCCCTTCCACCCTCTGGCTGAGCCCAATCCTTCCCACCAAAAGCTGACACCGTGCCCACGGCGGACACGGGGTGGCTCCCCAGAGCTGACGCTCAATGCCCCTGCAGGGCCGTGATGCCAAGTCAGGGTGTCAGCAGGCCCTGGGGCTCAGCCCCCACAGAGGACAGAGGGTGACACTCAGCCTCGGAGAAGGGCCCCTCAGAGCCCTCTGACAGAGCCCTTTCCCGGCGGGCAACCCCTTCTGCCAGGCACACGCTCCCACCAGACTACAGGGAGACTGCAGGCAGAGTGTGCACACTGGGATGGCTCCTTATCCTGCCCAGACAAGGGAGCACAGGGTCCTGAGGCAGAGCCCACGCTGTGCTGGAGTTGGCGGAGCTGGGAACAGAGGTACATCCTGTCTGCAACAAGTAGGCTCTGTGAGCAGCTGTGGGGCACAGTGGGCATCTCCTGAGGACAACAGCAGCAACAACAATAACGGCAGGCTGAGTGCAGTGGCTCACACCTGTAATCCCAGCACTTTCGGAGGCCGAGGCGGGAGGATCACTTGAGGCCAGGAATTCAAGACCAGCCTGGCCAGCATAATGAAACATAGTGAGACCACGTCTCTCTCTGAAAAAAAAAAAAAAAAAGGTTGGAGCAGGTACATTCACCAGGCGCCTAGAATGTTCTAGACCCTTCTAAGCTCTTTCCACACACTAGCCCACTAGTCTACACACAGCCCTTGGAGGCGGGGACTGTCATGGCCCCATCTGACAGGGAAGACACCAGAGGCATAGAGAGGTTAGGTGATTTGCCCAAGGCCACATAGCCGTGTGAGAGGCAGCCGTTGGGCCTTGGGTTCCTCTCTTGTAAGGGCACCAGCCAGAGCTGGTGCTATAATAGAATGAGCTGGGTGAGGACTTGAGAGCTTGCAAAGCACTTTCCCTTCCTGCCTCATTCCCTTCTCCAACAAGCCCAGAGGCACAGTGCATACATGGTGTGGGGGTTGTTAGCCCTGTTTTGACAAGAAGAAAATGGAGGCACAGAGAGGTTGGGTAATTTGCCCAAGGCCACACAGGCAGCAAGAGGCAGCCAGTGTCCGCCTGCTGCCTTCTCTCCTAGGAGTGCGCTGTTCTGGCGCCCAGGCACTCTCCTTCAGCTGCCAGGGGGCTGAGAGGAGCACCTGTGACCCCGCATCCATTCACTCAGCACGCGGAGGTTGTGTAGCTATGGTCCCCGCCAGGGACAGTGGCACATGGCCAGGGCCCAGTGTGGCCGTGGATGGGTCACCCCCGGTTGCAGCCAGCCCTTCTGTGCCCAGTCTGGGGGTCCCCCTCACTGCCACGTCCCCTGCGCAGGCCTTTGTGATCTCCTTCACGTCTGACTTCATCCCGCGCCTGGTGTACCTCTACATGTACAGTAAGAACGGGACCATGCACGGCTTCGTCAACCACACCCTCTCCTCCTTCAACGTCAGTGACTTCCAGAACGGCACAGCCCCCAATGACCCCCTGGACCTGGGCTACGAGGTGCAGATCTGCAGGTACTGCTCTCTGCTCCCCTCTCTGAAAAGCCATGTTTATTGGGTTTCTGGAAGAGCCCAGGTTTGGACGAGGCTCAAATCAGGGGCAAGTCAAGAAACAACGCAAACTCGCTTAAAAAGAAGAAGAAAAAAAAAAAAAGGCTAGTGCAGTGGCTCACACCTGTAATCCCAGCACTTCGGGAGGGCCAGGCAGGAGGATCACTTGAGCTCAGGAGTTAGAGACCAGCCTGAGCCACATAGTGAGACCCCATCTCTACAAAAAAATAATAATAATTAAATAGCTGGGCCTTCTGGCATGCACCTGTAGTTCTAGCTACTTGGGAGGCTGAGGTGGGAGGATCAATTAAGCCTAGGAATTTGAGGCTGCAGTGAGCTATGATTGCACCACTGTACTCCAGCCTGGACAACAGAGTGAGACCCTATCTATAATAAAATAAATAAATAAATAAGTAAATGCTTGAGGGGAGGAAATTAGAGGTGATTTACCAGTTCCTATAACCAAGAAGCCCAGGATAGCTTCGGGCATGGCTGGATCCAGGAGCTACAGTTTGCCATCAGGCTCCACTCTGGCACCACTTCTCCACTTAGATTTCCTCTGTGTTACATTATTCTTTTGCTGGTGGAAAGGATCCCCAGCAGCTCCTGGCTTAAATCCTCTCTGCTCTGCAGCCCCTGTGGGAAGACCTTCTGTTTCCCAATAGTCAGTGAAAATCCAGGGACTGAGTCTTACTACCCCATCTTGAGTCAAATGTCCATTCCTGAACCAACCACTGTTGCCACGAGGAGGAGGGTTCTCCTTGGTTTGGCCTGGGTCATGTGCCAGGGTGTGAGGTCACAGAGAATTGGGGGGTCCTAAGGAAAACTGAGGTGCTATGACTTGAAGAAGAGGAGACAGATGCTAGCAGGCAAAGCCTTGAACACAGAATAAAGAGGAACGAGCTGGTGCATGTGGCTTCTGACACTGGGAGGACAGGGCTGCTCGTTCCCATGGGAAAGCAGGTTGTGCAACTTCTGCCTGGCCCAGCAGCTGGCACCACAGCCATGGCCCAGCCCGATCCTATCTCAGGGGTTGGCAGCTCAGTGCCAAATAGGCCCCCGGAGACTCCCATCCAGCTCCCTCCAGAAATCAAGCTCTGTGGGCAAGGGCCCTATCTGTTGGGTACCCCTCTGAATTCTCCATCCCTGGAGTGGGGTCTGGCACATAGTAGTTGGTCAATAAATGCTTGTGACATAAGTAAGTGAGGGAATGCCCAGACTGAGGCCCAGAGAGGTCAAGTGATTGCCTAGGGGACACACAGCAAGGTGGTAATTGGAGTGGGTGGCACCAGGGATGTGGGTCCAGGCCGGGGCTATGCCTGCAAATCCAGGTGGCCCTTCTCCTGGTATCCCCGACTGACCTCAGCTTTTAGTGACCAGCAGGGGCACAAACTGCAGCTGAGCCCTTGGAAACCCTGCCCCTTGTGGGGGCGTTTTCTGTCCAGCTTTGGGAAGCTTTTCCAATGAAGGGTGGGGACATCAGCTCCATTCAAGCCAAGTTCCAGCTGATGTGTGGCACCCCCCAGATTCAGGGAGCCGTGGAGGGAGGGAGGCCCTAGGCAGAGACCTCACCCTGACCCCACAGACCCTGGGCGTCTCGGGGTCTCTGTGAAAGAGGAAGGGAGGGGCTGGGGAGAACTGGAGCATGGGCAGTGGTCTTGAATGGGGCGAGTCTCCTTCCTGAGGCTCCAAGCATGTCCACGAAGAGCCAAGGTCAGTGGCAGGGCCTCGGTGGGGCGGGGGGTGTGAGTGAGCTTGACACTCCAAGCAGGAGATCAGTCCGCTACATCTAAAGCTGGTAACGAGAACCGGGGGCAGCTCGCGTTCTCTCCAGATAAGGCGGTGAGGACCAAGCAGCAACCCTGGAGGCGGGAAAGCAGCCCCAGACCTGGGCAGGGCAGGGCGGGCCAGGCCGGCTGCCTGACAGGCCTCTACCTGCACCAATGGAATGCTTAGCTTCGTTCTTTCGCAAATGTTTGATAAGCTGTTTAAGTTACTTTGATAAGATGTTCAGGGTATTGTTTTGCTGGGTGTTTTGGTTGTTGTTTGGTTGGCTTTTTTTAGAGACAGGGTCTCACTTTGCGGCCAGGCTGAAGAGCAGTGGTGTGATCAAAAACTCACTGCAACCTCCCAGGCTCAGGTGATCCTCCCACTTCAGCCTCCCGAGTAGCTGGGAATGCCGGCGTGCATTGCCATGCCTGGCTAATTTTTGTTTATTTTTTTTTTTTTTTTTTTTTTTTTTTGCAGAGACAGGGTTTTACTGTGTTGCCCAGACTGATCTGTGACTCCTCAGCCTGAGATTACAGTGCTGAGGGGACAGGCATGAGCCACCCCTCCTGGCTGATAAGGTGCTCAGGTTTTTTCTTCAGTAGTTTCCCTCAAAGAGGGAATGGACTGCAGAGGTGGTTTTCAAATTGTGTTTCATGGAACCCATCCTGGAGCTCTGTGGAGCATGGGGGTTGGGTTGAGGTTCAGGGAGTTCAAGCTTAGGGAACCCCCTGCCCCCGCCCTGACTTCAACCAAGTAGGCTCTGCACTCTTGGGACCCTACTGGAGTATCCAGTGAGACTTCTTTTGGGAACAAAGGCTCCACTGCTTTTAAAAGTTTGGAATCTCCTGGACTACATGGTCCCTGCCCTTGATTCTGTGAGCCCACAGCTGGGCCTGGGGGATACTTCCTGCCACATGTGTTTTACACGAAGCCCCTCAGGTCCTTCCTGGCCCGTGGGGAGTCCTGACCACCCCCCTCCACCGTGGAGAGACACTCCCTGGGTGCGGGTCCGCAGGCTGCTCGCCCAAGAGAGGGTTGTCCTCCCGGAGGCAGCCGCACACCAAGCTGAGCCTCTCCCAGGTGTCCCTTGAGCTGCCTGGCTCCAGCCAGAGCCTGAGCCCCGCTGAAGTCCCACCCTCGACTCCACCACCGTCTTTTGCAGGTACAAAGACTACCGAGAGCCACCGTGGTCGGAAAACAAGTACGACATCTCCAAGGACTTCTGGGCCGTCCTGGCAGCCCGGCTGGCGTTCGTCATCGTCTTCCAGGTGCGGTGCGTCCCTCTTTGTTTCCGGTTTGAGGATGGGGGCACTAAGGGACCATCCCATGCCCACAGTCTGGAAGGCACGAGCTGCTAAAGCTGGGGGTTCAGAGACTCCTCCAGAGGCCTGGAGAACTTGCTCTGGGACACCCGAGGAGGGGACCTGGCCGACCCCAGGCCCCTTGCACCGACAGGGCCCAAGACAACCTCATGAGAGAGGAAGGCAAAGAGAGGGGCTGGATGAGTGCCGGCAGAAGGGTTCTGACTGGCTGGTGGGTTTAATCCAGTAGAAGTGTCTTTATTGAAAGAGACAGGGGCCAGGCACGGTGGCTCACACCTGTAATCTCAACATTTCGGGAGGCCAAGCCGGGCAGATCACCTGAGGTCAGGAGTTTGAGACCTGCCTGGCCAACATGGTAAAACCCTGCCTCTACTAAAAATACAAAAATTAGCCAGGCATGATGGTGGGTGCCTGTAATCCCAGCTACTTGGGAGGCTGAGGCAGGAGAATCACTTGAACCCAGGAGGCGGAGGTTGCCGTGAGCTGAGATCATACCATTGCACTCCAGCCTGGGCAATGAGAGTGAAACTCTGTCTCAAAAGAAAGGAGAGAGAGAGAGAAGAAAGGAAGGAAGAGAGAGAGAGAAAGAAGAAAGAAAGCAAGAAAGCAAGCAAGAGAAAGAGAGAGAAAGAAAGAGAGAGAGAGCAAGCGGAGAAGAAGAAAGATAAGAAGAAAGAAAGAAGAAAGAGAAGAAGAGAAAAAGAAGAAAGAAGAAAGAAGAAAAGAAAGAAAAGAAGAAGAAAGAAAGAAAGAAAGAAAGAAAGAAAAAGAAAGAAAGAAAGAAAAGAGAAGAAAAGAAAGAAAGAGTAAGAGAAAGAAAAAGAGAGAAAGAGAGAGAGACATGGAGAAAGGGGACTCCACCTCTGTCCCTCTTGCTCTCATACGGTGTCTGTGGTAGCAGGCAGAACCAGGACAGACAGAAGGGCAGTGGGTTCTCAGATGACCCCAGCCACAGCCAACAGCCAGGGGACCCAGCCCCAGCTGGCCCAGCCTCTGGGGTGGGGTCTGGGCCGACTCTCTGAGGCCAGAGGGACTCCCAGTGGAACGGGACCCCCGGCTAGGGTGCCAGCTGTGCACCAGCAGCTGAGGTCCCAAAGAGGGGGCCCCCTGGGCTGTGGGCACTGCCAAGGTTCTGCTCATTGGTGTCCCTATAGCCTTGATTAAGTCGATGCTAGGAAGGCAGTGGGCCAAGGGCTCTGATGCTGGAATCCCCAGGACTGGGTTCAAGTCCCAGCTCTGTCACAGGGCAGGCCCTTCCACTCCTCTAAGCTCAGCGGCCTCATCCATCAGCTTTTCACAGCAAGCAGTGTAAAAGGTGTGTGGGGCTGGGTTCCGCAGGCCAGAGCCTGAGAGCCCAGCAAGGAGGGGTCTCAGCCAGAGACAGCCCAACCTTATCCCAAGGGAGCCCCGGAGCATGCATGGCACCCCAGACCTGGCCTTACCTGGAGGCAAGGCCACCCCTAGATGGGCCGGTCACTGCTTTGGGCTGACCAGGCTGGGAAGAGGGAGATGGGAGGGAGCATACGTTCTGCAGCTGCAAGCATGAGCAGCCAGTCCCAGCCACAGCTGGGGACTGGGAGCGCCAACCAGGAGAAGACACCAATCCAGGGGGCACCAGCACCGCCCATGGCGGGAACCTGCTCAGCCCGGGGTGCTCACACATGCTGGCTGGACAGACGTTCGGCAAACGACAAGATTCCGTTTTTCCATAAAAACTGACTTGTGCTGCCTTCTGTCCACCAGAAATGTCTCCACGGAGGTGGTAGATGTTCAGGGGGGCCCTGGGAGGCTTTGCAAACTAAAAGTTTGATCCATTTGTGGCTATTTCCAGTTTCATGCTTTTCCCCAAAGCCTCGATGCTTGTTAGATTTGGTGATGCGTGACCCATCAGGTCACTTCCTGAGTCTCCTGGTCGAGGAATTCAGAATGACTCAGGTGATTTTCCCAATTACTGAGTTCAGATGCGTTCGAGAAAGTCGGCCAACATTTCCCAAACGCCTGCCGGGTGGTTCTGTGCCTCCTTTATACCTTCTGGGAACTGAGGCCCAGGGAGGTCAACAGGCCAGGAGGTCATGGGGTGGCGCTCCACCAGGTGGGGGCCAGGCAGAGAAGTCGGGAGCACTTCCCCAGGTGCCATCCTCCCCACTGCCACGTGCTGCCTCTCCTCCTTCCAGAATCTGGTCATGTTCATGAGTGATTTCGTGGACTGGGTCATCCCGGACATCCCCAAGGACATCAGCCAGCAGATCCACAAGGAGAAGGTGCTCATGGTGGAGTTGTTCATGCGGGAGGAGCAAGACAAGCAGCAGCTGCTGGAAACCTGGATGGAGAAGGAGCGGCAGAAGGAGGAGCCGCCATGCAACCACCACAACCCCAAAGCCTGCCCAGACAGCCTCAGCGGCCCAGCCCCCAGCCATGCCTACCACGGGGGTGTCCTGTAGCTATGCCAGTGGGGCTGGGCAGGCCAGCCGGGCATCCCGACTGATGGGCACCCTCTCCCAGGGGCAGGCGGCTTCCCGCTCCCACCAGGGCCCGGTGGGTCCTGGGTTTTCTGCAAACATGGAGGACACTTTCCGATAGGACATTTTCCTTTCTTCTTTCTGTTTTCTTTCCCTTGCTTTTGCACAAAGCCATTATGCAGGGGATTGTTTTTAATCTGTAGTGTTCAAGATGAGTCAAAATGATGGCTGGTAATAGGGCAATAAGGTAGCAAAGGCAGGTGCTTTGCAGAAAAAATGCTTGGAAACTTGAGTCTCCCTAGCAGTGTAAAGTGAGCAAAGGCCCCTAGAAACCGTCCTCTGAATCCTCCTAATTCCTTAAGATAGAGGCAAAATGCTAAGCCGAGGCATCGGGCAAAAGCTGGTGCGATGCTTCAGGGAAAATGGAAACCCCAACCAAAAATAATGATTGATTCTGGTTCCAAAAGGTGTCACCTGCCTGTTTCAGAAAAGTTAGACTTTCCATTGCCTTCTTCTCCCATCAGTTCAGTGGCTGAGAGAGAAGTGGCCCATCCCTGAACCACACAGGGGGCGTGGGAGCATCCCAGGTATTCCTGGAAAGCGAGACGGGGGCGCAGGTGTCCCTGATTAAGCAGGAGCCAGCACCCTTGGCATCCCTGGCAGGCTCCCCGCTGTCAGCCACACACCTGCCCCCTCACAGCAAGCTGACCTCAGAGTTGATCGTCTTCCTTATAGGACAAAACCAGTTGACCAGAAAATGGGCAGAGAGAGAGGACCTCGGAAGCGTTTCCACAGATGGTGTCAGGGTTTCAAGAAGTCTTAGGGCTTCCAGGGGTCCCCTGGAAGCTTTAGAATATTTATGGGTTTTTTTTTTTTTCAAATATCAATTATATGGTAGATTGAGGATATTTTTTCTGCAGCTCAAAGGTGGAGGGAGTTTATTAGTTAACCGAATAGCGTTGAGAGGAATTTAAAATACTGTTACTACCAAAGAATTTTATTAATAAAGGCTTCTATTTTGGTAACACTTCTCTATATTTTTACTCACAGGAATGTCACTGTTGGACAATTATTTTAAAAGTGTATAAACCAAGTCTCATAAATGATATGAGTGATCTAAATTTGCAGCAATGGTACTAAACAAGTCTCTGAAATTTCTTGAGCACCGAGAGAAACATCATTTTAGCAAAGGCCAGGAGGAAAAACAGAAATATATTTGTCTCGAACACATCATTGATGTGATGTTGACATTCCCTTTAATCTGCCAACTGTGATCAAAGTTCATAGGTGTCGTAGATTTCCATTATTTGCTAAAATCATGCAATCTGATGCTTCTCTTTCCTCTTGTACAGTAAGTAGTTTGAAATGGGTTTTGTATATAAATACTGTGTTAAAAATTAGGCGATTACCAAAAATCCTTTTATGGAAACCGTTTTTTAAAAAAGTGAATGTACACAAATCCACAGCAGACTGTGGCTGGACATTCATCTAAATAAATTCGAATATACGACACTTTTCCCACTTGAATGCTGTCTGCCTGACGTCCGCCTGGGAAATTCACAGGCCGTCCCCAAAGTCCAGTGGACCCTGCAAACTCAGCACTGACTGACAGGCATCTCTTTCCTTTGGTGCCTGCCTGTGCGTGGCTCTAAATGTTCTTGGGACTTTGTCTCTCTGTGCGTGTGTGCACTTGTGCATGCACACGTGTGTGCCTATTCATTTGCATTTGTTTTGCATGTATCATGTACACTCATGTTCACATTTGCTTGTGTGCACGTGCCTGTGTGTTTACATGTTTGTGTGCATCACGGGTGTATGCATTTGTATTTGCTTGTATGTGCATATGAGTGTGGGTGTGTGTGCGTGTGGACGCGTGTGCTATATGCATGTGTGTGTGTGTCTGTGTGCATGCACATGTGTGTGCAGTGTGTGTGTGCTTGTGAATGTGTTTATGTGTTTGCATGGTTTGTGTATTATCCGTTCTCACACTGCTATAAAGAACTACCTGAGGCCGGGTGTGGTGGCTCACACCTGTAATCCCAGCACTTTGGGAGGACAAGGGGGGTGGATTGCTGGAGGAGTTCAAGACCAGCCTGGCCAACATGGCAAAATCCCATCTCTACTGAAAAAAAAGTTAGACAAAAATTAGCCAGTCATGGTGGTGCACACCTGTCATCTCAGCTACTGGAGAGGCTGAGGCAGGAGAATCACTTGAACCTGGGAGGCAAAGGCTGCAGTGAACCGACACGTGCCATAGCACTCCAACCTGGGTGACAGAGTGAGACTCCATCTCAAAAAAATATAAATAAAGAGAACTACCTGAGACTGGATAATTTACAAAGAAAAGAGGTTTAATTGACTCGCACTTTTGCATGCTTGGCAGGAGGCATGACTGAGAGGTCTCAGGAAACTTAACGATCATAGCAGAGAGTGAAGGGGATGCAAGCACATCTTCACAATGCTTGAGCAGGAGAGAGCAAGTAAAGGGGGCACGTGCCACACTTTCCAACCATCAGATGTCGTGAGAACTCACCCACTATCACGAGAACAGCATGGGGGAAGTGCGTCCCATGATTCAACCACCTCCCCCCAGGTCCCGCCCGCGACATGTGGGGATTACAATTTGGCATGAGATGTGGGTGGGGACACAGAGCCAAACCATGTCAGTGTGCATCACCCCATGGTTCACATGCGTGTTTACCTTTGCCTGTGTTTGTATATGTATATGTGCTGGTGTATGTGTGCATATGTGCTGGTGTGTGTATGTGCACATGTGCTGGTGTGTGTGCATATGTGCTGGTGTGTGTGCATACGTGCTGGTGTGTGTGTGTGCATACGTGCTGGTGTGTGTGTGTGCACATGTGCTGGTGTGTGTGTGCATATGTGCTGGTGTGTGTGTGCACATATGCTGGTGTGTGCATATGTGCTGGTGCGTGTGTGCATACGTGCTGGTGTGTGTGTGCATATGTACTGGTGCATGTGTGTGCACATATGCTGGTGTGTGTGCATATGTGCTGGTGTGTGTGTGCATATGTGCTGGTGTGTGTGCATATTGCTGGCGTGTGTATGTGCATATGTGCTGGTGTGTGTGCATATGGGCTGGTGCGTGTATGTGCATATGTGCTGGTGTGTGTGCATATGTGCTGGTGTGTGTGTGCATATGTGCTTGTGTGTGTATGTGCATGTGTGCTGGTGTGTGTGCATATGTGCTGGTGTGTGTGCATGTGTGCTGGTGTGTGTTTTCATGTGCTTGTTTGTGTGTATGCACACATGTGCCACATATTCCTGTGTGTGTCTGTGTGTGTACTGGGATGAGGGACTGTGGTCACATTTTCTCAGCAGGCTCTTCCAAGAACCCCATATCTCGACCTCTGATCCCACAACCCAACAGACTAGTGTTTAGGATTTCGTGGACCCCAAATTTCTCCAAAACCTTTTGGGACTGACCTTGGGTTGCCAATGTTTTCATCTGGGCAAGTGGGGACAGTTTTTTAGAACCACCACCTATAATCACTATCACTATATATAATCACTATCACTTCATAAAAGAACGTATTTTTTTTAACACCAAAGTGTCAGCAAAGCAGCACAGCGCTTGGGACTGGGCGGCCCTTGGCATGGCCCATCTTCTCTTCACCGCCAGGACAAGGCAGAGCCTCTTCCGACCTGCAGCAGGCCTCGGGCGCTCCCTTGTGCTGGCTCTCCTCAGCACAGCGCCTTGCCACCTTGGTCGGGGCATCCTCCTAAAGCTTGGGCCCCACATTCACGATCCTGTAGGGAGGGCCCAGCGAGAATGGCACCCACTTTCTTGATCCTGTAGGGAGGGCCCAGGGAGAACGGCACCCAGGATCGGCATTGCGGGAACGCCTTCCCTGTGCCCTCTTGTCTCCATGGGTCCTCCCAGAGCCTGGGAGGGCACAGGTGGGGACCTTCAGCCACACCTGATAGATGAGGAAACAGGCTCTTGACAAGATCTCAGGGTGCTTTAATGCCAAGTCTGAAGGCCAGACCTCATAAACATGTATGGAACATTCAAGAAACATTTATTGAACTCCTACTGTAGGCCGAGTGCAATGGCTCATGCCTGTAATCCCAGCACTTTGAGACACCCAGGCAGGAGGACTGCTTGACCCCAGGAGTTCAAGACCAGCCTGGGCAACATAGCAAGACTCTGTCTCTACAAGAAATAAATAAATAAATAAAAAATAGCTGGGCATGGTGGCGAGCACCTGTGGCCCCAGCTACTCGAGAGACTGAGGTAGGAGAATCACTTGAGCCCAGGAGGGCAAGGCTGCAGTGAGCTATGATTGCATCACTCACTCCAGCCTGGGCAAGAGAGCAAAACCCTGTCTCAAAAAAACAGATAAAAATTAGACCAGTTGCAGTGGCTCACACCTGTCATTCTAGCACTTTGGGAGGCCAAGGTGGGTGGATCACTTGAGGCCAGGAGTTCAAGATCAGCCTGGCCAACAGAGTGAAACTCAGTCTCTACTAAAAATATACATATATACAAAAAAAAAAAAAAAGAACTCCCAGTGTGTGTCAGGCATTAGGACGAGAAAGGTGAAGAACAAGGACATAGCGCCTTCCCTCCCACCCACATGACATCCTCACAAAGGAAGTCCAGTGCTGAACCCGAAAATCAAGCATGGAACCAGACAACTTCAGAAAAGGGGCTGCTCATGAAAATCCAGCAGGGCGTGTGCCTGACTGAGGGTGACTGCAGGGAGGCCCCTTGAGACCTGAGCAATGCGGAGCCAGAAACACACACCAGAGGAGCCAGCAGGTGCAGAGGCCAAGGCAGCAGCTGCTGGACGGGCTCCAGGAGCAGAGGGGTGGGGAGGTGACAGGAGACGCAGGAGAGGTGGCTAGAGCTGACTCATGCAGGGCTCTGGCTGAGTGGAGACTTTGAACTTGGTGATAGGTGCCATGGGCAGGACTGGGCGGTGCCTATGAGGGCCGTGGTGGGATCTGACTTATGTTTGAGGTCATGGCCGCTGTAGGGTGGAAACTGCAGCCAGTGGCGCTACTGTACAGATGGGCACAGGAGGCTCGGAGAGGCCCAGGGCTCCACCACAGCCATCCGCAAGCTGGCAGCACACAATCCTTGGACCCAGGAGCCTGGCATGAAAAGTCTTCTACTACTGGTCCCTGGAGTAGTGTGGCTAGGGGCAGGGTTGGGGGTGAGCCCAGTGGGCCCTGAGGTCTGAGGGCACCAGCTACACCACCAGGCCTGGCAATGACACACTGGTGGCCAGCCATGCGGGTTCTGCTGCTCCCCTCTGAGGGTGGAGGCTGACCATGAATAGCATCCAGCACAAGACAACCTCTGTTTGGTAGGCTCAGCGCACGTTAACTTTTGAAGTTAATTTAATATATAAAGACCAGGCATTTAAAGTCCATGTCTGCAAGTTCTCCTGAGAAATCACACCTTCTACTGCACAGTCCCACGTTCGCCAGGTCTCATGCTCACATTCGACTGCAGCCCGGCGGGGCCTGCCCTTCCCGAGTCTCCCCACCCTCCCAAACATGCCTGCCCACTGGCTATGGGGGCAGCTGAGGCTGGGGCCCCTCTAGACAAGCCTCAGACCAAGGTCCCTGTCTGTGGATCTGGAACCAGCAGTGGGATTCAGAGCTTGGCCAAAGTATGTGCTTGAAGCAGGGCTGTCTCCACCCCAAAACTGGACTCAGAACCCTGCCCAAAGCACTCACATTACCAAGTCCCACACACACACTCATCTTCAGGCCCCCACGAGTCATTTGTGTGCCCTCCACCCCAGGTGATATGTGTCCTCACATGTCAGGCAACATTTACCTGCCCGTGTTTTGAAAGAGCCACAGCAAAGAAGATAAATGTTAACACTTGCCAGAAAACTGGCCAGAAGGAAGTACTGGCACAGTGTCAGGCACAGAGGAGGCACCAGGAAGTGCTGAATTAATGAAGAAGCAAGTGAGGAATAGATGGATAGATGGATGGGGGATAGATAGATGAACGTTTGGATGGTGGCTTGATGGATGGGTGATAGAAGGATGGATGGATGGATGGATAAATTGATGGATGGATGTGTGGGTGGATGGATGGATGGATGGATGGATGGATGGATGGATGGTGGATGGGCGGATGGATAAATGCATGGATGGATAGATGGATATGTGAATGGATGGATGGTGGATGGATGGATGGATGGATGGATGGTGGATGGGTGGACGGATGTGTGGATGGATTGGGTGGGATGGATGTGTAAATAGATGGATGGATTGGGTGGACAGATGAATGGATGGATGGATGGTGGATGAGTGAGTGGATGTGTGGGTGAATGGATGCATGATTGAATGGGTGGATGGATGGATGGATGGTGGATGGGTGGATGGATGTGTGGATGGATGGACTGGGTGGATGGATGTGTGAATGAATGGATGGATTGAGTGGATGGATGTGTGAATGGATGGATGGACTGGATGAATGGATGGATGGATGGTGGATGAGTGAGTGGATGTGTGGGTGAATGGACGCATTGATTGGGTGGATGGATGGATGTATGTGTGGATGGATGGTGGATGGATAGATAATGGATAGAAGGATGGATGGATGTGTGGATGGATGGACAGATGGATGGATGCTGGATGAATGGATGAATGGAAGGTGGATGGGCAGATGGATGTGTGGATGGATGAATGGGTGAAAGGATGGATGGATGGATGGATGTGCGGATGGATGTATACGTGGATGGTTGGATAGATGTGTGGATGGATGGGTGGATGGATGAATAGATGGGTAGATGGGTGAGTAGATGGATGGATGGATAGGTGGATGGATGAATAGATGGGTGGATGGGTGGATGGATGTGTGGATGGACGGACTGGGTGGATGGATGTGTGAATGAATGGATGGATTGAGTGGATGGATGTGTGAATGGATGGATGGACTGGATGAATGGATGGATGGATGGTGGATGAGTGAGTGGATGTGTGGGTGAATGGACGCATTGATTGGGTGGATGGATGGATGGATGGATGGATGTGTGGATGGATGGTGGATGGATGGATAGATGGTAGATGGATGGTGGATGGATAGATAATGGATAGAAGGATGGATGGATGTGTGCATGGATGGACAGATGGATGGATGCTGGATGAATGGATGAATGGAAGGTGGATGGGCAGATGGATGTGTGGATGGATGAATGGGTGAAAGGATGGATGGATGGATGGATGTGCGGATGGATGTATAGGTGGATGGTTGGATAGATGTGTGGATGGATGGGTGGATGGATGAATAGATGGGTAGATGGGTGAGTAGATGGATGGATGGATAGGTGGATGGATGAATAGATGGGTGGATGGGTGGATGGATGTGTGGATGGACGGACTGGGTGGATGGATGTGTGAATGAATGGATGGATTGAGTGGATGGATGTGTGAATGGATGGATGGACTGGATGAATGGATGGATGGATGGTGGATGAGTGAGTGGATGTGTGGGTGAATGGACGCATTGATTGGGTGGATGGATGGATGGATGGATGGATGTGTGGATGGATGGTGGATGGATGGATAGATGGTAGATGGATGGTGGATGGATAGATAATGGATAGAAGGATGGATGGATGTGTGCATGGATGGACAGATGGATGGATGCTGGATGAATGGATGAATGGAAGGTGGATGGGCAGATGGATGTGTGGATGGATGAATGGGTGAAAGGATGGATGGATGGATGGATGTGCGGATGGATGTATAGGTGGATGGTTGGATAGATGTGTGGATGGATGGGTGGATGGATGAATAGATGGGTAGATGGGTGAGTAGACGGATGGATGGATAGGTGGATGGATGAATAGATGGGTGGATGGATGGAAAATAGACTGACAACTGAGTCTTTTTGCCTTCGAGCTGAATGGGCCTCAGGATCAAGTTAGCAGGGGTGTTGGTAGAGGAGGTAAGGGGGTAGTAGAAGGTAAACCTGATGCCTTCTGACCTCTGAAGACATGCTCACAGCAAGCAGTTCACCCCCCACTCGCTCACACAGCCTTGGCAGAAGAGCAAATGGCAAAGGGACAGCTTACGCCTGGAGATATAGGACCAGCCCAGGCATTTCCATCCGGCTTCCTCAGATGGGATGGTGTCTGCTGCCCCTGCCAGAGCCTGCCCAGAATGCAGCCATGGGGCAAAGGCTCAGCAGACACTCTGATTTCCTCAGCCCTGCCAAGTCACGTCTTTACTATCATCCATTTCCCTTCCCTTCTCCCCGTCTCCCCCACACAATTTTCATTAAAGTAAAACAAAGAGAAAATTGCACAGAGTGTACAGTCAATCAACTTCCACAAAAAATTACACACTTTTGGGGCTGGGCACAGTGGCGCACACCTGTAATCCCAGCACTTTGTGAGGCTGAGATGAGAGGATCCCTTGAGTTCAAGAGTTTGAGACCAACCTGGGCAACATGGCAAGACCCCATCTCTACAAAAAATAAATTTAAAAAAAAAGCTAAAAATTAGTCAGGTGTGGTGGCATGCACCTGCAGCCCCAGCTACTTGGGAGGCTGAGGTGGGAGGATGGTTTGAGCCTGAGAGATCGAGGCTGCAGTGAGCTGTGATTATGTCACTGTACCCCCAACCTGGGCGACAGAGAAAGAATTTGTCTCCAAAAACAAAAGCCCACTTCTGTAGCCAGGACTCAGACACTGAATGTCAA
Organism: Rhinopithecus roxellana; assembly: GCF_007565055.1. Classification (NCBI taxonomy): domain Eukaryota; kingdom Metazoa; phylum Chordata; class Mammalia; order Primates; family Cercopithecidae; genus Rhinopithecus; species Rhinopithecus roxellana. Next base: position 4,151,352 of record NC_044563.1, on the reverse strand, counting down.
CGCACGTCCTCAGTATCCCCTCAAACTCCTTTCTCCCAGTGGCTGTAGCCACTACCCGGACCCAGTTCCAACCTCTGCAGCAGAAATTCTTTCTCTTGCTTTTGCTTGTTGGTGGCTGCTACCCTCTGCTGGCTGCCTGCAGGAGCTGCACTCAGGGAAGGGAAAGGCCCCGTACCTGGCGTTGTGTTGTGTTGTGTTGTGTTGTGTTGTGTTGTGTTGTGTTGTGTTGTGTTTGTTGTTTTGTGTTGTGTTTTTCTGAGATGGAGTCTCGCTCTGTCGCCCAGGCTGGAGTGCAGTGGTGTGACCTCGGCTCACTGCAACCTCCGCCTCCCTGGTTCAAGTGATTCTCCTGCTTCAGCCTCCTGAGTAGCTGTGACTACAAGCGCCCCCACCACGCCCGGCTAATTTTTGTATTTTTAGTAGAGACAGGGTTTCACCATATTGGCCAGGCTGATCTGGAACTTCTGACCTTGTGATCAGCCTGCCTCGGCCTCCCAAAGTGCTGGGATTACAGGCGTGAGCCACCGTGCCCGGCCTTAGTTTTCCATTAGGTTGGTGCAAAACCACAGTTAGTTTGCACCAACCTAAAATATTTGCTGTGGTGGCAAATTACCACCAACTCTGCGGCCCAAAACAACACGAATGTATTCTCTTACTGTAGGTCAGGTTTCTGGCACAGGCCTCACTGGGCTAAAATCGACGTGCCTACAGGGCTGGCTCCCTCTGGAAGCTCTGGGGGAGAAGCCGTGCGTGCCCTTTGCAGCATCCAGAGACCCTTGTCTTCCTGTCTGTGACCCCTTCCTGGCCACATCTTCATGCTGCCTCTTCTCTGGTTCTTCTTTTATGAGGATTCATGATTAGACTGGGTCTATGGGGATCAACCAAGACAATCTCCCCATCTCAAAGTTCTTAATCTTCATGGTTTTTTTTTTTTTTTTTTTTTTTTTGAGACGGAGTTTCACTCTTGTCACCCAGGCTGGAGTGCAATGGAGCAGTCTTGGCTCACTGCAACCTCCATCTCTCAGGTTCAAGGGATTCTGCTGCCTCAGCCTCCCAAGTAGCTGGGATTACAGGCGTGGGCCACCACGTCCAACTAATTTTTGTATTTTAGTAGAGACAGGGTCTCATCACATTGACCAGGCTGATCTTGAACTGCTGACCTCAGGTGATCCGCCCACCTCGGCCCCCCAAATTACTGAGATTATAGGTATGAACCACTGCACCCAGTCTCTTCATGGCATCTTAAAGTCTCTTTTGCCATGCAGACGAACACAGCTGCAGATCTGGGGATCAGGGTGAGGGCCGGTGGGGATATGGACATCTGGGGTATTCTGTGGACATCTGGGGGTATTCTGTCTACCACATAGCCCTCCCCCTCGGGAAACAGTCTCTTTTTTTGGAAAAAATACTACCCCCAAGGAGAGCCAACGATGCCCACATATTTAGAATAGCCTTGGATGTTAATGACAAAGACCAAAATGGGCCGGGTGTGGTGGCTCACGCCTGTAATCCCAGCACTTTGGGAGACCGAGGCAGGTGGATCTCTTGAGGTCAGGAGTTCGAGACCAGCCTGGCCAATATGGTGAAACTCTGTCTCTACTAAAAATACAAAAGTTAGCCAGGCGTGGTTGTGAGTGCTTTTAATCTCAGCTACTGGGGAAGCCGAGGCAGAAGAATGGCTTAAACCTGGGAGACCAGGGGTTGCAATGAGCCGAGATCGTGCCGCTGCACTCCAGCCTGGGCAACAGAGGGAGACTCCATCTCAAAAAAAAATGTTTAAAGATAAAATAATAATAACAAGCCAGTCACAAACAGACAGAATACTGCAGGATTCCACTTATATGAGGCCCCTAGAGTCATCGAATTCATAGAGACAGAAAGTAGAACGGGGGTCCAGGGACTAGGGAAGGGGAATAGGGCATTACTTAACGAGTACAGTTTCTGCTTTGCAAGATGAAGAGGGCTCGAGATGGGCGGTAGTGGTGGTTTCGACCATGTGAATGGACTTCACGCCACTGACTTGTTCACTTAAAAATGGTTAAGATAAGGCCGGGTGCAGTGGCTCAAGCCTGTAATCCCAGCACTTTGGGAGGCCGAGGCAGGAGGATCACGAGCTCAGGAGTTCGAGACCAGCCTGGCCAATATGGTGAAACTACGTCTCTACTAAAAATATAAAAATTAGCTGGGTGCGGCAGGTGCCTATAATTCCAGCTACTTGAGAGGCTGAGGCAGGAGAATCACTTGAACTCAGGAAGCAGAGATTGCAGTGAGCCGAGATTACGCCACTGCACTCCAGCCTGGGTGACAGAGCGAGACTCCGTCTCAAAAAAAAAAAAAAAAAAAACCAGAATGGAGGTTTCTACCTGTGACTGGGGAGAGTCCCAATAGCTCTGGCGAGTGTTTGGCCTGTAAGACCCAGTCGAGGAGGGGCCTGAACCCCACGGGCTCCCACAACGAGCTCACCATTCATGCCTGACCGGCCACTGCTGAGCTCTGCCATACCAGGGGACAGGGGGCCTTAGGCCCATCAAGAACGAAGAGGAAGCCAAGATGACTTTTTCTCCATTTCAACACCAGAGAGAAAAGGAATTCTGCCGTGATGACAAGATAAATATCTGCCTCCAAAGCCCAGAGAGGTTGGGGGATGCGGCACCGAGGGGCTCTGGGCTTCCGCAGCAGCTGCTGAGTCACAGCTGTGCCCAGGACAAGATCCAGGGCCCCCCTGGGCAAACCCCTCCACACCAACATGCAGCCCCTTCAGGGCCAGGGCCACCTTTTTTTTTTTTTTTTTTTTTTTTTTTTTTGAGATGGAGTCTTAACTCTGTCACCCGGGCTGGAGTGCAGTGGCTGAATCTCAACTCACTGCCACTTCTGCCTCCCAGACTCAAATGATCCAGCTCAGCCTCCAGAGTACCTGTGACTACAGGTGCGTACGCGGCTAATTTTTTTCTGCATTTTTTTGTAGAGATGGGGTTTCACCGTGTCGCCTGAGCTAGATTTGGACTCCTGAGCTCAAGCTATCCACCTGCCTTGGCCTCCTAAAGTGCTGGGACTACAGGTGTGAGTCCCTGCGCCTGGCCCAGAAATGTCTTTCTTACAGTTATGGAGTCAGAGAAGTCCGAGGTCAAGGGTCCACATGGGGGGAGAGTCTTGCTGCTGGCGGGGGCTCTCTGCGGAGTCTGCAGAGTTTGGAGGCGATGCAGGGTATCACATGATGAGGGAGCTTACTGTGATCCTCCCCCATAATAACCCATCAGTCCATTAACCCATTAATGGAGGAGACAAACATTCAAACCATAGCAGCATCTCACACACACATCCCAAGCCAACCTCGGTCCTCCCTCAAGCCCACCCCACCTGTCCCTTCCTGGGTTCCATCAATGAATGGACCAGCCTTCAAACCTTACAGGGTATCCTGCACTCTCGAGTTTATGCATGTCCCCAATCTAAAGAAGGCTGCCACTCTCACCACCTCCACTGCTACCTGCCCTCTGGTCTGAATACACTATCTTTCATTCGGATTATTGCAGTCCTCTGGCTTCTAACCAGCAACCGGCATGATCTTTAAAAATGTAACTCGAGGTATGAGAATCGCTTGAACCTGGGAGGCGGAGGTTGCAGTGAGCCGAGATCTCACCACTGCGCTCCAGCCTGGGCGACAGAGTGAGACTCCATCTCAAAAAAAAAAAAAAAGAAAAAGAAAAAAAGGCTGGGCATGGTGGCTCATACCTGTCATCCCAGAACTTTGGGAGATCGAGGCAGGCAGATTGCCTGAGGTCAGGAGTTCCAGACCAGCCCGGCCAATATGGTGAAACCGTGTCTCTGCTAAATATACACAGTGTAAGAGATTGGTCAGGGTGGTAGGAGAAATTATAAAGATTCAGTTATAGGAAATAGACAGAAACCTTCTTGGAAGGCCGGGAGGTTTGCATAGCGTCAGTAAAAGATTTGGCTGAAGGAAACTGAATTCTCTTAAAAGCTTAGGGTGTAGATACACAGGAATACAGAGGAGTTTGTCCAAATAGCTGGTTTACTCATGTCGTCCTAAAACTGACCCTTGATCGTTCACGGGCAGGACTGCTGTCTCTGAGGGAGGGCGGCCAGATTAATTACCCACAAGTGTGTTGACTCAAAGCCTCTGTCATTAATCTGTGCTGAATAAATGCCTGCAGGGCCAGCTAGTCAGGGCATGCGGCTGGAACAACTCTTTCCGTGAACAGTCCGGCCCCCTAGCCGGTTCATTCCCTGAATACTGGTGTCTGAGTACATTATTCATCTCTAGTGCAGCCTGGGTCTGTGGGTCAGACCCCAGCAAGTTAGCTGGATGTGGTGGCTCATGCCTGTGATCCCAGCTACTTGGGAGGCTGAGGTACGAGAATCTCCTAAACCCAGGAGGCAGAGGTTGCAGTGAGCCAAGATCATGCCACTGCACTCCAGTCTGGGCAACACAGTGAGACCCCATCTCAAAAAAAAAAAAAAAATGTAACTCAAGACCAGGCACGGTGGTCATGTCTGAAATTCCAGCACTTTAGGAGGCTGAGGCCAGTGGATCGCTTGAGCCCAGGAGCTCGAGACCAGCCCAGGGAATACGGCAAAATCCTGTTTCTACAAAAAAAAAAATGAAAATTAGCCGGATGTGGTGGTGCGTTCTTGTAGTCCCAGCTACTCAAGAGGCTGAAGTGGGAGGATCGCTTGAACCCAGGAGGCTTCAGTGAGCTATGACCGTGCCACTGCACTCTAGCCTGGGTGACCAAGCAAGACCCTGTCTCAATAAATAAATAAACAAAATAAAACTGTAACTCAGTGTTCATAGCAGCATTATTCACAACAGCCAAAATGTGGAAACAAAGGCAATGTCCACCCTCCAATGAATCGAAAGACACATTGTGGTACCCAAACACCCAGACAGTGGAATAGTATGCAGCCATAAAAAGGAAGGAGGCTGGGCACAGTGGCTCACACCTGTAATCCCAACATTTTGGGAGGCTGAGGCAAGAGGATCACTTGAGGCCAGGAGTTTGAGAACAGGCTGGCCAACATGGCAAAGCCACGTCTCTACTAAAAATACAAAAATTAGCCTGGCATGGTGGCACACACCTACAATCCCAGCTACTTGGGAGGCTAGGGCATAAGAGACGAGAGTCGCTTGAGCCCGGGCGGCAGAGGCTGCAATGAGCCGAGATTGTGCCACTGCACTCCAGCCTGGGCAAAAGAGCGACACTCTGCCTCAAAAAAAAAAAAAAAAAAAAAAAAAAAGGAATAAAGTACTCATATGCTCTACATCATGGATGAACCTTGAAAATGATGCTGAAAACAGCCAGACACAAAATGCCACATACTGTATGGTTCTGTATACATGGAATGTCCAGAATTGGCAAATCCATAGATTTGAAAAGTCGATTCGGCAGGGTACAGTGGCTCACACCTGTAATCCCAGCACTTTGGGAGGCTGAGGCTTACTGAGGTCAGGAGTTCAAGACCAGCCTGGCCAACATGGTGAAACCCTGTCTCTACTAAAAGACAAAAATTAGCCAGGCATGGTGGCAGGCATCTGTAATCCCAGCTACTCAGGAGGCTGAAGCAGGAGAATTGTTTGAACCCGGAAGGTAGAGGTTGCAGTGGGCCCAGATGGTGCCACTGCCCTCCAGCCTGAGCCATAGATCGAGACTCTGTCTGAAAAAAAGCAAAAAAAAAAAAAAAAAAAAAGCAAAAAAAAGGAGATTCATGGTTGGTGGGGGAGGGGAGGAGTAAACGCTAACGGGGTTTCTTCTTGGTGTGATGAAAATGTCCTAAAGTTAGACAGCAGTAAGGGTTGCACAACCTTGTGACCACATTAAAAACCACTGAAGAGTAACTTTAAAAGGGTGAATTGTATGGTATGTGAATTATATCTCAATTAAAAAAACAAACTCAACTGACATCACCCCCTGCCCCACCCTGTAGTAAAGCTGAGTCCTTGTTGGCTGGTGAGGGCTCTCCTATCTGCACCCCCTCCTCACCTCCAGACCCACGGCCTTGCTGCTCCTGGAACCCCAGCCCTCCCCTGTGCTCTGCTCTTCTGTTCTCCCTGTGCCCAACTCTTCCCCCCACACCTAGGTATCTGGCCCCTCCCAGCCTTCACCTGCACCTTTACAGAGACCCCATCAGACCACCCGGCCCCCCACCCTCCATACGCCCACCCCGTGAACACACTCCCTTTCCCCTGGCTCTTCTGAATTTCTGGCATACTGTATGATTTCCTTATTTTTATTTTTTAATAGAGATGGGGTCCCGCTATGTTACCCAGGCTGGTCTCGAACTCCTGGGCTCAATCAATCCTGCCTCAGCCTCCCAAAGTCCAGGCATTGCAGGCTAAGCCACCATGCCCGCCACGAACTTATCTTCTGGAGCGTGTCGCTTTTGTACTTAGGATGTAAACTCCGGGCACGCAGGGACCCTCGAACTTCGCTACCTGACACAGTAGGCGCTCAATAACGTTGATTTAATAAAAGACTGTTACTTGGCCGGGCGCGGTGGCTCAAGCCTGTAATTCCAGCACTTTGGGAGGCCGAGACGGGCGGATCACGAGGTCAGGAGATCGAGACCATCCTGGCTAACACGGTGAAACCCCGTCTCTACTAAAAATACAAAAAATTAGCCGGGCGAGGTGGCGGGCGCCTGTAGTGCCAGCTACTCGGGAGGCTGAGGCAGGAGAATGGCGTGAACCTGGGAGGCGGAGCTTGCAGTGAGCTGAAATCCGGCCACTGCACTCCAGCCTGGGTGACAGAGCGAGACTCCGTCTCAAAAAAATAAATAAAAAAATAAAAAAATAAAAGACTGTTACTTTGGAAATCATGTATTATTTAAATCACATTTTTAAACACAAATAAACTTCTGAGTAGTGTTTTCTGCACACACAAGAGGTCCCCAGGGGCACCAAAGAACGCATTTTCCACGTTTGTCCCTAAACGTTAATGCGTAAGTAACGTTTGTCACTAACAGGTGTGAGGTCACGTGATGTTCGGGCTGCGCCCTCCCCGGCCCGACCCTGCCCTGCACACAGGAGGGCCGCACCGCGCTTTGCAAACAGGCGGACTCTGCAGGGCCGCGACCGCCCTCACCGCAAGCAGCTGAGCCGCCGGCAGACTCTCTGGATACCCAAGACCGCACCTCCCACCAGGAAAAGAGACGATCCGCCGGGCGCAGGCGCAGAGGCCACGCCCGGCCGCTGCGCCGCCAGCCAGGGCGGAAACGGCTACGGCTTCGCTCGGGGCGCATGCGCCGTTCCCCAAGTTTTCGCGCGATAACAGTCGAAAAGGCGCCCGGGTCGACTTCCGGTAGGGGATCTGGCACCGGAGCGCAGGGCCGAGGGTGGAACGTTGGGCTGCTGAGCAAGCGGCGACACCTGGCCAGGGTCAGAGAGCCGAAGACAGCGGGCGCGCGGACGGGCAGGCCACAGCCCTGGCCCCCTGCAGGCCCCGCCATGGACCCGTTCCTGGTGCTGCTGCACTCGGTGTCGTCCAGCCTGTCGAGCAGCGAGCTGACCGAGCTCAAGTTCCTATGCCTCGGGCGCGTGGGCAAGCGCAAGCTGGAGCGCGTGCAGAGCGGCCTGGACCTCTTCTCCGTGCTGCTGGAGCAGAACGACCTGGATCCCGGGCACACCGACCTCCTGCGCGAGCTGCTCGCCTCCCTGCGGCGCCACGACCTGCTGCGGCGCCTCGACGACTTCGAGGCGGGGGTGGCGGCCGGGGCCGCGCCTGGGGAAGAAGGTGGGCTCCGGGTCGGGGTCGGGGTCGGGCCGAGGGAGCCAGGGCCTGGTCGTCCGAATGTAGGTGCTGCGAGGCTCCTCCCGTTGGCCTCCAGGCGCCTCCCCTTTGCCGGGTTTGATTTGCGTGGGTTTTGTCCGTACAGCCCTGGCTTTGCAGATAGGAGAGCCAAAAACGCAGAAAAGTTCACTTACTTAAGGTTGCAGGGCCTGGACACGCGCAGTTCTTTTTCTTCCACCCCATTCTGCCCAGGTAAATTAGAAAACTCACTGAAGAAAAGGTGAGGAGGAGTCAGAGAAGGTGCGGGGGAGGGGCAGAGGTTGGGTGAGCCTGCTCGCATCATTTCCCTTCTGTCTGGGAATACATCCAGGGAATGCCCTTCTCAGCTGTCTGAGAGTAACACTGTCATTCAGTAACTCTTACCCAGGGGCTTACAGTGTGCCGCTTACCCCTCTAACTGCCAAATACAATTTTCGCTGTAGCCCCGTGGCTGAGATACTGTTACCTGTCACTGTCCGCATTTTACAGAGGACAGGACTGTGGCTCACAGGTCAAGTGGCTTGCGGAAATGCGCAGCCGATAACTAACAGAGCTAGGCTTGAACCAAGCAGTCCGGCCTCCGGATGGGTGGTGGTAGCCCCTGCACTGCCACGCTGGTCCAGTTCATTGTGGAGTGGCTTCCTGTCCTGCTCTCGGTCACTCCCTCTCCACCCTCGCCTGTGGCTTGGGGCAGCTTCCGGGATAGAAATGAGAAACCCTGAGTACAGCGGTTTCTCAGCCCTACCTCCTTGTTCTCAGAGGCGGGAGAGGCTTGGGAGTGCACTGGGGACGCCTCTCAGAGGCTTTCAAACTGTGGCCTGGAGTCAACCGTTCAGTCACGAATCAGGGCATAAATGTGACACCATGGGTTTCACTCTATAAGAACTGGTGCCTGTTCAGGGCAGGATGGACAGAACAGCTCTCTGCCTGAAAACAGTCAAGTCCAGATTTTAAAAAAAGAAAGTGCTGAACAAGCAAAACAGGACGGGATTCATGGATATTTAATGTCTGGAAAAACACTGATAAATTGCATTTTAAAGGTGGTCCACGAAACATAGCTGACATTTGAGATGTGTGTGTGCTTGGTTTATGTCGTTATGTAGTTAACTGTGTGCTGGAAGAAGTACACCAGAACGTGAACAGTGGGTATAGGCAGGTTGGTAGTAGGTGATCTGCCTTCCTCCTTCCCAGAAGTTCAGCATGGCATTTAAGGGTGGACTTTGGCACTGCACTGTCAGGGTTTCAGAACATGGCTCTGCCATCATCTAGCTACACGATCTCAGGAATGTCCTTCAGCTTCCCTGTACCTCAGTTTCCTCATCTGTACAGTCATAACACAGTGCCCAGCCCACACGGCTGTCAGAGCTGCAGGAGCTGGTACACCTGCCAATGGTGTCTCAGAATTGCCAGGAGCGGTCCAAGCAGCACCCTGTCCTGCCTCTCCTTTCCTCTCTTCATGTTTCAGAAATGGCCTTTTATGGTCTTGTGACCAGCTCCCTGATCTCAGTGGTGATGTCAGCAGATGAGGAGTATGGTAGCCAGGGACTGAAGATTGGTGGTCAGTCGGGGCAGCTTTCAAAATAACAATTGGAGTGCCTACTAGTTTCCTGTGATTGCCGTAACAAATGATCACAAATCTGGTGGCCTAAAGCAATAGAAATCTACCCCCTCAGTCTGGAGGTCGGAAAGCTGAGCAAGCAGGGTGCCACAGACCCGCACACCCTCTGAATGCTGTTGGGGAGGGTCCTTCCATGTCTCTTCCACTTTGTGGTGGCTCCAGGCATTCTTTGACTTATGGCCGCCTCACTCCAGGCTCACACAGCCTTCCCTGTGTGTCTCCTACAAGGATGCCTGTCACTGGTGCATCCAGGTCATCCAGGATGATCTCCTCTCAAGACCCTCAGCTTACCTTTGCAAAGACCCTTTTTCCAAAGAAGTTAACCTTCATGGTTTTAGCAATTTCACATGAACATCCCTTGAGGTGACGTCATTCAACCTGCTATAGGGCAGGATGTGGGATCAACCCTATTTTCTTCCCTCCGACAACTCCCCACCCCCTCCCTCAGTGTCTCCTGCCCTCAGTAGGTAGCTCTACTGCAACTTCCTTTGGCACTTGAGTCTTCAGTGGGCCACACCTCCTAGGATAGCATTGGAGAGCAGGGGGTTTGCCTGAGGTGGAATCAGGCCACTCTTGGGCATTTGGTGACAGCCCCTCTGCTGCCAGGCGACTCTAGCCTCTACGGAGGAGCTTGTGTAGGTGCCTCTGTCCCCTGAGCACTCGGCGTCAGTGCTGAAAAGCGCTGGGGAGGATTGTGGGGTTGCTTGTCTCCAAACCCCCGGTAAACCGTTCTGTTCTTTGCTTCTCAGACCTGTGTGCAGCATTTAACGTCGTATGTGATAATGTGGGGAAAGAGTGGAGAAGGCTGGCTCGTCAGCTCAAAGTCTCAGACACCAAGATCGACAGCATCGAGGACAGATATCCCCGCAACCTGACAGAGCGCGTGCGGGAGTCCCTGAGAATCTGGAAGAACACAGAGAAGGAGAAGGCAACGGTGGCCTGCCTGGTGGCGGCTCTCAGGGCCTGCCAGATGAACCTGGTGGCCGACCTGGTACAAGAGGTTCAGCAGGCCCGAGACCTCCAGAACAGAAGCGGGGCCATGTCCCCGATGTCATGGAACTCAGACGCATCCACCTCCGAAGCATCCTGATGGGCCGCTGCTCTGCCCTGGTGGACCGCAGGCATCGGCGCAGCCTGGAGTTCGGTTCTCTCCAGGAAGGTAGCCCAGCACTGTGAAGACCCAGCAGGAAGCCAGGCTGAGTGAGCCACAGACCAGCTGCTTCTGAACTCAAGCTGCGTTTATTGATGCCTCTCCCGCACCAGGCCGGGCTTGGGCCCTGCACAGGTATTTCCATTTCTTCCTCACTATCACTCTGAGCAAGATCCTGTTGTCTCCACTAAACGAGCTCCTACGGGAGTAGCTGGAAAGTTGGAACCGTGTCCAGCACAGAAGGAATCTGTGCAGATGAGCAGTCTCACTGTTACTCCACAGCGGAGGAGACCAGCTCAGAGGCCCAGGAACCGGAGCGAAGCAGGGAGGTGTGGGAGAACTGGGATGTGAACCCCCGCCATCCGGCACCACAGCCCGTACTCATCCACTGTGTCATTCTGCTGCCCCCCCAGTTGGCAGCAAGGCTGTTTTGTCCTATTTCCTTGGAGGCCACTGCGGCAGACCTGGACACTAGGGTCAGGCGGGGTGGCGTGGTGGGGAGAGGCGTTGCTGGGGTCGGGGTGGGGAGACCTGTTTGGCCGTGGTCCAGCTCTTGGCCCCTGCGTGAGTTGAGTCTCCTCTCTGAGACTGCTAAGTAGGGACGGTGATGGTTGCCAGGACGAATTGAGATAATACCTATTTGGTGCTCATGAGTGATTGACACATAGCACTCTAAATCTTCCTTGTAAGGATTATGGGTCCTGCAATTCTACAGTTTCTTACTATTTTGTGTCAAAACTACTATCTTTCTGATAACAGAATTGTGAAGGCAGCGGGATCTTGCGTCTTTAAAAAGCAGTCCTCTTGTTTCTAAGGTAATCCCGTTAAAACACTTGACTTTACAACTTCCATATTACAAGGAATTTTCCATTCCTGTTGGTGATTCTTTCATTTTGGATGTGCTGGATATTCCCAGTACCGCCGGTTTCAGGATCCCTGTCAAGGGCTGCAGCCTGGGATGGGGCGGCTGGATTTCCTGACAACTCACTAGCTGCTCATGAGCAGGGTCTGCCCTTAGCGAATGGTGGTCTGCTAGAGTAGCTTTTGCCGCTTTTAGAATTTCCCTGCCCCACCAAGAGAATCAGAATCAAAGCCAAGTGGCTGTTCTCTTTCCCAGCTCACCAGCTGTGACGTGGGAAAGTCCAGCGTGCCGTGCTGTAGGTGGGATCTCAGCCAAGGCCGCAGGACGCTGTCCCCACTAAGCTGTGGACCCCGGCCTTTGAGCCCCTCCACACCGTCACCTGACACTTCCAGATGCCAGACACCTTGCTAGGAACAAAGGCCACAGCAGTGAATGGGACAGAAGTGGAGCCCCGCCCTGTTTGCCTCGGAAACCTAGCAGAAACAAGCTTTACCCCGTTCATCACTAGCTTGGGTGCCGCCGTGGAGCTGAGCTGGTTGCCATCCCAAAACGGCATGGCCTGACCTCCTACACACTGTGCACCCCCGACCCGGCACACGCCCGCTCTCAAGGCGCAGGTCAGGGCTGGTTCTGTAGAGAACAGACACGTCGCGCCTCACTGTCCTTAAGTGTGAGCAGCTTGGCTTTGGGGAAGAGATTTTCATGCGGTGAGTGGGAAAGTAATCTTTTTTTTTTTTTTTTTTTGAGATGGAGTCTCACTCTGTTGCCCAGGCTGGAGTACAGTGGCATAATCATGGCTCGCTGCGAACTCCGCTTCCCAGATTCAAAGGATTCTCCTGCCTCAGCCTCCCGAATAACTGGGATTACAGATGTTTACTACCACGCCTGGCTAATTTTTTGTAGTTTTAGTGGAGACAGGCTTTTACCATCTTGGCCCGGCTAGTCTCGATCCCCCGACATTAGGCGATCCACCCATCTCGGCCTCCCAAAGTGCTGGGATTACAGGTGTGAGCCATCGCACCCGGCCTGGGTTTCCATTCTCAGTAGTCCTGTCTGTCCTCCCTTCTGGGCCACCACTGTCCATGCCTAGGACAGGGGAGGTGGACCAGCCCCTGGCAGCAAAGCCACAGAGCATGGTGACATGCAGCAGACTTGCTCCCTGGGGAGAACTCAGCATGGACAAGAAACTGCTCCCAGAAGATGGGATTCAAAACCAGGTGGAAACACCCATTTGTTCAGCCAACCCATTAATCCATTCACCAAGCGGCTGCCATAACGGCGCTGGGCGCTGCACTGAGGCTACCGCAGAGCAAGACGGGCAGCTGTCCTCAGGACACAGAGTGTTCTTCCCAAAACCAAAGGGAGCAGTAGAGAACACACATCCGAGGGTACGGAAAACGCAAATGCTTCTCTGAGCACTGCAGGACAGATGACGGCGGCACGTATTTGATCGTGGCAGTTATTTTCTGGATGACAAGCTCTGTATACTTTTTGTACTTCCCACATTTTCGTTTCCTTTTCTTTCTTTTTTTTTTTTTTAATGAGATGGAGTTTTGCTCTTGTCACCCAGGCTGGAGTGCAACGGCGCGGTCTCGGCTCACTGCAACCTCCGCCTCCCGGGTTCAAGCTTCTCCTGTCTCAGCCTTCTGGAGTAGCTGGGATTACAGGCACCTGCCACTATGCCTGGCAAATTGTTGTACTTTTAGTAGAGACAGAGTTTCGCCATGTTGGCCAGGCTGGTCTCGAACTCCTGCTCTCAGGTGATCCACCTGCCTCGGCCTCCAAAAGTGCTGCGATTACAGGCGTGAACCACCATGCCTGGCCCCTTTCCACATTTTCTATGATTTTTTTTTTCTTTTTCTTTTTCTTTTAGAGATGGAGTCTCACTCTGTCGCCCAGGCTGGAGTACAGTGGTGTGATCTCAGCTCACAGCAAGCTCCACCTCCCAGATTCACGCCATTCTCCTGCCTTAGCCTCCCGAGTAACTGGGACTACAGGCACCCACCATTATTCTCGGCTAATTTTTTTGTGTTTTTAGTAGAGACGGGGTTTCAATGTGTTAGCCAGGATGGTCTCGATCTCCTGACCTCATGATCCACCCACCTCTGCCTCCTAAAGTGCTGGGATTACAGACATAAGCCACCACGACCCGCCAGTATTTTTCATTTTTAAAAAATTGTTTGCCAGATACAGTAGTAGGTGTAACCTGAACCATTTGATGGGGCGTGTTCCCGCAGAGCAGGGGAGAACATGGGTGTCAGTCCTGGCTCAGTCCCTTTGGCCCCCATCCCTCTAAAAGGGGCCCCTAGATAAATTTTAATTGCTTGCCAAAATCTGGGGCAACTTGCTTCTCAGCCTTCAAAAATAAGCAGTGAGGCTGGATGCAGTGGCTCAACTGTAATCCCAACACTTTGGATGGCCAAGGTGGGTGGATCACTTGCGGTTAGGAGTTCGAGACCAGCCTGGCCAACATGGTGAAACCCTGTCTCTACTACAAAAATTAGCCAGGCGTGGTGGCACGTGCCTGTAATCCCAGCTACCTGGGAGGCTGAGGCAGGAGAATCGCTTGAACCCGGGAGGCAAAAGCTGCAGTGAGCAGAGATCGTACTTTTGCACTCCAACCTGGGTGACAGAGCGAGACTCCATCTCAGAAAATAAAAATAAAAATAAGCAGTGAGATTTCACCCAGAACCCCAGAGGCCAAGGCCCCAGGTCATTCTGTTGCCTCACTGGCCCACAGAGCCCTTGAACCCAGCTTCTGCCTCTGGTCCTGAGATGTCGCCTCTCACCCCCCCGTCTCTGCAGCTGAGACGGGAGAGGCAGAGGCAGAGCGTTTGCCTGCCACTGACATGAAAGGCTGCTCCAAGGGGAAGGCATTCTGGATCTTCAGAACCTCTCCGGGACAGGACAGCACCACCCCCCCACCCTAAGTGGAGGCTGCTGTAGTTTTTGGACATGGATTTCTTAAAGCAACTTGAAAAACAAATTCCATGTTCTTTTTTTTTTTTTCTTTTACTATCAGGTAGAATTTGTGTTTCTGAAAAAGGTACACACAAATCTTGGACTTACTTGAAAACGAGGTAACAGCCACCTCTTACTCTCTGACTCCTTTTGCCCCTGAGAAAGAAGAGAGAAGACAAGTCCAAAAGTCTGTGCTTTGTGGAGGACTTCAGGGGAATTTGATCAAGCGTTTCCTGAAACAAAGGGTCGACCCTCTGGTCTTCAGGTTCCCGCAGCCTCCCAGCTTCCCGCCCTTCTGCCTTCTGTTACACAGTGCCCCCTCCACGCCACACTCACATTCGCTGCCAGAGTCTCACGGCCACCCCTCTCCAGGCCTCACTCCCTGGTGCTCCTGAGACCACACCCCTCACAAACTGTACTTGCTGAAGTCACAGGCTGCTGCAGCTTTTTTGTTCTGTCGGATCTCTAGGGCATCTGACACCTTCCGTGACCATTCTCTCCAGGAGCTCTTCTCCCCGCTCCCCGCTGTACTCCTCTCAGGCTCCCTCATGCTCTCCCCCAGCCCCAGCCTCACCGCTCCTCTAGGGAGCACAGCCCTTTCGTAACCTCACCCATCCTAGGTCCCTGGTACCTGCCAGGTATCTCTCTAGCCCAGATCTTTCTCTTGCCCCAGACCCCACCTGCCTAGGGGCAGCCTCACAGTGGCTGCTATAGCAAACTACCACATAGTTACCGCCTTAAGCAGCACAAATTTATCTTACGGTTCTGGAGGCCAGAGGTCCAAAATGGCTCTCCCTGGTCTACAGATCAGGTGTCAGCAGGCTCCTCCTGGAAGACCTAGATGAGAATTCATGTCTTGCCTTTTACATCTTCTAGAGGCCGCCTGCAATCTTTAACTCATGGCCCCTCCCTCCATCTTCAGGTCCACAGTCGAGCATCTACCCATCTCTCTGACTGATTCTCCTGCTTCTCTCTACAAGTCACTCTTGTGACTGCATTGGGCCACCTGGATAACCCAGGATCCTCTTCCCATCTCAGCATCCTTAATTTAAACACATCTGCAGAATTTCTTTGCCATGTAAGAGAACATACTCACAGATCCCAGAGATTAGGACATGGGTACTGCTAGAGGCGTGCAAGCCACACCTCACATTCAGCCTCCCTGCAGCCTGAGCCACGTTCCATGCCTGACACCACCGTCTAGTCAGTCGCCCAAGCCACAAACCCTCCTTCCTCTCCCCACTGTCACTCTCTTCCATCAATTAAAACTGAGCCCTGGGCCAGGTGCAGTGGCTCTCATCTGTAACCCCCGCACTTTGGGAGGCTAAGGTGGGAGGATCACTTGAACCCAGGAGTCTTAAGGCCAGCCTGGCCAACATAGGGAAACCTCATCTCTAAAAAAAATAAAAATAAAAATAAATGTAGCTGGATGTGGTCGTGTGCACCTGTGCTCCCAACTACTCGGGAGACTGAGGCAGGAGGACTGCTTGAGCCCAGGAGGATGAGGCTGCAGTGAGCCGTGATCACACCACTGCAATCCAGCCTGGATAACAGCAAGACCCTGTCTCAAAAAAATAAAAACAAAACTGAGCACCAGGTCCTACACTTTGTAACTCACAAGTGTCTCTCCCGTCCACCTCTTCTGCTCCCTGCTGCCACCCCCACTCCCAGTGGGGTCTCAGCCCTTTCCACTGGACAACCACAGTGAGTGACCTCCCAATTCATCTCCCGCCTCTGCCCCCTGCCCCCTCCACTCATCCAGCCTGTCTCCCGTCAGCAGCCAGAAATAAACTGAGTCATGACAGTCCCCTGACTCTTCTTAGAAGCCATGAGCTCTGCCACGTTTTTTCGTTTTATAATTTTTTCCGTGATAATTAATCTGAGTCATCTTGCTGACTGCTTAGCCACACAAATCCTGTGTGAACTGCAATTGGAATCAGACAGGCAAACATGACGTGGGGTACCCTGTGCTCATGCCAGAGTGACCCGTCCCCCAGTGTCTGCTGAGATAAAGGCGAGACTTCTCTTTTACAGGGACATTTGCAATTGAAAGACACTTCCATCAAAGAAGCCCTTAGTTTCTGGAATCATTTACTAAGTTGAGACCCCATGGCAAGAATCATGGATGCCAACCCCAGTAATGGTCACCAAGGAATCAGAGGCCAATTCAACGCATGAATGGAGTCCTCATGGAAAGCCAAATGACATACGATTTAAGTGTTTGAGGTGTGGCTCAAATAGAAAAAGAATATCGTAGGCCATTGGAGTCACCCCAGGCACATGGCAAGCACAAGGCCTTCCAGACTCCCACGCCTCCTTGATGAGTCTGTAGACGTGAAGCTACAATTGTGTTTCATCAAAACAGCGTCACACGTCCTGTTTAATGATTCAGCAGAATGCACTTCTGTTTGGAATGAATTAAAAATGCTGAGCCCGGCGCAGTCCTTCACGCCTATAATCCCAGCACTTTGGGAGGCTGAAGTGGGAGATGTCTTGAAGCCAAGAGTTCAAAAGCCTGGGCTGCAAAGCAAGACTCCATCTCTAAATAGTAATAATAATAATAATAATAAATTAGGCCGGGTGTGTTGGCTCATACCTGTAATCTGAGCACTTTGGGAGGCCGAGGCGTGCAGATCATGTGAGGTCACTAGTGCAAGACCAGCCTGGCCAACATGGTGAAATCCCATCTCTACTAAAAATACAATAGCTGGGTGTGGTGGTACATGCCTGTAGACCCAGCTAATCGGGAGGTTGGGGCAGAAGAACTGCTCGAACCTAGGAGGGGGAGGTTGCAGTGAGCTAAGATCACGCCATTTTACTCCAGCCTGGGCAACAGAACAAAACTCTTTCTCAAAATAAAATAAAAAATAATAAAATAAAATAAATTAGCTGGCCACAGTGGTATATTCCTGTAGTTCCAGCTACTCGGGAGGGTGAGGCAGGGGGATGACTTGAGCCCAGGAGTTCAAGGCTACAGTGAGCCATCATTGCGCCACTGTACTCCAGCCTGGGCAGGAGAGCAAGACCCTGTCTCAAAAAACAAACGAAAAGGAAAAAAGAATAATCATACCTGACGTTAAATATGTGATTAATCTAAATTCTATAAGTTTTTAGGCTTCTCTCTCCCTAATTTGCAATTTTATTGGCGATATATAGTTTCCAAGGGCTAGACACATTGGCTTATATTCCACATCTGGCTATACATTTGTGCCTATTGATGTTGCATTATTGAAACGAAAACCTGGTCATCACTAGGAGTCTGGGACAATGTTTTACGCCTGCCAGATCGGTTTCTGACTGGAGAAGCCCAGCTACAAAGTCCCCATGTCCCTCAGGATGAAATCTTAATCCACGCATCATCATGCATGGGACGGGGTACACAACTGTATGGAGCCCAGCCCAGTGCCATGTTCCCTCCACAGCAAGGCTCTCACCTCACCCCTCCCACCCTCCCCCACAGCCCTTGCCCCGGCTGTTTCCTCTCCCTGCAGCCTTCCTCACTATCCACCCCAAGCCCCCCAGCTCAGAAGACGTTCTTCTGATGCAGCCTTGCCCAGGCACCCATTCTCGCAGTGGAACCCCTGCACCCCCCACCCCTGTCCGGGTCCTGCTCCACCCAGCATGGCTCCCTGAGGGCCGCTTCCAGCACTTTCCAGCGGCTTCTGAGTGCAGGCTTATTCTGTGCTTGCTGAGTGAATAAACAGCAGCGATCAAAGGCCCACTAGTGTCTCTGAGGGGCCTGAGTTCCTTGCAAGCAGGAAAACAAAAGATGCCTCCACCCCAGGGTTTCAGGTTCCTGGATTCCCCTTCAGCTTTCACTTTTGGTTGGGCTGGGAAGTCAGTCGGGCTGGGAAAGCACCAGCCCTGCAGTGGGCACGAGCAGGGCAAAAGGGCGTCTTCTCAGGGGAGCCAGGTATGCCCCTTGGTCTGTCACCCATGCATTGTTTGCCCCTGTGCCCTGAGCCTCTGCTCCCCGCCCCTGATCCACATACCCCTGCCCCTGGTGCCCTTCACTCTGACCAGGCCCAGTGAGCTCCTTCTATAATTTTGCTAAAGAGCAGGTTGGTGCTTTCAGAAAAACCTGTTATGCTTTTACTTTAATGTCCAGTTCACAGAAAAACTGGATGATACTATTTTAGGTAATATGTTTACACACAGAATTTTCTTTACAATTAACGTTTTAAAACTTGCTTAAACCTTCAAAACAATGTACATTTTTTAACTTTTTAATGTAGGTAAAAATGTACATTCTTATGCCTCCTTATAATCCTTTTACCAAAGGTATATTTTACTTTTCTTATATACCTTGCACATAAACTGTTTTTTTTTTTTTCAATAGTTTTATATTCAGGAGGCCTAGTTACTTTTAAATTATACAACATTTTTGGCATAGATTCTTTTTTCATAACATTTTTCTTTTTCATGACTTTCGCAGACAATTCTTCAACATGCCTCAGCTTTCTGAGTTATTACAAATATTTCTTTCTTTGAACAACCAGTTAATTTATTTCAGGGCAAGAATTTACCATGCAATCCTCTTTTTATATAAATTCCGCCCCCTCTTTTTTTTTCCTTTTTTTCTCTCCTTAGGATACTTCTGAACTGGTGAGGGGTGCTCACAACGAGGCTTCCTCTAAAAGTTATTTGTTTTTACTTTGTTGTTGTTGTTGTTGTTGTTGTTGTTGTTATTGTTGTTGTTAGCAAAGCCGTTGCTGCTACAGATTGAATGCATTTGGGCCCTCCGCAGGTTACTGGGTTAAGGATTTTTATAGGAAGGCCTCAGTGCTTTTGGGATACACCCTCATTTACACTGACAACAAAGTGGTATTGGAGTGTTATAGGTTATGGAGAATACCTTCAATTATCAATTATAAGTTTTAAATTTACCTTGGCTTTTAAAGGAATGGGGTACACTTTTTTTCTTAACTACTTATATATCTCTCTCTTTCTTTCTCTCTTTGACTTTGTCTCTCTCTGACTTTCCTTTTACCTCTGTCTCTTCCTCTCTCTCTCTGCCTCTTTCTCTCTCTCTCTCCCTGACTCCCTCTTTGTCTGTCTCTTCCTCTCTCTCTCTCTGCCTCTCCTCTCTGTCTCTTTCCTTTCTCTCTCTCTGCCAGTCTTTCCTTACCTCTGCCAGCCTCTTATGCTGCTGTTCTCTCAACCACTGTGTGTTGGGGACGGGGGGGTCTAAAACCGGCTGTAACCAAGTGTCTATGTACAGGAACTGGTCTGGGTTCCCTGGCTTACATGTTACCTTGTGCCATACCTTTGAAACAAGGGACCTGTCCAGGCTTCTTTCTAATGGCCAGCCTACCTCTAATGCTGGCCAGTCTATCTTACACAAAGTTTTAAGTTTTCCTGGTGTCATAGTACTCTATAGTCTCCCTTAAATTCTTTTTTGAAATTTTTCAACATAGTTCCTAGTAGGGTGGGCTTATTTGTGCCTGACCTATGCTTCTTCAAGACAAAACACCACGCTCACACCACATGCACACCACAAAACAAAGAATGGGTTAAAAGGGCACACACACACTTTTGCAGTTTTCACCAAACCAAAATCAGAGTATCCAGAAATCCCAGCTGGGCCAAAACCAAAACCAAAGTATCAAGCAATCCAAGTCAAGTCAAAAACAGAGACCAAAGTGCTGGTACAGGCACACCGTGGGTGATCAGGCCACACTTCCACTCAAATGGAGTAGGCAACTTCTTAAGACCAGTCCTGTCAAGCAATTTAAACCAAGTCAAAACCAAAACCAAAGTGCCGATAAAGGCACACTGTAGGTAATCAGGCCATGCTTCCACTCAGATGGAGTGGGCAAGTTTCCAAGACTAGTCTTACCAAGTTTTAGATGTCCAGACTCCAAGTGCCTGTTCCTTCCCGGTGTTCAGCCACTGTGTTGATCCTCCACGGGGGCCTGCCACACACTGCTCTGGCGAGGTGTCCTACCGGGGCAAATGCCTACCCAGGAGCGCTCTCAGGATCTGCATCGCCCAGGCTGGTGGGAATCTCCTGCAGGGATGTTCCACAGGGCAGGCTTAAGCTGCCTAAGGAGCTGCCTCAACCATCCGCCAATCACCTCGCTTCCCGGTCAGGGAACCAAGAAATGTAGCAGGACGAACCGCAGACAAAACTCTTCAGACACCAAGTTAAAGAAGGAAGGGGTTTATTCGGCGGGGGGCATCGACAAGACTGCTGTCTCAAGAGCCGAACTCCCCATGTGAGCAATTCCTGTCCCTTTTAAGGGCTCACAACTCTAAGGGGGTGCATGTGAGAGGGTCGGGATCGATTGAGCAAGCAGGGGGTACCTGACTGGGGGCTACGTGCACTAGTAATTAGGTCAGAACAAAACAGGATAGGGATTTTCACAGTGCTTTTCTGTACAATGTCTGTAATCTATAGATAACAGAACCGATTAGGTCAGGGGTCGATCTTTACCACCAGGGTGTGGCGCCGGTCTGCCTGCTTGTGGATTTCATTTCTGCCTTTTAGTTTTTACTTCTTCTTTCTTTGGAGGCAGAAATTGGGCATAAGACAATATGAGGGGTGGTCTCCTCCCTTAAACAGGCTACATGCCCTCACTTAAAAGGCCCAAAGTGGGCCGGGCGTGGTGCCTCATGCCTATACTCCCGTTGGGAGGCCGAGGTGGGTGGATCACGAGGTCAGGAGATCGAGACCATCCTGGCTAATATGGTGAAACCCTATCTCTACTAAAAATACAAAAAAATTAGCTGGGCATGGTGGCGGGCATCTGTAGTCCCAGCTACTTGGGAGGCTGAAGCAGAAGAATGGCGTGAACCTGGGAGGTGGAGCTTGCAGTGAGCCAAGAGGGCACCACTGCACTCCAGCCGGGGTGACATAGCAAGACTCTGTCTCAAAAAAAAAAAAAAAAAAAAAAAGGCATAGAATGGCAAGCTGGATAAAAAGAGAAGACCCAACTGTTTGCTATCTTCAAGAGACCCATCTCTTGAACCCACAGGTTCACAGTAAAGAGGATAGAGAACCAGAAATAAAGCCACACATTTATAACCATCCAATCTTCAACAAAATCAACAAAAACAAGCAAGGAGAGGAAAGAAGCTCCTATTTAATAAATGGTGCTTGGATAACTGGCTAGGCAAATGCAGAAGAATAAAACTGGACCCTTGCCTTTCACCACATACAAAAATTAGAACAGACTAAAGATTTAACTGTAAGCCCTCAAACTACAAAAATCCTAGAGAAACTCTAAAAAATACCCTTCTCAGCACCAGCCAGGGCAAATGATTTATGGCTAAGTCCTCAAAAGCAATTGCAACCAAAACAAAAATGGTAAGTGGGACCTAATTAAATGAAAAAGCTTCTGCACAGCAAAGAAACTATCAACAGAATAAACAGACAGCCTACAGAATGGGAGAACATATTTGCAAACTAGGCATCCAACAAAGGTCTAATATCCAGAAGCTATCAGGAACTTAACAAGAAAAAAAAATAATTCCATTGAAAAATGGGCAAAATACATGAACAAACACTTCTCAGAAGAAGACACATAAGCAGCCCACAAACACATGAAAAAATGCTTGTCATCACTAATCATCAGAGAAATGCAAATCAAAACCACAATGTCGCTTCTGTAGTCCTAGTTACTCAGGAGGCTGAGGCAAAAGGATCACTGGAGCCCAGGAGGCAGAGGTTGCAGTGAGCCAAGATCACACCACTCCACTCCAGCCTGGGTGACAGCAAGACCCTTCCTAAAAATAAAATAACCTAAAATGAGCTACCATCTCATACAAGCCAGAATGGCTATTATTAAAAAGTCAAAAAACAACAGATGGTGGCAAGGCTGTGGAGAAAAGGGAACATTTACTTATACACTGTTAATGGGAATGTGAATATGTACATTAGTTCAGCCACTCTGGAAAGCAGTTTGCAGATCTGTCAGAGGACTTAAAACAGAACCACCATTTGATCCAGCAATTGGATTGCTGGGTATATACCCAAAGAAAATAAATTATTCTACAAAAAAGACACAAGCACTTGTATGTTCCTTGCAGCATTATTCACGATAGCAAAGACATGGAATCAACCTAGGTACACATCAGCGGTGGATTGGATAAAGAAAATATGGTACGCCAGCCCCAGTGGCTCACGCCTGTAATCCCAGCGCTTTGGGAGGCCGAGGTGGGTGGATCACCTGAGGTCAGGAGTTCGAGAGCAGCCTGGCCAACATGGGGAAACCCCTTCTCCATTAAAAATACAAAAATGAGGTGGACTTGGTGGCATGTGCTTCTAATCCCAGATACTGGGGAGGGCTGAGGCAGGAGAATCACTGGAACCTGAGAGGTAGGGTTTGCAGTGAGCCGAGATTGCACCACTGCACTCCAGCCTGGGAGACAGAGCAAAACTCCATCTGAAGAAAACATACAAACAATTTAAGCCAGTTTGAGTTGAGCTTTCTGATATTTGCAGTGAAAGGCATCATAGTGCTACATGTGGAAATTTAAAATATGGTAAAATGGTGTTTCAAACGTATAAGAACAAATCATTAATGGGCTTGGCACAGTGGGGAAAATTGTGGCATTCCTACCTCACTCCTTCTACCAAAATAAATCCCAAATGGATACAAGATATGAATGGAAAAAAGAAAAAGAAGCTGCAAACCTGGGAGAATTTTATTGCTATTATGATCAGGAAGGAGAGGGCTGTGAAATAAAACCCTGACCAATTTGATTGCTTAAAAAACTAAAAATGGGCCGGGCGTGGTGGTTTCACGCCTGCAATTCCAGCACTTTGGGAGGCCAAGGCGGGTGGACCACCTGAGGTCAGGAATTCAAGACCACCGTGGCCAACATGGTGAAATCCTGTCTACTAAAAATACAAAAATTAAGTAGGCATGGTGGCAGAGATTGCGGTGAGCGGAGATTGTACCGTCGCACTCCATCCTGGGCGACAAGAGCAAAACTCTGTCTCAAAAAAAAAAAATTGTTGTAAACAAATTTGAGAGGCAGATAACCACCTGTGTTCCCATTTTATAGTGAAAGAAACGAAATGTCGGTTACAGAGCTTCCCCAAATCATTCGTTCGTTCACTTTTTGACAAGTATTTATTGAGCACCTACTAAGTGATAAACGTAGCCAGGACCAGAGGGATGTCCCTGCCTTCGTGGAGTTCCCATTCTAGCAGGACATCTGAGGAAAGATGGTGGTGGCAGGCAGCCAGTTGGAAGGGGCTGGGATAAAGTGCCTTCTTGGCAGGGGGCCAGGCTGTATGGGGGCCAGGCCTGTATGGGGGACAGCCTGTACACAGCCTGGAACCAGGAGGGAACAGGACTCCTAGAAGGAACTGAAGGGTCAAGGTGGCTGAGGGCTGGGCGAGGCTTGGGTGGGGCGGCATAGCAGCGGAGGTTGGAGGGCAAAGGTCCCTCCGTCATTCTAAGATTCGAGGAAGGAGGGGCCTACCCATCCGTTGGGATACCCTGCCCATGTCTAAGAAATGTGCCAGGCTCCAGGCCAACCTTGTGTGCCAGCCTCCTTTGCAGCTCGAGCTGGCCGGAGGCCTCGGGGCCCCGGGGCCCAGACAGGGTCGGTGACACAATCAAGCTCGTTTCCCAGGCTGGCAGCAGAGATGTCAGGTTTCTGAACATGCAGGGGTGCTGTGTTGGCATTTGGTGGCCGGCCCCCGTGGCCGAGGCAGCTCACTTGTCCTTCCGAGGCCTGCCAGCTGCCTACTGTCCTTTGACCACTTGCTTTTCTGCTTAAACAGCTTCCAGCCCTGTTCTGTTTTGTCTTCTGGTTCTGTTTTGCAGCTAGAGCCTGTATGAGCTTGGTTTTGTCCCAAGGGCCAGGGCAGGGCCCTAAAGAAGTCCAGGCAGGGAGGTCAGATTTGCATTTTTCAAGCCTCAGCCACAGGGTAGGCTGCAGGGTGCAAGGGAGGATGTGGGAAGCCAGGTTAGGAGGCCTCTGGAATGGCCGAGGGGTGGGGGGATGGTGGCAGAAGAAGGGGCGTAGGGCAGTTTGAAGCGAGGGCATGCATTTGAGGGGTGTTGGGGGCTTGGCATGAGTATGGGGCATGGACAGTGGGGTTGGCATGAAGGAGGCTGAGAGGAGGGGACACAGAGACCATGTTCAGGGTGAGGACAGAGCTACAAAGGCGATGACCTGGTTTTGATCAACCCTGAATATGAGGTTCCTCAGGAGGTGTCTGGGGGCAAGGGGGTGTGTCCCAGGGTCTGGAGGAGAATTCCCTGAGTGTGGGAATGTCTGGCCAGGGAGAGCTGGGCAGACCCCATGAGGGCCTTTCAGGGCAAGGACAGGGGGATGAGGTATTGAGGGCTGGACAGTGACAGCTCAGGAATCAAGCCCTGCACCCGCTCCACGCACACATGCAGCTTCAGTTTCAGAACACGCGTGGAAGGGATCTTTTGGAAACTCATCCAAACTGCAGACACCCAGGTCCCTCCATCAGGGAGTCCGACTCAGTCCCAGGTGGAGCTCAGGAATGACTCCACCACTGCTGCAAGCAAAAGGACGATTTCGCCTTCAGCTGGTACGCACTACTAATCGCTCTATCTCATCTTCCCAACCAGATTGTTCAGGACAGATACTGTAACTCCTCTTTGATCTCAGACTGCTGGTGAAAAGCAGGTTTTACAGACCAGGGCCACAGGGGGCGCCTCCTGCAGAGACTCCAGGTGGCGCCCAGGCCCCGAGATGACTATTCTCACCCTTTAACCCCCAGACTTGGACCCCTGAGGGCACACAGTGTGTTCCCCTGGGGAAGTGGGTGGTCTGCTGGTGAACTGAATGCCCAGAAGAGCTGAGCCCCAGATTTAAAACCTGCCTAGTGGCCAGGCGCAGTGACTCAGGCCTAGAATGTGAGCACTTTGAGAGGCGGAGGCAGGCGGAACACTTGAGGTCAGGAGTTCAAGACCAGCCTGGCCAACATGGCGAAACCTCGTCTCTACTAAAAATACAAAAAGTAGCCAGATATGGTGGTGGGCACCTGTAGTCCCAGTCTCTCGGGAGGCTGAGGCAGAAGAATGGCCAAGATTGCGCTAATGAACTCCGGCCTGGGCGACAGAATGAGACTCTGTCTCAAAAAATAAAACAAAATCTGCCCCGCCCCTCCATACACCACGGAATATGACCCAGCCATAAAAAGAAGGAAATCCTGACTTTGCTGCACCATGGACGGAGCTGGAGGCCATTACCCTAAGTGAAATGACACAGAACCTGGAAAGCCAAAGCCGCCTATTCTTACGTATGAGCAGGCGTTAAGCATTGGGTACCTGTGGGCACACAGAGGTACACTGCAGACTGCAGAAGGTGGAAGGGCAGGACATGCCTTATTACTCTTCTCTAGCATCAACGGCAACACAGATCTGAAACCAGGATGCCTTATGTCTCCCTAAAATGTAGAAAAACAAACTATGCCTTGACCACCTTGGGCCCATGTTGTCAGGACTCCCTGAGGCTGCCACAGGCACGTCCTTAACCTTGGCAAAATAAACTTTCTAAACCGATCGAGACCTGTTCAGATGCTTTTTGGTTTACAGGTGCTACTTGGTGATTTGAGTTCTTACTTATCCTGAGATACTAATGCAATATCCCCATGCTTTTCGGGACTGGGAGGAAGGAGAGGACCCAAGGCTAAATACAATGCAGTTCCAGACCTGAAGGAGTTCCTAATGGGAGAGACAAACAGGGAAATAATTCCACATGAAAACAAACTGAGTCCTGAGAGCTGAAGTGATTTATCAAGTCACAAGGTGCAGCTAGGACTTCAACCCAAGGCTCCTGACTCCAAGGCCCATAGGGTTTCCAGCACACCAAACCGCCTTTCCAGAGAGGGGGTCCTTTGAGTTGGTTTCCTAGGACGAGGAGGAGTTCATCAGGCAGCAAGCAGCTCAGACACAAGGGAACAGCAAGTGCTAAGGCCAGGGTCACAGAATCAGAGGCGCCTCCCAGAGGCAGCAAGCTTGTAGCAAACCGGTTCCAGGAAGACTCAGGAGAGGACTTAGAGCCTGGAGGAAGGGCCGGGATTTTATCTTTTAAACACCAAGGAGCCGGCAGGCTGGGCGTGGTGGCTCAAGCCTGTAATCCCAACACTTTGAGAGGCCGAGACAAGAGGACTGCTGGATCCCAGGAATTTGAGAACAGCCTGGGCAACATGGTGACGCCCTGTCTCTATGAAAGATTTTAAAATTAGCTGGCATGGTGGTGCACATCTGTAGTCCCAGCTACTCGGGATAGAAGGATCCCGGGTTCTTAATGATTACAGAACCTCCCTGGCAGCCCTGGAAAGCTTTCATCATGGTTGCCTTTGTATGAGAAAAACAAACTTCTCTCATTGAAGCCACTGTGATTTGGACACTTCAGACACCTACACAAAGCTCACCTTGATTGAAACAGTGTCACTTGGAATAATCAGGAGGTGGCTATGAAAAGGAATGCAATAAAAAAGTGACATTCTGAAACTCCTCATACACTCCACTGCCTTCCAGACTCTGAACCTGAGGGCTACTCACTTTGTTTAAGAAGACATTAGTCATCACTAACCCGAGATGAAATCTCACTTTGTTCAGAGGGACTGACCCATCATTGAAAAGGGAAAGACGTTCTCACCGCGTGACTCAACACCAGTTCAGTGCCAAGTTCCTCACCTCACCATTTTTTTTTTTTTTTTTTTTTTTTTTTTTTTTTTTTTTTTTTTTTTTTTTTTTGAGGCGGAGTCTCGCTCTGCCGCCCGGGCTGGAGCACAGTGGCCGGATCTCAGCTCACTGCAAGCTCCGCCTCCCGGGTTTACGCCATTCTCCTGCCTCAGCCTCCCGAGTAGCTGGGACTACAGGCGCCGGCCACCTCGCCCGGCTAGTTTTTTGTATTTTTAGTAGAGACGGGGTTTCACTGTGTTCGCCAGGATGGTCTCGATTTCCTGACCTTGTGATCCGCCTGTCTCGGCCTCCCAAAGTGCTGGGATTACAGGCTTGAGCCACCGCGCCCGGCCTCACCTCACCATTAACTAGAGTCATTGACTGTTACACCTGCAGGCTGAACATACCTCCCCAGGATGAAGTGTGAGTCCTCAGCATCCCAGGGAGGTTAGTGTCCTCCTGAGGAGCTCCAGCCTAGGGGGTGCCTCCACGTCCAGTCTGGAGCCGCCTCCCCACTCCCGCTCCCCAGGGCCCAGCACGTTCAGCCGTCATGAGTGTCCCAGCTAGAGTCAACCAGCAGAGGATGTTTAGTGTCTCACTGTGCCTTCAGAAATGCTCCCCACCCTCGGGAATTCCAATGCCCACTTCTCTGTCCTGCCGCACTCCTCCTCGTTGCCTATCTCTGTTCAGATGCCCCAGCGGATCACCGTTCAGTAGACATCTACCAGGCACTCCCTGTTCGGGGGTGAGTGTTGGCTATGGAGTTAGCCACCAGGAGCCTGCCTCCTGCTGACTGGGCAATCTGGGCAAGTTATTTAGTTTCTCTGCCTCAGTTCTTCTTATCCGTAAAATGGGGATAGGAATGGCACCTTCCTCAAGGGTGTTGGTGAGGGTTAGACCAGTTGATATGCTAAGTGCTTAGAACTCATTAACCCCCTGGGACATCTCAGCTGCTGCTGTTGTCTGTCAGTCTAGGAGGCTAAGGGATCTGCTTTCATGGAGGGATGAAGTGACTGTCTAAAACCTGCTGCAGATAGAGCTTCGGCTTTAGCCTCTGTATTAAGCGTGACCCATGGGGGTATGGGTTGGATGGTGGTCGACTTACTTTTTTGCTGGCTTCCTCCCAACATGACAGCCTGAGGGCAGCTAAATTGCCCACTTGGTGGCCTGTGAGTCACAAACTCACCCAGGTTCAAAAGGAGGAGAATTACACTCCAGACTTTTTGTTTTTGTTTTTGTTTTTGAGACAGGGTCTCGCTCTGTCATCCAGGCTGGACTGCAGTGCTGCGATCTCAGCTCATTGCAACCTCCGCCTCCTCACACCTGGCTAATTTTTGTATTTTTGGTAGAGACAGGGTTTCACTGTGTTGTCCAGGCTGTAAACTCTAGACTTTGATGGGGCAGTGGAAAGGTGGGAAATTGGAAAGGTGGAAAGTGGAAGGGTATATGGGACAGGAGGCACTGCTGCAGCCACCTTTTGGGAGATACAGTCCGCCACAGATGATAGCTCTCCCGTCCGCTGGGAGGGTTATGGCTGTGAAGCAACTGGAATATCCTTTTCTGTTTTTTGTTTTTTTTAAAGAGATGGGGTCTTACCCTGTCACCCAGCCTGGAGTGCAGTGGTGCAATCATGGCTCACTGCAGCCTTGATCTCCTGGGGTCAAGCAATCCTCCTTCCTCAGCCTCCCAGATAGCTGGGACTACAGGCTTGAGCCACCACATCTGGTGCCTGGAATATCTTACCTGCCCATAAGGAATCTCTGTGGTGACCACAGCTGCACCATTGCAGGTTGGCTGACCACATCTGTCCCTTCTCTTCCTATCCCACCTCGGTGCAAGTCGCACCGTGTTTATGGTCCACAGGAATCAGCTCACAGGAGACAGCTGGACAAGCCAAGAATCCATTGGTCCACATGGGGTGGCCAACCATTAGGTGGAGAGCAGTGAATGGAGCAGTGAGCCCAGGCCAGGTGAGTGGGTGGAGGCACCTGGGACCAGCACAGGATGTTACATGGGAGCTGGGCATTCAGAAGGGGCCTCGCCATTAAGCCGAGTGAGCCCGTGGGGCCACACGCCCCCACCTCCTCCAGGAGGGAGGGATACATCATCAGCGTGGAGCCTGGGAACCCTAGCAGCCTATTCCAGATCCTGCCAGAGCCTGACCACTTGATTTCATCTCCCTTCCAAAGTAGTGGCACTTAATTAAGAATTTCTAGGTCACGCGCAGTGGCTCACATCCATCATCCCAGCACTCTGGGAAGCTGAGACAGAAGAAAAAACTGGAGGCCACGAGTTCAAGGACAGCTTGGGCAACATAGTGAGACCTACCCCGTCTCTACCAAAAAAAAAAAAAAATTGTTTTTTTCATGAGCTGAATGTGGTGGCATGCACCAGTGGTCCCAGTTACTCGGAGGCTGAGTCGAGAGGATCACCTGAGCCCAGAAGTTGGAGGCTGCGGTAAGCTATGATTGTGCCACTGCACTCCAGCCTGGGTGACAGAGCACTACTCTGTCTCTAAAAAATAAAATAAAATAAAATTATAAATAATTAATTAATAAATAATTTGGGAAAAGACTTACTATCTAAGAAATCTTTCTCCCGCACCCCAGGGCCCCTGGTTTACTTTCACGTCTCAGGAAATAAGAATCAAAAAAGTCACTTTCCTTGAGTGGAGGGAAGAAGGGAAGGCTGGCCAGACCCTGGGCCTCTGTCTCCTCCCTCCGTCTCAGCCATCTGGACAGAAGGGGCCTTTATTTAACCGGATGCTTCTCCACAGTCCTGTCACCCAGGGTTGCAAACTTGTCCTGTGGTCTCTTGTGGCCTCTGACATGTGGATCGGGATCAGCAGTTCTGAAGCCGATGGTCCCCTTCTTTAAAACGGTGCTAAACACATGTATCATGTAAATTACCATCTTAACCTTGTGAAGCATGTAGTTCAGGGGCCTTAAGAACATTCGTGGCCGGGCACAGTGGCTCACGCCTGTAATCCCAGCACTTTGGGAGGCCGAGGTGGGCAGATCACCTGAAGTCAGGAGTTCAAGACCATCCCGGCTAACATGGTGAAACCCCGTTTCTTCTGAAAATATAAAAATTAGCTGGGCATGGTGGAGTGCATCTGTAATCCCAGCTACTCAGGAGGCTGAGGCAGGATAATCACTTGAACCCGGTGGGTGGAGGATGCAGTGAGCCAAGGTGGTGCCACTGCACTCCAGCCTGGGCGATAGAGTGAGACTCCCTCTCAAAAAAAAAAAAAAAAGAAAGAAAGAAAGAAAAAGGAACATTCACAATGTGGCACTACCATCACCACCATCCATCTCCAGAATTCTGTTCCATCTTCCCAAACGGAAACTCTATCTCCATTAAACACTAACTCCCCATTCCCCCGTCCCCGAAACGTGACAACCACCAGCTTCTTTCTGTCTCTGTGAATCTGACTACTCTAGACACCTCGTGTAGGTTGAATCTTACAGTACAGACAGACCCCCATGTCTATGTGTCCCAAATCCATGGATTCAAGCACCCACAGATTAAAAATATTCTCAGGCCAGCCGCGGTGGTATACACCTATAATCCCAGCACTTTCAGAGGCTGAGGTGGGAGGGTCACTTGAGCCCAGGAGCTCAAGACCCCATCTCTACAAAAAAATATATATATATATATTATTATTATTATTGAGACAGAATCTTGCTCTGTCTCCCAGGCTGGAGTGCAGTGGTGCAATCTTGGCTCATTACAACCTCTGCCTTCTGGGTTCAAGCAATTATCCTGCCTCAGCCTCCTGAATAGCTGGAATTACAGGCACCCGGCCACCACACCCAACTAATTTTTGATTTTTAGTAGAGATGGGGCTTCACCGTGTTGCTCAGGCTGGTCTTGAACTCCTGACCTCAAGTAATCTGCCTGCCTTGGTCTCCCAAAGTGCTGGGATTACAGGCGGGTGCATCTGTAGTCCCAGCTACTTGGGCGGCTGAGGTTGGAGGATTGCTTGAGCCTGAGAGATCAAGACTGTAGTGAGCCATGATCATACCACTGCGCTCCAGCCTGGGTGACAGAGCACAACCCCGTCTCAAAGAAAGAAAGAAGGAAGGAAGGAAGGGAAGGAAGGAAAGAAGGAAGAAAAAAAAAATGCAGAAAAAACTTTTTACAAAGTTCCAAAAAGCAGAACTTGAATTTACTGCGCGCGGAGTATCGCACTGAATCCACGCAAATGAAGCGATGCGTAGGCATTTTATTCGGTGTTACGAGCCATCTAGAGATGATTTAGAGTCTACAGGGGGACATGTGTAGGTTATATGCAAACACTACTCCATTTTATATAAGTGACTTGAGCATCCGAGGATTTTGGGATCCACAGGGGGTCCTGCAGTCACCCCTCTGTGGACAGGGAGTTGTATTTGTCTCTTTGTGTCAGGTTTATTTCACTGAGCATAATATTCTCAAGGTTGGCCGGGCGCGGTGGCTCAAGCCTGTAATCCCAGCACTTTGGGAGGCCGAGACGGGCGGATCACGAGGTCAGGAGATCGAGACCATCCTGGCTAACACGGTGAAACCCCGTCTCTACTAAAAATACAAAAGACTAGCCGGGCGAGGTGGCGGGCGCCTGTAGTCCCAGCTACTCGGGAGGCTGAGGCAGGAGAATGGCGTAAACCCGGGAGGCGGAGCTTGCAGTGAGCTGAGAACCGGCCACCGCACTCCAGCCTGGGCGACAGAGCGAGACTCCGTCTCAACAAAAAAAAAAAAAAAAAAAAAAATATTCTCAAGGTTTATCCATGGAGTAGAATGGGTCAGAATTCTGATGCCCCTTTTTATAACACACATCTTGTACATGTTCTCTTTTCTCTCTCTCTCTCTTTTTTTTTTTTTTTTTTTGGAGACAGGATCTTACTCTCTCTCTCACGTTGGAAGTGTTCAGTGGCATAGTCTTGGCCCACTGCAGCCTTGACCTCCCAGGCTCAGGCGATCCTCCCACCTCAGCCTCCTGAGTAGCTGGAACTACAGGTGTATGCCACCATACCCACCTAATTTTTGTATTTTTTGTAGAGATGGGGGTCTCGCTATGTTGCCCAGGCAGGTCTCAAACTCCCAGTGTCAAGTGATCCTCCTGCCTCAGCCTCCCAAAGTGCTAGGGATTACAGATGTAAGCCAGCGCATCTGGCCCCTCTTCACTCTCCTGAAATGAAATGTCTAAAATGATCTAGAACGCTGCCCTGCCCTCTGCCAGTAGACATCCAGTAGAACCCACCATGACAAGCAGGCCCCCATTCCGCATTTCCAGAACGTTCTCTAACTGTCATGCAGTGTGACCCCCAGACCACACTGAAAACCACTCCCCCAAATGAAGTTTTTTCCTAAGGAGCCCAGATGACTTTGTTCCTCATTATCTTCCTCAAGTCTTAGACCCCGACATCCCTATAAAGAGTCTTCCTTGCCGGTAAATAGCATGTGCAAAAGGCTTCCATGGGCGGCCCACCAGCCCTACAACCAACCTTGGCTTTGGCTTGGCTGAGAACCCACCCACAATTTCCCCTCTATCATCAGTGACCACTCTCATTTCAAAGATGTGGAAAGTAAAGTTCAGAAACAGATGAAGACATCGGGACCGACATATCCTGCATGCCTTCTAGGTGTGCACGCAGTGTGTCTTTACTGCTCCCAGCATCCTGGGTAGAGAAGACATCATCCCATTTTTACGGAGGTAAAAATTGAGGCTGAGCATGGTGGCTGACGCCTGTGGTCCCAGCACTTTGGGAGGTCGAAGCAGGCAGATCACCTGAGGTCAGGAGTTCGAGACCAGCCTGGCCAACATGGTGAAACCCCATCTCTAGTAGAACTACAAAACTTAGCCGGGTGTGTCGGCTGACGCCTGTAATCTTGGGAGGCTGGGAGGCTGAGGCAGGAAAAGAGCTTGAACCCGGGAGGCAGAGGTTGCTGTGAGCCAAAACCACACCACTGCACCACTGCACTCCAGCCTGGACGACACAGTGAGACTCCATCTCAAAAAAAAAAAAAAAAAAAAATTGAGTAGCAGGGCACCAAGGACCTTTTCTCTGGGTCACAAAGCTATTGGGTGGCAAAATGAGAACCAGGAGGTAGAACTCCTAATTCTAAGCCACTACCCGCTACTGCCTCTGTGACGAAGGATAGAGGGGCTGGGATCCACTCTCCCCACAGCAGCTGCGATCGAATCAGAAAGCAGGCTGTGCACCCAGATGCTGGGAGTCAGTGCTCAGAGGAGGAAGAGGAGGCCATGGTGCACAGGCCAGTCACCACAGTCCTGGCACAGCCAGGTCTCTGCCGTGCACTGCCACAGCCCACCTGGCTCAGTTCATGGCCAGGAAGGCATGTTCCTTCCATCAGCAGGACGTGAATTTTTTTTTTTTTTTTTTTTTTTTTGAGACGGAGTCTCACTCTGTTGCCCAGGCTGGAGTGCAATGGCATGATCCTGGCTTATTGCAAGCTTGGCCTCCCGGGTTCATGCCATTCTTCTGCCTCAGCGCCCGGAGTAGCTGGGACTACAGGCGCCCACCACCATGCCCAGCTAATTTTTTTTTTTTGTATTTTTAGTAGAGACGGGGTTTCTCCGTGTTAGCCAGGATGGTCTCCATCTCCTGACCTCGTGATCCACCCACCTCGGCGGATCTGGGATTACAGGCGTGAGCCACCGCGCCCGGCCAAGCAGGAGGTGATTAACGAACACCAGGTGAGGACGAGCAGGTAGAACAAAGTCAGAATCTCAACTAAGCCTTCGAGATTGTGTCAGGCTCATTTCCCTGCGAGGTCTGGTCTCTGTCCCACTCTGGGGTGTCAGCTTCCCAGAGACTCGCCCAGGTCTCCTACCTTCCGAGCTCTTGCCCTGCTGCTGCTTTCAGCCCTGCCTTTCACAGCGGCTAGGTGCCCACTCCTTAGCCTGGCATTCAAGGGTGCAATGCCAACTTTAGCTTCACCCCAATTTCGTGACACAAACCCTCCACTCTGGCCAAATTCCTCCCATGCCATGACTTTCCTGCCTCTGAGCCTCTGCCTATGATCCCCCCACTGCCCCCCAGGCCTGCCCTCCTCACCCATTTCATCTGTTAGGCTGACAGGGCAGGTTTGAGTCCAATGCACCTGATTCCAATCCCTGACTTCTCCAGCTTATCAACCTGTGAGGCATCAGGCAACCTCCTGAATCTCTCTGAGCTTCTTTTTTTTCTTTTTTTTTCTTTTTTTTTGACAGAGTCTCATTCTGTTGCCAGGCTGGGCTCACTGCAGTCTCCATCTCCCGGGTTCAAGTGGTTCTCCTGCCTCAGCCTCCTGAGTAGCTGGATTACAGGCACTCGCCACCACACTGGCTAATTTTTGTATTTTTAGTAGAGACGGAGTTTCGACACGTCGGCCAGGGTGGTTTCGAACTCCTGACCTCAGGTGATCCACCCGCCTCAGCCTCCCAAAGTGCTGGGATTACAGGCATTAGTCACCGTGCCTGGCCTGTCTCTCTGAGCTTCTGTGTCTGCACATAAAATGCCACTGAATTCAACTCATTTTTATTGAGCTCCTACTGTGTCTACAACAGTCTGGGGATTTAGCAGTGAAGAAAGGTGATTTTTCTTTACTGCCTCTCCTTTTGTACTTTTAAAATGATGTACCATGTGCAGGTAAAATTTATTTTTAAATTTTATTAAAATAAAAATTACCAAGGTAATGAGACTTAGAAAGAGGGAAAATATTAATATCTTACTCCAGGGGCTTCTACGGGGGTGAAGGGAGGCAACCCAGTCAAGTGTGGGGCCTGGGGCCCGGCAAAGAAGTGCCCACTAAACGGCAGCCATCGTCAAAATGCTGCCTTCTCTGAGGCTTTAAGGAGCCTCCCGCAGTTAAACCTGGTCCTCACCCCCACTGGAATGTGATGGCGCCTTTGTTTGTACTATGTCATTTACTCACCTACCCATCTACCTCCCTGTCCTCCATGTATCCACCTACCCACCCAGCCATCGCTCATACTTCCACCCACTCATTGATTACTTATTGCAAACCACCTTAGCCCATTTTGTGCTGCTATAACAGAATAGCATAGGGTAATTTATTTATTTTTATTTTTATTTATTTATTTATTAAGACAGAGTCTTGCTCTGTCATCCAGGCTGAAATGCAGTGGTGTGATCTCGGCTCACTGCAACCTCCACCTCCCGGGTTCAAGTGATTCTCCTGCCTCAGCCTCCCTAGTAGCTGGAATTATAGGCATGCACCCCCACGCCTGGCTAATTGTTGTATTTGTAATAGAAATGGGGTTCCACCATGTTGACCAGGTTTGTCTCAAACTCCTGACCTCAAGTGATCCCTCTGCCTCAGCCTCCCAAAGTGCTGGGATTACAGATGTGAGCCACTGTGCCAGGCCAAGGTAATTTATAACGAACTGAAATTTATTGGCTCACAGTTCTGGAGGCTGAGAAGTCAAGGGGCCACATCTGGCAAAGGCTTTCTTGCTGCATCATCCCATGGCAGAAGGCCTGAAAGAGGGTAGGGAGTGGGGCAAGAGGGAGCCAAACTAGTCCTTTTATAAGGAACGCACTCCCCAATGATGGCATTAATTTATTCAGGAAGGCAGTACCCCACCTCCCAACACTGTCACATTGGGGATGGAGTTTACAGCACATGAACTTTGGGGGACACATTGAAACCACGGCACACACCTGCCATGTGCCAGCTCTTCTGCCAGATGGGTAGGAGAGAATGATACAAGAGTTCCAATCTTCCCCTCTTAGAGGTTTCTGCTGGGTAAGAGAGAGAGGACCCCCCGTGAAAAGGGGAAGTATTTGCTACACAATGTACAAGCTTTGTAGATTATATGCAGAGTACATGTGCTCCATAGAGCAGGTGGCACAAGCAAAGGACTTGCAGAGAAGGGACATCAAGTTGAGGCCTGAAGACGGTCCCAGCAGATGAAGGCAGAGGAGCGGACATTCCATGGACAAGGCAGGAGGTAAGAAGGTGTGTAGAGAAGAGAAGAACAGCCGGAATGTGGAGTTTCGTGTTGAGAGCAGCGAGGGGCTGGAGAGGTGACCAAGGACCTCATAGATTATGTAAGGAATGTGATCCTTGTCCCAGGAGCAGGCTTCAGAGGGCTTCTAGCAAGGGAGGGACATGAGAAGATTCTGGCGTTGGAGAGAGAACTCTGACTGCACTGTGGTCACCAGGTTGAAGTGGACAGGATTGGGTTTGGTGGTGATGGTGTGTGGAAGCCATCTGGCAAAGCTGGAGCAGAGATTCCCCAGGCAGGAGGGGTGCTGGGGGTCTGCAGCAGAGCATGGAAGTGGGAGCAGAGAATGAGGAAGGTCAGAAGATTCCCCCAATCTTTTTTTTTTTTTTTGAGATGGAGTCTAGCTCTATCACCTAGGCTGGAGTGCAGTGGTGCCATCATGGCTCACTGCAACCTCTGCCTCCTGGGTTCCAGCAATTCTCCTGCCTCAGCCTCCCAAATAGCTGGGATTACAGTTACCACCACACCCAGCTAATTTTTGTATTTTTAGTAGAGACAGGGTTTCACTGTGTTGGCCAGGCTGGTCTCGAACTCCTGACCTTGTGATTCACCCGTCTCGGCCTCCCGAAGTGCTGGGATTACAGGCGTGAGCCACCGTGCCTGGCCTCCCCTCAACTTTTTACCAGAAAAATTCTTACCTTCCTGAAAAGTTGAAAGACCAGTACCACAAACACATTTGTCTCTCCCTAGACTCAACAATCTAATATCTCCAGCTTTGCTCTCTCAAGACATAGCAAAGTGGGTGGATTTTCTTTTTCTGTACCATTTGAAAGTCAGTGTCAGGCATGGACATCAGCTTCACCCTGAGACCCTCAGCTGCATCTCCTGAGAATGAGGGCATTTTTCTCCTGAATCGCAGAACCAGTATCGCACCACGGAAACCCAAGAGGGGTGACGGCTGCTGTCCCAGTTTGTGTCCAGATTGTCCCGAGTGTTCCAGGATGGCCTTTCATGGTTGGGCTTTTGTTTTGAGAGCCGGGGTCCCATCAAGATCCCAGGGTCACATTTGGTTGTCTCTTGAGTCTCCAAGGAAGACTCTGGTGGTGGAATGTGCAGGGCTTGATGAGTCACTGGGTTTCAGGGGTGGAGGGCAAGGAGGATCCGGGCGATGACCGGGTTCTGGTTTGGGCAGCCGGTGGTGCAATCCTTGGCATGAGGAATTCTGGAGAGGGAACAGATGCCAGGGAGAGTGGGTTTTGGAAGGGCCGAGTGTGAGGAATTGTCTGGCTGTCAGGTGGGAAGCTCAGGAGATGGTGGTGAGATATAGTGAGGGCTGTGTTAGCTTCCTGGGGCTGCCAAACAAATGACCGGAGTTGGGGTGGCTTAAAGCAACAGAAATGTGCTTTCTCTTAGCTCTGGAGGCTGGAAGTCCAAAATCTATGTGTCAGCAGAGTCCTGCTTTTCCCAAGGGCTCAAGGGAAGAATCCTTCCTTGTCTCTTCCAGCTCCTGGTGGTTTTCAGCAATCCTTGGCGACGCCTCCAGTCTCTGCCTCTGTTTCGGCACATGGCCACCTTTCCTCTTGTAGTTCACATAGCCCTCTTATAAGGACACCAGTCATTAGGTTTAGGGCATACCCTCCTGCACTGTGACCTCATCTTAATTTAACCAATTACATCAGCAAAGACCCTGTTTCCAAATAAGGTCCCATCCTGAAGTTCCTGGTGGACACCGAATTTGGGTGGCACCTTATCCAACTCAGTATACGGTCAGCAGCATCTAAATGGTGATGGAGACGGCAGGAATGGCTGTAACTGGCCAGGGAGAGCAGATAGAGGGGGAGGAGAGGGAAGGAGGGGAAGGGGCCCTAGAAAAGAACCAGGGGGGCCGGGCGCAGTGGCTCATGCCTGTAATTCCAGCACTTTGGGAGGCTAAGGCAGGTGGATCACCTGAGGTCAGAAGTTCGAGACAAGCCTGGCCACATAGTGAAACCCTGTCTCTACTAAAAATAGAAAAATTAGCCGGGCGTGGTGGTGGGTGCCTGTAATCCCAGCTACTCAGGAGGCTGAGGCAGGAGAATCGCTTGAACCAGGAGGCGGAGGTGACAGGGAGCTGAGATCGTGCCATTGCACTCCAGCCTGGGTGACAAGAGTGAGACTCCATCTAAAAAAAAAAAAAAAAAAAAGGAAAGAACCAGGGGGCTTAGTCAGTCTGGAAGGGAGGAGGGTGTGGGCTCTACAGGGTCAAGTGCTGTGGGGTGTCAAGTAGAGAAGGGCTGAGCCACATGCAGCCTCTGGATTCCACGATGAGCTGGCCGGAGACTTTGGCAAGAGCAGTGTCAGGAGACCGCTTGGGGAAAACCCAGACTGCATGGAATTTTGTTTTTACATTTCAGACCCTGGCCTCATAGACCTCTTTTTTATTTGTTTGTTTTTTGAGACAGAATCTCGCTCTGACACCCAGGCTGGAGTGCAGTGGTGCCATCTTGGCTCACTGCAACCTCTGCCTTTTGGGTTCAAGCAATTCTTATGCCCCAGCCTCCTGGGTAGCTGGGACTACAGAGGTGCACCACCACACCTGGCTAATTTTTGTATTTTTAGTAGAGGCGGGGTTTCATTATGTTGGCCAGGCTGGTCTCAAACTCCCGGCCTCAAGTGATTTGCCTGCCTCGGCCTCCCAAAGTGTTGGGATTACAGCTGTGAGCCACGGCCCCGCCCTCGTAGGCCTCTTGAAGGCAAGTGGAATAAGTGGCTCTTCTTACGTATTTATCTTGCTGTTGTCAGTTCTTCCGTCGGGCTGTAAGCCCCTCCAGATTAGGCGCTACATTAGGTTTTGTTCCCTGTAACTCTCCCAGACCCCTGTAGGACCCGTGGCCTCCTGTGAGCATCAGCACTCGCAGCCCCAGCATGTCTGCCCCGGACTGTGCTGAGAGAGGGTTCCTTATAGGGTAGGAAGGTACCAATTTCAGCTGCAACTATTGACCCTTTTTTGTGTGACTTCACATACGTGGATTTGCTTATTGAACCCTAACCCTAATCTCTAGTAGTAGGAGAGTACTATAGTACTAAAATACCACAGGAGTACTATTGTTACTCCAACATAGCGGGTGAGGTAACCAAGGCATAGAGAGGTCAAGTCGCGCAGGAAGTGAGGGAGCCAGGATCCAGACTCGGTGATCTGACTCCGGAGAGCACAGTGCCTTGCAGAGCACAGGGCTTCATGTTGACCATTGAATGGGTTCCAAGGTCATCAGCAGATCTTAGGCGGACTTGTGGATGTGCTCCTCGAGCTCCCTGGAGTTCTTCTGGGTCTGACCTCACCCGGGGCCTGGCTACACGTTGTTCTTTACTTCCTGGGATAAACAGCAAACACTGACCCTGAGTACTGTGCGCCATCAGAAGGGCAGGTGCAGGCCCAGAGCAGGGGGCTTCCAACCTAAGCATGATCATGCTCCCCACAGAGCCCCTGCAGACTGGAGACTTTGACCCCACAGGTCACTCGCAGCCTGCCCACCACTTTCTCACCGCACCTTTCACGTCTCAGGTGTGCTTCTTTCAGCTGAAAGCCCCAGAGGGACCACGCCTAGCCCTTCCTGGCTCAGCTGCCCCATAGTGGTGAGGTTTTCTGGTTTATTTTTTCAGTTGTTATTAGAGGTCTTCGTTATCTTTCTCGTGAGTGACTAAAGCCTATTATCCCTAGGCAAGTTCCTGCCTGGCGGGTGGGTGGGAGCCTCCAGTATGCATCTTCTCCCACACCGCCCCCGGAGCCTGAGCTCACACAGCTGGGGTGGGGAAGAACCTGCTTGCGGCCCGTGGGAAAGCTGGGGAAGGAGGGGAGGCTTCTGTCCATGCT
This sequence comes from Rhinopithecus roxellana, assembly GCF_007565055.1. Lineage (NCBI taxonomy): Eukaryota > Metazoa > Chordata > Mammalia > Primates > Cercopithecidae > Rhinopithecus > Rhinopithecus roxellana. The sequence goes on along the minus strand of NC_044563.1, from coordinate 4,111,545 downwards.
GAGAGGGCAGCTGCCGTGCCAGCCTGGCCAGGGGGCTCTTCTCTGCTGTTCTCTAGGTGTCCTGGAGACCACAGGCTGCTCCCAAAGTGAAAGGGATGGGACAAAGGGATGTCCTTCTTCCCTCTTGCAAAACTCTTGCACCTGAGGTAGAGTAAATCTGAGCTCCCCCCTACCCCAGATCTTTGGGAAGAAGGTAAGGGACCCATGCCAGGTGCAGTGTCTCATACCTGTAATCCCGGCACTTTGGGAGGCTGAGGGGGGCAGATCACTTGAGGTCAGGAGTTCGAGACCAGCCTGGCCAAAATGGTGAAACCTTGACTCTACTAAAAATACAAAAATTAGCCGGGTGTGGTGGGGCACGTCTGCAATCCCAGTTACTAGGGAGGCTGAGGCAGGAGAATTGCTTGAACCAGGAGGTGGAGGTTGCAGTGAGCTGAGATTGAGCCACGGCACTCCAGCCTGGCGATAGAGCAAGACTCCATCTAAAAAAAAAAAAAAAAGAAGGGAAGGGACCCTGTATTAGGCCAGTCTCACACTGCTGTGAAGAACTACCTGAGACTGGGTAATTTATGAAGAAAAGAGGTTTTAAATGACTCACAGTTCCACAGGCTTAACAGGAAACATGACTGGGAGGCCTCAGGAAACTTACAGTCATGGCAGAAGGTGAAGGGGAAGCAGGCACATCTTTACAAGGTGGCAGGAGAGAGAGAGAGAGCAAAGGGGGAAGTGCCACACACTTTCAAACCATCAGATCTACTGAGAACTCATGCACTATCATGAGAACAGCAAGGAGAAATTCATCCATGATCCAATCACTTCCCACCAGGTCCCTCCCTTGACCCATGGGGATTACAATTTGACATGAGATTTCGGTAGGGACCCAGAGCCTAACTGAGACCCTAGCCTCAGTGGACACGGTGTGCCTGCCAGCTTTCATGCTAGCTTGTCCTCTACCAGGGGCCCTCTCCCCACTCTGCTCACATGACAAGCTCTTACTCATCCTTGCTGTTTCACCTTCAAAGTTGCTGCTTCCAAGAAAACCTCCCTACTTCCCCCATGCTGCCAGAACACCCTGCCCGCTCCCTTTTGTCCTTTTCACCGTGGAATTTAGCTTCCTGCAGGGCAGAACCTGTGTCTTGTTGCCCACCCTGTATCCTCAGCACCTGGTCTTACAAAACAGCACAGGTTTGCCACAGTTGAATCGGCAGGTGGCCTGGTCATTTTCCTCTCCTTCCCCTCCGAAAGCCAGGCTCATCTCCTCATGCCTGAGGCTCCTGGCTTCCCTCCCCAAGTGGGACTGAGGCAAGCAGCAAGCAAAGAGTGCAGGGAGCTGAAAAAGTGCCAAGCCAGAGGACAGGACTCCTTGGCAGGATGACCTCCTGGAAGAGGTGACTTCATGGCCCAAGAGCTCAGTGGCTGCAAGATGTCAGCCTCACAAAGGGCTGGCTCGGCATGTCCTGGGCACGGAGAACAATGAGTGCAAGGACCCTGGGGCAGGAACCAGCGTGGCAGATCTGAGGGCCACAGAGAAGGCCAGTAAGAGCAGAGCGAACTGTAGACTTTACCCCAGGTGTGTTGGAAGTTGGAGAGCAGTGCCGGGGGGAGGTGTTCTTGATGCCAGGGTGGCTTGATGAACTAAGGTTGAGGGCCTCCTCACAGCCGCCTCTGCCATCCTGCAGACGCTGGCCAATTATTTGGAAATATTCACAGAAAACACAGCAAGAAAAGCCTCCAGGGTCTGGGGGCAGTGAGAGCACTTCTCACCTATCAGTTCCCGGAGTTCATATTAGACTGTGAGAAATAGACCAGGGGCAAAGAGAACCTGTTTTTCAGCCACCCACAGGGCTGGAGACAGTAGCATTATGAAGATTCCAGCCCCTTCTGGGTTTAAGTTATTTACACAAAGGTATAAGGCATGTCATGAGAAGGTATTGGGTTATATGGCCACAAAAGCCATTCTTCTCTCTTGTTAGAAAGGAGCTGAGCTGCTGTGGAGACTAGCTATGTGCTTGGATGCTCGGCGACTGATCACGTGTACCCACCCGGCCAGGTACTGATCTCTGCAGTGCTGAAGGGAGGCACCGTGACGGCCCCTGCTTGCTCACTGAGGAAACTGAGGCTCGGAGAACTTTGGAGACCTGCCTCAGCCACAGGCCAGCACAGTGAGCTCAGTGCCTGGACTCCTCAAATCTTGTGCCCTTTTTAAAGGTTTTTAAAAACCTTTTATTATGAACTATTTCATTCATTCGCCAACAACGGTGGTGGTGTTTTGCAAGATGAAAATAATGATCACATAATGTGGACACCCACGCACCACACTGTCCACTTAAGAAATAAAACGTGCTGGGGCCAGCCACCCCTCCTTTGCTCCTGATGGTTGAATCACCACCGCTCGGCCCCCAGGTACCCAGGACGACTCTGGATTTTACTTGTATCTTTCCCTTGCCCCGTGCACCTCTTGCTTTCTGCCAACGGCTTTGTGGTTTCATAGTGTACCTAGGATATTACTATGGACTACTCAATGCAGAAATGCATAAATTTGTATGAGAGTGCGTTCATTTCCTGGCCAGGCGCGGTGGTTCACACCTGTAATCCCAGCACTTTGGGAGGCTAAGGTGGGAGGATTGCTTGAGCTCAGGAGTTCAAGACCAGCCTGGGCAACATGGTGAGACATCGTCTCTACAAAAAATACAAAAACAAGCCGGGCATGGTGGCGCACGCCTATACTCTCAGCTCCTAGGAAGGCTGAGGTGGGAGGATCGCTGGAGCCCGGAAAGTCAAGGCTGCAGTGAGCCATGATTGTGCCACTGCACCCAACCTGGGCAACAGCAAGACATTGTCTAAAAAACAAACAAACAAACAAAACAAACAAACATAGTGTGTTCGTTCCCTAGGGCTGCTGTAATCAATGACCACAGACTGAGTAGCTTAAACAGCAGAAATTGATTCTCTCACAGTTCTGGAGGCTGGAAGTCTGAAGTGAAGGCGTCTGCCTACAGGGTGGGTTCCTTCTAGAGGCTCTGAGGGCGTATCTGTTCCAGGCTTCTCCCAGCTTCTGGGGGCTGCTGGCACCCCTCAGTGTGCCCCAGTTCACGGCCGCACCCCTCCGGTCTCTGCTTCTGTCTCTCATGGCCTCGTCCCTGTGTGTCTCTGTGTCTCATCTTCTCCTTCTCCTTCTTTTTTTTTTTTTTTTGAGATGGAGTCTTGCTCTGTCACCCAGGCTGGAGTGTAGTGTCATGATCTCAGCTCACTGCAACCTCCACCTCCTGGGTTCAACCAGTTCTCCAGTCTCAGCCTCCCGAGTAGCTGGGATTACAGGCACATGCCATTATGCCCCGGCTAATTTTTGTACTTTTAGTAGAGACAGGGTTTTACCATATTGGTCAGGCTGTTCTCGAACTCCTCACCTCAGGTGATCCACCTGCCTCAGCCTCCCAAGGTGCTGGGATTACAGGTGTGAGCCACCGTGCCTGGCCTCTGCGTCCTTTCTTCTTCTGATAAGGACACAGTCATTGTATTTAGGGCCACTCTAAATCCAGGATACATTCATTGTGAGATCCCTAAGTCAATTACATTTGCAAAGACCCTTAATTTTTTGTTTGTTTGTTTTTGAGAAGAGTCTCACTCTGTCACCCAAGCTGGAGTGCAGTGGCGCAGTCTTGGCTCACTGCAACCTCCACCTCTTGGGTTCAAGCAATTCTCCTGTCTCAGCCTCTCTAGTAGCTGGGACTAACAGGTGCATGCCACCATGCCCGGCTAATTTTTTTGTATTTTTAGTAGAGACAGGGTTTCACCATATTGTTTAGGCTGGTCTCTAACTCCTGACCTCAGGTGATCCACTTACCTCGGCCTCCCAAAGTGCTGGGATTACAGGCATGAGCCATCATGCTCGGCCAAAGATCCTTATTGTACACAAGGTCGTATTCACAGGTACCAAAGTTTGGGACATGAACATATCTTTTTGGGGGCCACTATTCACCTACTACTTATAGGAAGGCACTCAAAATTTGCTTAGTGGTCAAAGTGCTTGATCAAAAATTTACGGCCCCCTGTGGTGTGCAGATGTCTGTGGTATTGTCTCTGTCTCGGGGCAGGGGCCACTTCTCATGCCCCCTCCAACCCCACCGGCTGCTCAGTAGAATGGAGGGAAGGGGCCTCTGGACTGTGGCCTGAGTTTGCCAGGATGCAACTAGAGAATGAGGGTGGGGGCTGGGTCTTCCCTCCTGCGTTGCTATTGCAGAGCCCACTTGCCCACCACCCTCCCCCATCAGACTAGCTCAGATCTTGCAGTGTGGTTCACCCCAGTTGTCAGCTCTCCTTGCACCCTGTCCTTGTCCTGTGGGGCACATCTCACCTAGTAGTGAAGGAAATCATGGGTGTCATTCGTGTTTAAGGCTCACCTTCTCCCCAGATCCTGCCTTTCCAGTTCTTCCTTTGTAGACCCGCAAGAGATCATTGCCACTTAAATGAACGAGGTCCTGTGGGGTGATCTGGACCGTTCCTGGCCTGATCCAAAGGAGACTGCAGGGTGGGCTGTGTCACAGTCAGGCGTTCAGCCAGCACAGGAGGAAGGAATTACCATAAGTCAAGTAAGTGGGTTTAGCCTGCTTGGCCTATGGAGCTGAGAGCACAAAGCAAATGGCTGCTTGGACACCGTGGCTGGGCACCTAGGAAGCTCCCATGGGCAGCAATTTCCCCAAAATGATGGCCAAGCGCCTGCTTTGTGCTGGAGACCAAGACAGGTGGACACACAGATGGAGGCACGTGGACAGACTGCCTCTCCAGCCCCACCCGCAGTAAGATAAAAGTCTTGCCTCCTGACCCCAAGGCCACCCCCGCCCTCGGGCCCCTCCCCCACTCTACTTTGGCCCTGGGCTCGCCTTCTTGCCTTCCTTCCTGCCTTCCTTCCTGCCTTCCTTTCTTCTTTCCTTCCTTCCTTCCTCCCTTCCTTTTCTTTCTTTTTCTTTTTTTATTTTTGAGATGGAGTCTGGCTCTGTTGCCCAGGCTGGAGGCAGCGGCTCGATCTTGGCTCACTGCAACTTCCGCCTCCTGGGTTCAAGCAATTCTCCTGCCTCGGTCTCCCGAGTACCTGGAACTACAGGCGGGCACCACCACATGGCCCTGGGCTATTTCTAACCATCTGTGTGCTCAGGCTTGGGTGAGGGCCGCCTTTGTCTGCAGTGGGAAGGTTCTACCCTACAACTTTACCACGTTGGGAGGCGACTTGGGAATCTTCATCATGATTCCCACACGTGTTTGTTCCATTCCGCCCATGTGAAAAGCCTGGAACCATTGAGTGCAACGAGCTAACAGGGTCCGGCTGCCCCAGGAGGCGGCGGCGCTCAGGGGTTTCGGAGCCCCCAGTCTGTGTGTTCCCAGAGCTAGGGCTGGGAGCCCTGCCTGGCTTCTCTTTGATAATTAGTTCTTGGAAATCTGCTGTGGCAACCCTTCCCGGCACAACCGTGGGTTCCTTTTGTGTCCCAGCTGGAGCCATCTCGGGGGTGGTGGTGGCTGCTGGCTGGAGACGCAGGCCTCACTCTCCCAGGAGCTTCGTGGCTCCTTTCTGCGGCTCTGCCTCTCAGAGCAGCTCCTAAACCCCAGGCCCAGGCCTTCTCGGCTCCATCCGTGTCCACAGGTGCCGCCTTCTCTGGCACAAGCCGACCATTACTCAGAGCTGAAAATTTCAATCCAATTTAAAAAGAAAAAAAAAAAAAATCCCCACCTCCACTGCCCAAGAAACAGGCCTCATTTCTCCTTTGTTCTGAATCACAGCCAGCGGGTTCTCAGAATGCTGGGATACAGGAACGATATGATGTCCTCCATCCATCCTGGCCACGTTGTGAGCAGTCATTTCGCCATCCCAGGGCCAGGAGAAGAAGTGGTGGGAGAGGCTTCTGGGGCCTGAGGCATCGGTGGGGTCATAGGCCGTTGGGTTGAAGGGAGATGAGGAGGGTGGACTGGGGGCCAGGGTCCTCATGCAGCATGCAATGGCAGGCTCTTAAGGCTCCATTCATGGGACGTGTTTCCTTGATATGTGGGGACTTTTTTCTTTTCTTTTCTTTTCTTTTTTTTTTTTTTGAGAAATAGTTTTACTCTGTCACCTAGGCTGGAATACAATGGCATAATCTCCGCTCACTGCAATCTCTGCCTCCTGCATTCAAGCGATTCTCCAGCCTCAGCCTCCTGAGTAGCTGGGATTACAGGTGCCTGCCAGTGCGCCCGGCTGATGTTTGTGTTTTTAGTAGAGATGGGGTTTCACCATATTAGCCAGGCTGGTCTCAAACTCCTGACCTCAGGTGATCCGCCCGCCTCAGCCTCCCAAAATGCTGGGATTACAGGCGTGAGCCACCACACCTGGCCGATATGTGGGGACTTTTCACGTTTGAAGAGACCCAACCAACCTAAACCTACTGCAACATAAAGCACAAATCTGTGAAGATCTGTAAGTCGCACAGAAAGCACTGATGTGTGAAGATCTATAAGTCGCACAGAAAGCACTGATGTGTGAAGACCTGTAAGTCCACAGCTTCCTTCAAGAATGTGAAAGCAAACTGGCTAACAACCTACAACTCCAGCCGGGCACGGTGGCTCACGCCTGGAACCCCGGGGCTTTGGGAAGCTAAGACGGGTGCATCACTTGAGCCTAGGACTTTGAGACCAGCCTGGGCAACAGGATGAAACCCCGTCTCCACTAAAAATACAAAAATTAGCTGGGTGCGGTGGCATGTGCCTCTGGTCCCAGCTACTTGGGAGGCTGAGATGGGAGGATTGCTTGAGCCCAGGAAATCAAGGCTGCAGTGAGCCATCATTGTGCCACTGCACACCAGCCTGGGTGACAGAGCAAGACTCTGTCTCAAAACAACAAAAATGACACACGTGGTGTAAGGGAATGACTCTCCAGTATTCTTTAAGGCACGACAGTGAAAAACGTCATGTGAAAATAGGGATTTACTCTGACAGATAACACTGTAATTGCTCGGTCTCTTGGAAATATGGCATCATCTGCGAAGAATCTGATTCATGAGATCTATATCATCGGAAAAGGCTTCAAGGAAGCAAGTAAAGACCGGGCGCGGTGGCTCACGCCTGTAATCCCAGCACTCTGGGAGACTGAGGTGGGTGGATCATCTGAAGTCAAGTGTTGAGAACAGCCTGGCCAACATGGTGAAACTCTGTCTCTACTAAAAAGACAAAAATTAGCCAGGCATGGTGGTGGGTGCCTGTAATCCCAGCTACTCAAGAGGCTAAGGCAGGAGAATCGCTTGAACCCAGGAGGCAGAGGTTTCAGTGAGCTGAGATTGTGCCACTGCCCTCCAGCCTGGGTAACAGAGTGAGGTTCATCTCAAAAAACAAAAAACAAAAAGGAGCAAGTAACCTCCAATCATGGCCCTTCAAATTATCCTCTGCCATGATTATTGTTATTTATTATTTTTGAGACGCAGTCTCACTCTTGTCCCCCAGGCTGGAGTGCAGTGGTGCAATCTCAGTTCACTGCAACCTCTGCCTCCGGGTTCAAGCCATTCTCCTGCCTCACCCTCCCAAGTAGCTGGGATTATAGGCGTCTGCCACCACACCCGGCTAATTTTTGCATTTTTAGTAGAGACAGGTTTGCCGTTATTATTTTTGTAATCTGGTCAGTTAATAAATAGTGACTGCTCTCAAACTGAAAAAGTGTGTGTGGGGAGATCATTTAGCCCAAGAATCTACTCCCAACTGGGGTGTTCTCAGTTTCATTTTCATTATTATTAATTTTTGAGATGGAATCTTGCTCTGTCGCCCAGGCACAAGTGCAGTGGTGTGATCTCGGCTCACTGCAACCTCTGCCTCCCAGGTTCCAGCAATTCTCGTGCCTCAGTCTCCCAAGTAGCTGGGACTACAGGCGCGTGCTACCATGCTTGGCTGATTTTGTGTATTTTTAGTAGAGATGGGGTTTCACCATGTTGGCCAGGCTGGTCTTGAACTCCTGACCTCAAGTGATCCACCCATCTCAGCCTCCAGAAGAGCTGGGATTACAGGCATGAGCCACTGCACCCAGCCTCCTCAGTTTCTTTTTTTTTTTTTTTAGATGGAGTCTTGCTCGTTGCCCAGGCTGGAGTGCAGTGGCACGATCTTGGCTCACTGCAAGGTCTGCCTCCTGGGTTCATGCCATTCTCCTGTCTCAGCCTCCCAAGTAGCTGGAACTACAGGTGCCTACCACCACGCCTGGCTAATTTTTTGTATTTTTAGTAGCGACAGGGTTTCACCATGTTAGCCAGGATGGTCTCGATCTCCTGAGCTCATGATCCGGCCACCTCAGCCTCCCAAAGTGCTGGGATTACAGGCGTGAGCCACCACACCCGGCCTCAGTTTCATTTTTTAAAATGAGACTCTCGATAGGGTAAACTGTATTCTGGGATCTTTGAGTCTCGTCCCTGGCATTTCTGGCTTAGCCTTGTCAGCTATCTCGCCTGGAAAATGGAAATGTGGTATCCAGGCGCTGATGCTGAAGATGGTGGAGGAGTCCCATGCGTCTCACCAGAGATGGCCTAGGACACCGTCGAGGTGGGCTGTTACGGTCTGAACTGTGCCCCCACTTTCTCCGATTCCGATGTTGACACTCTAACCCCTAGTACCTGAGAAATCAACTCTATTTAGAAATGGGATCTTTAGAGAGGTGATTAAATTCAAATGAGGCTGTTAGGGTGGGTCCTAGTCCCATATCCCATATGACTGGTGTCCTTATCAGAAGAGATTAGGACACAGACATGCACAGGGGGACGATCATGTGAGGACACAGGGAAAGTCCGCCAACCAGGGAGAGAGACACCGACCTTTTCACGCCATGGTCTCAGACTTCAGCCTCCAGAATGTGTGAGGATAATTGTCTGTTGAAGTCATCCCATCTGTAGTTAGTCCCCTGTGAGTTTGTCTGCCTCGCTGGTTTCTTTTGGGAGCAGCTCATTGCGTTTCCCTTGTGATGGGAGGAGCTGGAGGGCCCTCCCTTCTGAGGGAGACTGAGCGGAGCTCACAGCCGCAGGGCAAGCTCAACTCTGTGCCTCCATTTAGCAGATCCAATTAACACGCACCCCTTTAAAGAGCTGTCACTACCGGCAGCACACACCACGTTTCAAACCAGATACACATTTTTTGCTGCTTCATCTGTTTAGCCGCCGAGACGATGCGTTCTGATGTCTTGATTTATTGACGTACTCTCAGCACCTGGCCCAGTGCCTGGCATAAAGTGGCTCCACACCAGAATGCCTGTGGGATGAATGAATGAAAAGAATACAATTACAATATCTAACAGTTGTCACATCCTCTATATTAAAAAGAAAAGTAATTTTAAGAAGTGTCACTGGCCAGGTGTGGTGTGGCTCACGCCTATAATCCCAGCACTTAGGGAGGCCAAGGTAGGAAGATCCCTTGAGCCCAGGAGTTCAAAACCAGCCTGGACAACATAGGGAGACCCCATCTCTACAAAAAATCAAAAAAAAAAAATAAGTCCAGCCCAGTGGCACATGCTGTGAGTCCTTGCTACTCGAGAGGTTGAGGCAGGAGGATCCCTTGAGTCCAGGAGGTCAAGGCTGCAGTGAGTTGAGATCATGCCACTACACTCCAGCCTGGACAACAGAGTGAGCCATCTCAAAAAAAAAATAATAATAATTAAAAGAAAAAAGAGGCCAAGAGCGGTTGCTCATGCCTGTAATCCTAGCACTTTGGGAGGCCGAGGTGGGTGGATCATTTGAGGTCAGGAGTTCGAGACCAGCCTGGTCAACATGGCAAAACCCCATCTCTACTAAAAATACAAAGACTAACTGGGTGTGGTGGCAGACACCTCTAATCCCAGCTACTTGGGAGACTGAGGCAGGCGAATCACTTGAACCCAGGTGTGTGTGGGGGGGGGTGGGGGGGGTGCAGAGGTTGCAGTGAGTCGAGATCACACCAGTTCACTCCAGCCTGGGCAAAAGAGCAAAACTCCATCTCAAAAAAAAAAAAAAAAGGAATTTTGAGAAGTGTCTCATCTGTCAAGTTAGTTGGTATTAAAGAAAAAAAAGAAAAAGTGTCACTGGTTGGGCACAACGGCTCACACCTGTAATCTCAGCACTTTGGGAGGCCAAGGTGGGAGGATCGCTTGAGTTCGAGACCAGTCTGGGCAACATAGTGAGGCCCCGCCACCACCACTCTCCCCGTTCCTTGTCCCCACTCCCCATCTCTCTCTATTAAAAAAAAAGAAAGAAACTGCTAGGAAGAAAGGAAAGAGCTTTTGTGGTTGTACTGCTATTGCCTACAGCATCAAACACTCAGCTAACTGAAGGTGCTCACACAGACACAGGTGTTTACTATTCACTTAACAAGCCGGATAGGGGGCTGCTCCCAGTGGGCACAAGACTTCCAGTAGTCTTTCCTTAGCACATCAGCAGACACGGTTTCCAAATTCCCGACAGATATTAATCTTCAAGACTCGAGAATGTCATTCAAAAACAAGGATGCAGCCTGAATTCTAAATGCCAGGTTGTACTAAGGGAACACCTTGATCTTTGAGTCGTGACTGTTGTTGGGTTTTTTGTTGTTTTTTTGTTTGTTTGTTTGTTTTTGAGACGGAGTTTTGCTCTGTCAGCAGGCTGGAGCGCAGTGGCGCAATGTCGGCTCACTGCAACCTCTGCCTCCTGGGTTCAAGCATTTCTCCTGCCACAGCCTCCCAAGTAGCTGGGACTACAAGTGCGCTCCACCACACCTGACTAAGATTTGTGTTTTTGGTAGATGCAGTGGCTCACGCCTGTAATCCCAGCACTTTGGGAGGCCGAGGCAGGCAGATCACAAGGTCAGAAGATCGAGACCATCCTGGCTAAAATGGTGAAACCTCATCTCTACTAAAGATATAAACAATAGCTGGGCGTGGTGGTGGGCGCCTGGAGTCTCAGCTACTCTGGAGGCTGAGGCAGGAGAATCACTTGACCCCAGGAGGTGGAGGTTGCAGTGAGCCGAGATCATGCCACTGCACTCCAGCCTGGGTGACAGAGTGAGACTCTGTCTCAAAAAACAACAATAATAACAACAACAAAACAATTAGCGAAATAGCTTACATTCATATTTATTTTATTTACTTATTTATTTATTTTTGAGATGAAGTCTCATTCTGTCACCCAGGCTGGAGTGCAATGGCGTGATCTCGACTCACTGCAACCTCTGCCTCCTGGGTTCAAGCGATTCTCCTGCCTCAGCCTCCCAAGTAGCTGGGATTACAGGCACGTGCCACCACACCTGGGTAATTTTTGTATTTTACAAGAGACAGGTTTCACCATGTTGGCCAAGCTGGTCTCAAACACCTCACCTCAGGTGATCCACCTGCCTCGGCCTCCCAAAGTGGCGGGATTACAGGCATGAGCCACCGCACCTGGCTAATTTTTGTATTTTTAGTAGAGATGGGGTTTCACCGTGTTGGGCAGGCTGGTCTCAAACTCCTGACCTCAGGTGATCCACCCGCCTCAGCCTCCCACAGTGCTGGGATTACAGGCTTGAGCAACCATGCCTGGCCCAATTTTCGATTCCATATTTCTGCCCCGTGTTGTTTTGTCTCAGAATCCATTTATTTAAAAAATAAATATATTGCAGATTTGGAAAGAAAAAAAAAAAAGACATGGGCATGAGATATCAGAATTCCCCAAACCCTAAGTTATTTTGTATTTATTAAAAACATTGTGTTTACTTGCTTGTAAATAATGGGTGACCATAATAAGCAGGTTCAGAGTTTTTCTGTAAAAAAATTGTAAACAATCTGAAGTGCATGGTTTCTAATTATAAACCAATATATTTTGACAATATTGCTTTTTTTTTTTTTTTTTTTTTTTTTTTTGATAAAGAGTCTCCAGGCTGGAATGTAGTGGCACAATCTCGGCTCACTGCAACCTCCGCCTCCTGAGTTCAGGTGATTCTCCTGCCTCAGCCTCTGGAGTAGCTGGGACTACAGTTGTGCACCACCACTGCCAGCTAATTTTTGTATTTTTAGTAAAGTCAGGGTTTCACTATGTTGGCCAGGCTGGTCTTCAACTCCTGGCCTCAAGAGATCTGCCCGCCTCGGCCTCCCAAAGTGCTGGGATTACAGGCATGAGCCACCGCGCCCAGCCAGTATTACATATTTTAATAATATAAAAAATCTCCATCTGATGTAGACATTTGATAATAAAAAACATTAAAAGAAAAGAATATTAGTAAACAATAAATGTCAAATTAAAGTAATTTTTAAAATCTTAGAATAATTCCACAAATATCCAACATTTTATTAAAAGCTTAATTGTCCTGTTTCATAATCTTGATCTTTGTTTCATCATAAATATTCCAGTTGTGGAAAAATTTCTTAGGACTGTGCCCAAAAGCATCCTCAAATTGGGCAATAGGAAGACTATAGGGTTGTTTGTTTGAGACAAGGTCTTGCTTTGTCACCCAAGCTGGAGGGCAGTGGTGCAATCACAGGTCACTGCAGCCTCAGGCTCCTAGGCTCAAGTGATCCTCCCACCTCAGCCTCTAGAGTGACTGGGACTATAGGCATGCTCAGCTCATTTTATTTTTTTTGAGATGGAGTCTTGTTCTGTCACCCAGGCTGGAGTGCAGAGGTGCGATCTAGGCTCACTGCAACCTCCACCTCCTGGGTTCAAGCAATTTTCCTGCCTCAGGCTCCCTTATAGCTGGGATCACAGACACTTGCCACCACACCTGGCTGATTTTTGTATTTTTGGTAGAGATGGGGTTTCACCATATATTAGCCGGGCTGATCTTGAACTCCTGACCTCAGGTGATCTGCCCACCTTGGCCTCCCAAAGTGCTGGGATTACAGGCGTGAGCCACCACATCTGGCCTCATATTTTATTTTATTTTATTTTATTTTTTGAGATGGTCTTGCTCTGTTGCCCAGGCTGGAGTGCAGTGGTATGACCTTGGGTCACTGTAACCTTCACCTCCCGAGTTCAAGCAATTCTCTTGCCTTAGCCTCCCGAGTAGCTGGAATTATAGGCGTGCACCACCACACCCAGCTAATTTTTATATTTATAGTAGAGAAAGAGTTTGGCCATGTTGGCCAGGCTGATCTTGAACTCCTGATCTCAAGTGATCCACTCACCTCAGCCTCCCGTAGTGCTGGGATTACAAGCGTGAGCCACCACACCTGGCCTTCATTTTTTTTTTTTTTTTTTTTTTTGTAAAACAGGGTCTCACTATGTTGCCCTCACTGGTAAAGTTTTTTTTGTTCTTGTTTTTGTTTTTGTTTTAATGTTGCGGTAAAATACACATAACACAAAATTTACCATCTTAACCACTTTTGAGTGCGTAGTTCAGTGGCATTAAGTACTTTCACAGTGTTCCACTGCGTGCAACCATCACTACCATCCATCTCCAGAATGTTTCTTTTTCTTTTCTTTTCTTTTTTTTTTTTTTTTGAGACTGAGTTTCGCTCTGTCACCCAGGCTGGAGTGCAATGGTGAGATCTCGGCTCACCACAACCTCTGCCTCCTGGGTTCAAGCAATTCTCCTGCCTCAGCCTCCCAAGTAGCTGGGATTACAGGCATGTGCCACCACACCTGGCTAATTTTGTATTTTTAGTAGAGACGGGGGTTTCTTCATGTTGGTCAGGCTGGTCTCGAACTCCTGACCTCAGGTGATACACCCGCCTAGTCCTCCCAAAGTGCTGGGATTACAGGTGTGAGCGACCGTGCCCAGCCGTCTCCAGAATTTTTCATCTTGCAAAACTGGAACTCTGTCCCCATTAAATAGTAACTCCCCATTCCCCTTCCCCCAGCCCCTGGCACCCACCATTTTACTGTCTGTCTTTATGGATTTGACTACTCTGGAGACCTCAGATAAGTGGAATCACATGGTGTTTGCCCTTTGTGTTTGACTTAGTTCACTGAGCATAATGCCTTTGAGACTCATCCGTAAGGTTACTTTTAAATTTTTTTTTAATTTTATTTTTTCTGAGACAGGATCTCACTCTGTCATCCAGGCTGGAGTGCAGTGGCACGATCACCACTCAATGCAGGCACAACCTCCTGGGCTCAGGTGATCCTCCCACCTCGGCCTCCTGAGGAGCTGGGACTACAGGTGTGCATCCACCACACCCAGCTGTGTTTTTGTATTTTTAATAGAGATGGGGTTTCACCATGTTGCTCAGACTGGTCTCAAACTCCTGGGCTCAAGCCATCTACCCGCCTTGGCCTCCCAAAGTGCTGGAATTACAAGTGTGAGCCACTGCACCCGGCCCAGATTACCTTTTTTTTTTTTGAGACGGAGTCTCACTCTGTCGCCCAGGCTGGAGTGCAGTGGCGCATCTCGGCTCACTGCACGCTCTGCCTCCTGGGGTCACGCCATTCTCCTGCCTCAGTCTCCCGTGTAGCTGGGACTACAGGTGCCCGCCCCCATGCCCGGCTAATTTTTCTGTATTTTTGAGTAGAGATGGGGTTTCACCGTGTTAGCCAGGATGGTCTCGATCTCCTGGCCTCATGATCCGCCCGCCTCGGCCTCCAAAAGTGCTGGGATTACAGGCGTGAGCCACTGCACCCAGCCCAGATTACTTTTTTAATGGTGAAATTATTTCATCTGCTTCACAAAAAAACTATAGCCCACAGTGAATACTCAGACTCTGGAAAATGCCAGCAAATACATTGGGTAGGATTCAAATAACATGAACATTGAGATCTGTTAGCAAGGTTAACAGTGCTATCATTCAGAATCATGCGTTGAAGTTGCCAGTTTGAGGACTTCAGTTGCTTATTTCTTAGAATACCACTCATAGGATTTGGATTAAATACACTATGTGTAGAAACTCAACAACATTTATTTTCAAGAATAACTCACCGTTTGGCAGAGGCAGGGGCCAGGACAGGCATACACAACAGGGCACAGCCACAGGCAAGACAGACTGGTTCTCTCCCACACACTTCTGTCCTGGTTCCAGGAATGTTGGCCCTTAACCTTCAGCTCCATGTGTCAGCGCTTCCTGCTCTAGCTTTTTTTTTTTTTTTTTTCCTTTTGAGACGGGGTCTCACTCTATCGCCCAGACCAGAGTGCCGTGGCATGATTACTTCTTCTTCTTCTTCTTTCTATTTTTTTGAGACAGAGTCTTGCTCTGTTGCCCAGGCTGGAGTGCAGAGGCACAATCTCAGCTCACTGCAATCTCTGCCTCTTGGGTTCAAGCAATTCTCCTGCCTCAGCCTCCTGAGTAGCTGGGATTATAGATGCCTGCCACCATGCCTGGTTTTTTATATTTTTAGTAGAAATGGGGTTTCACCATGTTGGCCAGGCTGGTCTCGAACTCTTGACCTCCTTATCTGCCCGCCCCAGCCTCCCAAAGTCCTGGGATTATAGGCGTGAGCCGCCATGCCCAGCCCTGTCCTAGCTTGTGACTTGATATTAGTGCATTCCTTTGAGCCAGTAACCTTTCTCTATGTTGATTAAGTTTGTTTCTCCAGTGAGAATCCTACTCTTTCCTTTTTTTTCCATCTATCGACGATTTTTTTTTTTTTTTTGAGACAAAGTTTTGCTCTTGTTGCCCAACTACAATGCAATGGCATGATCTCGGCTTACTGCAACCTCTGCCTCCCAGGTTCAAGGGATTCTCCTGCCTCAGCCTCCTGAGTAGCGGGGACTATTGGTGACTGCCACTACACCTGGCTAATTTTTTGTAGTTTTAGTAGAGATGGGGTTTCACTATGTTGGCCAGGCTGGTCTCAAACTCCTGAGCTCAGGTGATCCACTCACCTTGGCCTCCCGAAGTGCTGGGATTACAGGCGTGAGCCACTGTACTCAACCTTATTGACTGATTTTTCTTGTTATTCAGGATTGGGAGAGGGACCAATTTCCTGCGAGATGGTGGGAAGGAATTTCCTGGAAGCACAGTGGGCAGAATATTTCCTTATGGTCTGACGGCAGCTGCCACAGCCCCCAGTCCCAGTCCTCAAGGACAGAGGCCATGGGGCTTTCTTCTGCTCGCTCTTTCTTCAGAGAGGGAAGTCCCAGGAGTCTCTGCACACTTTCCCTTATGTGTCATGGGTGAGAACAGGACTCTAGCTTATCAGGAGCAAAGGGGAGGAAGATGCTAGTGGAGTTAGTCGAAGCCTGATTCATGCTGTGGGGATGAGCATGGCTCAGATTCAAAGGACAATATTGCTCATATGGCACTTCCCAACTCAACCCTCACGGCAGTCCTATGAGGTGGTGCTACCGTCTTCGCTTTACAAATGAGGGAAGTGTGGCCCAGAGAGGCCAAGAAGATTACCTGGGAGCATACAGCTACAGCAAAGAAGCAGAGCCAAATCTGACCCAAGCTACCTGGCTCCAGGGTCGGCGTCCACACCCACCGTGCAGAAGTGTCTTCAAAGAGGGCATGGTGACCAGGCAGGGGGCCAGCTGGGGAGGCTGCCACAGTCAACTCTTATTTCCAGCTGTAAGAGTCTCACAACGAATATCGCAGGGTGGTCTGTGGGTGTTATGATCCCCATTTGACAGATGAGGAGATGGAGGCTTAGAGGTTAGTGCCTTGCCCAGGGCAAGGTAAAGAGCTGGGAGTGCAGCGGAGACCTCTGAGAGTTGGACTACCTCTGTCTGGGCCCTTCTCCCTATAATAGTGGGACATTTTTATTAGATGGCTCTGTTTGATGAACACAATGAGGTTGTCAAGAGAAGCAAGTTGCAAAATGCTTGACTTCCGTTTGAAATATAATTATACATATACATTATATTATGAATGAGACAAAAATCTTCATGCCCACGCAGGAGGCCGTGAGATGCCCAAAGCGTTGGGAACCTCCCTGTACCTGGCGTTAGGACGGGGCAATGGAGATGATTTCAGACAAGATGGATCAGGGAGACAGATTCATAGACCGGGGCTCAGTATCTTGGTGTCCCATCCCTGGTGGAAGGGTTTGACTCCTGCTTTGGGGGCTTGGAGATAACTTTTGACGTGGCAGCAAGAACATTGTCTTTGGAGCCAGAGAGTTTTGGGCTTAAGTCACTGTTTCTGACAAATCATAAACTGTGGGGTGTGGGGTACATTATCTAATCCTTCTGGGTCTCAGTATTTTCAGCTGTAAAAGGAAGTAGGATATACTTGTGAGGATTTGTGGAGTTATATGGGTTAAAGGTTTTTTGTAAAATGCTCTGGAAATTGTAAAATGCTCTGGGATTTTCTTATTGTCACTTCATCCAGAGGTGTCCATGCTGTTCGGACTGACCTGAACAAACCAAGCTCCCAACATAGTCATTGATGGACCGATTTTTTTTTTTTTTAAAGTCTCACTCTGTCACCCAGGCTGGAGTGCAGTAGCACAATCTCAGCTCACTGCAACCTCCGCCTCCCAGGTTCAAGTGATTCTCGTGCCTCTCAGCCTCCCGAGTACTGGGACTACAGACGCGTGTCACCACGCTCGGCTGATTTTTGTATTTTTTTTTTGTAGAGATGGTGTTTCGCCATGTTGGCCAGTCTGGTCTCAAACTCCTGACGTCAAGTGATCCACCCACCTCAGCCTCCCAAAGTGCTAGGATTACAGGCGTGAGCCACCACTCCTGGCCAATGGACCAATTTTTAATTATTCGGTTTACCATGAGGCATCGAACTGCCATAGAAACCAGAACACTCGGGCCAATGATCTCCCCAGCTTAGTGGCCACTAGGGGCTCAGTTTCCTATCTGCAAAATGGAAAGAATACAGGCATAGCCAGGCAGAGAACTATATATATAATAAATATATAATAATTTTTTTTTTTGAGATGGAGTCTCACTCTGTCGCCTAGGTTGGAGTGCAGTGGCACCATCTTGGCTCATTGCCAGCTCCGCCTCCCAGCCCCGGAGAACTATTTTAAGAATGATATGGTGGCCGGGCACAGTGGCTCACGCTTGTAATCCCAGGACTTTGGAAGGCCGAGGTGGGCGGATCACCTGAGGTCAGGAGTTTGAGACCAGCCTGACCAATATGGTGAAACCTCATCTCTACCAAAGATACAAAAATTATCCGGGCATGGTGGCGCACGCCTGTAATCCCAGCTACTCAGGAGGCTGAGGCAGGAGAATTGCTTGAACCTGAGAGGGGGAGGTTGCAGTGAGCTGAGATTGCGCCACTGCACTCCAGCCTGGGCGACACAGCGAGACTTCATCTCAAAAAAAAAAGAATGAAATGAGATGAATGAGTAAAATGGTAGCTCTTGACCCTGGGAATTGAATTATCTGGGCTGCACTGCAGACCAACTGGTAGAATGTTTTCTCCTCAGTTGTTCCTTAAAGAGGCCACTCCTTGATCACAGCAACATGGGGACAGGACCTGGAATTGAGAGCCCTGGGTTCACTCCAGCCTCCACTTCCAGCTCTGCCCCAAACTATCTGAGTGTCTACAGGGAAATCTGTTTTGCATCTCTGGGTTTCAGCTTCCTCCTCTTAAAGGAAGGACCACATCCTCCACCATCCACCGCCCCCGGGCTCCTCCAGCTCAGACCTTCCCCTGAACTGTGTTGTCACAACACCCATTCATTAGGTGGCTTTACATGTTCTGGGTAGATTTGGGCATGTCCTGATCTCTGTGATTGAGGACGGGCCACACCCTGATCCCCGCAGGAACCTCCTTCTCGGGCCGCTTACATCTCTGGAGTGGAGAGGTGTCCTGGGTGATGCTCATGGTTGACAACTAACTGCATTGTCCAGGCACCTCCTAGAAAGCAGAGGCTGGCTGACCTCCACTGCAGCCACATTTGCGAACACAAAACCCCACACGTAGTAATAAATTCTCTGCTCCCTCCTCACCCCTTCTGTCATGTGTTTTTTTTTTTTTTGAGACGGAGTCTGGCTCTGTCGCCCAGGCTGGAGTGTGGTGGCCGGATCTCAGCTCACTGCAAGCTCCGCCTCCCAGGTTCCTGCCATTCTCCTGCCTCCACCTCCCAAGTAGCTGGGACTACAGGCGCCCGCCTCGTCACCCGGCTAGTTTTTTGTATTCTTTAGTAGAGACGGGGTTTCACCGTATTAGCCAGGGTGGTCTCGATCTCCTGACCTCGTGATCCGCCCATCTCGGCCTCCCAAAGTGCTAGGATTACAGGCTTGAGCCACCGTGCCCGGCCTCCTTCTGTCATGTTTTATTTATCAAGCCTTTAACAGAAGAACTGGAGTGAAAACATTTTCCATCTTTGCTGTTTTCCTGACATGGCCTTGGGTGAGAGCATGTCACCCAAGCTCTGAGAAATGTTTTCCAGATAAATACTTCTGGGAAGTCGTTTAGTTGGGTGGTGTGAGTAACGCCACCTGAAAGTCATGTTAACTTCCTGAAAGCAATTCTCCATGGTTCTCGCTTGTCCAGATTGAATTTTAATGAACATTTATTGGAGGTTTTCCTACTGATTATAATAATGATGCACATTCATGATAAAGTATCTGGAAAATAAAGACTAGTAAAATGGAAATGCAGCTTCCAGCCACAATCCCACTCAAAGATAACCACCGCAAACCTTCTGATGGGTCGCATTCCAGGAATATATACATATATATATATGAGGGAAGTGGGGAAAGAGAAAAAACTAATTGACTACAGTAACAATATTTTCATATGTAGACATATGTTTTTCTTTTATAATTTGAAACTTTGAATTTCGCATTTCAAAAATAGTTCATTTCATATAAAACTCATTTTATTAAAAATGTATTACCTTAACATTCTAGAGTTATTCAACTCTGTATACTTGTTTGAATTTGCTTTTTTAAAAAAGTTTTTGTTTAACCATGTATAAAAATTAAGGCATACTATATTAATGTACAGGCATTTGACAAACATACAGTAATGTAACTACCACCACAATCATGATATACATAATTATCTAAAATATGACTGTGGGCCAGGTGCAGCAGTTCACGCCTGTAATCCTAGCACTTTGGGAGGCTGAGGTGGGTGGATCACTTGAGGTCAGGAGTTCAAAACCAGCCTGTCCAACATGGTGAAACCCTGTCTCTACTAAAAATACAAAAATTTAGCCAGGTGTGCCTGTAATCCCAGCTACTCGGGAGGCTGAGGCAGGAGAATTGCTGGAACCCTGTGAGATGGAGGCTGCAGTGAGCCGAGATCACGCCACTGCACTCCAGCCTAGGCGACAGGGCAAGATTCAGTCTCAAAAAAAAAAAAAATGGCTGTGAATGTCATCAACTTTTCTGTCATTTGGAAGTGCAATAATTTAACCAATTTTGTTTTCTTGGCCATTTAGGTTCTTTACGATTTCCCCCTTACTGATTTGCAATCGGGGGGAATGAAATCAGTGAATTAAAATGCATGAGGGCCATGAGTGGTGGCTCATGCCTGTAATTCCCGCACTTTGGGAGGGCGAGGTGCTTGGATTGCTTCAGCTCCGGAGTTTGAGACCATCCTGGGCAACATGGTGAAACCTCTTTTCTACCAAAAATACAAAAAAGTTAGCCAGGCATGGTGGTCTGTGCCGGTAGTCCCAGCTACTTGTCAGGGAGCTGAGGTGAGAGGATTGATTGAGCCTGGGAAGTAGAGGCTGCAGTATACTGTGTTCGAACCACTATACCCCAGCCTAGGTAACTAAATGAGACCCTGTCTCAAAAAAAAAAAAAAAAGAAAAAAAAAGAAAAAGAAGGAAGGAAGGGCAAGGGGAAGGGAAGGGAGGGGAGGGAGAGGAAGGAAGGAAGGAAGGAAGGAAGAAAGGAAGGAAAGAGGGAGGGAAGGAAGGAAGGAATAAATGAATGAAATTCGGAATTTTCATTTTCCTGGAGCTATACCAACTGGGTGTCTTCCTTCTCCACTGGAAAAATCCCACATCATTCAAGACCCAGCTCAGATATTGCCTCCTCTATGAAACCCCCATGATGCCAGCTGGAGAGAGGGTTCCTCCCTTCCCTGTGATTCCACAGCACCAAGTCATACACTGTTTATGGGACAGACAGTGCAATAGTCTGATTTTCTTCTCTCCTCCAGACTCTGAACTCATACTAGAAGTGATGTCTTAGCTCTGTGTTCCCCAAACCTAAGCCATGCTTGGGTCATACATGCTCCACAAATGTCCATGAAATGAATGAACATTTTACCCTGCTGAACTAAATTTTGATCTTGAGCCGATTTCTTAGAAAACAGACACTTTATGAGCATGGTGCAAACATAAGCTGGCTGCATTAAGCAGGTACCCCTAAGGAGAGCTGGAAATTTGCTGGTTTCAGACAGTGGTTCAGGGGAACTTGGGAGTGGTGCAGAATTGCTGCATGTGGAGAGGTACAGGGTACTTGCAGAACACCTCATCTAAGTGATCATCTTTACAATTTCATTTTTTATTTTTGAGACAGAGTCTCGCTTTGGCACCCAGGCTGGAGTGCAGTGGCACAGTAACAGTTCAGTGCAGCCTCAACCTCTCAGACTCAAGCAATACTCCCACCTCAGACCCCCAAGTAGCTAGGACTACAGGTGTGGCCCATCTTGCTGGACTAATTTTTAATTTTTTGTATAGACACAGGTCTCGATATATTGCCCAGGCTCAAGCAATCCTCCCAAGTTGGACTCCCAATGTGCTGGGATTACAGACGTGAGCCCCTGCACCTGGCCAATTTTTTTTTTTTTTTTTTTTGAGATGGAGTCTCACTCTGTCTCCCAGGCTGGAGTGCAGTGGCATGATCTCGGCTCATTGCAACCTCCACCTCCCAGGTTCAAGCTATTCTTCCGCCTCAGCCTCCCGCGTAGCTGGGATTACAGATGCCCGCCCCCACACCTGACTCATTTTTATATTTTTAGTAGGGATGGGGTTTCACCATGTTGGCCAGACTGGTTTTGAACTCCTGACCTCACGTGATCTGCCCGCCTGGGTCTCCCAAAGTGCTGGGATTACAGGCGTGAGCCACCACACCCGGCCTCACCTGGCCATTTTTACACTTTTAAAATAGCAAGAAACTAGGGGCAAAAAGTACAAATTCATATTTATGTGTAGTCAGTCAATAAGTATTTATTGAATGAACTAATACATTAATGGAAGGTGTACCAGATCCTGGCAGGCGAGAAAGTCAGTCGGAGGTAGTGCTTGTTCTTAGTGCACTCACAATGGAGAATGAAGGAATTCACCTTGGACGGGCTCATTTCTCCCTCTCCTAGGCCCTGTGCAGTCTCTTCTCAGACTTACTAGTTCTGAGGGGCTCCTGGCTGCCTCACACCAACAGCAGTGGCCAGTGGACACTGGCGATGGTGTCCTGTCATTTTGGTTTGTGAAGATTTTGTGCGCCAAGTCAAATCCTGGGAGGAGTGGGGAGGGCATCCGCTTTAATTAATTAGAGGTGTCTCTATTCATCTCCGTAAATGCAACATCTAGCACAAGACTTGGCTCACAGTAGGTGTTTAAAAATGCTTGCTGAGGCCGGGCGCAGTGGCTCACGCCTGTAATCCCAGCACTTTGGGAGGCCGAGGCGGGCAGACCACGTGAGGTTGGGAGTTCGAGACCAGTCTGACCAATATGGAAAAACCCCGTCTCTACTAAAAATACAAAATTAGCTGGACTAGGTGGCGTGCGCCTGTAATCCCAGCTACTCGGGAGGCTGAGGCAGGAGATTCACTTGAACCCGGGAGGCAGAGGTTGTAGTGAGCCGAGATGTCGCCATTGCACTCCAGCCTGGGCGACGAGAGTGAAACAACGTCTGGAAAAACAAAACAAAACAAAACAAAACTTGCAGAAAGGATGAAATGACCAAGACCCCTGCAGGGCCGCCCGTCAAGTTCTCAACTAGTCACTCTTCACATCTGATTCGTATCTTAAAGCAGCCTCGCAGGTAGGTCTGCATCATTTTCCCATCCTACATCGGAGGCGCTGAAGCCCAGGCGGGCTTCCCGAATCGCCCGGGCCCACGCTGCAGAGTGAAAGCCACAGCGGCAAAGCCTGCACGCTGGACGCTGCGCCGGAGCGTCCCCAGGTGCAGCAGGCTGCGCTCCGTAAGTGGGTCCTGGCGGGAACCGCGTCCTTCTGAACCCAGATCAGGCCCAGGGAGACCCTGGGAGCGACGCGGCGGGCGGGGTCTGGGCCCTCGACGGTGCTAAAGCCTCGGCTCGCTCTTCCTCGCAAGGTGCGAATCCAGCGCCTCCAGCTCGGGAGGGACCTGACGTGCGGGACGCGTCCGCCTCAGAACCCGAGGCGCGGCACATACTCGGCAAAGGCCGCCGGCGTCCCCGCAGCAATGGGAGGAGACTAGGGATGCCCGGCGGAAGACGCTGACCCGGCGAGCACCTGAGCGCCCACCTGTGGCTCATCCCAGAGATCCCCCCTCCTCCGCCGCTCACCGACCAGGGCGGGGCCTGCGGGCGTGGCTCCCGTCTCGCTCAGCCAATCAGTTCCCCGGAGCCGCCGCCCGCCCCCTCCTGGGGAGACAGCGCTTGCGCACTCGGGCCGCGATCCTCCTCGGGCCCCGCCCCCGGGGCGGTGCTGACGCTCGCGCCGACGCGCTGGACGTCGGGCACGTCGACGCCGGCGCCGCGCAGCCGGGCCCGCTCCTCCTCCGCTCCGCCAGTGTCCGGCCGCGGGCCGGCCTTAGTGACTGGGGCGGCGGGCCCCGGGGCCGCGGCGTGGGGCGGGCAGGTGGACGCCGGCCGCGGGCTGCCTTCGTCGGCTCCCAAGCTCGCCCGGAGCGAGCAGCAGCCCGCGAGCCTCCGCGGAGCCTCCTCGCCTGCTCCCGCCGGTGAGCAAGGTAAGGGAGCGGGACACTGAGGCAGGCTCGGGGCCCAGGCGTCACCGGAGGGTCCCGGTCTCCGCGGCGGCCACGCAGCTGGTTGGATGTGTTCGCGGGGAAGGGTGCGCTCCGGGGCGGGTGGGGGCGAGGCCGCGGCGCCGGGTCGCGCTGGGAGAGCTCCAGCGGGACCCCCGCGCCCCGAGGGATGGCTCCGGGGACTGCGCGCCGCCCCTCCCCGAGCCCTGCGCCCCGTGACCCGGGCGCTGGGGCGAGGGGCGGGGAACTGCGGCCGTTGAAAGTCCCGGCCCGAGCGGGCTCCGTTGTCAACGGTCCTCACCTCCGGGGTCCGGGGCTCCCGCCGCATCTGATACAGGAGGGGAAGGAGTGCAGTTCGAGCAGGCTGGAGGTCACCATCCCCATCAGGTGCGCCGCCTGGGGCATCCCCTCTCAGGGGTCCATCGCGCCCCGAATACTGCCCGAAAGACTCAGAAGCGACTTCCCCATCCCCTCGCGCTGTCTTTCTGTCATCCCAGACACTTAATAGCCTCTCATCATCTCACCTTTCACTTTTCCCTCTTTCCTAGCCGCCTCCGGCTGTATCGACCTGCTGTATTTCCATTGTGAGGTGTTTTTTTTTTTTTTTCGGTTGTAAACTTACGTAAGTTAGGTTGACTAACGAACCGTTGCAGCCATTGAAAAAAACACTTCTACCAGCGTTTAACGAATCCAGTTCCTTTTAGTGCTCACCAGCTCCAGCCCAAGAATTCAGGGAGCCGTCAGTTCTTCACAGGAGCTGACTGCACACATTCCTGCAAGATGCCTGATGGATTTTGTGCTTGTCAGTTTTGCTGGTTGTATGCTCCTTCTGTGCTTTTCCTGAAAAATGATTGGGTGACATGTGTTTTGACTTTCTTCGCCCCCCCCCCCCCCCCCACTGGGAAGTGAAAAAAAATTAGGTAACAGAAGCACACTTGTTTTCGACAAAAACAAGTACAGCTTTCTAAACAGACTACCCCAGGGTTTGCCCTTTTTTGTGAGGGTAGTCCTCTGGTATCTTGACCCCTTCTCTGGATTTTTATCTGTGTTAATGTCTTCATGTTGTGTATCTCTGCACTTCATGTTTACCCGGTATGTGTTTTCCAAGCTTATTTACACACAAAGCGTAACAGATCTGAGGATAATGAGGCTGCTGGTCTTTTTAGCTACAGATACCTGTAAAGTTGCATATTTGTGGGAACCTGTATTCTGCACTTGATGACTGTAGCCTGGCTCTTTCATTTCAAGATGATGTGCGAGGTGATGCCGACCATCAGCGAAGCAGAAGGCCCCCCTGGAGGAGGTGGAAGCCATGGTTCCGGCTCCCCTTCACAGCCAGATGCAGATTCACATTTTGAACAGTTGATGGTCTCCATGTTGGAAGAAAGGGACCGCCTTCTTGACACACTGAGAGAGACTCAAGAAACACTGGCCTTAACCCAGGGGAAGTTACACGAGGTTGGTCATGAAAGGGACTCCTTGCAGAGACAGCTCAACACGGCACTTCCACAGGTATGAGTGCTTTTAACCTGAGACTCTGTAGATTATTCTCCACTAAATGTTTTTTTTTTTTTAATTGGTGTCATCTTTTGTTAATGTTTCAGATGAGTATTTTCCGTAACTATTTGTGAAATGATGGTTTCTGGTGTTTGTAAGTCAAATACAAAGTTCCTAGAGATTAAACTTCTTAGGGAGAACAAATTGTTGTACTCTAAAGTCATGTGAAAATACCTCATTATTTTCCTTCCTATCTTTGGGAACTGCCTAGGTTCAGGAAGTTCTCCAGAGTTTTTGAAAAAGGGCTCTGAAGCCACCGATCTATGTGGGGCCTCCGTTGTGTTGTCTGAAGCCTTTTCTTGCTAAACTTGTGCTTCCCATGGATTGTGTCTCATGTGTTTCTAATTTCCTAATGTAATTTAGTAGACAAATAGGATTGATTTCACAGAAAGAAATATTATTTTGTTAGCCCGCCTTTATCAGAACATCTAGGTTTTGTAAGTCACATTTGTTTTAGGGGATAGAAGACTGGAGATTGATTCCTTAGGAACTTCTTCCTTGGTAGACGAGAATTTTAAAGCTTAGGCCGGGTGTGTTGGCTCATGCCTGTAATCCCAGCACTTTGGGAGGCTGAGGCAGGCGGATCACCTGAGGTCAGGAGTTTGAGACCAGTCTGGCCAACATGGCAAAACCCTCTCTCTACCAAAAATACAAAAATTAGCGGAGCGTGGTAACGCGCACCTGTAGTCCCAGCTCCTCAGAGGCTGAGGCATGAAAATCACTTGAAACAGGGAGGCAGAGGTTGCAGTGAGCCAAGATTGCACCACTGCTCTCCAGCCTGTCTCAAAAAAAAAAAATTTTAAAGCTTAGAACAACTGAAATTATTTCTCTGAGTATATTACATTTAGACTAGTGTTTGAAAGACTTTGCTCATGGAGTTGAATGAGGATTTGCTTAATGGTAGGTAAAGGGAGAAAGTGTAAAAACTAGAAAAGTGTCAGGTGAGTGTCACGGAGCATAGCGGGAGAGAAGTGGGTCACTTAGGTGTTTCAGAGCTGTCTAGGCCCCATGTTACTCATCATAAGTGCCTTTGGGGTGGATTCAGGTAGACCTGCAGAAGCACACATTTATACTCGCATGATGGGTCTGCAGTGATAAATTAGTAAATGAATAATTACTACCCTTGATGTATTTCTTGGCTGTAGTCAGTTCTCCTGGAAGATTGATAAGCCAGACGTGGGTTTCCTTTATAGCAACAATGATTTGACGTTAGTGCTGTATGTTCCTTTTTTGTTGGATTAGAGAATCATTAAGATTTTTCTCATTGTAATCTTATACCAAGTTTATTAAGGTCGAATTTTATTACTGCAATTTTTTTTTTTTTTTTTGAGACAGAGTCTTGCTCTGTCCCCCAGGCTGGAGTGCAGTGGTGCGATCTCAGCTCACTGCAAGCTCCGCCTCCCGGGTTCCCACCATTCTCCTGCCTCAGCCTCCCGAGTAGCTGGGACTACAGGCGCCCGCCACCACGCCCGGCTAATTTTTTTGTGTTTTTAGTAGAGACAGGGTTTCACCATGTTAGCCAGGATGGTCTTGATCTCCTGACCTCGTGATCCGCCCGCCTCGGCCTCCCAAAGTGCTGGGATTGCAGGCTTGAGCCACCGCGCCCGGCCTATTACTGCAATTTTAAAAGAAGTAGCCAATTTATGTTTTACCAGGATTTTGTTGTATTTGTAATTTAAGGTACATGTATTCAAGTGTGTATCAAATACTAATGTACTTAAAAAGGTAGATTTTGGAAAGAATGGGCACACAAGGCGTGTCAGGGAAGTGACAGGAGTTTTGTACAGTTAGTCTCAGGCTGTGGAGGTTATCACACACTGGTGACATGGTTGCTCGGTGACTTGTTTCTGGTACTGCTCAGTGTAGTAGCCTGGAAATGCCTAGTTCAGTGGATAATGTGATGATGCTGACTGTTCACGTTACCACCTGAGCACCTGATTCCGGCCTTTCAAAAATGGAAACTATTAAGTAAACTTGTTTTGGACCCTTCCCTTTCCTGGAATCTGGTTCATCTTTGGTGGCTGGTAGTGTGACCAGATAATGAGTCCAGTAAGTGCATTTGTGCTCCTGGCACATTGTGGAGGCAAGTCAGAGTGTACTTAAAAATATATATAACTATAGCATACAGCAGAAAAATTCACAAATCATAAGTGTACATCTCAGTGGATTTTTCACAAAGTTAACACATTTGCATAACTACCACCCAGATCAAGAAATGGAACATTACCAGGCTTCCTAGAAGTCCTCTCCTAACTATCCCCAGTAATTGTCCACCAGAACTAACCAAGGTCTTGACCTTTCACCATTGATTACTTTTGCCTGTTCTTGACTTTGTTTAAGTGAAGTAAAATAATCTGTAGGTTTTGTTCCTTCATTCTGTTGTCAGCATCATGTTTGTGAGATGCATCTGTATTCTCATGCAGCCTGCCCATTCTCACCTGCTCTCTGGTCATCCAGTGCACGAACAAACCAGAATTTATTCTTTCTATTGCTCACAGACATTTGGGGTTATTTCCAGTTTTTACACATGCTCTGCTGATACTCTTGTTTGTTTCTTGGTGCAGATATGTATAAACTTCTTTTTTTTATATTTTAATTTTTTTTTGAGATAGGGTCTCACTCTGTTGCCCAGGGTGGAGTACAGTGGCTTGATCTCAGCTCACTATAGCCTCCACCTCCCAGGTTGAAGCGATTCTCCTGCCTCAGCCCCCCAAGTAGCTGGGAATACAGGTGCGCATCACCACCCTCCGCTAATTTTTCTATTTTTTGTAGAGGTGGGATTTTACCATGTTGCCCAGACCGGAGGAGATGTATACACTTCTGTTGGATATCTACAAAGGAGTGGAATGCAAATGATGGTGTGTGCATTTGTTCAGCCTCAGTAGATAGTGCCAGAAGTGGTGGTTGTGACCGTTTGTACTACCCTAGTGATGTAGGAGAAGTCAGTGGTTCTTGTGCTCTTCAGAACTTGGTATTGTTGGGTTTTTTAATTTTAGCTGTTCTGATGGCTGTTAGCTGGTAGGTGGCTCAGTGTGGTCTGAATTTGCTGCTCCCTGATGGCCAGGAACATGCAGAGGTAAAGCATCTCTTCCTGTGTTCACTGACCACCTGGATGTCTTGTGCAACGGCTATCTTTTGCTCATCGGTTGGTTGGGTTGTCTATTTTGTTTCTTACTGATTTGAAGGAGTTTTCTCTGTATTCTGAGTACATATGTGCATGACAGATTGTTTTTTGACTCTTGTGTTTGCCTTTTCACTCTCTCAGTGGTATCTTTTGATACACAGAAGTTTTAAATTTTTGTTGTTGTTGAGACGGAGTCTCGCTCTGTCGCCCAGGCTGGAGTGCAGTGGCCGGATCTCAGCTCACTGCAAGCTCCGCCTCCCAGGTTTACGCCATTCTCCTGCCTCAGCCTCCCGAGTAGCTGGGACTACAGGCGCCGCCACCTCGCCCGGCTAGTTTTTTGTATTTTTAGTAGAGACGGGGTTTCACCGTGTTAGCCAGGATGGTCTCGATCTCCTGACCTCGTGATCCGCCCGTCTCGGCCTCCCAAAGTGCTGGGATTACAGGCTTGAGCCACCGCGCCCGGCAGAAGTTTTAACTTTTTAATGTAGCCCAGTTGATCAATCTTTTCAGTAATGTTTAATGCTCTTTGTGTCCTGTTTAAGAAATTTGCTAGGTCAAGTTCATGAAGATACTCTGCATTGTCTTCTGAAAACTGTATTTTTACATCTTCTGTCTGAAATTGACTTTGTTTATGGTATATGATGGGGCCAAGAGTCTCTCTCTCTTTTTTTTTTTAAATTGATATCTAGTTGACCCTGCATAATTTCTTAAAAAGACCATTCTTTCCCCAGTGTACCACATGCAGTGTCATCTATGTCATCTCAGTCCAATGACTGTGTGTGGGTCTGTTTCTGGACTCTCTTCTGCTTCTTTGATCTTTTTGTCATCTTTGCATAAATAGCACGATGTCTAAATTACCGTAGATATAGTCTGTCTTGAGATCTGGTAATTTAAGAAAAAGGTTCTCACTCGGTTGCCCAGACTAGTATCAAACTCCTGGTCTCCAGCAATCCTCTCTCCTTGATCTCCCAAAGTGCTGGGATTTCCATTGTGAGCCACCACACCTGGCCCGGTAGATATTCTTTATCCAGATGTAAAAATTCTCCTCTTCTTAGTTTGCCAAGAGATTTTTAAATACCGTGAGCAGATGTTACATTTCTTAACATGGATTTTCTGCGTCTTTTGAGACAGTCATGTGATTTTTCTGTTATGTGGGAATTTAACTGTTTTTATTTGTTTGTTTATTTTTGAGACGGGCTCTTGCTCCATTACCCAGCCCGGAGTGCAGTGGCACCATCATAGCTCTCTGTAGCCTTGAACTCCTGAGCTAAAGTGATCTTCCCACTCAGCCTCTCAGGTAGTTGGAATTATAGATGCATGTCACTGCACCTTGCTCTTTTTTTTTTTTTTTTTTGATTGCTTATTGTTTGTAGCCTGGGGAAACAACTTCAGGAACTCCTGAGAAAGAGCACCTCCCTTTTAAAAAAAATTTACAATTGTAGAATAATTCCATCCTGATCTTGATGTATTCTCCTTTTACTGGATTATATTTGGTAATATTTTGTTTAGGATTATTGCATTTATATTCACGAGAAAGATTGACTTGTAATTTTACTTTCCTTCAGTGCCCTTGTTGGAATTTGGTATTGAGGTTATGCTGGTTTCATAAAACAAGGTGGAATAGATTCCTTCTTTTTCTACTCCCTAGAAGAATTCCTTCGAAATTTGTGTTATCTTCCTTAAATGTTTGAAGGCATTTTTTGACAAAACAAGCTCCTGTAGGATTTTAGAATTAATTTTATAGGTAAATGTAGGATTTTGAATATTTCTTCGTGTGTCTATTTAGATAAAGCATTTTTCCCTGCTAGGGATTTGTTCAGGCCACCCAGACTTTCCAATTTGTAAGTTTAAAGTGGTTTACAATCCTTATTATCTGCAAGATCTGTAGTAATGTCCCCTTTTAATAATTCTTGATATTGGTAGTTCGTATATTGTCTCTTAATCAGTCTTGGGGGTTTGCCAGTTTTGTAAGTTCTTTTAAGGGACCAACTGTTGGCTTTACTTTTTTTCTACTTACATTTGTTTCTATTGCATTAATTTCTGCTTTTTTTTAAACTTTGTTTTCTGTTTGAGATATATATATATGTTTTTTTTTTTTGAGGCAGAGTCTCATTGTGTCTCCCAGGCTGGAGTGCAGTGGCATGATCTCAGCTCGCTGCAACTTCTGCCTCCAGGTTTCAAGCAATTCTCCTGTCTCAGCGCCCCCCCGCCCGGTAGCTGAGATTACAGGCATGCGCCACCACGCCCAGCTAATTTTTGTATTTTTAATAGAGATGGGGTTTTGCCATGTTGGCCAGGCTGCTCTCGAACTCCTGGCCGCAAGTGATCCACCCGCTTTGGCCTCCCAAAGTGCTGAGATTACAGATGTGAGCCATTGCACCTGGCCTTTTCTAGTTTCTTGAATAGATACTTGTTTTAACTTTTTTCTTTCTAATATATGTTTTTAAGCCAAAATTTCTCTCTAAACACACTTTTAGATGCATGTCACAAGTTTTGATATGTCAAATTTTCATTGTCTTTTATGTAAAAATAATGTTGTAATTTTCACTGTGGTATTGTTTGTTGTTCATACAATTTTTAGAAGTGTATTTCTCAACTTCACTGTTTGTGGGGATTTTCTAGATACCTTTTTATCGATTTCTAGCTTAATTCTTTTAAGATCCCTAAATATATTCTGCATTATTTAAATCCTTTGAAATGTGTTGAACTTTCCTAATAGCCCAGCATATACTCAGTTTTGTTAAATGTTTCCCAGGCACTTGAAAGTAATATATATTGATAGGAATGTAGTGTTCTATGTACATCAGTTATATCAATTGTTTGAGTCATGTAATTCAAATTCTAGTAGCCACATGCACAGACACAGTATGCATTTTCAATTTAAGCCTGATTTATTACTTTTACTGCTTCCGAGACACTGCTGTTTCCTTAGATACTTGAGCTGGATTTAACTCCCTCCTACCTTTTGTGTCATTGTTTTATGTATTTCAGTTTAATTTAATTTATATTTATTTTTAAAAATAGAGACAGCGTCTTACTATACTGCCCCAGCTGGTCTTCAACTCCTGGCCTCAGGTGATCCTCCCCTGTTAGCCTCCCAAAACAGTGGGATCCAGGTGTGAGCCACTACACACTTTTAGCTGCATCTTACAAGTTTATGTATTTTAATTTTAGATACACTTTTCGCAGTATCATAATTGTTTTGTACAGTTAATGTTTATTTAGATTTATCCTCATAGTCACCATTTTTTTTTTTTGCTCTTCATTCTTTATTGTTGTTTCATGTTTCTGCCGGGGATTACAGTTCGTGTTTGTTTTTTTTTCTTTTTTTCTTTTTTGAGACAGAGTCTCACTCTGTTGCCCAGGCTGGAGTGCAGTAGCACGATCTCAGCTCACTGCAACCTCCGTCTCCCGTATTTGAGCGATTTTGTTGCCTCAACCTTCTGAGTAGCTGGAACTACAGGCGTGTGCCACCACATCCGACTAATTATTGTATTTTTAGTAGAGACTGGGTTTCACCATGTTGGCCAGGCTGGTCTCAAGCTCCTGACCTCAAGTGATCTGCCTGCCTCAGCCTCCAAAGTGCTGGGAGTACAGATGTGAGCCCCTGCGCCCAGCCTATATTTCTTTTCCCTGAAGAACTTTCTAAGGTATTTCTTTTAGTTCATATCTGTGGATAATGAATTGTCATTTTTATTTGCCTGAAAATTTTCTATTTTACCTTTAGTTTTTTTTTTTTTTTTTTTTAATTTAAGATGGAGTCTCACTCCATCGTCAGTCTGGAATGCAGTGGCGCGATCTTGGCTCACCGCAGCCTCTGCCCGCCCCTGGGTTCAAGCAATTCTTCTGCTGGGTCTACAGGCACGTGCCACCATGCCCAGCTAATTTTTGTATTTTTAGTAGAGATGGGGTTTCACCATGTTGGCCAGGATGGTCTCAATCTCTTGACCTTGTGATCTGCCCTCCTCAGCCTCCCAAAGTGCTGGGATTACAGGTGTGAGCCACCACCACTCCTGGCCTTTTTTTTTTTTTTTTAATAGAGGCGATGTTTCACCATGTTGCCCTGGCTGGGGTCAAACTCCTTGGCTCAAGCAGCTGCCTGCCTCAGCCTCCTAAAGTGCTGGAATTACCGGTGTGAGCCACTGTGCCCAACTTGCCTTCACTTTTGAAGAATGATTTTGCTGGGTATAGAATTACGGTTCATGGTCATTTCCTTGCACCATTTTGTAGCAGCTAATTCATTGTTTTTAGCTCGCTTCCTTTTTCTGGACAAGTCAGCTTTTGGTGTTATTGTTGTTTCATTTGAAGTAATACTTCTTTTTTTTTCCCTTCTGGTTGCTTTTTATTTTTATTTTTTGGAGAGGATATGACTTTTCTGAGTTTATCCACCAGAGTGGAAATAATGTCTGTGCAAAACCAAATGTTTGTTACTATAACTCTCCATCCCAATTAAAATCCAAACAGTTTTTTGAAAACAGTCAACTCAATCAAAACCCACTACTTCAGAATCAATAGCTTCTTTGAAGCCGCGGTAACAAATATGGTTAAGATTTGAATGTAGAAATTTGTTGGTTGGAAAGCTAATTAAACTTCCAACTTGCTCAAGTAGAATTACAGAAAGGCAGAATTGTGTTTTTCACAGAGATACAGTTCACTGGAATCAGCAACACTGGACAGCTGGTAGAGTGTTCCGGGTCCTGAGATAATAAGGAATCCAGGCAGCCTTTGGACAGTCTGCTGGTGCCCTTTCTTCCCAATCAGAGATGTGTGGATGTGTGGAATGACACCTTTACCAGCAATTGTAGCCTTGATGAGAGAGTCCAATTCTTCATCTCCACGAATGGCAAGTTGCAAGTAATGAGGGGTAATATACTGTACTGTGAAGTCTTTTGATGCATTTCTTGCTAGGTCAAGTACCTCCGCAGTGAGGTACTCCAGGATGGCTGTGCTATTCACAGCGGCAGTTGCGCCCACATGTCCAGGACTGATTGTCCTAGATTTCAGGTGTCAGTGAATACGGCCCACCAGGAACTGCAAATTTGCTCTCTGTGAGTGGGAAGCTGCCTTTGCTGGCCTTTCTGGAGTCCTTCCCAGCCTTACTGCCAGCCATTTTCAATTTTGCTGAAGCTCAAACAGGCAAGGCGGAGAAGGGACTAATCAGACACACAGCAAGATCTCACCAGCTACTCTTTCCTTCCACCAGGATTGGAAGCTGCCTCTGGGGGCTTGTAAGATTTTCTTTGCTTTGGGCATTAGCGAAACTTGACATTTGTTGTATTGGTGGCTGCTCCTGATCAATTCTGGAAGTTCTGGCTCTTCCCTCTATAAATATTCCTATGTTTCACTCATCTTCACTCTGAGGGCCTCCATTTTTGTGTACATTAGGCTTTTTTTTTTTTTTGAGATGGAGTTTCGCTCTTGTTGCCCAGCTGGAGTGCAATGGTGCGATATACTTTAGGCTTTTATCATGTCCTACATGTCTCTTGTGCTCCTTTCTGTATTTTCTAGACCTTTTCTTTGTATGTGTCTAGATGTGTGTGTGTGTATGTATGTGTGTATGTATGTGCATGTGTATATATATATTTATTTATTTATTTTTTAGAGACTGGGTCTGTCTGTTGCCCAGGCTGGTCTTGAACTCTTGGGCTCAGACAGTCTTCCTGCCTTGGCCTCCTAAACTGCGGGGATTACAGACGTGAGCTACTGTGTCTGCCCTGTGTGGCGGGTGTGTGTGTGTATATGTATATATGTATATATATTTTTCTGGGACAGGGTCTCGCTCTGTTGCCCAGGCTGGAGTGTAGTGGTGCAATCTCAGCTCACTGCAGCCTCTGCCTTCTGGGCTTAAGCAGTCCTCCCACTTCAGCTCCTGAGTAGCAGGGACTACAGGTGCGCACCGCCACACCTGGCTAATTTCTGTATTTTCAGTGGAGATGGGGTTTTGCCATGTTGCACAGACTGGTCTCAAACTCCTGGACTTAGGTGATCCACTCGCCTCACTCTCCCAGTGTGTCGGGATTACAGGCATGAGCCATCGTGTGTGTGTGTGTGTGTGTGTGTGTGTGTGTATGAGAGACAGGTGGCTGGGTGCTGTGGCTCACGCCTGTAATCCCAGCACTTTGGGAGGCCAAGGTGGGTGGATCACCTGAAGTCAGGAGTTCGAGACCAGCCTGGCCAACATGGTGAGACCCCGTCTCTACTAAAAATACAAAAAATAGCTGGGCGTGGCCGGTGCCTGTAATCCCAACTACTCGGGAGGCTGAGGCAGGAGACTTGCTTGAAACTGGGAGGCGGAGGTTTCAGTGAGCCAAGATCATGCCATTGCACTCCAGCCTGGGTGGCAAGAGTGAAACTCCGTCTTGGGAGAAAAAAAAAAAGAGGCAGGTACTCTGTTGTTGCCGAGGCTGGAGTGCAGTAGTGCATGTGATCACTGTTCACTGCAGCCTCAAACTCCAGGGCTCATGCAATCCTTTTGCCTTAGCCTTTTGAGTAGCTGGGACTATAAACATGTGCCACCATGCCCAGCTAATTTTTAAATTTTTTGTAGAGGCAGGGTCTTGCTATTTTGCCCAGGCTGATCTTAAACTCCTGACCTCAAGTGATCCTCCCATCTCTACATGTCAAAGCACTGGGATGATAGATGTGAGCTATTGTGCCCAAACTCTAAAGTCCAGGTATTTTTACTGACCCAACTTCCACCTCACTCACCCTCTCTTCATTTGTGTCTATCGCTGTGTAGCCCATAGATTGAGTTCTTAATTTCAGTTATAATTTTCAGTTCTAGAGTCTGCATCATTCCTTTTACTATTCTAGTTCTCTAGTGAAATGCTTTCTTTTTGTCAAGTATATTTTTGACTAGTTGACATTTGCATTGGATAACTCTTATTATATAGGTCACCTCTGGATCCATTTCTGTTTTTCTTTTTTCTCTTGGTTCATTTGTTGATGGGCCCGTTTTGTTTTTTTAATTGAGTCAGACATTATGTATGAAAAACTGTAGAAGCGCTGGGTGATGCTCTCTTTCTTCAGAAAGTTTCCCTGTGTCATCTGGCACATGCCCAGAGTAGGGACAGATCATCTCAGCGCAGGGCCTGGGTGACCAGAGGCTGGGATTCAGTCAGTAAGCCTCAGTTGGAGCTGCCTTCACCCAAACCCCTGCTCCCAGTGTAATCATCCGGGGGTTCCATCTGAAACCCTGGAGTGTTTCCCAGGGCCCCTCTTTCTTGGCGTGTCCTGGAGCCCAAGTTTTGTCTCCCTAACACCATGAGACTACTGAAAGCCCAGCTTCTCAGCCAGGTTTGCAGAGTGTTGGGCTCATTTCCTGTGTCTCCCTTTTCTCTGGGATCTTGGCCCCTTAAGTCCTGGCTGACTGTCAGGCCTGTACTTCTTTTTGTCTTCCCAGACCCTTGGGGCTTTCTAGAGCTCTTTAGCCGCTACTTTCTTCCCAGTTGATCAGTGTACTGCCCCCAAATCCTTCAAATTGTCAAATGCATTGACAGAAAGAGTGGGGGCTCCGAATGGTGGACTCACCTCAGCGGGCCTCTCTTTTGTTTGGAATACTGGTCCCTTCAGTTGTGGCTGCCTTAACATCTCTTTGATGCCGGCAGACTTCTAAGTCATACTCTCCTTTTCCAGTTCTTGGGTTGCCGTGCTACAGGCCACCCTGCATATCACTGAAAGTGCAGTCAAAGCGGGCGTGCTCGCTCTGTCTGCGGCATGTGCGGAGGCTGTAGACATTGGTTATCGTTACTTGATAGGGAGCATATAGAACCCCCTCACCTCGCTTAGTCTGCCTTGTCCAGTTTCTTTTTTTTTTTTTTCCCAGTCTGCTTCTCATGACATTGTCCAGTGTCTAATCAGAATTCCCCCGTTTGCCCCTACCCAGTCACTTAACCACTTAAAGACAATAGAGCAAGTGGCCCGCTCAGCGGGAGACACAGCCCTTGGCCTCCAGTTCCCGTCTTGGCCACTGTGTGGGCTCTTCCACCTTGCTCTAGTCTCTACTCTTCCCTTTGCCCTGTGCCAGACCAAGGGAGGGTTTGTGATGACATATGTGGCAGTGGCAAAGGAGGAGGCTAGGGAGGTAGGAGAGGTTGTGTGCGTGGTGTTTAGTCTTATTTTGGAGATGGGGTCTTGCTATGTTGCCCAGGCTGGTCTCGAACTCCAGGGCTCAAGCAATCCTTCTGCCTTGGTTTCCTGAGTAGCTATCACTACAGGCATGAACCACTGTGCCCAGCTACCTAATGTTTATTCTGTGACTTGATCACATGTGTATTTTCTTTTCAGTGCTGCTTTTTTTTTTTTTTTTTTTTTTTTGAAACGGAGTCTTGCTCTGTTGCTCAGGCTGGAGTACCCAGGCTGGAGTACAGTGGCGTGATCTCGGCTCACTGCAAGCTCTGCCTGCTGGGTTCATGCCACTCTCCTCAGCCTCCCCAGTAGCTGGGGCTACAGGCGCCTGCCACTACATCCAGCTAATTTTTGTTTGTATTTTTAGTAGAGTCGGGGTTTCACCATGTTAGCCAGGATGGTCTCGATCTCCTGACCTCATGATCTGCTGGCCTTGGCCTCCCAAAGTGCTGGGATTACACCGCACCCAGCCTTTTTGTTTTTTTTTAGAAGGAGTTTTGCTCTTGTCGCCCAGGCTGAAGTGCAACGGCGTTTAGTGCAATGGCTGGAGTGCAAAGACAGCCTATTTAGGAGGCGATCTCAGCTTACTGCAACCTCCGCCTCCCAGGTTCAAGCGATTCTCCTGCCTCAGCCTCCTGAGTAGCTGGGATTATAGGTGCGCATCACCATGCCCGGCTGATTTTTGTATTTTTAGTAGAGACGGGGTTTCACCATGTTGGTCAGGCTGGTCTCAAACTTCTGACCTCAGGTGATCTGCCTGCCTTGGCCTCCCACAGTGCTGGGATTACAGACATGAGCCATCATGCCTGACCAACCAACCAAGTGCTTTTTGTTTGTTTGTTTAAACAAATACTGCCATTGGGCTTCTCTCTAATTTCATTTTAAAGTTTCAGCTGCATTTTCAAATTGAGATTTTATTTTAAACTTGAGTACAGTGATTTTTACAGTCTTTTTGAAAGCAACAAATGAGATTTTTAGAAGACCTCTCGCTTGAAGAACTCTAATGTATGAAACCTAGAAAAGAGACTGTTCACCTTTCATTGCAGATGAGGTCCCAAATTTTGCCAGTCTGTCTCCCAGTCTGCTAATCCCTGAGGCAGGGAGTACAAAACTCAGAAGACTCTAACAAATGAGGTCTTCAAATCAAATCCAAACTTAGTGAAAAAGAAGTCTACCTGTGTCAGGGGTGTTCCCTGTCAAAGCGATGGGTGAGCTTCCGCTGGTTGCAGTGGAAGGTGTGCTGGTTGGATTGGGAAGGCAAGAGGGTGCAAAACAGCCTGTTTAGGAGGCGGTTCCTGCATTGTGGACATGAAGTGTTACAGCCCAAACCAGGATGCTAGAATCCAAGGGCAGAGGGCAGTAGAAAAGAACAACCTAGCAGAACTGTGCGGGACTAGAGGATGGAGCCGAGAGGCAGATGCCATGGTCAAGCTTGCTGGGAGACGGGGGTGGGGGAGGGTAAAGAGGAGACGCTGGTGTTTGGCAGTGTTGAGAGGTATTTGTGGTTGTCACAGCTAGGGGCAGGGATGCTCCTAAACATTCTGTGGTGGAGCCCCCTCAACAAAGAATTATCTGGCCCCAAATGTTGGAAGTGTCCAGGTTTAGGTATAAAGAATCAGAAGCTTTTCTCAAGTATTGCTATTAGGTTGGTGCAATAGTGTTTGCGTTTTTGCTTTATTTTTAATGGCAAAAACCGCAATTATTTTTCCTTCAACCTAATATGATGCAAAGTTGGCTACAACTGTAATTTGTTAAGTGCTGCAAACAAGGTACTTGCTAAGCTTAACTTAGTGAACAAGTTAGGAAGAATTGGAATTAGGCAAAACTAACTAAATGACTCTTCCCCGAGGATAAATACTAATGACCAGCCCTTCAGATGGTGCCCCTCATGTGCTTTACTGACTGCTTTCTTAGTAATAGTTGGCAAAACACCTCTTAAAATATCATGCTTGCTTTCATCGTCTTTGGTTTATGAAATCGTTGGATATATCCTTTCAGAATAATATTTGGCTGTTTACATCTCTTTTGCACACGCTGAACTTGCCATCTTGTCTTCCTGTTTCTACACCTTTAATTGTCAGCAAGGAGACAGAGTCCTCCCTCCTATTTTGTTGAGCCCTGTGTGAATATTACCGTTTTAGGCTCCTGCAGACACTGGTAGAGACAGACAGGGTCTCCACCTGCAGAAGGCTTTCACAGTACACCCATGTTCAAAGCAGGTGCAGGTTGCGAGACACATCCAGATAGAATGAAGTGGTTCAGAAGAAATCCATTATCTCGGTTGAGTGGGGCAGGCTGCCAAGCACACTGTGGTCCAGGAAGGTGAGGCTTTCGAGGGGATTGGCTTGGAGCTGAGAGATGAAGGCTAAGAGGAACCAGGTATGAGAGCTTTCTTGGCAGTGGGGCTACTTGAGCAAAGTCCAGAGCAAGGGAGAGCTTAGCATTTAGCTGAGTCAAAGCTGGGGTCTGTGGCCATGGTTACTCAGCCTGGGGGAAGGAAAGAGTGAACAAGGTAAGGCTGGCTAGGTGGGTTGACATGGGATCAGACAGAGGCAAAGACTTGCTTGTTTTTGTTTTGTTTAAGTACCTTAGGGCTTCAGTACTTTATGTGCATCATGGCCTCAGGGGAGGGAATGATGTGATTTGGCTGCGTTGTTATTTATTTATTTTTATTTATGTATTTATTTATTTAAGATGGAGTCTCACACTGTTGCCCAGGCTGTAGTGCAGTGGCACGATCTCGGCTCACTGCAACCTCCGCCTCACGGGTTCAAGCGATTCTCCTGCCTCAGCCTCCCAAGTAGCTGGGATTACAGGTGCCTGCCACCATGCCCAGCTAATTTTTAGTAGAGACGGGAGTTTCACCATGTTGCCCAGGCTGGTCTCGAACTCCTGACCTCAGGTGATCCTCCTGCCTCTGCCTCCCAAGTTTTTAAAAGATCATGCTCTGTGGATAATGACCTGGGGATGGAGGGAAGAATGGACCTAGGGTGGAAACCACTGGTTAGAGTAGAGCCACTTCGAGTGCATGGGTTTGGGCTACAGAGTTAGCAAAAATTAAAAACTCTTGCTGAGTGCGGTGGCTCATGCCTGTAATAGGAGGCTGAGATGGGCGGATCACCTTGAGGTCAGGAGTTTTGAGACCAGCTTGGCCAACATGGTGAAACCCTGTGTCTACTAAAAATACAAACATTGGCTGGGTGTGGTGGTGGGTGCCTGTAGTCCCAGCTACTCAGGAGGCTGAGGCAGGAGAGTCGCTTGAACCCGGGAGGTGGAGGTTGCAGTGAGCTGTGATCGCACCACTACACGCCAGCCTGGGGGACAGAGCGAGACTCCATCTCAAAAAAAACCCAAAAAACCCGTTAACATCACCCATCCCATAAAAGCACAGAACAATGTATACTTTTTAATTATCACATACATAAATGCATACTGTTTTAATGCGGTATACATAATGTTTATGTATATAATGTATACATTTGTGTATTCAGGTATTTTGAGTGTCTGTATGTGCCATGCACTGTTCTAGGTGTTGAGTATTCCATAGGTAAAAAGGGTTATTTAGCCCACATTTCTTTTCGTTGTATGAAGAGAAGTGGAAAAAACCAGACTTATGTAGTTCGGTTTGAACAAGTTAAATGCATGGATGATGTAATGTGGGAACACTTTCCGCTTTTCGTTTATGTTTGTGTAGGCAGAACTTAGGGAGGTGGTTTTCCTTGGGAGTTTCAGCTGCCCACTGTACTCCTCCACTCTTAACACCTGTGCCTCGCAGATATATTACCTGACTTTCATTTGGGTAGGCTTTGGGATCCTTAAATTCAACATTGACTCAAACCATCTTTCCCCCACATGGGTCCCCCTCCTGTGAATGGCAGTTTTCTACGTAGTCAGGTGGCTATGTCTCTTTTCTTTTCTTTTGAGATGGAGTCTCGCCCTGTTGCCCAGGCTGGAGTACAGTGGCACAATCTCAGCTCAGTGCAACCTCTGCCTCCTGCGTTCAAGCGATTTTCCTCCCTCAGTCTCCCAAATAGCTGGGACCACAGGCACACGCCACCACCCCCAG
The DNA here is from genome assembly GCF_007565055.1 of Rhinopithecus roxellana. Classification (NCBI taxonomy): domain Eukaryota; kingdom Metazoa; phylum Chordata; class Mammalia; order Primates; family Cercopithecidae; genus Rhinopithecus; species Rhinopithecus roxellana. The sequence goes on along the minus strand of NC_044563.1, from coordinate 4,070,989 downwards.
CTAATTTTTGTATTTTTGTAGAGACGGTTTCACCATGTTGGCCAGGCTGGTCTTGACCTCCTGACCTCTAGTGATCTGCCCACCTTGGCCTCCCAAAGTGCTGATATTACAGGCGTGAGCCACTGCTCCCGGCCCTGTGTCTCTTTTGTGCGCTAACCTTATCCTTCTAGTTTCCAGGACCTGTGGGATGGACCTTTCCATCTCTTGGAGGTTACCTCTGAGGCCCACCGACTCTCAGACCTCAACCCTTTGTCTTCACTGGGTTGACTCCCATGGCCCCTGGCTGTTGTGGAGCTTCTTTCCAGTATCTTATCCCTCGTTGCAGCAAGATCTTTCTTTTTTTCTTTTTGAGACAGGGTCTCACTTTGTCACCCAGGCGGAGTGCAGTGGTGTGATCGGGCTCAAGCAATGCTCCTACCTCAGCCTTGTAAGAAGCTGGGACTACAGGTGTGCGCCATTATGGCTGGCTAATTTGTGTGTGTGTGTATACACACATATATATACACATACACACACACAGACATGTATATGTCATTATTATTATTTTGTAGAGGAGCGGGGTCTTGCTATGTTGCCTAGGCTGGTCTCGAACTCTTGACCTCAAGTGATTCGCCCACCTCAGCCTCCCAGAGTGCTGGGATTACAGGCGTGCCGCGCCAGTATCTTTCTAAAACGCATCTGTCTTTCCTTTGCTCAGAACACTTCAACTCTCCATTGCCCCTCGGGCTGAAGACTCCTGTGTCATCACATCCTGGCCCAGCCCCTCCCTGCTCTCCCAGTTGTGGGTAGTTCCTCACATGCAGACTCCTTGTTTTTGTACAACTTTGTAAATAAGCCGTTCTCTGAGATTAGGCCTTTCTTTTCTTCTACTTGCCAACTTCATTCTAGCTACAACAAGTAATTTGGTACAGCTCTTTCACCAATCCGGTTTTGCCTGTGTATACTGATCCTCAAAAATGCCCATATTCTGATGCAGTGGTTTGACTTCAGCTAAGTTTTTTTTTTTTTTTTTTTTTTTTCTAGTAGATACAGGAGTCTTTATGTTACCCAGGCTGGTCTCAAACTCCTGGTCTCAAGCAATCCTCCTGCCTTAGCCTCCCAAAGTGTTGAGATTACAGTCATCAGCCACTACACCCGGCCTTTTTTTTGGTTGTTTTTTTTTTTTTTTTTTTTTTTTTTTTGAGACGGAGTCTTGCTCTGCCACCCAGGCTGGAGTGCCGTGGCCGGCTCTCAGCTCACTGCAAGCTCCGCCTCCCGGGTTCACGCCATTCTCCTGTCTCAGCCTCCCGAGTAGCTGGGACTACAGGCGCCCGCCTCGTCGCCCGGCTAGTTTTTTGTATTTTTTTTTTAGTAGAGACAGGGTTTCACCGTATTAGCCAGGATGGTCTCGATCTCCTGACCTCATGATCCGCCCGTCTCGGCCTCCCAAAGTGCTGGAATTACAGGCTTGAGCCACCGCGCCCGGCCTTTTTTGGTTGTTTTTTAAAAACATTTGGTTTTAGAGATGGAGTCTCTGTTTCCTAGGCTGGAGTGCAGTGACAGAGTCACAGCTCACTGTATCCTCAACCTCCCTAGCTCAGGCAATCCTCCCACTTCAGCCTGTTGAGTAGCTGGAACCACATGCATGTGCCACCACACCTTGGTAATTTTTTGTTTTATTTTTGTAAAGATGAGGTCTCTCTCTGTGCCCCAGGCTGGTCTTGAACTCCTAGGCTCAAGTGATCCTCCCACTTGGCCTCCCAAAGTGCTGGGATTACATAATGATGTTGGCCCTAACAACTTGTATAGTTAGATTTTTAAATTCAGACATCTAAAGTCTAAGTGTGTGTAGGTCCCATTGCACTAGGGCTCAACATCTCTCACTTGCCCTCCAGTCATGCCTCATCTCACCTCTGCTTTTTTTTTGAGATGGAGTCTTGCTCTGTCTCCCAGGCTGGAGTGCAGTGGCACAATCTGGCTCACCGCAGCCTTTGCCAACTGGCTTCAAGCAATTCTCTGCCTCAGCCTCCCAAGTAGCTAGGATTACAGGCGCTGCCACCACGCCCGGCTAATTTTTGCATTTTTAGTAGGGATGGGGTTTCACCATCTTGGCCAGTCTGGTCTTCACCTCCTGACCTTGTGATCGACCCGCCTCGGCCTCCCAAAGTGCTGGGATTACAGGCATGAGCCACCACGCCCGGCCTCCCCCCGCTATTTGTATCCCTTCGAGGCTCACCGTTCCCAGAGGTCTCCTTCTTGGTGGTAGAAAGTGGGGTCATTGCCTGAGGTGATTGCAGACCGCTCCTTCGACTCTCTCTCTGCAATTACTTGTTCCCGGGAGACTTTCAGCCTCATGGTTTTCGTGTCCATTGGTGTTCCCTGCTCATATCACTTCTTACCTGGAAGTTGCAAAGAGGTGATTTTTCCAGCTCTCCGTCCGTGTACAGTGATGAACAGATATTCCTGTACTAAGAAGAGCGTTCTCTTTTGTTCGCTTTCCAGCTCTCTCAGTCACTGAGTACACTGCGTATTAGAGTCAGGCATCGTCATTACTCCTTGGATGCTCATATTGTCCCTTTCAGATTGGCTCCTGTGTCTTTTTGCCAAGACCCTATTAGTTTTTGAGTGCTTCATTGCTTTCTGGCACAGAAATTTGTCCCAGGCCTGCTTTGTACTTTTCCTGCCTCAGATCTGAAATCATTCCTCTCAGGAGGCCTGGTTCCCTTTAGTTGGAAGTGGCATTTAGAAATCAGCATTTGGGGCTGGGTGTACCCATTGTCACAGGGATAGCATCTTTTTTTTTTTTTGAGACGGAGTCTTGCTCTGTCGCCCAGACTGGGGTACAGTGGCGCCATCTCAGCTCACTGCAAGCTCCACCTTTGGTTCAAGTGATTCTCCTGCCTCACTCTCCTGAGTAGCTGGGATTACAGGCCAACACCACCATGCTTGGCTAATTTTTCTTTTTGTATTTTTACTATTGACAGAGTTTCACCATGTTGGCTAGGCTGGTCTCGAACTCCTGACCTCAGAACTCCACCTGTCTTGGCCTCCCAAAGTGCTGGGATTATAGGCGTGAGCCCCCGTGCCCTGCTGAAGGTAGCATCTTTTATGTCCTTTCATTGGACAGAGCTAGAAAAGGTGTTCATTAAAAAAACCTCCAATTTCATACGGATTCTTTAAAATAAAATTTTCCCCCTTGTTTTATATTTACACAGCTTAAACTGATGATTTTGATTTCTAATGATATTAACATTGTTTTCCTTATCTATGATATACATAAAATGGGTTCAACATTTTAATACATTGTTCTTATAATCAACCCTTTGAGTGAAGTTTAGGATTCCTTAGCAATTCTTTTGGCTTTAGAAATAAATACATCTTAAGAATATATAGTTAGAATAATGGGTTTAAAACAATTTGTTGTAACATAACCAAAGTAATTACCAAGTTGATAAACAGGTTCATTTGTTCCTATTTATTCTTAATTTCAGAGTTTGTATTTTATAAACTTTTTAAGTAGCTGGGACTACAGGCATGCGTCACCAGCATGCGCCACCACATCCAGCTTTTTAAGTGTTGGGATTACAGGCGTGACGCACTGCCCCCAGCCAAATTTATTCTTTTTCAAACCAGGTGTGGTGGCACACGCCTGTAGTCCAGGCTACTTAAGAGGCTGAGGTGGGAGGATCGCTTGAGAACAGGAGTTTGAGGCCAGCCTGGTTAACATGGCGAGACCCTGTCTCTCAAAAACACATTTTTTAAAAAGTTTTTCAGCCAGGTGCAGTGGCTCACGCTTGTAATCCCAGCACTTTGGGAGGCCGAGGCAGGTGGATCACTTGAGCTCAGGTGTTCGAGAGCAGCCTGGGCAACATGGCGAAACCCCGTCTCTACAAAAAATAAAAAAATTAGCCAGGCTTGGTAGTGCACATCTGTAGTCCCAGCTGCTCAGGAAGCTGAGGCACGAGAATCGCTTGAGCCTGGGAGATGGAGGTTACAGTGATCCAAGATCATACCACTGCACTCCAGCCTGGGTGACAGAGCGAAACCTTGTGTAAAAAAAAAAAGTTTGGCCGGGCGCGGTGGCTCAAGCCTGTAATCCCAGCACTTTGGGAGGCCGAGACGGGCGGATCACGAGGTCAGGAGTTTGAGACCATCCTGGCTAACACGGTGAAACCCCGTCTCTACTAAAAACTACAAAAAGCTAGCCGGGCGAGGTGGCGGGCGCCTGTAGTCCCAGCTACTCGGGAGGCTGAGGCAGGAGAATGGCGTAAACCCGGGAGGCGGAGCTTGCAGTGAGCTGAGATCCGGCCACTGCACTCCAGCCCGGGCGACAGAGCGAGACTGCGTCTCAAAAAAAAAAGGTTTATTATTTTTCAAATGCACAAAACATGTACGTGGTTCAAAAGACCAGAACTGTGTAAAAATGTAAACTCAGAAGTCTTGCACCCAGCCCTGTGGCACCCACCACCGATAGGTGAAGTGAGGACGTGTTGAGTTTGCGTGGAATAGTCCCGGTTTGTGCTTGTTATCCTGGAGCAATTAGTGATAGCACCTTCTTTTACTCTCAGGAATGAAGCATAGCTAAGGCTTTGTTGGCACCTGCTCATGCTAATTTAGAGATGTGGACAAAATGTTTCCACTTTGTGGATTTTTTTTCCCCTGTAGCTAAAAGTAAGGGCTTGGCGGAATCCTGCAGACTTGGATTGAGGTTCTCTTGGCAGGGGAGGTCTAACCATGGAGTTCATACTCTTTTCACAGAGTCTCATTCTTATTCGGAGGAGGAAATTTCATTTTACTCTGAAAATAAATTTGGGAGCTTGAAGCATATTGTACGTTTCCAAGTTTTTCTGCTTTGCAAAGGGCTAATTATTCTTCCTGCCTGTGTAGTTTTAAACCTTTGCCAGTACTAATATAAAAATTGATTTCAGGTAGTGACATGCTGAAGTTGTTGAATCATATAGAAAAATTAAAGTTCTACTTGAGATGGATCAGTATTTCTGAGCGATTGATCTCTTGAAATCTTTTTTTTTTCTTGAGACAGGTTTCACTCTTGTTGCCCAGGCTGGAAGGTAGTGGCATGATCTCGGCTCACTGCAACCTCTGCCTGCCAGGTTCAGGCGATTCTCCTGCCTCAGCCTCCCAAGTAGCTGGGATTACAGGCACACGCCACCACGCCCAGGCTAATTTTGTATTTTTAGTAGAGACGGGGTTTCTCCATGTTGGTCAGGCTGGTCTTGAACTCCCGACCTCAGGTGATCTGCCCGCCTGGGCCTCCCAAAGTGCTGGGAGGGTTACAGGCATGAGCCACTGCACCCGGCCGATCTCTTGAAATCTTAAGGTGCTGTGAAGAAGCTAGTGCAGTCTCTTCCACCTTAAAAATAATTTATGGGGGAAAACATGAATGACAGCCGAGGTCATAGTATCCTGCGTACCCTAAAAGAGAGGTGTGGTGGGATGAGATTATTTTGAATTGTCTTGAGTATTAATTTGAATACTCTGATATGGTATTTCTTTTCATACAAATTAAAATCTAAAGAACTTCACTTGTGATTACGCGTGAGATTCCATTGATGCAGAAAGGCTTAAATAAATTCTAAGTAAAATTTTACTTAGCTGTCCCGTGGCTCAGCTCGTCTTCCTCCACCGTAGACGCTGAGGCATTCACATTGGGGGGTGATGCTTAGCCGACAGGCATTGTGCTCTTTATGCTACCTGAAGGCACTTTACAAACAGTAATTCAGTGCATTTCCCTTCCTCTTTCTTTTTGTGACGGATGGAGATCTGTTGACTTAAATGAATAGTTTATTTATGTATTTATGTATTTATTTATTTTTGAGACAGGGTCTCACTCTGTCATCCAGGCTGGAGTGCAGTGGCATGGTCACAGCTCACCACAGCCTCCACCTCTCTGGGCTTAGGTGATCCTCCCACCTCAGCCTCCTCAGTAGCTGGAACCACAGGCATGTGCCACCACACCTGACTTATTTATTTATTTATTTATTTATTTATTTATTTAGAGACAGTCTCGCACTGTTGCCCAGGCTGAAGTGCAGTGGCATGATCTCGGCTCACAGCAACCTCCACCTCCCAGGTTCAGGCAATTCTCCTGCCTCAGCCTCCCGAGTAGCTGGGACTACAGGCACCCACCACCACGCCTGGCTAATTTTGTGTGTGTGTGTGTGTTTTTTTTTTTTTTTTTTTTTTTTTTTTTTTTTTTTTTTTTTGAGACGGAGTCTCGCTCTGTCACCCAGGCTGGAGTGCAGTGGCCGGATCTCAGCTCACTGCAAGCTCCGCCTCCCAGGTTTACGCCATTCTCCTGCCTCAGTCTCCCGAGTAGCTGGGACTACAGGCGCCCGCCACCTCGCCCGGCTAGTTTTTTTTTTGTATTTTTTAGTAGAGACGGGGTTTCACCGTGTTAGCCAAGATGGTCTCAATCTCCTGACCTCATGATCCGCCTGCCTCCGCCTCCCAAAGTGCTGGGATTATAGGCTTGAGCCACCGCACCCGGCCTTTTTTGTGTTTTTAGTAGAGACGGGGTTTCACTGTGTTAGCCAGGATGGTCTCGATCTCCTGACCTCATGATCCGCCTGCCTCCGCCTCCCAAAGTGCTAGGATTACAGGCATGAGCCACTGCGCCCAGCCAGTCGCCTGGCTAATTTTTGTATTTTTTTGTAGACAGAGGGTTTTCGCATGTTTCCCAGGCTGGTCTTGAACTCCTGGGCTCAAGTGACCCCCCTGCCTAGGCCTCCCAGGTGCTGGGATCACTCATGTGAGTTACCGTGCCCGGCTAGTGAATAGTTTAGAAGCAGGCCATGTGCATCCTTTCTGCTTGCCTCTGTAGGTGGATTCCACTCTGCCTCCCCTGTGTGGATTCCCGCGTCGGGGTGCGGGCTGGGAGGGTGGCAAGGAGAGCTGTAGTTTTGTGTGGAGCTTGGGCTTGGAGCCAGCTGAACTCACACGTCCCCTTTCCCTTATTACCTTTGTCACGTTCCCTTACCACTGAACCTTCTGTTTTCTCACAATAAATTAGAGATAATAATCATTTGAGTAGTTTTTAACAAGTAAGTATTGTCTGCTGTGTGTAGGGTACCATCCAGGGGCTGGGTATATGGATGTTTGGGAGACAGAATAATAGTGAATGTTTATTGCCTCTAAGCCTCTTTATAGGAATGAGCCACCGAAGCCTCGTAACAGCACTATAAAGCAGAGCACTGTTATATACCCCATTTTGCAGATGAAGAAATTGAGGCATAGAGATGTTTGGAAACTCGTTCAGGATCCCATAGATATTACATGGTAGCGGCTGTATTTGAACCCAAGCAGTCTGACTCCAGAGTTCTTCCACTGTATGAAAAGATTGGGCACAACAATACTCACACCCCTCTGTCCCTCTGTAGTATTACTGGAGTGCACACGCTTATGGTTCTTTAGCGGAGGGACTTGTCTCTCAGTCAGATCCCCTTCCACCCCTCTGTACCTGCTCCACCTTTGAGCAGCTGGGGCAGCTTCTTGGGCTTCCCTGCCCGGGATGGGTGCCTAGTTTGAGCAAGGTGCCTGCCCATGTGGCCTGCTGCCTGGTGCTATTCTGTCCCCAGTGTTGAGCATAGCCCCTGGCACACAGTAGACACACACACAGTGATGCATCCTAGAATGATGAAATAATTTCCTAAACAGTATCTTTTAACAATTACCTACCTGTTTTTCAGTGGCTCATCTAATTCTGTTCCTAGCTCTTCCACGTGGTTAATCCAAGGCATTTAAAGTTTCAGTTTTTTTCCCCTTCTTCATTGCTTTTTCCAGAAACTTTTTCACAGTGCAGAACAAGGGGATTTAAGTGTGCTATGTGTCGGCTTCATAGCAAGTGTGTGACGCTATTGTTTGGTTTCCCATCAATCGACTCTTGGCCCATCATAAAATTAAAATTTGCTGACCTGCAATTTTGTTGGTATTTTGATGATAACTTGAAACAAATCACTGGAACAGTAGAGAAGCAAATGAAACCAATGGCTTTGGAACAGAACAGAGTCGTGGTGGCAAGGCCACTCCCCCTACCCCACTGCCTTTGGCACGTGGGAGCTGCGGATTCGCGGAGTGTGAGAGCAGGTGGCTCAGGACCCAGCGGTGTCTTCTGGTCTGCCATCACTTAATCTGCCGGAGCCTTGTGTTCCTTCTCTGTAGAATAAAGTGGGTGGACTGGGCCCTGTAGTTTAAAGCTTTCTGGAAGCAGCCAGTCTCCAAAGGGTCTTTTCCATAGGTAAAACTGTGCAGAGTGGCTCAGGGCAAAGTCAGCTGCCCTGGGGTGCCACTTGCTGAGACCCTCAGCCTCTGCTTTACCCTGCCCTCGAAGGGGTCTTAGCAAGACAGTTGGAAAGCCCTAGGACTGGTGATTTGATCCCTTTCAGCTCTCTGAGTCTTGAAATATTCTGTACTTGCTGCATAGTTTTTTTTTGTTGTTTTTGACAGGGTCTTCCTGTGTCACCCAGGCTGGAGAGTGCAGTGTGATCAAGGCTCACTGCAGCCTCAACTTCCTGGGCTCAAGCAATCCTCCCGTCTCGGCCTCTCAAGTAGCTGGGACCATCGGTGTGCTGTGCACCACCATGCCCAGCTGAATTTTGTGTTTTTTGTAGACACAGGGTTTTGCCATGTTTCCCAGACTGGTCTCAAACTCCTGGCCTCAAGCGATCCTTCTACCTTGGCCTCCCGAAGTGCTGGGATTACAGGTGTGACCCACTACACGTGGCCTGCACAGTTCTTTTTTTGCAAATTGTAGACAAAGGTTAAACTTTGATTCCAGTATTCACCTGCAGAAGACCTGAGTGAGTGTTTGGAGATGGCGAGGCGATGGAAGTTGGTGAGAGTCAAGGGAGAGGAACACTGGGAAGGAAATCCAGTGTTCCTGCTGAAGGGATATGTCCACATCCTTTAGACATGTGACAGAAAGCAGGATTTTGGTGCCTTTGAATGGGCTGTAACTCCTACCTTGAGTTGAGGCTTTGCAACAAAGGCAAAAAGTCAAAAGGGAAATGGTGAGAATTTTCTTCATCACATTTGTTTCTGTGTTTATGGAGAGTTGCTTGTTAGTGCGGTGTGATTTTGGGGTTGTGTGTAAGAGCATGGCCTCAGGGTCTGGGCTGTTCCCTTAGCTCTCCACTGCTCACTGTGAGATGTGCTTCACAGACTTGTGGTGAAGATAGTTAATTCTCATGAAGCGCTCAGAAGAGAGCTTGGTATTTAATAAGCGTTCAATAAACGTTAGTCATTCTTCAATGGCCATTGTTGAATGGGCTAAAGAAGTTTGGTTTTGGTGAAGAATGCTTTTCCTTATGATTCCCAAAGTTAATTGTGGTCAATAGAAAACAAAACTAGAGAGGCTGGGCACGATGGCTCATGCCCGTAATCCCAGCACTTTGGGAGGCTGAGGTGGGGGGATCACTTGAAGTCAGGAGTTTGAGACCAGCCTGGGCAACATAGCAGGACCCTATTTCTACAAAAAATTAAAACGATTTGCGTGTGGTAGTGCATGCTTGTAGTCCCAGCTACTCAGGAGGCTGAGGTGAGAGGATCGCCTGAACCTAGCAGATTACGGCTGCAGTGAGCCATGATCACACCACTGTACTCCAGCCTGGGTGGCAGAGCTAGACTTGTCTCTAAAATGAAAAAAAAAGAGAAAAATGAAAAAGAAGGTGTAAACCATATGGAAACGTATGGTGTCCACAGTAACAGTCTCTGCTTGCACTCAGTGTGTCCACAGTGGGTGTATTGTCTGAAGGGTGCATTCATGCTTGAGAAGAATGGATGAAATTCAAAATATGAGTAACAGGTAAAATAAGCCTGCTAAGTCAAAGGGCCTGTTACGCACTACCTGTGTGTACGAGTAACGGGTAAAATAAGCCTGCTAAGTCAAAGGGCTTGTTATGCACTACCTGTGTGATCAGCACAGAACAATTCTTGTAAGGATTCTGACTGGGTCACAGTGTCTCTGGTGGAGAACCAGGCTTGGAGGACGCTGGTTAGCCAGGCCCCGCTAGCTGGGCCCCGTTTCCCCCAATGTCTGTGCTCCGAGGTTGTCACCAGCAGATGCAGGAGGCTGGAAGAGCAAGTTTCTGCAGCTTTCAGCCCCTCGTCTGGGCCACTTGCTGTTCCTCAAGAGTGGACCATTTCCCATCTATAGGAAGAGGCTGAGATGCTGGGTGGCCAGCATGCCTGACAAATGGCAACAGCATAACTGAAACCCTTGGCAGCTGTGCCTTCAGATCTGAAGAGAGCAGTTTTGCGTTTGCGGTGGTAATGCTCCTTCCCTCTGGAATGATCAGGAAAAAATGCCATGTGATTCTCTCCTCTCTGCTCTGACTTTCCTCTAGAAAGAAAAAAGAACACATATTGAATGAAAATCCAAATCAGGTGTTTAGATTTCCTTCCGTCAACTTTTCTGTTATATCACTGCCCATGTTACTTTTATTCCTGTTCCTGATTATTCCATTTCGAGGAGAAAGGTTCATAAACAAGAAATATTGCCTTTTTGGTGGTGTGTAGTGGGGTGCCTGGTTGTCAGCTGAGTGGTAGGAGGCTCATGCAGGAGGAAGTAGTGGGTGGATAGAATAAAGGTTTTACATCGGAAAGAATCTGCATTCCAAGGTTGTTTTCTTGTGCAAACCATAGAAATACTTGTTCCTAAAACAGTTTAATGATGAATTAAGAGATTGCTTAAAAGCACACTCCTGTAGATAGGGTCTGGGTGCTTTTCACAAACCCATGAATGCCTGGCACTTTATTTTTTATGTTCCCTGAACTATTTTTACTCTAAATGGTTATTATTAAAAGGCCCAGGTGCTGCCAGGAAGTGACATTTTCTAGAGTGTACCTGATAGTGTTCATTCCAGAACCTGTTTATTAAAAGACTTCCAGGCTGATCTGTCCCACAGTGCTGGCCTGAGAACATCAGCTGCTGCTGAGAGGGCTTCCCTGGGCTGGGGGAAGAGCTTCCCTGCCTCCCCACCTCAGAGTGCTGGTTCTCCTGTGCTGTGGCACACTGGGGACTGCTGTTACACGTTCATCTTTACGATTCTCTTATTAGAAGTTTACAGTAATACTGCATAAAGAGAGATGGACACTTACCGTCACTTTTTAAACTGTCAGTAATTTAGAGGGCAAGTGTCTAGATACAGTTATTCTGTCTTCACTAAACAATTTTACCATGTCTTTTTATTTCAAGGAACAGGTCCTGGGCTGGGCACAATGGCTCACTCCTGTAATCCCAGCACTTTGAGAGGCTGAGGCAGGTGGATCACTTGAGCTCAGCAGTTTGACACCAGCCTGGGCAACACGACAAAACCCCGTTTCTACAAAAAACACAAAAATTAGCCAGCCGTGATGGCGCATGTCTGTAGTTCCAGCTATTTGGGAGGCTGAGACAAGAGGATCACTTGAGCCTGGTAGGGTGAGGCTGCAGTGAGCCAAGATTGCACCACTGCACTCCAGCCTGGGCAACAGAGTGAGTCTGTGTCTCAAAAAAAAGAAAGAAACAGGTTCTGGGTAGGCCTTTTGTTAGCTACAGCTTTAGAATAAAATGGTTTGTTTTTTTTTTCTTACAGGGGTCAGACACCATAGGATAAAATGTGAATACCGTGCGTCTGTTGACATCTCTCTGTTTACTGCGCTACACTGGCAGGCATTAGGGATTTCTTTTTCATGTTAGGTAAACCTGTGTGAAAAGAATCAAGGGAAAGGTAGCACTTGCTATCCACAAAGATACTGTTCTTGGACAGTTACTTTCGTCTGAACAAACCCTCTCCTCAGCCCCTCCAGCAGCCTTTATCGTGGGAACTTCTTCCCTTCTGGATGCTCCGGGGACCTCAGCCCTGCGTTTTGTGTTTGTTTCAGACATGTCCCATTGGGTGTCCTGCTGTCCCTCCTGCCAGAACTGTGCTCCCTTCCCTTCCAAGTCAGCATCGCCCTCTGCCTCTCATCCAAGCTTCGCTCTTGGCCCCTCTGCTCCCCTGCTGCCACTCAGAGGCTCTGTCAGGGGTTTCTTTTCTGATTCCTCGATACACACTCGTCATTGTTGTTCTCGTCTCGGAGCCAGGACCTCGGTGCCTGTGGTCCCGACTGTGCTTCTGCACTCTCCCTTTGCAGTCCGCCCAGCACACCTGCCACCGCCACCAGCCTAACCTCAGCCATTGCTTTGGGAGGGTTTGTTCAGTGCCTGTCTAGGCGCAGGGACAGAATCTCGACTCGCTCAGCCCGGCTACCAACTCTGTGTTTGGCTCCCTCCACCCGCCCCACAGATCTCCCTCTATCAGTGCCAGCATGCCCTCTGCCCCTTCCCATAGGCCTGGGCTCCCTGGACTCCCTTCTCCTGAGATGTCCCGCGGACTCCTCTTCATTACCATGCGCTCCTCAAGGCCAAATCAAGCCTGCATGGTCTCTTCTCACTCCTCATAGGTGTTCTTTCTCCGTGAGGGGCTTGGAGCTGATTTTACTATTTATTCCTTTTATCTTTACTCCAGCTTTTATTTTTTAAAATTTTATTTATTTATTTTGAGACAGAGTCTTGCTCTGTCATGCAGGCTGGAGTGCAGTGGCCTGATCTGGGCTCACTGCAACCTCCGCCTCCTGGGTTCAAGCAATTCTCTTGCCTTAGTCTCGCAGTAGCTGGGACTACAAGCACGTGCCGCTATGCCCGCCTAATGTTTTGTGTTTTTACTAGAGATGGGGTTTCACCATGTTGGCCACGCTAGTCTCAAACTCCTGACCTCAGGTGATCTACCTGCCTCGAGCTCCCAAAGCGCTGGGTATAGGCATGAGCCACCGCGTCTGGCCTCCTCCAGCTTTTAAAATGCTACTGGCTTTGAGAAAAACACAGATGAAATATTAGGATCAAGGTAAGCCATAAGGGGGCAAAAGAAACCGCGAAAAGACACCCTGGGAGGTGAGGCTCGCGTGGTTCTCTCCACTTAGGGTCATGGGTTGACTGTATAAACAGGCCCTTCTTGTTTACTAACTGCTGCAAGGGCAGTCTGTTGTTTTCTGCCCAGTCACTCCTTGTCCCCTCTCCCCTGCATACATGTTATAAGTTTCAGGTCCTCTGCTTACCAATTTTCTGATCTTGGCCAAGATAGTTCACCTCTAAGACTGTCTTGCCATTTATAAAATCTATAAAATAGAGATACTACTTATTGCCCAATATTATAGGTAGAATTAATGAGAACTAACATAAAGTATCTACCATGCTAGCCTGCACAGAGTAGACATTCGTTTGATGTGAGGCATCTCTCTGCAAACCGCTCAGCACAGCCCCCCAACACAGGGAAGATGGAGAGAACTCAGCTGCTCTGTGCACTTGGTTTTGGTCCTCACCATGGTATCTTCCCCTGAAGACACCATCCGCATTGGGCTGCGAGTCCCAAGCCACTTACTAGCTGAGTGACCTTTGTACCTCTCTCATCTGCCTGGGTCTGTATTCTAATTTGTAAAATGAGGTAACTATGAGTGCCTTACTGGGCTGCTGAGAGTAAAATGTGATAAAATATATGAAAGTATTTTAAAAATTATAAGGCATTAGACAAATACAGTTATTGCAGTTTACATCTTTTGAGTACCTCGTATATAGCACCTTAGAAATATTTTTTGTTCAGGAAATTGCTTGAATTAATAGGGGTACTGGTTCTTAAGCTTGTATTTCTATTTGCTAAGCTTAATAGAACACAGAGAGAAAATTTCTAATAAAGGACCTTCGTTTACAGTTGTGTATCTGGATCTTTGGCTCATCTTGAGATGCCTTCTTGTTAAAGTAGAGGATGAAACCATTCATAGAGCTCTTGTCAGACTGCTTTGCCAGTCGCAGTACACAGCACATGAATGTTTCACGGGACCACCGTGCAGTAATGTGAGCTGTCAGTATTACTCAGTTAATTCCATATGCACTGACTGTGTGAACACTTCTGCTTTGCTCGGTTCCTTGTTGTAGCTTGGTTGGGGTTTTAACAGTGATGTTAAAACCTTTCAGCTGGGAAGCATGGAGTCTAAGTAGACTCATGAAAGTGCAGTGAAGCAGTGGCTGTGCAGTGGCACAGTAGACAGAATCCAGTGTAGCACAAGAAAGGAACTAGCCCCGTTGCCCTCCGAGGGGCCAGGAGAGCCTTCCCAGAGGCGGTGGAATGGTTGAACTGAGGGTTGTGAGGTCTGATTCAGCATCGAGGGGATCATGGGAGTGAGCAGCAGTGGGAAGAGAGGCTTGATTGGAGGAGGGAGCACCCAGTAGCTGTGTAGGGTAGGGCAGCCACACTGGTCCTTAGAGAGGATGCTTTCCCAGGGAGCAGTGGGAGAAGGGTGGCTGACCAGGAAACAGGAAAGGCAGGGAGGGCTGTGAGCTCACAAGAAGGTGGCTATCCAGGGCTGAAGTGCGTTCTCTGAGAGCCTTATGGGAGGATGGAGATGGGCAGTGGAGTCTGGACAGGTAGAGGGAGGGCACTGCAGCAACAGAGCTGTGAGCTGGAGACAGGGCACTTGAGGCACTTCCTTGGTTGACAATAAACCCTTTCTTTTTATCATTTCTATCAGTCAGTTATGTCGTTTTCTGGTAGGCAATGTCGTGCTTGTTAAGAAAACTGCGTGAGAGAGAATCAAAAACTTTTACAAGTCCATTTATATTTGTACATTCAGCCTTAGCTGTATGGTCTCGAACACTAGAGTGTTGTGTTTTCTTGACTCATCAGCAGAATATCATACTCTGATACACTTTTTCTTTTTTTTTTTTTTAAGAGATGTGATCCCACTGTGTTGCCTGGGCTGATCTTGAACTCCTGGGCTCAAGCAGTCCTCCTGCCTTGGCGTCCCAAGTAGCTGGTACTACAGATGTGCCACCACACCACAGGAGGAAATCCCTAATAAAGCATCTTTCACTTCCAACTTTATACTGAGACCTTTGATTCATTCTGAGATACGTGTTTATTAAATGAGCAAACTTCCCATCTTTGACCTGGTATCTCTAAGACCATGTCACAGACTGAAAGGAAAGTGGCAGCCCAGTTTTCCTTGGTCTTGCGTATGCTGAGGCTTGAGTTTTCAGTTGTGGTCTTCCGTGTCTGTGAAAATACTGGCCAGTGTTCTCAGTTGGCGTTCCTTGCATTCCTTCAGCATCGCACTGTGGTGCTAGACCCCGGTCTGACGCAGTGTCAGGTAGACCTTCCGCGTGTTTGTGCTGCTCTTCGGTAGCACTTGGTCTAGCAGAACATACCAAGTCCTCTCTGCAGAACCTTTACATGTCAGGCTTGGAAAGTGGTCTCAGAATGCTTACTCACATCTGGGACATTTCCAATTTAATAAATGTCTCGGAAAAAGTTTGGCAGATTGTTTAATTACATGTAAAAGCTGCTTGTGGCTTTCCTTGCTAATATGAGCCTGAAAAATGCGAACTACAATTATAATGAAATCAGGGAAAGCTTGCGCATACGCTAAGGTGTTTCTGGAGTATTGCTTACCTGTGAACTCTAAAGCCGTTCCTGAGTGGTGCCAGTGTGATATTGTAGCATAAGAAGAAATGTACGTTTGGTCTGTGCCCTGGCCCCTTTCACAGAGCTCCTCAAACCCCTGGACTCTGGAGTGCTGAGAGTGTCCTTATGTGCTGATCAGGTGACTGGTGACTGGCCACCCTAGGTAGCCTCAAGGTAAGGACTGGTCACTGGAGGCTGGGCACGGTGGCTCACGCCTATAATCCCAGCACTTTGGGAGGCTGAGGCAGGCGGATCACTTGAGGTCAGGAGTTCGAGACCAGCCTGGCCAACATGGTGAAACCCCGTCTCTACTAAAAAGACAAAAATTAGCCGGGCGTGGTGGTGTGCGCCTATAAGCCCAGCTACTTGGGAGGCTGAGACAGGAGGATCGCTTGAACCCAGGAGGCCGAGGTTGCGGTGAGCTGAGATTGCACCACTACACTTCAGCCTGGGAGACAGTGCGAGACTTTGTCTCAAAAAAAGAAAAGAAAAAAAAAAAAAAAGAAAAAAGGGCTGTTCACTGGAAAGACCCAGGCAGGATTAGAGGGTTAGGACTTTGAACTCCATGCCTTAGCTTCTGGTTGAAGGTTGGATTATCCAGTGGCCAATGATGTAATCAGTCATGCCTATGTAATGAAGCCTAAAACCCTAAAATGATAGGATTCTGGGGGCTCTGGGTTCCTGAACATGTAGCAGTTTCTGGAGGGTATGCCCTAAGAGGGCATGGAAGCACCACACCCCTTCCCACATACTTTGCCCTGTGCATCTCTCCTGCGCACCTGGGTCCTTTGTGATAGCCTTAAACAAAAAATAATTAAAGATGGGAACGCACTGTGTTGCCCAGGCTGGTCTCAAATTCCTGGCCTCAAGCAGCCCTCCCTCCTTAGCCTTCCAAAGTGCTAGGATTACAGATGTGAGCCAGCATGCTCAGCCTGTGATATCCTTTATAATAAATGGGTAAATGTAAGTAAAGTGCTTCTCTGAGTTCTGTGAGCTGCTGCAGCAAATTTAGTCGAACTGAGAAGGGTATTATGGGAACCCTGATTCATAGCTGCTTGGTCTGAAGCACAGGTCACAACCTGTGACTTGTGCTTGGCACCTGCAGAGGACTGGAGCAGTCTTGTGGGACTAAGCCTTAACCCTGTGGGATCGACACACTCTCCAGGTAGACAGTGCAGAATTGCATGGGATTAGAGGCACATAGCTGCAGAATTGCATGAGATTAGAGTCACACAGCTGCAGAATTGCATGGAATTAGAGGGCACACAGCTGCAGAATTGCATGGGATTAGAGGCACACAGCTGCAGAATTGCATGGAATTAGAGGCCACACAGCTGCAGAATTGCATGGGATTAGAGGCACACAGCTGCAGAATTGCATGGGATTAGAGGCACACAGCTGCAGAATTGCATGGGATTAGAGCCACACAGCTGCAGAATTGCATGGGATT
Organism: Rhinopithecus roxellana; assembly: GCF_007565055.1. Taxonomy (NCBI): domain Eukaryota; kingdom Metazoa; phylum Chordata; class Mammalia; order Primates; family Cercopithecidae; genus Rhinopithecus; species Rhinopithecus roxellana. The sequence goes on along the minus strand of NC_044563.1, from coordinate 4,054,069 downwards.
AGAGGCACACAGCTGCAGAATTGCATGGGATTAGAGCCACACAGCTGCAGAATTGCATGGGATTAGAGCCACACAGCTGCAGAATTGCATGGGATTAGAGGCACACAACTGCAGAATTGCATGGGATTAGAAGTGCACAGCTGCAGAATTGCATGGGATTAGAGGCACACAGCTGCAGAATTGCATGGGATTAGAGGCACACAGCTGCAGAATTGCATGGGATTAGAAGTGCACAGCTGCAGAATTGCATGGGATTAGAGGCACACAGCTGCAGAATTGCATGGGATTAGAGGCACACAGCTGCAGAACTGCTTTACACCCCCGACATCTGGTGTCAGCAGTGGTGGTGTAGGTGGAAGTAGGGAAGACACTTTGATTTTTCCTATCCTCATTAGCCAGGGAGGTCAGCACCCCCTCATTTTACTAGAGAAGTGGGGATGTTAATCAAGTGGTCTGCCCTTCTCAAGTTCAAGGTGTCTGAGACACTGGCACCCCTCCTGGCCCCTGTATATATTTGCTCCTGAGACGCTGGCACCCCTCCTGGCACCTGTATATATTTGCTCCATGTTTTGATTGTCCTGTCACTGCCAGCATCACTAGGCATGACCACTGTGTTCCAGAGCATGGTGGCAGTTTGTGAGTGACAGAGTGGCAGCCAGTGGCCTAGTGTCCCGCAGGCAGAGCAGACTGTTTGTTTCTCTATGACAAGTATGCGGCATTGCCACCAAATGGTGGTGTCAAATGATGCCCAAATGGCTCACCAAAAGCTGAGTGACAGTTGCCACAACAACAACAACAAAAAAAAGGCAGGGAGAAAACATAGGTTCAGAATTTCTTGGAAATGTTTGAAATGCATGTGATAGAACTCTAGGTAGGAAATTGGCTTGTTAGATACAGTAACTTAGCATGCATGCAACTAGAGTAAACAGTTTGACCTACCAACCCACCGACCCATCTGTTTATTTTACTTTTTTTTTTTTTTTTTTTTTGAGACAAGGTCTCACTCTGGCCAAGCTAGAGTGCAGTGGCATGATCACCGCTTCCGCAGCTTCGACCTCCTGGGCTCAAGGGATCCTCTCACCCCAGCCTCTTAAGTAACTGGGACTGCAGAGGCACACCACCATGCCTGGCTAATTTTTGTAATTTTTGTAGAGATGGGTTTTCATCCTGCTGCCTAGGCTGGTCTCGAACTGCTGAGTTCAAGCGGTCTGCCTGCCTCGGCTCCCGAAGTGTTGGATTACAGACGTGAGCCCCTGAGGCTGGCCCCCATCTGTTTGTTTTAATAAATATGTAGGACTGAATTTGACTCACAGTTGACTAAGTTACCTTCTGAAGTGGCCAGAAAACTTTTATTGGTAGTTTCCTTCATAGGAAAATTGGGAGGTTCTCACTCAAAATTGGCTTATATGGCCGGGCACGGTGGCTCACGCCTGTAATCCCAGCACTTTGGGATGCCGAGGCGGGCAGATCACAAGGTCAGGAGATCGAGACCATCCTGGCTAACATGGTGAAACCCCATCTCTACTAAAAATACAAAAAAGTAGCTGGGCGTGGTGGCAGGCGCCTGTAGTCCCAGCTACTCGGGAGGCTGAGGCAGGAGAATGGTGTGAACCCGGGAGGTGGAGCTTGCAGTGAGCCGAGATGCGCCACTGCACTCCAGCCTGGGCGACAGAGTGAGACTCTCTCAAAAAAAAAGTTGGCTTATATTTGGGCATATGTTAGGATACATGTTATGTTTAAATAAAAGCAGTAATTTGAATATCAAGGTAACTAGTGATAAGTTTATGGTTATTTATACTGTTAGGTAATAGGGTATTTTAATCTATCCCTTATTGCCATGGGGAGGTTTAAAAAAGCAAAATTAAGAAAGGAGAAATTGTGCTGACATTTGAACAAAATAAATGGATTATTTTTCAAGTAATGTTTTGTTTTTAAGAATAGTAAGGCAGCCCTCATTTTGCGTGGTGGTACTGTAGGACTAGAAAAATGGCCTTTTGGGCCAAAGTGGTGCAAAGTGAGCTTTTTCTTTTGGAGTAAACATGTGCGCACGCGCACGCGCTTACCTGCGAAGCAATCTGAATTGCCAATGGAGAAATGGATTACTTGCGATCTTTAATTTTGTTGTTGTTGTTGTTAAGGTATAAAAATCTCTCTTACTGCAAATTGTAAACATAGAGGAATGACTAGCAGTAGCACATTGATGAAATACACTGTAATTTATAACATTAGCAACATTAGAAACATTGATAGTTAAAGTATATAACCCTTTGACACAGCAGGTTCATTTCTAGGTGGATAGCTTAGAGCAATCTGGTGTCTCCTTTTAATAGTATTTTAAAGTACAATTTTTATCATAAAATGACATTCATAAAAAAACCTTACCTAAGCACATAATTTTAGAAAAATCAATACAGTGTCTCAATTGTAATGTAAAATAAATAAGAGGAAATTAGTTTACAGTAAAATGTTTCGTTGTATAAATGCTTGGGCATGACAGTGCTGGAAGACAACAGGCCTGATGTGTGTACTTTCTGATGACCAATGTTTGGCTTTAAGAGAAGATTGTCAGAAGCTACTGCAAAGAAGAATATAGGAACACGAAAGTTCAAGAGGTGACGCTGCTGGATAAAAATGTGTTAGGATAGGTAAAAGTAGACCAGTCATTTATACGTAATAAGAGAAAAGGTAAATAATGAAGTTAGAGATAACATGCCATTCGTATTATAGAGTGTCACCTGGACACAATGAGGAAGTATTGTAATCTCACAAAAAAAACCCTAAGCCTTCCTTGTTTCCAGTGAAATGTCAGAATCATTCCCTGGGTCATGACAGACTCGGAGGAACAACAAGGTACCACAGAAAACATATGCTTCCCACCTCACCCAGCAGATGGCCAGGCACGCACCCAGTCGAGTACATGAAAAGATTTTGGAGATTCCTGTGTGATAGGCAATGGGGAATGGAGAATGGATCTAAAAAAAGGGAAAATTAACATCAAGGTTTAATAACACACCAGGATGGTAAGGCCACAAGGAAACAAGCATTTTATTATGTTGCTGGCCTACTGGGGATAATTTAGCAGTATCTTTTAAATTATAAATTCCCTTTGACCCAGAAATTCTAAGATTTTATCCTTCTGATATACTTTGCACAGGTATAGAATGATGTATGTACAAGGTTATTCGTTGCCATATTATTTGTAATAGCAAAAGATTGGAAGCAGGAACATAAACCTCATCAGTAGGTGAACAGTTAAATTATGATTCATATTCTGTGTATGCCAGGAAGCTGTAAAAAGGGAGGAGGATGTTATGAACTGATATGGAAATATCCTTAACTGAAGAAAAGCAAGGGCGAAGGAATATATTTGCTTATATATGCATTAAAAAAATCTCTAGATAAACAGGAAAGGCACAACTTTATTACCTACTGTGTGGAAGAGTGAACAGGGCTGAAAGGGAGATTTTTCTATATACACCTTTATTACTGATTCGAAAAAAATTTAGTACTTTTTCTAAAGGTGTGTGTAAAAAAAAAAAGAAATAAAAAGGTCTGTTAGGCTGGGTGTGATAGCCCCTGTAATCCCAGCACTTTGGGAAGCCATGGCAGGAGGATCCCTTGAGCCAGGAGTTCAAGACCAGCCTGGGCAACACAGACAGACCTTATCTCTACAAAAAATTTTTTTTCAATTAGCTAGGCATGATGGTGTGCACCTGTGGTCCCAGCTATTTAGGAGGCTGAAGTGGGAGGATTGGTTGAGTATGGGTGTTCAGGGCTGCAGTGAGCCATGGTTACAGCACTGCACTCCAGCCTGGGCAATAGAGCAAGACTTTGTCTCTAAAAGCAAATAAAAAAGCTCTGTCCTAAGCCCCTTTACTTTGCTGCTGCTACCACTGTTATTAAACCTTGTTAGGGCCAAAATGTATTTAGAAATACGGGTTATACACTGACCTTAGTGATGGCTTTATTATTTATTTATGTATTTATGTATTTATTTATTTATTTTGAGATGGAGTTTTGCTCCTGTTGTCCAGGCTGCAGTGCAATGGTGCAATCTCAGCTCACCGCAACCTCCGCCTCCTAGATTCAAGCGATTCTCCTGCCTCTGCCTCCTGAGTAGCTGGGATTACAGGCATGTGCTGCCATGCCTGTCTAATTTTGTATTTTTAGTAGAGATGGGGGTTTCTCCAATTTGGTCAGGCTGGTCTCGAACTCCTGACCTCAGGTGATCCGCTTGCCTCAGCCTCCTAAAGTGCTGGGATTACAGGCATTAGCCACTGTGTCTGGTCATTGATGGCTTTAGACTGTCAAGTTCAAACAGGCATTTTCTAATTTCATGCTTTGAAGACAGTTTATGATTCAGTAATTTTTTGGCACGTGCGTAGGTCTATTAGATATTTGAAATTGAAAAATATTTTGTATTCCTGTAAGCATGATCAGTGCCAAAAGTCACATACTTGCTCTGTTGGGAACTTCGAAAAATACTGTATAAACTGGATGTCGTATGTTTGTATTTTGTTATTTTCTAGTGTTTTAAATTTATCCAAAACTCTTTTAAGCGAATATTCTTTTTAAAACATTGATTGCAGAGGCTGGGCACAGTGGCTCACCCCTATAATCCCAGCATTTTGAGAGGTCAAGGTGGGAGGTTCGCTTGAGGCCAGGAGTTCAAGACCAGTCTGGGCAACATAACATCTCTTAAAAAACAAACAAACGACTTGGGCACTGTGGTGCACGCCTGTAGTCCTAGCTACTTGGGAGGCTGATCCTAGGAGTTGGAGGCTGCAGGGAGCTGTGATTGTGCCACTTCACTTCAGCCTGGGTGACAGGGCGAGACTCTCGAAGAGGTAAACAAATGTAAGAATAAAAAGGTGATTGTAGAAGGCTTTCACTTCTATTGGAATCAAGGGTTTCTGCCCTTTATTTATTTTTATTTTATTGGTTTGATTCTGCCCCTCCCCTCAGGCTGAGTTTAAACATGTTAATTAGAATGTTTTTTCTTTGGGTTTTTTTACTAATATATACTTGAATTCCAAAGTATATGAAATATACATTCTCAGTAATATTTCAGGTTGTTTTGAAACATTCATGCTAACATTAAAAAAAATTTTTTTTTTTTGAAACGGAGTCTCTCTGTGTTGACCAGGCTGGAGTGCAATGGCGCTATCTCGGCCGACCGCAGCCTACACCTCTCGAGTTCAAGCGATTGTCCTGCCTCAGCCTCCCGAGTAGCTGGGACTATAGGCATGTGCCTCCATGCCCGGCTAATTGGTATTTTTAGTAGAGATGGGGATTTCTCCATGTCGGTCAGGCTGGTCTCGAACTCCTGACCTTAGGTGATCCGCCTGCCTTGGCCTCCCAAAGTGCTGAGTTTATAGGCATGAGCCACCATGCCTGGCTGCTAATATTTTAATTGTCTTGCTTGTTTATTCTATGGAATTGTATGTGTTTAAGTATTGAAACGCTAATAACAACCAGAAATAGTTTGGTTTGCTCTTAGCAGAATGATAAAAGTACAGGAAGCAAAACTTAGAAACTCCCATGAGAAAATCCCAGTTTTGCCAAAAAAATAAGTTTTCCCAAAAAGAGAAAAGAATAAAAAGGAGTGGAACTACCATATGCTACAACATATATGACCTTGAAAATACTATGCCAAGTGAAAGAAGCCAGGTACAAAAGGCCACAGAGTGTATGAATCCATTCCTGTGAAATGACCAGAACAGGCAGATCCACAGACACAGAAAGCAGATTGGTGGGTGCCTAGGGTGGAGTGGGGAGGGAGGGTTGGTGGTGATTACTGATAGCTATGGGGTTTTTTTTGGGGGGCTGACGAAAATGTGCTGTATTAGATAGTGATAATGGTAGCACAACATTGTGAATATGCTAAAAACCACTGAATTGTACTCTTAAAATGGTTGGGATTGAGAATTTTATGTGACTTTTATCTTGACAAAAATTTTAAAACAAGAGCAGTATGGTCATACATTTTTTAAGTGGAAATTCACATCAATATTTCAGTTACTATGAAGTAATGCAGCTCCCTTCAGAGTGAAAACAAAAAACAAGTTAAATTGTCAAGGATAATACAATTTCAGAGCTGACAGACCAGATGGATTATAAATTGTGTTCATTATAAATTGTGTTTATTATAAAGTGGCTGGCAACAATGCCACTGTAGCTGGCGAAGAGACCACATCTTGAATTAAGGTGTCTCACGTTTGGCCTTCAGTGATACTGATTTGACATTTAGAAACGCACAAATGCACCCTCCTTAGTTGCTAAGCCAGAAGTGAAGAGAGAGGCACAGTGAATTTTTAACCTGTTCAGCCATGTGCTTTTTCTTTTTTTTGAGACGGAGTCTCCCGCTGTCGCCAGGCTGGAGTGCCATGAGGTGATCTCGGCACAGTGCAACCTCCGCCTCCCAGGTTCAAGCGATTCTCTTGCCTCAGCCTCCCGAGTAGCTGGGACTACAAGTGTGTGCCACCACGCCCAGTTAATTTTTGTATTTTTAGTAGAGACGGGGTTTCACCATGTTGGCCAGAATGGTGTCCATCTCTTGACCTCGTGATCCACCCGCATCAGCCTCCCAACGTTCTGGGATTACAGGCGTGAGCCACCGCACCCCGCCCCTTGTACTTTTAAAGCACTAAGAGCTTTTGGCCAGGCGCGGTGGCTCACACCTGTAATCCCAGCACTTTGGGAGGCCGAGGCAGGCGGATCACGAGGTTAGGAGATCTAGACCATCCTGGCTAACACGGTGAAACCCCATCTCTACTAAAAATACAAAAGAATTAGCCGGGCATGGTGGCGGACACCTGTAGTCCCAGCTACTCAGGAGGCTGAGGCAGGAGAATGGCGTGAACCCAGGAGGTGGAGCTTGCAGTGAGCCGAGATCACACCACTGCACTCCAGCCTGGGTGACACAGCGAGACTCTGTCTCAAAATAAAATAAAATAATAAAATAAAATAAAATAAATAAAATATGCACTAAGGGCATTTTTCCTCTTTTTCTCTTCCAAATGATAACCACATTCTGTTTTTGTTAAGTTCAAGCTGCGGTTGGTAGTGGTGGGCTCCTTGTCATTTAACAGAGACTGAACAAGTTCTGGAAGACAGGACCAGGTCTGAGGGCCAAGTGCTGTTAGCTGTCCATCCACAAGCCAAGGACCCAGTATCGGGAGAGCAGAGAGGCTGAGGACACACTGGTTCTTAGGGGCGCTCAAGGTTGTTCACCCTTGGAAGCAGTTTGTGAGCAGTGAAGGCAGGAAGGCAGGCCGTGAGCACCCAGGAAGCAGAGACAGAGAATGTAGACATTCTTGGAGGATTTTTATTAGCAAAGGTAAAGGCTTTGGGAGGCCGAGGTGGACGGTTAACCTGAGGTCAGGAGTTCGAGACCAGCCTGACCAACATGGAGAAACCCTGTCTCTACTAAAAATACAAAATTAGCCAAGTGTGGTGGTGCATGTCTGTAATCCCAGGTACTCAGGAGGCTGAGGCAGGAGAATTGCTTAAACTTGGAAGGTGGAGGTTGCGGTGAGCTGAGATTGTACCACTGCACCCCAACCTGGACAGCAAGTGTGAAACTCCATCTCAAAAAAAATAAAAAAGGCAGGTGCAGGGCAGGCTAGAAATCCAGAAGGTTGTCCATAGACTGACGGTGATGGGGGCGTGTGTGATCGTTTTCCACTTCATGTGTCAGAATGCATACGCCTGCTTTCTTCAAACTGTTAACAGTACTGCTGAGAACTAGCTAACAGCTGAGGTATTAAGTAACTTCATTTTAGCCATGTGGCAAAAATCAACCAATGCATCACAAGCCAAGGATTTGCATTTGAGGAGCAGACAGAGAGGAGGTGTTAATGTGGAAGGGGCTGCGGGACATCTGTCTAGCCACTCTCCTGGGTTAGAGGGCTGGTGGCAATACTGCCTTTCAGTTGAATGGCACGTTTGATGGTTTTCTCGTTTGATTGTTACAGTTGTGGACCATGGGTAGAATGTAGCTATCTTTGCACACATTTTGTGGATACATAAACCAAGAGGAATAATAAGTGACATGTTTGAGGTTGGAAGGGTCAGTTCTTTTCAAACATGGAAGGACAGTGAATTAGCTTTTTTTTTTTTTTTTTTTTTTTGAGACAGGGTTCACCTTGTCACCCAGGCTGAAGTAGAGTGGTGTAGACAGCTCACTGCGGCCTCAACCTCCTGGACTCAAGCAGTCCCCACACCTCAGCCTCCCGAGCAGCAAGGACTACAGGCATGCACACCATGCCTGGCTATTTTCTGTATTTCTTTTTTAGAGATGGGGTTTCTGTGTTTTGTGTTTTGTTTTGAGACAGGATCTTGCACTATTGCCTAGGCTGGTGTGCAGTAGTGTGATCATGGACTTCCTGGGCTCAAATGAAAGCCTCCCACATCAGCCCCCGAAGTAGATGGGACTGCAGGTGTGCACCACCACAACTGGATCATTTTTGTATTTTTGGTAGGGACCTGGTTTCACCATGTTGTTTGGGTTGGTCTCGAACTCTTGGCTTCAAATGATCCTCCCACCTAAGCCTCCCAAAGTGCTGGGATTACAGGCATGAGCCACCGTGCCTGGCTACCGAATTAGTATTTAAAAAATAGGTACTTCTGGGTTCCCCCAACAGGAGTGTTGATTCAGCAGGGTGAGGCCCAGGAGTCTGTATTCGAATCAGCTCCATAGGTGGTTACTGTGCAGCCAGTCTGTACTGCCCGTCATGCCCATGCCACCTCAACACCGTGGAGTCTGCGTGCTTTGCTAACTCGAGAGCCCAGGTGTGCAGTGCATTGTTTTTCCTGATAGGCAGCATTCTGGTTTTGTGAATGGGTGTGCCTTTGGTCCCATTGCCATCGTCTGGACTGCGGACATTGACTGGGTTTCTCCTGGGTGCCCAGAACTTTGCCACATGTCCGGGCTTCTGCTTTTCAGAGTAGAGTGGGGAAGACAGCTGGACATGCAGCTGGGAAGTGAGGAATGCTAGGGCTAGGGGTGGGTGTGACCACCTTGCAAGGGGACCTGTCCATGTCCACGTGGGAAGCGGAGGAGGCCCCTGCAGGAAATGGCCTCAAGCTGTGAACATCAGGTAAGTGGGAGATGGGGTCAGGGAAAGGCAGCAGATTCAGAGATCAGCGGGAACAGCCGTGGTGTGGAGGGCCAGCAGAGGAACAGACGGCATGTTGAGGGAGCTATAGATTGCTTTGTGACTGATGTGCTGTGAGGCATGAGGTGAGGAGTGAGAAGTAGGAGTCAGAATGGGCAGAGCTGACTTCTGGAGCTGCCACTCTGACCTCTCTTCTGTGTGCTCCTGATAGAGTTTCAAGGACTGGATGAGGCAATCCATGTTAAGTGCTTAGAACAATGTCTGGCAGATAGTGCAACAGAAGTGTGTGTTATGACTTCTCATTTGGGTTAGAAGTTATTAGGGGAGCTTTGGGTTTGACCTTAAGGGCAATGGGAAGTTACTGAAGGGTTTTAAGCAGGAAAGTCACAGAGTCTGATTTGTTTCGGAAAACACAGAGAATGGATCGGAGTGGAGAAAGATTAGAGGCAGGGATGAGTTAGGCAGCTTTTGTAGTAGACTATGGAGACACAGTGGCCTGGATAAAGGAAGCTGGGGTGAGGAGGTAGAGGAGTGGGCAGTTCTAGAACATATGTGTGTGAGGGCGAATTAGGGGTCCTCAGCAAGTGGTTACTGTGGAGGAGGAGGCGATGTGATGTCTCGGTGTCTGACTTGGACAACTGGATGCTGATGTCCACTGAGTGTTGGGAATTGGGGCAGGAAGAAGATGATGAGCTCAGTGGGGAGAAAGGTTTTTGAACCTCCAAGATAACTTGCATGTAATCCCAGCACTTTGGGATGTGGAGGCGGGAGGATCACTTGAGCCCAGGAGTTTGAGGCCAGCCTGGACAACATGACAAAGCCCCATCTCTCCAGAAAATTAGCTGGGCGTGGTGGCGCGTGCCTGTGGTCCCAGATAATTGGGAGACTGAGGCAGGAGAATCACCTGAGCCTAGGAAGTCGAGGTTTCAGTGAGCCGTGATTGCCCCACTGCACTCCAGCCTGGGTGAGAGAGTGAGGCCCCGTCTCAAATAGAAATTTTTAAAAGGGCAGTTGGGCATTTGCCTAGAGTAGGTGATTGAAGCTGTGGACACAGGCTGCATCAGGCGGGCACACTGCATGAGGTGAGCAGCAGACCTGGAATGTGGAACCCCAGGAGCGCTAGCGTTCTGTGACTAGTCAGAGAGGAGACCGGGTGAGGTGAATAGATGGGAGTGAACAGTCAGCGGCTACCCAGTAGGTGAGGACTGGAGCTGGCCTTTGGGTTTAGCAGAGGAGAGGTGGTGAGTGCCATGCAAGCAGCAGGCGCTGGAGACAGTTGCAGTGGTGAGTAAGGGGGCAGGAAACAGAACTGAGGACCGACGGATGCAGTCTGGGGAAATGTTTCTGAACAAGTTACGTGTCCATGTGGACACCGTGTATTCTGATCATGTCCTTGGGTTTAGCATTGTTTAGGAAGACGAAAAGAGAAAGGAGGACTGATCTTCTTTGTTTTTAATGCTAAGCAATACAGACTTAAAAATTAAAACAAAAAAAGTAAATTATCTTACTTCCAACCCTCATTCCCAACCATAGTGGGTAACCAGCATCAGCAGCTTGGTGTGCATCTTTCTATATTTTATCTTATGTATACTTGAAAAATACATAAAAGCGTGTACTCGCTTTTAACCAAGTAGGATCATACGGAAATGTGGTTCTGTACTGTGTTTTTTTAACTCAGTATTTATTTGGTCACTAAATACTAAGTATGGGCATACATTTTTTCAGCATGTATTTCTTAAAGAGAAACTGACAGGGAAAATAAATAAGATATTTTGTTAGTCTGTTCTCACACTGCTATGAAGAAATGCCAAGACTGGGTAATTGATAAAGGAAAGGATTAATTGACTCACCGTTCCACATGGCTGAGGAGGCCTCAGGAAAGTTACAGTCATGGGGGAAGGCAAAGGATAAGCAGGTCCCTCTTTCACCCGGCGGCAGGACGGAATGCATGCGAGCAGGGGAAATGCTAGACTCTTACAAAATCATCAGATCTCGTGAGACTCATTCACTGTCACGAGAACAGCACAGGGGAACCGCCCTCATGATCCAGTTACCTCCACCTGGTCCTGCCCTTGACCCATGGGGATTAGGGGCTGTAATTCAAGGTGAGACTTTGGCTGGGTTCACAGCCATATCAGATACAGTGGAACCTTAAAATGTTTATGTCGTCTGTTACATGCAAATAGTGTCCAGTGATTGAAAAGCCCATGCTACTTCAGTCACAGTGGCTTTGAATTCATGGTTAGAATTCAGTGAGATGATGAGACCAAATTTTCATAAAATTTATAAAAGTGTGAAGTTTGTGGTCTTCTTTTCCAGTGTCCTCCTGTCCTCCTTCTATCACTAGGAGTGGTCCACCCTTCCATCTATCTATGGACTGATGGGCAGATAGATATAGATGTTTATTAGCATACTTTTAATCATGGCACCAGAGTTTCAAAACATGATTTGCTCATTCATTTTAATATATAAACTTCCAGTTTTCTTTATTTCAAATTTGACATGCTTTTAAACCTAGACTCAGGCGAGTAGCTTCTGCTGCCTGAAGACCACAGTGTGAGCTCTGCATGCTGGTTTCTCAGGTCCTTGTGTCCATTTATTAGACCTCTCTTCCACTGAGAAGACACAGGCTTTGCCTCCTGTGAAGTTCTTTTTTTCTGGGTTTTTGTGTGTGTGTGTGGTAAAATACATGTAAGGTAAAAGTTACATCTTAACCATTTTTAAGCGCCCAGTTCATGGCATTAAGTATAATCACATTGTTGTGCAACCATTACCACCATGCATTTCCAGAACTTTCTTATCTTCCCAAACTGAAACTCCATCCCCATTAAACACCAACTTCCTGTCTCACCCTCCCCACCCAGCGCTGTCCAAACACCTACCATTCTGTTTTCTGTCTCTCTGAGTTTGACTGCTCTAGAGACCTCATATAAGTGGAATCCTACAGTATTCTCCCTTTTCGTGACTGGCTTATTTCACTCAGCCCAGCATCCGCAGGGTTCACCCATATTGTATTATGTGTCAGAATTTCCTTCCTTTTTAAAAAAATTTTACGTATTTATTTATTTTTGAGACGGAGTTTCGCTCTCGTTGCCCAGGCTGGAGTGCAATGGTGCAATCTTGGCTCACTGCAGCCTCTACCTCCCAGGTTCAAGTGATTCTCATGCCTCGGCCTCCCAACTAGCTGGGATTAAGGCATGCACCACCATGCCTGGCTAATTTTTGTATTTTTAGTAGAGACGAGGTTTTGCCATTTTGGCCAGGCTGGTCTTGAACTCCTTGCCTCAAGTAATCTGCCTGTCTTGGCCTCCCAATGTGCTGGGATTGCGGGCATGAGCCACTGTGTGCCACTGTGCCCTGCCAATTTCCCTTCCTTTTTATGGCTGAATAATATTCCACTGAGTGAAGTTTTATTTCATTTTCAGCAAAAGGTTAGTGAAATAATGAAAAGTAATTAAAAAGCAAAGCAGAGCTATTGAAGGAGATTATAGAGAATAAGAGATGTGGAATTGTAACATGTTATGGCCAAGTAAAGAAAACGGGAAGAGGAAAGGGTAAGGGGCAGGGCCCAGGCACCCCTGTGAGGGTAGGGACCATGAGCCTCTGCTACCCCTTTCCCACTGGTGATGGGGGCTACTTTGAGCCATTGGAATGACAGGAAGAGAAAAGGTGGATCGCTTTTGGCAATAAATGTCACATCTGATCCATAGGGCTTAACTTGAAATTGACCTGATTGTGGTTTTTGAGTAATAATGTCTGGTCTATATAATATGAACCTATTATCCAGATCTAAACCTTTTGTCCAGAAATGATAAACATCAGCATTATCAGGCGTTATGTGAAACTAAGTTCTTTAACTGATTTTAGTGTTATTTTCTGTCTTCTCAATCCTAGATAATGTCAGATAGAAATACATATTTGCGTTCTTCAGACTTATATTTTAAATGAAAATATTCCAGTAATTATTGCATCTATTCTGTTTCAGAAAATACTTGACACTTGAGTTATTAAATAGAATGTCACTTTAAACTAGTGGTATATTTGACGTAAACTTAACTTTTTTTTTCCTAAATAGGAAAAAATGTACACTGTCAATTAGATTCCTGTGATGTAATAAGGTAGATCATTTATTGCACATATTTGGGGTTCCTACCTTTTTTTTCTGCAATAATAATACAAGCAATGCATATAGGAACATGCTTTTGAGATCTTAAACTTTGGAATTTCCTGTCTAATGTTTACCTAAACTCCTAAGTTTAAATTTGCTTTGATATATTTTCAGTTGTTGGATTCTTCTGAGCAGAGAGAAAGATTTTTTCTTTGAGTAGAAGAATCATCAACATCTATAAATTTGTTTTCTACTGTAGCCACAGTAGTATACCATAGAATAGTTTTGGTAGTTGAATATATTGGGAATACTTACATTTAACCAAAATAATAGGAATTATCTGTATTCTCTTTGGTTTTAGAGGCAAATCTAAAATCTGGAAATTGAATGAGGATAGTTTGGGGCTCTTAGGAAAACCTTAGGGAAACTGTATGAAAGAGAAAAAGGCTTGCTGCTGGTGCTGGAAGAGTGACAGCATGCTGGGGGGTTTGTGCAGGAGTGAAGGTGGGGCCAGGTGGGAGCCTTCCTGTTTCTGGAGGGTTGGTCTGTGCGGGATGTGCAGTAGTAACTCAGGCTGCATGGTTTTTGCACCATCTGAGTTGTGAAGTGCTCTTCCTCCACTTCCAGGTCCTCCTGGTTATGAGGACTTAGGCTCTGACTAGGTCTTTCATTTAAAGGTGACGAAATTTGTTCATAATAGACTTTAAAAATAAAACACCGATATTCCACCTTCCTGGGACTGACAGTTCTGGGACCCTGCCACCTTGTCAGGATCCTGCATCTCCTCTTCTGGTCCATTATTACCCTCCCAGCCCTGCCAGCCTTTCAGCTCCCTTGCCTCTTCTTCATTGCACTTACCTGGCAGAAACCACCCCATTCAGTCCGTTCTCCATGCCCATTCACCTCCACTGACCCGCAGAGGCCCTGAGTGCCGCCAGCATCCCTATTAGCGCATCCCGCCCTCTTTCTTCTACCCATTCTCTCCTCTAGATGCCATTTCATACCTTCTCCCCTCCTGTCTTCCCCAAATGCAGATGCAGAATGATGACATTGTGTTTGTTTTTTCTCTGTGAAATTGGAAGAAATCAGAAAAGAACTTCCACCAACTCCCACCACATCTCTGGATCTGCACCCCATGTAGTCTGCCCTCTTTCCCTTTACTGCGGGTGATCTGTGTGCCCCAGCAAATGTCAGCCTCTCCTCTTAGTCGCTTGACTTACCTGCTTTCAGCTGGAGTCTTATCAGTTCCCGCCTCCTTTCTGGATTCTTGCCCTCACTATGCAGATGTCTGTCTCATCCTGCAAAGGTCTTCCTTGACCTCAAATCTTCTCCAGCCACTGCACTGTTTTCCTTCCCCTTTACTGCAGAGTTCCTTGGAAGAATTTTCTGTACTCCCTGCTTTACTTCCACTCTTCCCATTCTCTTTGAACTCAGTCTAGTGAGAGTTTTGACTCGCCACTGCAGCATGCTGCAGCTGTCACAGTCACCATTGATCTCCTTCCAGCAAGTCCAACCAGCGAGCATCAGCCGGCTCATTTGATCCACCAGCATCATTGAATACAGGTAATCATCCTCTTGGAAATAAGGATCTTCAAAGATCTTGAAGGATTTCCTGGTTTTCCTCCTTCTCTCTGATTGCTCCTACTCTCTTTTGCTGATGCCCCTCAATGAGACTGTGGGGGCTTGATCCCCATCTCTTCTCATCGTCCACCCAGGGCCTCACTGACTTGCATGGAACAAAATGGTTATCCCCATTTGCAGTCTCTGCAGCACACCCAAGAACTTAGAATGTGAATTGCACTCGATTGTCTAATAAGCATCTCAAATTTAGCACGTCCAAACCCAAACTTTGACATCTTCCCTTCGAAACATACTCTTCCTGTAGGCACTCTGTTCTCAGGAACCAATGACTCCATCATTCACTTGCTCCCTCAAGAATCCGTGGAGGCATCCTTGGGCCTTTCTTTCTCTGTGATCTTTGACCTGTCAGGAACTCCTGCTGGCTCTGCGGTGAAGAGGTCCAGGGTCCCTGCTTCTCACCACCTGCGGTGCGCCCACCCTGGTCTACTGCGTAATTGCAGTCATTTCTTACCCATCTCCGCGCTTCTGGCCTCGCCTTCTCACAGGCTGTTCTGAACACGGAATCCAGGGGAATCCTTTGAAAACTGGTGAAGGGCACAGCTCATGAGAATTCTTACTTAGGCTCCTTCTTTTCTCTAATACTGATCTTAGTTCAGACCCTCATTTTTCCCTGGGATTATTGCAGTGAATTCACCCAGTGACCTTTCATTGCTCACCCAGTGACCTTTCATTGCTCCAACAAACCCATTTCGAGCACATCCCTTATGCTAATGACTGACTGAGACTTTACCAGTTTTGCCCCATTTTCTGTTCAGCGTTCTCAAAGTCTGTAGATAAGGCAATTTCTGTAGCCTTCAACATGAAATCCAGGTTCCGTGCTGTGTGCTGTGGTCTCTGAAGGGCTGCCCACTTCTGACCTCACCTGCTTCCTCCATGCATGCTGCCCGTGCCCCAGCCCTGCTGAAGCCCTCGCTTATCAGATACCTTCCTGCTTTTGTGAAAGAGGCTCTCATTGGCTCTACAGCTTGTTCAGAATTCAGCTCAATTCAAGTGCTATGTCCTTCAGCAAACCTTCCGAGAAGCACTCCCACTTCCCATCATGGATGGCTTCTGTTCAGATCCTGCAGTATCCTGGGCACTTCTCACCCAGAGCACTTGCTGCTCTGAGGTTCCTGCCAGCTTATCTGTTCTTTAAAGCATCCTGAGGAGTGGACAGGCCTTGTTTCTCTGTTGCTGCAGCGGCCAGCCTGGACGAGATATGCACTCTTTCTTGAATGAACTGTAACGTGCGATCGAGGTGGAAGCACTCACTTGTGCTTTGATGCATCTCCCCTCCAAACACAGCAGTGAAAAGGTACAGTTTAAGTAGAGAAATAAACCCAAAAGCATAGCCAGTCCCCGAAGCAAGAGAAATACCCTTCAGTACATAAACAGACTAGAAACCTAGCA
This sequence comes from Rhinopithecus roxellana, assembly GCF_007565055.1. Taxonomy (NCBI): domain Eukaryota; kingdom Metazoa; phylum Chordata; class Mammalia; order Primates; family Cercopithecidae; genus Rhinopithecus; species Rhinopithecus roxellana. The sequence goes on along the minus strand of NC_044563.1, from coordinate 4,037,812 downwards.
TGGTCAGCACGAATTGACTAGATTTCACTGGCCACTGAGCTGCAAGCTCCAAGCAGGCAGTGTCAGTAGGAACCTAGGGTTTTTACAGGGGTAAGGGTAACAGGGACTGAAGTGTTCAATGGAATTAGAACTAGACGTAGCTTTTTTTTTTTTTTTTTTTTTTGAGACAGGGTCTCGTCACCCGGGCTGGAGTACAGTGGTATGATCACAGCTCACTGCAGCGTCAACCTGCTGGGCTCAAGCAGTTCTCCTGTCTCAGCCTCTGAGTAGCCGGGTCTATGCTACTGGGTCTACGCATGGTGTGTGCTATTTTTTTATGTTTTGTAGAGATGGGGTCTCACTATGTTGCCCAAGCTGGTCTTGAACTCCTGGGCTCAAGCAGTCCTCCAACCTTGGCTTCCCAAAGTGCTGAGATTACAGGCAAGAGCCACCATGCCTGGCCTTAGATAGTTTTTGAAGCTGGAGTTAGATAAGGTTTCCCCATCTAAGGCAATTCTCTGCTATAGAGATTGAGGCTGTATTGGCAGTTGTGGTCCTAGGAAGGTAGAGCACAAGGCCTGGGATGAGCCCTGCTATTCCATGATTCTCTGCCAGGGTCTGCACTGTCAGTTGACATAACCACGTGACAGAATCCTGCATCACCATGGAAAACCTAGTTCTGGACTGAGGCCTTGGAAGGCTTGGAGGGCAACCACAGAACACTAGTGCTATGGGCTGAATACTTTTGTGTCCCCCGCTCTGCCAAAGTCACGTGCTCAAATCCCACTCTCTAGTTTCACTGTATTAGAAGGTAGAGCCCTTGGGAGGGATTAGGTCATGAGGGTGGACTCCTTGTGAATGGAATAATGTGCTTAGAAGAGACCCCATAGAGATCCCTGGTCCCTTCTGTCATGTGAGGTCACAGAAGCTGGCAGTTGGGCCCTCACCAGACACCGAATCTGCTGATGCCTTGCTCTTGAACTTCCAGCCTTGAGAACTGTGAAAAATGAATTTCTATTGTTTTAAGCCACTCAGGTAATGGGAGTTTGTTATAGTAGCCTGAATGGACTGAGCCACTAGACAGGGAGGAGAACGCCAGCAACAGAAAACCTTCTGTCACGATGAGCCCGAAACCCAACATCAAACTTTCTACCACGATGAGCCTGAGACCCCAATTCCTCTATACTCTAATACACATCCTCACAGAGTTGATGCCTTACAGAGCTGTGCATTTACTGCATCGGAAATTTAAGGACAGACAGTCTGGCAAAAACTGTCAAAATAAGGATGTTTAAGGTGCTTAAAAACATAAATTAGCATCCATGAAAACAAGAAATTTTCCAAAAGGAAACAAGAGCAAGATGTGACCCCAAAATAAAGGAAGAAAAAAAAGAAAGAAGAACTTGAAATCTAGTAAATGAAAAGGATATTAGCCAGGCTGATAGACTCTGTACTGGATATAGTCAAAGATAAAATTAGTGGAGTGGCAGTTACTTCACAGAATTTACCTAGACAACAGGGACAAGGTGGAGGGGCACAATGATAAAATTCAAGGTCCTGTGTTCAGGCAAGCCTGGAGGCAACTCTTTACTTTGACTTGACAGTTATGTGCCATAATAATGGCTATTTTTTTTTTATTTTTTTTATTTTTTGAGACGGAGTCTCGCTCTGTCGCCCAGGCTGGAGTGCAGTGGCCGGATCTCAGCTCACTGCAAGCTCCACCTCCCAGGTTTACACCATTCTCCTGCCTCAGACTCCCGAGTAGCTGGGACTACAGGCGCCTGCCACCTCGCCCGGCTAGTTTTTTGTATTTTTTTAGTAGAGACGGGGTTTCACCATGTTAGCCAGGATGGTCTCGATCTCCTGACCTCGTGATCCGCCCGCCTCAGCCTCCCAAAGTGCTGGGATTACAGGCTTGAGCCACTGCACCCAGCCAATAATGGCTATTTATTTATTTATTAATTTTTTTTTTGAGACGGAGTTTTGCAGTTGTTGCCCAGGCTGGAGTGCAATGGTACGATCTCGGCCCACCAGAACCTCTGTCTCCTGGGTTCAAGCGATTCTCCTGTCTCAGCGTCCTGAGTAGCTGGGATTACAGGCATGCACTACCACTTCCATCTAATTTTGTATTTTTAGTAGAGACGGGATTTTTCTGTGTTGGTCAAACTGGTCTCGAACTTCCAACCTCAGGTGATCTGCCCACCTCAGCCTCCCAAAGTGTTGGAATTACAGGCTTGAGCCACCGTGCCTGGCCTGATAATGGCTTTTTAACTGAAGCTAGTTTGAGTCTGTTTGCTTTTTGCCTGCAAGAGAAATAATCTTTTCTCATATATAAACCCCTTCATAAGATGACAGTGTTTCATTAAAGTTAGGCATTAGATGATCTGACAGTCAGCTAGAGTTAATTACCAGAGAAGATGTAAATCAGGGCATTTGATATGATTAATATTGGCACATAAAAAAGAAATCTCTGAAACTTAAGACAAGGAAAACAAACTTGATGGGAGGACGTGGACAGGAGACCGGTTTGCTCAGCGGCCTATCTCCACCCTCCTCCCGCACGCTGCCCAGCTGAGGAGCCCACTTCCAGGAGACCCGTCTGCTCAGCGGCCTCTCCCCACCCTCCTCCCTCATGCTGCCAAGCCCAGGAGCCCGCTTCTGAATGCTCCGTTCGATCTCTGAAGAGGTTTCAACACTTGACAGGATCCTTATCAGGTTTTAAGACACATTTGGGTGATCTTTATTAGTATTGTTGAAATTTCTTTGTGTTTGCAAGTATGCATTAAAATACTGAATTGGAGGCCGGGCGCGGTGGCTCAAGCCTGTAATCCCAGCACTTTGGGAGGCCGAGACGGGCAGATCACAAGGTCGGGAGATCGAGACCATCCTGGCTAACACGGTGAAACCCCGTCTCTACTAAAAAATACAAAAAACTAGCCGAGCGACGTGGCGGGCGCCTGTAGTCCCAGCTACTCGGGAGGCTGAGGCAGGAGAATGGCGTAAACCCAGGAGGCGGGGCTTGCAGTGAGCTGAGATCTGGCCATTGCACTCCAGCCTGGGCGGCAGAGCGAGACTCCGTCTCAAAAAAAAAAAGAAAAAAATAAAATAAAATAAAATAAAATACTGAATTGGGCCGGGCGCAGTGGCTCGCGCTTGTAACCCCAGCACTTTGGGAGGCCGAGGTGGACGGATCATGAGGTCAGGAGATCGAGACCATCCTGGCTAACACGGTGAAACCCCATCTCTACTAAAAATACAAAAAATTAGCTGGGCCTGGTGGCAGGCGCCTGTAGTCCCAGCTACTCAGGAGGCTGAGGCAGAATGGCGTGAATTTGGGAGGCGGAGCTTGCAGTGAGCCAAGATTGCACCCTTGCACTCCAGCCTGGAAGACAGAGTGAGACTCCGTCTCAAAAAAAAAAAAAAAAAAAAAAAAACTGAATTGAAGAGCTATTCATGTTCTTTAGCTAATTTTATGCTCTTAGGAGCAGCCTTGTCTCCAAAACTCACAGTGTAATGTATTTATAATATCTATATATATATTTAATTGCAACGAAATATACTAACGTGAAACTTGCCAGCTTAACCAGTTCAGTGAATGCTAGATTCATGTAGTGAAATGTGCTTGTGTCCCCTCCCCACCCCTGCCGTGTTCAGCCTCTGCTGTTACTCCCCTGCCAGGCGCAGCTTTGGGTGTGTCCACAGTCACCCTGCTGCTCTCTTCCACTCTCTCTGACCACACTCAGTTTTGAGTCCCACAAATGTTTCTGTTGTCTTCAGCAACGCCCTGGGATAATTAGGAACCAATTCAGTGAAATTGTGGCTAATTCTAAAAACAGTTTCTGAAGTCATTTTAGGAGATTTGTTCCCACCCTGGTGGGCTCCTGCAGCAAGAATTCTCCAGCTCTCCCTGCAGACTACCCAGCCACAGTCCAGGCTGTGTCTCCACTAAACCCACACCTCCAGTTGCCTTCACTAGGACCTCCACTGCTCTTGGGTTTAAAGAGTGCCCTTAGGTTTAAACGTCACCAAACTCGTTTCTCCCTGAATGACGCCCCTGGTCTTATGGTAGCAGCCAGGGCCCTCTCAGCTTGCCACTCCAGCCCTGCAACCACCGCCTCCCAGAGCCGGGGCACAGCTGATCAGGACCCCTGGTATTCTCAGCCTGCCATACTCAAAGTTGAGCCTCCATTCCAGAGTGGAGGCTGGACAGAGGTAGGAAGGCCCCCGCCCATGACTGCACTAGTCAGGATGTGGCATCAGCAGCACGTAGCTGGGGCGGGGTGGAGCAGGGGAGAGGGCACTGCGTCAGCAGCAGTCTGGAATGGAGTTGCTGCCTCACTGGCCTGGAAAAGGGAGGCAGGGAGCAGTCTTGGTTCAAATGCAACAGACTGGCCTTTCTTACTGAATTTTCAGTTGTTTGCTGTGAACCCTTAGAATGATCTCCAGCGTCTTTGTTTTTTTGTTTGTTTTTTTTTTTTGAGACGGAGTCTCCCTCTGTCGCCCAGGCTGGAGTGCAGTGGCCGGATCTCAGCTCACTGCAAGCTCTGCCGCCTGGGTTTACGCCATTCTCCTGCCTCAGCCTCCCGAGTAGCTGGGACTACAGGCGTCCACCACCTCGCCCTGCTAGTTTTTTGTATTTTTTAGTAGAGACGGGGTTTCACCATGTTAGCCAGGATGGTCTCGATCTCCTGACCTCATGATCCACCCGTCTCGGCCTCCCAAAGTGCTGGGATTACAGGCTTGAGCCACCGCGCCCGGCCTCAAGCGTCTTTGAATAGTTGTTTTCTTACAGGGTTCACCTGTTTTCCTTGGGAGCAAGCGGGTCAGTGGAGTTTCTTGTGCTGTCATGCTGGAAGTTGATTACCCACAGTAGGGATTCTTGCAGAAGAAATATTACTTTAGAAGAGAGGCTGGGCACGGTGGCTCAAGCCTGTGGTCTCAGCTACTTGGGAGGCCGAGGCAGGAGGATCACTTGAGCTCGGGAGTTCAAAGCTGCAGTGAGCCGTGGTCACACCATGCACTCTAGCCTGGTGACAGTGAGGCCCTGTCTCAGAAAGAAAAAGGAAGATAAGGAGGCTAGGACAGGGGTGGTAGCCTTCTAGGCCTTCTCTCCTCTCTCCAGCAACTCTAGACCACATATCTGTGAGTCATTTAAAAATGTCTTCATTTAGTTTACGTCAGGATCCTGTTCAGGAAAATGTGTTGGACTTCTCCGGCTGCTGAGAAGGTGGACTTGGATTCCCCTTCTTTGCCTGCCGTCCTTGTGCCAGGGCCTAGGGATGGAGGAAAGTCAGATGGTCTGTCAGTGTTGTGATTTGTTAGGGAGTCTGTGGTCTTAGGCCAGTCCATTGACGCCCTCTTTCTCTGGAGGATCACAGAGATCCCTTTCCCATAACTTGCAATGAGATTGCCTTTGTGCGAGGACGGTGAAGCCTTGATGAAAGGCTTTCTTCAAAGGGTCTTTCTTATTTATTTAATTTTGTTTTGTGATTTTCTAGGAGTTTGCGGCACTTACTAAGGAACTCAATGTATGCAGGGAACAGCTTCTTGAAAGGGAAGAAGAAATTGCTGAACTGAAAGCAGAAAGGAATAACACCAGGGTGAGTGTGACCTTTCTGTTCACCGCCTGCCCCTGGAGCCACTGTCAGGAGGAGGGGTGCTGTCTCAAAACAAAAGGATGACCCACTCTGTCTGGCCTGAAACACTTTTCATACCTTTTCCCACTGAGCAGACTGTGATTAGTCAGCATGATCACACATTAATGGCTTGAAATTTGTGATGAGAATTTATGATATTTTAATACACTTGAGAGGAATTTGTCTTTCTGCTGAATTGAAGGGACTTCATTTTAGCATGAGACTGTAAAGGAATTATTTGCCCCAGATTCAATCATGAAATTAAAAGTGCTCTTTAACGAGTCTTTATTTTGGCCTTTTATTTCAGCTGCTGTTGGAGCATTTGGAATGCCTCGTCTCCAGGCATGAGCGGTCTCTTAGGATGACCGTGGTGAAGAGACAAGCGCAGTCTCCAGCAGGCGTGTCCAGCGAAGTGGAAGTGCTGAAAGCACTGAAGTCCTTATTTGAGCACCACAAAGCTCTGGATGAAAAGGTGCCATCAGCCACATAAGTCTTGGTTTGTGCACATACCGTGTATTAGGCCAGCTTCGCAAGTGTTGGTGTAACTTTTATTTTTTGAAGCTTCTTGAACTCTTGGAAATAATTTCTCTAAGAAGACAGGGTTTTGTAGGTTTAAAAAGTACTAATTGGCATAAAAGTCTTAAAATTACTAATATATATTGATTTGCTGTTACAGATTGGGTAGTATTAGGTTGTTGCAAAAGTAATTGTGGGCTTTGCTATTACTTTTAATGGCAAACCCTGCAATTACTTTTGCAGCAACCTAGTATTTCAGGGGAAGATTTGTTTTTCTCAAACTTAATTTAGAGCCATTAACAAGTTTTCATGACAATAAGATCAAAGACAGACATTAATGGTATTTTATTATATTACACTAATATATACATTAAGTGTTTATATTACACTTAACCATGTATTAAGAATAAAATAAACAGTATACACACATACACACCAACTCAACCCCTTTTGTTTCCAGGTGAGAGAGCGATTGCGAGTAGCACTTGAAAGATGTAGTTTGTTAGAAGAGGAATTAGGCGCTACACACAAAGAGGTAAGCTTGAGACTTCTTCATCAGTCGAACTGGGAGGTTTTTATTTGTATCCTTTAATTATTAAAAGAAGCATAAGGCCAGGCGCAGTGGCTCACGCCTGTCAACCCAGCACTTTGGGAGGCCAAGGCAGGTGGATCACCTGATGGCAGTAGTTCGAGACCAGCCTGACCAACATGGTAAAACCCCATCTCTACTAAAAATACAAAAATTAGCCGGGAGTGGTGGCATGTTCCTTTAGTCCCAGCTACTCGGGAGGCTGAGACATGAGATTCGCTTAAGCCCAGGAAGTGGAGGTTGCAGTGAGCTGAGATTGCGCCACTGCACTCCAGCCTGGGCAACAGAGCGAGACTCTTGTCTCAAAAAAAAAAAAAAAAAAAGTAAAAGAAGTATAAGGACTGTAGTTGTGCATATCACATGTTATTCATCTTCCCGATTGAGGACCGACCTATCTGGGTCTTTTTAAGGACTAGAAAACCATGGTTACCTAAGGACTCATTTGGCCAGTGGATAATAAATTCCGTCTTTAATGATCTGGTTATTTTCGGATTGGATAGCATTGCCATATGCTTTCTCTTTTATACTATATTAAGCAGTTTATAGTTGTGTTTTTCCAAAAGGAGTTTTGCTCTCTGTATTTATTTCTCTTACATAAGGTATTTTACACTCATATTCAATTTTTTGGTTTCAGCTAATGATTCTTAAAGAGCAGAATAGTCAGAAAAAAACACTAACAGATGGAGTGCTGGACATAAACCATGAACAAGAAAATACACCAAGCACGAATGGAAAGGCAAGTCTGTAGGCTTTCTCTTCATTCTGTTTGATTTCATTTGTCCACAGCATGTGTCAGGTTATGTGGAAAATGGTTGCTAAAGTGCCGGCTTAGAGCTGAAGTGGTCATGAAGATTGTGTAATCTGACAGATTGCATAAGTCAGTTTTGATTTTAGCTGTTTCCTGGAAGTATTTTTATTTTATAGCTCACCAAACAAGGGTATTTAGGGTTGTTTTTTTTTTTTTTCTCCCCTATCAGAGATCTTCTGATGGTTCTTTAAGCCATGAGGAAGACCTTGCTAAAGTAATTGAGCTCCAAGAAATCATAAGTAAGCAGTCAAGGGAACAGAGCCAAATGAAAGAACGCCTGGCTTCCCTCTCCAGTCACGTGACAGAGCTGGAAGAGGATCTGGACACTGCTAGAAAAGATCTCATCAAATCTGAAGAAATGAACACAAAATTGCAAGGAGATGTCCGTGAAGTGAGCAATAACAAAAATTACAGGCTTGTCATGAAGTTGAATGTTTGGGATGTTTTAGTTAAATGATTTTTTTTCTCCTTTTGTCCCTTGCTCTCCCAATTACTTTCAACCTTTGGATTATTATATAAGTTATATTGAAAGAGTGCTGTGAAACTGCGATAAGATACCTCTCCATTTTTGTTGTGAAATTTCCTGTCCCTGAGCGCTTCAAAGTGGAGGAGAACTAGTCCCACTGACTGATGTGGCCACGGAGTGGACGCCACACCGGCCCCTCCTACCTATGCTGCTGTAATATTCTTTAATGTCCTTGTTTGTAGATTCTTCATCTGTGCAATTTCTAGGCTGTCTTAATTTGTTCTTATGTTCAGATTGCTTTCTGTTGCGCACATGCTTAGCAAGCAGACGTTGATCCTGGCTGTGCTAGTTCGCGTAGGGCAATGTGACGATAGTCTGTTAACTGTGGGAAGGGGCGTTGCTGGCGGTCTTCCCGTTTTCTGACCTGCTCCTTCAAGGAACTCGTGGCATTGGATATTGATGGTCAGACAAGTAATCAAGACTGGAATTTGCTTCTACGTGGGTCATCAGGATCGTATAGTAAAAACAGGTCGCAGTATACTCATTGCTGACAAATATTTCTGCCATTATAACTATGAGAAGCTATTTGATGATGGAACAGTGAGGCTGAGTGCTTTCTCAAGTGCCCTTCCCATCACTTTCTAACCCGCGCTTTGTCCCTTGTCAGGCACCTCCACCGTGGAACGTCTGCTTTTCAGTTTGATAGTTTGGCGTAATTTCATGTAGGGATTCACCACAGGAAGAGCATTTGCATGTGCTATGTCACCTGCTAGGTTATATTCTTTGGCTATAGCGGGAGATTATGTGGCAGAGATTAACATGCCGAGAATTTTGAAATTCTTTTAAGACCTATCACTTTTATTTTTTTATTTTTTGTTTTAACTTTTAAGTTTGGGGTACATGCTTAGGTCTGTTACGTAGGTAAACTTGTGTCCTGGGAGTTTGTTGTACAGATTATTTCATCACCCAGGTACCAAGCCTAGTACCCATTCGTTATTTTTCCTGATCCTCTTCTTCCTCCTACCCTCCACCCTTCGATAGGCCCCAGTGTGTGTTGTTCCCCTCTGTGCGTCCCTGTGTTCTCATCATTTAGCTCCCACTTATAAGTGAGAACGTGAGGTATGTTGTTTTTCTGTTCCTGTTTGCTAAAGATAATGGCCTCCAGCTCCATCCATGTCCCTGCAAAGGACATGATCTCATTCTGTTTTATGGCTTCATAGTATTCCATGGTGTATGTGTGCCACATTTTCCTGATCCAGTCCACTATTGATGGGCATTTAGGTTGATTCCATGTCTTTGCTATTGTGAATAGCGCTGCAGTGAACATACACACGCATGTGTCTATATAATAGAACGATTTATATTCCTTTGGGTATATACCCAGTAATGAGATTTCTGGGTTGGTATTTTCATCGTTAGGTCCTTGAGGAATCTCCACACTGTCTTCCACAATGGTTGAACTAATTTACACTCCCACCAACAGTAGGAAAACATTCCTTTCTCTCCACAACCTCACCAGCATCTATTACTGACTTTTCCATAATAGCCTTTCTGTGAGATCCTGTGTCATTGTGGTTTTGATTTGCATTTCTCTAATCAGTGATGTTGAGCTTTTTTCCCCGTCACTTTTAGTAGTCACTTTTAATAGTTATCACTTTGCTAACTTTAGTCATTTTATAAATAGGAAACAACTTGAAAATAGTGAATTCTGGAGGTGGAGGACAGGTATTTCACAAGCAAAAAGTTCTGGTCCTAGCCTTGAGTGTTTGATACTGTGTCGCAATCATCTTGTAGACTTCAGGTAGTTGCGTTCAATTAAATTGAACTTGTACTTCTGTTTCCATTTGTCAGTATGCCTGAATCTTGTAATTGTGTGAGATTTCATCCAACCCTTATCCTAGAAAGTGAGACTTGCATCTTACTACTGTGTCCGTTGAGAGAGGCCACACCCTGTCCTGTGTGAGACCATTTGTAGCATGAGGCAGACACAGACTGCATCTTCTTTGAGGACACTTTCACCTCCTTGAAAAATATTTAGATATTTGGGTGTATATATTTTTATAATATTGTATAGAAATGGGAAAGCTTGGTCAACTGAGCGGCTAGACATAGTATTAAGAGCGACAAGTCTTTGTTAATCGTACAGGTGGATATTGATGATATTTGAGGTGGTTGCATTTTTTTTTTTTTTTTTTTTTTTTGAGGCGGAGTCTCGCTCTGCCGCCCAGGCTGGAGTGCAGTGGCCGGGTCTCAGCTCACTGCAAGCTCCGCCTCCCGGGTTTACGCCATTCTCCTGCCTCAGCCTCCCGAGTAGCTGGGACTACAGGCGCCCGCCACCTCGCCCGGCTAGTTTTTTGTATTTTTAGTAGAGACGGGGTTTCACCGTGTTAGCCAGGATGGTCTCGATCTCCTGACCTCGTGATCCGCCCGTCTCGGCCTCCCAAAGTGCTGGGATGACAGGCGTGAGCCCCCGCGCCCGGCCAGTAGTTACATTTTTATTCACATTTGAGAAAATTGACGTCATCTTCAATTTAATTTTGAGGACATTATTTTTTTTTTTTTTGAGACAGGATCTCTCTCTGTTACCCAGGCTGGAGTGCAGTGGTGCCATCATAGCTCACGGCAGCCTTCAACTGCCGGACTTGAGCAATCCTCCTGCCTCAGCCTCCCAAGTACCTGGGACTACAGGGGCATGCCACCATGCGTGGCTAAGTTTTATTTCTTTAAAATGTTTTTGGCCAGGGATGCTGTCTCACGTCTGTAATCCTAACACTTTGGGAGGCCAAAGGAAGGCCAAGGAGAATCTCTTGAGCCCAGAAATTCAAGAGCAGCCTGGGCGACATAGTAAGACCTCTATCTCTACAAAAAATTAAAAATTAGTTGGATATAGTGGTGTGCGCTTATAGTCCCAGCTACTGGGAAGATTGAGGTGGAAGGATCCCTTGAGCCTGGGAAGTCAAGGCTGTGGTGAGCCTTGATTGCACCACAGCATTCCAGCCTAGGTGATAGAGGGAGACTGTGTCTCAAACAATAAAATACAATATTTTTGTAGAGACAAGGTCTTGAACTCCTGGCCTGAAGCCATCCTCCCATCTTAGCGTCCCAAAGTACTATAATTATAGGAGTGAACTGCTGTATCTGGCCTGAGGATGCTAATTTTTAATTTGATTGGAAATTTGGGATTTAGTTCAGTTTTTTTCTCTCCTAAGTATCTTAATGTGTAATCTGTTAATTACCTACTTTTTTGTCCCCTCTGAAATACTAATTTAGGCCATGGCCCAAAAGGAAGACATGGAAGAGAGAATCACTACTCTTGAAAAACGCTACCTCGCTGCACAGCGTGAAGCCACATCTGTGCATGACCTCAATGATAAACTTGAAAATGAAATTGCAAATAAAGATTCTATGCATCGACAGGTAATGGATTTTATCAATCTTTGTCTGGCTTCAGTTAATTATTAATGAAATTAAAGACCCTTTTTCTCTCACTTTCATATTGGAAATCAAGTCCAAATATCAAGTTTTTATGACCTTAGAATATTATGTTCAAGACATGTGGGAGTTCCTTCAGTTTATAGGTTTTGATAACGTAATATTTGATTTAACCATTTTGTCCTCAATTTTTTCTTTTGTTGTAATTGAAAGTTAATCTGTTGCTTGTTAGCATTTTTACCAAAGAAAGAGAGAGTGGCAAAGAACTTCAAGGCAAACTGGCTATTTGTTACTAAGTGGGAGCACTATGATAAATGAATAGTATGAGAAATGAAGTCTTGGTCAGACGCAGTGGCTCGTGCCTGTCATTCTAACACTTTGGGAGGCTGAGGTGGGAAGATCACTTGAGCCCAGGAGTGTGAGAACAGTGTGGTCAACAGAGCAAGACCCTGTCTCTACAGAAAATTGAAAAAATAAATAATTAGCTGGGCATGGTGGAATGTGCCTTTAGCCCTAGCTATTCAGGAGGCTAAGGAGGGAGGATGACTTGAGCCCTTGGAGTTCAAGGCTTCAGTGTGCTATGATTGTGCCACTGGACTCCAGCCTGGGCCACGGAACGAGACCCCGTGTCTAAAATAAAAAATGCGGCTGGGCGCAGTGGCTCACGCCTGTAATCCCAGCCAGCACTTTGGGAGGCCGAGGCAGGCGGATCATGAGGTCAGGAGTTTGAGACCAGCCTGACCAACATGGTGAAACCCTGTCTCTACTAAAAATAGAAAAATTAGCTGGGCGTGGTGGTGCACATCTGTAATCCCAGCTGCTGCTCAGGAGGCTGAGGCAGGAGAATCGCTTGAACCCGAGAGGCAGAGATTGCAGTGAGCCAAGATTGCGCCACTGCACTCCAGCCTGGGCGACACAGCTAGACTCCGTCTCAAAACAAACAAGGCAATGAAGTCTATAGTAAGAAATTGTGTCTCCTGTGGTTTCGTTAAACCATACTTACTCTTGTAAGAGTATCACTGTACTCCAGCCTGGGTGACAGAGCGAGACTCTGTCTTTAAACAAAAAAAAAAAAGTTTCTTAGAAGTTATTTAGGAAGAGCAAATACTTTGGCAAGAGGTGTTTTGCACATTGAAACCAAGCCCAGGAAAGTGGGCATGTACTCCAGGCCACAGGAAAATTTGACCCAGGTCAGGCACAGTGGTGCACACATGTAATCCCACCACTTTGGGAGGCTGAGGCGGTTGGATCACTTGAGGTTAGGAGTTCAAGACCAGCCTGGCCAACATGCCAAAGCCCCGTCTCTACTAAAAATACAAAAATTAGCCAGGTGTGGTGGCACATGCCTGTAATTGCGGCTACTGAGGAGGCTGAGGCAGGAGAATTGCTTGACCTCGGGAGGTGGAGGTTGCAGTGAGCCGAGATTGTGCCACTGTACTCCAGCCTGGGTGACAAAGCAAGACTATCTCAAAAAACACAAAAACAAAAAAAACCTGACCCAGAAGCAACCCCCATCACTGTAGCTCTTCCATCATGACTCTCTTAGTCTGTATCTGCATTTCAGTGTGTTTCAATGTGTTAAAAACTGATACAGCTAGAAGAGTCGCTGCATTTTGATGCTTTGCTCTCATTTTATAGACTGAAGATAAAAACCGCCAGTTACAGGAGCGCTTGGAATTGGCAGAGCAAAAGCTGCAACAGACACTGAGGAAGGCAGAGACGCTCCCTGAGGTGGAGGCGGAGCTGGCCCAGAGGGTGGCAGCGCTTTCCAAGGTAGTGCCATGAGCTTTGTTCTGGTTCGGCTGCCAGGCCTGTGACTGTGCCTTGCCTGTGTACCTTGTTTGTCACTGTTCTTATTACATCAGCACCTAAATCCATGGAAGAGCACGGATTTGGTTTGAGTGCTCTTTCATCTGAGATTGGAACACTTCGTAAATGCCAGACATGATCCTTTTATCCTGAAGTCTCCCTTGGTGTTGTGAGCTGTATACTATTTGTCCACAGCATGTGCGATCTGAGAGTTACTGCTTCTTAAAGTTGTTCTGGTCACCAGCGTAGGCGTAGGATAGAAGCCTCTGTAAAAGAAGGTGGTTTTTCTCAGAAATAGGAAGATGCTATTCTTTTAAAAACACCATCAAGATAAATTCTTAATAAACACATTTTTAAGTACTTTTATTATTTTGAAATTACTTAAAAATGTGTTTTTAAGTAATATTTATTCATTTGTCCAACAACTGTTGACTAGGCATGTGCAAGGCACAGTCCCTCCAAGTTCTCACCATTCATGAGGGAAGCAGCTGAAGAGGTAAATGCTGTCATAGGTCTTGGGATTGGCAAGAATCCAGGGAGCACATCACTGGGCAAACACCCAGCCTCTGGGGCATGGGGAGCCCAGCACTGCAGTGCCAGGCAGGTGAGCAGCAGGAGCCGAGGCTGCTGTCCGTCGTCCTGAGTCTCCTGGCTCAAGCTTTTCAAGCTGCTGGGGAGGGCATCCTTCTGGACCATTCAGATGGTTTTAGGGCCTATAGATCTGTTCCTTCTAGCAAGTTTGTTGCTAACAGCTGTAAGAGAACCTTTCCTCCCACTCCATGATCTGCTTTTAAAGTCTCAATTTCTTTTCTCCCCTGTTATCTTTCCTGTCCCTTGTCGGCTATGTAGTCTGATCTTTTGTCTTCTGGGAGCTCTGCTGCTAAGGAAGCTAAACTGTTGGAACTTACTTCCAAGCTTAGGAAGGTAGAATGGGTGCACTGCTCCTTGCTTGTGCTTGCTGCTGCTTTCTGCTTTCCATGCTGACTAACCAGAAGCAGTCTAAGGATGGGGGAATCACGACTCCACTGAGATTGGGCATAGGGGTTGGGGGGAAAACACCCAGTCAGTCACCAGCAACAGCCATGCTTCAGAATCACCAACACAAGAGGGCTGGCCACCTCCCGGCCCAGCACGTGAAGCCCCGTAAGCTGTGTTGATGGATGAGTAAATGCTTTTTGTTTAGTATGGCGGAAGAGTCCACGCAGAGCATGTCCTGCCTGTTGCCACTGCAGTAGTATGCAGCATGTTGTTAATGAAGTGTAAGGATGAGGTCAGCTGATGCTGTTTCTGCTGACAGGCTGAAGAGAGACACGGCAACATTGAAGAAAGGTTACGGCAGATGGAAGCACAGTTGGAGGAGAAGAATCAAGAACTGCAGCGGGTGAGCATGCAGCCCTGAGGGCGGGGCCGCTGAGTGGGCGCTGCAAGGGCATTGCTCGGGCTGTGGGGAGCTCGGGGCCTCCCACCCCTGACTGAGATGTTGGTCCTCCAGCTCAGTTCTGGTCACGTGCATTTGTTTTGCACCCTCATCTGTGAGTCGCCTGCTAATGTGTACATCCCACACAGTAGCAGTTTTCAGTCAGTGTTGGGAGTCGCGGAAGAAATTGGAGATCATAGGCAGTGCTTCAGGGGGTAGATTAGATCCCCACGTCCAAAAATGCTTCTTGCTTGTCTAGTGGCCTATCAGGGGAATTGTTCTAGGTACCTGTGGTACCGGCGTGGGTAGAGGCAGGCCCATTGTCCTGGATGACTAGTCCACTTGCCTAGGATATGGCACTGAATTCCGAAATGCAGGTCAGAGGCCTGACCTCTGTCCCAGGTTAAAACACTGCAAACATCATGGTGTGTTGGAATGAATAGTTCTAAGCAAGGGCAACACCGTAATTGAGCTACAGTGAAAAGCACTAGGAAGGAGTGTGGCAGTGGAGACTTCTGTCCATTGAATCCTAAGATTGTCTTCCTGGAAGAGTTGGACGGGTATCAGTATGGCACATCCAGGAAAAAGTAATAGCAAGAGCAGTCCCAGGGCCAGCTGGTACCAGGCCTGGGGTTTGGGCCGGATTTCTCTTTAACAAGTAGGTGGAGAAAGGAAGCGTGCAGCATCTGATTGTAGAACTCTTGCACTGTCACGTCAACCCGCTTTATAATTTTAGGCTACTAGATTTTGTTTTCACCAGAAATCTGTATTCTCGGCCATGCCCTGCAGAGAGTCAAATGAGCTTCTGGGAAACCATGATTCCTACTCCCAGTGAGAGGGTGCGTTTTGGGCAGTCACCACCTCCCCTTCCAAAATGCACACTCATGCGCACAGACACAGCAGTGAACTTTAAGCTGTGTTCTTTAAAAATTATTTAAATATTGGCCGGGCGCAGTGGCTCAAGTCTGTAATCCCAGCACTTTGGGAGGCCGAGACGGGCGGATCACAAGGTCAGGAGATCGAGACCATCCTGGCTAACACAGTGAAACTCCATCTCTACTAAAAAACATACAAAAAACTAGCCGGGCGTGGTGGCGGGCGCCTGTAGTCCTAGCTACTCAGGAGGCTGAGGCAGGAGAATGGCGTAAACCCAGGAGGCGGAGCTTGCAGTGAGCTGGGATCCAGCCACTGCACTCCAGCCTGGGCGACAGAGCGAGACTCCATCTCAAAAAAAAAAAAAAAATTATTTAAATGCTGACAGAAAATAAGCACAAAGAAGGATATTGTTTCTTTCCTAAGAGGAAGCATGTGTTACTCTGTATGCCCCATGATGTGCTGGACCCTTTCAGGTAATGAGAGTTGCTACATGTTAGACCTTGTGAGAAAAGGAGAGGTCACTCCCCATGTTTTCCCAGTGCAGAAACTGGGCGCACGGGGGTTGAATGCACTACTGATGGTGCCGTCTCGTGGCTCTCTCCTTCCTGGGCAGCATGACTCAAGTGCACGTCATAACCCCGTGCCACTGCCCCCTGCCTGGGAGGAGCCCCCTGAGCACTGCAAGGGCACTTGGATGATGAGGGCATGGAGGTGCCACCTGCTAACACTTCCTGTCCCCTTCTGCCTGTCATTTGAGAAACAGGTTTTATTTTTTTTTATTTTTTTATTTTTTTTTGAGACGGAGTCTTGCTCTGTCACCCAGGCTGGAGTGCAGTGACCGGATCTCAGCTCACTGCAAGCTCTGCCTCCCGGGTTTACGCCATTCTCCTGCCTTAGCCTCCCGAGTAGCTGGGACTACAGGCGCCCACCACCACGCCCGGCTAGTTTTTTGTATTTTTTTTTTTTTAGTAGAGACAGGGTTTCACCGTGTTAGCCAGGATGGTCTCGATCTCCTGACCTTGTGATCCGCCCGTCTCGGCCTCCCAAAGTGCTGGGATTACAGGCTTGAGCCACCGCGCCCGGCTGAGAAACAGGTTTTAAACCATGAACTTCATTATGGTTTTATAAAATAACAGACATGTCAGTTTTGTTACTACATATTAAAATTACTTAAGGTAATTATTTATAATTTTCGAATATAAATTTCCATTACGAGAAATTTAAGCAACGTAGAGGTATAAAGAAAAAATATGAAAGTCTCTCTAGTGCTGCTTTTTTTTTTTCCAAAACAAACTTTTTAACTTTTTTGCTTTGTGAATTAAATTCACCCTTCTTCCCCAGATCCAGACCCAAGCTTTTAGTTACACAAGGGAAAATGCCTCTACCAGCATGGAGACAGGCTGCTCCTCTAAATATCTGCTATAAATCTGCTCCTTAAGTCCCTCTGACAGTTAACAACTAGTGACATTCCTGAGGATTCCTGTCACAGGAGCAGTGGGACCTTCTAGTTAATGATCTCTCCAAGACGTGTCCTGTGTTCCCCACGTCCATGAGCTGGTTCTGGTCACCATGCAAAAATCCACTCAGGACGGCAGTGCGGGAAGCAACCGGGGAGGGGAGGGCACGCATGGGGCTCACCCTGTTGGTCCTTGTGCTTTTAAAATAATGATCGAGCATTTACATGAGGTTTCTAAGTCTTTGTTTCTCCTGCTTTAGGCAAGGCAAAGAGAAAAAATGAACGAGGAACATAATAAACGTTTATCAGACACTGTTGACAAGCTGCTTTCAGAATCCAATGAGAGGCTTCAGCTCCATCTTAAAGAGAGAATGGCTGCTTTGGAAGACAAGGTAGGTTAGATAACACGGATATCGCTGGCGCTTTCCCGCCCTCTGCCAAAAGACTGCTCATCTGCCCCTGAGCAGGCATGTGTAACGGTGGTTAGCAGCTGTTACCGAAAGTGGGAGTTATTCTTTAAAGTGGGAAAGGTACACACAGTTAGCCAGTCACTGAATTAACTTATTGTTTGCTATGTCCTTGCCCCATTTGCATGTATGGGAAATTGTTTATCATTCTTATTCTCTAGAATGAGAGTAGGTAAGTGATTTTTATAAAGGGCCAGAGAGTAAATATTTTAGGCTTTTAGTAATTACAAGTAATTAAATAATTTTATGCCAATCAAGTAATTAGCACAAAAGCAGCCATAAATAACATGTAAATGAATGGGTGTGGCTATGTTCCAATAAGATTCATTTGCAGAAATAAGCAGTGGGCTGGTTTTGGCCATCAAGTTCTAGTTTGCCAGCCCCTGCACTTGGATCATTTTTTGGGCCCAACCCTCACCCCTTTATTGTTCATGCATTAGAAGTTAATTTCTGGCCGGGCACGGTGGCTCACGTCTATAATCCCAGCACTTTGGGAGGCCGAGGCAGGCAGATGACTTCAGCTAGGAGTTCGAGACCAGCCTGGCCAACATGACCAAACCCCGTCTCTGCTAAAAATATAAAAATTAGCCTGACCCGGGGACACCCGCCTGTAGTCCCAGCTACTCAAGAGGCTAAGGCATGAAAATCGCTTGAACCCAGGAGGTGGAGGTTGCAGTGAGCCGCGATCGCATCACTGTACTTCATTCATTCTGCATGACAGCAAGGTCCTGCCTCAAAAAAAAAAAAAAGAAAAGAAAAAAGTTAATTTCTGTCTCATTTATAAACAGGTCACTTAAGGAGTATCGTGTGCTAGAAAGGGTTTAATCAGCTGGAACCAAATAAATATTACAACCCCTACCTTGATTCTTTTTCATTTGATTTGGAAAAAGTTGAAGGCTGAGCCTGGACTCTGAGCACTGTCATCATGGAAACATGTTAGCTGTCGCCAGAGCGAAGGGATATCCTAGAATCTGTGTCAGAGAAGCTCTAATGGGCAGCAGCTGGATTCCAGTTTGATAAAGCCTCTCCTGACTATGCAGTGTCCCTAGCGATGAGACTCAGAAACTGCCCTGAGATTGGCTGTGAGGATTGGGGTCTGCTCATCTGAGAGACGAATGATTCCCACTCATTGCATGACACGTTTATTTACATGGTGCTGACCATGGAGGGCATTTCCAGAGACCACACAGAGTCTTTATCCCACTCACATTGATCAGTGGGCCAGCCTTAATGGAGCAGTGTTTTTATTTTTTATTTTATCTTTGATTATCTTTGAAACTTAAATTCAGGTTTCCCAAGTGACTGAGAAATTATAAAGGCTAAAAACTAGTATAAGCCAGTTTAACTGACTGAAATGAACTTACACCGTGAACTTGACATACCTGCCTTTAGAAAGTTCATTTGGTGAGGAGTAGATGTTACATTAGTAAGAGACACAAGAGAAGGTGTCGCCGCCTCGTGGTCTGACTCTGGGACTATGGCAGTGCTTGCTGGTGTGCTCTCCTGCTCCGTTCCCTTTCTGGGGTCCTTTTTTTTTTTTTTAAACAGACAGAGCCATGCTGTGTATTTAAATGGGACATTTTAAAGAAACACTAAAGGACTATCTGTCTTTTTCAGAATTCTCTATTAAGAGAAGTTGAAAATGCAAAAAAGCAATTAGAAGAAACACAACATGATAAGGTACTGAAACCTTCTCTAAATCCATGAAGAGCCGAGTTGAACTGAGTTGATGATGATAGTTACTGCAGATGTCTGACAGTGGAGACCAGCTTGGTTTGTGGCTCTCATAGTCCACTGCCATAAGCTGCTAGCGCCCTCAGGCTTGTATGTTGAATGCCTTTGTATTTGAGGTGTGTTTTGAGTCTGGCTGTGCATATGGTTCAGAATTCAGAGTCCTTTCTGGGTTTATTTGAAGCTGAAATATTAGCATCGATGACAGTGCTGTCCAACAGATATATGATATGAGCTGCATATGTAATGTTTAATTTTCTAATAGTCACATTTTAGAAAGTAAGAAATAGGTAAAATCTATTTTATTTAATTCAGTATATGTAAAATGTTATTGTTTCATTATGTATGAATAGTAACAGAACTGAGCTACTTTACATTCTTTTTCCACTGTGTATTTCATAGTCACAGCACATCTCCATTTAGACTAACCCTTTACAAGGGCTCAGTAGCCACATGTGGCCAGTGGTGGACAGCACAGCTCTAGAAATGAGATCAAGTATACTCATGACACAGGAATGGATGCATACCTGATGTAAGACAATTAAACACAATACAGAGATGCACAGGATGTGAATATTGTTCCCTTTCTCCCCTAAAAGAGTCTGCTTCTCTACAAAACTAGTAATTGTTAATGGTTTGGTGTTTATCCTCTTAAAAGCTTTTCTATGACTAAGACACAGCTTTTCATTCATTAGGGCTTACAAAGTTAATATAGTAGTCTGAGTGTTTATGTTTATTGCAGTACTCTTGGAGAAAATTTTCCCAGAATTTAAATGTTTGGTATTTGTAACTGCTGATTTAACCTGTTAGGGTTATGCTCAGCATCTGAGCACATTTGAAGTAAGTGGTTTTAAAATCTCAAAGAGATAGCAGTATTGTAAGTCTTTTGCTTTTCTGTAGGATCAGCTTGTCCTGAACATTGAAGCACTGAGAGCCGAACTAGACCAGATGAGGCTAAGAGGTGCTTCACTTCATCATGGGTATGGTATTAACCAGTGAGCAGCCGTGTTGTCAGCACCTGTGGCAGGCCAGCTCTTGGCTCTGTGGGCAGCCTAACTGGATGCGGCTAATGGTGTGGCCTCAAGGAGCCTGTAGCTTAGTAGGAAGCAAGAAAGAAGAGTAAAATAACTCAAAGGTTAGAGCTTGGTACTGAGGAGACACATTATTGGCAGAACTC
Source organism: Rhinopithecus roxellana (assembly GCF_007565055.1). Taxonomy (NCBI): domain Eukaryota; kingdom Metazoa; phylum Chordata; class Mammalia; order Primates; family Cercopithecidae; genus Rhinopithecus; species Rhinopithecus roxellana. Next base: position 4,017,453 of record NC_044563.1, on the reverse strand, counting down.
CAAAACACAGGAGGAGTTTTGATCAGTTAGTATTTGGATATATTATTCGAGGGGCCCAGCAGAGTGTGACACTGATGATGTAAGAGCAGGATGACAGATCCCAAGATCTCACACCACAGATGCTGGCACGGGTGGGACAATTGCAGAGCAGTTGAAGGCCAGCAGTGGCGTGTGGCTGTGTTTTCCGTCAGCCCTGGGAAAGTGGAACAGAAATGCAGAGCTGGACACCTGGACCCAGAGGAGGGGTCTCAGGGGACCTGGGGTCTCTCTCATCCTAGACAGCTGGCTCCTTGTTGCTCATCGCCATGGCCGTCTGCACAGCTTTTCCTGGAGAGCTTTCTACCTGGTAGGGCTGAGAGACTGAAACTGTTGTCCTGGAGTAGGCAACAAGTAGCTCTTGGGGCGGGCGAGAGCAGTGCCCTCCCTGGAGACCCTTTCCTGTGTGGAATAACTTTTCCAAATTGATAGATTCTGCCTTAACTAGAAGAGAGTTTATTTCCTTTTCTAATAATGATCATTCTTATTTTTCATGTTTCAGCCGACCCCACTTGGGCAGTGTCCCAGATTTCAGGTTCCCCATGGCAGACGGCCACACAGACTCCTACAGCACCAGCGCAGTGCTGCGGCGCCCGCAGAAAGGCCGTCTGGCAGCCCTGCGAGATGAGCCTTCCAAGGCAAGGTCTTTGTGTGAAATACCTCTGCTTACGTGAAAGTTAACCTACTTATCCTGTGGCTTTCAGACTGCTTTGGAATAAAAATGTTGATAGGTCATTGCCTTTCTTGCCCTCCTCTCATTTTCTATTTTCTGGCTAAGAGTTTAGCTTTTAGAGCATTTTTTAAAATAGGGTTTTGTTTTTGTTTTTTTTAAAGAGATAGGGTCTGTGTTGCCCAAGCTGCTCTTGAACTCCTGGCCTCAAGCAGTCCTCTTGCCTCGGCCTCACAAAGTGCTGGTACTACAGGCGTGAGCCATTGTGCCTGGCGTCTGTAGTTTTTTTTTTTTCTTTCTTTCTTTTAATAGGAATTCTTATAAAAATACAGTCATTTTTAAATACAATGATAATCATGGATTTAAAGTAGTGATTAAAAATGAGTAGGCCAGGTGCAGGTGGCTCACGCCTGTAATCCCAGAACTTTGGGAGGCCAAGGCAGGTGGATCACCTGAGGTCAGGAGTTTGAGATCAGCCTGGCCAACATGGTGAAACCCCATCTCTACTAAAAATACAAAAAATTAGCTGGGCATGGTGGCAGGTGCCTGTAATCCCAGCTACTCGGGAGGCTGAGGCAGAAGAATCGCTTGAACCCGGAGGCATTGCAGTGAGCTGAGAAAGCATCATTGCACTCCAGCCTGGACTCCAAGAGCGAAACTCCGTCTCAGAAAAGAATAGAATAGAAAGGAATAGGAAGAGGAACAGGAACAGGAACAGCAATAGGAATCTGGGTGCAATGCCTCACACCGGTAATCCCAGTGCTTTGGGAGGATCGCTTGAAGCCAGGAGCTTGAGACCAGCTTCGGCAACACAGGGAGACCCCTGTCTCTTTTTTTAAAAAAATGAAAAAATTAGCTGGGTGTGGTAGTGTGTGCCTATAGTCCCAGCTACTCGGGAAGCTGAGGCAGAAGGGTCCTTTGAGCCCAGGAGATTGAGACCAGCCTGGGCAACATAGTAAGACCCCATCTGTACAAATAAAGAAATTAGCTGGGCATGGTGGCATGCGCCTGCAGTCCCAGCTACTCTTGGGGCTGGGGTAGAAGGATCCTTGGGGTCCCGGGAGGTCAATGCTATAGTGAGCTATGATTGCACCACTGCACTCCAGCTTGGTCAACAGAGTAAAACCCTGTTTCTAAAAAATAAAAGAAGTAATTGAATACGTATATTCATCATTTAGTGAAAAGAATTCACCTTTGAACGTTTACCTTCTTTCTTTGGTCTGTTCAGCAGCATTTATTTCAATACATGTAAGTATAATTTTAGCCCCCATAGTCACTCAACAACTAGTTTGGGCCAGGCCCCATTACAGACTGTAGAGACCTAGGGCTGCAGCGGTGTGTATTTAAACAGGAAGAATGCCTGCATCCCAGAGGACACAAACAGTTGACATATAAAGTCTGGTAGTGTGTGTTTGTTGACTATTGGTGTGTAACAAATTACTACGGAGCTCAGTGGCTTAAAACAGTGAACATTTCATAGTTCACAGCTCCTGTGAGCGCAGGAGCAGCAGAGCAGGACAGTCCTGGCTCAATCTGGCAAGACTGGAGCCGCAGAAAAACCCAGCTGGGGCAGGAGGCCTCGGGGCCATCACCCACCACTTGGATCTGGCCACCGGGGCTGCTCTGTGGTCCTTGCATTGTGATGCAAGCAGCCCGTACTTTAGGAGAGGGCGAGAAGAAAGTCCCACAGCCTTTCCAGTCCTGGTCTTGGATGCTGCAACCTTCACTTCCTCTCTATTCTGTTCATTTGAGTGAGGCGCTAAGTCTTGCCCACACTCAGGGTTTGGGGTGAGAATCACCCTCCACCTCTTAAAGGGACGAGTGTTAAAAGTGTTTGTGGACATATTTTTAAACCATCCCGGTATGTCAGATGGTAATAAGCATGGAAATGGGACTCAGGGCGGCCCTGAGTTGTGGAGTGAGCAGGGGAATAAGAATTTTAAGTAGGGAGGCCAGGGAGACAGTATAGTGAGGGTGACATCTGAGCAGGGATGTGAAGGAGGAAGGAGAAGCAGCACGTGGAACATGTTCAGTGTATTGTTATGGAATGCCAACAAAATTTGCTGAAGGATTGGATCCAGGGTGGAAGGAAAGAGAGGAGTCAGAGATGACTCCAAGGATTTGGGCTTGAGCAGCTAGAAGGATGGAGTCTGTTTCTTGAGATGAGGAAGACATTGGCTTGGAGGAGAGTAGGAATTGAGCCAGGGCCATGTTCAGGTTGACAGGATTATCAGCTGTCCAGGGGAGGTGGCAGGTTGGCTGTTGAATATTCCAATCTGGAACCCAAGAGAGACGTCTAGAACTAGAGATGAAAATTGAGGCGTCTTGAGCACATGGATGGTATTAAGCAACATGAGACAAGACGACGTCATCTCATGGGTGCCTGTGGATGGAGACAAGGCCCAAGAATGGAGCTCTGGGGTGCTCCAAGACCATGGGTGGGGAGATTGGGAAGGAATGAGACAGAGGCATGACCAGCAAGGGGTAGGGTCCTGGGACCAACTGGGCAGAGTGCTCGGGGAAGAGAGGAGAGCAGCAGAGTCCAACCTGCTGATGGGCCAGGTCAGATGGGAGACGGAACCACGGGATAGCTGGTGGCCTTAGTAACGGGGAGCACGTTGGAACTGCCATAAAGTAGTCCCCCTGGTGGGGAAGTAAGCACTCAAAGCTTGCCTGCAGCAAGGTCTGGAGAAGTGGGGAGAGGAAGACAGAATGGAGGCGGCTCACCGGGATCTTTTACTCTGGTTGGGAGCAGAACAGTGGAGGGGTGGGTGAAAACAGACCCGGGCAGGGACAGGGGAAGGGCCTTGGTTTCTGCTGTGGTGTTTTAAGGTGAGATGGGGGAGAAAATGTCCTTGTGCTAATGGGACGAGCTAGTGGAACTTGCTTATCCAGAGAGGGAGCCAGGGCTTGAGGCTGCTGCCCAGCAGGTAGGGCTGACCCCAGAGAGGAGGAAGGCTGAGTGCAGGCCTTGGTTTTGTCTCCATGAAATGGGAAGGTCACCGGCTGGGAGTGAGAATGGGAGAGGAGGTGTTGGGGGCTGGGAGTGAGAATGGGAAAGGAGGCATTGGGGGCTGGGAGTGAGAATGGGAGAGGAGGCGTTGGGGGCTTGAAGAGTGAGGCGGCATGAAAGAATCACACCTGGGGGATTGCGTGGGTCCCGTCACACGCACTTTACCCTCTGCATTCTGATGACGTACGTGATGCCTCAGTCAGACACGGCCACTCAGCACTGAGCTGCCCGTGCCGCGTACTCTGCCATTCTTGAGATCATCCTTGATTCTCTCAGTTGCTGCTGCCCTCCTTTCCTTGTTCGGGCTTGGTAGTAAGAGCCACAGGTAGGGCAGGATGTGGACACACAGGTTGGTTAGAGGGGACTCGAAAACACGAAATTTACAGCAACTGAATGAACTCAATTGATATGGATTTAAATCTTTTTTTTTTTTTTTTGTAACTTTCTGGTAGCATGTATAATTGGAGCACAGTTTTTTTTTTTATTAATCCATATTGGTAATACATATTTAGGGGGTATATGTGATAATTTGATACATTCATGTAATTACATCAGGGTAATTGGGATATCCATCACCTTACGTATTTCTTTCTTTACATTGGGAACATTCAAGTTATTCCCTTGCAGCTATTTTGAAATGTATCACCTTTTTGTTTTTTTTTTTGTTTTTTTTTTTTCTGAGGCAGAGTCTCTCTCTGTCGCCCAGGCTGGAGTGCAATGGTGCGACCTGGGCTCACTGCAGCTTCCCCCTCCCAGGTTCAAGCGATTCTCCTGCCTTAGCCTCCCGAGTAGCTGGGATTACAGGCATGAGCCACTACGCCTGGCTAATTTTTGTATTTTTGGTAGAGGCGGGATTTTGCCATGCTGGCCAGGTTGATCTCGAACTCCTGACCTCAGGTGATTGATCCGCCTCAGCCTCCCAAAATGCTGGGTTTGCAGGTATGTGCCACCACGCCTGGCGTGTATCACCTAGTAATGTTAACTCTAGTCACCCTGCTGATGTATCCAACACCAGGTCTTGTTTCTTCTAAGGGTATATTTGCAGCCATTGATCAGCCTCTCTTCATCCTCCCCCTCCCCACCCTTCCCAGCTGATTTTCGGTTTTTGTTTCTGACTCTGTTGTCTCCCAGTTGCGTATTTCACCATGGAAGTGCCACATGTCCATGTTAGGGGGTTAATATCACAAGGGTCCAAGGAATGGATTGTTGCCCTCCCCAATTTCTTAAATACTGCCTGCTTCATGTCAGTACCTTATAAGCATGGCTCATCTTTCTAAAATCTTTTGGGCTTTCATTAAAGAATTTATAAATTTCTGATAGATTTATGTTTCTACAACGCATGTTGTTACTTTATCTGCTGAGATTTGGTTTTCTTGGTTATAGGTACAGACTCTTAATGAGCAGGATTGGGAACGTGCTCAGCAAGCTAGTGTCTTGGCAAATGTAGCACAAGCATTTGAGAGTGATGCTGATGTGTCTGATGGTGAAGATGACAGGGACACTCTCCTCAGCTCAGTTGACCTGCTGTCGCCCAGCGGCCAGGCCGACGCGCACACGCTAGCCATGATGCTTCAGGAGCAGCTGGACGCCATCAACAAAGAGATCAGGTGTGTGCAGCCGTGCATTACACTCACCACACGCGTGGGTGTCTCTGAGGAATCTCATCCTGCCTGGAAAAGTCTGGATGAAATACTATTGACATTTCTAAGTGTTCCATAATAATAGAACTTACTTAACTTCTGTTTTAAGAATTTTAAGTACTGAAATTGCCCTTGAATATAAAATTCAAGTAACCAGGGCACTCTCCCCACAGTCACGGCACTGGTACCTTTCTGTAGAACATTGTGGGACGTGAGAGGTGTTCAGTCCTTCCCCTGAGAACCTCGCCACATAGCTGGCGGGTGCCTGAAGGGGCTCTGGGCCCGCCCGGCTCCCACTGCCATCCTGAGAGTTGCACCTGGAAGGCCATGTGAGCTGAACACATCTGGAGGAGGCCGATCGGCCTACCTTCCTGACCCGGGGTGCAGATGAAAGGTGTGCACGGCGGTGGGCTGGGAAGAGATGACAGACTGAAGCCTGCCTTGGATGAACAGCCTCCACAGGCCAGTGCCACTCACTAGAGAGACCAGTGCTCAGAACACGTGCATGCCAGAGTGGACATACAGGGTGGGAAGGGAGAGGGAGGGTTGCTTATCAACCCCCTTCTGGTCTGAGTGTCCCTCCTTGACCCTGAACCCTGAAAGGAGCGCGTCGCTGTCACCTGCCATGTATGCAGCCTCCTGCACAGAAGAGGCTGTGTGTAGTGCGTCCGTTAGCCTCACATGTTCAGGTCCCATCACACAGTGGCCTGGCACAGAACACTGGAGCTCTTCAGGAGTGCACGCTCCACTCCAGTGTGCCTTTCCCTGTGTGAAGTTAACACGGACAGTGAGTGCTCAGAGTGCAGGTTTGCCCTCTAGTCTCATCAGTATTTTGAAGGGTTTTCTTTAGCAACTTTAGCAGTTACAATGCAGAACTTCCAAAATGGGCCAACTGTAGAATGGAATCCAAGAATTGCTTTTATATTGACAAAGAGACCGGTAAACCCTGCCCACGCTGGCTTGGCCTAGGGACACAGCAGTGTGACTAGGGGGTGCCTGGGATCTATCCCCCGGGCCCTGATCTGACGTGCCACTTGGCCAGCCTGAATCCAAATGAGGAACAGTTGTGTGCGTGGAGTCCTGTGGCGGGTCTGGGTGGGGTGCTGCCAGGACTTGGTTGTGAAGTTTATGCGGGTAGAGGTGCCAGTCCTGGTCAGAGAGAACAGGAGGTAAAGAAGAGAAGGTTAAGAGAAACATCAACAAGAGCTGTATTACTCCAGCTTTTTTTTGATTAAGAAGAAAAAAAATAGGGCTGTATGTTCTGAGGTAAGAAGTTGGTGTGCTGCCTGTGTTTTTGACTTTGTAAACTCCCATTTCATGTGCCACGTTGAAAACTGGTGAAGAGGCCCCTGCAGCAATCTGTTGCCAGGCATGGGGGCCCTTTGAAGGAGGAGGTGCAAAATAATACGATGAAGTGTTCAGAAAGATAGTCTTTCCTCATCATTATGTGAGCTGGGAAAGGATTATATACCTTTTGTTTTTATTTTTTATAATGTATTACTAGATAAAAGTGCTTCCTCTTTATGCAGAAAGTTGACCTGGTGTAAATGTTCTGTCCACTGACTTGTGGATTTTCTTCTATGAATAATGATTAGAAATGTAATTAGAGCTTTAATTGGAAGGATTATTGCAAGGTTTCTATATTTTAATACTAGAACAATTATTACTGGCACAGTCAAATATTAAAACTGCTGTCTAGTGATCCACTCTAGGATAGAGGAGCATTAATCTTGAATTCCAAATTAATGTAGCATGGTTGGCATGAATCCAGAAATTTAGATGAGGATGGTAGAGAATCCCATCTGATAACACTCTGGTTCAGATTTAAACTGAGAAAAAAAAAAAAAAAAAAAAAAAAAAACCTCAGTATTTTCATTTAATCTAAACGGTTAAGTGTTTGGAAACTCCTAATTGCTTTGTGGATCTGTTCTTTATATTAGAGTTCCTGATTTCCAGTTGAAGAAATCCGTAGAAGTCTTCAGCTTTGCTCTAAGAATAGGGGAGATAAGGGTCATAAAATTTTAAAATATTGCTCAGTAAGGAAACTATTAATTGCAACCATAGGAAAAATTGCCATCCAGCCTTCTCCAAAATTTTAGTGTAAATAAGTAAAATCAAATATGAATGATATCGAGAACCAACAAGACTCAATGGAAGTTTTACTTTTTGTTGTTGTAAGATGTAGTACATTAAAAAAGATTGAGGCCAGTGTGGTTGGTGGCTTATGTCCCACCACTTTGGGAGGAGGCTGAGGTTGGAGGATGGCTTGAAGCCAGGAGTTTGAGACCAGCCTTGGCAACGTAGGAAGACCTCGTCTCTACAAAATTTTTTAAAAAATGAGCCAGGCGTGGTGGTGCATACCTGTTGCCCCAGCTACTTGGGAGGCTGAGGCAGGAGGATCCCTTGAGCCCAGGAGTTCGAGGCTGCAGTGAGCTGTGATCATGCTACTGTACTCCAGCCAGGATGAGAGAGTGAGACTGTGTCTCAAAAAATATAAAAATTAGACCAGCCGCAGTGGCTCACGCCTGTAATCCCAGCACTTTGGGAGGCTGAGGCGGGCAGATCACAAGGTCAGAAGTTCGAGACCAGTCTGGCCAACATGGTGAAACTAAAAATACAAAAAATTAGCCGGGCATGGTGATGCATGCCTGTAATCGCAGCTACTTGGGAGGCTGAGGCAGGAGAATTATTTGAACCCAGGAGGCGGAGGTTGCAGTGAGCTGAGATCGCGCCATTGCACTCTAGCCTGGGCAACAGAGCGAGACTCCATCTCAAAACAAACAAACAAAAACATAAAAATTTAAAAAGAGTAGGACATTTTTGCTGAAGTGTTCATTGAGCAAGTTATTATTGGAGTTTACTCATAGTAATACAGAGTATAAGCATGGTTTTTCTCATGCAAACACATTAATCTGTTTGCCAAAACGGGAGGACTGACTGCTTTTGTTTTATTTTAGGTTGATTCAGGAAGAAAAAGAAAACACAGAGCAGCGGGCAGAGGAGATTGAAAGTCGAGTTGGCAGTGGAAGTCTAGACAATCTTGGTCGTTTTAGATCAATGAGCTCCATTCCCCCGTACCCTGCTTCCTCGCTTGCTAGCTCCTCCCCTCCGGGCAGTGGGCGCTCCACCCCACGAAGGATCCCTCACAGCCCAGCCCGGGAAGTGGACAGACTGGGCGTCATGACCCTTGTACGTATCTGCCCTTTCCCTGCTGTGGCTGCCCTCAGCATACCTGTATGAAATTTTGGACACTACAAATCTACCCACAAGAAAATCAAGTACATTCATTATTCTAAGAGGTTCAAGATTATAAAAACTAGTTACTATTTAATCATTCAATTATGACAAACTAATTTTAACATTTGGGGCTGGGCGTGGTGGCTCATGCCTGTGATTCCTCACACTTTGGGAGACTGAGGTGGGCAGATCAGTTGAGCCCAGGAGGTCAAAACCAGCTGGGCAACATGGCAAAACCCTGTCTTTACAAAAAGTAGCTGGGCATGGTGGTGTATGCCTGTAGTCCCAGCTACTCTGGAGGCTGAGGTGGGAGGATCACCTGAGCCCAGGAGGTCGAGGCTACAGTGAGCCATGATTGCATCACTGCCCTCCAGCCTGGGCAGCAGAGTGAGACCCTATCTCAAAACAAATCCCAAAAAACATAAAAAAATTTTTTTAATATTTGGATGACCAGGCTAGCATGCCACCATTTGTTTGTGTGACATTAGGCATGACAACTGTGCAAAAGTACAGCAGCCAGAAGGGGAAATATTTTCTGTTTTCTAGGAAAAACCACTTAGCAAAAGTAAATAAAGGCAGACATCAGAGCATATGGGAAAATGTACAAAGGGAGTCAGTGCATTTCTTTCTTTTTGTAGTGCCCAACCAGCTTCCAGGGCATCTACTACCAAAGAAAAAAAAAAGGGAAAAAATGCAAAATGGGTTCTGCATGTGAAGCCATGAACAAGCCAGCTGCTTCATGGCTCCCTAAGGAAGCAGATGGGCTTCTTCCCTTCGCAGCTTAGGGTCACCTCTCACCTGGAAATGCGATGACTTTCTGGTGTTTGGTGTTTGCAGAGTGTGCAGGTCTGAGGAATGTTTAAAACTTTCCTGTGGGCCTGGCACGGTGTCTCACGCCTGTAATCCCAGCAAGTTTGGGAGGTCAAGGTAGGAGGATTGCTTGAGCTAGGAGTTAAGAGACCAGCCTGGGCAACATAATGAGAACCCCATCTTTATTTAAAAAAAACAAAAACAAAAAACTATCTTGTATATTTAGGATTTGTCAGTGTGTTGTCAATGAAATATTTCATAATTAGATGATTTGCTTTTTAACTGCGCTTCTATCATATTTTTTCCCGTTACCATCTATTTTCACTTTTAGTTGTGTTGTTAGCCAGCATGCAATTCAATTGACGGTGAGTCATTTTAGTGGCATATGAGGTGGTAACTAGTCCATTTTGCAGTGTTTTGAAATACTGTTTTTATAATTTACATCATCTAATTAGGTAATATTTTAAACTCTTTGACTGTTTTATTTGTGGTTTTGTGCTTATTTCTGTCCAGAGAATTTGTAAAAACAGTTGTGTATATGTATATATTTTTTCTGGTTTTGTAATTCTGTATGCTGGCTGACAGTCTCTATGCTTCCGTCATTGGTTTTGATTTCCTGTCATCCTTTTGTTTTATTATTTTAGCCATCTCCAGATTCATTTTTAATCCAGACCTCAGGTCCCCATCAGTCTGTAGTTTACTCATCCACCTCCCCTCCCAGTTCCACCCCATGCTATAGCGATTCTTCACAGCATGCTCAGGTAACCCCGCAACTGTGTGTGTTCGATCATGTGTGAGTCTGTGCTGTGATGACTTTATTAATGGGTTGCCTTTTTCTTAGTTAAAAGTATCTTTTTCTCAATGATAATAAATTTAAATTAGTGTATTACTATATAGTAAGTATGGATACAGGCAAGACATAGGTGTTTAAGAGTGTTTTTACTCAAGTTATGTAGGATTTCTGTAATTCGTAAGTGTTTCCTACATAAATAATCTATCTAAGCATAGAATTAATGGAAGCTGTTTACGCAGACAGTATGCTTTCTGGTTCTGATGATTGTATTCAAGACTGTAAATCTCATCAGCTTGTTGAATCTCATCAGCTACTGTCTCTAATAGGTTATTTTTAAATTAAAATATCTTACTTGAATCATAGGATGGATGTAAAGATTCTACCTAACATTATGCTAGCTTTTGTTCTTATATATTTTCACAGGATACCTTGCTTTAAGCAATAACTTTATTTTTGAGAAGTGGTAAATCAAATTCTAGGTAAGGATTTTACATTAATGTCCAACAGGTGATTAACTAAAAGTAGGTTTGTTCAGTTTTATAATTGGTATTGCAGTAACTTCCTCATCAGTTGGAATATTTTAAATTATAACATGGATTTTATTAAAGAAAACTAAGTTATAGAGAGATTTGGCTTAGAATAGATGATTGTTAGGGCCGTTTATTATATAGAATGCCATATTTTAATAAAACACAAGAAATAGAATTTTATCTAAGTAATAATTTATAGTGTTTCTCTAGTAAACCTTTAATAACTTGTATTTAAATTTTTTGGTGAAAAAATGGTTCTATGTCCAGTTACATTTTCTCTAAATCCTGTGTCCTGTCATTTCTATTTTAATATATTTGCTTATACTGATCCTTGAATTTCTAACTTCAAAGTGTATAGTAAATCTGGTTTATCTTCATTTCTTTGCATGCATCTGTCAGCCTAGTGATTTAAGGAAACATCGTAGAAAGGTAAATTATTTAGTAATTTAACGTATCTTTGTATCTCAATAATGTATTGAAGAGTACCTATCATATTTTACATAAATATAGCATTATGTAGTTGTATAATAATGAATGGTTGGCTTTTTAATGGAAGTGTTTAAAGTGACCTAGCACCTTACTAGATGATGGTTCTACTGGAAATTAGTCCTTAGCGGTTTTCACGGAACTCTGGGACAAATGTAACAGTTTGCCATTCTCTCACCTTTTCAGCCTTCTAGTCATCACATGCTTGTTTATGGTAGACATAGTTTTAAAAATAAGAAATGACTCATGCAAAGCTATAGATTGTAGATTCGGGGGGACCCATTTTTGTAATAATCACAGCTAGCGTTGGGCTCTTGCTGTATGCCGGGCACTGTGCTGAGTGCTTCCCCAGTCTGGTACAGGCTGAGTGTCCCTGATCTGAGATGCTCAGGGCCAGAGGTATTTCAGATATCAGATTTGTTTGAATTTTGAAATATTTGCATTACACTTACTAGTTGAGCCTCTGAAATCTGAAAATCCAAAATCTGAAATGCTCCATTGACCATTTCCTTCAAGCATCATGTCAGCACTCAAATTAGAGATTTTGGAGCATTTTGAATTTCAAATTTTTGGGTTTGGGATGCTCAACCCGTATTTAATCCCCATACACACATCCCTGTGAGGTTACTGTTGTTATCCCCATTTTACAGATGTGGAAACTAAAGCTTAGGCCCCACAGTGCACAGTGCTGATTTGAGTTCAGATTTGTCTGATTTCAAAATCTGACAGTTGACCACTTCACCATCTAGCCTTACTTGCCTCAGATACTCTGACCTCCCTGGCAGCATTCCCACAGAAGGAGGCCCAAGACCACTTCTCTTTAGAGATAACTGGATTGGGCCTTCCTGTTCTCGAAGGAAGTAGAGTACATTAAGAGCAGATCTGCTCGGTGGCTGTTCTTTATGTTGACCCAAAATCTCCCCCTCATAACTTTCACGCTCTGGTCTGTATTCTGTGCCGCTGTCTGAAACCCGCCTGATGGTGCGGCGACTGGACAGCTGTTTAGATACCTAAAGGCATCTGTCTCTGACAGAAGCGTGGGACCTGGTCAGCAGCTGTCTGTGAGCTCTCTGTTGGGTGATTTAGTGAAACTGCTTGAGTTCGGATCCCAGTTTAATCACTGATGAGTTTGTGAACTGGGGTCTGTTTCTACCTCGGTTTGCTCTCCTGATAAGTGAAGATGATGATAGAACAGTGCCACTTAAAGTGGCATTGGACCTGTGGCTGGCTGTGGTGAGATAAGGAGCTTACACCAGCAGCAAAAGACACAGAGCACGGCCTTCAGTTCAGCTGACTTCTATTGGATTGTGTTTTTTTATTTTGTGATAGCAAGATTTTCTCAGTGAAGGAAGCAGCATGTTGACTGATACTTAGGCATGATAACCTGGCCCTGTTGGTCACTGGTAACTTCAGCATGCTGCTTGGTGGCTTTGAGGAGCCTAGTCCTCGGGTGGTTGTGAGGTTAAACCAGGGGTGCGTGCAGAGTGCCAGGCCTGGTGCCAGACCTAGTCCACAGAAGACTGTCGCCTTCCTTCTCTGTGTCAGTGGTGTTGGTGTGGACCAAGAGGATTTCCCTGCTCTCTAGTAGGCCTGAGCTGGGATGGCGGCGGAAGTCTGGCACGTGACAGCACTGCAGCGTATGGAGGAGTGCAGAGGGCAGCGTGTAGGGGAGTGCGGAGGGTGGTGTGTGGAGGGATGCGGTGGGCAGCGCTGGCCAGGCCCTCGGGGCTTTCCCCAGACTGTTAACAGCTTACAGCCGGCTGCATGTCAGCTTGCCCTGTACCCTGTTTTTGGTTTTGTTTTTTTAAAACAGATGATTGTTTTAACCTGAATTTTGAAACTTAAGCTTAATATTGATAATTTGTAGCTATGAAAGCCTTTCATTGTCTTGTGATTGTCACTGGAAATTAGGAAAGGATGCAGGATTCATTTGCATTTTAACTGTTAGTTGAGATTGTGTCCTAAATGAGCACAGCTCCATTTTGCATTGAATGCACTTGGTCCTTCCTGAGCCACAGTGGGGCTACAGTAGGATTGATATACTTTACACAATCCCATTTAAAAAGCAGAAGTTCAAACTGAGCCCAGTGGTACATGCTTGTAGTCCCACCTACTTTGGAGGCCGAGGCAGAAGGATCAGTTGAGCACAGGAGTTTGAGGCCGTAATGCAAAATGATTACATCTGCAAATAGCCACTGCAGTCTGGCCTGGGAATCGTAGCAAGAACCTGGCTCTTAGAAATTTTTTTAATAAAATAAAGTTCACCGTTCAAGTCTTGCTATTTATAGTAATGCTTGCTCAACGTGTTTTATGAAATCTAGACCCAATCAAAACCAGAAAACACAAATGTATAAGCAGGATCTGCCTAGACCCTGCAGGGGTAAGACTGTTCACTGTTGTTGCCACCATCCTGCTCCCTCAGCACATGGGCATATTCATGCTCCACTGCAAAAACAAAAAACCCTGGGAGTCTGACAAAGATCATCTTGTAATGATAAGCCTGGAAGTATTTTCTTTTAAGCCATATTGAAGAAAAATGTTTAAACTGCATAGAAGTGCTTCAATTTATAGTGTCCAGTCCAAACATTATTGAGAATTATGAGCCATACACATGTGTATGGGGGGCCATGGGCTGTTCTTATTTATTTTTTACCCTTTCAGACAAAAAAGTATTTGGCAATTTTGCCCAAGAGGTTTCTGCCCTCTCTAGAGTGTCTTTCGAAGTACATCAGGAGGTAAACGTTACTGCTGGCTCTTCATTAGTGCGAGTTAATGCTGTCTGACATTTGTAACGATATGGTTTATAGGTGTTGTTCGGATCTCTGCTGCCCCTTCAGTGACTGTCCCCATAATGTGCCTCGGATAACCTTGGGCTGCATGGAGGAGGCTGAGGATGAGGGGCATCCCTGTGTCCTGCTGGGCCCAGCGCACGCTCATGGGGAGGCAGACCAGGAGTCTGACGGCTCTGTGGTGCTGTGCTGCGTGGCCCTTCAGAATGGTGCCAGACTGAAATAAGACTTTCTGTGCTGGCAGAAAGCACAGCGAATCGATTTTCAAAGAAGTTTATGGCTATAATTTAAGGCCTGAGTTTTTCACAGTCTGCTATTAACTGACTTTGCGCTTCTCTCACCCTTCAGTTGCCACCTTCCAGAGAAGAGGTACGAGATGACAAGACAACCATAAAGTGTGAAACCTCCCCGCCTTCCTCCCCGAGAGCCCTTCGGTTAGACCGGCTGCACAAAGGGGCGCTGCACACCGTCAGCCAGGAGGACATCAGGGACATAAGGAAGTAAGGAGCCTGCAGCAGCCCCATGCAGAGCATACTTGTCTTTTCGTTTCCAGTGTTGAGAAATCGACGACTCTTTTCTTGAATAAAACAGTGATTTTCTAGAATTATCTATTAATTCAGTTGAGTGTGTTTACATGTTACACTTAGAATGCCTACCACTGCTCTGGGCTATAGTGAAATCCAGCAGAAAATGCATATCTGTTTGGGCAAGCTTAGTTTGGAAAGGAAGGAGTTAAATGATATCAGCAAGTTTTGGAAAAACTTCATGTCTTCAGAGTCTACAAATTGACTACTTTCTATTCTTGATGGAGAGTTTGGCAAGCAAATGACAGGCTTGGGATTGGAACCGCCCTCTAGGACAACCCGTGCCTTTCAGACACCCTCTTGCGCCTTTTGTAAGCTGTGGAGAGTTCCAAGTTGTACTTACCCATTTATTGAGTGTCCCCACTCAGGAAACCAATCAGCTGTTTTGTTACTAGTATGCCATCTATGCTCTCTTTTTTTTTTTTCTTTTTGAGACAGTCTCGCTCTGTTGTCCAGGCTGGAGTGCAGTGGCGTGATCTTGGCTCACCACAGCCTCCGCCTCCCAGGTAGCTGGGACTGCAGGCGCACGCCACCATGCCCAGCTACTTTTTGTATTTTTAGTAAAGATGGGGTATTACCGTGCTGGCCAGGCTGGTCTTGAACTCCTGAGCTCGTGATCCACCCACCTTGGCCTCCCAAAATGCTGGGATTACAGGCGTGAGCCACCACGCCCAGCCCTTTTTTTTTTTTTTTTTTTTTTTGAGACGGAGTCTCGCTCTGTCGCCCGGGCTGGAATGCAGTGGCCAGATCGCAGCTCACTGCAAGCTACGCCTCCTGGGTTTACGCCATTCTCCTGCCTCAGCCTCCCGCGTAGCTGGGACTACAGGCGCCCACCACCTCGCCCAGCTAGTTTTTTGTATTTTTTAGTAGAGACGGGGTTTCACCGTGTTAGCCAGGATGGTCTCGAACTCCTGACCTTGTGATCCGCCCGTCTCGGCCTCCCAAAGTGCTGGGATTACAGGCTTGAGCCACCGCGCCCGGCCTCCAGCCCTCTTTTTTCAAACTCCATTGGATTTCAGTTCCGTGCCAGGCAATATGCAGGGGAGGCCTGTATGTTAATTTTTGCAGTAACCCCTCAGGCAGTTGACATTGCCACGTTTCTCAGCTGAGCAGAGTAATGCTCAGGGCAGTTGTGGGAGCTGCTGGAGGGGTAGCAGGCAGACCACTGAGTTTTGGAACCTGATGGCGCGGAGTCAGGGCCTCCCCTGGAGGGAAGGGGAGCTCCGTGGCAGAGTTTCAGCTGCCCAGAATGGGTCTCTGTGCTGGCCTCACCGGGAGCATCCCTTTGTCATGCATGATGCACTTGGTGAGGAAGATGTGTGTGAAAGAGACTGGAAGTGCTTGTAGGGAAGTTTGCAACTGTTAATATGTGAAGTACCCTACAAGGACACATGGTAAAGATCCGTTTTCTTTCCTCAAAGCTCCACAGGCTCCCAGGACGGTCCGGTGAGCAATCCCAGCAGTAGCAACAGTAGCCAGGACTCGCTCCACAAAGCCCCAAAGAAGAAAGGCATTAAGTCCTCCATTGGCCGCTTGTTTGGCAAGAAAGAAAAGGGCCGACCTGGACAAACCGGCAAAGAAGCATTAGGACAAGGTTGGTTGGTTTTCCGCACCCTTCGCAGCAGCCAGGGGTCGGGGAGGAAGGCACTGCCTTCGGTGCCAGCAGTTCCCACGCGGTGCTCCGGCAGCCGTGTGCTCTCCAGGGAGCAGCAGCTGTGAAGGCATGGGAGCTAGAGAGCAGCGGTTTATGCTCACTTGCCACTCAGGGACCACATGTTTTCTGTCTTTGAGCATTTTTGTCTTGCGCATTTGCTTGTCTAGTCAGAAACTTAGGCTTAAGAAATGATTTCCCTCTGAACCTGCAAATATTCATCTGCCTATTTATGAAAACATAGAACTTTGTCATGCTGATTTTTACTTCTGGGCTGTTCTGCTTCCTCATAGCTGGCGTTTCCGAGACAGATAATTCATCTCAGGATGCCTTGGGACTTAGCAAATTGGGAGGACAGGCTGAAAAAAATCGTAAACTTCAAAAAAAGTAAGCTTTGTATTCTTTCTTCATCTCATTGAATGGTTTTCAGTTGTGCCTAAGCTCTAAGTAGTGTTCGTTAATTATAATATGTAGCTATGTATATATACGTTGTATTCTGAAAGCTTTACCTACAGCCTTAGTTAAGGCGTACTTTCTGGAAGATTTAGAGTGTTTGTGAAATTTCGAAGAAACTCACACTGGTATCCCTGTTGTCTTGGAAAGTTGTCCAACTAGGAGACAGGGTGGGTGAGAGTTGGACTCGGCTGCCTGAGCACTGGAGTCGGCCCTGGCGCCTGCTCAGGTTCGGTTTGTGACGTCGAGGAAGTGACTTAGCATCTCTGTGCTTCAGTTTTCTCATCTGTAAAGTGGGGACCCTAGTAGTACATACCTTGTATGGCTTTTATGAGAATTAAATGGGATGATATGCATGAAGTTATTTAAACAGTGCCAGCAAGTCATAAACAAGTTGTAACTGTGGCCACTACGGCAACTGTTGTTTCCCAGCGTTCAGGATTTGCTCTTCATGCTAGTAATCTGCCTGAAACATTTGTCATGTTGCATTTTTTTCTCTTCTGTAGATTTTGTACTTTTATCTCAGAGAGACTCCAGATTTTATAGCCTGTTTATTAAGTTTTAATTCTAAACTAAGTCTGCTTCTGACAATAAGCTGTAATATTTGGGATGGCTTTCAACAAAGGAGCACAGGCATTGTGATGCCCCGGGGTGAGGGCATGGAGGAATCGGGTTCCTGTCCCTGGGCCTTCTGGGATGCGGGGTGAGTTGTGTGTTGGCTGACTGTAGATGAACTAGATAGGCTGAGACAATGCCCGAGTGAGCTAACAAACGAAGAACAAAACTAAAGCCACTTCTGCAATAAAATAGGCAGTTTGTGTAGTCTGTGGGGTAAGGCCTGAGCTTGAGAAATGTGGAAGATGGTAACGCCAGGCTTTGAGACAGGGCGAAACTTGATGGGCGGTGTGATGACTCTGACTGTGGAAAAAATCATCTGGCCACTTTTAAGTGCCCTGAGAAACCAACGCTCATCTAGAAATTGGGGCCCAAAGACACTGGTTCCCAGAAGCACCAGAGCCTGCAGGGACCCTTTGCCCTAGAGGCCCCTTTGCCTTTAGCCCCCAGAGTTGCCAGCTGATTTTTTCTGTTGTGAAATCTGTCTCATTTTAGTTTTCTTTTCAAAGCCTTTATAAATAACTTTATTGATTATATTTTAGGTAAAATGCTCTTATGTTAACAATACCATGGGAATACTCAGGTTTTTTGGTTTCCTGTAAATGGAAATTTATAGAAACCACTTAACAGCAAAATCTGATTTGAACATTGCTATGCTTGAACTGTGTAAGAATGTTTTTTTTGTTTGTTTGCTTTTGAGACGGAGTCTCACTCTGTCGCCCAGGCTGGAGTGCAGTGGTGCGATCTTGGTTCACTGCAAGCTCCACTTCCTGTGGTCACGCCATTCTCCTGCCTCAGCCTCCCGAGTAGCTGGGACTACAGGCGCCCGCCACCACGCCCAGCTAATTTTTTTGTATTTTTAGTAGAGACGGGGTTTCACGGTGTTAGCCAGGATGGTCTCGATCTCCTGACCTCATGATCCACCCACCTCGGCCTCCCAAAGTGCTGGGATTACAGGCATGAGCCACCGTGCCCAGCCAAGAATGTTTTAAAATAACTTGGGTAATTGCCATTTGGCCCTGTGAAACTTAATGTTAGGACTAAACTTTCTGCCTCCTGGAAACATCCTAGGAAAATTTCATTCCTTAGAGTTTGCTAATGTTACTGTTTTTATTATAGTAAGTATGAGGAAGTGAAATAAAACTTCTGTCCTTTATGTTGTGCTTGGGATCCATGTGGAAGTTCTGAAATGTACCAGCTCCTTAGTGGGGAAAATTTCCAAGTACAAAGATTTATTTGTCTGACTATAGAGGGCAGTTTCATTTCTTTCACTTAAACTGAGATAACATTGATTTTAGAAAAAGTGCTTTATTGATTGATTGACTGATTTAGATGAAGTCTCTCACTGTGTCGCCCAGGCTGGAGTGCAGTGGCACAATTCTGGCTCACTGCAACCTCCACCTCCTGGTTTCAAGTGATTCTCCTGCCTCAGCCTCCCAATAGCTGGAATATTACAAGTGCGTGCCACCATGCCCAGCTAATTTTTTTGAATTTTTAGTAGAGACAGGGTTTCACCATGTTGGCCAGGCTAGTTTCGAATTCCTGACCTCAAGTGAGCTGTCCACCTCTGCCTCCCAAACTGTTGAGATTACAGGCGTGAGCCACCACGCCCGGCCTAAAGTATCTACATATAAATGTGAAAAAAAGTTTGCGTTTTCCGGAAAAAGTATTATGTGAATACAGTTTAATATTTATGCCATTCTTAAGAATGAAATTATATTTCTCAGAATTATTTTCTTCTTCTTAACCCCTGGTTTAACTCAAAAGTGTGCTTTTAACTGCAAAATTTACACAGCCAGATGCTTTCACTTACAGAGAATCTAAGGAACCTGGTGAGTTTGGTGGCAAGCTGATTTCAAGTTTTGTAAGACACAGCGTGGTGGGCGCATTTGGTACCTGGGATACGTGGTAGTGAACCCGCAAGTCGGGGCTGGCTGTCCTAGAGACGTTCATCAGCTTTGATAGTGCATAGTGATTCCACAGCACTTCTGGAATTCCCCAGGGTTATTGAAACGCCATCTCTCGAAGTAACCTTGCTTTTAAAGTGTTCCCTTTTCATGTTCTCCTTTTTGTCTTCCTAGTGCTTTCTCAGGGTAAGCAGACTCGGGAGATTTGCTGGGCTGAGTGTGGGCAGTCACCAGCCACAGGCTCTATGCTGAGCTTCCTGAGAGGATCTTTTTATTTTTTTATTTTTGCCCTTGCAAAATAAAAGAAGGCCCTTGCATGGTTGCCCAGGCTGAAGTGCAGTGGCACATTCACCACTCACTGCAGCCTTGACTTTTATTTTTAGTAGAGACAGCGGTCTCACTGTGTTGACTAGGCTGGTCTTGAACTCCTGGCCGCAAGTGATCTTCCTGCCTCTGCCTCTCAAAGTGTTGGGATTATAGGTGTGAGCCATCACACCTGGCCCAAGGATCCTTTTAGTTTTGCATGAGAAATGCTGATTCCATCCATTTCTCATCAGGGCGAGCCTACATCTTTCCTCAGGATTCTGCCAGTGTGCCATGGCCATGGAGCGTGGGAGGGGCTATGCCTGGGTCACAGAACCGTACTTGTGGTGGTGGTATTTTTTTATGGTTTTTGGAGAGGGTCCTGCTCTGTCACCCAGGTGGCAACTGTACCTGTGAAAGCAAGTCTCGTTCACTGTGCAGGGTGCAGGGGACTGAAAAGCTTCAGCCTTATGAAAGCAAGGCAATATATTTAGTTTGGATAGTTAAATGAAAGTACTTCCTCCCTATCCCTTACATACTGTGTGATCAGCAAAAACTCACACAAGCTTCTCATTATGAAAGACTTTACCATTATGCTATGTCTTAATTATAAAATGTACAACATTATTCACAAAGTCTATGACCTTTTTGCATTATAGCATTCTCAGTAGCCAGTGAAAGAGCCAAGTCTGAGATCAAGCAATAAAGGAGGAATGTAGTTGTTCATGTAAAGGAATAGCCCAGAGGGCCAGGGTGGAGTGGCCTCAGCCATCTCCAGGTTCTGGACTCTGCGTCCCCTTGACACAGGGGACTTCTTCCATGATGGGAACAGTCCCCCCAGAGAAAACAGGGGCTCTGGTGTTCCCACCTGGAGTGTCAGCCCAGGGGTAAGGTCCCATGTTTGATCTTAAAGATCATGGACTGGTCTGATAGGGGAGGGGAGCCAGGACACACACTGAGGCCTGGGCCCACCACCCAGATGGGGTCTCCTCTGCCTTCTCCCTAACTTCCTGTGACTCTTACACACATCCGTCTACCCCCACTGTTTTAACACTGTTTCCACTGTTGCTTCTGGACCCAGAAGCGTCTCCATTCTGGAAAAGACTTTATAAAAGCTAGCGATCATTGCCAGGAAGACGGTACTGCTGAAGTCCAGGACAGTGTACACCAGTCTCCGAGTAATAGAAGTAAAGAATTATTTTTTGACAATTATTTTTGTTTACAGTGAGTATCTATTACATGTTAAAAAATGAAGTCTCTGGCAGAGTGCCAAGGCTGAGCATAAGCTGGAAACCCTCCTGACTTGGCAGCAGTCAGATCCTCCTGCTCCTTGGCCAGGCCACGGACGCTCAAGGCCTTTAGCAGTTAACCAGATTGTCAGCGTTCGGAGCTTTTTCTGGGATTGATGTGGCAGGAATTACCTGTAGTACTTCCTAGACCCACCAGTGTGTGAAGGAAGCTCTACTGACTGTTGTTGAGGGGCATTTGTCCCAAGGGAACGGAAAGCAGGGTTTCAGCCACCACCTGGTGACTGGTGCCACGCAGTGCGCCCTTCCTCCCAACCCCTTCATTTCACGTCTTGCGATACCACTTCATACTCCTAAGAAAAGTCTGCTGCTATTGAAATGTATTGAAGAGCCAATGTCAAATTTTTAGAAATAAGAGATTCTGTGGTATGTCTTACAGAAATTATTATAGAAAAAATGGACTAAAAGCAGCCTAGGGATGTTTAAATGACTTGGGGATATCTTTATGTACAAACCAAATGTACGTGTCCTCTCCGTTACAATGACATCTTCCCTCTGAGGCTTTTTATTTTTTTAAACAATTAGCCTCTTTGAAAGCCTTGTAGGTAAACACTTGAGAAATAAAATGAGATTCACCAAGCTTATAGTGTTATTTCTCAAATACCTATGTTAGACAACATTATGTTAACCGTGGGTATTTAAAAATGAGGCATATAGAATATTTCCTGATCACATAAAGAGATCTGTGGCAGGACTGACGCCTGCCTGCCTCTTTGTGGTCACCAGTGACACATGGATTCTTGCATTCAGGATTCCCCTGCACTGAGAAAACTGTTAGGGTTTCAAATCTCGCGGGTAGGAGGCCTGTGGGTTAAGCCACAGATGACCCAGTGACTTGATTCAGCAAGTAATCAGCTAAATCGCAGTGTAGCCATCCACTGCTTGCCTGCTAGATTAGATCATAACATTGTAGTGTTAAAAAGCTGCAATATTCTTTTTCCTTCTTCCTTTGGGTGAATGCTAAACATTTTAAAGAGTCTCATTGAGATAGGCTGCTTTGTTTAGACCAAGGTGTGGTTTCCTCTTTCCAGATAGTTGTCTTCATTGTTTAAAAAGGGAATAGTGATTGTTTTCCTTGAATGTCCTATACCTTGGATGTGAAGGCTCCGCTGCTGTTTTTTTTGTTGTTGTTGATTTTTTTTTTTTGTTTTGATTTTTGAGATAGAGTCGTGCTCTGTCACCCAGGCTGGAGTGCAATAGCATGATCTCAGCTCACTGCAAACTCTGCCTCCCGGGTTCAAGTGATTCTCCTTCCTCAGCCTCCCGAGTAGCTGTGATTACAGGCATGCGCCACCATGTCCAGTTAATTTTTTGTATTTTTTAGTAGAGATGGGGTTTCACCGTGTTAGCCAGGATGGTCTCGATCTCCTGACCTCGTGATCCGCCTGCCTCAGCCTCCCAAAGCGCTGGGGTTACAGGCATGAGCCACTGCACCCGGCCTCTGCTGGTGTTTTTAAAGTTGGTAATAATTCTTTGATTCTGTAAGGAGGTGGGGATTCTGTAGAGAATCAGAGGGAGTCATTCAGTGTTTTCTCACTCAGGCATTCTTTGTAGTATGCACAGAACTAATGTGGAACGGATGGTGTTGATAATGTAAAGCTGTAGAAGATGAAAGGAAAATGATGAGAATTTATAGTCGTGTCTCAGAGTCTGTGGGGGATTGGTTCCAGGACCCCTCCTGAAGACCCAAATCCATGGAAGCTTAAGTCTCCTGTATAAAATGTCACGATATTTCCATATAACATAGGCATAGTCTCCCATAGACTTCAAATCGTCTCTAGGTTCCTTACAATACCCAGTGGAATGTAAATGCTTTGTAAATAGCTGTTGTGCTGTATTGATTTTTATTGTTTTTTCCCACTGAGTATTTTTGATCTACAGTTGGTTGAATGTGTGGATGTGGAAGCCACAGATACAGAGGGCAGACTGCATACTGTTAGACTTTTGCAAATGCTCAGAACACTTTGTTAACTTATTTTATATATGCATATAATAGTGGTTCCTTGATTTTGTTTTTGGTTTTGCTGGTTTTAATTTTTGTTTTTTAGAGATAGGGTCTCACTCTGTTGCCTAGGCTGGAGTGCAGTGGCACAGTCATGGCTTACTGTAGCCTCGGCCTCCTGGGCTCAGGCAGTCCTTCCACCTCAGCCTCCCAAGTAGATGAGACTACAGGCATGCGTCACCATGCCTGGCTAATTCTTTTTAATTTCTTTTTTAATTTTTGTAGAGATGCATCTTATTATATTGCCCAGGCTGCTCTTGAACTACTGGCCTCAAGCAGTCTTCCTGCCTCTCAGCCTCCTGAGCAGCTGGGACTACAGGGGTGTGCCACTACACCACGCTAATGTTTAAAATTTTTTGTAGAGATGGGGTCTCGCTGTGTTGTCTAGGCTGGTCTTGAACTCCTGGGCTCAAGTGGTCCTCCCGCCTCTGCCTCCCAAAGAGCTGGGATTACAGGTGAGAGCTACCATGCCTGGCTGATTTTCTAATTTTCTGTATCTTCTCCTTTGTAGGCATGAATTGTTGGAGGAAGCCCGGAGACAAGGTTTACCTTTTGCCCAATGGGACGGGCCAACGGTTGTGGTCTGGCTGGAGGTACATCCTTCATTTAACACGCAGTTGCATGGGTTACAGTATGTGAACTTGCAGTTGTGCCTTGTAGACTGTACCTCACTGTGCTGCCTTCCGCTTTCCGCTTCCAGCTCTGGGTTGGGATGCCAGCCTGGTATGTGGCTGCCTGCCGAGCAAACGTGAAAAGCGGGGCCATCATGTCGGCCCTGTCCGACACGGAGATCCAGCGTGAGATTGGCATCAGCAACCCCCTGCACAGACTGAAGCTGAGGCTGGCCATCCAGGAGATCATGTCGCTGACCAGCCCGTCTGCCCCGCCTACGTCTAGAACGGTACGTTCAGAGACAACCCCTGCATTCTTTGGAAACAGGGAATGCCTCTCTGAAGGTATCACTGCCCTGTTTACGTTGCTTCTCCAGTTCCTTAACAGCACATCAAGTATAGTTCTAATTCAAAATTTTAGCATCAAATACATTAGGACTTTTAATTTTGGGGGAATTGGATGGTCAAAGAAACTTTATTAAATGCTTTTATGAAAGATTGGCTAGAATGGCATCGTACTATAAAAATATGAGGTTTTTTAGACATAGAAAAGCAATTACAAATTTATGAAAATATGAAATATGAAAATACCAAAAAATTGGTAGAGACGGGAGTCTCGCTGTGTTGCCTAGGCTGGTCTTGCACTCCTGGGCTCAAGCAGTCCTCCCGCCTCAG
The DNA here is from genome assembly GCF_007565055.1 of Rhinopithecus roxellana. Taxonomy (NCBI): domain Eukaryota; kingdom Metazoa; phylum Chordata; class Mammalia; order Primates; family Cercopithecidae; genus Rhinopithecus; species Rhinopithecus roxellana. The sequence goes on along the minus strand of NC_044563.1, from coordinate 3,993,341 downwards.
CCTTCCAATGTGCTGGGATTACAGGCATGAGCCACCACGCCCGGCTGAGTTTATCAAAATTGAATCAGTCTAAGGGCCTCTTGAAGGAAAAAGTTAATATTTTAAGGACACATTTTATAATTGTTTTGAATTTCATTTTTCAGTTTTTGTGATTCAAACTGAATGAGTAATTAATATATATAAAGATATTTGTTAAGCCAATTATAGTGTGTTTTTAAATGTTACTGGAATATAATATACATATAGAGAAACACACATATGAGTGAACAGTTAAATGATTTGTAAGTCAGCATCCACTGTGTGGTCCATGCCTACGCTGAAAAATGGGATCTGACCAGGGCTCTGAAGACCTCCTGCTCCTTGTGAGGCGCTGCCCCTTCCCTAGGGGTGAGTGCTGTCTCCCGACGCCGGAGACTGCTCTGTTTGTTTCGTTCCTTATGTGGATAAACAAGACCATGTAGTATTCACTCTCTTGTATCTGGCTTCTTTCACTTCATGTTATGTCTGTGAATTCATCCGTATCATTCTATGTGTAAGCAGCATCTTGAGTAAAATTTTTGTGTCTAGTTCAGAGGACTGGCTCTTCCAGGCTTCTTAGAAGCACCCATTTATTTATGTATTTATGTATTTCTGTATTTATTTAAGTTCTGTAGTTTTTAGAGGCAGGGTCTTACTCTGTCACCCAGGCTGGAGTGCAGTGGTTCACTCATAGCTCACTGCAGCCTCAACCTCTTGGCTTCAAGCGATCCTCCCACCTCAGCCTCCCAAATACTTGGGACTACAGGTGTGCACCACCACACCCAGCTAATTTCTAAAAACTTTTTAGAGACAGGGTCTTGCTATGTTGACCAGGCTGGTCTGGAACTCCTGGCCTCAAGTAGTCCTCCTGCCTGCCTCAGCGTCCCTGAGTGCTGAAGTTACAGGTGTGAGCCACCATGCCCAGCCAGAAGCATCCTTTGAAATATAGCTGACATACTAGTAAGAGATACTTGTTATCCCACCGTCAAAACTGATCCCTAAGGAATTTTTGTATTTTTTGTAGAGATGGGTCTCACTGTGTTGCCTAGGCTGGTCTGGAACTCCTGGGCTCAAGCGATCCTCCTGCCTCAGACTCCCAAGTAGCTGTGACTACAGGCATGCACAGCCATGCCTGGAAAAGATCCCTAAAGAATTCTAATCCTCCCTTCCCCATCATTCCAGTTTGTGGACAATTTTTTAAAAATAAAAACTAAAGGGAAAAATAAAGATGAGATCACTGGTTGCCTTATAACCAGTGTTTTACTGTATTTGATTTGTTTGGCCTGTAGGTATTTTCCGTTTGGGGAGCTCAGGACCCTGGGAGCTCAGGATTTCAAACAGTTCACAAATCTGCAAATGTTCATCCAACATGAGCTGTACTCATACAGTTTCTCTCCATGTGGGAAGTCCCTGAAAGCCCTTAAAAAGGGTTATCCTACTTGAAAAAGAAGGACTATGTTAATAAAAACACGAATGGTTATTGGGAGATAAGGGCAGGCCAGCTCCAGATGTATGAGGTTCAGACTTTTTACACTGGCTGGATTCCCAGTCCCTGCTTTTAGTCTCCTCAGGAGAAAAGAAATTGTCGTTGCGACGAAGAGCCTCCCAGGCTCACCTCTCCAAGGAGCCCATCAGCACTGGATTCAGGGCTCCCAGTTACCTTACAAAACAAGTTTTGAGGGGTTTTATTTATTTATTTTTTGTTCTTAGCGAACAAATTACGGTGATGAACAATAAGCTTTGTCCTCCCCTGTTGCTCTGAGAGCTCGTTTCCCACGGCCTGCCTGGGGAGCAGTGTCTGAGCTCTTCTCTGGTTGTTCCACGTGAGAGTGGCCTTGCTGAAAATGAAGGTGCTGAGTGGTGTCTCCCGTGTTTGTCCACTGTCTTCAGTAATGACGGAGAACACCTCACCTAAGGCAAACTCTTCACACCATGTCAAATGTAAGGAAAAAATCTCCCTCAAGTAGACACACAGGCCACTGTCTGTCTCGTGTCTGGTTCTGATGGCTGCACAGAGCCATCGACACTGCTTAGCACATCCATGACCCCCGTGCCTGCGGCCTGCCTTCAGCCTTCCAGGCCATCACAGAGCATCTGCGGCAGAAAGCTCTCCAATGGCCAAAGCAAGAGTTTCATGCTGGGTTCTTTGTTGTTAATCTGTTTTAACTATATTGAATCAATAGTTACTTAAGAATTACTCAAAGTTTCCAGAAGTACACAACGTGTTTTCTTCTCTTGATATTTCACACACCTCGGGTAAGCGTGGCATCTGAAGCTCTGGGCATCGTGTGCTCTTCTCCTGGTGGTGTTGACCACACGGTGTTAACAGGGAATGGTTATTCTGTACGGGCATCTAAACTGAAAAGTGAGAAGAGCGAACTTTGCCTCCTCGGCCCCTTCTCTGTGCCTGTGGCTTATGCGTGTGCCCCTCTCCTCTTTGTCACTGCTTTCCTTGCCCTGGATGTGGTTGGTGCACTGGGGTCACCTTAGACCACAGGAAATGTCTGGTTAACACACGAAGAGATGGAAACGCTCGCAGCCACGCCGCAAACGGTTAGTCACGCACCACAGCCTGCACTCCTCCCGGCGCGTTTTCCACTTAAGACCGTCTGGGTTCTTTGCCTTTTTGTTGAAAACAAAAATGTTATTTTCCATTCAATTGTTCCAGATAAGTATTTCCTTTAGTTATTAGTTGAATGTGTAAGTAGAATTTGTATTGTGTTTTAGATTTTTTCCAGGAACTTAAAGTTGGTAGACTCTCTCTTTAGAATAGCTTTAATCTAGCTCTCTTTTTGGAGAGATCTCAGTTGAGCCTCCGTGTGTCTGTGTGGCCCTTTCTCCTTCCATGGATGTGCTTGGCATGGAGAGAGTCAGCTCCTTGCATGAGAAGTTGAAATTGTTGGTTTTGCATGAGTTTTGCATGATGCTTTGCTAGTCTGAACTTTTTCACTCAGTGAAGCTGCATCTTCCCTGCAGAGTTGCTTTGCCTGCACTACTGAGCTCACCAATACTAATAGTTATGTTCTTTTGCATTCCTAACCACGTAACCCCAGGAAGATGAGGAGGGAAGCTGGGCTCAGGTTGGAGTCTTTCTGTAATATATTCTTCACTACATGTACAGCAGCAAAAAGCAATTGGAGTATGAAAACTTGTGTAATCTACTTTTTTTGATGTTTATAGCATCTTAAATTTATTCAGAGTACAGGATTGTTAATGATTTGAAAGCACTGGTGAAGCAAAGCATAGGATTAAAGAGTACGTCTCATGGACAATTTTGAACATTTCTCATATGGTGCCATGGCAGTTATTTTTAATTAATATAGATTGCTTTGTTTAACATATGATCTTTTATACAAAGTCTTGTGACTTAGGCAGCTTCTGAGATTATGTATGTAATTTCCTGGTAGGGTAACGTTAATTACAAGATATACTGATGGGGAAATGGTGTTCTAAGAAATTTCCAAACATAAAAATTGGCATAGTGACTTTTCCTCTGTGTCTTTGTGTTGATTTTTTTACTGAATACTATCCTAATACTATGTCCACTTAAAGATTTTCTTACTAATGGAATCCTAAGGCATTAAGCCTCTTCTCGAGTACTGTACATTTGAATTTTCAGCTGCTCAATTCTTTAACTCACCAAAAGCTCTGTCCCAACTGTTTTGCATTCTGTATGTTCAGACAGCTTGCCGAAATGTCAGCGGTTCCTTCTGTGCGATGCCACCAGCCTTCTGTGGTCAGGGTGTGTATCTCAGTGGCCCATCGCAGCCATGAGGCATGGACAGGCAGTTGTAGAGGCTTTCCCGAATGGACTGTATCCAAGGGCTTCAGAAGAATCATTTTATATCTGAAAAGAATCAAAAGGATTTTAAGTCATAATTTTCCTGATTACGAGGTGATAATTGAAGCAGCTGTTTCCTTTTCTTGGCACTCCTAAAATCTAGCCCATTAGCCTGTCCCCACACCTTTTTTTATTTTTTATTTTTTTTAACCAAATAGAGTAGCTATAATGTGATTCTGTGGGCTTTTTTCTCTCTTGATTTAAGCATTCTGTGCCTCTCCTCCAGATAAATAACCTCATTGTTTAACTTGTTAGATATCTCTCTACAGGACCAATAATGACCATAAATGAATTATATAGGGTACATTTCATAATTACTTAAATTTCAGTATATTTTCCACCAAGTAGCAGAACTTGGTTAATACTTCAGTATGAAATTGCCTGAGTCAGAGACATGAAGTGTAAATGTAATAAGCTTGAGCTTGCTCTTTGCAGTGAAAATACAAACAAGACTGAGCTGTGGTGATGACTCCAGAACTAGCCGACATGCAGTCTAGTGGAAGCTCGTATCACTTTTCCCTCCTTCCTCCTTCCTGTCTTCCAGATGGGACTGCCACCTGCTGCCAAGGGCAGTACACAGTGGCCAGCTCTTAAACCGGGGAGAACTTTGAGCTGCCCCTAGACACTCAGGAGGAAAACATCAAGGCGTGCTCAAAACCATGTATACCTCATTTGACAAATAGTAAGAGTGCTGGCTGCGCGGAACATCTGTGAGCAGGACACCCGTGGTTCCCCCATCATGGAGCTCCCATTTTATGGAGTTCATAAAACTGGGTTGTACGTGTGACTGTTTCAGTGATGGGAATAAACACTGTGCAGTGGGTGTCTCTTCTAGTTCGGATGTTCTCTTGACTGAGATCACCTGGTATGTTTTTTTTTCCAGAAGGCTGCTAACGCAGCCCAGGAGAAGAGGTGGGTCTCCCTGGGATGGAGCCTGAGCCTTCTGGGAGTTTATGTTAAAGGCCACTTCAGGAGTCTGAGCAGAGCATATAATGAGGAAACAGAAACAAGTAGGGTTCTGCTTCCATGCAGTTTTCTATTTAGACATTTCCTTTGTTTAATTTCCCCATTTAAGAATACATAATCAGCAAGCAAGAAAATAATACCATATATCCATGCTACACGTATCAGGCCTGGGCCAGGTGCGGTGCGTGGCTCACGCCTGTAATCCCAGCACTTTGGGAGGCCAAGGCAGGTGGATCACTTTCAGCCCAGGAGTTCAAGACCAGCCTGGGCAACATGGGAAAACCCTGTCTCTACAAAGAATATAACAATTAGCCAGGTATCGGTGGCTTGAGACTGTAGTCCCAGCTGTTTGGGAGGCTTAGGCTGGAAAATCGCTTGAGCCCGGAAATTGGAGGTTGCAGTAAGCCGAGATCATGCCACTGCACTCCAACCTGGGTGACAGAGCAAGACCCTGTCTCAAAATAAATAAATAAATAAATATCAGGCCTGTAAGGGTAAGGTTTAGAAGAGTGAAACAAGCACGGTGATACTGTTAGATAGCTTGATGATTACCCAAAAATGTTTGGCATATTTCTTTCTTTTTAGAGAAAGTGGTGAAGCATTTTTTTTTTCTAGTAGAATTTAAACATTCTTTGTTAGAATTTGAGTTATTGCTTCTAGCTTGGACCAAATAACAAATGATACTGGAAGCCAGAGTTTCCAGACCAACGTGGTGTTAGTTGAGAGCCATTACAAAGATCCCATAATGTAACTGCAGAATTCCTGTGACCATAACTTAGTCTTCCTCAGCTGGAGACTTCAGGTACCTCAGGTACCTTCCTTCGGTATGTGTGTGTATGTAAGGTGTTAGTTATTTTTTATTGTATACATTTCGCATGCATTCTGTTAGATTTATCCCTGAGGATTTTACAGGTTTTGATGCCACTATAAATGGTACTTTTTAAATTTCAGTTTTCAGTTCATTGCTAGTATTTAGAAGTATAGTTCATTTTTATAAATTGGCCTTGTATCCTGCAGCTTTGCTTAAACCCACTTATTCCGATAGCTATTTTGTAGATTGCTTTTCTACATTGATAATGTTGTCTTCTTCAAATAAAGACAATTTTATTTCTTTTGTAATTTATGTGCTTTTTATTTCTCTTTCTTGACCTATGACAGTGGCTAGGATTTCCAGTACAGTGTAGAATGGAAGTGGTGAGAGTAGACATCCTTAGTTTGTTCCTTATCTTAGGAGAAACACATTCAGTCTTTTTTCTTTTTTTTTTTTTAAAGAGACAGGATTTCACCATGTTTCCCAGGCTGTTCTCAAACTCCTGACCTCAAGTGACGCACCCACCTCTGCCTCTCAAAGTGCTGGGATTATAGGCATGAGCCGCTATGCCCAGCTGAACATTCAGTCTTTTACATTAAGTATGATGTTCGCTGTAGGGTTTTTGTAGATGCCTTTATCCAGTTGAGGCACTTTTTTCTTACATTTCCGGAATGCTTGGAGTTCCACAAATGATGACAAATCTTGTCAAATGCTTATTCTGCATCTTTTGAGATGATACGGTTTTTTTCAGTCTCTTCATATGGGGAGTTTCATTTCAAATGTTGAATCAACTTATGTTTCTAGAATAATAAGCCATACTTTTCATGATATCTTATTGTTTTAACATATTGTTGATTTGGCAATATTTTGTTACATATTTTTGGATCTGCCTGAGGGCTATTGATCTATAGTTCTGTTACATCTTTGGTTTTGCTCTCAGGATAATGCTGGCCTCATAGAATGAGATAAGGTGTTTCAGACTTTTTTGGAACACTTCATGTAGAATTGTGGTTATTTATTTATGTTGATAAGTGTTTGGTAAAATTCAGTGAAGCTATCTTGGGTAGAGATTTTCTTTTTTGTATGTTGGAAGATTTATGATTACAACTTCAGGTTCTAATAGAGATGCGTGTTACCTGTTTCTGAGAAGCCTTGGCAGTTTATCTTTTAAGAGATGTGTCCACTTCATCTAAGTTGCTTAAAATTGTCCACAGTACTCTCTTATTCTTTCAGTGTCAGTTGAGTCTTTATTGATGTCCCCTTTTCGTTGTTACTGTCTTTGTTTGTGAGACAAGATCTCACTGTGTTGCCCGGGCTAGTCTCAGACACCTGGGCTCAAGCCATCCTCTGCTTCAGCCTGCTGAGTGGCTGAAGTTACCGGCATGTGCCACCACACCTGGCTGCCCTCTTTCTTTTTTTTTTTTTGAGATGGGGTCTCGCTCTGTTGCCCAGACTGCAACCTCCGCCTCCCGGTTCAAGCAATTTTCATGCCTCAGCCTCCCAAGTAGCTGGGATTACAGGCGTGTGCCACCACGCCTGGCTAATTTTTGTATTTTTAGTAGAGATGAGGTTTTGCCCTGTTGGCCAGGCTGGTCCCCTCTTTCATTCTTGATAGTGGTGATTTATGTCTTCTGTTTTGTCTTCTGTAGTCCGGCTAGGGTTTGTTAATTTGATGAATATTTATGAAGTACTAGATTTTCATTTCACTGGTTTATTTGCTGTTATTTTTCTGTTTTCTGTTTCATTGATTTCTGCTTTTTTACCTTCTTCCTTCTGCTTGCTGGGGATTTCATTTGTTCTTCTAGTTTAAGTTTTAATTTTTTTTATTTTGAGACAGAGTCTCGCTCTATCCCCCAGGCTGGAGTACAGTGGCACGGTCTCGGCTCACTGCATCCTCCACCTCCCGGGTTCAATCCATTCTCCTGCCTTAGCCTCCCGAGTAGCTGGAACTGCGGGCACATGCCACCATGCCCAGCTAATTTTTGTATTTTTAGTAGAGATGGCATTTCACTATGTTGGTGAGGCTGGTCTCGAACTCCTGACCAAAGGTGATCCGCCTGCCTCGGCCTCCCAGAGTGCTAGGATTACAGGTGTGAGCCACTGCACCAGCCTAGTTTAAGTTTTTAAAAGCAGACTCTTGGATCACTGATTTTCTAGGTCTTTGTGCATTGATAATCCTTTGATATTATGATTTTTGCTCTCAAGGTATTGTTCTAACCATTTCCCACAATTTTTGAATTTTTTAAAAGTTTCTTTAAAAATATTTTCTGGTGGGGTGCAGTGGCTCACGCCTGTAATCCTAGCAGTTTGGGAGGCGGAGGTGGGTGGTGGATCACTTGAGGTCAGGAGTTTGAGACCAGTCTGGCTGGCCAACATGGCGAAACCCCATCTCTACTAAAAATACAAAAATTAGTCGGGTGTGGTGGCTTGTGCTTGTAATCCCAGCTACTCGGGAGGCTGAGGCAAGAGAATGACTTGAACCCTGGAAGCGAGGTTGCAGCGATCCGAGATCGCAACCACTGCACTCCAGCCTGTGTGACAGAGGGAACAATTTCCCCTTGTAATTTCTTGATGTGAATTATTTAGAAGTATGCTAATTTTAAAATATTTAGTAGGGGGTTCTAGATAGCGTTTCATTATTGATTTCTAATTTCTGTTGAAGTCAAGAGAATGTACCTTGATTTCAGTCTCTTTAAGTATGTTGAGATTTGTCTGTCTTCGAGAGTATACTATACAGATAGTAAAAGAATATACTGTTGTTGGGTGGCGTGTTCTATCTTCTGTTGGGTGAAGTGTTTTATGTTCTGTTGTTGGATGGTGTGTCCTATATTCTGTTGTAGAGTGGAGTGTCTGATATTCGGTTGTTGGGTGGCGTGTTCTATATTTTGTTGTCAGGTGGCGTGTTCTATATTCTGTTATCGGTTGGCGTGTTCTGTATTCTCTTGTCAGGTGGCGTGTTCTGTATTCTGTTGTCGGTTGGCGTGTTCTGTATTCTGTTGTCAGGTGGCGTGTTCTATATTCTGTTGTCAGGTGGCGCATTCTATATTCTGTTGTTGGGTGGATTGTTCTATATTCTGTTGTTGGGTGGCGTGTTCTGTATTCTGTTGTTGGGTGGTGTGTTCTATATTCTGTTGTTGGGTGGCGTGTTCTATATTCTGTTGTTGGGTGGATTGTTGTATATTGTGTTGTTGGGTGGATTGTTGTATATTGTGTTGTTGGGTGGCATGTTGTATATTCTGTTTGTTGGGTGGCGTGTTGTATATTCTGTTGTTGGGTGGCGTGTTCTATATTCTGTTGTTGGTGGATTGTTCTATATTCTGTTGGTGGTGGAGTGTTCTGTATTCTGTTGGTGGTGGATTGTTCTATATTCTGTTGTTGGGTGGATTGTTCTATATTCTGTTGGTGGTGGCGTGTTCTATATTCTGTTGTTGGGTGGTGTGTTCTATCTTCTGTTGGGTGGCGTGTTCTATATTCTGTTGTTGGGTGGCGTGTTCTATATTCTGTTGTTGGGTGGCATGTTCTATATTCTGTTGTTGGGTGGCATGTTCTGTATTCTGTTGTTGGGTGGATTGTTCTATATTCTGTTGTTGGATGGATTGTTCTGTATTCTGTTGTTGGGTGGTGCATTCTATATTCTGTTGTTGGGTGGCGTGTTCTATATTCGGTTGTTGGGTGGCGTGTTCTGTATTCGGTTGTTGGGTGGCGTGTTCTATCTTCTGTTGTTGAGTGCTGTGTTCTATATTCTGTTGTTGGGTGGATTGTTCTATCTTCTGTTGTTGGGTGGCGTGTTCTGTATTCTGTTGTTGGGTGGCATGTTCTATATTTGGTTGTTGGATGGCATGTTCTATATTCTGTTGTTGGGTGCCGTGTTCTATATTCTGTTGTTGGGTGGATTTTTCTATATTCTGTTGTTGGATGGATTGTTCTATATTCTGTTGTTGGGTGGCGTGTTCTATATTCGGTTGTTGGGTGGCGTGTTCTATATTCGGTTGTTGGGTGGCATGTTCTATATTCTGTTGTTGGATGGATTGTTCTATATTCTGTTGGGTGGATTGTTCTATATTCGGTTGTTGGGTGGCACGTTCTGTATTCTGTTGTTGGGTGGCGTGTTCTGTATTCGGTTGTTGGGTGGTGTGTTCTATATTCGGTTGTTGGGTGGCATGTTCTATATTCTGTTGTTGGATGGATTGTTCTATATTCTGTTGTTGGGTGGATTGTTCTATATTCGGTTGTTGGGTGGCACGTTCTGTATTCTGTTGTTGGGTGGCGTGTTCTGTATTCGGTTGTTGGGTGGCGTGTTCTGTATTCTGTTGTTGGGTGGATTGTTCTATATTCTTTTGTTGGGTGGATTGTTGTATATTCTGTTGTTGGGTGGCGTGTTCTGTCTTCTGTTGTTGGGTGCCGTGTTCTAGATTCTCTTGTTGGGTGGAGTGTTCTGTATTCTCTTGTTGGGTGGCGTGTTCTATCTTCTGTTGTTGGGTGGAGTGTTCTATATTCCGCTGTTGGGTGGTGTGTTCTATATTCCGTTGTTGGGTGGATGTTCTATATTCTATTGTTCGGTGGTGTGTTCTGTATTCTCTTTTTGGGTGGTGTGTTCTGTATTCTGTTGTTGGGTGATGTGTTCTGTATTCTGTTGTTTGGATGGCACGTTCTATATTCTGTTGTTGGGCGCCGTGTTCTACATTCTGTTACTGGGTGGAGTGTTCTATATTCTGTTGTTGGGTAGTGTGTTCTACGAAATGTCAGGTCAGGTTGGTTAAGGGTTGTTAGTTTAGGTTTTCTATATTCTTGGTTTTTTCTTTTTTTGCTCTTTTCATCAATTGCTATGAGAAAGAAGTGTTGAATTTTTTCAACTGTAATTGTGGATTTGCATGTTTCCCCATTCAGTCCTATTGGTTGTTGCTTTATCTCTTCTCTAAAACTATATTTTAACTCACTTTTACTGATTTTGAAATAGATTTTTTGTTTAGGAAAACAAACTGTTAAAATGTAAACCAACCAGAGATAATTTTAGGGAGCAGTGTTTAATTGAGCCTTCAAACTTGTTCATGAGTCGTGATCAATCTTTGTTGTCATATTATTATATTAAAAACTATTTCAGAGAGTAAATTTGTAGCCAGGTACAGTTTTTTTGTAGTTTGATTAAAAAGTTAAATTTATCACAATGAATCATATATTTTTAATGTTACGATTCCTGTTGTATAAAAATTTTACTAACAAATTTAAAAGGTGAGAAGAAGAGATCAAATTGTTTTGCAGTTATAAAATTATCATTAGTTTAGCCTTTGAGAATATAGGTAATAGATTAAAAATTCAATTTAAAAATGATTTAAACTGCTTTTGAGACTTCCTCCATAACTGACCTTTTCCATTTATGAAAAGCAGACACTCGCCTATGGGGACATGAACCATGAGTGGATCGGCAACGAGTGGCTCCCCAGCCTGGGCCTACCCCAGTACCGTAGCTACTTCATGGAGTGCCTTGTAGACGCCAGGATGCTGGACCACTTGACCAAGAAAGACCTTCGAGGGCAGCTGAAAATGGTCGACAGTTTTCACAGGTAACTTAATGGAGATAGTTCTTACTAATTGGCTAAGATTTTTCACTGTTTCCATCTCTAAATCATCTCTCTTTTCTTCCAAATAGAAACAGTTTCCAGTGTGGAATTATGTGCCTGAGAAGGTTAAATTATGACCGGAAAGAACTGGAAAGAAAAAGAGAAGAAAGTCAGAGTGAAATAAAAGGCTAGTACATGACATTTAATTGATTTAGTTCACTCCTACTTGCTGGTGTGTTTGCAGCCTCGGTGACTTCCTGTTTTCAAAAAAATCAAGAAAGGCTAAATTTAAGTGGAGAAAACTAGTCTAGTGTCATTGCAGAGGAGGGCTGGATGAAGATGAGTGCTTTTGACATCCTCTTCCACAGCCAGAGAACTGTTCCCTGTGTTCTCACACCTCAGTCTGGAGGTTAAATGTCTCAGGCTAATCATTTCCTATGAGTTGAGAGTTTTCCTTTGGTCATGGCCTGTGTACTCCTTCACTCCGAAATGTTGTTCCACACTGTTAGATAACAACAGAGCAAAGCTCACTTGATGATTCAAGTGTAAGAAATATGACTGGGGGCTTATCCAAGGGGTTCAGGAACACAGGAAAGCTCCGTGCAGTTCTGCTCCCAGAGTGGAAGGAGAAGCAGCGTCCACATTTCAGCCAGTCCTTGAAGAAGGTGGAGGAGCTGCTTAGGGTAAGGAAAAGGCATTTCAGTTGGAAAATACAGGCCAGGGAGGTGTTAGAGGACGTGGGACATTCATCCAGAAGACGTGGAGTTGGTTCTCTTCTCTACTGGGGAGCCTCTCACTCGGTACTCAAATTTATTTGTTTATTGATTTATTTATTTTATTTTGAGACAAGGTCTCGCTGTCTAGCCCAGGCTGGGCTGGAGTGAAGTGGTGTGATCACAGCTCACTGTAGCCTTGAACTCCTAGGCTCGAGTGCTCTTCCTGTCTTAGCCTCCCTGGTAGTTGCTGGGACTACAGGTGTGCTCCACCATGCCTGGAATTTTTTTTTTTTTTTTTTTGTAGAGACAGGGTCTCGCTATGTCGCGTAGGCTGATCTCGAACTTTTGAGCTCAGGCGATCCTCCCACCTTGGTCTTCCAAAGTGTTGGGATTACAGGTGTGAGCCACCACACCCAGTCAGAATTTGGTTTTAAAGTTAGACGGTAAACATTAAGCCCAGAGTAATGACTCCCAGAATTCCTGGAATGCAAGGAGGTCACTAATAACAAGAGTGGTAAGAAGAGGCCAGCCTTGCTCACGGTGAGTAGACACCAGGTGGTGCTCCAGGCACTCCGGGGCTGGCTTCCTTCGTCTTTCCCTCAGCCCCGTCAGTCTTAAGTGCTGTTTTCGTCCCCACTTTTTACTAAGAAACTAAGGATAAAATATGGTTGGGAGATGGCCCAGTTGAAGGGAAGTTTACTCATGATTGAGTTAATGGGAATCAGGAGAAAAGTCGTAAGTCGACATTTATACAATGTGTGTATATGTATGGACTTCTATCCAGAAAAGGGCATTGGAAATGAAATATGTCCATCTGTTTTGTTTTCTGTATCTATTTTACATCTTTTTCCAATAGACAGAAACTGTCTTTGGAAATGATTGGTGATCATCTGCATATGTTTTAATAGAGTGGCTATTTTTAGACCTAATAGAGCAAATTGAATAATTTGTTAATTTTCTTAAGATATTGTGACCAGGCATGGTAGCTCATGCCTGTAATCTCAACACTTTGGGAGGCCAAGGCAGGAGTATTATCTGAGCCCATGAGTTCAAGACCAGCCTGGGCAACACAGTGAAACCCTGTCAGTACCAAAAAATTAGCAGGGCTTCGTGACACACGCCTGTAGTTCCAGCTCCTCAGGAGGCTGAGGTGGAAAAAGTCACTTGAGCCCCGGAGGTTGAGGCTGCAGTGAGCTGTGATGGTACCAGGCTGTATCCAGACTGGGTGACAGAGCAGGACCTTGTCAATAAAAAGAGAGAGAGAGGAAAAAAAAAGATTTTCTGGAAAGTCTCTGATATGCTGGATGATATTTTTAAGTTTCTCTCATTTTAAAATGAGACAAAGACTTCAAGATTAGAAATGAGAGGTTTCTGTTGAATTATGCAAAGTGTTCATTTTATTATGAAGCCAGCTCCTTCCATGATGAAGTGTTCAGAAGACTCTCCAGTCTGTGTGTGAAGCATGTTTATACATGTTAGGTATTCACGTTCTTGCAGTCCTCTGGCTTCTGATCCCTGGATCCTCCTCATCTTCTTTTCTCTAGAAATAATAACTTCATTCCTCTTGTGCTCACTGGAAGGATGAGTTCTAATGGGACAGTCTCCCTGAGAGTGGAGCAGGGCCAGGACACCATTGTCTCACTGCAGCAAATGGTTGTCTATTTAGCAGTGTCTCCCAGCACTTTTGTCAGGAGCCGAAGGATTAGGAACCATGGTAGGAATCTTTCTCCTGCATTCCCGGTACGTGATAAAGATGGCTTTCTGAAGCCACTTTTATAATTGTCTTTATTCTTTTGCAGACGTGCTTGTTTGGAGCAATGATCGAGTGATTCGCTGGATCCTATCAATTGGCCTTAAAGAATATGCAAACAATCTTATAGAGAGTGGCGTTCACGGAGCACTTCTGGCCTTAGACGAAACCTTCGACTTCAGCGCACTGGCACTGCTATTACAGATCCCGACGCAGAACACACAGGTGATGCCAAGCCTGTCCGGTCTGCGTTCAGTGTTCATGGGTACCCTGATTATAGACAGTTATTTGAATAGAAAGAAAACTAAAAAAAAAAAAAAAAACCTCAGACAACTAGTTCTTTTGTCTTTTTGTTTTTGGTCTATCATCTTTCCCTTTTCTGTTGGAAGCATGAGACTCCTCCAATAAACCAGATAAGGAGGACCTTTCATTCCAGCCCATGGGCCTTGTCAGAAGAGTGACATATATTTAGTTCCTACATGGAAAGGGTCGTATTTTTAGGTGTGCCACATGAAGATTTTATTAATTTTGTTTTTATGGGTCATTGCCTTATGTAATTCTTTTTGACTCATGGGCTCATTTGAAAAACAGGGAACTTTTATTCCTCTACAGAACATTGAATATGCCAGGCGAGGTGGCTCATGCCCACAACCCCAACACTTTGGGAGGCCCAGGTAGGCAGATTGCTTGAGTCCAGGAGTTCAAGACCAGCCTGGCCATCATGGTGAAGCTCTGTCTCTACAAAAAAATACAAAAAATTAGCCGGGTGTGGTGGCACATGCCTGTAGTCCCAGCTACTTGGGAGGCCAAGGCAGGGGGATCACTTGGCCCAGGAAGTGGAGGTTGTGATGAGCTGCGATTGCGCCACTGCACTCCAGCCTGGGTGACAGTCGAGTGAGACCCCATCCCAAAGAAAAAGAAAAAAAAGGGGGGGGGAGCATTGAATATCTTTTGCCGGTACCCCTGACCAACCCACATACCCTTGTTAATATGACTCCAAGGATCACGGATCCCTTTCTGCAAAAGTCCATCCATAGACTCCACATTAGATGCCCTGATTTAAAATATTATTATGGTTCATTATAGTCATATAGTGAAGGAATTGTTTTTTTGTTTGTTTGTTTTGAGATGGAGTTTCACTCTTGTTGCCCAGACCGGAGTGCAATGGTGCGATCTTGGCTCACTGCACCCTCTGCCTCCCAGGTTCAAGTGATTTTCCTGCCTCAGCTTCCCAAGTAGCTGAGATTACTGGCACACGCCACCACGCCCAGCTAATTTTTGTATTTTTAGTAGAGACAGGGTTTCACCACGTTGCCAATCTGGTCTCAAACTCCTGACCTCAAGTGATCTGCCTGTCTCGGCCTCCCAAAGTACTGGGATTACAGGCATGAGTCACCACACCCAGGTCCTAATTTTTCTATTTTTAGTAGAGACAGGGTTTTACCATGTTGACCAGTTTGGTCTTGAACTCCAGACCTCAGGTGGTTTGCCCGCCTCGGTCTCCCAAAGTGTTGGGATTACAGGCATGAGCCACCGCACCCAGCCAGCAGTGAGGGAGGTTAAGTCTTGGTTTAAAAAACAATTATGCTAACACCCTTCAAATTAGATTTGATGAAAGTTTTATTTGTTATTCTTTGGTTATTTCAGGCTCGTGCTGTCTTGGAAAGAGAATTTAACAACCTTTTGGTCATGGGGACTGATAGAAGGTTTGATGAAGTAAGTTTTTGGCCTAATGTTCTTTAAATGTCTATGAAATGTGTATAAATGTTTAAATGTGTGTGAAATGTAAGCTGTTATTATTATACTCAGGACATCATGTAGCTAGGCAGTCTCTCTGGATGTTAGAAGTTAGGCTTTGCTCTTATGAATTTATTAACAAATGAGCCTTTAAAAACTAATACCTGGGCCAGGCGCGGTGGCTCATGCGTGTAATCCCAGCACTTTGGGAGGCGGAGGCAGGGGGATCACCTTAGATCAGGAGTTTAAGACCAGCCTGGCCAATATGGTGAAACCCCATCTCTACTAAAAAACACAAAAATTAGCCAGGCGTGGTGGTAGGTGCCTATAATCGCAGCTACTTGGGAGGCTGAGGCTGGAGAATCGCTTAAACCTGGGAGGTGGAGGTTGCAGTGAGCTGAGATTGCGCCACTGCACTCCAGCCTGGGCGACAGAGAGGAACTCCATCTCAGAAAGGAAAAAACACCCCCCCCCCCCCAAAAAAAAAACCACAAAAGTAATACCTTCAAGAAAGTAGTTTTGTTTTTATTTTTGCTATTTAATTTTTGACATCCCTCAAAAATGGTTTTCACATCATAAAACACTGGTTGCAGCTTAGGAACAGAGTCTGTAAGTTGGGTTTTAGGGACCACTAGGTATCCTACCCCAGTCCAGAGTATACTCCTCATAATCCTGTGCATTGGTGGGGTGGCGTGTTTCAGAAGTATATTAAAAATACAAAATGTTGGCCGGGCGCGGTGGCTCAAGCCTGTAATCCCAGCACTTTGGGAGGCCGAGACGGGCGGATCACGAGGTCAGGAGATCGAGACCATCCTGGCTAACACGGTGAAACCCCGTCTCTACTAAAAAAATACAAAAAACTAGCCGGGCGAGGAGGCGGGCGCCTGTAGTCCCAGCTACTCGGGAGGCTGAGGCAGGAGAATGGCGTAAACCCGGGACGTGGAGCTTGCAGTGAACTGAGATCCGGCCACTGCACTCCAGCCTGGGCGACAGAGCAAAACTCCATCTCAAAAAAAAAAAATAAATAAAAATACAAAATGTTAATTTCCCCTTCAAACCATGACTCATTTGTTTCACACTATTAGGAGTCTCTTAATTGGACCTTAAGAAAAC
The DNA here is from genome assembly GCF_007565055.1 of Rhinopithecus roxellana. Taxonomy (NCBI): domain Eukaryota; kingdom Metazoa; phylum Chordata; class Mammalia; order Primates; family Cercopithecidae; genus Rhinopithecus; species Rhinopithecus roxellana. Next base: position 3,976,831 of record NC_044563.1, on the reverse strand, counting down.
TTTGAGTTTGACAGAATAGAAGGCCACCTCTAAAGATGAAGCACTCGTTGGCTATATCGTGGCATAAGATAGAATTGTTTATAACTTAAACATTGTTTGTAGAGCTGCACGTGGCAGGGGCACACCTGTAGTCCCAGCTGCTTAGGAGGCTGCAGTGGGAGGATGGCTTGAGCCCAGGAGTTTGAGGTTACAGTGAGCTATAATCACACCACTGCATTCCAGCCTGGGCAACAGATCTAGACTCTGTCTGTAAAAAAATAAATAAAAATGAAAAATAAACTATTTTTAAGATAAATAAAAATGTATTATGTAGCAAGAAAGTGATTCCTGCAAGGTAAGAAGTAGAACACGATGCTGGGGAGAAGGAGCACATCCCATGGCCCAGCACTGACCTCACTTCGCCAGCTGAGGCCCAGCCGGACCATCACCATGCCCCGTTTCACGCTGAAGTTCCAGTTTGGGCAATATATTGGGTGGTCATCAAGAAGGGATGAAATACATGTGAACAAGAATACGTACATTCTTGAGTTCAGCAGTCATTTTAAAGGACATTTAACTTTACATCTCTGACCTTTATTTTTTAAAATGAATCTTGTTTTTTGTTCTTTAATTTACCAGGATGATGATAAAAGCTTTAGGAGAGCACCTTCATGGAGAAAAAAGTTTAGACCAAAGGACATTCGCGGCTTAGCTGCTGGGTCAGCAGAGACTCTCCCTGCAAACTTCCGGGTCACTTCTTCCATGTCTTCCCCCTCAATGCAGCCAAAGAAGATGCAGATGGACGGTATGTGATGGGTCGCGCTAACCTGCCACTTGCTGGGAGCATGAGCAGCTTTTTGTCTGGAACATTAATCATGATCTAAAACGGCCTAGTTAATATGTTACAAGGCACTTGAGTATGGTTGCATGTCCAAATATAAATGTTTTTAAATTAACTCTAACATTTGTTTATAAAAGTTTAACCATAACAATAGAGTTTTTAAAACATTCTTGTCTGGTTGAATCTTAGCATATTTTTCCAACTAATAAAGCTCAGTATTTGTCTGTGTTCTCAGAGAGAGACTGAGGCATACTTGTAAATATGTGTCTGTGACAGGCCGTGCTAGGAAGCTCTTTCAGGAAATAGTAGTGTAGTAGTAGCTTCCAAACCACATGATTTACTGCTCTCCACATCGGAGAATATAACAGTATATTTTAAAGAACACACAGTTTACAGCTTGTGTGAGCTCTGCCTGTCCTTTCGGCCCTCCCTGCTGCTGCTGTTCTGTGCAGTCACGTGTCTACCCATTAGAGGGCAGGGAAGGGAGGAAGGTGAACCTCCAAGAAGTCCCCAGTGGAGCGAGGCAGCCATGAATATACCAGCCAGAAAGAATCACTGCCATGATTTCAAGCACAGTTTGGGATTTTCCCTTTGACAGCTGCTTTGATTTGAGGTTAACAGTTGACCATGGCTTCCCGACAGGTCTCTCAGCTCTGATCTTGTACTCATCTAATGAAAGGCAGTGCACAGGTTGAAGAGCCAGGCTGCCTAGGTGTGACTCCAGCTCTGCCGCTAGGAGGTGCATGACCCTGAGCAAGTCATTTAACTGTGCCTCGGTTTCCCCATCTGTAAAATGGTCGTCGTGGTAGTGTCTTCCTCATAGAGTAGTTGCGATGATTAAATGCATCATTCATAAAGCTGGTGAAGTTCTGAGCCTGTGTCAGTGGGGGCCGTATGGCAGCCCCTGTGCTACACACAGGTGTCACTCATGCTCAGTTCTGAGGCCAGTGAGCAGACTGAAGGAAAGGAAGTGGCATTAAAAACTGTGCTAATCCTTGAGGCCAGGAGTTCGAGACCTGCCTGGCCAACGTGGCAAAATCCCATCTCTACAAAAGTACAAAAATTAACCAGGTGCGGTGGCACACGCTTGTAATCCCAGCTACTTGGGAGGCTGAGGCATGAGAATCATTTGGATTTGGGAGGCAGAGGGTGCAGTGAGCCGAGATTGTGCCACTGCACTCCAGCCTTGATGACAGACTGAGACCGTGTCTCAAAAAAAAAAAAAAAAATTTTTTTAAGTGCTAATTAGGGGCCAGGTATGATGATGGCTTATGCCAGTAATCCTAGCACTCTGGGAGGCTGAGAGGCAGGAGGATCACTTGAGCTCAAGTTTGAGACTAGCCTGGGCAACACAGTGAGACTCCATCTCTACAAATAATAATAATAATTGAAAACTGTGCTAATGGGGTTTTTGCAAATTTTTTTTGGCATCAGCCCCTCCCATAAGTAGGTTCATAAATTTTGTTCTCTATCACCTGTATAAAAATCAAAAGAAAAGTACATTTATAAAAAACCTTAGTTAAGCTGGACACTTTGGGTGAGAATAGCTTACTTTGTGGCATTTCTGGTAAAAGGCTGTATTATTTATTTATTGTTTGCCAGAGTTTGATAATATACTTAAGGGGGAAAACTCAGTATATCTTTTAACTAGGAACTTTCTAAAAATTAGCATTTTTCCTCCAAGAGTCATGCGGATAATTCTTAGAAAGTGTGACTGTAACTTGGCCTTCAGCTCAAGCGCTGCCACCTGCAGAGTCCACATGAGTGCTTGCTTGTTTGCTTGTGGCTTCCATTTCAGTTTTCCTTCTGATACATCACATTTCCCTTATTAAATGTTAACAGGAATATTAAGAATGAGAGTTTGGATGGATGAAAAGTAAACCTAGGCCCGGCACGGTGGCTCACACCTGTAATCCCAGCACTTTGGGGGGCCGAGGTGGGTGGATCACCTGAGGTCAGGAGTTGGAAACCAGCCTGGCTAACATGGTGAAACCCTGTGTCTAGTAAAAGTACAAAAAATTTTGCCAGGCATGGTGACACATGCCAATAATCTCATCTACTTGGGAGGCTGAGGCAGGAGAATGGCTTGAACCTGGGAGGCGGAGGTTGCAGTGAGCTGAAATCATGCCACTGATCTCCAGCCTGGGCGACGAGCAAAACTGTCTCAAAAAAAAAAAAAAAAAAAAAAGTAAACCTAAAAGGTATGGAGAATTTATTATAAAGAAGACTTTTTACCCTTACATAAATAACTCGGGCACAAGCCTACTAAAGGGATTATATTATTATTATTTTTATTATTATTGAGACAGGGTCTCACTCTGTTGCCCAGGTTGGAGTGCAGTGGCTCAGTCTCGGCTTACTGCAACCTCAGCCTCCCAAGTAGCTGGGACCACAGGTGCGCACCACCACGCCTGGCAAATTTTTAAAATTTTTTGTAGAGGTGGGGTCCCACCATGTTGCCCAGGCTGGTCTTAAACTCTTGGGCTCAAGCAATCCTCCTGCCTTGACTTCCCAGATTGCTGGAATTATAGGCACGAGCCACCGTGCTGAGCAAAACTGATTATTTTAGTGGCTTTTTAACTAAGGGAATGTGGGGTAAACTCCAGCAGGTCTCCCAGGCTCTTAGAGGCAGAGGGTTTGTGAAGATCATCTGTCCTAACCAGTAGTCCCAACTGTCTTAACGTCTTTGCTGGAACCATGCAGGATGTTGATAAGTGTTCCTGGTATACCTGTGGGAAAACAAAAAACATATAACCGGGAGCAGCCAGTACCTGTTTCTGATTTGTAAAAACTTAAAATCCAGGTTGTTAATGGAAATCAGGCTTACTTCTGGCCACACAGTGTGTTTCTTGAACAAGAACGAAAACCGGTGGTGTCTATGATTAATATTTCTAGTAGGAACTGAGACTGGGCTTCAGTTTTTAGATCAGCCCTCACCCCACTCCCTGGCCAACGCCCCACCCCTGCAGCCAGATCTCTGCACCTGCTCTGCTCCTCCCCAGGAGAAAAGGACATGGCCTCCCAGACACCGCAGCTAGTGCTGGTCTGCAAGGTTCTCTCCCCTCGTCTTAGGCTGGCATTGTACCCGGTGTCGTCGGCCTCTGTGCTCAGCGGGGCTAGGCGGCATCAGCAGTGCCGCTTGGTGTTTCCTTCATACCAGTGTTAGAGATGGAGCACGTAGGGCAGGGAGAAAGCCCCATTAGTCTATGAATGTAGAGTTTAGTAGCAGACAAAGGGATCACTCTAAGTGGGGGTCATTTATGCAGATGTACATTCTGAAATTGTTACTGTATTATTTGGTGCTTGGTATTTCGGAGTAGTGTTCCAGAGTCTCCTGGGGCTCCTTGGGAGCTGGGGAGAGCCACCACTGGGTGACACTTGGATCTCTCTCTGGCTCCATCCCGCCCACTCAGGCAGCTCCCCTCAGGTCCCTCCGTAGGTGCTGCTGTAGTTGTGAAGATGTGTGTCTACTTGTGCCCTCATGTGATGTTCTAAGACTAACTGCACGCTGTGTTTGCACGCTTCCTCTCGTGGCTGTTGAAACAGGCAATGTATCAGGAACACAGAGGTTGGATTCTGCTACAGTCAGGACTTACTCCTGCTAAAGTCTCCTGTTGGTGAGTAGAGAGCACCACAACCCCTGGAGGTGGCTCAGAGGCACAGCAGGAGTCATCGGAGCTGCAGTGCCAGACTAGGGGTGTGGACCATGAAAGCCAATGCAGTTTTTGGGGAATTTAAAATATACAGAGACACAAGCTCTCCATACCCATTAAGATAATGTTGTTGTTACAATTGATCATAAAGAGGTTAGTGTGTCCTCTTTTTTTTAAGGGGAAAAAAAAAACGTATTTTCATCTTTTCCTTAAACCTGAAAATGCTGACTCATTTTAATTGTCTGTGGGTGTCATGCGGGTGGAGTGGGGAGGAGAGCAGAGCATGGCAGAGCGCGTCGGGGGAGAGTCTCACCCTGGCGTCGTTATGCACATGGCCTTGATTCCTAAGCTTGCTTCGTTTTAAATGCACATTCTTGAATGAAACAAGCCCAAAGTTTTGTGGTTAATTACATACTGTATTAAGTGTGACACTAATAGCCTGTCAGTTTGGAGACTGGTTCTTAAAACTGCGGACTCTGGCTGGTGAGTGGCCCGCCCTCTCCTTGCTGTTCTAAGCAATTTTAAGGTCTCCGTTGGCATATTTGACTGGTTTGTTCATCTTTTATTTGTAATTGGTAACTTGTGAGCCAAAATGAAGTCAGCCAACGAACTGTCTCATTGATGTGCATAGCCCTCGATGTTCTAGCCAGTGATTCTCAGAGCAGCTACGGCACAGAAAGTGACGGTCCTGGAGGGGAGGGGCCAGGGCTGGGACGTTTGGGCCCCAGCGTCAGAAGCTCCCTTTCGTCAGTATGGCCCAGCCTGCACTGAGTGGCTTTTTGTTTGTGTTTATTTTCCAGTTTACCCACACTACTTCTACCGATGATTACGCAGCATTTGAATCCAACAAAGACTACATTTTAGAATCCAATGGAATCTTTAATCTGTTAATACTTGTTATATGAACCCTAAGATATTTTATTACAGAGTTTTTAATTAGTGAAAAATTCATGAATACCATAGAGAAAATATTTTAGAATTTAATGTTTCTTATATTTATGTAAACTTATGACTCTTCATTTATATAGTTACTTACTTTTTCATGTATATCCAGGCTATAAATATCCTTTCAAATCATGTTCTTATACCTAATTTTAGTCTTTCAGATGAATGTACTGTAATGCTTGTATGTATAAATCCTATGAATAGAGGGCTTTTGTAAATTATGCATTTATTGTAATTATCATTAATTTTTTAATGATAAACCATGAAAAGGATTTTACTACATTTATAAAATTATGACAGAAGCAATGTGCATTATCCTTTACAGACGCAGCCTAGCTCTACAGCAATCATTCTGAAATAAGCATACCTAATTTCAGGCAATTGTATTTTAATGACTGACCTTAACTATACTTTTTCTAGTAAGAAATGCTTTATTCTGCAGCATGAACAGATTTAAAATAGCTGGTGTTAAGTATCAGCTCCTAATAGAATGTGGACTGAAAAGACTATCACTACACTATGAGAAGCCCCTAGCACTGGTTAGCGCTTTCCTAGCCTCGTCTCTGGATTTGGGGAGCTTGCCTTCAGTGGCTGACAGAGACCGTGAGCTGGGAGCAGTTCTCTCAGCTGGAGAGACTCCGGATGGGGGACCAGCCCAGCCCCTGCGCCCTCTTCCCTGCCTCTGCTCCTTGGGAGCGGGTGGAGAGACACCCATGTAGCTCTCCTTAGGGCCAGCCACCAAGCACCACGCTCTCATTCTGCAAGTCGGTGCACACAGCGGATGAAGGCAGGAGACCCAGAAAGCAGTGCAGTGCAGCTCTAATAAAGGCCTTATTTTTCTTATGTAAATCATCTTTTTACATTTGTTTGTAAACATGTTTAAAGAATGAACCTAGTGGGACACTTTTAGACCTCGATGTTATAGCCATTTTGGATTGTGTAAGTTGCAGATGTGGCTTTTACTTTTTCAATGGCATATTAAAAAGCCAGCAAAGCGTGTCAGACCATGGCGTGGTATTTACTGTGCAGCAGATACAGAGGTGGAGGCAGCCTGTCTTTTCACAGTTGGTTTCTGCTTTTAATTTACTTGTACAATTCATTGTTACTGTTCTGTTTTTCTATTAATCTTTTGTGAACTTCCTGATTATGTAACAAAGTATGTACAGTCTACTTTTGAACTATTTTTATCACAGTATTATTTATTGCTTTCTTTCAATAAAGTACTGAAGCTTTTTCCACTGCCAATGAAGAATACGGAGAATCAGCTCTAATTGCATTGGAACCGACCATAGCTGTTTTGGAAGGCAGTGTCACCATATGGCAATTGTATTATAGAAGTCAAGTGACAGAATAAAGCAGCCAGGAGATAAAGCACAGGTTCAGGGGACCATCCTGCCCGCTTCTCCGGAGGTCCCCAGCCTGCATTACCGCAGGAGACGGGTGCCTGGTGTTAAATGCAAATGTGGGGGCTCACATACACAGTCCGTGGGTAGGGCTCAAAGGCAGAGCCTAGGCCATGGACTGCGCGCATGCACGCGTGTCCCTTAACGCTGTTTCCCAGCTCCGCTTCCTTCCTCAGTGCTGGCTTCACACTCCCATCTGCTCTCCCTGCCTGCTCACGAGGTGGCTCCCAGGCCCGCACCCTTCCACACTGACGGCCTCTGGAAATCAGGAAGCCTGGGTCCCTAATAGCTCACATCCAGTCCTGAGCTGTGAAGCAGCCCAGTGTGGCAGAGGGGAGACGACACGCTGACGGGCTGGGGGAGTCAAGCAGGTCCCACCCATGGAAGTGGGTGAGCTCAGTCCCCTCAGGCTGCAAGGCTGCAAGCTGATGCCCAAGAGGAAAGGCAGACACCAGCAAGTGGCCCTTCTCCTCGTCCCACCTCAGTGTGGCCACTGAGCCCAGGATTCGCAGAGCCCACGGCCAACACCACCCCACCTGGAGCGGGCATCAGCGGCCACCTCCGACGTCACCTGGGTCTCTGTTTCCTCATTCTGTCTCCGCGGCCGACACCTCCTCTGAGTGGCACGTGCTGTCACGTGGGTCAGTGTCCTGGGACGTTTCTCCTGGGCAGCCATCAGGGGTGTTCTGTGCTTGCCTGTTTAGAGCCTGTGTTTGCTGATCTTCCCACTTAACGTAGGGAAAGCCTTGTTTTCTGTACTTCCTCGTTCTTGAGGTTCACTGAAGTGTGAGGTTTACAACATAATGTAGTGCCTCCCTGCTGTTTGTCATCTAATAGTCCTTTTTGGCTGAACAAAGCCAAAGGCATGCCTCAAGTATCTTAAAACTTCCAGAAAAAAAGAGATTGGGCCGGGCGTGGTGGCTCACGTCTGTAATCCAGCACTTTGGGAGGCCAAGGCGGGCGGATCACGAGGTCAAGAGATCGAGACCATCCTGGCAAACATGGTGAAACCCTGTCTCTATTAAAAATACAAAAATTGCCGGGCGCGGTGGCTCAAGCCTGTAATCCCAGCACTTTGGGAGGCCGAGACGGGTGGATCACGAGGTCAGGAGATCGAGACCATCCTGGCTAACACAGTGAAACCCCGTCTCTACTAAAAAATACAAAAAACTAGCCGGGTGAGGTGGCGGGCGCCTGTAGTCCCAGCTACTCGGGAGGCTGAGGCAGGAGAATGGCGTAAACCCGGGAGGCGGAGCTTGCAGTGAGCAGAGATCCGGCCACTGCACTCCAGCCTGGGCGACAGAGCGAGACTCCGTCTCAAAAAAAAAAAAAAAAAATACAAAAATTAGCTGGGCATGGTGGTGCACGCCTGTAGTCCCAGCTACTTGGGAGGCTGAGGCAGGAGAAACGTTTAGACCCAGGAGGTAGAGGCTACAGTGAGCTGAGCTCATGCCACTGCACTCCAGCCTGGCAACACAGCGAGACTCCATCTCAAAAAAAAAAAAAAAAAAAAAAAGACTGGGGGCAGTGGCTCATGTCTGTAATCCCAGCACTTTGGGAGGCCGAGCTGGGAAGATCAGTTGAGGCCAGGAGTTCAAGACCAGCCTGGGCAACATAGTGAGACCCCCCCCCTTCTCCACAAAGAGGAAAAAAAAAGGTGAAGACATTTTAAAATAATCAAATGACAGTTGGGCTGCAAATCGATTTGATGTCTAGGACTGTTAATCTTCACACTCCAGTGTGCGAAGCATTACCTGGCAAAAGATACAGTTGTGGGGATCCCCTCTGCATTCAAAGCGATTGAGCACTCATTCATTCACTCATTATCTACTCTGTACCGGGCTCTTTTTCAGTGCTGGAGAGACCATGGTAAGACAAAACTATTTCACCCTTCTAGGAAAAAGAAACATTTCAAGTCCTGTACATCCAGGGGAGAGCCCAGGAGTACGAGTTGCACCATGACATTGGTGTGGAGGGAGGGAGAAGTCCTCTGGGGAGCTCTGCATCACACACATCAAACGCTGAGAACCGTTTCACGTTCACGCTACGTATTTACTGTCTCCTATGAATAAAACCCCAGACAGGGTTTCAGAGAACACCAATGCAAATGGACCCGTATTAGGTAATATGCCACCTTTCTTCATGTGACCTGTCATGCACCAGCTCCTTGTGATTTATTTATTTATTTTTTGAGATGGAGTTTCACTCTTGTTGCCCAGACCAGAGTGCAGTGACACAATCTCGGCTCACTGCAACCTCTGCCTCCCGGGTTCAAGTGATTCTCCTGCCTCAGCCTCCCGAGTCACTGAGATGACAGGTGCACGCCACCACACCCGGCTACTTTTTGTTATTTTAGTAGAGACGGGGTTTCACCATGTTGGCCAGGCTGGTCTCGAACTCCTGACCTGAGGTGATCCACTCACCTCGGCCTCCCAAAGTGTTGGGATTACAGGCGTGAGCCACCATGCCCGGTTGTGAATATTTTAAATAGGTCTTGCCAGTCGACCTCAGAAGCAGCCAACGGAGTACAGTTTTTCACTCCTGATGAAGGGCGGTCGATAAGCATGACTCTCTGCCTTACACTACTCAGTTCTCATCTTCAAATAGGCCAAAACATGCTCATTGAACAAAAGCAATATAACTTAGGAATGGGGGTATTACAGAAACTGTAAGTCTTGAGGGCGTTGAATCACCAATTCTCCAACACCCTATTTTCAAGTTTTTTGTTATAATCAAAGTAATACATGCATATCATTTAAAGTAAAAAGCCGGGCGCAGTGGCTCACGCCTGTGATCCCAGAACTTTAGGAGGCTGAGGCGGGTGGATCACCTGAGGTCAGGAGGTCAAGACCAGCCTGGCCAACATAGTGAAACCTCATCTCTACTAAAAATACAAAAATTTAGCTGGGTGTGGCGGCACATGCCTGTAATCCCAGCTACTAGGGAGGCTGAGGCAGGAGAATCGCTTGAACCCAAGAGGCAGAGGTTGCAGTGAGCTGAGATTGCACCATTGCACTCCAGCCTGGGCAACAAGAGCGAAAATCCGTCTCAAAAAAAATAAAATCAAAAAAGAACAAAAGCAGCAGATCTTGCCCTTGTCCTTCCTCTCTTCCTTCCCACTCCCTAGACCATGGGGAATGGATTTAGCTATTCCTTCTATTTGCTTTCTTACTCCCAAATACTACGCGCCCAGCGTGGCCTCCTGCTTCCTCCATTTTGGGCCCTGTCTAGTGGCTTCGCATTGTGGCTGATGAGAATTTTGAGTACCTGGCACCTCCCGTCCCCTCTCCCAGCCTCCCAGCCTCCCAGCTGAGGTTAAGTCAAGTTGTTGGGGTCAAATCCATGTTCTGTTTTCATTATTGTGACTATATTATTTATTGGTGAGTCAAGTGGGATACTTCGATTATAACACGGGGCACATGGTAGGCCTACGTTCCCCAGTATCCACAGATGAACTAACACGATGTCTGGGGTTTGCTTTACAATAATCTTAGGGGAGGGAGGGATCTGCTTATGAATTGAACAACACTGACCAAGTGGACTGATGATTCTTGAAAGTGGGTGGGGCATTCATGACAGTTTTATTAATATACCTTCACATTTGTGTGAGATTTTCCATAATAAAATTTTTGCTGGGTGCAGTGGCTCACACCTGTAATCCCAACACTTTAAGGCCGAGCCTGTAGGATTTCTTGAGGCCAGGAGTTCGAGACCAGCCTGGGCAACAAAGGCTCTGCCTCTAAAGTAAATTTAAAAATTAGCAGGGTGTGGTGGCACATGCCTGTGCTTCCCGCTATTCTGGAGGCTGAGGTGGGAGGACCACTTGCACTTGGGAGGTCAAGGCTGTAGCGAGTTATGATTGTGCCACTGTACTACAGACTGGGCAACACAGCAAGACCCTTCTCAAAAGAAAAAATCCAAAAAACAAGTTTTAATAGTGGTCTCAGGCAGACCCTCTATGTGATAAACTCTTCATCTTTGGATGTTTGAGAATACTGCTGCTTACCCCTTCACTTTGTTACGGTAATTCTGCCCAGTTTCAAACCCTGACTGTAGCCCACAGCTGAAATATTTTATATCACAACCCAGCACGCACACACTATATTTCATCAATTCTGCTGTGAACATTTTTTCATATTTTGGTATCTTAAATTACGATGTGTCTTATAAGCAATGATACTGAAGGAAATCAAGAGATTTTACTCCAGGCCAGGCACGGTGGCTCACGCCTGTAATCCCAGCACTTTGGGAGGCCAAGGTGGGCGGATTGCTTGAGCTCATTAGTTCGAGACCAGCCTGGGCAACATGGCAAAACCCCGTCTCTACAAACAGTACAAAAGTTAGCCGGGTGTGGTGGGGTGTGCCTGCAGCCACAGCTGCTCAGGAGGCTGAGGTGGAAAGACGGCTTGAGCCTGGGAGGTAGAGGTTGCAGTGAGCTGTGTGATCGCACTGCTGCGCTCCAGCCTGGGCAACAGAGCAGAGCCAGACTCTGTCTCGACCACAACAGAAACATTTACCCCAAACTGTACTTTTGACATTTTTTTGAAATGGCTGTTATAGGGCCAACAGATGAAGGGTCCCTGCAAAGCTGTCCATTGTCAGAGCAATTTGCATCTGTGGAGAATGTCCATTACTGCACCCAGGCCCGAGAGATTAACTGAAATAACACCTTGAAAGGTCTGAAGAGAGCCATTTACCATCTCTGACAACTTCTACTTGTGAGGTTTCATCTACCTAATAAGAACCCCGTTTGCGAGCCAGACCTCTTCCTCCCGTCTTCCCAGAACCTCGTTTGCCAGGATCCAAGTCCTCATTCATTCTGTGGCCTCAAGACCTGACAGTGGTGTCCAAGGAGAGAATACAGTCGTGGGTTCTTAGTTTCCTTCTAGTTGGCCCAGTCCCTCTTTTCTCCTTATCACTAGAGACAGAAACTCAAAACCATGGCGTTGGGCTGCTAAAAGCCTAAAACAGAACAACAAAATGAGGCAGGTTGGACAAGCCTGGATAAGCTCCTGTACCTCCCTGGGTGGCTGCGCCTCTATTCTGAAGGCTCCTGTGTGTACACGGTAAATACACGCGTGTGCCTTTTCTCTGATTAGCCAATCTTCCTCATGCCAGGGATTTTTCAGCAAACCTTTAGGAGGCCAAGGGCCTTGGCTCCCACAACATCTTACAGTTGATGCAACACATACAGGATGTGACAAGACATTGAAGATAGGCTGCAAATTCTCTGCTCCTCCTCCCAGTGAAAGGTAAGAGTCTAACTCCCCTCCCTTAAACCTGGGCTGGCCTTAGTGACTTGTTTGACCAAAAGAATGCAGCAGACATAACTTTAAGACCTGGAGCGAGGACACAGGACAATCTCCAGCTTCCATCTGGGTTCTGTGGTACTCTTGTTGTGAAAGAAACAAGCCACCAAGTAAGAAGTCATTACTCCAAGACCACCCCGCTGTAAGGAGGCCCAAGCTAGCCACGTGGAAAGACTGGAGAGAGCTGTCTGGTGTCTGTCCCCAGCCGCTCCCGCCATCCTATATTCTAAGTGCCAGCCATACACATAGAGGCGGGGTTTCACCATGTGGGCCAGGCTGGTCTGGAACTCCTGACTTCATGATCAACCCCCCCTCAGCCTCCCAAAGTGCTGGGATTACAGGTGTGAGCCGCCGCGCCCGGCCGTGGCTGGCTTCTTTACCGCAAGCTGTTTTATCAGCAAGGTGTTTCTGACCTGTATTTTGTGCTGACCTCCCACGTCATCCTGTGACTTAGAATGCCTTAATCATCTGGCAATGCGGCCCAGTAGGTTTCAGCCTCATTTTACCCAGCTCCTATTCCAAATGGAGTTGCTCTGGTTCACACGCCTCTGACAATTACACAGCCATTGATACTGTATGTAAACCAAAAGGAAGACTCTAAGCACCCCCAACCAACTGAATAGACCCTTTCCCCTTGGCCAAGAGGATTCCAAAGAAACCTGAAAAAGTGGCCGGGCACGGTGGCTCACGCCTGTAATCCCAGCACTTTGGGAGGCCAAGGTGGGCGGATCACAAGGTCAGGAGATCAAGACCTGCCTGGCTAACATGGCAAAACCCAGTCTCTACTAAAAATACAAAAAATTATCCGGGCGTGGTGGTGGGCACCTGTAGTCCCAGCTACTCGGGAGGCTGAGGCAGAGAATCGCTTGAACCCAGGAGGCGGAGGTTGCAGTGAGCCGGGATCGTACCACTACACCCCAGCCTGGGCGACAGAATGAGACTCCGTCTCAAAAAAAAAAAAAAAAAAAAAAAAAAAAACCTGAACAACTAGTTCAGACCATGACGGGAAGTGGGAGGTCGGAGGTGCCTAATTATACCCTCTTCCCTTTGGAGTTCAGGCACAGATGATCAGCATTAACATTACAACAAAGATCTTAAGAGTGACAAAACAGACTCTTTGTACCAATACGCTACCAAATTCCAACCTGATTCTAGGATAGCATCACATGCCAGCAAACCCTGAAAGAAATCCAAGTATTTTACCCCAAATAGATTTCTTTGACACATTGTGAAATGGCTCTGCAAAGCTCTTTTAGGGGAAATTTACATTCTGTACAACCTACACTCTGCCGCCCAGGCTGCAGTGCGACCCCCAGCCTTTTCGGCACCAGGGACTGGTTTTGTGGAAGACAGTTTTTCCACGGACAGTGTGGGGTGGTTTCGAGATGAAACTGTTCCATCTCCGATCATCAGGCATTAGATTCTCAAAAGTACACAACCTAGGTTCCTCGCATGTGCAGTTCACAGTAGGGTGTGTACTCCTATGAGAATCTAATGGCATCACAGGTCTGACAGGAGGCAGAGCTCAGGTGGTAATGCTCCCTCACTGGCCACTCGCCTTCTGCTGTGGGGCCTGGTTCCTAACAGGCCACAGTCCGGTACTGGTACCATGGCCCAGGGGTTGGGGACCTCTGTTGTAGAGAATTCCCTTTTCCTTTCCAGGTCTTTTTCTGATCCTGAAGAGATGAGCTGAGAGCACCTTTGAAAGGTCTGAATAGGAAACATTTGCAATCTATTGCCTATAAAGGTGGTCAACTATGAGACTTTATCTACACAGTAAGAACCTTGGTCTCCACAACCCCTTATCTTAACCCAGACACTCCTTTCTACCACTGTCAGGTCTTTAGATAATAACACATTCAACCAACTGCCAATTAGAAAATCTGAGTCCACCTATGCCCTGTAAGCCCCTGCTTTGAGCTGTCCCACCTTTCCAGAGGGAACCAATGTATACGTCACATGTACTGATTGATGTCTTACGTCTCCTTAAAACATATAAACCAAGCTGTAACCCAACCACCTTGGGTCCATGTTCTCAGGACCTCCTGAGGCTGTGTCATGGATCATGGCCCTCACACTTAGCTCAGAATAAATCTCTTCAAATACTTTACAGAGTTTGGCATTTATTTTTATTTTGTCAATATGTATATGAAATATACCCTTAAGTGCTGGCCGTAGTGGCTCACGCCTGTAATCCCAGCACTTTGGGAGGCTGAGGCAGGGGGATCACGAGATCAGGAGATCGAGACCATCCTGGCTAACACGGTGAAACCCCATTTCTACTAAAAATACAAAAAATTAGCCAGGCACGGTGGCAGGCGCCTGTAGTCCCAGCTACTCGGGAGGCTGAGGCAGGAGAATGGCGTGAACCCAGGAGGCGGAGCTTGCAGTGAGCAGAGATCGTGCCACTGCATTCCAGCCTGAGCGACAGAGAAAGACTCCCTCTCAAAAAAAAAAAAAAAAAAAAAAAAAAAAATATATATATATATATATATATATATACACCCTTCTGTTTTCTACTGTCTAATATTTTCTACGCTGTCCCCGACTCCCACACCATGATGGTCTGCTATATTGTTTTACCTGTTGCTGTGTAAAAACCCACCCCAAAATGTTATGGTAAAAAGCAACCAAGATTTATTGCTGCTTTTGATTCAGTGGGTTGGCAATCTGGGTAACATTTTTCCTTTTTTTTTTTTTTTTTTTTTGAGACCGTTTCACTATTGTCACCCAGGCTGGAGTGCAATGGTGATCTCGGCTCACTGCAACCTCTGCCTCCCGGGTCCAAGTGATTCTCCTGCCTCAGTCTCCCATGGAGCTGGGATGACAGGTGGCCGCCACCACACCCAGCTAATTTTTGTATTTTTAGTAGAGATGGGGTTTCATCATGTTGCCCAGGCTGGTCTCAAACTCCTAACCTCAGGTGATCTTCCCACCTCGGCCTCCCAAAGTGCTGGGATTACAGGCGTCAGCCACAGCGCCCAGCCCCACTCCCCTTTTTTTAAAGTCCGAGTCATTCTGTCACCGAAGCTGGAGTGTACTGGCATGATTATAGCTCACTGTACCCTTGAACTCCTAACAGCTGGGCTCAAGGGATCCTCCCGCCTCAGCCTTCTGAGTAGCAGGGACTACAGGCATGAGCCACATGGCCTGGTTCTAAACATACATATCTTAAAATCATACTCATGTTCTATAATATAAAATTCAAGTTTGGTAATTCACGTTCCCATTGTTCACAGTATTAGCTTTCCTATTTATATTTTGAGGCCGGGTCTCCGGCTGTCACTCACACTGGAGTGCAGTGGCGAAATCATGGTTCACTGCAGCCTTGACCTCCTGGGCTCAGCTGATCCTCTTGCCTCAGTCTTCCAAGTAGCTGGGACTATAGGCACAGGCCACTACACCTGGCTAATTTTTTAAAGTTTTGTAGACACAGGGTCTCACTATGTTGCCCAGGCTGGTCTTGAACTCCTGAGCTCAAGCAATCCACCTGCCTTGGCCTCCCAAGGTGCTGGATTACAGGCATGCGTCACTGTGCTTGGCCTTTGGCTTTCTTATTGAGTATTTATTTTTACAATCCCTTTGGAACTTACATTCTACGTTCATTTTAAGTAGGAAATGTTTCATTTTTTCTCTTCCTCACTGTGTGTGATGCTGCCTGTCTCCCCGTTCTGCAGTTGCCTTAACCTCTCTGTACTAGGGTGGGCTAAATATCTGGAACAAATGGACTCCAAACTCAGTATCTTAAACACAACAGGATTTTCTTTTGCTTTCATGTAACAGGCCAGGGTGCATGTCCAGGTCAGGCAGAGGAGGAGAAAGGGATAGAAAGGAAGATCTGTTCCATGCAGTCTTACAGGGACGCAGGCTGCTGGGCTCTGCCATCCTCAGCACAGGGCTTCCGAGGTTGCACCTGTCACCTGTGGTAGGCTGAATAATGGCCTCTAAATATGTCTGCATCCTAATCGTCAGAACATGTGAATGTTGCTTTACATGGCAAAAAGGAGTTAGCAGATGTGATGACATTAAGGACCTTGAGATGGGAGGATGATCCTGGATATTCCGGGTGGGTCTGAAATGGCATCCCAAGTGTTCTTGTAATAGGGAGGCAAAGAGACATATCCGTACAGAGAGAAAACAGGTGTGAAGATGAGTGCGTGGGTCTGAGGGATGCGAGAAGCTAGAAAGGCCACAGATGGTTTCTCCCCTAGAGTCTCCAAACGGAATGAGCTCCTGCTGACACCTTGACTTTAGCCCATGACACTGAATTCAGACTCTGGCTTCCAGAGCTGAAGAGCATATGTTTGCATTGTTCTGAGGCACTGAGTCTGTCATAAAGTGTAGCAGCAGCCTAGGAAGCTGGTCCACGGTAGGAGGCAGCCCCGGGGAGGTATGATGGTCCGGGCTCAGAAGCCATGCATGTCACTTCCCCTCACATTCCATGGGTGAGAACCTGGCCACGTGGCAGCTCCCAACTCCAAGAGAAGCTGGGGAATGTAGCAGAGCTGGACACCCACATGTCCACTTAGTACCAAGGAGGGCGGGGGCACTGGGTGGACAGCTACGTCTCTGTCACGTGTGTTGAGTCCTACAGACCTGCGTGGTGGTGCAAATGCCCCAGATCCCATCTGCACCCTAAGTTACAGACTGGTTTGCTCAGGTCCTGGCCATAAGGCTGTCTTGATATCCCTCTTTGGCTGCATGGGTTTTTAACATTTTTCTTTTTATTTTTTTAAGACAAGGTCACACTGTGTTGCCCTAGCTGGTCTTGCACTCCCGGGCTCTAGTGATTCCTCCCACCTTGGCCTTCCCAAGTAGCTGGGACCACTGGCGTGCCCTGGCTGCGTGCTTCTTCTACAAGCATGGGTGACCAGGCCCAGCAGGTTTGCAGTTGCAGGCCCACTCAGCACTCTGCATTCCTCTTCATTTCTGGCTCACAGACATATCACCTTTTTTTTTTTTTTTTTTTTATGGAGTCCCGCTCTGTCTCCCAGGCTGCAGTGCAATGGCGCGATCTCAGCTCACTGCAACCTTCACCTCCTGGGTTTGAGCGATTCTCCTGCCTCAGCCTCCCAGGTAGCTGGGATTACAGGCGCCTGCCACCATGCCTGGCTAATTTTTGTATATTTATTAGAGATGGGGTTTTACCAGGTTGGCCAGGATGGTCTCGGACTCCTGACCTCAAGTGATCCACCTGCCTCGGCCTCCCAAAGTGCTGGGATTATAGGCGTGAGCCACCACGCCTGCACCAGTTTTGTTTTTGTTTTTGTTTGTTTGTTTGAATTTTAGGAGAGACGGAGCTTCACCATGCTGGCCAGGCTGGTCTCAGATTGCTAACCTCAAGTGATCCGCCTGCCTTGGCCTCCCAAAGTGCCAGGATTATAGGCATGAGCTACCGTGCCTGGCCTCCACCTATTTTTGAGCACAGCTATACTCATTGCTTTGCAAATTTTACACTGTATGTGTAATTCCTCTGCGGCCAGCCTCAGTCTCTGCCACACATTGTCCCGCAGAGCACAATGGGCATGTGGAAGAGGGCGCTGCCCCTTTCTCCCTGGGAGCCACTCTGAAGCAGCCCGCTCTTCACCGGCAGCAGACTGGTCTTTCTAAGCCAGGAACACTGCCCTCCTGCTGAAAAGTCTGCAGTGAGCTTTGGCTTTCCTTCTCTGTCAAAGGGAAGCAATGATATCCACCTCACTGGCAGAAAGGAGACTCATGGCTGCTCAGGCTGGGGGACAGAGGATGAAGGGGGACTGGCTGCTCAGGCTGATGGACAGGGGACGAAAGGGGACTGGCAGTTGATGAGTAGGGTTTTTTTCTGGGGGAGGGTAAATGTTCTAAAATTAGGCTATGGTGACGGTTGTACAACCCTGTGAATATGCTACAAAAAACCCCAAAATACTGACTGTTTGTACTGAATTGTATGTGAATTATATGTCAATAAAGCTGGTCTTACAACAATGATTTCCAGCTTGTAAAGCTGTTTTGAGGAAAAAATGGAATACCCTGCCTGAAAAATCTCATCGTGGCAGCCCTTCGAACGTGAGGCCTCTGCTTCTGGGTACGCCTGCCCCGTTTATGCCCTGTTTGGCCTCCAATACCCACATTTGTTACGCTCAGTCAAGATGCCTCCTTTTGGAGCCCTCTCCAAGGCCCTTTCAATCATCTGCCTTTCAAATCTGGATTGCCTGTGAGGAAGGCTGAGTTGTGATTTTTTTTGCCTTCGTGGTCCCCTTCGTCCATGAAAAACAGTAAAAATTATGTTTTATAATCATGTTACTGTAAGGAAAAATATATTGCTATATATATATACTTTTTTTTTTTTTTTTTTGAGACGGAGTCTCACTCTCTCATCCAGGCTGGAGTGTAGTGGCACGATCGTGGCTCACTGCAAACTCCGCCTCCCAGGTTCAAGTGATTCTTCCGCCTCAGCCTCCCAAGTAGCTGGGATTACAGGCACCCGCCATCACGCCCGGCTACTTTTTGTACTTTAATTGTAGAGACAGGGGTTCACCATGTTGGCCAGGCTGGTCTCGAACTCCTGACCGCAGGTGATCCGCCTGCCTTGGCCTCCCACAGTGCTGGGACTACAGGCGTGAGCCACCATACTCAGCCACTATATTTTCTTTAAATGTTTTCTTGAATAAAACGCATTTTCTTCAACCTAAAAGTTCATTTTTCCAATTTTAATAGAAATAAGAACATTTCTGTGGGAGCCCAAAGATATGTCCACAGCCTAATCCTCAGTACCTGTGACTATGACCTCTTATGGCAAAGGGTGTGATGCAGTGAGGGCCTTGACAGGAGGGGTTTGTGCTGGATCAATGCAGTCACAGGGCCCCCTCTGAGATGGACACCACCGGCTATGCCTGCTTTTTTGACTATGATTTCATACCTCTGTAGAGGTAGAAATTAACCTTTAAAAAATAGGCAGCAATGTGGCCTGGCACTGTGGTGGCTCACACATGTAATCCCAGTGCAGGAGGGCAACTTGAGCGCAGGAGATCAGCATTAGCAACAGAGCAGGACCCAGTATCTACAAAAATATTACAAAATTAGAGGCCGGGCGCGGTGGCTCACACCTGTAATCCCAGCACTTTGGGAGGCCGAGGTGGGAGGATCACCTGAGGTCAGGAGTTCGAGACCAGCCTGACCAACATGGAGAAACCTCATCTCTACTAAAAATACAAAATTAGCCAGGCGTGGTGGCACATGCCTGTAATCCCAGCTACTCGGGAGGCTGAGGCAGGAGAATCACTTGAGCCCAAGAGGCGGAGGCTGCGGTGAGCCGAGACGGTGCCATTGCACTCCAGCCTGGGCAACAAGAGGGAAACTCCATCAACAAGAGGGAAACTCCGTCTCAACAACAACAAAATTAGCCAAGTGTGGTGGCATGTGCCTGTAGTTCCAGCTACAGCTACTTGGGAGGCTAAGGTGGGAGGAACACTTGAGCCCAGGAGGTCGAAGTTGCAGTGAGCCTTGATTGCACCACTGCACTCCAGCCCCTGTTTCTAAAAATTAAACAAACAAACAAACAAAAAACAGTCAGCAACGTAAAAAAAAAAATTTTTTTTCAGAGATGTGGTCTATATTGCCCAGGCTGGTCTTGAACTCCTGGGCTCAAGCAATCCTCTGGCCTTGCCTCTCAAAGTGCTGGGATGACAAGCCTGGCCAACAATCCTTGTCCACAGAAAATGCAAATTAAGTGTGTCCAGTTAAATGCAATTGACCATTGCACTAGAGATAGATCAGTTTTTGCAAATTCATTTCAGCATTCTTTTATTTGTTTTTTGTTTGTTTTTGTTTTTGTTTTTTTTTGACACGGTCTCTGTTGCCTGTGCTGGAGTGGTCCTTTTGCCTTAGCCTCCACCACAGGTACACGCCACCATACCTGGCTAATTTTTGTCTTAAAAAAAATGTTTTTTTGGTAGAGACAGGGTCTTGCCATGCTGCCCAGGCTGGTCTCAAACTCCTGACCTCCAGCAATCCTCCTGCCTTGGCCTCTCAAAGTGTTGGGATTACAGGCATGAGCCCTTCCATCTGGCCAAAATCTTTAAACAACTTGTAACAACTATGACGTATTCATTACTGAGTTAAATAAAATATTGGACGTGTTTATTTTATACGTGTATGAAAGTCATGATTTTACCTTTAAAAAATGATCAACACCTGACATTTCCTTCCGCCACCCGCACTCCCAGTGCATCTTCACATCTGACAGTTTAGCTTTCTAAATGCCTCTTGCATCTATCCACTTCTCCCCATCTTACCTGCCACCAGTGGTCTGCCTGAATTGGCAACATTAGGCTCTACCTGGCCCTTCTCCCATCCATTCTCCACACAGCAGCCAGAGTGATCTCATTACAATTCAAACTTCATGATGTCTTATTTATTTAGCGATGGCAGGAGGCCGGCGGGGAGGGTCTCACTATGCTGACCAGGCTGGTCTCGAACTCCTGGCCTCAGGCGATCCTCCCATGTTAGCCTCCCAAAGGGCTAGGATTACAGGCGTGGGCCACTGCGCCTGGCCCAAACTTCATGATGTCTCTTATCTGCTTAACTTCCTCCAAGGACTTCCCATGTCTCCCAGAATAAAGACCGAGGTCCTCGCTGTGCTCTTTCGGCCTCTGCATGACCTGGCCCCTCTCACACCACAGCTCCGCTGCACCACCAGCCCTCTGCCATGCTGAGCTGAGCCTCCTTCAGTTCCCCTGCTGCAAGACCTTTCCTGCCTGGGGCCTCTGAACCTCCTGTTGGCTGGCCTGGAAAATTCTTCCCTCCTTACCTTGTTTATTCCTATGGGGCCTTCACATCTTGGCTAACATGTGAATCGCCCAAAGAAACCTCTGGTCTCCCAGGGGTTCAGGTCCTACCGTCTCTCCAGTACGATGTCATGAAACTCTCACTTCTTCTTGGCATTTATCTCATTTCCCAGGTGAGTACCCATGTGGTTTAATGCTTGACTCACCTTCTAGGCTGCTAGGTCCCTGTGGCCGGGGCTCGCGTCGCTGGCACGCATGTGGCCCTTTCTGGAGGGGTGCATGGTGAGCGGACGAGGACGGCTCGGTGCGCGCGAAGAGAAGATGGAGAGATGAAGAGGCTCCCAGCTCCCGGGCTCAAGGCATGCGCATCGCCTGGGCTGGCTTCCTTCCCTCGGCCCCGGGAAGCGCCGCGGATCCTGAGACCCCGCCGTGGGCTGTGTGCTTCTCAGCGCCCCTCGTCTGCGCGCGCAACGCTACTTTCGAGCGCGCTCTGCAAACTCGTCACAGACCGGGCTAGCGTTTCGCCAGCTGCTGGCAGACCCCCGGGGCTCTTGGGGGCCGGGACGTAGGAGGGGGAGGGGGAGGGGGAGGGGGAGGGACCGCGCGGGGACCCGGATGTGGCCCCGCCCCCGCCCGCGGAACCGGAAGTAGAGCCTGGCGCCTGGGAGCGGCGGGCGCGGCGGGATCCAGGGCCGACCCGGGCCGGACTGACCCCAGGCGGCGGTGAGCGAGCGCGACGTCCGCGCGGGATGCAGGCCCGGCTCTGCTTCTTCCCTCCTGTGGCGTCGCCGGGCCGCGAAAGGGGAAGGAAGCGGCGGCCGCAGCGGTCTCACCGCTCTTCCGCTCGCGGTTTCGGGGCAGAGTGGCGAGGCTTTCCCGGCCTGGGGCGGGGCCGGTCGAGGGCCGGGGGTCCGCGAGGGCCACGAGGACGGGTCAGGGCCTCAGGGGGCAAAGGGGCACGGAAGGCTCGGGGCTGGGGTCCGCGGAGGAAGGTTGGAGAGGGGCCAAATGTGGGGGTCTCAGCTCTGAGGGGAGGCTCCCTGGACCCTGGAGGGCCCCAGGACCGGAGACGAGCCAGGGTGGGAGGGGTCGTGGGTCCGAGGGAATAGGAGAGGGGGGTGGGCTCCGAGGGGGAAGGGATTGGGGCCCGAGGGGGAGGGGCTGGGCCTGTGGGGTTCGGAGGTCCGAGCGGCGGGGGCCGGGGTTGGAGGAGCCGTGGAAGGTGGGTGTGGGGGGTCTCAAGGAAAGGGCGAGGGGTTTTAGAAGGAGGGGTCCGGGCGCAGAGGGAAAGGGATGAGGTCCGAGGGGAGGGGATTGGGGTCTGACGGGAAGGGGTCCAGGCGCAGGACTACAGGGATGGGGTCCGAGGGAAGGGAATTGGGGCTCGAGGGGAAAGGGTCGGGGCGCAGAGAAAAGGGATAGGGTCCGAGGGGAGGGGATTGGGGCTCCAAGGGGAGGGATCCGTGTGCAGGGGAAAGATGGGGTCCGCAGGGTCAAGGCGCCTGGGGTCCACGGCTTTGAGGGGCTCGCTGTGGGACGTGGGACGTGGCGGAGCAGCTGGAGATCTACCTGGCCTGTGCCTGAGCGAAGGTTTTGCAATCAGGTCAATGGAGGCAGCGAGGCGCGGCTGCAGCTAGTCGTGAGGCTCTAAATTTGGAACCGTCCCTCCTTCGGGGTGTGTTTAAAAATCACCGGAACGGTGCTTTGGGGCTTTCTGTTACGTTTCCATCACCTGCGTAGTCTAACGGATGCCTGATCCCCGGCGCTGGAAGGCCTCGGGTGAGAAGGGACAGAGCTTCCTCCCACTGGAATCTGTGGGCGTGTCGGCCCTTTGGGGAGGAATTCATTTCCTGCGGAAGGAAGCTCCGGAGGCATCCGATGAGCGCTCCCTGCAATCCCATGCGCTCCCTTTGGGTTCAGTGTTGACTTAGCTGCACAGGCTCTATGGGGGGACTTCACCCACTAGGTCATTAAGGCATGATCCAGCCCTCAAGCCCGGCCGGGCCCAAGGCTGTGGTGCAGGAGGGGCTGGCCGCCTGCCCCTGTCTCCATTCCCGTGTTTGACCGTGTGGGTGAGTCACCGGCTCCAGGGCACTGAGTCAGTCCTATTTCTCCTCTGGTTAGAGAAGTATTCGCCAGATACTCAAGGAACAAGGAAGAGTCTTTTAAGTGGGACTCTATAAAAAGTTGGGGAGGCAGGGTTGTTTTGATATTAGGTCCCCTAGAACTGGAAGCTAACCCTCTGCTAAATCTTACTGAAAAGAAATTTCTTTTGGCCTGGGGCGGGGGTGCGTTGCCTCACACCTGTAATCGCTGCACTTTGGGAGACCAAAGTGAGAGGATCGTTTGAGGCCAGGAGTTCCAGACTAGCCTGGGTAACATAGGGAGACCTTGTGTCTACAAAAAAAAAGAAGAAAGAAAAAAAGAAATTCGCTGTGCATGCTGGCGTGCACCTGTTGTCCCAGTACTCGGAGCGCTGAGGCAAAGGATCTCAAGCCCAGGAGTTGAAGGCTGCAGTGAGACGATCGCACCAGTGTACTCCAGCCTGGGTGACAGAGCGAGACCCTGTCCCCAGGCTGGAGTGCAGCAGCTCTTCACAGGTGCCATCTAGCACACTGCAACCTTGAACTGCTGGCCTTAAGTAATCCTGCCACCTCAACCTCCCAAGTAGCTGGGACTGCAGGCCCAGCTAAAGCTGACTTTTAATTGTAGCATTTTGATGGACCTGTTTTTAAAACACTTTTAAAATGACAGTGCACATAATTGGCAATTCAGATATTCAGTCTGTGCCATGCAGTAGGTGCTCTGAAAAAGGTGTCCTGAGAATGTGAATTGCTGTGAGCGCTGGTTGCTGCCTTGTGTTGCAGTATTCCCATGGCCTGGGCCAGCCAAGAGCAGGGGACTGTGCTCCAGGAGCAGGCTTGGCTTTCCCTGTGGCCCAAGCCCACCCCATCTGCTCACACACTGCTTTGAGTGAACAGAGTAAATGTTGGGGGCAGGGTTTCCCTTGAGTAAGTGTGGTGTAGGAAGTGTGCCTGTGATGGCGATTTTGGCTAAGCAGATGTCTGTTTCCTTTCTCCTCCTGCTCTGCCATAGATGCTGAGGCTAATGGAAAGTTGATGCTAGACGGACGTTTCTGTCCTGTCATTTAAAACATTCTTCGGCCGGGCTCAGTGGCTCACACCTGTAATCTCAGCACTTTGGGAGGCCAAGGGCAGGTGGATTGCTTGAGCCCAGGAGTTTCGAGATCAGCCTAGGCAACATGGAGAAACCCCGTCTCTATTAAAAATAGAAAAATTGGCCGGGCGTGGTGGCTCACACCTGTAATCCCAGCACTTTGGGAGGCTGAGGTGGGCAGATCATGAGGTCAGGAGATCGAGACCATCCTGGCTAACAGTGAAACCCCGTCTCTACTAAAAAAAATACGAAAAATTAGCCGGGTGTGGTGACGGGCGCCTGTAGTCCCAGCTACTCAGGAGGTTGAAGCAGGAGAATCGCTTGAACCCAGGAGGTGGAGGTTGCAGTGAGCCAAGATCACGCTATTGCACTCTAGCCTGGGCAAAAGAGTGAGACTCCGTCTCAAAGAAAAAAAAAAAAAAAGAAAAGAAAAATTAGCTGGGTGTGGTGGTGCATTCCTATAGTCTCAGCTACTCGGGAGGCTGAAGTGGGAGGATCGCCTGAGCCTGGGATACAGAGGTTGCAGTGAGCTGAGATTGTGCCCCTGCACTCTAGCCTGGGGCACAGTGCAAGACCCTGACTCAAAAAAAAAAAAAAAAAAAAAGGCTGGTGGGGGGCGGTTAGGCGTGGTGGCTCATACCTGTAATCCTAGCACTTTGAGAGACTGAGGCTGGCAAATCACTTGAGGCCAAGAGTTGGAGATCAGCCTGTACCAACATAATGAAACTCCATCTCTACTAAAAACATAAAAAATTAGCTGGGTGTGGTGGTGCATGCCTGTAATCCCAGCTACTCGGGAAGCTGAGGCAAGAAAATCACTTGAACCTGGAAGACAGAGGTTGCAGTGAGCCAAGATGGCACCATTGCATTCCAGCCTGGGCAACAGAGCAAGACTCTGAAAAAAAAAAATTCTTGTATAGAGGAATTTTTCACTCTGTCTAGACAGCAAGATTACTTCACGTTTGTGCAATCTGATTTGTACACTGACATTTGCAAGGAAGGTTTAATGTTGAGGTTGGACAGAGTCATCATCTTTTGAACCGTATTGTAACAGCTTTATTGAGATAAAATTCACATACCATACAATGTGCCTGTTTAATGTATACTGTCCACTGGTGTTTAGGATCATCATGCAGTTGTACGACTATCACCACAATCAATTTCAGAATAATTTTATCACCTCAAAAAGAAGCTCTTGTACCTTTTAGCCATGACTTCCCGATCCCCACCACCACCATCTGCCCAGCCCTGGGCAACCAGTAATGTATCTTTTGTCTCTGTAGATTTGCCAACTCCAGACATTTCATAGAAATTGAATCATATAATATGTGGTCTTTTGTGCATGGTTTTCCTTTGCGTAATGGATTTGAGGTCCCTCCACACTGCAGCAGGTGTCACTGCTGGATCCTCTTTGTGGCGGAAATAATGCGTTTCTGTTAGGTAGACCACATGCTATGTATTATCAGTTGATGGACATTTGGAGTGTTTCCGTTTTTTGGCTGCTATGAATGGTGCTGTTCTGAACACTCATGCACAAGTTTTTATGTGCTTATACTTTATTTCTCTTGGGCATAGACCTAGGAGTGGAGTTGCTGAGTCATACAGTACCTGAGTTTAACCTTCTGAGGAACTGCCAGACCTTTTCCATTTAACATTCCTATCAGCAGTCTATGAGGCTTCCGGTTTCTCCACACCGTTGCTGAGACTTGTCATCGTCTGTTTTATTTTAGTCATCCTAGTGGGTATGAGGTGGGTTCTCATTGTGGTTTTGATTTGCGTTTCCCTGATGGTTAATGACATTGAACAAACTTTTCCTGAGCTTGTTGGCCATTTGTATATCTCCTCTGAAGAAATGTCTCTTCAGGTCCTTCACCCATTTTTAAATGGGGTTATTTGTCCTTTTTATTATTGAATTATAAGAGTTCCTTTTTTTTTTTTTTTTTTTTTTTTTGAGACGGAGTCTCACTCTGTCGCCCAGGCTGGAGTGCAGTGGCACAATCTCGGCTCACTGCAACCTCCGCCTCCCAGGTTCAAGCAACTCTCCTGCCTCAGCCTCCCGAGTAGCTGGGACTACAGGCGCGCATCACCATGCCCAGCTAATTTTTGTATTTTTGATAGAGACGGGGTTTCACCATGTTGGCCAGGATGGTCTCGATCTCTTGACCTGGTAATCTGCCTGCCTTGGCCTCCCAAAGTGCTGGGATTACAGGCGTGAGCCACCGTGCCCAGCCAAGAGTTCTTTATATATTCTGGATATACGGTTCAAAATAGTTTTCTCTTGGGATCGTCTTGTAACCTTCTTGATGAAGCACAAAATTTTTAATTTTGTACAATTTATTTTTTTCCTCTTATGTTTTGGTGTCGTATCTAAGAAACTATTGCCAAATTCAAAGTCACAAAAATTTACACCTTTTTAGGATTTTAGTTCATTTTTGAGTTAATTTTTCTGTATGGTTTTGAGGTAGGGGTCTAGAGGCTTTATCTTTGGATCCACAAAATAATCAAGCCTATTTTCTATTAGTTACTTTTGTGATTTTTTTTTTAATTTCAAACATTGAGAGTATGAAATTGTGGATTTGAGCCTATCCTTAGCTGCTCATGAGATTTTTATGTTTTACTTTATGATTGATTTATGTATGAGACAGGGTCTCTGTCTCCCAGGCTGGAGTGCAGTGGTGTGTGATCATGGCTTACTGCACCCTTGAGCTCCTGGGCTCAAGCATTTCCCCCACTTTAGCCTCCTGAGTAGCTGGGACTACAGGTATACACGACCATGTCTGGCTAATGGTTTAGACAGAGTTGTATAGATGCCTGCTGATTACACTAATAACTGTAGTAACCAGAATGTACCAAGCAATCTGGAGAAGTTAGGATTGCCAAAGGGAATTGGGGAGAGAGATGGAGCAAATAGTTGGGTCAGGAACCAGATAGGAACTTAATTGCCAGGAGGGCCAGCCAGGCACCATCCCCTAGTACCTAATGCATGAGAAACCACTCTGCCTGTGGCCAGCTTGTTCCTAGGGACAAGGGGATTTCATTCGTCGATGTGTGATGTTTAGCAGTATGGTGTCCAGTTGAGGCTGACGTGTGGTCCTAGGGAAGGGGTCACGTGCTTGGCCACCCTCTGGGGAACTGGAGTCTTGCCCCCTGTGCAGTAATCATATACGTTCATTAGGAATGCAGCCTCCTCCTCTTCGGCTCTCCAGCTGCTGCTGTCATGTCTTGAGACAGTCACTGTACCTGTGTTTTCTCCCGGCCATATCATGATCCTCTCAAGGAGTGATTTTCTTATGTTAAAAAGCTCACAGTAACAATTTTATTTTATAATGTTATTAATTAGAATGAATAAAAAGTGAAAATCTCTCAGAATTATAGCAAACAGTAAACGCATACTAGCAATTAAGGCAGTAATTTCTGTTTGCATTCATTAAGAAACATGATGTAGGCCGGGCATGGTGGCTAATGACTGTAATCCCAGCACTCTGGGAGGCCAAGGCAGGCGGATCACCTGAGGTCGGGAGTTTGAGACCAGCCTGACCAACATGGAGAAAACCCGTCTCTACTAAAAATACAAAATTAGCCAGGTGTGGTGGCTCATGCCTGTAGTCCCAGCTGCTCGGGAGGCTGAGGCAGGAGAATCGCTTGAACCCGGGAGGTGGAGGTTGCAGTGAGCCACAATTGTGCCACTGCACTCCAGCCTGGACAACAAAAGCAAAATTCCATCTCAAAAAACAAACAAACAAACAAAAACAACAAAGAATCATCATGTAGTTAGAAATCTTTTAAAACTTATTTCTTTAGTTTCTCTGTGTTGAACTTTTTAATTAGTAAAATGCAAATCTTCCATCCTCATTTCAGATTTCATCACAAAACCTTTGTTATATTTGGGAGGATTTCTGAAGTTTTCTAAAAAGATCTCCACACAGAAGGGTTTGCCCAGGGAGCTGCTTAACAGACATCCTTCTGAGCTTTTACTCTTAATCTTTTTACAGACGGAATCATTCCCCAATGCCTGGAAATTCCTCATTGGATTACTGTGTTTTAAACAGAGTTTTGTGAACAGCCTTTTATCTCCAAGCGGAAAGAAAGGTACTTGTGCATGGTGAACATCCTAACATTCTTTTCCTGTGGATGGAAAGGGCAAAAATCCCTTTAACAGGAAACGGGGGAGGTTGCTGTGTCTGTGGATTTACTGGGAGAGAGATGATAATTTTCTGGGAGGAAATTTCATTGTTTAAAAGATGAAGTCAGGTTTCTGTTGTGTATGGCTTAGAGGAGACAGTTGCAGAAAACTCTGGAATTGAGGAAGGGAACTCATTCCTGTCCTCCCTGAGGGGGAAATCTGGCCCCTTCCCCACCCCATGAAAGTGGATGGGGCCCCCAGGCGCAGGCCTGTGAAGCTTGCAGGTGCCTGCCCCGCCCCCTGGTGAAGCTGCCTCCAGGAAGATGAGTGGAGACTGTTCTCTGCTAATCTTTCCCTGAGGAGCCTGAGGAAGTACCAGGCAAAGATACCGGCCTTCTTTCACCTTTGACTTGGTGTTGAAGGTTGGCCTCGCCAGCCCTGCAGGGACTCCCGTCCTTTCTTGCAGCCACTTCCTCAGTGGTGGGAACCATAGGCAGCTGAAGTTCCGCAGGCGGGCAGCCCCCTCGCCAGGGCAGCATGATGCCGTGGGGCAGCCGGAGACTGAGCCTCCCGTTTCTCTTTCCTGCAGCTGTTGCTTCATTTATAAATGGGCACATTGGGACAAGACGGACTGGTTGTGCCTTTCAGTTCTAAGATTCTAATCATCTGTTCTCTAAAATCCTGACAAAAGCAGATCACTCTGGAAATTTCTTGCCATGCTTTGGGCATTGACTCGAGGTTCCAGGGGCATTGTTGGTCCTGCTACACCCCTTGGCAGACAGTTCTTCCCTGAGAGACAAAGTCGCATCTAGAAATTTGAGAGCATGGTTCTCTGATTGGTGCCTCACTGTCACATTGGATTTGGACTTGAGACCCAGCCAGGCTGGACGGGGAGGAGCCAGATGGGACATTCTCAAGCTGCCAAGGGCTTTTGTCCCGTTCAGATTCAGGGCGCTAGAGTCCCAACATGGCACCTGAGGAAAAGTGAATTGGGTGTCCCCAGTTCAGACCCCTGGGCACAGCTTCTGGTTGTTTGATTTAAAATAATCTCTCAGTTGCTCTATGGCCTATGTGAAATTTTATTACTATTTCTGTGGAAAAGGAATCAGTTCTTTTTATACATAGTTTGTTTTTTTTTAAACCCTTAAAAGTTTCGATTTTACCACTGCAGTTACAAGAAGAATTGTCTTGTTAGGGTTTACAGGTGTGCCATTGTTCTCTATAACAGAATTCTGTTTTCTCCCAAGTAGAGAGTAAAGCAATTCTCTGATAAATTACTTGGAACATTTATTAAATTGTAAGTCTGAATTAGGAAAGTTATTGTTATCGTTTCAGTAAGCACTTGAAATCAAAATGGGTGCACTTTTTAAGAAATTGTGATAAAATACACATACCGTGAGATCTACCATTCGTAACATTTAGTGTTTTTATAATACATAACACACATGGTGCGTTTATTTTTGGTTGGAAACTATCATATGATTGGGCAGAACGGGAATATGTTCTTAATGAATGCAGTAAGTGCACACCCGACTTTTTATTTTCCAGAAAATTTTCTCACTTGAGTTGAAGCCAAAGAGTATTTGCAATATATTTCTGATGCCAGGGGACAGCAGTATTAGAACCCCGAGGGGAAGCTTCTTTCACTCCTGTGGTTGTCATTCAGGCTTAGGGATCATGAAGGATTGGCTGGTCCTGCAGCCTCGTCCTCCTGGGTCGCCTAGAATCTTGGTAGTTTTGGCCAAAGGGCTCATCTGCTGGCCTCTGTGGATGGCACCCTGAGGCCTCCGTAACCCTCCCCGGCCGCTCTTTCAGATGTGGAAAGCTTCAGCAGGCCACGCTGTGTCCATCACCCAGGATGACGCGGGGGCCGATGACTGGGAGACCGACCCTGATTTTGTGGTAGGAGCCGCCAGCCTTTGCTTTCCTTTTTCGTGAAGTGGAAGTGGCTCTCCTGGGTTTTTCTTTGATGGGGTGGTGGTTTGTTGGTGTTGCAATCCAGGCTGTGAGATTTACTAGTCGGTTTTCTTTTCAGAATGATGTGAGTGAGAAGGAGCAAAGATGGGGTGCCAAGACCGTGCAGGGCTCCGGGCACCAGGAGCATATCAAGTAAGAGGCGTCGCCACCACCCTCCCGAGGGCCCCTCTGTGGGTGGAGCCCCAGGTGCAACAGAGCTCATGGTTGTCGGTGGAGGGACAGCCTGTGTGGAAACTGCTTTTATCTTCTTGACCTGATACCATGCAGTAAATGAATATAAGACACACACATATATGTGTGTGTGTGTAATGTGTGTGTTTATATGTGTATATTTAGATACTTATGTGCTCAGTAATTTTTAAATTCCCATTGCAAACAATTTCCATATTTATAATTTTAGAGTGTCTGCTTCTCAGTATTGTAGCTTTTCTCAGGGAACACTTTTCCCTAAGCTCTACCTTACACGCGTGAGGTTTCTGAAGTATGAGATGTCTGAATAACTGAGACCTTAAATGCCCTGTCCCTTTTTTTATTATCTGGAAATGATTATGTATTAATCGTGGGGTACTGTGAGCTTTGTGTGCTTATCAAAAGCCCAGAGGAGGGAACTGAGTGAACCCTGTCATTGTTTCTCACTTGGCACTATCTAAAATGCCAGCTCTTGGGGCAGTTTTTTTTTTCCTCAGGAAGTATAGATAAAAGGAACTTTTAAAATGTGCTCAGACTTTTATTTTAGGCCACACTGGGTTCAGAGTGGATCCTCCTTTCCCAGGCTGTGAAGGCAGCACCACTGACCCGGTGACCGCCTCAGTATCCTGGCGAGACTGTCCTGCTTGGCCATGGTCCCTTCAGCTGTGAAAGATTCAGTCCATCATCCAGAAAAGAAGGCACAGTCTGCCCAGTGGCTTTTTATTTTTGTTTTTAAAGATGTATTTATTTATTTATTTTGAGACAGGGTCTCACTCTGTCACCCAGGCTGGAGTGCAGTGGTGCCATCATAGCTCACTGCAGCCTTGACTTCCTGGGTTCTCCCCTCAGCTTCCTAAGTAGCTGGAACCATGGGTTCACACCACCATGGCCAGCTAAGTTCTTTCATTTCTTTTAAAGACGGGGTCTTGCTTTTGTTGCTCAGGCTGGTCTTGAACTCCTGGGCTCAGGTGATTCCCCTGCCTCAGCCTCCCGAAGTGCTGGGATCACAGGTGTGCGCTGCTGCACCTGGCCCACAGTGGCTTTTTATACGCAAGTTTTAGTCCCTCCCTGGCTTGCTCAGCACACTCCCTTCCACAGAAGCAACTTCGGAACTCCAGTGGCCGTGCGGCTGCCCGGGACAAGAGACTGGAATGGGCTGACTTAGGAGTCCACTGTAGCCTTGGGTATTTGCTATGGCGTTAAGCAGACTCATGAATTCGTTGAGTCATCGTACCTCTTCTCATCTCTTGTGTTCCCTGTAGCTTCAAAACATGTCTTGGAGGGTGGCTTGGAGAAAAAAGCAACTCTCCAATACAAAAGCCTCGGGTTGCTTAGAATTCAGAGAGGAGCACGTGGGGAATGAGCCCGTTCTTCATGCTCTGGGGCCTTCCCGGGTTTTAGAGTGGCGTCTTTCTTTCCCCTGCTCACCAGGGTACTGGGCAGTTTCCGAGCCTGGTTTGTATTTCATCCTCAATTCTAGCGTTGTTGTCCAGATGTCGAAGGTGGCGGCCTGGTGTCTCCTGGGCAGAAAGTGTGAATGCCAGAGTGGCCTTCATACCATGCTGGGGTCTCTCAGTGACAGCTGTGTCCTGCCTGCCAGATTTGAGCACACCTTGTCATCTGTTTCATCATCTGCTGTATTAAACATTGTCAATGGCGTTTAGATTTTAAATTCTGAAACGCTTTCCTCACATCTTTGAATGTATAAAAAAGCTGGAGTACTTCAAGTACAGACGAGCCATCTACATGTTCAGCACCACTGGACTTCTGCCAATGACTGGGAAAGGGGGCATAGCCTCGTGTTCCCCTCTACCTCTGCATGATTACAGACTGGCTTTCCTGTTCTCTGTGTGTGAATAAAGGCCGGGTTTGGGTAGAGCCATCTTTAGCAGGGATTTGGGATGACCCCACTGTCTGCCTTCAGATTCACATTCTGTCTCCCACGGAGCGTGCATCTCACACTGCGGACTGCCGAAGTGGGTGTACCAGCCGGCAGAATAGTCAGGAAGGCACAGTGCAGGGAGAGAATTGGTGAACATCAGATAGGCAGATTTACAAAGATAATGTCACCTGTTCTTATTTATCACACCGGGAGGCAAAGCTGCACATCTGTTGATTGATTTGTTCCTATTTCCATCTCTTCCTTCAAGCATACACAAGCTGAGGGAGAATGTCTTTCAAGAACATCAGACCCTTAAGGAGAAGGAACTTGAAACAGGACCCAAAGCCTCCCACGGCTATGGAGGGAAATTTGGTGTGGAACAAGACCGGATGGATAAGGTGAGTGGCCCGCAGCTGCCTGTGCCAGGCTCCTGGTGCGCTTGGACCTCTCGACTAGGTGGCAGAGTCGTCCCTCAGACTTTTCTTAGATCAGCAGGTTTGAGTCCATCTGCTGAGGCTGAGATTTGCCTAGAGTAGACCCCTGTTGATCGGACTTGCTCATGAAGTACTCTAGCTTTCTTCAAAGCTCGCTGAGAACCCTCAGAGGTGCTGGAGCACCGGTGGTACGTGGGGAGGCCCAGAGCGGGAGACTGGCCCTCAGAGGCAGCCTTGTGATCAGGACAGAAGTCCGGAAGCATCTTGGTTCCAGGCGTCATCATTGTCAATGCCTCCGGTTCCAGCTTGCAGCCTAAGTCATGCCAGTCCGAAGACCAAAGTCAAATCGGTAGGCCCCCGTGGTTCACAGCACACGTGGAAATTCAGCCAAAGGCCTAGCTAACATGCTTCATGCGTTCAGTGACTGTCAGAGCAGTCTGTCCCTTGTCTAAATGGGACACCCACCAGGCTGGGGACAGTGCTCGCTCTGTTTGAGAGGTCTGGGAGAGCCTCCCAGGAGCCATCATTGATGGGATGCAAACTGCCATGCAGACTGTTGATTGAGGACGTTGGCCAAATGCCTCCAGCTCCACCTGTACTTTAGGTCCTCTCTACCCTAAGAAAGGGAGCCCCGTTAGCTCAGGAGGGCTACCTTTTCCTTCCTGGAGAGAAGATGGAAGAGGTCGTGGTGTGTTTGCATGTTTCTTCAGTAAAACAGACATTTGAGTCTGAGCAACATAAGCTTGTTCTGACCTGACAGATGCTTGCCTTTACCCTGTGGAAAGAAGTGTTTCAGCCAGTGTCGGATTCCAGCCGGTAATTCCATACCTCTCCCGCCTCGTGCACTAGCCGGATGAACATTTGAGCTGGGCACGGGATGATGTTGCCGTGTCACAGTGAGCTGCACCTTGCTCTGTCCCCTACAGAGTAGATGATGTGGTGGGCTGGCAGGGCACCCCAAACCACAATCATAAATAGCCTGGGGGAGGAGTGGGGTGAGGGACCATCTGCAGGAAGGAGACATGGATGTTGCTGTGTCACTATCACAGAGATGCGCTGACACTGAGGAGAGCAGTGTGTGCAGAATCATCATCTCTGAAGTCTAAAAGAAGTCCACTAGCTTTTAGGAGTGTTAACGGGCAGACGGACCCCTGTGTTCAGTGCAGTGAGCGAAGCATGTGCAGATGGACAGACGGAATCCATGTGTTCAGTGCAGTGAGTGAAGCATGTGAAGACAGATGGACCCCGTGTTCAGTTCAGTGAGCGAAGCATGTGCAAACGGACAGACGAACCCCTGTGTTCAGTGCAGTGAGCGAAGCATGTGCAAATGGACAGACGAACCCCTGCGTTCAGTGCAGAGAATGAAGCATGTGCAGACGGACAGACGGAATCCATGTGTTCAGTGCAGTGAGCGAAGCATGTGCAGACGGACAGACGGAATCCATGTGTTCAGTGCAGTGAGCGAAGCATGTGCAGATGGACAGACGGAATCCATGTGTTCAGTGCAGTGAGCGAAGCATGTGCAGATGGACAGACGGAATCCATGTGTTCAGTGCAGTGAGCGAAGCATGTGCAGACGGACAGACGGAATCCATGTGTTCAGTGCAGTGAGCGAAGCATGTGCAGACGGACAGATGGAATCCATGTGTTCAGTGCAGTGAGCGAAGCATGTGCAAGAAGGACAGACGGAATCCATGTGTTCAGTGCAGTGAGTGAAGCATGTGCAGATGGACAGACGGAATCCATGTGTTCAGTGCAGTGAGCAAAGCAAGTCGGTAGAAGCCTTTCCCACCCCAGACTGAGACAAGCCCTGTGCTTACAGGGCTTGTGGGGAGTTAATGCAGAGAGAAATTTATTCTAAAAATGGGGCTCCCTGCTCTGGGTTGGGAAAATTACATATTGGGGAAAAGAAAGGCAGTGTGTCAGGGAAAGCCTGGTAGGGAAGCTGTTGTGGCTTCTCTGCTGCTGCTTGGAATTTTCAGCCGGAATCTCACTCACCCTGGAACCTGCAACTCGGGCCTTCTGGAGTGCCAGGCTCCCTGGAAGAGCCCTCACTTCCCTCTCTCCTGTGCCGTCTCCATGGCAGCCTCTGCTTCCTTCGTCAGCTGTCCCTTGCCTCATCCTGCTGTCCTTGCCAGGAAGACTCCCCTCTGGGCTGGGCTTTTCAAGGGTCGGGACTTGTCATCCTCTCCTCGTGCCTGGCCCGGTGCCATGAGCCCCACCTCTTAGGCCAATGTGCTTGTGGAGCCTTGCTGTCACCTCTTAGCTGGCAAGCTGGAGAGCTGTCCTGGCAGGGCGAGTCCAGCAAGGGGTGCTGCAGTTGCTCAGTCCCGGCTGGCATCTGGGACAGGTTAGCTCTCAGCTCGGGTCAGCACCACGGGACAAATATGTTGTCAAAAATAACTCAGGGCCAGGTACGGGACTCACATCTGTAATCACAGCATTTTGGGAGGCCGAGGCAGGAGAATCTGATGAGCCCAGGAGTTTGAGACCAGCCTGGGCAACATAGCAAGACCCCGTCTCTACAAAAACATAATTAACTGGAATGGTGGTGCACACCTGTAGTCCCAGCTGCTTGGGAGGCTAAGCAGGGAGGATCACTTGAGCCCGGGAGGTGGAGGCTGCAGTGTCCTATGATCGCACCATTACAGTCCAGCCTAGGCGACAGAGACCCCGTCTCAGGAAATAAATAGATTAAACTCAGATTCCAAACTGAAGGGGAAATGGCTGAAGTTGTTTGTAACTTGCCCACTTCAGAAACTGAAAAAAATAAAAAATTGAAATCTCTGCGTTAAGAGTTGAGGAATATGTGCTAGAGACTTCCAGAAAAAAAGAACACATTGAGGACAAGCACACGTGAGAGAGCCTGGACGGGCTGTCCGGATTCTGTTTACGCTGGGGCCTGAGCACGCTGCACCTTTCCCTTGCGACTGGCGGTGGCTACATCCATCACGCGGGGCAGGCTTTCTTCTTGCTCCCTTGTCTCCTTGCATCCCGTAGCCCTGAGTCTACACATTCAGGCTTCAAGATACAATCTCCCCAGCATGACTGTTTAATAACATGTGATTTTTGTCAATGTAAAATCAAATGCGATTTTGGAGATGAATCCCTTTCAATCAAAAAGTTGGAAACTTTGCCTAGTTGTCATTCTGGGCATGTCTTTAGATCCGTTTTCCTATAACTTCCTTCTGATGAAAACTCATGCTGGGGAATCCCTTTGGCACGTCTGCCTCTGCCACTCCTTCATCTCTGTTTTCTGGGTGGGACCCCAGAGGACACAGATGGGCAGTCTGTGCCACAGAGGGTTTGGAGGTGACGGCTCGTGTGGATGAGGAGTCAGCTGCCGACCTCAGAACAAACGTGGGAAGAAGAGGGCACAGCACAGGCCCGAGGCTTAGGGCAAAACCTGCTTTTCATTTGGGGAAAGAGTGGACGCTCTGTGAGTTGCCTGCTGCGTCAGCACCGCTGTGGGATGCTACTCGGGTTAGTATGAGCGGCTCCACATACTACAGGGAGTGAGAAGACGGGCCCCGGTGTGCCGTGGGCTTTCTCCACGACGTCTGCTGGGCCGCGTGCCTGCACTGTCTGTGAAGGAGCCCTTGACCCGGCTCTGCTGTCAGTAGGGAGCCTCAGAACCCTGGGGCCTCGGTGTGCCCCGAGAGTGGGACTGTCAGGGCTGGAGCATCTTTTCTGCTTTGTGGACCAGAGGGTCTCGTCAGAACTGCCGAACGGAGTTCCGGAATCACAAAAGCAGCTGTGGACAGCACACCTGTGAATGGATGTGGCTGTCCCAGAGGCGTTATGTACAGAAGAACTGGGCGCCGGGTCTGGAAAGCCCAAGGGAACCCTCGGCTTTACCTGCTGGTTTTGGCAAACAGAAGGCCCCTGAACCTGTGTGCGCTGACGGGGGCTGACGACATTAATGATGCTGAAGCGAGCTGGCGCTGGGGCCGGCACCTGGCTCCTGCCTGAATGGGGTGCTGCTCAGCGGAAATCAAATATGAGCCTGTGTTTTGCAGACTATTTTTTGTGCTGATTCTTGGGTCATGTGATTCGCTTCAGTAAACGTCAGCAGCCTCCACACCGGCGGGTCTCACGGATCCTGCCACAGGCCACTGGCTCTGTGTCCCTTCTTCATGCCCAGTGGTGTCAGACATCCCCACTGGTGGCCCCAACCTGCGGCCAGGGGTCGTGTGCAGCTACATGATTCCAAGGGCTGGGGTGGGCCATGAAAGCCTGCACCAGGGACCTGGACCTCCCAGGAGTCGGGCCCCCCTCCTTGGCTCCCCAGATGGGTGTGTTCATGTAAGGTTTCCCTGCACTGAGCAGGAGGTGGCCTCCCCAGCCCTGCTCCAGGAGGAAGTGAAGCACCACAGTGTCGTCAGTGTCTAATGCTTTGTGTTCGAACCCTGTTCCAGTCAGCTGTCGGCCACGAATATCAGTCGAAACTTTCCAAGCACTGCTCACAGGTAGACTCGGTCCGCGGCTTCGGAGGCAAGTTTGGTGTCCAGATGGACAGAGTTGATCAGGTGAGTGATGTGGTGCTGGGGCTGGGGGGTTTGGGGCAAGGGGGAGTGTTCCCCGTAGATCTGAGCCATATTGGGCCACTTGTAGTGGAAGGCAGGTGCCCTCCGGCTCTGTGGGACTGCAGAGAGGGGCATCTCGCTCCCAGGATGCTCTGAGAGCCTGGGCCCACGGGAGAGGAAGCGGGATGTGGAGGGCTTGTTACAGCAGTCCCTGCGGTCACTCTTCACTACGTGCCCCAGTACTGGACGGCCCTGTGTCTGTCCCAGTGTGCCAGTAGGGACCACTGCCGCCCCTGTTTCTCATGTGTGTGCTGCTGTGACAGAGTGGCATCGAGCCTGTTCCGGGGAGCGGGATGCGCTCGTTGCGTCCAGGACTCAGGCTTTGCGTCCGGATGTTGTTGCAGTCATCCTGGGCCTGAGCCTCTTCTCTGATTCTCTTCAGCTCGGAGCTGGCGGCTCTTTTGTTTAATAGAGGAGCGATCAGGAGCCTGGAGGGAGCAGGGAGCTGATGCCGGTGGCAGATTGTGGCTTTATGACATAGTAGCCACGGTTCTGAATTTATGTGTCTGTGAAATGAGGGGGATGATCACACCTCTCTCACGGGTGTGCTCAGGTGCCCATCGCAGTGCCTGGCTGGTGGGAGTGCACCCCTGGTGGCCACTGCTATTCCTGTTATTAGTATTAATGTTCTCAGCATGACTTACTTGAGAAGCGAGTTTTCGTGAAACCCGTGGAATGAATCGGCTGAGGACGCCCTGCCGCCACGTGCTAGGGAGGGCAGGTCGCCATGGATACAGCTTGGCCCGCACCGCCCACTGGGCCTTGCGGAACGTTTGTTGTCTTGTCCGTTTAGGATGCCAGAGCTCTTGCGTTACTGCCACCTGCACCTGGCTTAGGAACCCAGAGGTCACAACATAACGTGTTTCATATTTTTTTAAAATTTTATGTAATTAATTCAGAGAGATCGTTTCAGGGTCATTGAAAAAATGTATTTCTCCCCACTTTTTAATGTGTGTTTTGTCATCACAGTCTGCCGTAGGCTTTGAATACCAGGGGAAGACTGAGAAGCACGCC
This sequence comes from Rhinopithecus roxellana, assembly GCF_007565055.1. Taxonomy (NCBI): domain Eukaryota; kingdom Metazoa; phylum Chordata; class Mammalia; order Primates; family Cercopithecidae; genus Rhinopithecus; species Rhinopithecus roxellana. The sequence continues at coordinate 3,938,557 of NC_044563.1, read as the reverse complement.
TCCCAGAAAGGTAAGACGCGAAAGGCGCGGAAAGAGGCTGGCGCTCCAGGGGCCCTGATGGGGAGAGTCACGGCCACCTGAAGCCGTTTCCCGAGCAGTGGCTGTTGCCACAAGGAGGACCCTGCCCTCCTCTTCATGTTTCTGGATCATCCGGATGCCACATGACGGATGCATTCCCCGTTACACAGCCTCCCCGGACCCCTGGCACCTGCTGTCATTGTGGAGCCTCCCACTTTAGCGGAAGCTGCCCTCCCTTCATCTGGGCAGCGCTCCTCCTGAAGAAGAGAGCTCTCAGATTTATCAGCAAAAAGCTAACTTCCCCCTCTAAGGATAGAAACCAGAGTTGTTAAATTCTTGTTTTCATTATACACATACGGTCTTAACTGCTGGTGATTAATCTTTATTACATCATACCATCTCTTTTTGAAAGACCAAAGCATACCGCTACCTTAAAGTTCTCAGTTTGTGTTTTGCAAGCTTATTTAGTTCTTCCTCTTTAGTGTCATTGCATCATCCGGGGGAGCAAGCTCTCAGTCCTTAAGCAGTCTCGGTGCAGTCCAGGTGGAGGTAGCTGTGGTGTGGGCAGGCGGAGGGAGGAACAGGGTCTTGTTTCCCGTGTTCAGCTGCGTGACTTTCTTCATATGAGGCTTTCTCTTTCCATTTTTTTCATTTTGTTTTGTTTGTTTGTTTTGAGACAGAGTCTCGCTCTGTTGCCCAGGCTGGAGTGCCGTGGCGCAATCTCGGCTCACTGCAGGCTCCGCCTCCTGGGTTCAAACGATTCTCCTGCCTCAGCCTCCCAAGTAGCTGGGATTACTGATGTGCACCTCCACCCCTGGCTAATTTTTCTATTTTTTAGTACAGATGGGATTTTGCCACGTTGGCCAGGCTGGTCTCAAACTCCTGACCTCAAGTGATCCGCCTGCCTCAGCCTCCCAAAGTGCTGGTTCTTTGTATGAAGCTTTCCAACTTTTACCTGAGCAGTTGATTTTCAAAGTGGGCATGCAGCTTCATTTCTGACCACAGAAAGGAACTGCCCTGTGACAGCTGACAGGGCCCGGAACCCCACCATGTACCTGTTAGGAAGCGGGTTCAGCATCACCTGTATGGAGCAGTGGGTGGCTTGTTGTACGTTGTAAAACGTGTGCTTGATCTGTTTGTGAGTTGTAACCACTACATGCTTCTGCTGAGTTTAACAAAAGGAACGGTTTAGTTTGTCCTCAGGCCCACGTGCTAACGGCTGCCTGTCTCTTCAGACTACTCCAGTGGTTTTGGCGGCAAGTATGGCGTGCAGGCTGACCGAGTAGACAAGAGCGCCGTGGGCTTCGACTACCAGGGCAAAACGGAGAAGCACGAGTCACAGAGAGGTGGGGCGGACCCCACGGTCTGTAATCATGCGTTTGCTCCAGGAGCACCCGCGAGGGCATTTTCTCTCCTCACACATGATCGTTGTAGATTTTTTAACTTACAATGTTTGGTGTTCTATTAGTACCAGTGCATGTGGGCTTTTCCTAACTAGAATGGCTGCACAGCTCCCCACCGGAGGAGGACTTCGTAGTCCATGTAACCTTTCCTTTTTTGAATGTGGAATTTAGGTTCTTTTTTTTTTTTTTTTTTTTTTTTGGTAAAGATGAGGTCTTGCTTGCCATGTTGCCCCGACTGGTCTTGAACTCCTTGGTCTCAAGCAATCCTCCACCACCTTGGTCTCCTTAAGTGCTGGGATTACAGGCATGGCCTGTAAAAATTTTTTTTTTTTTTTTTTTTTTTTTGAGACAGAGTCTTGCTCTGTCGCCCAGGCTGGAGTACAGTGGCCAGATCTCAGCTCACTGCAAGCTCCGCCCCCCAGGTTTACGCCATTCTCCTGCCTCAGCCTCCCGAGTAGCTGGGACTACAGGCGCCGCCACCTCGCCTGGCTCGTTTTTTGTATTTTTTAGTAGAGACGGGGTTTCACCGTGTTAGCCAGGATGGTCTCGATCTCCTGACCTCGTGATCCGCCCGTCTCGGCCTCCCAAAGTGCTGGGATTACAGGCTTGAGCCACCACACCCAGCCTTTTTTTTTTTTCTTTTAGAGGGAGTCTTGCTCTGTTGCCCAGGCTGGAATGTAGTGGCGTGATCTCTGCTCACTGCAACCTCCACCTCCCTGGTTCAAGCAATTCTCATGCCTCAACCTCCCAGGTAGCTGGGATTACAGGCACATGCCGCCACGCCCATCTAATTTTTGTATTTTTAGTAGAGACAGAGTTCTGCCATGTTGTCCAGGCTGGTCTTGAATTCCTGACCTCAGGTGATTGGCCCGCCTCGGCCTTCCAAAGTGCTGGGATTACAGGTGTGAGCCACCGCACCTGACTGAAAATTGACTGCAGGGAACATTCTTGTACCTGTGTTTTGTTCACAAGTGATTATTAAAAAGAAGCACCTCCTAGATGTGGAATTGCTGGGTCGAAGTCTATTGAATGTAAAATTTCCATAGATAACTGCCACGTTGTGCTTGGAGGCTGTGCTGAGTTCTTCCTTCCCCACGGCATGACCTGTACACCAGCACTCCCCCAGGGCTGCAGAGGCTGTGGCCTGCCCGTTTCCCTGCGCCTCTTTTGTTTGGCCTGCACATTTAAATTTTTAAAAATATTTGCCAACATTTGAAAACTGAGAGCTTGACTATTTAAAAACTCAGATATCTCAAAAAAAAAAAAAAAAAAGTACCCCAAACCAAGAAACAGCACTGGAAGATCCGACCACTCTGGCTTGACATTTCCCTGAGGAAAGTGCCAGCGGCGTGAAGGGCAGCTTGGCCTGCAGTTTGTCGCGGACTGGCCTGGCCTGGGCTTTGTGCCGGTCAGGCCCTGCCTACTGCACAGGGCTGCTTGCCTCTGCTCTCTGCCTCTTTCCTGGGAACAGTCCATTCCTCCTCTTCCTGACACCGCACAGTTGTGAGCAGTGCATGCTCCGTGAAGCCACGTGAGTGTGTGACTACAGTGAGCCTGGGAGCGTGGGCCGAGCACCTGGGCAGACTCAAGGCTCCTCAGATGCCTCAGGCCTTCTCTCCCAGGCCTTGATCCTCTGCATTTTTACTTTTGGTGGGTTCATGAGAGATTCATGTTTTGGTATCACAGTGACATGCTAAATGGCTTCATTCTGAGTAGAACTGGTGTTTCTGGAAGATGCTCTGTGTGTGTCCGGTTTCCCGGTATCCCCCTGTTTGCTTCAGTTTGTGAAGAGTGGCCTTTGAAAGTCTTACCCCTGTGCCACCTCCTCCCCTTAGAGCCTTATCATAAACTCTTATCTCCTGCTAGCTTCCGGATGCAATGGATGATGTTACAGGAATTAGTCTACTGTACCTTCTTTTTTGAGACAGAGTCTCTTGCTCTGTCGCCAGGCTGGAGTGCAGTGGCGCAATCTCAGCTCACAGCAGCCTCTGCCTTCCGGGTTCAGGAGACTCTCTTGCCTCAGCCTCCTGGGTAGCTGGGATTACAAGCATGCGCCACCACGCCCAGCTAATTGTTTTGTTTTTTTGTTTTTTTGGTTTTTTTTTTTTGAGACGAAGTCTCACTCTGTCACCCAGGCTGGAGTGCTAGTGGCCGGATCTCAGCTCACTGCAAGCTCCACCTCCCGGGTTCATGCCATTCTCCTGCCTCAGCCTCCCGGGTAGCTGGGACTACAGGCGCCCGCCACCTCGCCTGGCTAGTTTTTTGTAGCTTTTAGTAGAGACGGGGTTTCACCGTGTTAGCCAGGATGGTCTCGATCTCCTGACCTCGTGATCCGCCCGTCTCGGCCTCCCAAAGTGCTGGGATTACAGGCTTGAGCCACCGCACCCGGCCGTGTTTTGTATTTTTAGTAGAGACGGGGTTTCACCATGTTGTTGCCCAGGATGGTCTCGATCTCTTGACCTCGTGATCCGCCCATCTCAGCCTCCCAAAGTGCTGAGATTACAGGTGTGAGCTGCCGTGTCCGGCCTCTGCTGTACTTAAAAAAATAATAATAATAATAATAATTTTTTTTTTTTTTTTTTGAGATGGAGTTTCGCTCTTGTTGCTCAGGGTGGAGTGCAGTGGAGCAATCTCGGCTCACTGCAACCTCCACCTCCTGGGTTCCAGTGATTCTTTTGCCTCAGCCTCCCGAGTAGTTGGGATTACAGGTGTGGGCCACCACACCCAGGTAATTTTGTATTTTTAGTAGAGATGGGGATTCATCATGTTGGTCAGGCTGGTCTTAAACCCCTGTCCTCAGGTGATCCTCCCACCTCAACCTCCCAAAGTGGTGTGATTATAGGCGTGAGCCCCCACCCCTGGCCTGTATTTTTTAATTTTTAAAAAATTAGTTAATGATTTAACTTAGAGATGGGGTCTTGCTATGTTGCTCAGGCTGCACTCAGCCTCCTGGGCTCAAGCGATCCTCCCTTCTCAGCCTCCTGAGTAGCTGGGTTGCAGGCACATGCCCCCACCTCTGCTTACCACTCTTTATGTTTCTGTTATTACACATACATAGCACCTTTAAATATTGTCTGTATTATTCAGTGGCCCTACAGTGGACCCGAAAGATTTTTGTGTTTTTTTAATCAAACGCTAAAAGTCTTTCTTAAGGACTGCTAAGACCCTTGCGTGTTCACTGATTTCATTGCTCCCTTTAAAGCAGTCCTTTTTTTGGTTTGTTTTTAGATTACTCCAAAGGTTTCGGTGGCAAATACGGCATCGACAAGGACAAAGTGGACAAGAGCGCCGTTGGCTTTGAGTATCAAGGCAAAACGGAGAAGCATGAGTCCCAGAAAGGTGTCTTCCGTTTATCTTACCCTCCAGCCAGCAGCTAGTAATGTGGCAGGTGGTGGCCACTCCGGAAAAGGAAAGACAAAGCATTATTGACAGCCCTTAATGTAGATGTCTCGTTTTCATTAAATAACCAACTTGAAAACGGCACATCTAGAAACACGCTGCTAAATAAGAACTCGGAGCTTGCATGTTTTGGCGCTCCAGCCCCAACGGCATTGCTTATCGTGGCGGCCGCGCCCCGCACGTCCGTGTTGCCCGTGTGCGCCTGTGCTGCCTCGTGGTGCGGGTGGAAGCCGCATACCTGGGAGCTTTCGTGGGGTCCTGTCTGGCTTCATCACAATGCTGAGGTCATAGACGAGGTTATTTCCTGCCACTCTCCAAGGAGGGCCTCTTCGAGGGTATTATCTAAAGTATTACCAAAGATCCAGCAGGGAAGGGTAGATTGAGTGAATCGAATGTGTTTAACTGTATTGAAAACATACTTTCTACCTGTGACCCGCACTACCTGCTAATAATGGGTTCTGGCCTTTCATTGTGCATGTAGACTATGTGAAGGGGTTTGGAGGAAAATTTGGTGTGCAGACAGACAGACAAGACAAATGTGCCCTTGGCTGGGATCACCAGGAGAAATTGCAGCTGCATGAATCCCAAAAAGGTACATTCCCTCTGCCTGTCTGCGAGATGGTTTTGGAAGTTTGTCTTTGTTCTTGTGGGTCAGTTGGTGTGTGTTATGTCTGCGTGGGCCTGCTGCACGGTGTTTTGTCTTCACTGTTTGAAGTTGTCCTGTGCACCCCCCACAGTCTCCCAGTTCCAGAAACCCTCCAGCTAGTGTAGTCATGACCCCTCCCTGCTGACACAGGGGTGATGCCCCAGAGAGCTGGGTTTACCTGGGAGTGGGGGTGCACTGGCCATGCCTGCAGCAGGGGGCTGGGTTTACCCAGGAGTGGGGACATGGGCCAGACCTGCAGCAGGGGGCTGGGTTTACCCAGGAGTGGGGACATGGGCCAGACCTGCAGCAGGGGGCTGGGTTTACCTGGGAGTGGGGACATGGGCAGATCTGCAGCAGGGGGCTGGGTTTACCCGGGAATGGGGACATGGGCAGACCTGCAGCAGGGGGCTGGGTTTACCTGGGAGTGGGGACATGGGCCAGACCTGCAGCAGGGGGCTGGGTTTACCCAGGAGTGGGGACATGGGCCAGACCTGCAGCAGGGGGCTGGGTTTACCCAGGAGTGGGGACATGGCCAGACCTGCAGCAGGGGGCTGGGTTTACCCAGGAGTGGGGACATGGCCAGACCTGCAGCACTCCTGGGATGCCGCTTGTTTTCTGCCTTCAGGAGGTGCAGGAGCAGCAGTGCTCCTCGTCCAGGCTTCTTGTCTATAAAGTGGGCCACGGTGTTTGGCAGGAGATACTTACTTTTGAACAGAAAGTGTTTTCTTGTCCGAACGGGTCCCCTTTCCCTGGGGAAAGGAGCCTAAGGGGCTGAAACGCTTTGAGTGTGACCGAGCCCTGAGATAAGCAGGAGCGGGGCTGATGGGGCTGCGCCCTCCGCATCTGCAGGGTCTCTCCTCCCGTGTACACAGATACGCGCACTCGTCTGCAATGTGGGTAGGACCCTAGGAATGAACTGCACAGCCTGGAGTGCCTTTACTGAATTATTTGAAGTACAGTTCTTAGCCTGTTTCCACATCTTGGCCGAGTGTTCAGATTTTAAGTTCATTCTTGAACGTTGACCTTTGGAGCCACCTTCTGGCGCTGAGCCTGGGAGTAGGATCTCAAAGGCCGTAAGCTCAGGAGAGCCCTTGCTTTCTGGAAACTGTGTTTGATTTTTGCGCATGCTCATGCAATTCTAACCCAGCTGTGTTTCCTCTCTCGGTTGTTTTCCCCACCGTGGCTTGTGGATTTTCAGATTATAAGACTGGTTTCGGAGGCAAATTCGGTATTCAGTCGGAGAGGCAGGACTCCGCTGCTGTGGGGTTTGATTACAAGGAGAAGTTGGCCAAGCACGAGTCCCAGCAAGGCACAGTTGCCACCAGCCTCTTACCCCCACCCTCCCCCTCCCATGCAGCCACTTCTAGCACAGACTTCAGGGCTCACCGTCCGCGCCTGCAGCACAGTCCTCCTGTGTCACCAATTGTCAGCTGTCAGACTGTTGGGCACTTGAAACCCATTTCTATTAGAGCGACACTGGTTTTGAGTGGTTCCCTTCTCTTCCCCGCTTCACTTTCTTCCCTGTGAACCTGTGATCTGCGTATGGCAGGATGTACCAGTTAGTATGTGGGTGCAATCTTTATAACCCTGTGACCCATCCAGTCTCTGGACCGGGGCATCTCCGGTCTCCAGCAGCATTCTGCCCGAGGCTGTTCTGCTGTTAATGGTGACCGCTGTGAGCCATTGAGTCAGGCCTTCCAGATGAGGAGAGAGGTGTTTGGTTCAACCAAACCGCTGGCCGATTGACCAGGGGCTTCGTAGCAGCAAGGGCCAGGAGACAGGCGTGTTCTGTGTGGTTTCTGTGTTTCATTTGTGGTGGTGTTTTTGGCCGGGGTTGGGAGGTTTTTTGTTTGTTTCCTTTGATGACACCGTATGTGTGTAACATCTCCACACAGAGCCACACAGTATGTGCGCAGAGCCAGCTCTGCATCCTTCCTTAGAGCAGTTATGTTACCTTCAAAATTTGGACTTGGTTATTAGAACCTGAACACATAATTGGAAAAATAGTAATTCCCTAACCTTGCAGGGCAGACTCTAGACTTTCCACCTGCAGCGTTAGAAACACAGCAGTGTTCAGCTGTGGGCAGGTAGACACACCTGGGGTGGTCCCGCAGACTGCATGGAGATGGCAGTGGCTCTCCGAAGCATCACTCCTGCATGACACTGTGACTTTCATGTGGATCTGTGTTGCTGCAGCAGAAGGATTTGGCTGGTAGAATTTCCACATGGGTTTTTTTTTTCTCTTAAAAAGCAAGAGAACAAACTGCGATTGAGCCTCTTTTTAGCGCTCAGTAGAGCAGGCGCACAGGAAGCAGCTGAGAATAAGCCCGTGCTGGTGCGGAAGACTGTGCTATTGAAGTGGCGCGTTGCAAAGGCCTGTCCGTGCCCTCTCCTCGCTTAGCTCCTGCCTGCCGCCTGCCGCCCCTCCTGCCCCTCAGGGAATGCTGAAGCCCGCCCCTGGCCTGTGCCCTGCTTCTCACTGCCTGGGTCTCACGACCATGGGTGGAAGCAAAACTTGCCTTGCAAGTGAAGCCTCGCTTGGCCATTCTCGTTTCTTCCCGCTGTGGTGCACCTTCTTGGGCTGTTTCTGGATCTGTCTGCATGCACCCACGGCCACCCCCACGCTCGCCTCCACCGCAGAGTAAGTGTTGTGTTTTGCCACATTTCAGACTACTCCAAAGGATTCGGCGGGAAGTATGGGGTGCAAAAGGATCGGATGGATAAGGTAAATATTCCAGACCTGGAGCTTAGTGTCGTCTGCCTGCAGGGACTCTTGGTGGGTGTGGCTCACGGTGCTGGTGGCATCTACGCGCTGGGGTGGGGCACAGGTGGTTTCCATCATGGTGGACATGATGTGTCCTGTGCTTCTCATGGCCGTGCTGTGGATAGGCGCTGGCACTGGCCCCCCCCCAGTTGGGGGCCCCAGGCCAGGCAGGTTCAGCACCTGGCTGCGGCACAGCAGTGGACGGCTGGGCTGCCACAGGAACCCAGACGTTTTAACATGAGAGGTGAGAGCCTCGAGGGCTTATGTCCATTTGAACTTAAATTCTTAACAGTAAATGAGATTGGAACCTAGTGTTAGACCGCGTGTGGGGCTACCCCGCTGGTAGCCGGCACTGCCTGTGCCATGATGAGCCATGTCTCCCTCACAGAGACGCAGGCTCCACACTGCCTGCTCCTGTGCATGGCCTGTGGTCAGGGATGGCAGGGTCAGTCCTTGCGTCACAGCTGACCACACACAGCACCATCCAGGGGCTCCTAATGTGGGCTCTGGGGGCGTGGGCGGGCAGAGCAGGTATTCGGCTGGGCTCGCCAGGGAGCGGTAGCGTGGGCTCATTTCTGAGGGCAAGCAGGAATTCAGGAGAGAAGGCTCAGGAGACCATGGGGGGGCGAGGTGTGGGCCTCGGTGGGACAGGAGTCACAGCAGGTTCTCAAGGAGCCTAGCTGCAGAGGGAGGGTGGGGAGCGGGGACAGAGCCGGCCCTGGAGAGCCCCACACATCACAGAGCGTTCTGCACGTCGTTAGGTGACATGCATGGCCCCAGAAAGGTTAGCAGGTAAGGGGCACTGGGGGGGTCTGCTTTGAGAATCTGTCAGCTTCAGCGTGGAGTCTGGGTTGTGGGGAATGGCCTGCAGGGGAGTGTGGTCCTGAGGAGAACTGGAGGGGCTCAGGTGGTAGAGAAGCAGGGCATGGTGTTTGGCGCCAAGGGACGCAGGGGAGGGAGCAGTCGAGTGGATGTGGGGTGGACGTGGGGCCGACTGTGAGCCGAAGAACTGGAAGTAGCGGATGTGGGTGTCAGTGAGAGAGAGCTGGGGAAGGGCTGGGGCCAGGCCCGGGTGGCGTGCAGAGTGGGGAGGGGAGTAGGCACGCGCTCAGAGGACACTGGGCAGGGGGAACCAGCGAGGTAGCAGGGGCCTTGCGAGGCACTGGGGTGGATGGAGGGAAGGAGCTCCCCTCTGGGTGAGTCAGAGATTGTGGCTTTGAGGCCGGACCCTGAGGGATTGCTGTGCTGTGGGTGTCTGTGGTCAGCATTGCTGGTGTTGGCAGTGACCGCTGAGCTTGTGAGCACGTGGGGAGGCAGTGTAGGGTGCGGCCTTTGGTGTCACTGTCTTTCATCCAGGAGGGGGTGGAGCTTCTCTCTCTTGGTTTGCTGTGTGATGAAGTCCAAGGCTTAGAGAGGGTGATGTAACTGCCTGGGTCCCCGTACGTTGTGGGGAAGGGGCTACAACCCAGGCTGGGAGGTGAGGTCATCCCCTGAGGGCGAGGTGATGTCTGCAGAGGGCCCAGTGGGTGTCAGGACCCAGTAAGGCTGATGGCCTTGCCTTTGAACAGGTGCAAGTGGCTCAAGGGACATGGAGTAGACGCTGGAGCTGACTGACAGGAGGAGGGAGCAGGGTGCGAGGAAGGACAGGCAGGCCAGGAAGGGGGCAAGCAGGAGGTGCTGGGCAGAAAGGGGCCATGGTGTGGGGGCTCTGGTGGCTTCTGAGCCTCAGGTGTTCTCATCAGAGGTAGTGAAACCCACAGTGAGACTGGGGACGGCCGCTGGTCTCCACGAGCCCTGCCAGTCTCCACCTGAGTCCTCTGTGAGAGTCATTGCTGCCACTTGGTCAGGCCGGAGTTGAGTCCCCCGCAATGCAGAAAGGTGTGACTGCACCACTGCGTGGTGTGGTGTGGAGGACGGGCCACCGGAGGCTTGCATGTGTCCCCAGCGTCTACTGCTTCCTGTAAATGCTCACACCTCTGGGTGGTGAGGGAGGGTAGGGAAGGCGTGAGGCTGATCCCAGAATTGGTGTATGATAGAGCAGATGGAGATACATGTATTTCTTATGCTCATGCTGACTCACGATTGCCTGCAAATGTGGTGGGTAATCGTTATGCCTCAGTTAGTTTGCAAAACTGAGAGGCCATGAAGAGTGCTCTGGGCTGTCTGGCTGGGCGTTTGGGAAGATCTGAGGAAAGCATTTGCATCTGGTAGGAGCTGCCACAGGGCATGGAGAAAAGAGAAAAGTGCTTTTCTGACGCCCACTTCCTCTCTCCACAGAACGCGTCAACCTTTGAGGATGTCACCCAGGTGTCCTCTGCCTACCAGAAGACAGTACCTGTTGAAGCCGGTGAGTCCTGGCTGATACCGGGAGCATCGTGTGGTTTCCCAGGAAAACACTGAGGGGAAGGACAGTTGTGAAACACAGCCAGGAGCAGACGCACCACTAGTTGAAAGCATGGTTGTTGCTGCGTGTTTTTGGGAAAGAAAATGATCCTTTTGATGAAGATCCCGTTTCTCCTGCAGAGGTTTAGAATCACCTTTCAAACGCAGCATGGTGCCGTTGTTTCGGTGGGGCCCGTTTCGAGGGCCTCTTCCCAAAGCAAAGGGGTTAAGTGCACGTTCACGAGGGTCCCTCCACACTGCCAGTGACCAGTTTCTGGGAGCAGCTGGGGCCTGCCCGGCTCCCTGAGCCACTCGGTCTCAGCTGTGGCAGGAGGAAGATATCATGACGTCTGTGTGCAGGCGACGGCAGACGTTCTCTCTGCTGCTTGTTCTTGGGCCCTTGACCAGGGAGCTCGAAACCTGTCCTTTTCTGTGCTGGACACACGATTGAGTCAGAGGTGGGCCATGCCCCGGAGAGTCAGGTATTTGGGGAAAATATCGGACATGAAAGCAAGTGCTAAATTTAACACAGGATGCGGAGAGCTACCACTGACTTACTAGGGGAGCCGTGGATCCACAGTTCTCAAAGTCGGAGGGCCCAGGACGCTTTGACACTGTGAACACTAGTGAGAACCCCCCACGACGTTGATGTATTTGATGACACTGACTATATTAGAAATTAGAGGAATGTGGCCCGGCGTGGTGGCTCACGCCTGTAATCCCAGCACTTTGGGAGGCTGAGGCCGGTGGGTTACGAGGTCAGGAGATCGAGACCATCCTGGCTAACACGGTGAAACCCCGTCTCTACTAAAAATACACAAAAAAAAAAAAAATTAGCCAGGCATGGTGGCGGGCGCCTGTAGTCCCAGCTACTCAGGAGTCTGAGTTAGGAGAATGGCCTGAACCCGGGAGGTGGAGCTTGCACTGAGCTGAGATTGCACCACTGCACTCCAGCCTGGACGACAGAGCGAGACTCTATCTCAAAAAAAAAAAAAAAAAAGAAAGAAAGAAATTAGAGGAATGTTTTATTTGTTTATTTATTTATTTTGAGACCGGGTCTTGCTGTGTCATCCAGGCAGGACTGCAGCCTCAGTCTCCTGGGCTCAAGCAGTCCTCTTGCCTCAGCCTCTGAGAAGCTGGAACTATAAGTGCATGCCACCATGCCCAGTTAAGTTTTTTTTTTTTTTTTTGAGACGGAGTCTGGCTCTGTCGTCCAGGCTGGAGTGCAGTGGCCGGATCTCAGCTCACTGCAAGCTCCGCCTCCCGGGTTCACGCCATTCTCCTGCCTCAGCCTCCCGAGTAGCTGGGACTACAGGCGCCTGCCACCATGCCCGGCTAATATTTTGTATTTTTAGTAGAGATGGGGTTTCACCGTGTTGGCCAGGATGGTCTCAATCTCCTGACCTCGTGATCCTCCCGTCTCGGCCTCCCAAAGTGCTGGGATTACAGGCGTGAGCCACCGCGCCTGGCCCTAAGTTTTTTTATTTTTAGTAGACATGAGGTCTCACTGTGTTGCCCAGGTTGGTCTTGAATTCCTGAGCTCAAGTTATCCACCTGCCTCAGCCTCTCAGAGTGCTGGGATTACAGGCATGAGCCACCACAGCCATTGGAAAGTTATAAATTGATTCACTTAAAAAGAATAAAACTAGGTTGGATACAGTGGCTCACACCTGTAGACCCAGCGGTCTGGGAGGCTGAGGCGGGTGGATCACCTGAGGTCAGGAGTTTGAGACCAGCCTGGCCAACATGGTGAAACTCTGTCTCTACTAAAGATACAAAAAGTAGCTGGGCGTGGTGCCCCACACCTGTAATCCCAACTACTCAGGAGATGGAGGCAGGAGAATTGCTTGAATCTGGAGGCGGAGGTTGCAGTGAACCTTCATTGCGCCACTGCCCTCCAGCCTGGGCGACAAGAGCTAAACTCCATCTCAAAAAATAAAAACTATAACTGGCCATGCACGGAGTGGCATTGTTTTTTTTTTGTAAATCTCTTTAATAGAAGACGGCTGCATTCTCACACCTATCTGCCTCTGCAGTCTGTCGATGTTACGTTGTTTCGGAAGAACATGTGGAATCACCTAGGTGGCGGTTGGGAAAGGGAGGAGTGTTTGTAACGTTGAGGGCAGTGTGGGTGTCCTTCTACGATGCCATGCAAGCGTGCCAGGTGGTGGTGGTCCTGCAGGCCGGCTCCTCTGGCCCTGAGTGGCTCGCTCCCCAGTATGCTTGGGTGGCACCGTGTGTTAGTTATTTGGAAAATGCTGGACCTCTGAGTTATGCCCGTCTTCCAGTTGTGGGCACTTCTCATTATACAGGACCAAAAAAATCACATTTGCTGTCATCGTCAATGTCATCTGCAGAGGCTAAGTGGAAATTGTCATGTTCATGTAGCAGCCTCACATTTTTCAGAATTCTTTTACTTGAAAGCTGGAATTTTCCTGTTGGCGACAAATACTACAGTAATTTTTCTTGACACAATAGGCTTAGTTCATTCACTTGGGAGAAAACTGCTGCCAGATACCCAGCTTTGCATAACCATAGTTTGTCTGTCAGTTGTTATTTCAGGGAAGAACACTGTTCCATGAAAAAACAATCAACTTGCAGCTCTCATGGTTCCATTCGTGTTCCTCGAGACAGAGAGCCACCGCCACAGTGCCGGACACAGCAGGGAAGGCTCATGTGTCTTCCCACTTTTTTGAGACAGAATCTCGCTCTGTTGCGAGGCTGGAGTGCAGTGGCGCCATCTCGGCTCACTGCAACCCCTGCCCCTGGGTTCAAGCAGTTCTCCTGCCTCAGCCTCCGAGTAGCTGGGATTACAGGCGCCCACCACCACGCCCAGCTAATTTTTGTATTTTTAGTAGAGACAGGGTTTCACCATGTTGACCAGGATGGTCTCAATCCCTTGACCTTGTGATCCACCCGCCTCGGCCTCCCAAAGTGCTGGGATTACAGGCGTGAGCCACTGCGCCCGGCCATGTTCCCCACTTTTGACTTAAATTTTTATCATTTTTTCTTAATAGACATGGGGTCTCACTATGTTTCTCAGGCTGGTCTCAAACTCCTGATCTCAGACAGTCCTCCCATTTCAACCTCCCAAAGTGCTGGGAATTACGGGCATGAGCCACTGCCCTCTTTTCCATTTTTGTCACACAGAATATAAAAAAATGTATACTCACCGGTTAAGATTCACTATACTCAGTATATGTCGATTACAGCATACATCAGTACCTTAACTGCTTTCTCAAGGACAGATGTCTTTTAGAGAAATTGGCTGTTTTTATTTAAAATTGTGAATGTGGTGGTGAAGATTCTGTCTTGTTTAAACATCTTCCTGATGCCAAGCTTAGGGGGATCGCCAGTCCCACCAGGTGTGCAGTGCCCTGCGGCAGACGCCCGGTGCTGGCTCCGGACCAGTGGGCTGAGCTGGCAGCTGCAAGAACCTTTCCCTCCTCAGGGGTTAGGGGGATGACCAGTTCCTGGGGCGGTCACCCTGTGTGGGGCTGTTGTCCAGGAGCAGTGTTTTTGCTGTGCTCAAGCCACACGTCCTCCCTCCTTTCTCTATAGTGACCAGCAAAACAAGTAACATCAGAGCTAACTTTGAAAACCTCGCTAAGGAGAAGGAGCAGGAGGACAGGCGGAAGGCGGAGGCAGAGAGAGCCCAGCGGATGGCTAAGGAGCGGCAGGAGCAGGAAGAGGCCAGGAGGAAGCTGGAGGTGAGCGGCAAGGAGTGGGCTGCAGCGCGCTCTCCCTCTCGGACCTGTGCGAGGGGATTGGGAGCTCTGGGGCCTGGGCGGGGCTTATTCTTTCCTGGCCAGGTTTTCCTTGGAAGGCATGTTTAACTCTCCTTTAAGGCTGTCCTTTAAGGCACTTGTCACTTGAAGCCACACATAGGCTGAGTCTCTGGCCACAATGCTCCAGGCAGCTGGCTAGCGCCATCCTGGTCTTGCCGGTCTAGCCCCGGGACCCAGCAACCTGCCCTGCCCTCTGTTCCTGAGCTGATAGCAGAGTCCTGTCTGCTTCCTCCTCCACGGAGCTCTTGTCCAAATGTCAGCTTGAGTCTCGTCTCTCCCCTCCCCCTCTGGAAGCCCCTCCTTTTCCAGGTGACAGTTTGGGGTTTGGAGGGGCCTCTGTGCCGAGGCGGCCTGCTCTTGGGGCCTACTTCTACTTGGCCAGCCCAGCCCCGCTCACCCAAGCCCCTGGGCTGTGGAGAAGCGCTCCCAGAGAAAGATGCCTGAAGCGCACCCTTGGCAGGGGCAGAGCACGAGCCTGCATCTGGGTGCTTTGGGTCTGGCCTGGGTGGCTTCCCACTGACAAGGAATTTCCTTGTGCTCAGCGGGATTTGGGGAGCTGTGAATAGACCCTGGGGCCTACGAATGTGTGTGTGTGAAGTTACCAGGCGTGGCTCTCAGCTGGGGCGTCTGCAGTGTGGGGCAGGCCCAGCCTGTCTGGAAGCCTGGGCTTCTCCTGCCCACCCCAGGCCCTGCCCCTGCAGGGCCACACGGGACATGGTACTTCGAGTGCTTAATCTGTGGGTGGCACCAGGTGACGTGGGAATTTACAACTGTCCTGTTGGGGTCAGGCAAGACCATAGATGCCAGGAACCGTGCTAGGGTCTCAAGACCGGGGTGGTTTTCTCTTCAACAAGACAAGACAGCACTGCCATTGTTCTTAACAGAGCGAGGCAGCCTGCAGGGGGAGAGGAGGGAGGGTTTGGAGCGGACGCCTGGGTGTTCCTAACAGAGCAAGGCAGCCTGCAGAGGGAGAGGAGGGAGGGGGTTTGGAGTGGACCCCTGGGGTTCAGATCCTGCCTGGGTGGCTCCCTGGCCCGTGTGCCTGTGCCTGCACACCTCACCCTCAGACTCAGCGTCTGGCACTGGAGCCCACGGGCTGTCAGTGAGTTTCCAGTTGCTGCTGTAGTCACCACCACACACAGCACACAGCTAGTATCTTACAGCCCTGGAGGTCAGAAGTCCTCAAAGATGTCAGCAGAGCTGTGTTCCTCCTGGTGGCCCTGCGGCCCCGTCTTCCCATCTCCAGCCTCTGCTTTTGTTGTCACCGCCCCTCCTCTGTCCCTCACACTCCTGCCTCCCTTCTCTCAGGACCTCGTGATTACACTGGGTCCACCCAGACAGTCCAGAGTTCCCATCACAGAACCCTTAGTTTCATCACACCACAGTCCCTCCGCATGGGGTCTGGGGACTGCGATGTCAGCAGCTTTTGAGGGGCCATTATCCTACCCTAGTTCATCCTTTGGCCCCTAAAGCTTCATGTCTGTCTCATGCGCAAACACACTCAGCCCATATGAAGGCCCCCAAAGTCTCAATCCATTGCAGCATCAACTCAGACTCCCAAATCTGTGGCTAAACCGTCTAACCGTGTGTGGGTGGGACATGAGCTGTGGCCCAGTCCTGGCACTATCGCGTCACTGGCTGTGTGATCTCGGCCTCAGACCTCACCTGCCCCTCGGATCCTGCCTGGGCGCTGGTGGGATCCGAGGCATTTGGGGCTCCAGCTCACCTGCCCCTCAGATCCTGCCCGGGTGCTGGTGGGATCCGAGGCTTAGTGCTCCAGCTCACCTGCCCCTCGGATCCTGCCCGGGTGCTGGTGGGATCCGAGGCTTAGTGCTCCAGCTCACCTGCCCCTCGGATCCTGCCCGGGTGCTGGTGGGATCCGAGGCTTAGTGCTCCAGCTCACCTGCCCCTCGGATCCTGCCCGGGTGCTGGTGGGATCCGAGGCTTAGTGCTCCAGCTCACCTGCCCCTCGGATCCTGCCCGGGTGCTGGTGGGATCCGAGGCTTAGTGCTCCAGCTCACCTGCCCCTCGGATCCTGCCCGGGTGCTGGTGGGATCCGAGGCTTAGTGCTCCAGCTCACCTGCCCCTCGGATCCTGCCCGGGTGCTGGTGGGATCCGAGGCTTAGTGCTCCAGCTCACCTGCCCCTCGGATCCTGCCCGGGTGCTGGTGGGATCCGAGGCTTAGTGCTCCAGCTCAACCTTGGTGTGGGTGTTTTCCGCTCCTTCCCCCAGAGCATGCCTAGAGCTTGGGCGCAATCTTCTGAAACACAGCAGGCGTGACAGTGCAGAGTGTCATGGCAGCATTCTGATTGCTGTTTGTTTTCAATCACAGGAGCAAGCCAGAGCCAAAACGCAAACACCCCCTGCGTCGCCTGCACCTCAGCCAACCGAGGAGAGGCTGCCCTCGAGCCCGGTCTATGAGGTTGGTGTCTTTGGTGTTTGAATGAGTGTGACTTCCTGCCAGAGCCCAGGTCCTCTGTGGAGCCCTTGCAGGCAGGCAGCGTGGTGTGGGTGCAGAGGGCGTCGCTGCGTTCCACACCCGGAGAGTGGTGGGCCGGGAGCGCCCTGGGGGTGGGTGACATGCCTCGGTGCTGTCGGGGGACAGCTGTGCAGGCCCACGTGCCATCCTCTCACCCCTCTACAGCCTGTTGTAGTCTGGCCACTTTCACTGCAGTCCCTGCTGGGGTCACCTGCTGTCAGATAATCAGATGTGGGGGTCTTCACCCCACTTGCTCTGTGCTGTGCGGGACGCCGCCACACTCCCCTCTGGCAGCGCCGCCCTCCCTCATCACTGAGCCCCCACCTCCTGCGCGATCTGCCTTCTCTGCCTGCCCCGTTAGGCTCTCCAGCGTTGCAGCCCGTCATGAGTGTGCTGCAGACATGCTGTCCAGCCCCTCCATGTGCTGCTGACCCCCTCTCGTGGGTCCCCCAGTGTTCCATCCCCATCCCAGAGTTACCGAGCCATCTGCTGACGGCCCGCCCATCCCTGACTTTGTGTCTCCTGCTCCCTGCCAGCATCTCTGCACTAACCACACCCTCCGCCTGTAACCACCTCTCCTGGCCCCAGCCCTGCCCCTTCTCCATCCCACGGCCATCATCCTGGTCTATGCATTCATCTCTCCTCGCCCAGGAGCCAGTCAGTGAGTTACGGGGGGCACATTCCAGACCACGGTAGTTCAGGAGCCCAGAGCGCCCTGGAGACAGGCAGGGTCTGGGGCCTGGGCCTCACTGGCCATGGCCTTGTCACCACCCGACTGTCCCTCCTTGGCTATGCTGTTGCCTATTGCCTTTACCCTGCCAGGCCCTGGGGAGATGTGGTAAGCGAGGCCTTGCAGCTCCTCAGGAACTGGCCTCCCCCTCTCGTCCCTCCCCTTGGCAGTCAGTGCTGTCTGCCACAAGGAAGCTCCGACCCTGCCCCTCCTGTGCAGTTCAGCCCTTGCGTGGTTCCTGGTGCCTGCGCTGAGGGTGGAGTCGCTCTCCCTGCCCGGTTACTCTCCCTGGTGAGCAGCTCTCCACCACCAGTTCTTCCCAGATCTCCTGGGTGTGCGTTTCTGAGCTGTTGGCATTGCTTTCTCTCACTCACTGCCGGTGACATCAGGTGGACCCTGCTCAGAAACATTGATTAATGCCACCGTCGGTGATAAGCAGTTCGGGATTTTCGTTAGGGCTCCGAAGCTGCGGTGGTTATAAATAAAGAGGTGTTCCACTGGCACCTTTGTAGTTGAATGTGATTCTTTGGCGATGCCCTTACTGCACCCTGCAGAGAGGATTTGTTAGGGCAGAGCCCTGTCTGCAGGCTCGGCTGCTCTGGAGCCATGTGGTGAAGCTGCTGCCAGGCAGGGTCAGGTTGAGCAGCACAGGCAGGGGCGTGGCTCCTAACCTGCCGTGTGGGCGTGGCTCCTGCAGGACTGGAGTGTTCTGGGGGTGAGGACCCAGTCATCGGTAGGGAAATGGCACGTGGGCCTCCCCGCACTCACCACCATGGTGAACATGCCAGCAGGCCTGGCCTTCCTATGCCACATCTGTTTTCTCAGTCCTGGCTGGGACTGAGAATTCGGTGGCCTGTGGGTTTCTGCTGGCTGTGGCAGTGCAGCTGCTGCTCTCTAGAAGCCAACATGGGCCCCGTGCCATGTGCGTGTGACCCTTCCCCAGGACGCGGCTTCCTTCAAGGCAGAGCTGAGCTACAGAGGCCCTGTGAGTGAGACGGAGCCGGAGCCTGTGTACAGCGTGGAGGCCGCTGACTATCGAGAGGCTGGCAGCCAGCAGGGCCTGGCCTACGCCACAGAGGCTGTCTACGAAAGCGCAGAGGCCCCAGGCCACTATCCCACAGGTACTGGGGCCCCACGCTGCAGCGCCCTTCCCAGGGCGGGGAGCTCCCAAGACATCCTGCTCGACCTGTGGCGTCCTTGCGAGGAGCGTGGGTGGGTTTCCCGCTGACCCGCCTTCACCTCCTTGCAGGGTCTTTCTGTCCCTTGAGGGAAGTGCTCTAGACACGTTTGGGGCAGCAGCTCCTGTGCTGCATCCCGGGAAGATCCCCGTCGTGCTGGGGACGGGTGGGCAGGGGCAGAGGAAGGGAGGGCTTCAGCTGCCGTCCTGTGTCCTTGGGACAGAGTCTTAGGAAGTGTCGTCTAAAACTTAAGAAGGCGGGGGACTTTGTGGGACTTTGTATTGCAAACCTGTGTGGGACTTTGTATTGCTCAGCTCTGTCCTGGCTTTCTTTTAGAGGACAGCACCTACGACGAGTACGAGAACGACCTGGGGATCACAGCCGTCGCCCTGTACGACTACCAGGCTGGTGAGCGGCCCGCAAAAGTGTTCAGAGGGGAGACCCGGGCAGCTGCGCCCGCCTATGCTTGTTTCCTGAGAATTGACTTCTCCAGCGTTGTTAGTTTTAGAAATAATTTATGTTGAGATAATTTCAGAGTTATAGAAAAGTTGCAGGTATAGTGCCAAGAACTCCCATGTTCCCTACCCAGATTCCATCTCTGCACACACACGCACCCAGCCCCTGTTATCTTTAGTATTCTCTGAACCCTTGGAGAGCTGCAAGGGTGCTGCCAGCCCCAAAGACTCCAGCGTGTTTCCCAAGGTCAAAGATGCTGTCCCACAGGGATGCCCCACCCTCCAGGTGAGGGTGCCACACAGATGCTCCATTCCTGCCTGTCCTGCCCTGGCCGCCAGCTCCCATGTGGCTTGCATGTCCCCCTGAGTTCCCTTTGCAGCCTTGGCAGTTTAAGAGCAGCCTCAGCTCCTGGGCTGGCCTCAGCCGCCTGCCCTGTGTTCCCTCAAGGCCAGGCTGAGCCGTGCTCTGGTGGCGGTGAGGTCGTGGAGACCACGCGGTGGGGCTCCCTGCTGGGCCGCATGGCGTCCACCTGTCCCTCTGTCTCAGCCACCATCTGGTCCACAAAGTCACTGCCACCCCTCTGCAGTTGACAAGCATCTTAGGGGTGGCGTGGGATTCCTTTCAGAACCCCCAGCCGCTGCCTCCGAGTGCTTCCCATTTGCAATTTTCTATCAGTGCAGAAGTTAGCATTTCTACCATAAGTGAGCGCTGGGTGTCCCTGTTCAGTCCCTTTTGCACACGTGCATTTGCATGCACGCGTGTGGGTATGTCTGTGGCATTTCGGCACCTGTGTGTGGATTCTCATCACCGGGACTTTTGCCCTCCAGGCCCATTTAAGCCGTCACCTCAGGCTTCTCTCCAGGTGTCCCCCAGCCGTCCCTCTACTGTGGCCTCCACACCCCCAGGACCTTGGGCAGTCCATCTCCCCACCCCCTCCACAGACATGTCTGCCAGGGAGAGAGGGGAAGGGAGGGTGGGCGGGGCTGGAGTTACGTGGCGGAAACCTGCTCCTGAGGAAGGGGTCCGGGCAGGGTTGTGTTTTGTGTGAGGGGCTCTGGGCATCTTTGTAGTCACTCGGCTCGTGTTCACAAATCCTGGCCTCGGGGGCATGAGAGAGGCAGCAGGAGCCTCCGCAGTGCATCTCTGCAGGGGGCGTCTCCTCTGAGCAGGCTGCCTGGGAGTTTGCTCTGGGTTGTACTGTTCTTTTCTAGCAGACCAGCAGACGCTTGCACTCAGCACCTTTCTCTGTGTTCTCTTCCCCAGCGGGTGATGATGAGATCTCATTTGACCCCGATGACATCATCACCAACATCGAAATGATTGACGATGGCTGGTGGCGTGGGGTGTGCAAGGGCCGGTACGGGCTCTTCCCAGCCAACTACGTGGACCTGCGGCAGTAGGGCCTCCAGCCCCCAGCCCCCGGAGCTGTGCCCCGGATCCTCACACTACAGATCAGGCCTTCTTTGGTTCTTGGGTTTTGGGTTTTTTTGGTTTTTTGTTTTGTTTTGTTTTGTTTTGTTTTTTGAAGGTGGGGAGGAGAATATACACATTGCTTTTATATTTAATACTTTTGCTGATGCTTTTGAAAATGTTTATGCCACAGAATTTGCTAATATATTGTAATCACATTCCTTAGGAGGACTTTGGTAATTGGTTTTATGCATTGATGGCTTGATGGGTTTTTTGGTTTTATTTTTTGCCAAATTGACTGTCACACGCAGCAGCTTCAGGGAGCTCGCGTTCTCTTGAGTGCGTGGAAGGACTGTCCCAGGCCCTGTGGCGGGTAGGCAGGAAGGACTCTCCCAGGCCCTGTGGCGGGTAGGCCCGAAGGACTGTCCCAGACGAGGGCTCCCTCTAGAGTCTCAGTGTCTGGGGGGAGAGGGGCGGGCCTGCTGGAGGTTAACATGGAGCTAAGTCACCCAGAACACAGGGGCTGCCGCGTCAGATGGGAAATCTGCCTGTGTCATACCGTGACAGCCCGCAGGATCAGGTGACTTCTAGCAGAGACCCTGGATTTTTTCCTGTGCCCACCCCGGCTCGTCCTCATCTTTACTCATCCCTATGCCCAGGTCGCTGGGAGGGCTGCTGGGAGCCTCTTCTGCCCCTGCCGGGCAGCGTCACCAAGTCCTTGAAGTCTTCCCCTGCCCCGCAGGTCTGTGGATTGGGACTCACGATGCAGTTGAGGTCTGCGTTGGGCTTGTCTTTTCACACAGGCTGATGTCTTGACCGTCACCCAAGTGGTCCGTGGGCCACCGGGCAGCCTGGGGCGGTATATGTGCCATGTCACACACAGCACGGCCTCTCAGCCTTGGGAAGGAAGTCAGTGCCTGCTCTGCTGTGAGCCACCAGGAACCCTCCTCCCATCAATGGGGGTGTAGTGTTTTTGCCAAAATACCATATTCAGTTACAGTAGTTTGATGAGTTGAAGGCTAGAAGTGTGAAGTGCGGATGAGTGCGTGCTCCTCCCCGAGGCCCCCACAGCTCCGGGACGCCACTGTCTTGGCATTTGTGGCCACTCACTTTGTAGGAAACTCACCTCCTTCCTGAGGAGCCGGGAGGCTGGACCAGTCCCGTCGTGCAGTCAGGTGGGCGGGGTGTCGTTCCAGAAGGTCACGTGGACATGTCTCGGGACTTGGGTCCCGGAGCACCCGTGAAGCGCGCGTTTTTGCTTCTGAGGTGCGTTTCTCATCATCCTTGCTTTACCACAATGAGCAGTGAGGTCGGGTTTTATATGCAACTTATTGTATCTGAATTCCTGTAGCACACCTCATAGGTATGATTTTTTTAAATTAAAGAATTCAGAATAAATTTTTTTTGATCCACTTGTGTGATTCGCTTTGGTCTGTGGTCACTCCGTTCTGCAGTGGAAGCTGCGTCGACACTCTCGGCATCCTGTGCCCCAGACCTGGGCTGGCGGAGGCCCTCGTGCCGTCCTGCG
Organism: Rhinopithecus roxellana; assembly: GCF_007565055.1. NCBI lineage: Eukaryota > Metazoa > Chordata > Mammalia > Primates > Cercopithecidae > Rhinopithecus > Rhinopithecus roxellana. The sequence continues at coordinate 3,916,376 of NC_044563.1, read as the reverse complement.
CGCCTTGCGTGTTCTGTTCTGGCCTTAGACTGAACCGCACGCTCCCTTTTCAGTGTCCTTCAGAGGTGCTGCTTACGGACTGACGTGTGTTCACTCTCGCAGATCATCCAGATTTTTGCACAGAGATTCCAAGCAAAGTAAAACATTCTGTGCTTAAAAGTCATTTCTGAATTACAGTTCTCAAATCCTGAGGGGGATTTTTCTCCCAGTCTCGTTTTGCTCAGGGGCACCGGAAGTTAAAGGCTAAGGGGCACAGTGGCACTGAGGGAGCAGGTGTGCCCTCAGGAGCCGGGGGTGCTGGGGAGCTGAGTTCCAGCTCACACTTCCTGCTCATCAGGTGCTCCCAGGGAGCTTTCGGCTGCACGACACACCTGCTACCCCTTCCAGCCTGGGTGGTGACGGAGCACTGCCTCCCTTGGACTGTCCTACACCTGCCTCTGACTTAGTAAACAGCGCCTGTGCCAGCTCTGCCCACAGGAGCCAAACGTGAGAGTGCCCTCGCCCTCCTCCCACTACCGGGCTGCCGTGCGTTCTGCATCACAGGGTCAGAGCCCTAATGGCGAGCCCTGTCCCACACAGGGCCTGTCTGCCGGGTGAGATGGCAGCCACCTGCAGGGAGCTGGGTCCTGAAGCAATGAGGCACGGAGGCTTGTGAACCAGGGGAAAGTCCCAGCAGGGGCGGGCAGACGGGGTCAAGGGGCTTGAGGACGGTGCGACGAAGGGAGGGGGCCCTGCTGGCCCACTGTCTGCCCAGTCGCTCTGCCTGTGCCGCCTGCAGATGAGCATGGCAGGGGCTCAACAGGAGCGGGACACATCTTGAGCGGGTCTGTGTTTCTGTTGGTGGCCAAGCGTCGCCTGGCAGCTTGTGCACCTGGAGCCAACCACCCGAATCTTAGCCGCTTGCCTTTTAGGTGTGGTTGGGGTGTTTTGTTTCTGTCTTTTGAGAAAGGGTCTTGCTTTGTTGTCCAGGCTGGAGTGCAGTGGCGCGATCTCCGCTCCTGCAACCTGTGCACCCAGGGCTCAAGCAATCCTCTCACCTCAGCCTCCCAAGTAGCTGGGACTACAGATGTGCACCACCACACCTGGCTACTTTTTGTATTTTTAGTAGGGATGTGGTTTCACCATGTTGCCCAGGCTGGTCTAGAACTTCTGACCTCAAGTGATCCTCCCATCTCGGCCCCCCAAAATGCTGGGATTACAGGCATGAGCCACCGCGCCCGGCCTAGATGCGGTCATTTTAATGTCAGCTCACTGTACCTTCTGTCTCCAAGTTGGATTCACTCCCAGGTCCCCTCTGGCCTGAGGAGCAGCCCAGGCCTGGCTTGCCCAGCAGCAACTTGCTCTCAGCCCGCTGGAGGAGGGAGGGCAGGACGTGGACATGCTTTTCCCTCTTGAGGCCCAGACATGGAAAATGTTTTGTGGCATGTAGGGAGCCGTGGGCACACGGGCACCTCCAAGAACCACCGGAGCCACTGCTGGCCACTCTGGGCGCTCAGACGTGGGCACAGCATGGAGAGTGCTTTGTCCGGGTGAAAATGCTCACTGTGCTCCTGGAAGATCTGCTGGCGAATGCTTCTTCAACTCAAGACGTTCAGAGAGCGACTGACATGGTATTAACTGTGCACCTACTGTGTGCTGGGCCTTGGAGGGGAAACGGGGAAATGTTGAATAAGAGAGATGGCTCAGCCCTGGGGAAGCTGACCCAAGAAATCAGAGATTCCACCACTGCGTTTATTTTTATTTTTTAAATCAATGTATTCTTTCTGAGATGGAGTCTTGCTCTGTTGCCCAGACTGGAGTGCAATGGCGCAAGTTCTGCTCACTGCAACCTCCACCTCCCAGGTTCAAGCAGTTCTGCCTCAGCCTCCCGAGTAGCTGGGACTACAGGTGTGCACCACCATGCCTGGCTAATTTTTGTATTTTTAGTAGAGACAGTTTCGCCAGGTTGGCCAGGCTGGTCTCAAACTCCTGACCTCAGGTGATCTGCCCGCCTCGGCCTCCCAAAGTGCTGGAATTACAGGCGTGAGCCGTTGCGCCCGGCCCCCGCTGCTATGTTTAATTCTAACTAAGGAGAAGAGGAAGTTCCGAAAGGAGAACAAGGAGATCTGAGAACACAGCTCGGGACTGGCCAGGGGCCTCCTCTCAGAAAGCTCTCCCTGTTGTGTCCCTCCACACCGGGGCCTGCATGGAGTGGGCACGGTTTTTGATAACTGCCTTGCTGACTTTCAGCTCCAATTTCTTCATCTGAAAGTGAGGATAAAAGACCCCTCTTTCTAGTCAGATGCCTGCTAGATTCATTTACCTGCTTGCATTTGAGATGTATTGCCAGGATACACCTCCACGGTCTGATGGAACACACTGAATATATCTTAACAACAAAAGGTAACAATACATTTTAATAATTTTTACTTATTTTGCCTGAAACATTAGGATTCTCTCCTTTTCTTATCTCAGTCCCATGGTTTTTGGTTTTGTTTTTTTTTTTTTTTTTTTTTTTTTGAGACATTGTCTGGCTCTGTTGCCCAGGCTGGAGTGCAGTGGTGCAGTGGCACGATCTCAGGTCACTGAAGCCTCCGCCTCCCAAGTTCAAGTGATTCTCCTGCCTCAGCCTCCCGAGTAGCTTGGATTACAGGTGCCCGCCACCACGCCCGGCTAATTTTTGCATTTTTAGTAGAGATGGGGTATCACCATGTTGGCCAGGCTGGTCTTGAACTCCTGACCTCACGTGATCTACCTGCCTCGGCCTTCCGAAGGGCTGGGATTACAGGCGTGAGCCACAGCGCCCGACCCCTCAGTCCTGTGTTTTGAATTCTGTTGTTTCTTTTGTCCCATTTTCCCTCCGGTTATTTCTTCTGACCAGTTTGACCTCCCTTGGGAAGACGCGCTCTGCTTTTGATGATGGTGATTGTGAAAATGCACACAGACGGCAACACAGTCGAAGAGTTCTACGTTGTGTGATAAGGTGTTTTGTTCCTCCTGTCGCCGTTTTAATAGTGCTCCTTCGACTAAAACCGTTTGAGACAACTCCATCGTCATTTGTGAGCTGTCAGACTTCCCACTAACATAGGCCATCTCTCAATATAATGTTTGTCAGTAGTGTCTGTGAATTACACCTCCTGCTATTACATAGAAAGAGCTCCGTCCCAGCCAGGCGCGGTGGCTCAAGCCTGTAATCCCAGCACTTTGGGAGGCCGAGGCGGGCAGATCACGAGGTCAGGAGATCGAGACCATCCTGGCTAACACGGTGAAACCCCGTCTCTACTAAAAAAATACAAAACACTAGCCGGGCGAGGTGGCGGGCACCTGTAGTCCCAGCTACTCAGAGGCTGAGGCGGGAGAATGGCGTGAACCTGGGAGGCGGAACTTGCAGTGAGCCGAGATCGCGCCACTGCACTCCAGCCTGGGCGACACAGTGAGACTCTGTCTCAAAAAAAAAAAAAAAAAAAAATTAAGAGCTCCGTCCCTTGGTATTTGCAGGGGACTGGGCCCAGGACCTCCCTCCTGTACCCAAACATACGCCATCTCTCGATGTAATGTTTGTCAGTATTGTCTGTGAATTACACCTCCTGCTATTACATAGAAAGAGATCCATCCCTTGGTATTTGCAGGGGACTGGGCCCAGGACCTCCCTCCTGTACCGAAACATACGCCATCTCTCTATGTAATGTTTGTCAGTATTGTCTGTGAATTACACCTCCTGCTATTACACAGAAAGAGATCCGTCCCTTGGTATTTGCAGGGGACTGGGCCCAGGACCTGCCTCCTGTACCCAAATCTGCGCATAATCAAGTCCCCCAGTGCCCTGCAGAACCCACATCTATGAAAAGTTGGCCTCGCATGTGCAGGTTTTGCCTTCTGTGAATACTCTATTTTTTGCTGTTTTTGAGACAGGATCTCTGTCACTCAGGCTGGAGTGCAGTGGAGTGACGCCACCATAGCTCACAGCAGCTTCAACCCTCCCACAAGCAATTTCCAACCTCAGCCTTCTGAGCAGCTGGGACCACAGGTGCACACCCACCATGCCTGGCTAATTTATTTATTTATTTATTTTTTTAGGTCTTTGTAGAGATGGCGTCTCACTATGTTACTCAGGCTGGTCTTGAACTCCTGGCCTCAAGCCATCCTCCTGCCTCAGCCTCCGAAAGTGCTGAGATTACAAGTGTCAGCCACTATGCCCAGCCTGAATACTGTATTTTTTATGTGCTTGGTTGAAAAAAATATGTGTATAAGTGGATGCTCACAGTTCACACCCTTGTTCAAAAGTCAGTTGTGTTCTCCTGAGTAGGGTGTGTGAATGAGATGCACGTGAGTCCCTGCAGGCCTGATCACCCCCTGGTGGGCAGAATCCTGGCCTCCCAAAGATGTCTAGATCCTAATCCCCAGAACCTGTAATGATGTTACCCCGCATGGCCAAGGCGAATTAGGTAGCAGATGGAATTAAGGTTACTAATCAGCTGGCCTTCAAATAGGGAGATTATCTTTTCAGCACATGGCACTGGGAAAGTGATATTCACATGCAAAAGAGGGATGTTGGTCCCTTACCTTTCACCAGACAGAAAAATTAACTGAAAATAGATTAAAGACCTAAACACGAGACCTAAATCTATAAAACTCTTAGAAGTAAACGGGGAAAGCTTCATGACATTGAAGCTTTCATGACATTCCTGATTTGACAATGATTTCTTAGATACGGAACCAAAAGCACAGACAACAAATAGCTTAGTTGGGCCAGGCATGGTGGTTCACGCCTGTAATCTCAACACTTTGGGAGGCCGAGGTGGGTGGATCACTTGAGGTCAGGAGTTCGAGACCAGCCTGGCCAACATGGTGAAACCCCATCTCTACTAAAAATACAAAAATTAGCCAGGTGTGGTGGTGGGCTCCTGTAATCTCAGCTACTTGGGAGGCTGAGGCACGAGAATCACTTGAACCTGGGAGGCAGAGGTTGCAGTGAGCAGAGATTACTCTACTGCACTCCAGCCTGGGCGACAGAGCAGGACTCCATCTCAAAAAAAAAAAAAAAAAGGGTAAATTGAATTGTCATTTAAAAAATGGCATTGAAGGACATAACAATGAAAAGGCAACCTAGAGAATGGGAAAAAATATTTGCAAGTCATACATCTGATAAGGGGGCTAATGTCCAGAATATGTAAGGAACTACAGCTAAACAACAAACCCAAATCATTTCAAAACGGACAAAGGATTTGAATAGATGTCTCAAAGAAGAGACACAGATGAAAAATGAGCAGGAGAAAGATTCCCAGCATCACCTATCATTGGGAAATGCAAATCAAAACCACATGGAGGCTGGGCACGGCGGCTCACGCCTGTAATCCCAGCTGTTTGGGAGGCTGAGGCAGGAGGATCACTTGAGCCCACAAATTTGAAACCAGCCTGGGCAACATAGGGAGACCTTGTTTCTACAAAAAATTAAAAATTAGCTGAGTGTGGTGGGACCCGCCTGTAGTCCCAGCTACTCAGGAGGCTGAGGCAGGAGGATTGCTGGAGCCCAGGAGGTCAAGGCTGCCATGAGCTATGATTGCATCACCTCACTCCAGCATGAGGGACAGAGCCAAGATATTGCAGTAACATCTCACACCCATGAGGGTGAATACCACGAAGAAACAGTCACAAGAGTTGGTGAGGACGTGGGGAAATTAGCCCCTCTTTTACCGTTGGTGAGAAGGTAAAATGTGGCAGATGCTGTGAACAGTATAGCAAATCCTTTAAAAAAAGAAAAAAATGTACCATATGATCCAGCAATACCTCTTCTGGGTATATACCCCAGATAGTTGAAAACAAGGTCTCAGAGAGATATCTCTACACCCATATTCATAGCAGCAGCAACATTCTCTGGCCAAATGGTAGAAGCAACTCACTGTCCATCTGTGGGTGAGTGGGTAAATCAAATGTGGTAAATACAGACGGGGGAATATTATTCAGCCTTTGAAAGGAAGGACAGTCCTAGCTATTCAGGAGGCTGAGGTTGGAGGATCCCTTGAGCCCAGGAGTTTGAGGTTACAGTGACCTATATGGTCCCGCCACTGCACTCCAGCCTGGGCAACAGAGAGACCCTGTCTCTTAAAAAGGAAATCCTGGGCCGGGCGCGGTGGCTCAAGCCTGTAATCCCAGCACTTTGGGAGGCCGAGGCGGGCGGATCACGAGGTCAGGAGATCGAGACCATCCTGGTTAACACGGTGAAACCCAGTCTCTACTTAAAAAATACAAAAAAAAAACTAGCCGGGCGAGGTGGCGGGCGCCTGTAGCCCCAGCTACTCGGGAGGCTGAGGCAGCAGAATGGCGTAAACCCAGGAGGCGGAGCTTGCAGTGAGCTAAGATCCAGCCACTGCACCCTAGCCTGGGCGACAGAGCGAGACTCCGTCTCAAAAAAAAAAGGAAATCCTGACATGCTACAACACGGATGAACCTTGAAGATGTTATGCTAAGTGAAAGAAGCCAGTCACAAAAAGACAAATGCAGTATGGTGCCACTTGTGAGGTCCCTAGCACAGTCACATTCACAGAGACAGAGAATGGTGGCTGCCAGGGCCTGGGGAGGGGGGGTGGAGCTAATGTTTAATAGGCACAGAGTTTCCATTTGGGAATATGGTCTAGTCTCTTTGTGTTGCCATAAAGGAATACCTGGGGCTGGTAATTTCTTTTTTCTTTTCTTTTCTTTTTCTTTTTTTTTTTTTTTTTTTTTTTTGAGACAGAGTTTTGCTCTTGTTGCCCAGGCTGGAGTGCAGTGGTGCAATCTCGACTCACTGCAATCTCCATCTCCTGGGTTCAAGCGATTCTCCTGCCTCAGCCTCCTGAGTAGCTGGGATTACAGGCGCCTGCTGCCACGCCCAGCTAATTTTTTTGTAGAGATGGGGTTTCACTGTGTTGGCCTTACTATGTAGGCTGGTCTCGGACTCCTGACCTCAGGTGATCCACCCGCCTCGGCCTCCCAAAGTGCTGGGATTATAGGTGTGAGGCTCGGCGCCTGGCCAAGGCTGGGTAATTTCTAAAGGAAAGAGATTTGGCTCAGGGTTCTGCAGGCTGTACAGGGAGCATAATGCCGGTGTCCGCTCCTGGGGATGCCTCAGCTGCTTCCACTCATGGGGGAGGGGAAGGGGAGCCCATGTGCGCTCAGATCACATGGGGAAGAGGAAGCAACGGGGGCAGGTGCAGGTTCTTGAATAACCAGCTCTCACAAAAACCAACAGCTCCCTCCCACCGCTGGGGAGGGCATTAATCTATTCGTGAGGGATTCGCCCGCATGACCCAAGCACTTTCCTTAGGCCTCACCTTCAATATACGGGATCAATTCCAACGTGAGGTTTGGAGGAGTCAGACAAACCCTCGTGAACCCTCGCGGAAGATGCGGGTGTTCTGGAGCTGGATGGCGGCGACGGCAGCGCAGCAGTGTGACCGTGCTGCAAGTCAGTGAACTGTTCATGGAGAAACGGTTAAAATGGTGATTTTTAGGCTTTGTATATTTTACCACTTTTTTTTTTTTAAGGGAGATTCCTTTCAGTCATCGGAGTGAGACCAGTGCGATCTGCAGGGTCCCTACAGGTGGAAGAGGCAGTGGCCAGGATCCAAGGAGCACCACGGCCTCTGGAAACCGGCGGGGGAAGGAAGTGGATCCCCCGCGAGCCTCCAGCAGGAAGGGAGCCCCGTGGACACCCTAACTTCAGCCCAGCAGACCTGGTCAGACTTCCGGCCTGCAGCTCTGTAAGGGGGGATGTTTGTGTTGTTCGAGGCCACCAATCCTGGTCGTCTGTGCTGGCAGCTGCAGGAGCCCAGGCCACCGTCCCCACGAGGTCCGTGTGCTGTGACGTCTGCCTGGGCATTCTGCACAGGGTCCTTACTTTCTCTTCCCCTCCCCTGCAAGGTCAGTCTCGGGAGCCCAGAAGGTGCTTGATGAGTGATCTGCAGCTGATTGAGCAAAGAAACGAGTGAGCCACGTCAGCTGGCGGCATTAGTGTGATACGTGTTGCTTTTCAAATGAAAGCTGTGTGCCCCTCGGTTGAGCGACTCTGAGAGCCAGGGTCCCCACCCTTCTGTCCCCATCGTGGTGGGTCTTGTACCCAACAGCTCGCCAGAGCAGAGAGCCATGAACAGGGTTTGGTTTCAGGAAGGACAACCAGGAGACTCAGCCCAGGAGTCAGCCTGGGTTCAAATCCTGGCCCCACACTTCCTGCCTTGTCATCCTGGGCATGTGATTCAGTTCTTTGTTCTTGTACATTTGGGTGGAAACTAACAGCTGCCTGCCATGGGGAGAACCAGCTTGCTCACCTTCTGCACCGTGGCTGGCGCTGCTCATTAGCAGGTTAAAAAAAAGCTTTGTCAGTAGGCCGGGCACGGTGGCTGACACCTATAATTCCCAGCACTGTGGGAGGCCAAGGCAGGTGGATCACGAGGTCAGGAGATTGAGACTATCCTGGCTAACATGGTGAAACCCCATCTCTACTAAAAATACAAAAACAAAAAATTAGCTGGGTGTGGTGGCAGGTGCCTGTAGTCCCAACTACTCGAGAGGCTGAGGCAGGAGAATGGCGTGAACCCGGGAGGCAGAGCTTGCAGTGAGCTGAGATCGCGCCACTGCACTCCAGCCTGGGCGACAGAGCGACACTCCATCTCAAAAAAAAAAAAAGCTTTGCCAATAGGTTGAGGTGGTCTCAATTGTGGGTTTAATGCACCTCTCGCCATGAGAGGGTAGCAGCTTTACATTTGTTTAGAAAATATTTGTTTTTCTCTATGTGCTGTTTGTTTATAGTATTTGCCTACCTTTCTCCCCTGTTTTTCCATTTGTCTTTTACTTTGTTTATGGTAGGATTTTTTTCCTGCAGAATTTTAGAATTTTGATGTGGTTTAATTAATCCACAGTGCAGGGCTCAGAATTCATCTTCCCATAGAAACAACAGCCTAAGTAATGGTTTGGTTTCCAGACCAGCTCACTGAAATGGATTTCATTCATTGTCTAATGCAGACACTGTACACTGTGCGGTGTGGACTTCAGTCTGACCCTGAGTGAAATGGGAGCCACTCCAGGGTTCACAGCCAAGCAGGGAGATGAATTTGTGTTCAGAAGATCTTTAGGGGGACACAGGAGGAGGAAGGAACCCCAGTTAAGAGGTCAGTTCAGTAACCCAGGCAAGAGGTGTGGAGGCGTAGACAGGGGCAGCATCAGCGGAGTGGGAGACGCGGGGCTCAGCATTTGGCTGTGCTTTCACGATAGACCCAGTGGGAATTGCTAGCAGATTAGACACAGCAAAAGGAAAAGAAAGGAGTCAGAATGATTTCAAGGTTTTTGGTGCCTGCAACAGGAAGTATGGAGTTGCCTTTTATTGAAACGGGAAGGACTGAGGGAGGTTCCTTGACTGCCCGTTAGACATCCAAGCACCTGCTGGAATTCTGTGTGGGGTTCAGGCAAGATGAGACCCAACTGGGAATGTAAGTGTTAGAATTGTAAGCTTGAGTTAGAACTAGAACTGTGGATTGGATTAAACCCCTAGGTGTGGTGTTTGCCAACCGGGAAGATGGCCAAGGGTGAAACCCGGGGCACCCCAGGATTTAGAGGTCAGGGAGAAGAGAAGAGACCCCCAAAGAAGACCCAGAAACAACAGACAGTGATAGGATGATGGGGTCCTGGGAGACGGTGGCCAGGACATTCCAAAGAGGAAGTGCGGCCACAGTGTCAGAGGCTGTGGTGGACAAAGGGGTGATGAAGATAGATCTGACCCCTGCTCCAGCATGGGGGTCACGGGGACCTCGAGCAGGAGGCTGGAGCAGCAGAGGGAGGGGAACATCGGTGGGAGCAAGCCTCAGGGAAAACGGGAGGCACACAATCCCTAAAGGAATGCAAGAATATTTCTTAAAGCCATCATTCCAGCCCCAGCAATTACAACCAAAGAAAGTAGTTCAGAAGCTGCATTTCTCTTGAGTGTTGTAACTTCAGAGCCTAGGATGGGGCAGCAGGAGGATGTGGCGCAGTCTGAGGGAGGCCTCTAAGCAATTGTCAGACCTTTTCATTTATTTCACTGTTACTTTTCTGAACGAACATATTTAATATAAAAATATGAGTGCAAGCCCGGCGTGGTGGCTAGCGCCTGTAATCCCAGCACTTTGGGAGGCCGAGGTGGGCAGATCACCCAAGGTTGGGAGTTTGAGACCAGCCTGATCAACATGGAGAAACCCCATCTCTACTAAAAATACAAAACTAGCCAGGTGTGGTGGTGGACACCTGTAATCCCAGCTACTTGGGAGGCTGAGGCTGGAGAGTTGCTTGAACCCGGGAAGCAGAGGTTGCGGTGAGCCGAGATCGTGCCATTGCACTCCAGCCTGGGCAACAAGAGCAAAACTCTATCTCGAAGAAGAAAAAAAAAAAAAAGTTCCAAAGCAATCCAGACAGTACAGATCAGTGTAATGTGAAAAAATAAAGCCTTCCTCTTTTTTCTCCTTTTTCTCCCTTCTTAGAGGTGGCTATGTCAATAATTTATGGGTGATTTTACAGAAAATTTCTCTGCATATAGGAGCATGTCTGTATAGCACAGAAATCCCTTTTTATGTACAAAGGGATCATACTGTACTTTACCTTTTACAACTGCTTTTTCAATGTGATAGATGGAGTTTCTCTCTTGTTGCCCAGGCTAGAGTGCAGCGGTGCAATCTCGGCTCACTGCAACCTCCGCCTCCCGGGTTCAAACGATTCTCCTGCCTCAGCCTCCCGAGTAGCTGGGATTACAGGTGCTTGCCACCATGCCCAGCTAATTTTTTGTATTTTTAGTAGAGACGGAGTTTCACTATGTTGGTCAGGCTGGCCTTGAACTCCTGACCTCAGGTGATCCACCTGTCTAGGCCTCCCAAAGTGCTGGCATTACAGGCGTGAGCCACCACGCCCGGCTTGCCCATCTTTCTCTACCTCATTCTTTTTGTACCCTCTGCAGAGAATTTCATTTGTGTGTGAATGTCAGGTCAACCCCATCAAAAGACATTTACTGGCTTTCTTCATCTTTCTGTTACTACAGTGCTGTCCTGAGTCTCAGTGCACACTTGTGCATCTGAGTCTGGAGGGTGAATATCCAGCAGTGGGATTGCCCAGTGTGACACTGATACCCCATATGCCTTCCCTGCTTTCTTCTTTGTTACGGTGCCAAATTTCCAAGTTTCTTCAGCATTGCAATGCAGTTGAAAGACTACAATTGTCTGTCATTTGTCATCTGATTTAGCTCTGTGACTGTTCTGGAAGCAAAGCTCAATTGTGGAGGATTTCTGGGACTGGTCATTAGAAGGACAGACAGCTGGGGTATCCTTTGATCTCACCACTCTTCCCATTTCTCCTTTCTATTCTCTGGAATGTGGGTGTGATGGCTGATGGCTGGAGCTCTGCCAGCCATTTTCGACCGTGAGGCACCTTGAGTTCTCCCAGCCATTTTCAACCACGAGGCATCCTGAAAGACTTTGGATTCATGTTTGCATCATGGAGCTACCCCACTAGTCTTGCCTGCTTTAGGACTTTTTTTTTCCTTTGAGACATGGTCTTATTCTGTCACCAAACCTGGAATGCAGTGGCAAGGGCTCAAGCCATTCTCCCACCTCAGCTTCTTGAGTAGATGGGACCACAGGTGTGTGCCACAACGCGTGGCTAATTTTTTTTTTATAATTATTTGTAGAGATTGGGCTTGCTATGTTGGTCAGGCTGGTCTTGAACTGGGTTCAAGTGATCCTCCCACTTTGGCCTCCCAAAGTGCTAGGATTATAGATGTGAGCAACCACACCCAACTTGTTTTAGGACCTTTTTAAAAAATGAGACGGAGAAGTAAACTTCTGTTTTATCTAAACCATTATTATTTCTAGTCTCTACCATAAGTCCAAATACAAATCCCAACTGATCCACCGAGTCAATGAGTACATTTCCCTGTAGCATGTTTGGCACTCATTTACATGCGAGAGCATGTTTCTTCTTATTTTTGCAGAATTCAGGTATAACAATTTTAGGCTGAGCCTGTTGATTCACACCTGTAATCCCAGTACTTTGAGAGACCAAGATGGGAGGATCGCTTGAGCCCAGGGATTCAAGACCAAGACCTGGAAAACGTAGTATGACCCCATCTCTATGAATAATAATAATAGTAATAAATTAACTGGGCATAGTGGTGTGTGCCTGTGGTCCCAGCTACTTGGTAGGCGAAGGTGGGAGACTCACTTGGGTCCAGGTGGTCAAGGCTGCAGTCAGCCATGGTCGTGCCACTGCACTCCAGCCTGGGTGACAGAGCATCTCAAAAAGAAAAACCTCTGCCAAACTAAGAAGTCAAAATGTGTATCATATTTGTTACTTTATCTTTAATTCTACTTCCAACAAATGGTCTTCTCTTTCCCTCCTCCTCTCTTTTTAGTTTCTGTTTACTTCCTTTCTTACAAATACACAAGTGATTCATTACATGCTCATGGTGAAAATTGAAACAAGGACTTGCAGTTCTGGAAGTATTTTTAACTAGACATTATGAAAACTCTTGCCATACAACACCAAAAATGGTAGATAAATTGTAATAGGTATCTTTTAAATGTAAAGTTGAGCTTGCAAAAAGATCAAGAAAATCTTCAGGGGGACAAAGAAAAGAGGAAGCAAAGAACACAGAATGGAAGGCCAGCCCTGAAGTCTTGATCACCGTGAGACCATCCAGGCATTTTTCTGGATGTCAAACAGTAACAATATACTAGAACTTTGAGCCTTGGGGTTTAACAGAGGTTTGGGTCAGGAGTGTGCATTTGGAAAGAGTAGCTGAATAAGGCTTGGTTCTGAAAGGGATATGACCTCAGGGAAAGGGTGGGAGAGTGAAATATCTGTCTGTGGTCAAAGAGTGATATTGACATAATTTGTCTAGTCATCTGATCTGGGTGGAGAAAAAGAAGTCAGTGTGATATTTGACCAAGATTTTTCTTAAAGGAGATTAATGACTGGTGAAAGGAAATACAGAGGGATTTCTGGACCAGGACCCCCATGGGGCTGGAGTGACCTGAGATGGGGAAGAGATTGAGTGACATTTCCCAGACTAGCCACTAGATGGGGCCATTAACTCAGGACAGCTTGGTTGCCCTCTGTGCAAACTGGATTTCCCACTCCCGCCTCTTTGCTTAATAATTGGTGATGGGAGCATAAAAGAGACAATGTCAGTAAATCCTGAGACAGAAATCAGACTCGTGGTTGTCAGGGGCTGGGAGAAGAAGGGAGTGGGGAATGACTGCTAATGGGTACAGGGTTTCCTTTTGAGAGTGATATAAATGTTCTGGAACTAAATAGAGGGGTTGGTTGCACACACTGTAAATGTATGAAATGCTGCTGAATTGTACACTTAAAATGGTTAATTTTTAAAAAAGCAAATAGAGAATGATTCAGTCTTGAAGTCTGTGATATACTGAAAAACAGACAATTTTGATATTACATGAAAGGTACAGAGACCACGGTCACTCAGAGGAAGGAGGGTGGATTCAGGGGAAGATTCTGGGAGGAGGTCAGGAGTGAGCTGAGTCTGAAAGAACAAGTTCAAGTAAACCAAGAGAATCAGGAAGTCTGAGTAGCAGGAGAGGCAAGGCTGAGACGTGTGTGTGATCAAGGGCTTCGAAGCAGCTGAAGCATCTGGCGCATGTGGAGAATAGAGACACAGGCAGGGGCAGATCAGAAAGATTCATAGCTCATCGCAAGACAATTGGATTTCATTTTAAATGCAGTGAGGAGTTACTGAATTTTAAGCACAGAAGTGACCCAATCTGTATTTTGGAAGGATCATTCTGGCACTGATGTGGACAAAGATTTAAAGGACACAAAAACTGGTAACAGCCCTATTCAGGGGCTTCTGCAGGATCTGAGGGGATATTATACTGGGAATGTGGGGGCCATGCTGCTGTTTGAGATTATGCATTTATACAATAAATCCTCACTTAATGTCCTTGATATCTTCTTGGAAACTATGACTTTAAGCAAAATGACTTATTGTATGCTGTAAGAACTCTTGTTTATATGAGTTAGTCTATGGTAAATTGGTTTTGTTATACAGACCATTATTATTATTATTTTTGAGATGGAGTCTCACCCTGTTACCCAGGTTGGAGTGCAGTGGCACGATCTCGGCTCACTACAAGCTCTGCCTCCTGGGTTCATGCCATTCTGCTGCCTCAGCCTCCTGAGTAGCTGGGACTACAGGCGCCTGCCACCACGCCCGGCTAATTTTTTTTTTTTTTTGTATTTTTAGTAGAGATGGGGTTTCACCGTGTTAGCCAGGATGGTCTCGATATCCTGACCTTGTGATCCACCTGCCTCGGCCTACCAAAGTGCTGGGATTACAGGCATGAGCCACTGTACCAGGCCAGAAATTTCAGTCTATACTTGTTCATTACTGGTATTTGGGAAAGCAAATGGCTTTCATACATTAACTTTGTATCCTGCAACCTTGGTATAATTGCTTATTAGTTCCAGGAATAGATTATATATTTATAGTGGCATTAGTTTGTATGGCCATGTGATTTTTCTGGTGTAACCAGGACTCAGGACTCAGCAAGGTGAGGGAGTGGGGGTGAAGAGCACACGTGACTTTTTAGCCTTCCAGGGGTAAGTGGGGATCTGCATATTCAGGGGGATAACCAAGACCGGTGCTGCAGTACAACCCTAAAAATGGATGCCTGTGTCATCTAAACAAGGGGTAAGTGGGGATCTGCATATTCAGGAGGATAACCAAGACCGGTGCTGCAGTACAACCCTAAAAATGGATGCCTGTGTCATCTAAACAAGCAGCAGCTAAGCTGGGCCTCTCAGAGGCCTCCGGTTATGAGGGCCAGCTGTGATAGCGTTCTGTCTCTTGTTGAATTCACTGTACTCTTTCTGTGAACATCTTGGGAACCTCAGGCTGACCCACACCAGAGAAGGCTTAACTTCCTGTATCAGATGGAAAAGGAATGATGAAAGTGGAAATCAACCTGGCTGAGGCAAAGAAGGGAATTTGCTGGCTTGTGTATTGGAAGGCCAGAAGTACATCTACCTTCAGGTAGGGTTGGATCCAGGATCTCTGCTGTGTTCTCGGGCCTTCGTCTCTCTATTTCCTGGGCCTGTTTTGCCCTGTGTCACTTCATTCTCAGGCAGAGTCTCCTCATGAAGGGATGGGAAATGCCTAGTGGTGCATAGCACAGCACCCCATCAGCGAGAGTGCTTCTCCAGCCCAGTTGTTCCAGTGCAGATCTTCAGATTTGGACTTATTGATTTGACTTTGGTCATGCACCGGTTCCTGAACCAATCCCTATAGAGATGGAAGATACTAGCCAGGCCAGGTCACATGGGCCACCCCTAGAACTGGGGGCTGAGTGTGGGAGAGGGCTCCCACAAAGGAAAGCCGAGGTAGTCTTAGCAGAGGGGAGATACCTGACAGGCAGGCAAAGCACCAGGACCCTCTCTCTTGCACTGGGTGGTCCTGTTTGGTTATAATTTCATTATCCTTTGGAGTTGCTTCACATGTGGCTGGCTGTGGCTATCCAAGCATTCATGTGCTTTGTGACAAAGTAAAGGCCAGAACTTCGCCATGACCAGGACCTGCATCCACTTCCGTCCCACGCTCTCACCAACTGAAAGATGTTCTTTTAGAAATGGTGGCTGGGCACGGTGGCTCATGTCTGTTCTCCCAGCACCTTGGGAGGCCAACACAGGAGGATTGCTTGAGGCCTGGAGTTCAAGACCAGTTGGGGCAACATAGCAAGACCTTGTCTTTACAAAAAATAAAACAAATAGCTGGGTGTGGTGGGGTGCACCTGTAGTCCCAGCTATTTGGGAGGCTTAGGGGAGAGGATCACTTAAGAGACCCTGTCTCTTAAAAAAAAAAAAAGAAGAAGAAAAGAAAAAGAAAAAAGAAACTGACGCATTTTTTTTTTTTTTAGACAGGGTCTCACTCTGTTGCCCAGGCTGGTGTACAGTGGTACGAACTCGGCTCACTGCAACCTCTGCCTCCTAGGTTCAAGTGATTCTCCTGCCTCAGCCTCTTTTTTTTTTTTGAGACAGAGTCTCGCTCTGTCACCCAGGCTGGGGTACAGTGGTGCAATCTTGGCTCACTACAAGCTCCGCCCCCCGGGTTCATGCCATTCTCCTGCCTCAGCCTCCTGAGTAGTTGGGACTGGAGGAGCTCGCCACCACGCCCGGCTAGTTTTTTTGTATTTTAGTAGAGGTGGGGTTTCACTGTGTTAACCAGGATGGTCTCAAACTCCTGACCTCGTGATTTGCCTGCCTCTGCCTCCCAAAGTGCTGGGATTACAGACATGAGCCACTGCACCAGCCTGTGGGTGGTTTTTTTTTTTTTTTTTTTTTTTGCTTTCAGTAAATGAAATATGAGGACCCCTTTTTTTCTATAGCATACATGAAGTGAATGGGTGGTAACCCTTGAAATACAAAGGATTAAATTCTAAACAGTTTTAATGATGATATTTATCTTTAAGGACTTCACTCCAAGAAGTACAGCACTGAGGTCCCGTGGGAACTCCCTGTGGGTTCTGGGGCTGAGGACTGCCCAGCGAGCTCCTGACTCCCAGCACTTGGAGACCCCCACCCTGGCAGCGAGTACTGGCCTCCTGCCTGCTCCGTGTCACTGCACTAGTCCAGCTCATCTGGAGCGCAACACTGACGAGGCAGGGCTGCGTGTGGGAAGCCCGTGTGGTGCCAACGAAGAGCCCACAAGGATGGAGGTTCTGCCCACTGTGCTCTTCTGGGGGCTGAGATTTTACTATCATTTTTTTTTATTTATTTATTTATTTATTTATTTATTTATTTATTTATTTATATTTACTTTTATTTTTTCTCATTCAACACCTTTGGTGTGTGTCATTTTTAGTTTTTTTTTTTTTTTTTTTTGAGACAGGGTCTTGCTCTGTCACCTAGGCTAAAGTGCAGTGGCACAATCACAGCTTGCTGCAGCCTTGACCTCCTAGGCTGACGTGACCCTCCCACTTCAACTTCCCAAGTAGCTGGGACTACAGGTGTGAGCCACCAGACCTGGCTAATTAAAAAATAAAATCTGGGGGCCAGGTGCAGTGGCTCACGCCTGTAATCTCAGCATGTTGGGAGGCCAAGGTGGGCAGATCACCTGAGGTCAGGAGTTTAAGACCAGCCTGGCTAACATGGTGAAACCCCATCTCTACTAAAAATACAAAAATTAGCTGAGTGTAGTGGTGCACACCTGTAGTCCCAGCTACTTGGGAGGCTGAGGGAGGAGAATTGCTTGAACCTGGGAGGCGGAGGTTGCAGTGTGCTGAGATCACATCACTCTACTCCAGCCTGGGTGACAGAGTAAGACTCTGCCTCAAAATAAAATAATTTAAAAACATAGAATAAAAATAAAATTTTATAGAGACAGGGGTCTCCCTATGTTGCCCAGGCTGGTCTCAAACTCCTGGACTCAGGTGATCCTCCCTTCTTGGTCTCCCAAAGTGCTGGGATTACTGGTGTGAGCCCCCTCGCCTGGCCTCCTTCTTCTTCTTCTTCCTTCTTCCTTCTTTCTTCTTCTTTTTTTTGTAGCAAGTTTTCTAGAAAGTTTTTTGGTAGATTCCTTGGGATTTTCTACATAGACAATCATGTCATCTGCAAACAGGTGGTTTCAGTTCTTCCTTTTCAATGTGTATCTTTCTGATCTTTTCTTTCTTTTCTTGCCTTATTCCAGTGGCTAGAGCCCTAGCCCTGTGTTGAATAAGAGTGGTGAGAGTGAACACATTTGTTCTCATTCTTAGGAAGAAAGCATGCAATCTTTCACCCTTACGTATATGTTACCTGTGGGGTTTTTTGTTAGATGCTTTTCTTTTTGTTTTTGTTTTTTTTTGAGACAGGGTCTCACTCTGTCACCCAGGCTGTGGTGCAATGGCATAATCTCAGTTCAATGCAACCTCCACCTCCTGAGCTCAAGTGATTCTCCTGCCTCAGCCTCCCAAGCAGCTGGGACCACAGGTGTGTGCCATCATGCCTGGCTAATTGTTATATTTTCTGTAGAAATGGGGTTTTGCTGTGTTGCCTCGGCTGGTCTCGAACTCCTGGGCTCAAGCGATTTGCCCATCTCGGCCTCCCAAAGTGCTGGGATCACAGGCTTGAACCACTGCGCCTGGCCCTCGGCCTCCCAAAGTGCTGGGATCACAGGCTTGAACCACTGCGCCTGGCCCTCGGCCTCCCAAAGTGCTGGGATCACAGGCTTGAACCGCTGCGCCTGGCCCTCGGCCTCCCAAAGTGCTGGGATCACAGGCTTGAACCACTGCACCTGGCCTGCCTTGTTGTTTTAGGTCATTGGCTCCTCGAGAAGCCCGTGCTCTGTCAGGACACTCAAGCAGCCGTATGGAGAGGTCAGTGTGGAGAGGAACTGAGGCCCCCTGCCAGTATCCTGGTGAGCAAGCCACTTTGGAAACAAATCTTCCATCCCCAGCAATCTCCTCCATCCCCTCCATGTCCTCTCTCACGAGAAAGTCAGCCAGGCTCACTCTCATGAATCGTGACTTTCTGTTTTTCATCTCAGCTGAAACCTCATGAGACCATAAGCCAAAACCACCCAGGTAAGCTTCTCCCCACTTCCTGACCCTCAGAAACAGCAGAAAATAATACACATTTAGGGCTGTTTTAAGCTGCTACCTTTTGGCATAGTTTAGAAAGCACTGTAGGGGAGCCAGAGGTCACCTCCTGCCCCCCTTTAGCTGTTAGTGGGCTCTTCAGCCAGCTCTAGAAACTAAATCAACACCAGGCAGATGAGCAGGAGAAAAGCACACATGCTTTACGAGTTTTGCATGCTCGTGGGAATCTTCGCAAAGGAGGGAAGTCTAGAGACGTAGCCCAAGTGAGATGCTTTTACTTTATTTTATTTTTATTTTATTTTATTTTTTTTTTGAGACGGAATCTCACTCTGTCACCCAGGCTGGAGTGCAGTGGTGTGATCTTGGCTCCCTGCAACCTCCGCCTCCCAGGTTCAAGTGATTCTCTTGCATCAGCCTCCCGAGTAGCTGGGATTACAGGTGTGTGCCACCACACCCAGCTAACTTTTTTGTATGTTTTTGTAGTGGAGACAGGGATTTGCCATGTTGGCCAGGCTGGTCTCGAACTCCTGACCTCAGGTGTTCCACCCGCCTCGGCCTCTGAAAGTGCTGGGATTACAGGCCTGAGCCACCGTGCCCAGCCTCCTTTTTCTTTCTTTCTTTTTCTTTTTAGATCCACCCAAGAATACAAAGATGCTTTTATGTTTTTTAGGCAAACAGTGATAAATTTGAGAAGAAATGTAGGACAAAGAAAATCTGACTGGGGCAATCAGTTTTCTCAGGGAGTCACTTGGAGACGTATGGGGGCGTGTAAAGCAGGTGGCAGATGAGGTCGACTGCGTTATCTATGTTTATTCAGGCCCATTGCAGCCCCTGATGTCCAGTCTCTGGTGATAAGGGCTGCTTTCTTGCCCTGGTTCGGAGAGGGGACCCCTGCCAGAGGCATCCTTGTGGCCCCCGGCATGCAGAAAGTGACAGGTGACTTTCTGAAACTACTGGTGATGGTTCCCAGGCATCATTTCTCCAGTTTTCATTTCCTCCAGTTTTCAACAGGAAATCATTGTAAGCCAAAAAGTGTCTGAGACAGGTCTCAATCCATTTAGAAGTTGATTTTGCCAAGGTTAAGGATGCGTGCCCAGGAGACAGGCCTGTGCCTTTCTCCAAAGGTGGTTTTGAGGTCTTCAGTATTTAAAGGGAAAAGCAGGCTGGAGGGGAAGGAGGGAGGGCATGGCCACGTTATGGAATTCCCATGATGCATGAGAAAAGGGGCAGTAGGGGAATCGTCCATTACGTATTCGTTACACCAGGTCCAGTGAACACAGAGTGGAGATGTTTCGCCTTTTATCCGTCACTCTCTGCTTGGGAACAAAAGGAAAGGCAGCGTCTTGCACGACTCAGGTCTCCATTTAGTTCTTTCCTTTGGGCAGAGTGGATTGGGGTCCCGAGTTTTTCTTTTCCTTTCACGTAGTCAGTATACCAATCTGGCACACTGGGGGATGGCGTGTCCCTCACTCCTTCAGCAGAAACGGTAACTATCAGAGATGTTTGCATTTCTTATTTGGATCCAGTAAAAAATGGGCATGGGTTTGTGCATGGAAAATGCTGCCATGCTGATATGTGTGCCCTGGTATCATCTGGGGGAGGGGGGGCGGACACCCATTAAACATGTCCTTCAGCTCACAGTTCGGCTTCTAAGGATTTATCTTCACTACAGGAGCATGTTCATAAAGGAGACAACTTAGCTGCCCATCCACAGGGGCTGGTTCCGTACACTAATGAACATCTGCACAAAGGAACTAGACAGCCTATAAAGAACAATGATGCCTGGGAACCATTGCCAGGCTACACCGTTGACTAACAAAGGCACAGGCCCTGCAGGGAACAATTCAGTAATTTCCACAGAGTCGGAGATGACTCAGCAGTTCCACTCCTTCGCGAGCACCTGAGAGTTGCCCTGCTAAGCCGTGCACGTGGGTGCTCATCACAGCGTTTGCTTTTAAAATAAATTTTTAATTTTGGAATAATTTCAGATTTACAGAGAAGTTGCAAATCCGATACAGAGAATTATTGTATACTACCCCACTCAGTTTTCTCCTACAGTTAACATCTTAATTGTGATACATTTATGAAAACCAAGAAATGAACATTAGTAGAATGTTATTAATTAAACGACAGATTTTATTTGGGTTTCATCAATTTTTCCATGAATGTCCTTTTTCTGTTTCAGGATCCAATCTAGGATCCCACATTACATTTAGAAAAGCATTGATTTTCGTTTTCTTTTTCTTAAAAAATAGATTTATATTGAGATAATTTGCATACCATATAATTTACCTATTTATATTGTACAATCCAATGGTTTTTAGTGTATTGACAGAATTATGGAAATATCATCACTATTTAATTCCAGAAAATTTTCATCACCCCTGAGGAAAGCCCCTACCATTAGCAGTCCCTCCCATCCTCCTCCTCTCACCACCCAAACTCCTGGCAACCACTCGTCTACTTTCTGTCTCTATGGATTTGCTTGTTCTTGATATTTCGTGTAAATGGAATCATATAATATGTGTTTGTTTGTGACTGGATTCTTTCATTTAGCACAATGTAGAAAATAAATGTTTTCAAATTTTTATTAGAGTTTTTTTTTTTTTTTTTTTTTTTTTTTTTTTTTTTTTTTTTTTTTGAGGCGGAACCTCACTCTGTCACCCAGGTTGGAGTGCATGGAGTGCAGTGGTGGGATCTCGGCTCACTGCAAGCTCTGCCTCCCAGGTTCAAGCAATCCGCTTGCCTCAGCCTCCTAAGTAGCTGGGACTACAGCCATGCACCACCATGCCCAGCTAATTTTTGTATTTTTAGTAGAGACAGGGTTTTGTCATGTTGGCCAGGCTGGTCTCAAACTCCTAACCTCAAGTGATCCTCCTGTCTTGGCTTCCCAAGATGCTGGGATTACAGGCATGAGCCACTGCGCTGGTCAAGACTGATTTTTTTTTTTTTTTTTTTTTTTTTTTTGAGACGGAGTCTCGCTCTGTCTCCCGGGCTGGAGTGCAGTGGCCGGTTCTCAGCTCACTGCAAGCTCCGCCTCCTGGGTTTACGCCATTCTCCTGCCTCAGCCTCCTGAGTAGCTGGGACTACAGGCGCCCGCCACCTCGCCCGGCTAGTTTTTTGTATTTTTTAGTAGAGACGGGGTTTCACCGTGTTAGCCAGGATGGTCTCGATCTCCTGACCTCGTGATCCGCCCGTCTCGGCCTCCCAAAGTGCTGGGATTACAGGCTTGAGCCACCGCGCCCGGCTGATTTTTTTTTTTTTGGCAGTTTTAAGTTCACAGTAAAACTGAGTAGAAGGTACATAGATATCCCATATATTCCTGGCCCTGCACACAGCAGCTTCTCCAGTGTCAACGTTCCCCACCAGAGTGGTCCATTTCTTACAATCAGTGAACCTACGTGGAAACATTGCCGTCACCCACCTGCCCATAGTTTATGTTAAGGTGCGCTGTTGGTGGTGTGCATTCTGTGGGTTTGGACAAATGAATAATGACACGTATCATACAAGATAGTGTCACTGTCCTAAAAATCCTCTGTGCTCCACCTAGCCATCCCTCCCCCTCAAAATAGCATTGTTTTTAATAGTGAAAAATTGGAAATAATCTGAAGATCCATTGACAGATGAATAGCTAAATAATTTTGATATATTCACAGAATAAAATACTACTCAACTGTGAATATAAATGATTTAGACTACATCTGTCATCTTGGATGGATCTCAAAATACTATTGAACAAAATAAGCCAGCTGCACAAGGATTCGTGATTGCCAATAGCTATAATATCAGTGATAATTGTGGCCAACATTTAATTGAGTGATGACTATGTGCTGGGCATGGTTCTCTTCATAAGGATTGCTAATTTATTATGCATGAGCTAGAGACCATTTATATAAGGTTTTAAAATGAGCGCAATAATACTACATATTGTTTATAGAAGCATACATATGCAATAAACGAATAAAAACAGGCACAGAAATGATGAATGCCAAGTTCAGGGCAGTGGTTACTTCTAGGGTGGGAGGAAAGAGGGTGGAATCTGGACAGTATGAAGGACTTGTATTGCACCTGTAATGTTTGATGTCTGAAGCTGGGTGGTGGGCATGGCTGTTTGTTATTCTCCATCCTTTTGGTATGCCTAAGACATTTCATAATAATTTTAAAAAGGACAAGACTACTGCAGAGAAATGCATAGAATGAGCTCTGTTTGGGTTTTTTAAATGATTCCTACATCTATGCTTGCAGATGTCAGCACCAGCCCTGGAAACCATTGCAAGGGATTCTTAGTAGGCCCAAACTTTGGGGAAGGGTCTAGGGGGCTGGGGAGCTGATTCAGACAGGATAGATGCTTTTTCCTGCTGCGTTTTGAATTTTGTACCACATGTATTATTACTTATTCATTAAAAATAATCTGAACTAGCCAGGCGTGGTGGCACATGCCTATAGTCTCAGTTACTTGGAAGGCTGAGGCAGGAGGATCACTTGAGCCCAGGTGGTTGTGGCCAGCCTGGGCAACATAGTGAGACCCTGTCTCTTTAGGAAAAAGAAAACAGGCCGGGCACAGTGGCTCACACCTGTAATCCCAGCACTTTGGGAGGCCGAGGTGGGTGGATCACCTGAGGTCAGGACTTCGAGATCAATCTGACCAACAAGGTAAAGCCCCATCTCTACTAAAAATACAAAAATTAGCCAGGTGTGGTGGCAGGCACCTGTAGTCCCAGCTACTTGGGAGGCTGAGACAGGAGAATTGCTTGAACCTGGGAGGCAGAGGTTGCAGTGAGCAGAGATCGTACCACTGCACTCCAGCCTGGACAATGGAGCGAGACTTCATCTCAAAAAAAAAAAAAAAAAGAAAGAAAAAAGAAAAAAATAATAATTCAGCCTCTAATCATATATTTCCTTTTGCTTTGCCAGGTAATTTCCTACCCAGGACCTCATTTGCCCCCACAAAGGCCCTGGGGTTCCAGCGACTGTCAGCGCCTTTCAGATGATAAGGCAGAGGCACAGACACGTTCCTTGCTTCCTTGGTCAGTGGTTGGTGCAGTCTTGGAACGCAGATGGCTGGTTCCCAGCTGAGGTTCTTCCTGCCCTGGACAGTGGAGCTCAGTGGGAGGGGTACCCTGGGCCAATCCACTGGCTCCTCAGCATCGGAGGCCACAGTGTGCTCTCTCTGGTGTTCTTTGTGGCCAGATGAGCGGCTGCACAGGTGTCCACAGGCAGAGCTTGGGCAGCGCTGTTGTGCGGCCCCTTCCTCATGAGGTGGTCACTGCCTCTGGGACTGTGGTGTGGTGCTCAGTGCTGCATGGCCATATGGGACACCACAGTGGCTTCAGTGGTCCCCCCGTGTCCCCTAATGTCCCACAGCTGGAGGTTTGGGGGAGGTTTATACTGCAGGAATGAAGGTTTTTATGTGCTCAGACTTAAACAGGCATGGGATCATCTGGAGGGCTTGCTAACACACAGCTCACTGGGCTGTGCCCAGAGTTTCTGAGTGCACATGTGCGTGCGTGCGTGTGCGTGTGCGTGTGTGTGTGTGTGTGTGTTGGGGGTCAGGGGAA
The DNA here is from genome assembly GCF_007565055.1 of Rhinopithecus roxellana. NCBI lineage: Eukaryota > Metazoa > Chordata > Mammalia > Primates > Cercopithecidae > Rhinopithecus > Rhinopithecus roxellana. Next base: position 3,892,255 of record NC_044563.1, on the reverse strand, counting down.
CTTGCATTTCTAACCAGTTCCCAAGTGATATGATCTGCTGCAGCCAGTACAGGGACCATACCCTGAGAACCTCTGCCTTAGAGCCTCCTTCACTGTAAACTAGGTGCTAATGGAGCCACAGGGGACTGCACAGACAGTAGGTATACAAGGTGCCCTGCCACTAAAGTCTCCATGTACCCTGCACTCTGAGGGCCTGTGGCTGTAGCATTGGTGTCTGTCACCCACCCCTTGCCCCAGTCAACTAAGGATGGGTTATGTGGAGCAGTTTCTCCAACTTCCCATCAGACTTCCCTGGGAGCCTGTTGAAAACAGATTCCCAGGCTTCCTACTGAATCTGAGTTCCCAAAGGAGGCCTGGGCATCTCCCTTTTCACGGATGCCCCCTGCTGTGCTCAGGGAAGTGGAATGCAGGGATGCAGACCTGGCCTCGCCAGCAGTGCCTGGTGCATGTGGGAGAGACAGAGTCTCTGACTCTCAAATCCATCCTCAGTGCCTGTGCTGCACACACGAGTGAGATGGTTGGGGCTTGGCCCCTCCCCAGCTCAAACATAAGTCCCCTGGAGAGGTGTGACAGACAGAAATGGGAGCCCCCATGCACTCCAGGGGGCATGTCAAATGGTGCCACCATTGCAGAAAACAGGTTGGCAGATCCTCAACAAGTTCAACATTGAAATACCACAGGACCCAGCAGTTCCACTTTTCAGTACACGCTCCCTCAAAATTGAAAATAGGTGTTCAAACAAAAACTCGCGCACAAATGTTCACAGCAGCCCTATCTATGATAGCCAAAAGGTGGAAAAAACCCAAGTATTCATCAACTGACAAGTAAATAAAATATGATCTACTCACATAGTGAAATAATATTCAGCCATAATAAACAGCAGTGTTCTGATACCTGCCACAACTTGGATGAATCTTGAAACATTATAGTAAGTAAAATAAGCCAGTTACACACGGACAAATATTTCCTGATTCTGTTTATAGGAAATGCTTAGAATAGGCAAATCCATAGTGATGTTAAGTGGATTTATGGTTGCCCATAGCTGGGGATGGCGTGGTGGTGGGAACATGGAGGGCCTGCTCATTGAGTATGGGATTTCTGTTTAGGGTGATGGAACTAGGTAGTGGTGATGACTGTACAACATTGAATTTATCTAATGCCAATGAACTGTACACTTAAACATGCTCAGTGAGGACACTCCACCTGAACACATTCTTGCTAGCATCTGCCATGTGCCCACCCATTCTCCATTCCCCTTCTGCCTTGTTAACATTTTGTCCTCCACCCCACCCACCCCATTTTGTTCCTGGCAGCACAGTGCCAAGCTAACCACTTGCTCTGCCAGTCTGCCTTGCTTCTAGTTTGCTGCAGACACCATTGTGGCTGATGTGTTGGTAGACATTTCTGGGAAAGCATTGAGTTTTCTGTTAAAAGAGACAGACTTGGCTGTCATAGTCTTGTCCCTTCTTCCTACCTTTGAAGAGAGTGTGGTGTGTGGAGTGGCAGCAGCCTTTGGGTGCTGTGAGGTGGTAAGTTTGAGGGAATCTGAGACTTGACACTGTTGAGCTGTCAGACCAAAGCCGGGAACCACCCACCTCTTCTCCAGCACATACTTACTAAGAACATCCTATTCTAGGCGCTGGGGCAGTGAACAAGACTGACAAATCCAGGCCCTTCTGGAGCTTACAATTTTGTGTAATATGAAAAGAATAAACCACGATTTGTTTAAATTGCTTTTAATTGAAGTTTCTGTTATTTGCAGCCAAACATGGTATCAACAGACACAACTGTTTACTTCCATTGTTTGACTACTTCCAGGGGTCAGAGTGAAAATGTTCACGTCTTTGTTAAGATGCCCTGGTCACTTAGCTAACAAGCTCCAGAACTTGGATGAGGACAAGAGTTCTTTGAGGCTGGAGCCCAGACTCTGTTTCAATACATGTCTTTTTTATATCTGTCCTACCGCTCTGCACAGAGCCCGCCCAGGGTCTGTCTTGTGGGTTGAAGTGTATGCCGCAGCATCATAGTGATGTGAACACCACACCTTCAGAGGACTGGATGTAAGATGATACTGTAATAGCAAAAAGTGGACGTTATCCCGAATGCCAACCAAAAGGGCATTGCCAAGGAATCACACCATACCACTCAATGGGATCTCACACCACCATTTCCATGAAGGTCTGGGGACTGACGGCCAGGTAAGCAAAGTTTGGGGGCTAAAGGGAAGCCAGAGAAGCAGGAGTGGAGGTGTAGAGGCATCAGGATTCAACGCAGGGGGAAGGTGGGTGTTAGGATTGGAGGTGACTTGGGAGCCTGGATGCGAACTCAGCCTGGTGGTAAGGCTGTGGCAATTCCCCATTTTCCAGTGTGTGCCTAATGTGGTCACATGGCTTTGAAATTCAAAGTCGTAACTCTTAAAAAAACCAACCTCAAACATGTGCACCCCCACACGGAAGGAGGGACTTCTCACTGCTCCCTCAAGAGGATGCTGGCATCTAAGAGGACATCAGTATCCCAGCTCCCTCCCGGGGCACCTGCCTCGTCTGTGGCCCCGCCTCCTGGTCCCAGGGATTGGCTGATAGAGGCCCCGCCTACTCCAGCTCAGCCAATCATGGATCCCCATTCTTTGTCAGTGATTGGTCAATGTGAAGCATGTGACCAGTGGGCCCAGAGTCCTCTGCGCGCCTTTTTCAAAGGCGGGAGTTGAGTGCCGGTCAGGCCTGGAAGGTGGGATGGCAGCCGCCGGCTGCTGCAGGCTGGCCGGGACCTGGCTGAGGTGGCGAGGGGTTGTTGGGGGGAAGGTGGTCCTGGCTTTGGCCCCTCCCAGAGCGCGGCCCCCAGTGACCAATCTGCGCCCCGTCCTGTGGCCCCCGCCCTCACCCAGATCCCTGGCCTGGGAGCCGGGGGCTGCGGGCCCACGAGGAGGGCGAAGGCCGCGCCGCTGCGGCGTGAGGACGGCGTCGCACGCGAGAGCAAGCCCGGCGCCACCTGAGCTCCGCTGCCTGCGCCGAGGCGCCCTTCGCGTCTTGCGAGGAGAATGAGGGTGAGTAGGGGCGCGAGTGGAGCGTGCCCCGGGGCTGTGGGTGTGGGCGCGCTGGCAGGTGTGGCGGTTTGAGTTCTGCAAACCCTCCCTATGGCGGACCTCGGGTCCCGGAGCGAGACGCCAGGTGCACGACGCCGGAATCACTGAGGTGCGGCTCACCGCCGGGAGGGCTCCGGGGCTGCGGTTCCCCGGCAGCGCTGCCCTTCCTCGGATTGGGCTTGTGAGGGGCCTTGGGACCTCCCGGGGCGGCGGCCTTGAGTCATTCGTGTTGGCTGAAGTCTTTTATTTTATTTTATTTTTTATTTATTTATTTTTTTTTTTTTGAGACGGAGTCTCGCTCTGCCGCCCAGGCTGGAGTGCAGTGGCCGGATCTCAGCTCACTGCAAGCTCCGCCTCCCGGGTTCACGCCATTCTCCTGTCTCAGCCTCCCGAGTAGCTGGGACTACAGGCGCCCGCCACCTCGCCCGGCTAGTTTTTTGTATTTTTTAGTAGAGACGGGGTTTCACCGTGTTAGCCAGGAAGGTCTCGATCTCCTGACCTCGTGATCCGCCCGTCTCGGCCTCCCAAAGCGCTGGGATGACAGGCGTGAGCCCCCGCGCCCGGCCCGGGTGAAGTCTTTGAATAACGGGAGGGGTGGGCGGAGTCATGGGCTTTGAGGGGCTGTCGCCCCTCTAGGCCGAGGTGAAGCCGAGTCCAGGTGAGGGGGGCTCTGAGCGCCCGGCCAGAGTCGGGCCAAGACCGGAATCGTGGTCCTCACCCAGGGACGCCTTTGCGGTCCGTGAAGCTACGCTCAGGCGAGCCCAGGGCAGACCCTGGCTCCTTCCGGAAGCTGGGGATGGGGATGCGCGACCCCAAACACCTGATTTTGGGAGAACGGCTGCACGCCCAGCCCTTCCACTGTGGGCCTCGGTGCACGTGAGTCCCGCACCCTCCCAGCATCCGCTTGGTACCCCGAGGAGCTGTGGGACTTTTCCCTCACTGACACGGGGCCAGACTGTACAGACATTTCTCCTGTGGAACCCGGCCCTGTGCGCCGGAACACAGACGCGTGGGGTTTGGGGGTTTCAGCCCAAGCGTCTGCCCAGGACACAGTCTGCTTCTGCTGCGGCCGCTGAGAGGACTAGCGAAGTGTTCCTTTCCGCACCCTGGGACAGGACGGGCGAAGTCCGTGCGTCTGGTGGCTTGGGGGAGCAGGGCAGATGGAGGACTCCCAGGCATTTTCCAGGCAGGGGACTAGGAGGGCCCGTGGAGGGGCAGGCCGTGCTCGGGAGGAGTCTCCCAGCCCTTGGGGAAGCCCCTCTTCCTTACCAGGTGTCTGAGGACCAGATGGAAGCTGCAGGAGTGGGAGTGGCTGCAGCATGGGCACAGCTGCAGTGGGCTGAGGCTGTGAGGGGACCTCTAGGAGGGGCTGTCCCTGCAGACATTGCCTGAGCCAGGGCTACAGGAGTGCATGAAACAGGCCGTGCCTCCCCAACGGGGATTGTCTTCCAGAGGCATGTGTGGGTGGGGTGGGGTGGGGCGGGGCGGTGGGCACTAACCAGTGAGCAAGTAAGTAAAGCAATAAGCCAGCGAAGGTGGCAGTAAGTGCCGTGGGGATGTGGGAGGGGGTGATTGCAGTGAGTCCCGTTCTAAATCAGGTGATCTGGGAAGCCATGTAGGTACGGGGACCCCACAGGGAGGCAGCGATGAGGTGGCAGTGTGGCTGGAGCCAGGGGAGCAGGGAGGAAGCCTGAAGAGGAGGGTGGGTGGGGCCAGATGGCTCTGGACCTGGTGGGCAGAGTGGCAGAACTGAGGTCAGTGTGGCTGTCTCTGTGTCGCTCTGTGAATGCACAGGTGGCTTGTGTTTCCTGCTATTTCTAGACCTCTCTTTTTGTGGTTTCCTTCCTTCCCACCGCACTCTCCGCTTAGCCCTCCTGGGGCCTGCGGGGGAAAGCTGGTCCCGTGCCTGTTGGCGAGGGCGGCTGGTATTTCCCAGCAAGCATACTGGGTGTTAAAGATCTCGGGCTGTGTGGCTTTCCCTGGGGCCTCGATGTCTCTATCGGGGCCTTTGTAGTCACCTTGTATAAGGTCCCACTTGTGAAGATGGAGCTTTTCTTAGCTCTCCCAGGTGGCTCCAAGGCCAGGAGGGCAGCTGGCCATGCCCTTGGCGTTAAGTGGTGCTTCACAGCTGCTCGGGGCTGGCAAGCCGTTTCCAGGCTCACTTGGTAGCCGCAAGACCCCCTATCGCATCCTTCATTAGCTCGGCCTTTCTCCTCTGCCAATGGGGGTGACAGTGGAGGGAGAGGAAGGGGCTGCCCCAGTTCTGACTGGCAGAGAGGGCCGTGGGCTGTGGGAGAAAACACGTCGTCATTGTGGGGGGCTAGGAGCTCTGTCATATGGTGGTTGCAAGCAACAGAAATGTGCTATGGCTGGCTGAGGCCACAGAGGTGCGTGTTGGGAGGGCTCTGGGCGGTTCACAGCCACAGGAGGAAGGCTTCACGGAGGACTTGGGAAGGACTGGCCTCGGGCAACTCTGCTCCCACGGTGAGGTCTCACAGGCTGGGGATAACTTGTGTAGCTGCCTGGAGGCCATGGGCAGTGGCAACTGGTTCTCCAAGCCTCAGTGTCCTCGTGAGAAAAGGAGATAGTCACCTTGGTGATACTTAACCTCATAGGATTCTTGTGGGAATTAAAGCAGATCCATGTGTCACATGCCCTCTAAGCAAAGGGGACTTTACAAATGTTGGGTATCCTTTCTCTGAAAAACAAGAAGACCTAGATCCTTTCTAGGTCTTGGTTCTCCTGATCCCAGTGGAGTGAATTAAGGTAACCAGATGGCCACTGAATTCAGTCTTAGTTTTCCACAGCCCTGAGGTGATTCAGTGGGTAGGGACTCCCACCTTGCCCCACTCCTGAATTCTTGGCCCTGCACACACGATGTCAGACGGGGCAGGGAGAGGAAGCACCCTGTGGGTGGAGCAGATTCTGAGCCAGCATGGTTCCCAAGGCCCCGGGCTGGGTTCTCTCGCCTGTAGATAGACTTGAGAAGCTGCACAGCAACCTCTGCTTCTCCACTTGCTGTGGACCTTGGCAAGACTTAGTTTCCTCAACTGCGACATAAGACTTTAGTTGCTACCTCACAGGGCTGTAATCCACGTGGTGGGTGCAGTGCTCTGAACGGTGCCCGTCCCAGATAGCACTAGGTAGACTGAGTGCTGTTTCCAACCAGTACTGCCTCTTGGGTACACACACAGAATGCTTGTGCTTGTGGCCACCTCTGCGGGGCTTCAAGGGCTACGTGTTCTTCCCACTCCCTGGGTTCTGGGGTTTGGAGAACATGCTTAATTCTGTTTTTGCAATCATCTTGGGCAGAGATGACCACAGGTGGGCGATGGCAGGATGGCTTGCCTTCCAGGAGCACCACGTCAGAGGGGCCGGCCCCCAGATGCAGGTAGCTAGTAAGGGGTCTCCACACCCTGTCCTGTGAACTGGGCCATTTCCATGGTCCCCACCTCACGGGGGCCTAGGGCCTGGCTGCCAGGTCTTACCCAGTGGCTGTGGGCAGTGCCAGGACCCCTCCTCTGGCTGTCAGACACATGCTTCATACTTGGAGCGGAGGTAGCAGCACATGTGGAGCAGGGTGACCAAGAAGCCTTGGCCACCTCTCCCTGAGCACCGTGCAGGTTCTTGGATTATTGGCTGCATTGTTGCCTGAAACTACACAATCTGGATTCCAGTGGACTCTTCTGGCTGGTAAATAGCCACACTGATTAATAGTCTGTGAGCTCAGCAGGCACAGTGGGGAGTTCTGGATCTGAGTAGCTCCTCACTCCCTTGAGAGGTGTGTGGCAGGACAGCCCGTGGCAGTGCTCTGCCTCCAGAACCTCTGCGGCCTGTTTGCGGGGTGCCCCCGAGAAGATGGGGCTGCTGCCACACCCATCTGTCCGGAGTCCCACAAATGCTCACTATTGCTGTGGCTATTCTGGTCCCGCAGGCAGATGGCGGCCCTGATATACTCACTACACCCCAGGCTCATCCTCTAGAAATGCAGAGGCTGCTCAGGGAAGCTTCGCACTTAAAGCAAATGGAGCATGACAGCGTTGAGACAAGAATTACGCTGATGTACTTCTCACCTTTTTTTTTGTCAGAAGAAAAACACATGTTGCCACTTTCACTTGTGAAAAATGGAAAGTTTTTCTGCAATGAGTGGCCTCAATCACTGAAAATGAATTTGTGTATATTTATAACAAAACGTCGAAATGATTGATATTGATGGCTTCGTTAAGCATTACCAATGAGTACCACCGGGGGGCGGCACAGCACAAGGGGAGGAGGTCAGAGAGCCCAGGGCTCCTGTGGTTAAAATGTCTTTTCTCTCCTTTCCGTGAAAATCCTCAAACACATTTTGTATTTTAATTAAATGAAAATGCTGAAAATGATACAGTAGAGAGCACTTTTAATGGAAAATTAATTGATAACACAATCTTATTTCAATTTACTTTTTATTTTTTAACTTAAACGACTGTGTATTTTCCACAGTCTTATGATGAGAAAGGCTCCAGAATCACGTGTAGGTGTCCTCAACATTTCATAGCTCGAACCGTCCTTTCTTTACTTTGTGCATTGATATGGGCTTCTCAGTTCAGAAAACAAGGCACTATAACTATTTTATCAGCTACATTAATACATTGAAGATATATTTATCCTTTCATGAAAGATACAGCATTTGAATACAATATGGTTTTATGCAGATCAGGTTCAAAACACCCAAGGCACACACTTTTTTTTTTTTCCTTTTTTTTCTTTTCTGTGTTTATTTGAAGGCTCGTATTAAAGTTTCAAAATTGCCATGAACAAAGAGTTCTAGAGTGGAATCAATGGACAGGGATTGTTGTAATTTTGAACATAAAACGGTAAAGACTGTGGAATGTAGAACAAGTTACAGGAACGATAAACAAAATCACCAATACAGCATGGATTAGAAATCAAAGTGATCAGATCTGTGGAAGTCTGAGAAACAAGTCTGGAAATTCTCTGATTCCCCACAAAGCATGGGCAGTCCTGTCTGCATGCAGCTGCTGTGGTCACCCAGCCACTGTGGAATGTTCACCTACTTGCATGGGTACATGGATGTCTACAAATACAGAAACACATTCCAGTTCACCAGTTCTTAAAATGCCTCCAATTTCAAGTAAAAGAAAAAAAAAATCTTCCAATAATTTTCCTAGTAAGGTAAACGAATATATTCATCTAGGAAAAGTGGTCTGGAAGAAACCATTGGAAGCAAAGTCTAGGGGGGTGCCAAGGTTTGGGAGAAACTATTGGATGGTGAAGCGGGAGAGCTTGAGGGTGAACTACAGAAGATATGAGGACTGGAATTTTTCCTGAACGTGGAAGCATAGTGGCTGCTGCTCAACTGGGGAATGCACCAAAGTAGAAAAAACTTTAGGAACTAAAGACAACAAACAAGTTTTCACTGGTGAGGCCAAAGAAGAAGTTCAATGTTTAGGTTTAAAATATGCTTCCCTAAAGCGGAGGGATGGCCCATGTCTTCCTGGCTTAGTTCTTTGCCAATAGACACAAATTCTCTCTTGCGCCAAGCCTTAGCATGTGGCTTGCTTGTCAACCAGAGAGGCGGCCCAGTTCTGCCACTCCCTTGGCCTTATGGCTAGAAGACACCCTGCTGGGGTGTGGGGAGACTGAACCCTGAGGGAAGGGTCCGATCTGGCTGGCCCTCCACGGCACCACTGCTTCCACCCAGAACAAAAGGAAAAGCCGAGTCTCAGCTCCACGCCTATAGCAGCGGTCACAGAAGCAGATTTTGACGTTTTGCATAATTCTGAAATAACATACATGTATCCATTGATAAATTGAGAATAATTTAAGGAAATGGAACCAAGGCAAATTAGCTCGGTGACAGGAGCCTATTTGCTCGATGAGAGAGATTTTTCTGGTCAGTTTTAGAGAGGCAGAGCTGGCCACAATGCTTGAGATAACCTACATTAGATTGCAAGTCGGGCAGCTTTTTGTTTAATTCAGACAGTGTTCACTGTTTGCAATCAGAACCACAACCTTAGTGCAATAGTATATTTATTTTTTTACAGTAATTTTGGTTGCCATACAAGAGATTTAAGGATTGGGAGAAAGTGCAAATTACAGGAGCTTTTCTTTTTTTTATAAAGTCTAAAAAGAATAAAAGCACAAAAGTAACAGCAACATAGATAATGCGAACACGTGTTGTTACACAAACTATAGTGTGAAACGTATTAGTATTTAAAAAACAAAAAAAAATTGTTAATGGGAAAATCAATATTGTGGCCCACACACAAAAAGTCATTGCCAGATCAACTGGATAATGCTTGCTTGTCCAATAACTGAGAAAAAAATTTACCATTTTATTAACTAAAGTATCACAAATAATTCACTTTGTGATATGTAAAGTTCAGCAAATCAACAGTCACATTGAGTAATTTTTATATTATGTGAATTAACTTAAAATGTGCACAGACACCCTGGAAAGGTATCTTGGCAGGTATACATAATTTACATTTTGAGAGATTTGGGTTTTGTATACACAATATTACAGAAACTAAGCATGTAAATGCAGTTTATTTAAATTACAGTATGTAACAAAAGTTGATCTTAAAACCTGGAATAATATCAACATGATCTTTAGATGAGCAGTTTAACATTTGTTCCGCCATTAAAGAGGGGCATGGAATAGGGCCTGGTCCTAACATGTCCCAAAGGGGAGAACAGTGGGTGGTGATTCGAATGAGGAACTATTGCTTTCAGTACCAAAATAAGCAAATAGAGATAGAGACCGATTCATCTTGGCAACGTGTTTATTTGTTGGTCAGTGCAGGTTCTGATAGGTCTATTACTTCTCTATAATAAGACAATGTAAAAATAAGCTATGTTATCAGCTCTTTAGTCTTGCAGCCAGCTTGCTTGTGGTTAGTGGCATGTGGCTTGGAGTCTCTTTAAGAAAGGGAATAACATCTGGCCCTCACCAACTGGCTGCCGAAGTTCAACAAACCGAAGTCACTGAGTTGCGACTGGTTATCGTCTGCCAGCAGTTTCCTTTACTCTCCTTTGAGCTAGTGTTTTGCCTGGCACTGAGCACAGAGGTCATACCAGCTGTAGGCCCAGGGAAAGCGCCATGCCAAAGGGATGGACTCATGGAATTTTGCAGTATCATCAAATGGAAGACAAATTAATGGCCAAACCACCATTTTTACATTTTCTAAAATATGGGGCAGCCTCAGCAGGCCACCTATAGTATCCTGTCTTGAAATTTCTCTAGAGTAATACTCATTCATCTCACCATGGAAAAACTGAAAGCACACGGAAGTAAAGCGCCTTAATATTCAATTGATTTCAAGTTGGATTGGATCATTTCAAATACAAAGATTGACCTGCAAAAGGTTTTGGAACAGAAGGTCCAAAAACTTGGTTTCCAAATCGGGTGTGTGGCTGGAAAAGCGTGTGTGTGTGGTGTGTGTTTTGTTTTTGTTTTTGGAGAAACTGCTGCATTATGAATTGTAACCACTTTGAAGAAATTGTCCTTCAATGACGAAGTTCTAGCAAAGATAGAAAATATAACACAGCTCTGCTGGTTCAGATGCATCCAAATAAGGTTGATTTAAAAAGGTCATACTTTTATAATTATTCCACAGAAATAGTATTATTAAATCACAAAAGTTTTTTTTTTCTTTAACTTTCTAGCACTGAAGTGGCACAAAGGCTGCCTAGTAGACCAGCCACTTTTTTTCTTAAAATATTGTGCTTATAAACTATCTGTACAACTATTTAAACTTGCAGTAAAGAAAGAGATTTTAAATTGCTAAATTTTATGTGTTCATTCTAGAGCTGTTCCAGACCTAATCAAGAAAAAAAGGAAAAAAAAACAAACAAACAAACAAAAAACATGTTTTATAATTAGAGATGGGCTGAGCTAGTTCTGAAATCATAATAAAACCAAAAACCTGACATTCGAGTATCCTCCAAATGGGGGAGAATGTGCTGGAAGCCTGACTGTGTGTTTTGTGGCCCATGTGCATCTGGTGACCTCTTTTGGAAATTCGAGGTATTGTTATGGGGTGGAGGGACTCCGGGGAAAGAAAGGGGCAGGGCTCAAGAAAGCCTTGCCAGAGAGGCTGACCTGGCAGCCCAGGAGACCTCCCTGCTTTCCTCTCCTTACGCCTCTGCTTTCGCTCTGATCCTGCCGCCTACCTTCTGTACTCAACCCTGGGTTCTGTCTATATGCCATACCCACTGGGTCCTCAAAGAAGCTATTGTACTGTTAAGACAAGCTGGTGGGATTCCTAGACACCCAGAGTGATAGGGGAAAAGCCTCTAAGTACCATCTTCCCTGGCCTCCGAGAGCAAAAGGACTGTCTCAGCAGAGATGCTCACCCTTGGCTGGGCACAGAACTGAGAATGCTGTGCCCGCCCAGCTCCCAGAGGAGACGCTGTCTCACTGGCAGCTGCATGTGCCTGCCGTGAGCCATGCATCTTGTCCTTCATGTCAAAGTGGATGCTCACCTGCTCTGATCTTTGCAGAGCTCAAGACATCTTCAATTAAAAAGAATTCTGAGAGGCAGAGAAGCCCTTATTCTCCATCCTGGATGGGTGCTCCTGGCAGACAATTGCTCTTGTCCTGGAGACCTGGAGCTTGGGCCGCAGCATGCTGGCTGGCTCCCTTGGCCAGGTCTTCCCTCCATTGTGGAATCGTGACTTTGTGCTTTGACTAACTCCATGTGACATCTGCTTGGCCACCTTGGAATTATGCTAACAGATTTGCAGAAATAAAGAAAGAAAGCTAAGCAAAGCTGGGCACGATCCCATCCAAACTCCCAGCACTGCCAGGAACCTCATGGCCAAGGAGCCATGGATGCAAACCACAGGAGGAGATGGGGAAAATAATCTGTGTAGGAAAAAGTTTCTCTGCCTTTCAGGCCCATGACAGGGCACTGGACAAATGTATCTGGGAGCATCTCACTGCAAGCCAAGTGCAGGAGAAAGAGGGGCAGGTGAGCATCAGGTGTCCTCCAAGAGGCCACAGGACTGAGGAAAGGCCTCGTGCTGGGGCCTGGGGGTGGTGACAGCTGCCCGGAAAGCAGAGGACGGAGGTCTCAGGAGGTATCTAGAGTACACTGGTGTCTGCCTACAAGAGCTAGGATCCCGTGCAAAATCAACGGGGAGCTTCTCGGACCCAGCAAAGCGAGGCCACCTGCATGCTGGACGGCAGACTGGGAATCTCTTTCCATGTTAGAAAAACTCTCTCCCCTTGTCCCATGTCTGATAGAAACTGCCCAAGACACCCGCATGGTGAGCCAGGGGTCTGAAGACCCAGCCATGTTGTGGACACAACTCAGTATTTCTTTGGGTACCAGGAGACAAACCCATGGAGTGGGGTTGATGTTCACAGACTTCGCTTGGCATTCAGATGTTTCAGCACGAGCCCATCTCTACTTATAACAAGAGCAGTCTGCGAGGTGGAGAGCAGCCGTCCTTATCTGTCCAGCAGCTGTTTCAAAGCCCTTTCTATGTTCATCCTGTGCCCAACTCGAGTCACCCCAAGATCGATGAGGTCCTCCTTCTGCAGGTTTGGTAAGTGACTGCCGTCGATCTCATTGTCCATGAAGGCCTCTTTATGTTCACCCAAGTTTAGACTTTCCAGCCAATCGGCCACGTCTGGTTTAGTCCACAGGTGGACAGGTTTAGTTGTAAAAGGCTTATTTGAGATTGGCTGTTGCAGTATCGAGGGGGATGGTGACCTACTGCGTCCCGCTGGGTTCAAGCCAAATAGATCCCCGGAAGGGGGCTGGCTTGGAAGGCTAAAGACATCTGAGAGAGTGGGAGAAGGAGAGGCAGCGGCAGCAGACAGGGGGGCGGGCAGGGTCTCTTTGTTCATCTCTGTTGGCGAGACCACAGGGCTTGGGGCACGTCTTGTTCCTGAGGTCCTGCTTTCGTAGTCGGGGGGCCGGCTCTGCAGGGTGATGGGTTGGGAGGTGCCGGGGCGAACAGTAAAGGTGACCGTCGTGCTCCGTGTACCTGAGATGGTGCTCATGATCTCCGGGCTTCTGAAACAGCAACAGAGAAGACCATCACAAGGCAGGTCACTGAGTCAGGGAAGCTGGGTGCAGATCACCAAGGAAGGCGAAGGAGATGCCCAAACCATGCCAGAGTGTCTAGTGGCAGATGCGCTGGCAGTGAACAAATGATTTGCCATGCCAGGGTGGGGGAGGGGGAGAAAGGAGCCAGAGCAGAGGTGGAGACACCAGAGCACACCACGTCAGCCCACTCACCTGAACTGGGACAGAGGAGCTAGGGGACCTGCCTGTGCTGGGGGTGGCAGGGCCAGGAGGTCCCCCAGGAGGGTGGCCACTGAGGCACTTGGAAGGGGTCCCTTGAAGAGGGTATGGAGACAGGGACAGAGTGGGGTCCTGTCCCCTGGATAGAACGTGCCGGGTAACATCTCCAGTGCCTCAGCTTCAGCAGGTGGGAGGAAGCACACCTGAAGGAGAGGCCCCTCTGAGCCCCCAGGCAGCCTTTGGCTTTTTGGGTAAATGGACAAGAGCAGGGCAGGATCATTCCCAGGCGGCCCTCTTCAGTGACTGGAACCCCTATAGCCATGTAGGACACTCAGGGTTTGAGATCACCCAGAAACACAGACAGCAGGGCGTGGCTTGTGTGGCCAGCGTGGGCTGTGCTCACCTTCCTGAGGCAACACTGTCCAGCACCCACCCAGTGGACAGTTTTATTGCAGAAGGAGCTGGGGTGCACTGTGTTATTTTTAACCTCTTTAGCTCACTGGTAGGACACACGGGCCTTACTGAAAAGCAGAACACGCGAGGAGCCCTGTGTTCCCCAGGGTGGCCATGGGCGTCCCCGAGGGTTCCCTGTGCCTTGCCACTCTGGCTAGGCAGGCAAAGCCCTCAGAGCTCAAGTCAGGATGACCCTTCCAGCTCCAACCTTTACTGGCCCCAGGGAGGTGGCCAGATGACTCCTACAGGCAGGAGGTCCCATCTCAGGGCCAGAGAAGTCCGAGTCCTCACACTTAGCCACATGGAGGTGGCCTTTCACACATCACTCCTTCACGGGCTTTGGACAAGCCCCGTGGCAGGCACTCTCCACACCAAGAGAACAACTGCCACTCTGGGCCCTGGTGCGTGTTTTGCTGTCCCCACACTGAAAGCCCATTCATCCTATTGCCCCTAGGAAGGCCACAGCCACTGGGGAGGGGGAAGAGAGGTGTGGGTCTCTTGCCTTTTGGGCCCATTCACTTGGATATGAACAGCCCACCCACTACTTCTGGAAAGATCCATCCTACCACAGCTCTCTCTTCAAGACCTGGACTTGAGAGATGTCTGCTGGAGCCCTGGCTCTGCCAAATGCCAGCTTGGGTGCACTTCTCTCCCGTCTCCACATCTTCCCACGTGAAGTGGGCTCCTCTCCCTCCTACGTGGCAGGTTACCCCGGGTAGAGGGGCTCTGGAGAGCATGAGGAGTGCACTGGTGTGACATCATGACTGTGAATGGTGGTGGGCTGCAGTGTCTCAGTGAAAGGGTCATGGGCAAGCGGGGAGAGCTGCGAACAGCAGAGATGCTGCTGTGTGGGGAGACTCCCTGGAGGGCAAGACTGAAGCCCCTGCCCATCTGCTGGGGGCCGGTTTATCGACTTGCATTGGGGCTGTCTTTGGAGCTCAATGGCTGACCAGTTAGAGCAGCACTTCCCAAAGAGGAGCCCACAACCCTTCATAGAAACCACCTGGGACACTGGTGGGCAGTGAGGACTCCTGAGCTTGTCTCAAACCTATGGAAGCAGGAGTGCTGTGCGTGGGGACCAGGTGTCTGCAATTAACAAACTCCCTGGACCTGAGACACTGAACCTTAGAGGCCATTTGGTTAGGCCTTGGTTTTCATTCCAGGGTATGCACAAAGCTAATGGCCCAGAACCCTCCAGGAGCTAAAAGCAAAGGGAGTAAGCTAGAGATGGGCCCTGCTGCTGGTCCAGTTGTCTCTCCGGTTTTTCTTTTCTCTTTCTTCACCATGGATGTGTATTTGGGTGAAACCACCCATCAGTTACCTAGGTGCCCCTAAGCTGTGGGACACTTCCCTGCTTGATGTTAGTCACTGTTGCTTCAAGTGTGGAGTAGTTCATAGAAAGGAGGAACAAATCTGAAAGGGGCCTGTGCTGTGCACTGAGGCTTCCATCCTGCTATGAGAAGTGTTTGCAGGGGCTGGTGGGGGCACTGCTGGGCCAGGGACCCCATCCACCCACAGGGTGTTCACGTGCTCTTTTCCAGAGGGCTGGGTGCCCCTGAGTGGGAGATGTTACAAACCAGGCATCCCCATCTAGAGCCTGCCCCCACCCTCAATGGGGGCTTGCTGGTCATTGGTTGTACTGGTCACACCAACAGGCATAAGGCAGGTGAGACTCTGAGGATTCCTCCACTGTTTCTGGGCCCAGTTACTCACAATCAAGAAATTGGAGGCCAGGCAAATCCCAGCACTTTGGGAGGCCGAGGTGGGTGAATCATTGGAGGTCAGGGGTTTGAGACCAGCCTGGCCAATAGGGTGAAACCCTGTCTCTACTAAAAATTAAAAAAAAAGAAAGAAAATAAATTAGCTGGGTGTGGTGGCGGGCACCTGTAATCCCAGCTACTGGGAGGCTGAGGCAGGAGAACTGCTTGAACCCAGGAGGTGGAGGTTGCAGTGAGCTGAGATTGTGCCACTGCACTCCAGCCTGGGCGACTGAGTGAGACTTCTTCTCAAAAAAAACAAAAAACAAACAAACAGAAAACCTGAAATCAAATCAGAGTCCAGTGGGGCTTCACAGCAGGGGAGAGGGGCCAGCACCCTCTAGTATCTCAGTTTACATTCTCAAGAGAGAGGTGGCCTATGGACATAGGATACACGAAGAAACCTGCAACCCCCCCCTTCTCTGGTACTCAAAGAGGTTTGAAAGACCAGCGCCAGTTCCAACTTAAGTTAAAACTGGGGGTGCTGTGGCCTGTTCTTCTGTGTCTATTCCAGAGTCACAAGAGCACAGGTTTTGAGGAAGGCTTATTTGTCTACATTGATAAAACAATTAAGCCAAGATTATTGAAATCAAATAATGAGTAAGTTGAAAGTCACTGCATTCAGAGGTGATTTAGGGTGTTAATTAGGGCCAAGGACCTTGGGGCACAGGGAATGTTTCCTATAAAATGGGAAAACATCTTACAAGAAGACACATGCCCACAGAGGACTAGGGGAAGAGGGTAGCTGGGGTAAAGTTCTGGTCTCCATGGGCTTTTGCTAAAGCTGACTGCATGGTGACTGTGCCTGCAGCCCTGACTCTGGGCAGCTCCACGGTGGCAGCATGGCTGGGGCCTGGCCTTGGTGCTCACCAGGCCTGTGAAGCAGAGGCAAGTGAGCCTCAGAGTGAGAGCACCTGCTTCACACCTGGGCAGTATTCACCACGGGTATCTCTGGCCCAGAGGGTTGCCCCAGTGTCACCCTCACTGGGAAAATACCCAGCTGTTCCCAGGTAGTTGGGATTGATTTTGGCTTTTGTCAGGAAAGGCTCTGCAGGCAGCTGTGTGTGTGGTTAGGAGGCAAAGAGGAGGCTCTGCAAACACCTTGGTGGGCAGCGGGAGCGTGAGAGTGGCACACACGGGGTCACGCAGCAGCATGGCAGGTGGCACTTACTTCCGTTCAGCACGACCCTCTTCTGTTAACACCGGTCATGGGAGCAAATGAAAATGACAAATGGAATGACTTGAGACAACACTGCAACAATGAATGAACAAGAAAGGAAGAAACAGAAAAAAGCTGCTTTCGACAGATGAAATGAAGGCAGTGGGGCAGACCCTGGCTGACAGCCCAACCGTGGTAGTCCCTCCGGCCTGCCACAGCCTGCCCAGAGCTGAGACATCAATATGGCAGCACTTTCGTATGGAGTGTGGGAAACTCACAAGCTTGCCTTCTCCTTCTTTGGCTTGGGATAATGTAACCACTTGTAAAGAAGAAAAATAACCAGGAAAAAAGAAAGAAAATAGTGGCATTGGAGTGAAGTTCACCTCTGCCTGAAACCCACTGAGAAGCAGCTTATTGCCAATTTCCTACCTCAGGTGCCTGAACTGTCTTTCCTGAAGCTTAGGGAGGATAAACGAACATTCCTGGCCGGGGAGGGCACCCCAACAGGACAAGTGCTTTGCTTCAAGTCTGCATCACAAGATAACAGCCCAGCTGTTAATCACGGGGGTGTCACGTGCTTGGGGCCTGCCAATGTCCTGCCCAACATCTCTATAGAAAATAGCCGCCTGCGAGTGTGAGATGCAGGGTGCAGGCCACCCTGGGCTGCCCACCCTGCCCGCCTCAGCAGCTTGACTCTCTTGGTTAATCACATTGATGATATGCACTGGATCTTCCCGGTTGCACAGATGGTTACGTTGCTAAGCAACCGCTGGGTTCCCAGTCGGAACACACAGGAATCTGCTGCCCTGATTTAGAACACAGACATATATACGCACTCACACCCAACTCCCCACCAGGTCACCACTGTCTACCCTGCCTTTTAAATCAAATCCATGTAGAAATGTGAGAATTAAAAAAAAAAAAAGTAATTGAGACACTCAAAGAGGTGCTGTTATTTCATCAGTACAAGTTAATTGGGGTGTGGTAGGTAAAGAAGCAAGTGGCTTTTTCACTGTTTACAAATTCAATTTGGCTTTTTTTTTTTTTTTTTTTTTTTTTTAGACAGGGTCATGCAGCAATCATAGCTCACTGCAGCCTCAACCTCCTCAACTGATCCTCCTGCGTCAGCCTCTGGCATAGGTAGAGTAATTTGTGCTTTAACTGTAGCTGAACATGGACCAGGGGCTGGTCAGTGATGCTGATTAGGTATGCTGGTTCTGTCCCTCCCATGAGCCGCCTGTCAAGGGCCTGCTGGGCCCGGCCAGCACTGGGGCTGGACTTGGAGCCTGTCAACATATGTTCTCTCCAGCACAATGCACGCCTCTGCATTTTAGTGATGAGCCCCCATCTTGCATGAAAATAGTACTTATTTCCAAACTGCTTTCTTATTTATTCCATCTTTATAGCCTCCTGATTAGCAGGGCATTGAAAAGATAGAACTGGAGGCACCAAGTCCTTACCTAGCTTACCCGAGGCCTGGATGTGGGGACTGGAGCCCACACTCTCACCTGTGCCATGCTTTATGTTGTGTGTCTCAGCAGCTGCCAGGCCTCCGCCTCACCCCCAGCTCTGAGTGCCATGAGGGGGTCCTGGTGGTGTAGTTTTAGTCCTCGAGGTCTGGCCCAGAACAGGGGTGGAATAAATAATTGTTGACTGAAGTGTTAATGGCTAATATATCCTTTTCCCAGATCAGAAAGTTAAGGGACTTTGCCGAGTTACAGAGCCAGACCTGGGAGCAGGGCAGGCAGCCTGAGGCTCTGCGGCAGTTCCACCAGGAATCCAGGTTTTCGCGCCTGGAGGTTCACAGCTAGGATCAAGAAGGTGCCCAGCTCTTGGGAAGAGAGACTCACCCTGTGATATGCTTTTGCCAAAAGGGCCTCATGTCCAAACTGGGGAGGAAGACTCTGACTCGAGAGCCACCTGTTGGTGGGCAAGGACAAGACCCTCCCATTCATCCTTGCCCAACTCCCCAAGTACCAGCCCCGGTGGACGCACAACCTTACTAGTGCTCCCAGCCATCCGCAGTCGCATTCACTGACATCACATTCACGTTTCTATCGGGGCCTGGGAACCCTCACACCACCCTGCTGGTGCTGCGGTGCTGAAAACACCGTGAGGTAGCTTCTAGTACCAAGTCAGTTTTGAAACAGTCTGTGCTCTGGGACCAGCTGGGCAGAGATAATTTTCTAACAACCTAAAATTATTTGAAAATCACAAGGCTGTCAGGATAATACTGCAGAGACCCCAGGAGGGACTGGAGGCCTTGGCAAGGGGAGGCAGGTACCCTGAGGCAGCGGGCATAGGGGCCTCGGGAGGAAAACTCGCCTGAGCTCACATCCCAGGTAGCCTGACCACTCAGAGGCCTCTGGGACCTGGAGTTTCACAGGACAAATCTTCCTCAAGCCCATCCATCCCATGGGGAAGCGAAGGCCAATCTCGAGGTCCCTTCTGGACCTCCCCCACTGCAAAGGGCTGGTGACCTAGAGGGGACTCTGGGGAACTCTTATAGGCCATGCCCCCTAACAGAAGCCATGGGGGACCCCCACAAGCACACACTCACTGCTCTGTTGCCCCCACATACACAGAGTGAATGTGAAGCTGACCTCTGCCATGGAAGTGATGGTAAAGAACATCAGATGTATCTGGCTTTACAGTCAGCGCCTGGTATGTGTCAATTATCTCTCAATAAAGCTGGAGGGCAAAGGACACCTGGAGCTCCTGGGTCATAGCAAGTTTGTTTTGGGTCAAAGCATGTAAGTCAGGCAAGCTGCTGTGTTTTCCTGGGTTCCTTAGGCACTTATCCCTTGAGTCTACCCGTTTGTCTCCAGTGTGCAGGCCCTATACTCCCACAGCAGCCTCCCTGTGCCACCAATGGATTCACCTGATCACACAGCTGCCTGGGCTTTTTTTGTTCAGGAAACAAAGTCTGGTCATGCCAAGGCTTTGCTGAAGCCCTCTGAAGGCAGCCGTATCTGGAACTCCACCCAGCTCATGCCCATGGCCTGCAAGCCCCTTGTGACCTGGCCCTGCCTAGCCCTCCTCATCTGGCCATGGTTTCATGAGCATGGAAGGCGCTTTCTGGCCTCAGGGCCTTGTACTCTCTGTCCCGTGCTGGGATGCTCCACTCCTGGTTTTCTGCAAGGTTGGCTCCTTTTTAAATTTCTGGTCATTCAAATGTCATTTCCTTACAGAGTGTCAGTCCCTTTCTGCACATGCTCGCTGTAACCTGCTAGGGCATCATAGTTAGCCCTTTTTGTGTGTGGTCAGGGTTAACCTGCTGGTGCATCATAGCCCCTTTCTGCACTGGTGTCACTAACCTATTGGCATGTTGTGGCTCCTCTGTGGCATTTGTCACAGTTTGGGTTTGTCTTATTATTTCTTGTCCACTTCTCCCCTCGAGAATTTGAGCTCCCCAAAGGGAGGGGCATCTGGAATGTTTTCTTGTTCAGTGATAAAGCCTGGGCACAGCATGGTGCCTGGAACATAAAGGCAATCCCTCACTTTGTGGAGTGAATGATTAGTGATGGCATTGCTGCCCCATTCTGAGGGCCCAGGCATCCTTGTTGGTGTATTCCTCATTACTCTGTAGCCTCAGCCTGGCACTGGGCTTGTAGAAAGTAGCCCAGTGAACTCCTGACTGGTGAACGCAGGAGACGGTGGGGCTGGGCCGTGATTCCAAGCCTGAGTGTCCAGTCAGTCTCCCAGGCCTGCACCTGAGGAGCTTCAGCCTCTGATGAGTGTCCAGTCGGTCTCCCAGGCCCGCACCTGAGGAGCTTCAGGCTCTGAGCTTTTGCAACCCCAGGCTCCTGTGCTGGGGCCCCCAGTGTGTGGCACTGTCAGGCCTCTGGGCTGGCAGCTGTTGTCTTGGCTTTCTACGGAGGAGGGACCACTGACTCTTCACGGAGACACATTCACTCTTCCTTCCCCAAACCAGTTTCCTTCACTTTGATCCAGTTTGAGATCAAAGATGAGATTACCTCCTGGAATAGTCAGGCCAGGTGGTCCTGGAACACTTTTCTCAGAACTTCCGCCTCCATTCTTGGCAGGGTGTTTTCAGATCACCCTGAGAGACGCCTCTAACATGATGTACTTTGTTCTCTTTTAACATTATGTACTAAAGAGAACTCCTTCATCATCTTCCTTTCGTCAGCGGATTTGTAATTAAGACGCCTGCAAATTCCATGTCATCCTTGACTTCAGGGAAGAACTGTGAGCAGCAGAGACTCATTCATGGCTAAAGTTAAATCACACATCCCCAAGGAAAACGAGGATCTAGTCGTTTAATCTTTAGCTGCTTCCTTTGATCCCATCCTGGATTCTTGCAAGAAGTAAAAAGAAAGGAAGATTCCAAGGACGAGACGAACTTTAAAAGGGTCATGTTCAGCTGAGGTTTCTGCCCATTTCGTGAACGAACATTTGAGAAACAACTCTAATAAATTGTCCCTTTCTTGGGCAACCAAAACTTGTTTCTATGGAAATGGGATTTTTACACCACTGCTTATCTATTATTTCAAAAAAGCATGGCTGGTTTTCAATTTTCCCTGGAAAAACTCATTTCTTTTTCCTCAGTAGGAATTCCCTTCATCCAATTTCGTGCCTCATTTTGCCCAGGGGCCATTCACAGCTCTTAATTTTTAGATGCATTTAAAAGGGGTGGTGAGTCGCCCAGGCAGGTGAGCTCAGGTGAGAGTTCTTAAGACTCCCTCTGATCCTCAGATGATCAAATGCCCAGGGCCCATCAATGAAGGCCATGCCCAGCAAAGGACACGTGCCCAGAGATAGGTCTGTGGCTGAGAGGAGACAGCCCTCATGGCAAGGAGGGCAGCTTTGTTGCCCTGGCAATTCTGGAACCCCTACTTGACTGACCCCCCCACCCCTACTTGTCCTTATCAGTGTGTCCCGTGACTGGCGCACCTCCATGGGGGCTTTGTCCCAAGTGCTCAGCCTGGTGAGGTTATTAGATCCAAGAAGCAAGGGCGAGGGAGAGAATTGAGCCTAGTTTAGTGCCTACAGCGAATGCCCTTCATCTTTGTCCTCTGGCTTTAGGCCATCCTGTTTCTAGTCCAACCCTGAGTGTAAAGTATAACCCCTGGCTGGGAGCAGGAAGGAACAGACATGGCCTCTGGGAGCTTGGCAGTGCCAGTGAACCCCTAGTGACTAAGCCTGCTGTTATCAGCCACAGGGTGACCTCCTAGTGACTAAACCCGCTATTAGCCTCTTGGTGACCAAAGAGCTTGGCCTAAGGAGAGTCAGAGGCCTGAGAGCAGTCCTGCCCATGGCAGTCTCAGACTTGTAGGTATTCGCTTTGCCAGTTGGTCATTCTTTCCAAGGCAGTCCCTGGCTCCCATAAGGTCAGGAGTCAAACCCTGAGCCAGCTCCAGTGGGTTGGGGGTCTCGTTCCGCATCTTCCTGTGAAGTACCCTTGGCTCAGTAGATTCACCGCCCTGCCCTTGGGTTCCTTGTTTGCGCAGCGGGAAAAATGACAGGCCCTGGCTCAGGGGTGCCGTGGAATGCGGTGCCTGGCATTTAGTGAATGCTTTGTGTCATAGGTGTGGGCTCCTGTTCTTACTGTAAGAGAGCCGGGCTATAAATAACAGGACAGCTGGGAGGCGGCCATTCTTGGCACCCAAGCGTGGGTCGGCAGTGGTATGCAGCTGCTCTCCTTCAGAGTCCAGCAGGATTCTGCCCTGTGAGGTCTGCTTTGAGCCAGCCCCCCACTCAGGGGTCCCCTTGGAGCAATGCAGGGCAGAGAAACCCTAGAGACACACAAGTTGGAGTCCCATTCCCCTGTGGGCACCCCAGGAGTTGGCCCAGCCTGAAGACAAGTAGAGGGGACAAGCTGTCCAGCTACCACTCAGGGAGAGGCCCCCACAGACGAGGTCCCTGGACTCACCGGGTGAAGTGCTCAGGGGAGCAGAGCTTGGTGCAGGATGCTCCGCTGGCCTGAACAGTGGATTCCTTCCTCCAGCCCTAGAGCCATTCCCTTCCAGTTCCTTCCTTACTGCAGACATTGCTTACAAGGGGAAGTAAAAGTCAGGAAACCCCAGCCTGTGTCGCTATCTATCCCCAGCTCCATCTCCTGCTGGCTGTGTATGCAGACAAGCTGCTTATCCTCTGAAAAATGGGTGTGACTCATACCTGCGCCCCAGCTGTCATAAAAATTACCCACCCATGTGAAAGTCTTTTGTAAAAATGTGAAACACTAAGATAAGGCCTCTTAATTGTTGCTTCCACATAGAGTAATGACGCAAGAGCCACATTCGTATGTAATGGGGAAGGGTTAAACTAGTCAGTTTTTCAGATTTTTGGCCCAGTGCAGTGGCTCATGTCTGCAATCCCAGCACTTTGGGAGGCTGAGGCGAGTGGTTCGCTTGAGCCCGCTGGTTTGCTTGAGCCCAGGAGTTCAAGACCAGCCCAGGAAACATGGCGAGACCCCATCTCTACCAAAAAAAAAAAAAAAAAATTAGCTGGGTGTGGTGGCATGCATCTACAGTCCTAGCTACTCAGGAGGCTAGGTGAGGTGTGAGGATTTCTTAAGCCCAGGAGGTCTAGGCTGCAGTGAGCCGTGATCACATCACAGCACTCCAGCCTGAGCAGCAAAGCAACACCCTTTCTCAAAATTCCTGGAGGCTGTTGAGTGTACTGGTAGGTATATATGTACATAATTCTTAAAGACTTTCTCCTGGACTGGAGGCACTGTCTGAATGTCCGCCGTGTAACTGTGCTTCTCTCTACCAATGCCAGTCTATCGATACTCCTCTAGAGTAATAGATGGCATCCGAGTCATTTATTTACATCCACACTGAAAAATAACTGGGAAAATTGGGGCTCTCAGGCTACATCTTGAGCCCCAGTTGTATGTGATGTCACTGATTACTGCACTGAGTGGCTTCAATCAAATGCCTGCCCAGCAGGGGTGTGGAGAGAGGCTCCATTCGTCAAAATGATGAAGCCCGAGATCAAATATCAGTGGGAGAGACTGAAGATGCTGCTGCCTGGGGAAGAGCAAAATGGCGCATGCCACGGGGAAGGAGAACCAAGAACCACAAGTCATCACGGGAGCCAATGGGGCTCCCAAAAGCCACAGACCGCTGAGCCCTGATATGGTTTGGATTTGTGTTCCCACCCAAATCTTGCATGTGAAATTTTAATCCCCAGCGTTGGAGGAGGTGCCTGCTGGAAGGTGATCAGATCGTGGTGGGGGAGTTCTCATGAATGGTTTAGCACCATGCCCCCGGGTACTGTACATAGTTAGTGAGCTCTCACGAGATCAGGTGGTTTAAAGAGTGTGGCACCTCCCCCAATTCCCTCTTGCTCCCCTTCCGTGATCACTGAAAGTTTCTTGAGGCTTCTCCAGAAGCCAAGCAGATGTCAGCATCATGCTTCCCATATAGCCGGCAGAACTTGAGCCAATTAAACCTTATTTCTTTATAAATTACCCAGTCTCGGGTATTTCTTTATAGCAGTCCAAGAAAGATCAAATATAGGCTCCTTCCAGATAGCCTCAGATAGAGCCCTCTGGTTGCATCTAGAAATGACTCCTGACTTACTCTACCTTCAGTTCCAATGGAAATAATGTAAACTCTGCATGATACTGTGAAGGGCTGACATGGACACAGCTGGAGGCTTCTGCCCCTGGGACAGGGTGGGCTGGCAGGGAAGAATGTACTGCACTTGGAGTTTACCAGTACAGTCATGACCCAGTGCCTCCCTAGCCCGCAAACCTGGTAGTGATGGGGGGAGAAGAACCCACACATGTATTCAGACACCTGCACCCGCCGCCCACCCACTCGCTGCCCTCTTGGGGCAGCTGGTCTCCTGCAACCAACTCGAAGCTTGGTTTGGGCTTTGGTGAGGCTCTAAATGGCCTTCTAGGTGGTCCTGGCAGAGATCTGGAGGGCACAGAGGAGAGAGTGGAGCTTCTCTTTGGAAGCCACGGTGGGGAGGGCTTCCAGCAACCTCATTTCATTACAGGTCTTTATGAGGGAGTGCTGTGTCCCACCAGAATGGCTGTGATCATTACTTGGCTGTCCCAGAGTCCAGGAGCATGAGAAAAAGAAGTGTTATTGCATTAACAGACGTGGCCCACACAGGCTTTACGAATTCCCCTCTTCGTGTCCGCTGGGGCTGCTACCCGAGGGCCTTTCCTGGTCAGCAGGGACAGTGCACGCGGAGTGGTGTGCACCTGCACCAACCGCGGACTTACCTTGGAGCGAGGCTGGCGGACTTGGCTCCCATGGGTGAATCCAGTCCTTCCCCCGGCTTGGCTGATTTCTCTCGGTTCATTTGCTGTAGGATAGAGTTCAATTCACTAATAACATTTGCCTTTGGGCCTGAGAGAATCGGGCTTTTGATCTCTGTGACGTCGCCCCACAACTTGGAGGTCCTTGGCTGGAGAACCTTGGCCATCCCAGGCTGGGCGCTGCCCGGCGGGGGCGGGGGAGCGGGCGGGGGGATAACAAAGCTATCTACATCCTCTTCCACGAGCGCGTCTTGATAAAGTGCATTGCTTTTGTGAATGATGGGCTTCATTTTTGGCTTAGGAGGTACTGGGGGTTTGTCAACCATAAATGCTTGCCCATCTGCATAGACTGTGCAGGTGTCCACGTTCTCTCCACCTTCGGAAGACAGGGTGGAGATGCTAGACACGGTGGAGATAGTGCTGGTCGTCTCGAGGTGGTGGTCGCTGCTACTCCGGCTGTCCACCTCCTCGATCCCAGAGTCGGCGACGGCGTCAAAGCTTTCAGGGGGTGGCAGGAATGAGGCAGGCAGACAGTTTGAAAGACTGGCTGGCTTCTTGCTGTCTGCAGAGTTGGTTGGTTGGCTGGAGTTCAACGAAGGGGACTGAGGGATGTCGCTTTTCTTCTGCTTCACTAAGTCTGTGAGAGCCGGGACAGAAGCTGCCCGGTCATCGGGGATATCAAAACTATTTGCAAATTCCAGGGGAGGAGGCAATGGCTCTGTAAAAATAAAATCCTCGTCCAAGTCCACGGATGCCAGAGGGGGAGGAGGGATGCGGAATGGCAAAATCACCGCCTCTTCCATGGAGCCCACCGCCACGATGGTTCTGCCGGGCACAGTGGTGGGCTCGGGGGCAGCGGAGATCTGTAAAGCACCTTCGGTTTCGGAAACACCTTCTGGCACCTCGGACGGCGAGCTGTCTGGCTTCATCTCCACGTCTGCCTTCTCGTCCTCTTCCTGCAGGGCATTGTCCAGCTTAGTGGCGTCCACAGTGTGGACCATCAGCAGGCCAGCTGACTTCTGTTGGGACGTGTCCATGATGTCGATCAGCATGTTCTTCTTGTCGTCGCCCTTCCGGTCTCGGCCCAGGTCGGTCTCGTACTTGTTCTCCGTCTCCTGCCGCCTCAGGGGTCCCCGAGTGTTCTGCCTGGTGACCGTAGGGAAGCCAGCATCTAGGCTCGGCCGCATTTTGGTATCAATGTAAAGAGGTTTGTTGAGGTCAGCCTTGGGGGCCTCCCCTTTGGGTCCCTGCTGAGACTCCTTCATGGCTCGGTCCCTTGCAGAGAGTGCCAGGGCCAGCGGGGAGCTGGGATCAAGCAGCCGCCCTGTGAGTGGGTGGACGTAATTCCCGGGGCCAGCTGTGCCGCTGCTTGTAGGGGGTACTGCTGGGCTGCTCTCAGGCCCCTGGGCTTTGGACGTGGAATTCAGCGGCCTCCCAGCCTCACCCTGAGCACTGGCCTCGGCGCCACCCACGAAATGGTTTTCGGGCTCCCTGGGCGTGGCACCCGGCATGGGGGATGACAGCTGCTCAGCGCTGTCCTCGTCAGCGAAAACCCCCTCCTCAGGGAACATGGAGGGCCGCGTCCTGGGGGCAGGTGGCCCTAGGCCCACATCCTCGTCCCCCAGGTCTGTGGAGAGGAAGGCCGGGGAGTTCCTCCTGGCTTCCAGCCGCTTCTCACGGTCGCGGACTGCTCCGGCGATGGCGGCGGCGAAGGGGCTGCTGACGGTCAGGCTTTCGTCAGCCCGCAGCTGGCATGGTGGCTCCGGGGCCTGGGGGTCGATCTCCATGCTGCTGCCCTGGCTGCTCTTGCCGCTGCTGCTGGTGGACGGCTCCTTCACGATGATGGTCGGGATAGGGATGGAGCACGTCTTCTCGGGGCTGTCCTCCACATTGGACTGCTTCACCAGCATCCCCTTTCGCCTGGCGGGCTTGGCGGGGACATAGACGGCTTTGCTGGCGATCTTCCCCACCTCTGAGTATGGGTTTTCGGGCATCTGGCCCCTCTTGTTGCGGAAGTTGGCCTGTGGGCCAGCGTTCCGACTGTAGAGGTCTTCAGAGTCCAGGGAGTAGCGGTCCAGCTCTCTCCTGAAGTACATCCCCTTCTCCCTCATCATGGTGGCCACAGTGTCGGACCTGGTGGCGGGGGACACCTTGGCGGCAGAATTCTGATTGAACGCAGGCTTAATTGTCCCGTAGACTCTTGGAGTTGGGGACTTGGGGCAGTTGTAAGCGGTGGGGGAAGGTGGTGGTGGGGACGGGGGCACAGACTGTGGTGGAGGGGGGATGTCCTCGGAGGTGTCCGGCATGGACAGGCTTCTGGTGAACTTCAGCATTGGAGGAGCCAGAAACTGCCGCTCTTCCTCTGTTATTCCTACAAGTAGAAGATAGGTTTAGCTTTAAGTCACAATAGCAACAAAGCCTAAGTTCCTAGGAACGTGCGATATGCTACGTCTCCACAAACTCACAAGTTCAGATGATGAACGGGTATTCATGAAACACAGCACAAGCCACAATGCCAAGTGGTTAGTCACATGGCCCATTGTGAGCCGAAGGACAAGAAAGGGAAGAACAGAAAGGCCCTGGGGATGCTGTGAGTGCGCTGCTGCTGCGGGACCTCCAGGCACAGGCTGCAGCAGGGGAGCTCTGTGAGGCCAGGGCAGAAGGGCTCCTGACGCTGAGCTGTGTGCCAGTCTGCGGGCCAAGTGGGCAGCTTGCCTTGGGGCTGCATGTGTGTGTGCGCACGTGTGCCTGTGCTGGCATTGTGCTTGGGGCGGGGTTGGCTAGACCAGGAGGTGTCCTTCCACCACGCCCCTTCAGACATGGTAAGGGCTCCTGGGGGGGTTTTAGGGCAGGGGCCTAAGGCTGTCACCTGTCCATGTGAAATGAGAGCAAAGGGGTGCGGGTACTGCTGTGTTTATGTGACAAGGATGGTGTACAGTCCACCATCCAGATGGCACTTGAGCCCCGCGGCTGCCCAGATGTACAGGGAGGCCTCTGCCACCCTGAGCCAAGCCATCTGCCCACGGTTGGCTGTGTGTGTGCTGGGAGGAGGTGCTTTTCTTCCAGGGTCACGTGAATCCTTTAATTGCCTGACTTCACTGGGCCCCACTAAGGGTTCTGCGTGTCCTGGAGCTCTCTGGACCCTCAGAGAGGTGGATGGCTGGGGAATGCCAGCTCAGAGGAGGGGTCATGTGGGCTCTAGAGCCTGGCCCTGAGGGGAGGGAGCCCAGGTTCCTTTAAAGATCCCGGCCTGGCCGGGCGCGGTGGCTCAATCCTGTAATACCAGCACTTTGGGAGGCCAAGACGGGCGGATCACGAGGTCAGGAGATCGAGACCATCCTGGCTAACACAGTGAAACCCCGTCTCTACTAAAAAAATACAAAAATCTAGCCGGGCGAGGTGGCGGGCACCTATAGTCCCAGCTACTTGGGAGGCTGAGGCAGGAGAATGGCGTAAACCCGGGAGGCGGAGCTTGCAGTGAGCTGAGGAGATCTGGCCACTGCACTCCAGCCCGGGTGACAGAGCGAGACTCTGTCTCAAAAAAAAAAAAAAAAAAAAAAAAAAAAAAAAAAATCCCGGCCTGAGCTAGGAGTAGGATCCTAAGCCAGGCCTCAGTGAGCCCCTTCTGGGTCCCAGTGGCAGCCCTGGAAGTGGTCCTGTCAAGACCCTCTAGAGCAGGGGCTGAGAGCCCAGCGGACCACCATGATCACAGCTGATAGAACCTCATATTGGCACAAAGTATGAGTTGACCTAATGAAAATACGTGGATGTTGAGTGTGTGGGGATGCAGCTGAGGTCCTACAACAGCCAGCAGCGTGGCCTGAGGGTTCTCTGGGTGTGTTGCCTGGGTGTGACTTTACAGACTGTTCAACAGCTCAAGACACAGACACGTCAACAGGAGCACTCAGGGAGAAGGGAAGCGAGACACGCACACACGCACCGACAGACGCACGGCACGGGGATTTCACGTCAGGAGCATGCAGGGTTTTCAAAGAGGTAGCAAAATAAATTACTTGAAATGAAAAAAAAAATCCTAGGACAAACTACAATAATTTATTCCAATGAAAACTTCCATTCGATAAGGGTATTCCAAATTTAACATACTCCTTGTGGGAGGACATTTTGGCATTGCAAAGATGGCTCGTTCAAGGCGTTCTCCATTGACCAGTCACTCTGAGTTGGTTGTCTGGCAATTATGTTCCCAAGGAGTACTAATTTAAGAATACACCTTATAAAGTAAACTGGGTTACATTCAGATTACAGATTCCAAACCATAAGGGTTCACTAACCTGATAGAAAGATTCTGCTGTCTGACAGGAGGAAATCAGTTGTTATTAACCAGTAACCGCAAGACAAATACGCAGCTCTCCCTGAGTTTGCTGGTGCAGGGGGAGCTTTAAGCACAGCAGACACCACCTCCATGGCCACTTACTGCCTAGTGCCTGCCTACAGTCATCCACCTCAGACTCACAAGCACACTGCGCTTCTGCACAGCAGCCCAGAGGCATTTCCAGAACACACAGGACAGTGCCCCTGGGGTGGGCGGGGCAGACCAGAGTCCCAGGGTTGCCCCCACAACTCTCACAGGGCAAGGGCCTTAGCTGCTATCAGAATTGACACAATAAAGGCAATGCTGAATTATCTCACAAAGGGACTGTCTCAAAGGGTCAAGTGTGACCTTGTCTCAAGGTCAAGTGTACTTTTGCCTGCAGCAGAGTCAACAGGAATAATTGTGACATTAAGAAGAAAGGAAGGCAGTTTTCTGCAACACACAGTACATTATTTCATTAGCATTCGAGACCCTGACCAGACCACCCTTGGAAGTATATCTGCTGAGCTCATCCTCCAGGCCTGGTGGTGGCCAGGGAATGCAGGGAACCCACTTGCCCTTCCCACCCTGAGCAGGGCAGGTGGGGCAGGGGGGCTGGCTCGGACCACCCTGCCCCCCCGCCCCTTTACTCTGCTGGAATTATACAGATAACTGGGCTTCAAGATTACAGAAGCCACAGTGGATTTTGTGTCCTTCAGGGGGCATAAGTTTCATGCCACTCAGATGTTCCAATGGCTCCCTGGTGGGCAAGGCCAGGTTCCTGCCCGCTGGTAGGTAGGCTGGCAGGGCCTTGCTGGGGTGAGACGCCAAGCCAACTGTGGCAGGCCCAGGGGTCAGAACTCCCGAGGAGCTCTAAAGCTGTTTGAAAGCCCAGGGGCAACTTCTGTGGGGGAGTGCCATGCTTCTTACCTATTGATTTCTGCCTTCGCATCGTACCTCGAGGGATGCCCAGAAATGGGGCTTTTGGGCTCCCAGGAACAGTGGGCGTCATCACGGCGATTCCTTGGCGTTCATACACAGACTGCAAACCGGAGAGCCTAGGGTGAGATGCAGCCCTGGCCAGCCCTCACCCAGGGTCACAGGGCCCAGAGGCCACAAGGGAACGTCTGTCACTGTGGCTTCCCCAAGCTGCTTCTGGAGCCACCTCAAATCTCCAGTGGGGCTGATGAGAACCACAGCACTGAGGACCCAGGAAGGGCCCTCTCTAGGTGCATTTCCTGTTCACTGCAGCTGCTATTGGCCTCTAGCCCTGTTAGGATGGCAGCATGCCCTGTTCCATGGAGATGTGGTCTGCTGCAACACCATTTGCCAGAGCAGCTGGACAGACACGTCTCTCTGAGATGGGGGCCAGGCTGGATGTCCCGTGGGAAAGGGCACAGACTGGTGGGCAGTGGGTTCTGGCCTGGGTCCATATGCTGCTCCCCATGTGCCATGTGACCATCAAGTCCTTCCATAGGAGCTACCGTTTCCTCTTTCATAAAATAGGCTCATGATACTAGCCCCACAGTATGTGCAAAGGCCAACCAGGTATTAGCGTAGTGTGTGCCAGCGAGCGTGAGCAAGCCCTGGAGCTGCTTGGGGGCACGGTGTGGAGTCTGCAGCAGCAGCTGTTCCCGGCCTCCTCCCTCCTCGGCCTATTCCAGGAGGAGCCTAGCGCTCCCCCGCTCCACCTTGGAAGCAGAGTCCTGGTGCTGCCAACCCTTTCGCTTCCCCAGGCTGCTGCTTTGTTTGCAAAACTGAGATGGCTCAGGGCCCCAAACTCGTAGTATTGAAGGCCAACCCAGAAGAATATCAGATGCGGAAGCTCAATGGAAATAATCGTGGGCAAGCTTTTATTACTCCAGCTTGGAGATGCAGTTTCCATGTGTCCACAGCCTCTGTTTGTCTCACTGTATGGCCCTGAGGCTGGAGGGGGAAATCGGGAGGTCGAGGGCACTTTGTCTCAGACACCCCCCAACTAGATGGGGCACATGGGTGCTGCGAAGGACTGAGAACAAAGAGGGAGGCAAGGATGGGCAGGCAGGGCCTGAAGGGGAAGGCCCCTTGTGAAGTTCAGAGGTGATGGGAGGAGGTGTGAGAGCAGATATTTTAATTGTAACCATTAACAGTTGTTTAATGCACATTCCAGAAAAGCCTTGTGGTAAATTTATAATATTTATAGGTGTTACTGTTCAAGAAAAGGCTAGACATAGTGAGGCAGTTTGATACTGGTTCAAAGGGAACACTAAGTTAGGTAAGCAATCACGACAGGTAGGCAGTGCCGGAATCTGACATCAGGCTCAGATGGCTGCCTCTGGAAAATGGAGAAGCAATCCAAGGGTCCAGGAGGCCGCGCCTTCCTCAGGATGTGCCCGGGGGAATCAAGCAGCCTCTGCCCCAGGCCCTTTTCCAGCTGTGTGCCCTCCTGACTGCCTAGGGAAGGTGACCGTGGCATGGGCAGCCTGCTCTGAGCCAGGCACCCACTCTACCCAGCAGACACTGAAGCCCTTCATGGCGCTTCGGGCTCCGAGGACAAGTGCTGCCCAGGATCTTGGAGCACGTAGGGGACTGCCACATGGGATGTGGGACAGATGGCCTCTTCCACACCGGAGCATTTCTGTGCTCTGGGTGGAACAGGAGGCAAGATCACCTCTGTCTGAAGCATGCGTCAAGGCCTCTTACATCCGTGTGTTCACAGGTCCTCAGCAAAGTATGACAGGGGACACCTTTGAGGGTCAGGGCACTGAGTGAGCAGAGGCAGTCAGTGCAGTAAGGGAGTGGCGGGGCTTGGATGTGGCCTGCTCTGTCCCACCACTGTGAGTCTGCACGGACCCGGCTGTTCGTCCTGTGGCTACTTAGATTTGGGCCCCACCTCTGGACAGCATGAACCAGACATGACAGCATGTGCGCCTCAGCTACTGAGACAGCCCACCCACTTCCTGGGTCACTGCCGGCCCCTGCCCCGCGTGGTCCCAAGGTACAGCCACTCACGTTCATGTCTGAGCCCGCGGGGAAGCACCGGCTGCTGGGCCGCTGCTTGATGGTCGCCACCCTTGGTTCCACGGCCATGTTCTCAGCAGCACGGGAGGGCTTGGAGGCCGGGACTATCTCCTCGGGTTTATCTGCAATAGAACCGTGAGGATTGGAGCAGCATCACCAGTGGGGGAAGCTGGGCGTCCACAGGAAAGCACACAGGTGCAGCAGCCACTCCAGCATCCAGAACTGTGCAGGGGGCATTTGTTGCTGCTGTGAGGAGCATGCATGTGCCTCTGCCACATGCATTCCCACTGGGGCATGGGCTCCTTTCCCAGACCTTATCCTTGGAGGCATGCACGAGGTGTGGACATAGAAGACCCTCCACAGCTCTGTCGCCTCCTCGGAAGTGCCCAGCCCGTCAAGGACTCTGAAGCTTTTTGGGACATTTGTTTTTTTTTGTTTGTTTTTTTTTTTTGTTTTTTTTTGAGACAGAGTCTTGCTCTGTCGCCCAGGTTGGAGTGCAGTGGTGCAATCTTGGTTCACTGCAACTTCCACCTCCCAGGTTCAAGCAATTCTCTTGCCTCAGCCTCGCGAGTAGCTGGGATTACAGGCACCTGCCACTACGCCCGGCTAATTTTTGTATTTTTAGTAGAGATGGAGGTTCACCATGTTGGCCAGGCTGATCTTGAACTCCTGACCTCAAGTGATCCACCCGCCTTGGTCTCCCAAAGTGCTGGAATGACAGGTGTTTGGGCCATTTCTTTAGTGGAATCACTTTATTCTTACTAATGGGATTTATTCTTGTGAGGGTTAACCTGACTTTTTGAATTTTTTTTTTGTTTGTTTTTTTAAAAAGAGACTCAGAAATATGGTTCCTTTGTAACTGTGATTGCCAAGACATGAGGACCTGCCATCCAAAGCAGTGTGGGTGTTTCAGAAGCCAGGGTGCTCAGGAGCCCCAGGCATTAGTAAGTGTTGCAGAGGGAAGGTCACTGTTTATTTTCCCCAACGCAGAACCTTCCCATTTCCTTTTAAAAAATGAAAGCCAAAATTTAGTTATAAGGGATCCTTAGCAATTAACAAAAGCTTTTTAAAAAGGACATTTACAGCACTTTTTTTTTTTTTTTTTTACTTGAAAACTGAAGCACATCCTGGAGCTCTCCTGATGCCTTAGCTTCATCTCAGGTATTTGGGATCAGGCATAAGGGTGTGTCTAGGGCTGTTTAAATGCAAGGGCCCTGTGCCACTGAGACCTGGAGAACTGGTCTTCCAGTCCCAATTGTGGAAAAGGTGACTCCAGCTGTACTTCTGAGATGTCACTGGGTTGGGACAAAGCCAGTGCGGTGCCTGGTGGGTGTACCCCATTCTGAGCCTTTGAGACAGCACTGGCCTTACTCCCTGGGGAGAAGCAGGCCATCTAGAACATTCTGCCTTCTGGCCACCCTAAGCCCACTCTTAGCATCTGGTGGCCTCCCATGAAGTGTATGCTAAAGACCTGCCCAGACTTTGAGCCATGGGGCTATTGTGTGGGTCAGAGCTGAGCAGAGTGCAGGGAGGAAGGCCCCCATCTTCAAGTTGTTCTTCAGGATGAGGCGGAAGTTACCTGTCATGGCAGCTTCTCATGGGGAGCTGACCCATGGGCAAAGCTTCCAGAGCCACAGCATGGCTCAGGGTTGTCCAACACAAAGGCATCAGGCTCCTGACAAAGGCAGCCCAGACCAGAGGTCCCCACAACAGAAGTTTGGGGAGAAGAAATGGGGGTGTGCTGGGGACACTGAGCCGGGCACCCTGTCATGGCCCCTCAACCTTGCAGAGCAGCTGAGACGTACGTAACTCTGACACCTGTGGACACTCTCATGGTAGAGTCCGCATGAGGGGCCTGGTTCCAGGCCTGTGTTCCAGACCCTTGGACCAGTCCTGCCGCACTGGGCCAGAACCTCAGGTCAGTCTATACTTTTTTTTTTCTTCTTTAAGATGGAGTCTCGCTGTCACCCAGGCTGCTTGGCTCACTGCAACCTCCACCTCCTGGGTTCAAGCAATTCTCGTGCCTCAGCCTCCTGAGTAGCTGTGCGCCACCATGCCCAGCTAACTTTTGTATTTTTAGTAGAGATGGGGTTTCACCATGTTGGCCAGGCCGGTCTCAAACTCCTGACCTCAAGTGATCTGCCCACCTTGGCCTCCCGAAGTGCTGGGATTACAGGTGTGAGCCACCACGCCAAGCCATATGTTTTTAGCCTTCAAACAAGGAGGGGGAAGAAAAGGCAGGAGAATGTGCAACAGAGGCCATATGGCTGCCATGCCCAGCACACTTACCATCGGGCCCTTCAGGGAGGCATTTGCCGACCTCTGGCCTGGACCATGTTTCCAGTTGTCAGCAAAATGCCAAGTGTTCACGCAAAGCAAGAAAGCCCTTGCCCCATAGTGTCCGGGCAGCCCAATCTCCCCCCACAGCACTCTCCCTTCATGACCAAGTCCAGCTGACCAGGCCTGCGGGCTCACTGGGCCCCAATGCTGCATCCCTGCGCACGCATTCTCTCCTGTGATTCCTGGACCCACAAGCCCTGCTGGCTCTTTGATGAGCCTGATGCCTCCTTGGGGTCTTGTCATTCCCCCAGTGGATGCTAAGCTTCTGCTCCTCAGGGAACTGGTCAGGCACGGTAGGAAACACTCGATTCTCATCTCACTTGGCAGTGGGGACATCCTGGCTGCGACCTGTGACCCCAGTCCAGAGCCATGCTGTCCTCACCTGTGTTCAAGACCCTCCTCTTCTGCCCTCCTCAGCCCAGCTCCTCCGGCTGCAGCAGGTGCTGCATGGCTGCCTCGTCTCACATTCCCTTTGCTAGGGTCCCTGTCAATCTCTCTGGGCTGCACGGGCCGGGTCCACCTGCCATGGTTCCAGCAATTTGCTTCCTCCAAGGATCCTTTCCCCTCCTAGGGCTGGGGTGGAACTCCTTGGATGGCTGGGGTCAAATTTGTTTCTGTGCAGGCCTCTCTGCCCTGGCCTTGCCCATCAGCTGGGCTGTTCCCCTTTGACTCAGGACCAGGCTGACGCTTGGGTGATCTGCTTTGGCCGGCTGTGACGTGCAGCTCCAGCTTGGTCTGTCCCTGGAAGTGGGGGTGCTAGGCAGTGGCTATTCTTTGCCTCAACTGAGATGTGGCCGCTGGTGGCCCCCAGAGTATTTTTCTCCAGTGAAACGGGTTGAGATGTGCCTCCGTCACCAGGGAGTTATGTCCCACAACTGTGGTGAGCCAGGGCACTGTGGGGTGGGGATGCCCCAGACCTGCTTGCTGACAGTGCTGGCCTGGGCCCCTCCTCTGACCCCAGTGGAGGGTGAGGCCTGAGTGGGGTGCAGCAGCATGTACCTCCAAGAACATGACCCAGAAGGGATGCCACCAAGTTAGGGGAAGAACAGCTGGAGCCCAACAAAACATCCCATGGGCACATTCCAGGTGGTGAGCTCTGGGGACCCCACAGAATCCAGCCCGCCGGATACTAGCGGGATACTATACGCAGGTGCACACAGGGGAGGGTGCCTTCCTGGCTGCCACCTGCCTGTGCTCAGGCCTGCACCTGTGGAGATGCAGGAAGGCCCATCCGAGCCAGAAACCCCTGGGCATCCCTCCTGTGTCATGAACTCCTTCTGGCTGGACTTCCAGGCTATGGTAAGCTCAGAGGCTAAGGTGGCAGCCAGGGCTGAATAGCTGAGGTGAAGGAAAGTTATCAGCACTGAACATTGACAGAGGTGTCAGACCCAGAAGATGCAGGAGAGCCAAGGCCCTGCAGGGGAAGGCCTGAGCGCAGGTGGGTGTGGGAAGGCTATGGCCAGGCTCCGCTGTGCTGTTGGCCATGTCTGGGCACATCAAAGAAGGAGGGACTCTAGGGCGTAACAGCTTTCCTGGGATTATAATTTAAATGAGCCAAATCTTCAAGAAGCTCCTGTTTCCAACTGGGCCCTTCCAGAAGCAATGCGTCTGCTTTTTATGTATTAACAAACTCCGCAGCTGATGAGGCTGGTTCATTTCCATCCACTGCACACTGAGGGTCTGCTGCCTGGCCTCCCCGGGGCACTGCCTTGAATCCTCACATTCCCAAAATGAACAGGCTACAGGCTGTGATTTTAGGACCTCAAGGCCTGTGGCAGGCCTCTTGCCAAATACACCTCATGTAAATGTGTGCCCAGGGTGAAGGACAGGTGTCCTGGTCAATAATGACAACCATCCCTGAATCAGGGGCAGGTTCTGGGCTATCATCCTGTTTCTCATCCTCATGAGAAGCTGGCTGTAGTAAAGGGACTGTTCCCTTGTTGAAGAGAAAACATTTCAGGTCTGAGATGCATAAGGCCATACAGGGGCAAACCATGGGACCAGGCGGGAGCTGGGGCTGGCATTAGGGTCCCCCGAGCCTTGTGCCTGCCATGTGGATGGGCTGCCCAGCCCTGGGCCCTGGTGGGCAACGGCTGCAGAATGTTTGTTTGGAAATGATTGGGGTCAGCACTGGCACGTTCTGCCTCATCCAGGAGAACCACGAGGCGGGGGTGGGGGCGCCCTTCCCATCATCACAGTCACCACGTCGGAGGGTCAAGTCCCTGCAGGTGCATCCCTGAAGCTGTGGCCACTTTGACTGTGGACGCTTGGTCTCTGTTTTAAACCTTTCCCTTCCCAGTAACCCCAAAACAAACGTTCTTTTGAACCAGAACAGGTGAGAGCAGCCGGGTGTATTGGGGTGACAGGGTCAGGGGCTAGCATTCCTTTTTAAGTTAGAGTTAGTGTAATTCAAATGAAAAAGGAAAACCCTGCATTGGTCCCCTACAGGGGGGTGGGTCCTTCCTGGCCCTTGTCTCTTGGGGACGTGGGCAGTGGGAGCGTGCTGGCCTGACTTGCTTAGTCCCTATCTTGGAGATCTTGTTTACCAGGATATGGAGACTTTTCAGAAAAGCCACAGGACTGCAGATTCCTGCTTCTCATTCTAGACTCCTAAGGATTATGCTTAATTTATAAAAGCTCAGAACTAGGTCTTTATTCAGGGACTCCGGATGAAGGGGATTAGCGAATCCGGCCCCTGGCAGTCTTCAATGAAGTGCTCAGTGACTGAAAACGAGCCTCAGACAGATTTGAAACTGTCAAATCCCAAAATACTCCAGTGAGAAGCTGATGAAGATGCCCCAGCAGTCACCCATATTTCAGCCCTCTGAGCAAGCGTGTATTCTCTCTAGAAGACACACGTGATGCTGACCAGGCACAGGAAAAAGGGAGGGGAGGTGGTAGCTTTGTCACCTGCCTGCCCTTCCTGTTACCAGAGACCCCCCAGCCCATGAGCTGACTCTGGACCAAGGGCTGACTTCCGTGCAGGTTCCCCTGATAGGGGGCACGAAGCAGCGTGCCCCATGCTAGAGAAACCTTGCCACTGCTCTGCATCCTCAGCAAGTCACTAAGGGAGTCACCAAATCGAGGAGTGACACAATCCCAGCGTCCATGCTGAGGCTGGGAGGCCCAGGACCACACAGGCACCTGGTGGCCAAGTCTCCTGCTTCCCCAGGTAGGAAATGGGCTCTGCATTGAAGCGACGCTAGGTCCATTGTCCAGCGAGTTCCTTTGCCTGTGGCCACACGGCAGGCCCAGAGCCTGGAAGCCAGCTCCACTGAGGGGCAGAGTGCCCAGCTGTTTCCCCATCGACTCTTCAGAACCTTCTGGGGGAAAGCAGCAGACCAGACCCTGAGGAGGGCTGCATAGGGCTGCTCCAGCTCTTCAGCTTTCCATGGTCTGCTTCACATCCTCTGAGATGATCCAGAGATGATCCAGGGACCCTGTCGGTTCTCAACCACTGCTCTCTCCCCTTATGTGAGCTTGAAGTGGTCTGTCTACCTCTCTGGAGGTGCAGTGCCACTACATCCTGTCTCTGGGTGAGAGAGTATAAATGTCACTCCATTTCGAAAAGGAAAACACACACATCTGCAGTGCCAGATGTTAGAGGACAGAAGCCGTGTGTGTTAGAAGCAGCGGCTGTTGCCAGCTGGCTGGCCTCTTGGTTTAATCTTCCAAAGAGGCAGTGCAGGGTGGGAAGTATGTGCTTAGACCCTGGTGGACTGGTCCTGGCCCGCAGATCTGAGTCACACACCTTCCAAGGGCTAGAGTCTGAAGGTACAAGTCAGAGGTGCCTGGTAGGGTGGAGGCCACAGTCCCCTTCATGTGCCCGGGGGCAGAGGCCCCACCCCAAATCCTGCCTGACAGCTGGCTTCTGCCTGAGCCCAGCACAGGTTCTGGGGTCTAGGGCAGGTGCTCAGAGAACACTTAAATACTAAACAAAGATTTTACAGATGGAGAACTGAAAACCTGGGACCATTAAGCAGGGTAAAGCTAGCAGGGACAGAGTTGGGATTTGAGGTGCTTTGCCAGGGATGTTAAGATAGATGACCATGCACCGGGGGGCTTAAAACAATGGAAACATATCCTGCACAGTTCTGGAGGCTGGAAGTCCAAGGTCAGGTTCCTTCAGAGGGTCTGGGGAGGATGAAATCCATGGTGTTTCTTGGCTTGTTCCTTCTTTACAAGGACACGTCACTGGATTTAGGGCCCACCCGAGTCCAGCATGACCTCATCTTGATTAGATCTGCAAGGATCCTATTTCCAAATATGGTCCCATTCACAGAACTTTGGGGGTCACTTTTCAACCCAATACAACTGCAAAGGCCTGACTTTTGTTCCACATGGCCTTTCTGGAGTGTGGTGAGTGCTTTTTCCGAGAGGCCAGGCTTCCCAGAGACGGGTGGAGGCAGCACCAGGGTCCTGGAGCATTTGCCACGCACCCAATGTGTGCTCCACACTTCGCATGTGCAACGTGGGATGCACTCAATGGCCCGGGAGGCAGGGGCTGTCGGTACCTCTCGGTGTCTTCAGTCCCCAGCTGGACCCCCCCCGCAGTGTGACCAGGCCGGGCCACGGCTGCTGGTCCCTTTGGGGTCTTCCTGCCCCCACCCCTGCCCCCGTTATAGCTGGGGTTGGGGCTCTGGGGCATTTAAGCTCAAATTTGTAGTCAGGTTCTCTTGCTCAGACGGGAGGTGGATGTTCTCTCTCTGGAGCTCCTGGCCGTGCTATGTGTGGACTCTGCCTGGCCGTGCAGGCTATGCCTCTTATCTTCTGATGCCACCCTGGGGAGGAAGGGCAGTGTGGATGGGGCCAGGCCCCAGCAGGCCACAGGCGCCCACAGCGGCTCAGCCACCTGAGTCCCGAACTGTTCTCCCTGACAAGGGACTTCTGTTGTCCCGCGCTGTTCTGACAACTGGGTCCCTGGCACCCGTGGTGGGGGCATCTTCCTCGGGTAGGTGATGAATAGAGGCCATTCCTGTGAGCTGGGGTTTGGCCTTGGATTGAAGGGGCGTTCACACAGAAACGTCATTGCACGACATAGAAGGGTATTCTGTATCCCGGGCGTCCACATCCTCGGCACAGCAATGGGGCCTAGAAAGCCTGCTGGGAGTTTTCTGGGCAGCCGTAGGATGCTGGTGCAAGCCCAGGGCTGCTGCACAGAGGCCACTGGGATGACACAGGCGGGGGCGGTAGGCAGGGACAGCCAGGGGAGGAGGCAGTGGTGGTTCTATGCCCACTTCACCCATTCTCATCTAACATGACTGGGACACAGTTAAGATGTGCCTTAGGGCCAGTGCCTCTGGCCAGATGCTAGGGGCCTCCCAACTCCAAGAGATGAATTAAAAGCTGGGAGTGCTGCTTTTAATTGTTGGGGGAGCTGTGTCCAGCAGCAGGCGAGCAGTACCCCCAGTGTGCTTGCTGCTGTGAAAGGGGGGGACCCGAGTCTATCTGGGGCCTGCGGTCCGCCTGCCCACTCCATGGTGACTGCCAGTCTCCCACTCCACACCAGCCCTGGGTGGGGAGGTGTAGCCAAAGAGCTCACCCTGCTCCCTTCTCCCCCCAGTGCCAGGCACAGGGCACAGGGCAGCCTCTTGGGGAGTGGGTGATTTCTGGGCCTTAAAGGGAGGCAGTTCCTGCCCACCACAAAGGGTTCCTGAGGGTCAGGAATGCAGCCAGGGGCTCTGCTCGCCTGCAACCCCCCATCCAGGGAGCCCCATGTGATTCAGGCCCCTGGGAGGCCTCATAGACAGAGCTTGAAGGCTGCCCAGCTAAGACCAAACAGGGGTCCTGCCAGCTTCACGGTCATGACGATGTGAACACAGGTCAGGGAAGAAACACAGGACACGCTGGGGAATCACAGACAGGAGAAGCCAAGCAGAAAAAACAGACAGACGGATGTGCTCCAGGGTGGGGCTCCTCGGGCAGGACCGGGTGGGAGAAGGCAACACAAGGCTTTGCGGCACACTCAAGACTGCACGGCGTCACAAAGGAGGTTTCTGTTCCACGGCGGGGGCGGGGTGGGGTGGGGGGGGTGATGGGCAGGGGGCTGAGACAGATACCGGGCCTCCCTTACCCTTCTTCTTCCGGACTGAGGCTTGCAAACAGAAAGGGGAGCGCCGTGAGCCACCAGGATGCAGCGCCCGCCCGCAGCCTACACTCGGGCCTTGTCAGCTCCGGGCGCCTCAGGAGCAGGCTGGGCCGGCACTGGGGCAGCGGGCAGGGGCTGTCTGGAACGCTGCAAACGCACACTGCGCTATCCACAGAACAGCAAACCTTGGCTGCCCGCACAACTCTGTCCTGTCTGCCTTGCTCGTTAACCTACTGCCTGGCAGTGGAAAGGGGCTTTCCTTCTTCCTCAGCACCTCTTGTCCCACCAGCACCCTGCCAAAGTGGGGGATGAGTTCTCAGAGCAGACATGAGCAGAGGTGGTGGGGCCAGCCTTTAGAGTGCACCTGTGGCCTTTCCTGCCTCATTGCTTTGTTTCTTGACTGAGCTGAGCTCGCGGGGGCACCCCTTGGAAAGATGAGAGCTGCAGGGTTTGTCCCTCAGGCGAGCCCCAGGACAGGCCTCTGTGGAGAGGGCGTGGGGGCTGGCCACCTCCTCCATCAACAGTGAGGCTGGGGCATGTGGAAGCGGGTTTCCCACGCGGGGCACTACTGGTTCTGGGTGGGTGGGGCAGTGCCACTGCAGGGCTGCTCTTTTGGATTGAGGCCTCATGCCTGGCCGCCCTCAGCACCCTTGGCCGAGGAAGGATGACTACTGCTTCACCACTGTGGCAGCACTTGCTAGACCCCTCTCGGGAAAGCTGCCTGTGCCAGGAGTGCAGGGAGGACAGGGCCTGTGAGTGACAGTACCAGTCGGGGCTTGGCTGCTCAATCTCCTGGGCCAGCTGGACTGGACCGTGGGCCTTGGGCAGGGGCTCATTTCTGTGACCATGTAAGCTGCCTTCACCAGCTCCAATTTGTGCTCCAGTGGAGCAAACAATTCCACCCACACGCCATCTCTGTGTTTCAGAGCCACCCTCTTTCCAAAGGTGTCCCTGGGCTCCATAGTGACTCCCCGGAACAGGATCCTGCG
Source organism: Rhinopithecus roxellana (assembly GCF_007565055.1). Classification (NCBI taxonomy): domain Eukaryota; kingdom Metazoa; phylum Chordata; class Mammalia; order Primates; family Cercopithecidae; genus Rhinopithecus; species Rhinopithecus roxellana. The sequence continues at coordinate 3,850,577 of NC_044563.1, read as the reverse complement.
TGGCCAACATGGCCCACGTGGCTGCTTGTCGCCCTTCCTCTGTCTACAAGATGGAGTCAGAGGGCCAGAGCCTCTCTCTGTTCCTTGCAGACCTTATACAAAGGTGCCGGGAGCTCCCTAGGCCTGCTGTGCAGACCGGACTGCTCTGCCAAGCCCACGCTATCTACACAGATCCCCGGAGGATGGAGCCTTCTGGTCTGAGCCACATGGGGAGCAGCTCGCGCAGGCCTCTGAGGCCTGGGCTGAGATGGATGTTGGTGGGGGTGCCCTAGACAGCAGGGGGAGCTGCTTTGGGGACCCAGTGGGGCTGCTTACCTTTATCCACTAGTGAGAGGCCCAAAAATTCAAAACAAAACAATGTTAGATAAACAGAAAAGAGGAAAGGCAGGACTAGCAACAACTCCCCGCGAGGCTCCGAGGGAAGTGCACACGTGGGGCTGCTGGGCATGCAGGGGCACTTCCTGACACACGTCTGGGCACGGGGGCAGGAAGGGGGTAGCAAGCAAGCATGGGGTCATGCACAGCCTGCTGCTTTGCAAAGGGCAGCTCAGGGACAGGCATGGCGACTATGGAGCTGGGCCGGGTGTGTGACTTACCAAGCTCCTCCAGCTCTGAGGTCATGGACTTGGAGCGCAGGGTGAGGGCCGTGGTCGGTGCTCGCTTTGGAGGCGGGGGAGCTGGAGGGCAGAGGAGAGATGGGTGTGAGACCCCAGACCATGTTTCCAGACATAGGAATAAGGCCAGCGGTGGCCCTGTGGCTGGCAGGTGGGTCTCAGGCTGTTTGGCTGCGGTGGTCAGGGATTGTGCAGGTGTGCTTATGATGGGACAGGACTGGTGCTCAGGAGGATCTTGCTGTATCTCTGAACTGCAGTGCAGAGCCTGCCCTCTCATGGGTGGGCCTGGGCAGGGGGAGGGAGGGGACGGGACACTGAGTCAGAAGCCTGCGGAAGGGACACCTGCTAGTGACTAAAAGGGCACTCCTGGTGGATGTGCCGGCAGCCTGTGAGCCCCAAGTCATTGTCATGGGCTCTGGCGGCAAATTCCAGCCTTGTCCCTGTTCCTGGGCTCTCAGAAGTGTGGAATCAGCTGGAGAGAGGGCCCACTGCCCCCCAGCTATCCTGCCCACCCCCACCCACCCCGGTAGGGCCCCAGGCTGGAGCTGGGCAATGTGGGGCGTGTACCTTTCTTTCTGGCAGTGTCGTCGGGGTCCAGATTCCTGGTCACCGTGACCACTTTAAGGACCAGGTGATTCCCTCCCTGCCGGATCATGTTCACCACCTGCCTGTGGCCGACTTTGACAACATTCTCATTGTTAACCTGTGGGAAGGCGGGGAGGATGGCGTCAGTGAGAGCCAGCGGAGAGCAAGACAGCCAGCACCCACCCAAGGCAGAGACATGTGGGCTCCTAAAAGGGGGGCGAATGCAGGGAAACGAATGGAGTGAGACCGTCATCATTTTGGAAGCAAAGGTGCTTTTGGGGAAACCAGAATGAATGCTGCTGTGACTGTGGGTCACTTAACTGTGGCTCAGGAGGCCAGGGGAGGTGGGGAGGCCCTCCTGTGACACTGCAGCTCTCCACTGAGTCCTCTACAGCTGCTGTGGAGGAAGGGCTGATTCCTATTTAACCTGAGCATCCTTACCTGCTCACTCTTACAGGCCTGGGGCAATTTTCACGGCCACCAAGAGAGTGCATGTGAAGAGCCTGACAGGCAAGTTCCAGGGCTGGGCTGCAGCGCCAGGCTTTGCATCCTCACAGGAGGAGGAAACGTGGCGCTTAATTGCTTTTCATATATTCTGGGAACGCACATCACACTGACGCGGCCCTTTTCCTCCCACTCCCTCCCTGCTCTCCTGCTTCAGAGGCCTGGGAAGGCAGAAGAGCCTGGCCCAGGAGGGCGCTCACAGAGTAAGGGACCTGTCTCCGTTCTGGCCTGGAGAGCTAGCTGTCCCAGTGCTCCTGGGAAGGTGAGTGGCAGGCTGGGGACCCCCAAGGCTGCCACACTGTGGCCACTGCCCTGCAGTTGAGGAGCTCTTCGTCCCTTTAGGAGCCGGTTACCTCCCCTGCCCCATTTGTTCTCACCATGGCAAATGCACCTGGCACAGAAGTAGGAACGGACTCAGGGTGCCATCCCACAGGCAGAGGTGGGCTGGGCCCTGGCCCTCTGCTGTCTGCTCTTCTCATCTCCCTGAGCAACGCTCAGCAGCAGATGGCCTTGGCCTCTGCCTCCACCTCCCAGCCCCACGCCACTCCCAGAGGAAAACCCGAGGGATAGAGACTGGAACTGGGTGGGCGTCTGGGCTGACACTGCCCACCCTGGCTACTGCAGGAATAACCCTTAGTGGTTTTCAAATGTTGCTGTGAAAAGGCCCCGGCCCCACCCCTGCCCACGGAACTGAGTTCCACAGGGGGCCTCTGGCACCTTCATCCCAGCACCTCCTGAATGGGAGCGCAGCCCAAAGGCAGCTGCCTCTAGGGCTCTAGGGGGCAGCAGGGAGGAGGAAGCCCGGGAAGGTGAAGTTTACAGCTACTTTACGCACCACCTTCGAACAAAGAAAAGCACCCTGATGGTAAACAACAGCCAAGAAGGCATGCCCCTCACCAGCCACACTGCGCTGTACGTATGTCCTCCTTGTGCTATGGATTTTTCAAAAACTAAACATCTGGTGTAGCCACAAACAGAAAACATAAAGCCTGGGTGCTGCTTGGTGGATTTTCACAAATCCAACACCCATGTAAGAGCTGGATAGAAGCAGGTACCGCCCGGCTCCCCATACTGTTGACAGGTCCAGGATGTTCCAGTTTCAGTCACCTCCAAGATGGCTGCAGAGCTGTGAGGAGCCCAGGGAGGACTCAGTGGTGCCAGGGCAGTCCCCGTGCCAGCTGCTCTGCAGTCTCTGCTGTGGGACCGGCTCATTCCCACGTACTCAGACCTGCCCGGTTTCAGCAGTGAGTATCCAATGTCCTGGGCCCACTGGACAGCTGGTCACCCTGAACCGCCCTGAAGATATAGTCTTGGGAGCAGGACCATCCTAGTGGGGCCTTGGGAGAGAGGCCAACCTAGAGCGGCAGTGGTCTTTGCAAGGTGACTCCTGGGGCTGTCCCTTTTACTGAGGTTCTCAGAATGTAATTAGGAAAGCAGATGGATTTAGGAAGTAAAGAAGCCAGATCAAGGAAGAGAATGCCGAGAATTCTCGGAGGGCAGACCTCAGCTTGCAGGACCCTTGCTGCTGTGGTACAGACAGGCAACCGAACACAAGCCACACGTTATATTGGTTCTCTCCCCTCCAATCAGCACACCTGGGCAGCGGCTGTTGCTCAGGAATTCATTCATTCATTCACTCAGTCATTCCAGTGTTTCTGTTCCTGGTACCACTAAAAACCATGAGGCACAGGCAGTTCAGCTGTCTCTGTCTCCATCTGTGGGAAGTTTGCGTCCTCATGAGGGAGTTTTGGCCAACACACAAAGAAGTGAACACATAACTTCAGATGGCTGAGTACCACCTAAGGCGGCAGAGCCAAGTAAAAGGAGACGGAACAGAGGCCTGGACCCACCAGGAAAGAGCAGTGTGAAGCGGAGTCCTGGGGTGGGAATAGGCAAGGAAGCAGTTAGGGGGTCGGGGGCGCAGAAAAGGCCAAGGCCTGAGAGCTGGGCCCAGGATGCCAGGGTGAGGTTATGGGCCAGGGAGTGCTGAGGTCCGATGCAGAGATGAAGCATGTGACCCAAGCAGATGTGAGTATGAGGTACCAAACACATGTGGGGGGCACCGAGACACTGGGGCCTCGAACTGAGATGGAGGAGGCAGGCTGCCCAGCGAGACACTGGGGCCTCGAACTGAGATGGAGGAGGCAGGCTGCCCAGGCTCAGGAGTCACGAGGCCAGTGTGTGAGACGTTGGTGAGAAGACCTGACAGTAGGGAGCCCCCAGCTGCCTGGCCACTAGATCCCCAGGGGTCATCCCTTGTAAGGCTGTGGGTAGAGAGGGGAGGACTTGGCCTTACCTTGAGATGGGCTAGGACCAGCTTCCCTGCTCTGGGCAGGCCCCCAGTGCCAGGCCTTGAGAGGGCTCCAACCAAGAAAGTGCATATTACTGCCTGCTCGCTCCTGCCACCCACTGTGGGGCATTCTCTGGATCTGATGCTTGGGGAGACTACGGGACTGGCACAGGGATGGGTCGCCGGTCACTGGAGAAGCCAGGCTCAAGTTGGGACCTACTGAGGGCTCGTTGGGCTGATGGGGACTCTAGCAGCCCGGCCGCTTAGGCAAGGAGGGGCTGGGGATGTGGCCTCCGACTGCGGCCTGCTAACCATCACGGCTTTGGGCTCACTCCCTAGAATCCTCATCCTCCAGAATCTCCTGTGGTTCATTTGTGATGGCTGGATGCTGTCCTTCCATGATCTTGGCCAGAGCTGGCCCTTGGCCACTTTTGGGGGAGAAGTTTGTTCCTGTGCCTTGGAAGGGTCAAGGGCCTGGAGAGCCCTTTTCCTCGGAAGTGTCAGAGATAGACATTACTCTTCTCTGGGCAGGGGAGACTGTTTTAGGAAAACGACCAGAGGGCCTCTCAACGACCATGAGCCACCCATGGGGTATTCTCAGGAAGCTTGGCTGTGGGGCCGAGGACCTTGGTGGCCACAGCACCTTCCTTGTCTGTAGCCGACAGCCTGGGTGCACGTTCTGGCGGTACCTCCACACAGTCATGCTGCCCCAGCCAGAGCTGCTCCTGCACGGGGCCAGGCTGGCTGGCCAGATGTGATATCTTGTATCTGAGTCTGCAGAAGCTGCTGTTTCCACCTAACTCCTAATCAGCAGGGCTCCCCAATTCCTTATTCTGTCCCCTGTATCCCTGATAGACCTGCTGCCCTCAGCAGATGGCAGCAAATGGCAGGACCTGCTCAGGAGAGCTCGGAGGAAATGAGGCTCCCATGGGCCCTGGAAACGTCACTTGGCTTCTCTGAAAGCTGATGACAAAGGGGCATACAGGGCTTGCAGGGGTGGAGCTAGGTTTGGAATCAGTTATTGGGCATCTGATGCCCCTCTGACCTCCGGAATCTGTCTCGCCCAGGTCTTCCTAGGTCATGAGCCACTTCCAAACAACGGTGCTTTGGACGAGCTCCCCTGCAGTCCCAGCCCCACCTGGAGGGCCCTCTCTCCCCATTCATGGTGGGATGGTATCCAGAGAGCCCTGGTCCTGGTGGGCCCGCACCCCTCCAGAATCAGCGTATTATTGGGTCCAGAGCCCGTGGGGCCCTGCTGCTTGCTGGGTGCCCGTGGGCAGGACACCTGCCTCTCTAATGGGGTGTCCTCAGTAAACAGCATGGCTTCCTACCCTGGCAAGCACTTGGGGGCAGGGATGTGGTGCCGACAGGGCCTCAAACCATCCACACACATCCTAGGATGTTCCCTTTGGTCCCTATCCAGCGATTACCAAGGGTCAAATCCCACCCACACAGTGCCTCAGTCAGTTTCAACTTAGCTGTCACAATTTAGAGAGTACAAAACCTTTGCATAAAAAGTCTAGAATTTCAGTTTTCATTGAAAAATCAGAACTCTCGCACTTGGGGAGCTGGGCCTCCCACTTGCATGCGGCACTCTCCCCTGCTGTTAGCTGGGGCTGAGAGAACTGCTGTGCCCACCCGCCCCAGCCTCCTGGGCCGTGACGTCACTTTCTCCGCTTGAGGGGGCATTGAATTTGTGGCTCTTGCCAGCCACCAGTGAAACAGAAAACTGGTATCACTGCCTTTGATGCCATCTGCATTTAGAATTTTGGGAAGGGACACACTGAACTCTGCACAATGCTGGTCGCAAAAGCAGTCCAGGTGACATTCATGAAATTGATTTCTATTTCCTAGGGAAGCTGCAGATGACTGGTGAGCCCTGTATCAATCTAAGCTTCCCAAGCCAGTCTCCTGTGGCAGAGCTTGGCTCTCAAAAAACACTGACCTTGTGACCAAAATCTTTCCCCTGCAGAAGGAGAGGGATGTCTACAAGGGGCCTTCAACAGCCTCTCGGAGCATGAGGAGGAGGCAGAATGGGGGAATGTCATGTGGGTGCTGGGGCAGAGGCAGGCGGCCACCCTGCCTGTCACCACTCTGCATTACCCTGAACCCTAGATGCAGGCCCAGTGGACAGACATGGACATGAGGTCTGGAGGGGTCTGTGGGGGACCCCAGCTCAAACTTGGGCTTGCAAAAGCCACTAAAGTGGCTCTGAATCTTGCACTTAATATAGAAACATTGTTTCCATCAATGAAGAGCCAGTTCCAGCACCAAGCATGTGGTCCCAGTGACGCGCGTTTGTAATTAGACTCTAAATACCATCAAGGCACTAAAAATGCCGACTTCCCCAAAGCAGCTGGGGCCGGGAGGCACCCGCAGGAGTGGGGCTTGTGACTTTTCGGGGTGTTTAGAGGCTCTGCAAATGATCTCAGACCAGTAGTAACTCCTGCAACACGCATTTGCTCTGCACCCCTCCACGGTGTGGTTTAGATTCTTCCAAGAGGGCACAGGCCATGAGAGTGTGCCACAGGGACCTCCATCATACAGGCCCAGGACAGGAAGCCCCCTTGGTGAGAACCTGGCCGCACTGACAGCCTGTGCCCGGCTCTGACCTCAGGCAATGAGAGCCTGCCTATCGGGAACACCACAGGGCACCAGGGCTCATGGGGGTGAATGGTGCAGACATGCTGCTGGGCACACACCTGCCCTGTTCCCCCTCAACTGAGCATAGAGAATCCATCCCGACTTTCTGCCCACACTGACCTTTCCCGACAGAATGCTCAGCACCCCTCCCCACATCCCACCCCTCTAGTTTCCCCTAAGGCCGCCATCAGAGCTAAGTCCTGGGGCAGGGCAGAGTCTGCCCCCTGCCCTACCCTGCCTACTGGTGCATCATCTCTGTGTCCCTGAACACTTGTTCTGGACTGAACTGTGTCCTGCCCAAATTTATGTGCTGGAGTCCTAATCCCCAGTATCTCAAAATATGACCTTATTTGGAAAGAGGGTCTTTGCAGATACAGTCAAGTTAAAAAGAGGCCATTAGGGTGATTCTAACCCAGGTGACTAGTGTTCTTATGAAAAGGGGAAATTTGGGCTGGGTGTGGTGGCTCACACTTGTAATCCCAGCACTCTGGGAGGTCGCGGTGGGCAAGCTGCTCAAGCACGAGTTTCAGACCAGCCTGGACAACATAGTGAGACACCATTTCTACAAAAATTACAAGTTAGCCTGGTGTACTGGTGTGTGCCTTTGGTCCCAGCTACTTGGGAGGCTGAGGCAGAAGGATCACCTGAGCCCTGGAGGCCAAGACTGCAATGAGCTTTGATTGTGCTACTGCACTCCAGTCTGGGCAACAGAGCGAGACCCTGTCTCAAAAGAAAGGGAGTCAGGGGAGTCTGGATATAGAGACATGCACACAGGGAGAAGGCACCATGAAGGCTGGGATCAGGGTGGTGCTTTGAGATGCTAAAGGTTGCCAGGAAACTGCCAGCTCCTATGGGAGAGGCCTGGAAGATTTCCCTCACAGCCTTAGAGGGAAGCCATGCTACTGCCACCTTGATCTCAAACTTCTGGCCTCCAGAGCTGTGGGAGAGTCCCTGTCTGGTCGAAGCTGCCCACCTGCAGTGCTCCGTCACCAGGCCTATGCCGTGCCCGGCCTTCTTGGCCAGCACCCTGAGGACTGTTCTATAGCAGCCCTCAGCCACAGTGCATCTCTGTCTGCTGCCCACTGAGGCTCACCTGCCCCTGCAGCAGCAGCTGTTGCCCAGGCAGTGGCACAGGTCTCCAGCGCTGCCCAATGTGAGCGGACACTGATTGGGCCACAGCCTTGGCTCTTGGTCCCATGACCTCCCCCAGGGGCCCAGTGTGGGAACACTGGCTATTGGCCTCAGAGCAAAAATGGCCCCTGAGTCCTGTTTATCCTGTTGAGGAGGGGCTCCCAGCATGGAGCTCTGCACTCTTCCTTGTAGGAGCTCAGAGCACGGCCAGCCGGCATGTGGCTCTGCCTGGGTCTTCAGCATTGGTGTGGCCTTCGGGGCAGCCTTCCTCAGCTCCCCGCCCCCTCGCCCCGCCTGCCTTTCAGCTCTGACTCAGCCCACCCTGCTGGCCACGAATGGAAGCTGAGGACTTGCAGCGGCTGTGTTTCTGTGTCCCCCCAGTCCATGTGTCGAAACCCTCACTGCCAGTGTGATGGGGCTGGGAGGCAGGGACTCTGGGAAGTGATTACATCAGGAGGCAGAGCCTTTGTTAACAGGATTAGTGCCCTTATAAAAGGGATCTTGGAGCAACCCTTTGCGTCCTGTGAAGAGAAGATGGCTTTCTGCAAACCAGTTTGCCGGCCAGTGCCATGATCTTGGACTTCTGGTCTCCCTGAGCTGGGAGAAATACGTGCTGTTTAAGCCACCTGAGCTGTGTATTCTGTTGCGGCAGCCCAAATGGACTAAGAACTCAAGTGACAAACCATAGCTGTGCCTACTTTCCCAGGAGGCTAGCCACAGCTGCTCCTGTGGGACGGTTCCCATCTCCCATCCCCTGCAATTACGTATATTGTACCAGGCTTGGGATGGGGAGGGAGGAGGTGTCTCGGCCAGCAGGTGACCCAGGAGTGACTGGTCTCAGTTAAAGGGAAGCTGGGAGGCAGGGACTGGAGGAGCAGACCCCGGGGCCGCAATCCACCCAGACCTGCAGAGATGGCAAAGGCAGCTCTGGCATGCAAAGGCCACAGCCCCCAGATGCTGCTGCTGCTGTTAGCAAACCCAGGGTCAAGGCTGGTGGCTGGGGCATCTTAAAGGTCCTGGGGAAAGGGGTGTTGTGAGGGGGAACTCAGAGGCATTGCCATTGGAAAATGACTGCCGGAGCCCTGGGAGGGAGTGGGCAGTGCAGGCTGGAGGCCACAGCCCTCCCGCGCTCTTGCTTGTAACAAGGCTTCTGCCCTTCCCCACCCCACAGAGGTCCTATCGAAACTGTCCCCTTTAGCAGGGCTAACTGAGGCATGTAATGTGGGTCCCTGAGAAGAGATTGTCTTTCCTGCCTCTACCAGTCCCCCCACCCTCAAGTTTCTGCCACTGGACCCAGATGTCTGTGAGGCCTCTGGATACAGATCCTGTCCCTCCCTTCCCTGCTCCTCTCTCCTCTGTCCAGGAGCTGGGGGAACCCGTCTGCAGGAAGAGGATTTCCTCCAGGATGGGTCCATGTCACTGTCTTCTACCTTTAGGGGAAGTGTCTCTGCCTTGTGCGAGTCATAGCACAGTGAGTCCTGGAGGTTACTGGAGTCCTCCCTGGGTTGGGCACACAAAGGGTGCAGCCCATGCTCCCAGCTGCCTTCCCCTTTCCCGGTGAAGAGGAAGTAAGTGTGACTCCATTTTCCGGACAGAAGCTGCACAGCCACGTGAAGTGGCAGCGCCTACTCCTTGCTGCCTCAGAGCCAGCCCCAACCAAAGAGGCTGCTCCAACTTCCCGTCGACCATGCTGGTCTTAAGTTCTCATCCTATTCTGCAAAAATAAACAAGCTTTGGATGAAGTCCTTCCCCAAAAGTAAGAAACATACCAAGGTCAAAGCTGTGCGCTGTGTGGCTTTCCGTTTTTGTGCACCTGCTCCCTGTGTGAAGGTGAGCACTTTAACAACGAGGCAGGAGGATGCCAACGGAGTGTGCCCCAATGCCCATCAACACTTCTATGGGAAGAGTGGGGCAAAGGCACATGGCTGGCAACTCAACTCAACGTAAAATTAATTGACAAGACCAGCAAGCAACAAGGCAGGACTGGATAATTCAGTTACATTTCCCTACCCAGTTCAGCAGAGGCAGAGGAAGAAAGAGCTTTGGGATCTTTAGAATTTCCCAGCCTTTAAACAAACCTAAAATCAATTTAACCTGCAATGAGACTTTGCAACCAGCTACAGTCCTTAAAACAGATGCCAGAAATTGCTCATGTGGTGACAGAAACAGCAGAGACAGAAACTGCAGAATAGGTGAAATGCTTGCTGTTTCCTCATATGCTCAGGTTGGCATCTTGAGCGTTCATGGGGTTTCTGTGCCCCTCAAAAAACCCTGGACCTGCAATTCTGGAATGCTGCCACCAGGGGAAGGTATGGCTTGATCACTTGCCAGATTTATAGAAGGCTCAGGTAAGCACTGAAGCTCCTGGGGATAACCGCCTTGGAGTTGAGAGAAACTGTTGAGAAATCATGGATCCAGTTAACTCCAAAAAAAGAGTAATGTGCCTATCCATGTATCATCCTTACATACAGACATGGAGACATTTACAGAGTGAGTGACTCACAGCCACATCCAGGTAGATGGCAAGAACCCAACCCTGTCATCAGCCAGAGTCCAGGGAATTTCTGTGAAGAATGGGCATACCTGCCTTCCTTGTAAATAATTATCTTCTTCCATTTAAATTATTTAAAATATCAAAGTTGTACATACACATACACAGAGTTTACAGAAACAAAGAGTTCCACAAGGATTGTCATGATGAAACCCCACCATTCAGCCTTACTTCTCACTCTGAGCCTTCAGCTATTTAATTTTATATCTATCACTCCATCTTTGAACACCTATTTTTGCTACTTGATATTTACATTTTTGATATTATCTGCTGACACACTGTGATGGAAAAGGATGACTTGGCTCAGAGCTTGTGAAATGTGGCACTATGGTGATTTTGGACCAATTAATTCTTTGTTGTGGGTGTGCATTGTAGGATGTTTAGCAGTGTCCCTGAATTCTACCTGCCAGCTGCCAGCAGTAATCTCCACCCCCAAGCGTGAAAATCAAGAATGTTTCCAGATATTGCCAAATGTCCTATGGAAGGTCAAGACACCATCAGTTGAGAACCACTAATTTAGCTCTTTTTAAAAAATCCTCCCTCCCCACTATTTTCCCAGTACCACCATCTTCTAGATGTATTTATATCAAAATTTTAACTAGATCGCCATTCAGGATTTACATCATGACTATGTCAAATCTATTCATAGCTTAAACTATATAGTATACTATGGTTACTTTGTCTTTTCCTGTACATTTTGTTCTCCCTAGAGCAAAATAATTTTGTTTGTTGGTTGGTTTTTCTATGTACTTAACAGTAATTCAAATCCAAATGCTTCCCTAATTATGTAAATCTCTTTTCAGAATTTTCAACCCATTTTAAGTTTGTCTTCCTGAAGAAATATTTCCTGAAGACTTTTGATCGGCACTGAACAACCAGGATTAAGTGTTTTCTAGCAGCTGTCCCCATTACTCTAATCCTCAGGATTCTTTTGATTGACTCTTTCCTGTGTTGGATCTCCTGAATCCCCACATTTGTTTATTTGGTTCAAAAACCTCATTTTTTGTAAAGGACATCCTCCAGTATCTTCTCCTCAAATGGAGTTTGGAGATAATTTTTTGAGACATTGACTATTTGAAAATGGCTTTATCTGTACACTTAATTGGTAGTTTGGCTGGGTATAAAATTTGAGGTTGGGGAATAGGTAAGTTCCTGAGACTAACTCTTCTGCAGGTAACAGCTATAAAATCTAGGCAGAGTACAATCCCCACCCCCAAACCAACAAATGAATTCTCTGAAGGTTCTGGAGAGTGAACAAAGACAGGCAGATTTTAGAAGAGAGTTGAAAATTAGAAGCTTTGTGCAGTGGATGCATTATGGTGTGAGTCACCTGTGGTTTTTTTTTTTTTTAAATCCAGATCCTGCTCAAACCTGCAGTTCTGATAGAAATCAGAGGATACAGTCCACAGTGGCCATAGCAGCCAGAGTGAGGGGCAAACTCCAGAAAAGAGAGAGCCAGAGAAGGGTAGTTCCATGTTCTGTGTGTAAACTTTTCCTAGGTCTTTGGTCGATGTCTGAGCTGTGTGTGTCAGGAACACTCAAATAAGCTTGCTGATAAGGCTGAAATTTGAGCTGCTGCCACTGCAGGTCAGACAAAGGTTGCAATTTGAGTTTAACCAAACTCATTATCAGCTAAAACGAAAACATTAACACCCATCAAAGGAATGTAATATAATCCAGAATTGCCACAGCATAACATTCACAATATTTGGCATACAACTCAAACTTATTTAGCAAACCCAGAGATAACCCAGATGTTGGAATTATCAGACAAGAACTTTAAAAAACAGCTACTGTAACAATACTAGGTAAAGGAAAATAGGCTTATAATCAATAAAAGACAGGAAATCCCAAGGAAATGTTAAAAATATATGGAATTGTTAGAAATACAATATCTGAAATTAAAAAATGCATCAGCTGGGCTTAACATCAGCATGGATAAGACAGAGCTAATTGTCAGTGAATTTGAAGACACACCAAGAGAATGTATCCAATCCAAATAAGAGAGAAAAAAAGATTTTAAAAAGTAGAACAGAGAGCATTAAGGATCAAAAAGGTCTAGCATAAGGTTAACGAGAGTCCCAGAAGGGGAGAAAATTAGAGTCAAAGAAGACAGACAAAATGAATCAGAAAAAATATTTGAAAAAATGATAACCAAGGAATTCCCCAAGTAGGTGAAGGACATAAATTTATAGATTCAAGAAGCCTGTGAATCCCCAAAAGGATAAATGTTAAAAAAAAATTATATAGGCACATTATAGTCAATTCTGCTTAAAGCCAAAGACAAGGTGAGAATCTTAAAGCAGCCAGATAAATTATTTACATTATTCACACTCTACAGAAAAATGACTGAATTATGGCAGACTGCATCAGAAACCATGGAGAAGAACAACTTGTAGAAGACCGCGGAACAACATCTTTAACAGGTGAAAGTGAAAAAAACAACTAGAATTCCATTTCTGGTGAAAATTCTTTAAAGAATGAAGGCAAAATAAAGACCTTTATAAAGAAATGATGACCAAGTTATTTGTTGCCAGAAAGCCTGCACTATAAGCAATGCTGAAGAACATTCCTCAAGCTGAAGGGAAGTGGGGCTGTCTATGGACGGCACAAAGGGTGCCACAAATGGCGAACACCTGGATCCAAAATAAAAGACGGATTTTCCCTCTTAATTTTTAAAGTAGAGATGACTGTTTAGGCAAAAATAATACTGATTTTGGGGTTTACAAGTGTGTAGGTGTAACACATGACAATTATAGAATCAAGTGAGGCAGGAGTGAAGAAGATGCATCTCTATGGTTGCTGGGTTTTTATATTTTACATGAAGTGTACTATTTGAACTCTAAGTAGAAGATGGAAAGCTAAGAATGTATACTGTAATCCTTGAGCCACTGCTAAAAGAATGTGAGGAGGTACAGCGTAAAACCAGTGGATATAATATAAATTAAAATAAGGTTCTAAGAATAGTCAGATAATCCAAAATGAGGCAGACAAAGGGAAAAAGAAAACAAACCAAGGAGATAACCCGAAGACAAACTTGTAAACCTAGATGGAACTACATGAACAATTCTATTAAATGTCACATAGGATAAAACTCCAATTAAATATCAGGCCTTCTAAGACGGTTTAAAAAGAAGACCTAATGATGCTGTCCATACACTTTCAATATGAAGACACTGAGAGGCTGACAGTTAATACATTGGAAAAGATAGTTCCTGGGTAGAATGGCTGTTAATATCAGACAAAATCAATTTCAACCACTAGAAAAATAGTTTGGCAATTCCTCAAAATGTTCAACATAGAGTTGCCGTACGACTCAGAAATTCCATGCTTATTTATACAGCCAAGAGTGGTGAAAACATATGTCCACACAAAAACCTGTACATGAAAGTTCATAGCAGCTTTTACTCATAATAGTTAAAAAGCAGGGGTGGGATGAATGGGGAATGACTGCTAACGGGTGTGAGTTTTTTTGGGGGAGTGACACAGTGTTCTAAAAATAGATTGTGCTAATGGTTACACAACTGTGAATTAACTAAGATTCATTGCATTGTGCACTTTAAAAGCTTAAATTTTATGGTGAGTTATATCTCAGTAAAGCTGTTATTAAAAAGCAGACTTCAAGAAAGTATTACCAGAAATGAAGAGGCATATTTCAGAATGATAAGAGGCAATTTATAAGGAAGATATAACAATCATAAATGTTTACACAACTAATAACAGGGCTTCCATGTAATGAGGCAACATTTGACAGAATTAAAGGGAGAAAGAGGCAACCCCGCAAACACAGGAGGAAATTTTAATACCCCTTTCTCAAATGGACAAAACAGGCAAAAACAAACAAACAATAAAGACATAAATGATCTGAACAACCACCTTGACCTAATGGATACTTGTAGACCACCCAACAACTTCAGTGTATACATTCTTTTCAAGTGTGCATGGAACATTCTCCAAAATAAATGCTATACTGGGCCATAAACTTCTAGGCTGGAAATACTTTTCTTTCAGAATCTTGAAGGCTGTGCTTCACTTAGCTTCCAGATGAGCTGTGAAGGACCTGATGCCATTCCTGTTTTGATCTTTTGTATGGCGTCTGCCTGCCTTCTCTGCTGCCCATCTCCTCCCTACTGGAAGACTTTGTGAGATACTCTTTGTTCCCAATTTTCTGAAATGTATTGATGTGCTTTGGCGTGTCTATTTTCTTCTCTTATACTGGGTACTTATTGATCCTTTTCCATCAGGAAACTCAGTTCTAGAAGGTTTTTTTTCTTTTTTTAATTCAGAGGCAGGGTCTTGCTCTGTTGCCCAGGCTGGAGTGCAGCCTGGCACAATCACAGCTCACCTGCAGTCTTGAACTCCTGGGCTCAAGAGATCCTCCTGCCTCAGCCTCCTGAATAGCTGGGACTACAGGCATGTGCTACTATGCCTGGGTAATTTATTTTTTTTGTAGAGTCTTGCTACATTGTCCAGGCTAGTCTCAGACTCCTGGCCTCAAGTGGTCCTCCCACCTTGGCCTCCCAAAGCACTGGGATTACATGCGTGAGCCACTGTGCCCAGCTTAAAGTTTTCTTAAATAACTTTTTTTTTTTTTTTTTTTTTTTTTTTTTAACTTTTTGACACAGGGTCTTGCTCTGTCGCCCAGGCTGGAGTGCAGTGGTGTGATCATGGCTCACTGTAGTTTTGACTTCCCAGGCTCAGGTGATTCTCCCACCTCAGCCTCCCAAGTAGCTGAGACCACATTTGCATGCCACCATGCCTAATGATGTTGTGTGTAGAAACATGGTTTTACCATGTTGCCCAGGCTGGTCTTGAACTCCTGGGTTCAAGTGATCTGCCCACCTTGGCCTCCCAAAGTGCTGGGACTACAGGCATGAACCACTGTGCCTGACCAATTTAAAAAATTACTTTTTAAATATTTCTTTTATTTTCTCTTTGAGGTATCTTTATTTTATACACAGTAGACCTTCTGGACTGACCTTCTAATTTTATTATCTTTCTTCTTCGAAGGTCATATCTTTCTCTTTTCTGAGAAATTCTTTTTGATTTTATCTTTCAATCTATCTTTCAAAATTTTAATACCAGCCCGGAGCAGTGGCTCATGCCTCTGGGAATCCCAGCACTCTGGGAAGTTGGGGTGGGAGGATTGCTTGAAACCAGGTGTTTGAGACCACCTGGGCAGCAGAGTGAGACCTTGTTCCTTGAAAAAAAAAAAAAAACTTGAAAAAATTAGCCAAGCATGGTGGCACGTGGCTGTGGTTCCAGCTATTCAGGAGGCTGAGGTGGGAGGATCCCTTGAGGCTGAGGCTGCAGCAAGTCATGATCACACCACTGTACTCCAGCCTGGGCAACAGAGCGAGACCTGTATCAAAAGAAATTGTTTTTTAATACCCACTATAATATTTTTAATTTTCAGGAACTCTTATTTTGTTCTCTGAATGATCATTTCAGAAAGAACATTCTATTTTTATTTCAATGATGCAATATTTTCTTTGATCTCACTGAGCATATTAATAATACATTTCTTAATCTTACTCTTCCTGCATATTGGTTCCTTCAGTTATTTTCAGTGTGTTTGTTTTGGGCTGTATTTCGTATTAGTTCATCAAATGTCTGATGTTCCTTGGAAGGCATCTTATATTTCAGAGTAGCCCCTAAAAGACTTAAGTTAGATCACAGCCAGTTGTTTTGTGAATACTGACAAACTGATCCTAAAGTTTATATGGAAAGGTAAGAGGCCCAAAATAGCCAACACAATATTGAAGGGCGACAAAGTCACAGGGCCGACACTCCCCAACTTCAAGAGTTACTATACAGCTACAGTAATCAAGGCAGCAGGGTACTGGTGAAAGAATAGACAAATAGACCAACGATCAGAATAGAAAGCCCAGAAATAGACCCGCACAAATAGAGTCAACTGATCTCTGACAAAGGAGCAAAGGCAGTTCCATGGAGAAAGGACAGTCTTTTCAACAAGTCATGCTGGACATCCACATGCAAAAATGAATGTAGAGACAGACCTGAAATCTTTCATAAAAATTAACCCCCAGTGGATCATGGACTTAAATGTAAAAAGCAAAACTATGACACTTCTAGAAGATAATTTAAGAGAAGATCTAGGTGACTTGAGTTTGGTGATGATTTCTTAGACACAACACCAAGAGCATAATCTATCAAAGACAAAATTGATGTTGAACTTCCTTAAATTAAAAACTCTACAAAATGCACTCTGAAGAGAATAAAAAGATAAACTACAGACTGGGGGAAAATCTTTGCAAAACACTTACCAGATAAAGGACTGGTATTTGAAATACAAAAAGAACTCTTACATCTCAACACTAAGAAAACAACTGAATTTAAAAATGGGGCTGGGCATGGTGGCTCATGCTTGTAATCCCAGCACTTTGGGAGGCCGAGTCGGGCAGATCACCTGAGGTCAGGAGTTCGAGACCAGCCTGGCCAATATGGTGAAACCCCTTCTCTACTAAAAGTACAAAAATCAGCCAGGTGTGGTGGCACATGTCTGTAATCCCAGCTACTTGGGAGGCTGAGGCAGGAGAATCGCTTGAACCTGGGAGGTGGAGGTTAGAGTGAATCGTGATGGTGCCACTGCACTCCAGCCTGGGCAAAAGAGTGAAAAAAAAGGGCAAAATATCAATAGACAACTCACCAACGAAGATACACAGATGGCAAATAAATGCTCCGCATCATGTGGAATTAGCAAATCAAGCCAATGGTGAGACACCACTACACACCTATGGAATGGCCATAATCTCAAACACCGACACCACCAAATGCTGGTGAGGATGTGCATCAGCCAGAATGCTTATCATTGCTGGTGGGAACACAAAACAACACAGGCACTTTGGAAGACGGTTTGGCAATTTCTTACAAAACATCAAAATTTTACCCTATGATCCAGCAGTTGTGCTCCTTGGTATTTACCCAAATGAGTTGAGAACAGGTTCATACAAAAACCTGTCTGCACATGTTCAGAGCAGCTTTATTCATAATTGCCAAACTTGGAAGCAACCCAGATGTCTTTTGGGAGGTGAGCAGACAAACACACTGGTCTCTCTAGAAAATGGAATATTAGCGCTAAAAGAAACGAGCTACCAAGCCATGGGAAGGCCTGCAGGAAGCTTACATGCATGTTGCTAAGTGAAAGAAGCCAATCTGAAAAGGGTGCACACTGTATGATTCCAACTACATGACATTCTAGAAAAGGCAAATGATGGAGAAGGTAAAAAGATCAGTGGTTGCCAAGGGCTCAGCAGGAGGGAAGGTGGAACAGAAGCACAGAGAATTTTTTAGGGCAATGAGGCTGTTCTGTTTGATACTGTAATGGCAGGTACAGGATATTATACATTTGGCAAAACCCATAGAATGTACAACACCAAGAGCGAACCCTCGTGTAGACTATGGACTTTAGTTAATAACAGTGTATCAATATTGGCTCATCAATTGTGTGGGACATCTGCTACAACTGACGAGCCAATTGAAAAACAGGGAAAATGGGGAGAGATACAAGGGGGAATGTGGCAAGTTGGTACTTTTCACTCATTTTTCCCCAGAAACTAAAATTCCTCAAAATATAAAGTCTACTAATTAAAAAGAGGCTCACTTCTACAAGTTTTTATTATGGAAGAAGCCCAATGTTACATGACAGTAGAGAGATGAGTACCCTGAGCCGCTGCCGTCCCTTCCGCCAGCATCAGCCACTGCTGCCTCCGACAGCACCCACCCAGCCCCTGGGGTGATCATATCCCTCTTTGTTCCCTGGAAATGGCTCGTCGTGCTTTCTATGAAAAGACAAAGACTCATTAAGAAGAAACACAACTGAGGTGGGAGGATTGCTTGAGCCTGGGAGGTTGAGGCTGCAGCTAGCGGAGATCACACCACTGTACTCCAGCCTGAGCAACAGAGTGAGACCCTGTCTTAAACAAAACAAAAACAAAAAACCACAATGCCATTCTCATGCCTAAAAAGTGACTGCATTCCTGGTATCATGAGGCACCCTGTCATGGCTCAGGCTCCCTGAGTGTACAGCTGGTTTACCTGACTCATGAGCAAGACGCACATGTCACATCTGGCTGGCATGTCTCTGAAGCCTTTTTACACCTGTAGGCTTTCCTCATTCCTCTTTTATCCCTTCGCAGTTCGTTCGCTGAAGAAACCGAGTCAACTGCATCCTGCGGCATTGCTTTTATTAGTAGTGGTCAGAGGCAGGATCACATCCAGGCGCACTTTGCAGGTGGTGCTGGGCACGCCCACGCCAGGAGCCCTGGCACAGCTACTTGGATCTTTCTGCGATGAGATGGCACCGGTAGGTCAAGCACCCTCAGCCTGGCCCACTCCCCGTCAGCTTGCCACTTAGTATTTTTAGCAGCCACTGGTAAATGCCATGCCCAGATCCTTCACCTCCTGGGAGTTGTGGAACGCTGATGTTTGACTTCTATTGCTCCTTCTCCACTTATTAGTTGCAATAATTTTTATTTTAACTTTTTGAGAGGGGGTCTTGCTCTGTCACCCAGGCTGGAGTGCAGCGGCATGATCTCAGCTCACTGCAGCCTTGACCTCCTGGGCTCTAGTGATCCTCCCACCTCAGCCTCTCGAGCAGCTGCAACCACAGGTGTGCGCCACCACACTGGGCTAAGTTTTGTATTTATTGTAGAAATGGGGTCTTCCTATGTTGGCCAGGCTGGTCTTGAACTCCTGGGCTCAAGTAATCCACCTGGGCCTCCCAAAGTGCTAGGATCACAGGCATGAGCCACCGCATCCAGCCACAATAATTTTTAAGAAGAAACTTTCCCTTTTCAACACTTGGATGACCCTGAGGCACAGTGTATGTGAGAATGCCCAGATATGGGCCAGACGCTCGCCTTTCATCAGTTTTCATGTGAATGACTCACTTCCTTCAAGTGATCAGTTCTTTAAAAAGTACCATTATGGGCGGGGTGTGGTGGCTCACGCCTGTAATCCCAGCCCTTTGGGAGGCCGAGGCAGGTGGACCACCTGAGCTCGGGAGTTTGAGACCAGCCTGACCAGCATGGAGAAGCCCTGTCTCTATTAAAAATACAAAATTGGCTCGACGTGGTGATGCATGCCTGTAATCCCAGCTACTCGGGAGGCTGAGGCAGGAGAATCGCTTGAACCTGGGAGGCGGAGGTTGCCGTAAGCCTAGATGGCACCATTGCACTCCAGCCTGGGCAACAAGAGTGAAACTCCGTCTCAAAAAAAAAAAAAAGGTGCCATTATGAACTCAGGGATGTTTATGAGAACATATCTGATAAAAGTTTGAATCCACTACAATTACTATTGTTTTCATTTTATTTTATTGAAACAGGGTCTTACTCTATTACCCGGGCGGGAGTGCAGTGGCATGATCTCGGCTCACCGCAGCCTTGGCTTCCTGGGCTGGAGTGATTCTCTCATCTTGGTCTCCTAAGTAGCTGGGACCCAGGACCACAGGCATGTACTACCATGCCTCATTTTTTTTTTTTTTTTTTTTTTTTTTTTAAAGATGGGGTCTCACCATGTTGCCTAGGCTGGTCTCGAACTCCTGGGCTCAAGCAATCTGCCTGCCTCAGCCTCCCAAAGTGTTGGAATGACAGGCATAAGCCACCATGCCTGGTCTAGTCTTTGTTTTTAAGCAAATCTTTTATTTTAGAATAGTTTTAGATTTACAGAAACATTTGAAGACAATATCCAGAGTTCCCATACACTCTACGCCGTTTCCCCTATTATTAGCATCTCACACTGGTATGGGACATTTGTCACAATTAATAAACCAGTATTGATACACGATCATTAACTAAAGCCCACATTTTATTCAGATTTCTCTAATTTTTACCTGATGTCCCTTGTCTGTCCCGGGACCTGTCCAGAACGCCACATTATGTTTAGTCGCCGCGTCTCTAGGCTCTGCCTGCTGGGATGGTTTCTTAGACTTTGTTTTGTTGACCTTGACAGTTTTGGCTGCTGGTCAGGTCTTTTGTACTACCCCTGAATTAAGATTTTTTTTTCTCGTTATTAGACTGAGGTATATACGGGTGTTCAGGAGGTAAAGAGCCATCCCTGTCACATAGTATCGAGGGCACACACTGTCACCAAGACTTATTGCCGTTGGTGCTGACCCTGCTCGCCTGGCCAAGAGAGGGCTTGCCGGGCTCCCCGCTGTGAAGTTACTCTCCTTTCCCTCCTTTCCACGCTGTGCTCTCGAAAGGAAGTCACTGCATACCGCCTACACCTAAGGGGTGGGGAGTTACACACCACCTCCTTGAGGACAGAGTATCTTTGCACATGTTAGGGAAGATTCGTCTATTCTTCCCTTGCTTTTTCGGTTGTTTATTTATATCAGTGTGGACCCATGGATACTCATGTTGTACTTTGAATGATAACCAAATGCTACTTTATCTTCTAGCTCAAATTGTCCTGGCCGTGGTCTTTGGGAGCTCCTTGGCCTTTGGGAGCTCCCTGGGATTTGCTCCAGACTTTTGTTTTTTGACCACTTCCTTCCTTTCCGGTTCTGCAGGATGCTCTGGGCTGCTACCTTTTGCTGTGCTTTCGAATCCTCCACTGTGCTGTATGAGCAGTCCTTCCTCACACTGGCTTCTGAGCCCATCACATGTGACTTTGTATCTTCAATACCTTCCTTGCTTTCAGGTGTGACAAAATATTCTACACGCTTCACGATTATACTGATAGTTTCAACAGAAATTTAGGATGATGCTGTTTTTACTTATTTTCTTTTATATTGGTGTCTCTTTCTCTTTGCTGAAAATCTAGGTTCCTAATGACTGACATTAAGGTCATGATCTATTTGCTCTATCATTTATTAATCAATCATCTATCCATCTATCATTAGATGCTTTCAGACTACCACCACCGATGTCATTACTAATAACAGGATTACTGAAAAGAGGTTATGATTTCTTTCCAGTTTGCAATGACATGCAAATTGCCACTTGACATAATTTGTTAATGCCATTAATTTAATTAGCAGTTATGTTCATTTCTATTATTTTGTTTTGGATTTTGAGATTTTCAAAATTTTGACTTGTGTTTTACAATTATGTGAAATATTTACTCAATTCCAAAACTGAACCTGCTACTCTTTCTCTTCTACTTCCTCTTCTTATATTCTCTCCTTTGAGGCAATGTTAAATTAAAACCAGTTATTTTGGTGGATTATCCTTCCATTAAAAAGAAGAGATGAGATATAGCTGTGTGTTTCTGTATGTGTACGAGTGTGTGTGCACGTGTGCGCGTGTGCATGTGAGCGTGTGTGGGTGTGTGCACGTGTGTGCGCGCATTCCCTCCCCACCCTTCCTTGGGTAAACAGCAGCACGCTGGTCACGTTCTTCTCGCCTTGCCTTTCCCACATAACAACACCCCCTGGAGACGGTGCCATGGCAGCATTCAGAGACACTCCCCGCACCTGACTGCAGCCGCATGTTCTCCCCACAAGGCTGTTCCGCGGCGCACACTGCAGGCTCCTACTGGTGGGTCTGGTGCTTAGTGTTCTGCTCTCCAAACAGAGCTGAAAACAGCCACGTGCATCCTTGTTCTAATTTTCTGAGTGCACCTTTGGGCTATGTTCACATCTATGGGGTTGCTGGCTCTAACAGTTTCTCATCCAAACTACCCATCAGTCCTTAGCCCAGGCTACCTCCACCTCCTGGGCAGAGGCCACAGCCTGTTGCAGTTCTGCCACGTGTTCTGACTACCAGCTTTCCCCACCACAGCCCCGTTCCAGCTTTCTGAGGCCTTTGAGTCCACTTGCTGTGCAGCCGCCATTGCCGTTTCTGCTCTGTCCTTGATGGTTTCTGCCTCTTTAAGGATGGCTTATCCTGCTGCGTGCATGACTGAATGCACGGCTTAACCTCTATCTAGATTTGATTGATTGGCAGTGTCCCTCTTTTGCTGGACATTGCCAATCAAATCTCTAAAAATTCATTTATTCTTGAAAAAGATACAAGCAAGTACCAAAGGGGCGGCCACAGCATGGCCGTCCAGGCACTGCTGCCCTCCCAGGGCAGCCACACTTCTGCATGTGCAGGGTCGTCATTAATTCTTAGCTTGTCTCCAGCCATGGTTTATTCAAACCCCGATCTTATTTCCTCCTTTGACTAGAAAGCAGCTCTCTGGTGGTACCCCTCTATCGTCTCTCATCTACCCAGGGGCTCCGAGTCCCTCCTGGCTCAGGCTTTGAAAGCCCACGCCCCTTAGCCAGCTCCAGCTCTGCAGGCTGGTGGGCCACCTGCTCACACTGTCTAAGCTTTTTCAAGGCTGTCCTTGGCCTGTCTGTGGCATCCATTCGGACTGTGTCCTAGTCCCTCAGTTATTACAGCCATCAGAGGGGGGGATGAAAGAAGGAAGAGAAGGGCACTGCCTCCACCTCCAACCAGGCGGCGGCGTTTCCGAGACTCGTGCAGGAGGGAAGCTGCCCCAAGCCAGTCAGGCATTTGGGCCCCTAAATGCCACAGCTCCTCTCTTAGCGGCCACAGTTGCCCCTGGCAACGTGTGGCAGTGGGCAGGCTGCCTTCGCTGAGGCCTCCCTCCAGACCCTCAGCTCCAATCCACACCCCCTTTGAAAAGTGTTTACACACAGTGCCGCGAGGTCTCCGGCAGAGCGCTTGCGGGTGTGAGGAAGCCCACGGGTCCACACCTGCAATGCTGGCATGGATGTGGAGGGGCGGCTGCTTGTCTCCTGCCCCTCCCCAAGCATCAAGGCATGCGGGTGGCACGGCAGGGTGTGCTTCTGCGTCCGCCCGGGCCAGCTGGCTGCCGTGTGCACACCTGGAGGCCTCTGTCCAGAGCACCAGGAGGAGGCTGGCCTCACACCTCAATGCGACTGGTTACAAATGCAGATTCCCGGCCCTCACAGCAGCGGGTGCTCTATAAATACTATTTGGCGGTTCTCTTTGGGACTGGCAAAACACAGCAGGGTGGGAACCCCTGGGTTCAAGTCACAGCTCCCCCACTGTCAGGTGAGTTTGTGACCTCAGAGCAGGGCTCTGGCCCTCATCAGCTCTGTCTGCAGCAGGGAGCAGCCGCCCCAGCAGCCTCTCCATGAGAATGCCTGAGGATGGGTGTGTGACAGGAGGGAGGGAAGCAGAGGCCCTGCCCTGCTGGGGAGGATCCCCCTTGCTGCCCCGAAGCCCTGTGCTGCAGGCCGGCTTTCCCACCTGAGCAGGCTTAGTCTGTGGTCCTGCCTCCCCAGCTGTCCTTCCCGTGTACCCTGTGCAGCAGCCGGTCCTGGAGGGCAGCGTTCATCGCTTCCTGTGTCAGGAGGCGCTCTCTAGCTGGGGCTGGGCTGTGCACGAATCAGGGGCTGTAGGGGATTCTCAGTCCACTATCTTGTTGTTCTCAACAAGAATATCCATAATTTCAGTTCAAAGCAGTGGAAAAGCATCATACAGAGGCAGAGTTGGAGAGCCGGGGTAGCTTCCTCTGACCCCTCATCCTGCTGTGTCCTTCAGCTGTCCTCCCTCCCCTGTGCTCCCTCCCCTGGCTCCACATGGCCACTGTGTGCTGGCTTCAAGGTCCCTGTCAGGGGTCAGGTCCCAGGCTGAATACCTGGCACATGATGGGGCCTGGCCATATCTGCAGCATGACTAGCAAGGCAGTGTTAACAGCCAGTGCCAACTGAACACTGATGACGTGGCTGTCCCTGGGCTAAGGACTTTACATAGTTATACCATTCAGTCCTCACAAGCACCCGATGGACCACGTGGCGACAGGATCGCATTTTACAGATGAGGGACTGAAGCTACAGTGGAACCCTGGGTCATCCCCTCTCTACCAGGACAGTAACCAAGAGCAGTCCCGCCCCTGGGGACAGCGCCGCTGTGAACGCCACCAGCGGAGATGGGAAAGCACCAGGGGCAGCTGTGTCGCTCACATCCATGCCTGCCTTACCCGCGTAGATGCACAGAATCCCAGAGAGCCTGGAGAAAGCTATGGACTGTCTTCAACTTAATCTGGTGGTGACACCCATTGAGGTTGCTGTTCCCAATGTGCTGTCTTTACTGGAGCAAATCGGTACAACCCCAGACACCCAGGATGCGGCTATGACCTTGTGAATTCCTTTGCTCCACATGGATTTGCAAGGAGTACCAGTGGGAGTCTGCTTTCACCTGACACCACCAGTGGCCCACATGCACAGCCTGCCCTCCGGCTACCCCGAGCCTCCTGCTTTCTGCCATCTCAGGGCCCTCAGAGATCCCATCAGCTCAGCTTTCCATGCTAAACATCACTGCTGTCCACAATACTGATGACATTACGGTAACTAGATCATGAACAGGCAGTAGCAAAGGCTTCAGATGCCTTCTATGCAAACCAAAGGGTGGGGGAGGAAGCCCACAGAGATGCAGGGGCCTGCCAGTTCAGTGAGGGTTCTGCGTCCTCAGTGCTCTGAAACATGTCGAGATAGCCCCTCCAAGGGGAGGGACATGCTCCTGCCTCTTACCATCTCATGCACACATGCTCACACGCATACAGGCACGAGGCTTGGCAGGTCTTTGTGGAATGTGGAGGCAACACAGGCCACATTTGAACGTTTTTTCCATCCCATCTACAAAGTCCTCTGCAAGCCTGCCCACTGTGAGTGGGGACCAGAGTAAGAAGGCTCTGTGCAGGTCCCTGCTGCGGCAGCACAGGCCTTGCCGCCAATCGGCCTGACAGCCCAGCACCTGCAGCGACACTTACAGTACCCATGGCAAACAGGGACGCGGCGTGGAGGCTCTGGCCAGCACCAGCAACAGAATCCCAGTGCAGGCCTTGAGGACTCGGGAGCACATCCAGGCCCTTCTCTGCAGGTAACTCTTCTCCTTCTGGGAGACACCTCTCTGGCTTGCTCCTGGGCCACGGTGTATATCCTGCCCAGGCTCGCCCAGCTAGTTCGCTTCTGTCAGCTTTGTGCACCAGCCCCCAAGCTCACCCAAGGAACAGACTCTGTGGGTGGCAGCCCCTCTCCAGAGCTAAGGACAGCAGCCCCTAACACCTAGGACAACTCATCCCGGGTCTGTGAACCCCAGCCAGCAGGCCCAGGGGTGGGCAGGGGATGGTGGATTTTTTTTTTCTACCTTCTGCTTGGAGCATGAGACAGACTAAGAGAGGGGTGAGAGAAAAGGGCATCTGGAAACGAGCCTCGAGGTAGGGGAGAAAACAGGTTCTTTTCTTGAAATGCCACAGTTGGCAGCAACAGAACAGGAGCAAACAGGGTCCTGGTACTGTGCACCCCCACTTCCCAATGCCAGGGAAGGGAGGAGAGTCCTGACACCCCGGTAAGCACACACAGCAGGTCCTGGATAGGACCAAGCCACCACTTTGCCCCCCGAACAGCACGCTCAGAAGGGGATCTCTGCTCTCCAGCTCACCCCCGTCCAGCCCCCAGGGGATGCAACTCCTTTGGTTTTGTGGAGGTGATGGTGGGGAGGGCCTGCTCTCAGAAGCTCCCTTCCCCCTGCCGGCTCTGTGACTCCTGTCCCCTCTGCTGGACTTCCCCACCTTAGTCTTGGTGGCCTGGGGGGCAACTGCCCATCATTCCCGGCCAACAGGCCTGTCTCAGGAGGACGGGCCCTGGCATACTCCGCCCCTGCCCGCCCAACCTCCTTTGCAGTTCAGACACAGCTGGCCAGAACTCACATTAAAACAGAGATCCAGAGACTAATGGAATGGACTTATGGTAGCAACAAGACACCAAACTATAAACAAGACCTGAGGCCATTGCCAGGCAACGTGATCCTGCACCCTAAACCTAGGGAATAAGGCGGATTCTGGCCACCACAAGGCTTTTCTGATTCTCTAGCAGCTGAGCAAGCACTGGCCTTGGGATAAGCAACATTAAAATAATTATAGCTCATCCACCTCCAGATGCTGACAGTCGGCCCCTGTTCCAGCAGCCATAGCCACCGCTGTGACTGGACAAGAGACTGATCTCAGTGACTTTCTCCTGACGAGAGATCGTGGGCCGTGGGCTGGCTCTCGCCGGTTCACAGAGGCTGCACTGAGCCCCTCTTGAGTCCTTGCTTTACCTTTTGACAGGTAGGGCCTGATTGCAGGGCCTTTCAATGTTAAGTCTCTACCCCCAGATGAACATGGGAGGCACACACACATCAGGGCCCCCATGTGAGTACTCATGGCTCCTCCTATAACCTGCCGAGTATGCTTAGCCAACGTGTCCTCATTCCAGCCCCCACTCCCTTGAAGTGCCTGCTTCCAGCTTTGGCCAGAGGCTATGCTTCCCAGCTAGTCACAATGCCACTTCGCAGGCTTAACCCTTTACAAAATAAAGTCTCCTTTCGAAATTTTATGATTTTGTGATTTCTTTTCAGTTGACACCACTCCTCCCTGCCCCCCCTACTCTCAGCAAGAAGGACCCCCTCCCTCCCACCTGAACACCCCCGCCATGTGCTGCCGACCTCTGCAGGCCTGGCCCTCTCGGAATCACATCCCGGGGAAGGCCCTCTGAACCCCACTCTCCTCCCTGTACCCTCCCCATCCGGCCGCCACCCTAGAAGCCTCCCTGCCCCCGTCTCAGAGGTATGCCAACCTCCCAGGACACCTCAGCTGCTGACCAGATGCTCCCAGTCCTCAAGGCTTCCTACATGAACACATTCCAGACCCTTCTTACACTGTCCCCTTCTCTGATCCTGGCCTCCGGGCCTCCTCCACATCACGCTGGTGTTCTGACCCACACATGGCTCTGATTCCACAGCTGTGGTCTAGGCAGCCCCTCTGCGGGGAGGGAGAGCCCAGAGACCTGGTCGTTCACTGACCAGATGCTCCTGAACGTTCTGCCTAGGCCCTGTCCCTGTCCCCACCGCCGGAACTCCTGTAGTTAAAGCCTCCTGGGAAGGGTGTGGTGCCAGCCTGGCTGTGGCCTTGTGCTGACCCCTTCTGGAGCTGGGCTGGACTGACCCTGACCTTGTTCCTCTTGGGCAGAGCTTGCAGCCACCTGGAGCTCATTCTAGAACAACCCCCATGGTCCTGGCTTCCCAGTGGGCCCTGGGGAATGGTGTGGGCTCAGGTGGGGCCTGATTCAAGTTGGGGGATCCTAAAGCAGCATGGCTTCCTGGTGTGTTTAAAATATTCATTTGCTCCTCACTCAGAAGGGCAGTTGCTATAAATGGCCTCCAGCAGCCTGGAGACGGCACTGATGGTGTCATCAGCCAGCTCAGGTCTGCAGAGGCGCCTCCTCCCTGGAGCCCCCGTGGTGGTGAAAGGGGCAGGGGCCCTGAGGTCGGGCCCCCAAATCTCCCCAGCCATTCATGTGGCCTCACAGGGGACGTGGTGGTGACTCAGACTCTGAGGTCGTGGAGATGGCCCGTCTGATGAGCTATGAATGTGCCTGACCCTCCTCAGGAGGCTAGGAGAGAGGACACCCAGGGACAATGGCAGACCAGGGCAAAGGGCAGAGAGGAGCCTGCGGAGGTGGCCCAGGCAGCCAGACTCCGGCCCATGCTCCTTCACCGGGCGACCCAGACCTTGCCAGGGCCTCAGGTGTCTCAGCCACAAAATGGGATGGTAGTGGGAGGGAGGGGCCTGAGTGCATGTTGAGGACCTGGAGAGCTGCTGGGCGCAACTGCAGCAAATGGGGAGGCCACACCCTCATGACCGTCCTCCCATCTCCGCAGGTGATCTGGACCCAGGTGACAAGGCAGGAGGTGGAAACCAGGATGGCAGTGCAGAAACCAACCGAGCATCAGGGGCACCTGGGCGTGATGCTGCCAGCCCCAGCTGAGGACCTGGCAGGCCAAGACCCCGTCCCCAGGCACCCCTGAGGTCTGAGGATCAGGCTGCCCATGTGTGGGACGAATGTGGCTCTCGGGCTGTGGTGCCCTAGTATCTGGCAGAAGCAGGAGGGTTTGGCAGGTTCTCGGCAGGGTGCAGCCTCCTGGGCTGACGAAAGTCTCCTTGCCAGTGTCTCAAAGCGCAATGCAGGTGCCACCTGGTGCCCAAGGGACCCTGGAAAGGGGCTCCAGGTCCCACAGAACACCCCAGTTCATGGCCCTTTTTGGCACCCATGGGAGGGGGCTGGATAGGGTTCTTCCCGTTTACCGCGTAGTGTTCAAGTTGCCCAGAGCTCCGTTGGCCTGCCCCGGTCAGCCAGTGTGGGGACAGCAGAGCTCCATGGTGGGGGGCTCCTGCATCCCGGTGAAGGCCTGCGCAGAAGCAGGCCCAGCAGAGCCTGGGGCTGAAGGCAGAAGGGAGTCTCTCCTGGGCGGTTCTTTCCTATGCCCTGACAAGCGGTCAGCTGGCCGGCTCCCCAGGGGCGTGGAAGGAAGCAAGCATCCTCAGCCCTGCGGGGGACATCACCTATGCTGAGGGTGGGGAGGGTGAAAGGTGAAGGGGGCCCGTGGCGGCCGGCGAGCTGGGAGAAGCGTAGCACCCGAAGGAACCCAGGTGACGGCTCCTGCTCCAGGGCCCCACACCCGCCTCTCAGGAGGGGCTTCCTGTTTGAAGAAATAAAAGGTCCTGGGGAGGCCCCTGTGATGATTTCCCCCACTGGTGGCCGTAGGGGAGGAGATGGGGTCTCCTCAGAGTGATGATGGGAGCAGATGATGGGGCATCCTGGAGCCTGGGTG
This sequence comes from Rhinopithecus roxellana, assembly GCF_007565055.1. Lineage (NCBI taxonomy): Eukaryota > Metazoa > Chordata > Mammalia > Primates > Cercopithecidae > Rhinopithecus > Rhinopithecus roxellana. The sequence continues at coordinate 3,821,666 of NC_044563.1, read as the reverse complement.
TGGGGCGGAACTCAGGGGGGTCAGACGCCCTGCTCACTTACTCCCCTCTGGGACCAGGGAGTAAGAAACGGGTGCTTGGGGAGCCAGTGGCACTCTAGGCCAGGACCGGCGTCTCATGTGACAGCAGCCCAGGACCCATGTCATGCTAGGAAACCATCATGGCACCTATTACTGGGAACAGCAGGGCCTGTGCCCACTGCAGAATCTCACCCAGTCCTCCCAGCAGCCCTGTCAGCAGGCACTACTGTCATCCCCATCTTCCAGATGGGAGGCTGGGCCCAGAGAAGGCGGGTGACTTGCCCAAGGCCACACAGCTGGTAATGGTGGCTGGTGCAGTGGAACTGGGCAATTGGGGTTCAGCGCACAGGTTCCTCATTACCACCCAATACTCCCCCACCACGGTGCCGTGGGATCCAGGCTGCAGTGCGGCAGATGCAGATTCTGGGTTTAGAACAGCCTAGAAAGTCCTCCTCTCCTGACAGGGATTACCACCTTTGCATTGTGGTAAAATATGCGCAGCATAATGTTGACCACTGATAACGTTTAGTACGGTCACAGTGCTTTGCAACCACCACCTCTATCTAGTTCCAGAATGTTTTTGTCACCCCAGAAGGAAACTCTGCACTCATGAGTAGTCACTCCCCTCCCCCTCCCACTGGTAACCGCTCACCTCCTCCCTGTCTCTGTGGATTTGCCTATTCTGGGCATTTCGTGTGAAAAGAATCAGACACTTTCTGGCCTTTCGTGTCTGGCTTCTTTCACCTGGCCTCATGTTTTCAGGGTTCACAGTGCTGGACCAGGCATCAGTCTTCTGTTCCTCTTCATGGCTGAATAATATTCCATTGCATGGACAGACCACAGTTGGTTTTTTGCTTACCAGTTACGACCATTTGTGGATTGGGTTGTGGGGATGTAGAATGGTGCAGCTGCTGTGAAGACAGTATGGCATTCCTCAAAACACTGAACAGAGTTACCACGTAATCCAGCAACTCCATTCATGGGTACAGAAGAAAAGAAAGGAATGCAGGGACTTAAGCAGATATTTGCTCACCATATTCACGGCAGCATCATTTGCAATAACCAAGAGGTGGGAGCAACCCAAATGTCCCTTGATGGATGACTAGATAAACAAAATGTGGTCTATCCATGCAATGGAATATTACTCAGCCATGAAAAGGAGGAGGCCGGGCACAGTGGCTCATGTCTGTAATCTCTGCATTATGTTGCCCAGGCTGGTCTCAAACTGCCAGGCTGAAACAATCCTTGCACCCAGGAGTTCGAGACCAGCCTGGGCAACACAGTGAGATACCGTTTCTACAAAAAATTTAAAAACTAGCCGGGTGTGGTGACATGTGCCTGTAATCCCGGCCAGTCGGGAGGCTGAAGTGGGAAGATTGCTTGAGCCTGGGAATTTGAGGCTGCACTGACCCATGATCACACCACTGCACTGTCTGGGCGACAGAGCAAGACCCTGTCTCAAAAAAAATTAAAAAACACAAAAGGAAGGAAGTTTTGACATGTACTGCAACATGGATGAGCCTTGAGGACATCATGCTCAGTGAAATAAGCCAGACACAAAAGGACTAATACTGCATGATTCCATTTATCTGCAGTCCCTAGAGTAGCCAAATCCATCAAGACAGGAAGTAGAACAGTGGGTGCCCGGGGCTGGGAGAGGAGAGAATGAAGAGCTGGTGTTTACTGGGGATGGAGTTTATTGGGCACAGTGTTTATTGGGAAGATGGAAAGTTCTGGAGATGGGTGGTGGTGACAATTGCACAATAACGTAAGTATACTCAAGTGTATGCTTAAAAATGCTAAGATTTTGTCCGGGCGTGGTGGCTCATGCTTGTCATCCCAGCACTTTGGGAGGTCGAGGCAGACAGATCGTTTGAGGCCAGGCCTTTGAGACCAGTCTGGACAACACAGTGAAACCCCATCTCTACTAAAAATACAAAAAAATAAAATACATTTAAAACATTCGTCGGACTTGGTGGCGCACGTCTGTAATCCCAGCTACTTGGTGGCTGAGGTATGAGAATCACTTGAACCTGGGAGGTGGAGGTTGCAATGAGCCAGGATGGCACCACTGTACTCCAGCCTGGGCGACAGAGCGAGACTGTCTCAAAAACACAAAAACAGAAAAAAGGCTAAGATGATAGATTTTACACATATTTTACTGTGATTTTAAATAATCATTTTTTAAAAGAGAGAGGCATGGCCCAGGCCCAGGCGCCTCACCTGCCAGCCCCGTGAGCGGCTCTCTGGACCTTTGCATCCATCTGTGCAGGGACTGGTGATGGGGCCACTCTTTGGGGTCTCGGAGGATCAAATGCAAATGCATGCAGGCGCCCGACCTGAGCCTGGGGTGCACGCTTTGCAGAGGTGAGCTGTGGTTTTCTTTGTCTCACACTAGACTGACTGCCCCGCGGGTGGATGACTGTTCCCAGGCCACGGTGGAGGGTGAGGCCCCAGGGAGGCCTAGGACCATGCCAGGGCAGGCCAGGTGACCGTGGCACGCAGCAGGGCTGTGAGGACAAGTCTGGGGATGAGATTCCATCTCAGTGTCTCCAGGCCCTGCTGGTGGCCACAGGCGCTTTGCTGCCCCTCTGTGTCCTAGGAGTGGGGAGAAGCAGCACCTCAGGGCTGGCGTGGGGACTGGGTAGGAGCACAAACACCCTGGGGGCCTTGGGAAATCCTGGACCTTCATGTCACTCAGGGGCTGGAAGTGGCTTCTCCATACCTGGTCACTTGCTGGCTGGCCCCACACTGATGCCACGGGGTCCTTGCAGCCCCGCTGCCCCCCTCCCCCGCCCCCCCATACATTTCTTTCTTGCCTCACAGCTCTGGGTGCTGTGCTTGTCTCTGTCAAACCTTCCCGGAGCTGACAGTCGGGACCAGATCTCTCCTTGTCTGCCTGGACTGTGGTGTGCGGTGACAGTTCTGGGATATATGCCCCTCTCTAGGACACAGGCTGGGCCCTGAGCTCCGAGCATTTCCCCCCAACCTGGGCTTCTTCCCTCTGGATCACGGCACCTGGGCAGAAAGGCCCAAGGAAACCTCTCCTCAATTCTTTTCCTGTCATTGAGAAACGGGGCATGCTGAGCTGGAATCCTGTGGCAGCAGCTGTTCTCAGGAACGTGTCAGTTCCGTAAGGCAGGTGCCCCCACACTGTGCCAGATAAATGTGTTTCCGGGTGTCAGCAGGCAGGACTGCCCTGGACAACTGTGTAGGTTGTTCACTCCACGAGGGCGTCTGCTAGGGGTGGTGTTCAAGTCCACTCTGTGCTCTGCCCCCCATGCTGTGCACAGCTGCTGGCATGCCCGCCCAGAGTGGGGGGCCTTCTCACATTTGCACAGAGGTATTGTGGGCTCACAGAGGTGGCCCGTCAGCAAATGCCTCAAGTCTATGGGCAGACTTGTGGGTCTGTTTGCATTTTCCTAGAGGGAGGGCCCCTGGTCCTCACCAGACTCTAAAATGGAGTCACAACCCAGAAAGAGGCCCAGAGCCCCTCTTCCAGGGAAGCAGGCCCAGCACAGTGAAGCCCGCTCCCAATACAGTCCATTGTCCATGGAAAAAAAAAAAAAAGAAAGCATTCAGCGGGAATGCAGAATGGTGCAGCCGCGGTGAAAAGAGTCTGAAGATGCCTCAAAGAGTTAAACTCAGAATTAGCCAATGACCCGGCAATTCCAGGCCTACTTATAACCCCAAGATAATTCAGAGCAGGGTCCTAGACCGACACGTGCACATCAGCGTCCACAGCAGCACCATTCAATCGCCGAAAGACGGACGCAACCCACCGTCTATGGACAGAGGGATGAATAACACTCTGTGGCCGCGCCAGACAGTGCGACACTCACAGAAAGGAATGAAATGCTGACACGTGCTGCAACAAGGAGAGCCTCAGAGACACGATGCTGAATGAAGGAAGCCACGAAGCACCCCACTTTGCATGACTGCATTTCTGTGTAATGCCCAGAGTAGCCAAATTCCCAGCGGCGGAAAGCAGACGTTGCTGGAGGCTGGGGGGAGGGGGAATGGGAGTGACGGTTCATGACGACGGGGTTTGCTTCTGGGGTGATGGAAATCTCCAGGAACCGGAAGAAGGTGATGGTTGCACACCCTGTGAATGTGTCAAATATCACTGTACACTTTAAAATGGTAAATTTTATGTGTATTTTACTAACACTTTACATTTTTAGATTTGTATTTTTGTAGAGATGGGGTCTTGCTATGTTGTCTAGGCTGGTCTCACACTCCTGGGCTCAACCGATCCTCCTGCCTTGGCCTCCCCAAGTGTTGGGATTACAGGTGTGAGCCGCTGTGCCTGGACTTACTACCATTTTTAAAAAAGACAATCGATCCAAGGTTTCAAATATGGAGACTCCCAGGCGCAAATTCTACATCCTTATTCCAGTGTCAGAACTGCTGAGAATGTCCAACCTCGCTCCAGTCACAACCTGGGGCCCGTGCCATCTGGCTCCTCCCCCTGCTTGCCTGGCATTCCCTCTGCCGCAGCCACGCTGGGTGCCCCTCTGTTCCCCAATGACTGGCTCCCATCAGCTTTTTTGGGGATATGCCTATTTTTAAATTGCGATGAGCTTATATAATATAAAATTCACACTTTTCAAGTGTGCGACTCCATGGCCTTCAGTCCATTCAGTGTTGTGCAAGCACCACCTCTAGTTCATCCCCGCCACAAGGAAACCCCCTACCCATAGCAGTCAGTCCCCACTCTCCCCTTCCCCAGCCACAGGCAAGCACCGATCGGCCCGTCCTGGACATTTCAGGAACGTGGAACCAGGCACCAAGCCACCTTTCGCGTCCGTTTCTTTCACTCAGTTCACACCTTCCATGCTCACCCACAAGGTAGCACGGCTCAGCACTTTCTTCCTTTTTATGGCCAAGTAGTGTTCCACTGAATGGGTGCCCATTCTCCAAGAGCTGTGGTACATGGCTGGTGTGAGCTCATCCCAGCCCAGGGTCTCTTGATGGAGGAGGAGGAAAGGCCAGTATCTGCTGGGTGCTGCCCTAGAGGGGCAGTGTATTAGTCTGTTTTCCTGCTGCTTTCAGGACATACCCAAGACTGGGTAATTTATAAAGGAATGAGGTTTAATTGACTCACAGTTCTGCGTGACTGGGGAGGCCTCAGGAAACAGAATCCTGGCAGAAGGGGAAGCAAACACATCCTTCCTCACATGGCAGCAGGAGAGAGAAGTGCCGAGTAAAAGGGGGAAAAGCTCCTTATAAAACCATCAGATCTTGTGAAAACTCACTCACTATAATGAGAACAGCATGGGGGTAACCGCCCCCATGATTCAATTACTTCCCACTGGGTCCCTCCCACAACACGTGGGGATTATGGGAACCACAATTCAAGATGAGATTTGGGTGGGGACACAGCCAAATCATCTCAGACGATAACTCACTTAGCCCTCGCTCAGCCCTGGGAGGCAGGTGCTCTTACTGTCCCATTCACAGACAGAAGCCACCATGGAGGGCCCAGGGCAGGACACGCGGCTGGGACAAGGCCTCAGGTGTCCTGGTCTCCAGCCTGTGGTCTCGCCCCTGAGCCAGGCTGGCTTCAACAAATGCCAGCTGGATGAAAGAATGACAGTCCTAAGGCTGCTGGGGAGTCCAAACTGGTGGCTTCACTCTAGCATGTCACTTCTTCCCGTAAATGACAGTGACACAGCTCATCAGTTCAGGTGACCCCTCAGACACTACTGCACAGACTGAGGGGTGTAGAGGACAATGGCGAGGTGGACAATGTAGACTCACGATCTGCATGATGGTCTTTCCCTGACCGTCTGCCTTACCAAGAGTGTGCTCAGGCCATGAAGCTGCTTTGGCCCAACAGAGACAAGGACAGTCAAGTTCATTAGCTACGCAGGGGTGGGAGATGTGGACAGTGCCTCTGGCTGGGGAAACACTGACAAAGGAGCCACGGCTCCAGGACCCTGGGCAGGGTGATCCTCAGCTCTCACACCCTGCTTCCCACCCACGGTGAACAGGGCAAAGCTGACTTGGAGGGAAGATTGGCTTTGGGGCAGGTGAGGCAGGCACACGAAGTGCTGCTCATGACCAGGGATAGTTCCCACAAACACCTTCCTCCCTCCCACCCTCTATTATCCATTTTCCATCCATCCGCTCACCTAATCCATCCTCCATCACATCAGTCAGTCCATCCATCACTCCATCCATCCATCTGTCCTTCCATCCATCCTCTATCCTCCATCAGTCCATCCATCACTCCACCACCATCATCCATCAGTCTAACCATCAGTTCATCCATTCATCCGTCATCTATCCATCACTCCACCCATCTCTTCTTCCATTCATCCATTCATTTTCCACCATCATCCATCCATCCATTCATCTGCCATCATCCATCAGTCTAACAACCATCAGTCCATCCATTTATCCATCATCCATCCATCCATCCATCCATCAGTCCGTCTATCCATCCGTCTATTCATCCATCCACCATCATCCATCAGTCCATTCATCTATCTGTTCATCCACCCCCTGTCCTTCTGTCTACTGATGCATCTGATGTCTGTCAGGTTGCCTCTGTGAGGTCAAGTGTTGTGCTAGACGCTGGGGAATCAATACCTCCTGGCCCTGCCTTTGAGGGCTGCACGGTTGGGCAGGAGGATGACCACCCAGGGGGATGCAGGCCAGCCCCGCAACAGGGCCACCCAGCAGCACTGTGGGAAGTCCCTGTGCTCCACGGGGCAGGAGAGGTTCAGGTGGGCCGTCTGCTGGCAAGGAGCTGGGCCCAGGCACTTGGGGAGCTTGGGGGCCTGTGAAGAATGGGGCAGGGCCTGGTAAACTGTGGGGGAAGCAGTGATCGGCCGGAGATCCTAGGAAAGGCACATAGCCCAGCACGGACGTGCAGCTCACCCAGGGCTGGGTGACTGAGGGGGCTGTGTGGGGGCTGGGCTTGAAGCCAGCAGCCCCACAGGGCCCAACTCTCTGCAGGTGCACACACTACCTCCAAGGCATGTGGGCACACCTGCACCCCCAGGCCCAGGCCACCGACAGTGCCATGCCTGCCCCCCTGGGGACCCTCAGCCTGGACTGAAGCCCACCCAGGTCTGCTGGAGGCACCGACCCAGGAGACCTCCTGACCCTGGCCTCACCGCCCAGCTCTGTGCTGAGCCTGCCCCGTGTGGTCTGGGCAGAGCTCACAGCGCCAGGGGCTGGGCCGGCGGTAAGTGGCGGGGTGTGGCGGGCTCGTCATGCTTGTTGTTTGTTAAAGTTCAAGTCCGTTGGACTAAGCTGAGCATGAGGCTTGGTCTAAAATAAAACCGGAGCTGCGTCAGCGTGTGGGCCGGTTCTGTAGGTTGGAGGCCACTCCACAGCCAGCAAAGTGTGGCTGTGCGCCCCGGGGCTGTCCCCACCCAGGCTGGTGAGCTGTCCCACAATAAAGCCGAGCTGTGGCCTCTGTCGAACCCGAAGGGCAGAATGGCCGACTGATCCTGAGGCTGTGGCTGCACCCACATGGCCGCAGTGGGCACAGGGCCCACTTCCAGCGACCCAATTCCCGCATTCAGCATCTCCCGCGAGCTCCTGGGCTTCAGGCCTGCAGCTCCCCTTCAGCTGGGGTCACACATCTCAGGCTTGGCTTTCACTTCCTGAGTCAGAGAACCACGGGGTGAGAACAGAGCAGAGGACACTTCTTACTCCAGGAAATAAACAGCATTTTCTGAGCCGTGTTGAGTGTTGGGCTGTGTGTCGTACATCAGCTAGAAGAGGGTTCCCCAGATGAGGCTGGGGAAGGGTGGGGGCATGGCCTGCCCATGCTCCTTTTGCTCCCTCAGGGCCTCCCAAACACTGAGATCCTAGTTTGAAAGGATCTGCCAAGTGCCCTGAGCGTCCCCCTCCGAGTCCACTGCAGGGGTGTCCCCAACAGTCCCTCCAGAATTTAGGCCTGAGAAGCAGAGAACAGGAACCTCCCCACCAGGATGCTCGTTAGGAAGGAAACTGCCAGGCCAGCACGGCCCTCAGAAGAGATGTCCTAGCCCCCGCAACCTGCGAATATGGCTTTATTTGGAAAAAGTCCTTGCAAATTAATTATGTTTCTCAACAGGAGATGACCTGGGATTTATGGTGGTTTAAAATCCATTGACAAGTGTCCTCGTAAGAGACAGAAGAGGAGACACACAGCCGGGAGAGGGCACGTGGAGATGAAGGCAGAGACAGGATGCAGCCACAGCCAAGGAACACTGGGAGCCCCCCAGAAGCTAGAAGTGGCAGGAGGCCTCCTCCCCAGAGCCTTGGGAGGGCACGGGGCCCTGCCGCACTTGGCTGCGTCCTGTGCGGCTACTGTCTGACTCCTGGCTCCCAGGACTGTCGGGGAACACATTCCCCTTGCTTGAAGCTGCCCTGTTTGTAGCCACTTGTGGTTGTAGCCACTGTGGCAAGCCCAGGCCACTCGAACATTCCCAACAAAGTGAAGAAATAGGCGGCTGGGCCCTGGCTCAGTCCTGCAGAGGCACCCGCCAGCTCCACAGAGGGCACCCTCTACACTCCGCTGGCAACAGGGACTGTGTGTGCAGGGCCAAGCCTGGTGCAGCCGACGTCAACCCTGCAGCAGGTCACGGAGGCCTGTGGGGGGTCTTCCAGGAGGCATTTTATGGGGCATGTGCCCTGAGCAACTCCCTGGCTGGTCACTTGCCCTAGTTGGATTTTACATTGAGAGGGCAGTGAGAGACCCCACAAGTGTCACAAAACAGTGATCTCAAAGTCGTTCGCTCACTTGCAGAGGGGCGTTACCCTGGAACACTCGTGACCATCCTGGGCCCAGCACACCCACGGGGCAGTAGCGAGCGGGGGGGATGAGGGGCAGAGACCAGTGGGGATTCAGGCAGTCACTGTCATCTCCCCGGCCTGCGGCCTGGGTAGGGCCAGAGTGCAGAGTCACCCCGCCCAGGGCTCCTGCAGCCCTGCCTGTGGACACAGCCAGCAGGCCACACGGAGTCCCTGGGCACTGACCTCTTCCAAACTGCCTTGCCAGTCCTTCCCCAGGATTAGCCGACAGCGACCCGGAGGGGCCAGGGGATCTGAGGCCACTGCCTTTGTCCCGAGGGGCTGGGCCAAGGACGCACAGTGGAGTGGATGCCGCCTGCCAGGCCTCTTGTGGGCTGCGCGCTGGGCCTCTGTGCCAGGCCCTGGACAGGGCAAAATCACAGGTGGCACACACAGCTCATATGGTATTCTGGGGGTGCGTCCTCCCCTGAGCCAGTGCTAAGGAGGCTCCCACGGTCCCATGCAGTGTCCTGGCCCCTGCTCAGAGTAAAGCTCTGGTCAGAAGGAAGGAGCAGGATGACCTGCAGGGGGACCTGTCTTCTGCAGGAAGTGCATGGTGAAGGAGGTGGCTGTCACTCTTGCTCTGGCAGTGGTGGAGTCTGTGCTGGTTCCCTGGGGCTCTGCCTGCTCTAGGAGGAGATGAGACCCGCCAGCTGGGGGGCAGAACAGCCCCCGGGGCAGAGCCTCCAGGAAACAGCCCCCTTCCACATAGAGAAAGCACTGGGTGGGGCGGAAGGCCGCACAGATGGTGGGGAGGGCTAAGTGTTGGGGGCAGACCTGGGTCCTGGCACCCCCAGTCTCACCACGCTCACTCCCCCAGTTCACTCACCACGCTCACTCCCCATACTCGCTCCCCACGCTCCCCACGCTCGCTCCCCCAGTTCACTCCCCACGCTCGCTTCCCAGGCTCGCTCCCCACGCTCACTCCCCCAGTTCACTCACCACGCTCGCTCCTCAGGCTCACTCCCCACGCTCACTCCCCCAGTTCACTCACCACGCTCGCTCCTCAGGCTCACTCCCCAGGCTCACTCCCCACGCTCCCCATGCTCACTCCCCCAGTTCACTCCCCACGCTCGCTCCTCAGGCTCACTCCCCACGCTCCCCACGCTCACCATGCTCACTCCCCACACTCTCCACGCTCGCTCCCCACGCTCACTCCTCAGGCTCACTCCCCACACTCTCCACGATCGCTCCCCACGCTCGCTCATGTGTGGATAAGCAATCATAGGCAGTGCCACAGGCTGGCGGCAACTCTTGATGCTCTTATCTACCCAGCTCCTTCCTGCCCAGACTCTGCTGTGGGGACCAGGATGTAATCTGGGCGCTGACCCGTGTCCACCTTCTCCTTGTTCAGCTGGGACGGGCCATGATCCAGCAGGCTGGGGTTTCCAGGGAGCACGTTTCTCTCCCGGGGTGGCCGTCGCAGAGGGCCTGGGTGCTTTAACCACAGACGCTCATGTTCCTACAGTCCTGGAGCCAAAGTCCAAGGTCAAGGTGTGGGCCCGGTGGGTTCCTCTGGGGACTGTGGGGCAGCTTCTGTTCCAGGCACTTCTGTGCCCTGGTGGTGGCTGGCAAGCCTTGGCGTCCCTGGCTTGGAGGAGCATCACCCCCCTCTGCCCTCATCTTTGCCCGGCCTTCCCTCTGCGTGCCTGTCTGTGGCCAAACCTACCTCTTCTTACAACGACGTGGGCCAGTGGATCAGGGGCTGCCCTACCCCTGTGACCCCATCTGAATCAATCATATCGCAATGTCCCGATTTCCAAGCAAGGCCTCGCCCTGAGGTAACGGGGGTTAGGGCTTCAACGTAAGAATCTGGGGGAACATGATCCATTCCACAGCCGTGAGTTAGGGGCATGCTTGTCTCATCTCACCGCCTCCCCCAGGCCAGTGTCCCCAAGGGTAGGGCCGGGGCTTGCCCATCTCTGCAAGAAGGAGAACAGAACCAGCAAGTGGGGTGCCAGCGGGCAGGTCAGGGGGACGGCGTCTGAGAAACCCAGGCAGGCTGGGCCCCCTCCCTCCTGTGGAGTCAGGGTGATGAGGACCCTTCTCATCCTACCACCGCCTCCCTGTCTGCGGGAGCCCCGGAGTCTCATGTCCAGCCTGACACATACACGATACCCACGGCTGCAGCTTCACGATTAGCGACGGGGGTGAGCTGACTCCATGAAGGCCCTGAAACATGCCGCATCAGCCCCACCCAGGGCTGCCTCTTTATAGTTTTAATCTTTAACTGTACTGTGGTAAAATCTGTATAACAGAAAACTTCCAGCCTGGCCAACATGGTGAGACCCCATCTCTACTAAAAATACAAAGATTAGCCGGGCGTGGTGGCGGATGCCTGTAATACCCAGATGCTCGGGAGGCTGAGGCAGAGAATTGCTGGAACCCGGGAGGCGGAGGGTGCAGTGCACTCCAGCCTGGGCAAAAGAGTAAGACGCAAAACAAAACAAAAAACAAAAACAACAACAACACAACAACTGCAAAACATAAAACTTAGCACGGTAACCCATTCGTGCATAATTCACTGTCACTGAACACACAATGTGCAGAACAGTCTCACCTTCCCAAACGGAGCCTGTCCCTGTGAACCACAGACTCCCCATCTCCTTCCCCAGCCCCTGGCACTCACCCTCCGACTTTCTGTCTCCAGGGACTTGGCTACCCTAGAAGCTTCATATGAGTGGATGGTACCGTTGCCGAGCTTGTCTCCTGTGACTGGCTGATTTCACGTGGCATAATATCCTCAAGGCTCCTCTGTACCAGGTCTTTGCAGCCGGTGTTGGTTTTCCTTCCTTCTTTAAGATGGAACGATGCTCCCTGTTCCGGATGCACCACATTTGCCTTCCTCCTGCACCCGTGACGGACACTGAAGCTGGCCCTTTCACCTGAGAACACCTGTCCTTCCGTCAGCCAGGCTGCACCTCTAGGCCTCCCCTACTCATCAGCCTGGTGGGAACAGTAGGAATAGCCACTGGCCCCCCGCCAACCATCTTTGGCTTCATCAAGAAAATGGACAGCTGGCTGTGCTGGCTGGGCAGCTCCCCGGGCTGGGCAGCTCCCCGGTGTGCCCTCCTGGCCGGTCACCTCTGCATGTAGCAGGTGGGCTGGTGGGCAGGAGCCAGCTAGGACAGGGTGAATGATGACTAGATGCGTAGGTGACTGCGGGCCTCGCCAGAGACCTCCGGGCAGGCAGGGGTGAGGCCAGCAGGCACTGACAGATGTGGTGCGTGGGGTGTGGAACCTGGTGTTCAAATTGGCTCTGAGAGCCTGGTTTATGGCCTCAGGCAGGGGTTTTCAAGCAGGGCAATGGTGCCCCCCACAAAGCACATTCAGCCATGTCGGGAGATATTTTTGGTTGTGACAACAACTGGTATTGCTATGGGCATCTTGTGGGTGGAGACTGAGGAGCTGCTATACACCCTACAAAGCACAGGACAGTCCCCCACAACAGAGAATTGTTGAGTCCCAGGTGCCACCAGTGCTGGGACCGACCCTGCCCTAAGGCTGAGGGCAGCCATCTTGGAAGGTACCCTGCAGTTCTCGTGGCAGCTGGCACAGAGCAGGACCCATGCATGTCAGGGAGCTCCTCACTCAGAAGCTTCTGCACACCCTGTGACAGTGGCTAGAGAGGGTTGACTGCCCAGGATCCACGCTACTCCTCTGTGCACAAGCCACTGAGTGCCCCACAGTGACCGGGCAGGTGCTGAGTGGCTGCTGCATGCTTTGCTTGAGTTACTGCAGGGAGGTTACAAAAACAGACTACATAGTGAGCTGAACGGTGGCTCTCGAAAGATATGTCCATGCCCTTAACCCCTGGCACCTGTCAGTGTGACCTTATTTGGACATAGGGTCTTTGTAGATATAATTAAGGATCTCGAGATGAGATCATCCTGGGTTACTGAATCCAGTGATGGAAGCCCTTATGAGGGATGAGGAGAGAGGAGGAGGAGGCTGTGTGACCACAGAGACACAGATTGGCTCCATGTGGCCACCAGCCAAGGAATACCAGCAGCCCCAGAGCTGGAGGAGGCAAGGAAGGACCCTCCCCTAGAGCCTAGAGGGGGCTCATGGCTTTGCCCACACTTTGATTTTGGAATTCTGGCCTCCAAACTGTGAGAAAATCCATGTGTGTTGTTTACAGCCCAGCCCCTGGAGATGCATGTGGGCTGTGCTCAACCCTGCTCAGGGGACACGGCCACAGGCTCCTGACTCTCACTGGGCAGGGCTCTGGACTCTCTCCAACACCTCCACTCTAACCAGCAGGCCCTTCCTGGAGCACAAACCCAACAGCCCAGTAAGGTCTCATGTGGGCCTGAGTGGCTACTCCTGGAAACTGGTTCCCAAAGATGCCGTTTCACAAGATGACCTGATCACGCAGCTTCCTGCCTGCACCCCAGCAGGGTTTTCAACGAGCCTCCTTACTCCTGGGCACCATAGCCTCCGTTTCCCCACTGCCATGAGGAGAGGCAGGAAACATTCCCAGGGGACTTCTCCAGCATCTCAAGGGCTGACTGTCCCCCATCTGGAGATCTCAGCAGGAAAGGGGCTCCCCCGGGACGGCTGACCAAGCCCACAAATGAGAACTTGAACGGAGCAAGTAGGTGGGTGGAAGGGCAGAGGCGGCGTGTGCTGGGTGAGGAGGCAGAGCCCTGGACCAGCCTGGCACGGGGTGAGGGCTGAGCTCCCCAGGGCAACTGCATGTGCTTTTGATGGAACAGGAACTGCAGCTTGATGGACGGGCACCTTTTAGATCAGAGGACGCTCTGTTAGAGAAGGGCATGGAGGGAGCACACGCAGCCTGCGTTGTGATTTGGGTATTTGGTTTTCCTTTCCTTTACTGACATATGGCCCCTAAAATCTTGGGACTCTCCAGAGTACTGAGTGTCTTTGTATGCTAATGAGATGACTGATGGCTGGGGGACCCTAGGTGGCTTCAGAATGGGGGCTGGTTATCAGGAGAACCAATCCCAAGATCAGAGGGTTGAGATTTTCAGCCCTGCTGCCCGGCCTCCAGGGAGGAGAGAGAGGGGCTGAAGGTTGGGTCAATCACCAATGGCCAATGATTTAATCAATCATGTCCATGTAATGAAACTTCCATAAAAACCCCAAAAGGACAGGGTTTGGAGGAGTTTCTGAATAGATGAACATGTGGAGGCTCCTGGGGACTGGCGTGCTTGGGCAGGGCATGAAAACTGCACCCCCTCCCCCGTACCTCACCCCACACATCGCTCCATTTGTAACATCCTTTATAAGAAACCAGCAAACGTATTTCCCTCCATTCTGTGAGCTGCTCTAGCAAATTAATCGAACCCAAGAAGGGCATCGCGGGAACCCTGATTCATAGCTGGTCGGTCAGAGGCACAGGTCACAACCTGGGGCTTGTGCTCGGCACCTGCAAAGGACGCGGGGCCCGTCTTGTGGGACTGAGCCTCACCCTGTGGGATCAACACGCTCTCCAGGTCGACAGCGCAGAACTGAACTGAACTAGGAGCACCCGCTGGTGTCTGAGGGAACTGACTGCTTGCTTGCTATGTGTGGGAACCCCGCTCATCTGGCCTCTGAGTGCTCTCTGCGGATTGCGTTGAGAGAGTGTAGTGGGAAGAAACCGAGTTTGCTTTTTCCTGTAGCCTCCCAGTCCCCCCAAATGTGGCCTCAACGAGAGGCCATTAGCAGACACGTCCCCATTTCTTAAGACAACTTTCTAAGAAGTCAGGAAACAGCCTATTTGGAAAATCCAACCTTGACCTCCCACCCTGTGCCTCTCCCTGGGGATGACGGGCCCAGTTCAAATCTCCACTCTCCACATGCAGGAGAGAGTCCTGGGACTGCAGAATCTCTCCAGCCCCCAGCCTGCCCACTCTGGGGCTCAGTGTCCTCATCTGGAAAATGGGCCAGTCCCAGCTCCTTCCCCATAGCTGCTGTGAAGTTAAAATGAGCCCCCAAAGGTGGAGCCCCAAGCGTGGGACCTTCAAGACCAGCTGGTAGCAACTGTCATTGTTTAGCCTGGGGTTTGGAGGGGGGCAAGGCTACCGCCCCTGTCTCTCCCTGTGAATCCCAGAGCAGCTGCCTGTGGGAGAGTGACCGACGGATCTCACTGTGGGCTGCACAGTGTGTGTGGTTCACCAGGGCCCAAATCCCTGCCTGGGGAGAGGCACTCAGCAGGGTCAGGAGGGGCCACCCCACCCTCAGGTCACAGTAGACACCATTCCGTCCTAACGCCCCCTCCCTGGCCTGGACCAGCAGATGGACTTGGGACCAGGAGTGGGGTGGCCACCTCTGCAGGGACACGGGTCTTCCATTCAGTAGGAGACAAAAGGGGTGGCCCCTGCTGCTGCCGTAACCTGAAACCCTGAAACCACAGTCTCACAGAGGCGAGACCTCAGCCACCCTCAGGCTTCTCCCCACCCTCAGGCTTCTCCCCACCCTCAGGCTTCTCCCCACCCTCAGGCTTCTCAGGCCACAAAGCAGCAAATGTCACCGGGGCTGTCCTGGGCAAGACACCGGTGCCCCCACCCAGGGGCCCTTCAGGGATTGCATCCTCTGAGCCCACGTGAGCACCAAGGACACCGTCGTGCGACCATGTGGGGCTGCGGCCTCTGGGGCTGGGCCGGCTGCTGTGTCTCCTGCCGGGGTCATGGTGGACCTGGGGAGCTTCTCCCACACGCCTAGCGCAGGCACAGGACGGCCTCTTCGAGGAGGACGGGCCAGTGGCAAGAGCCCAGGCCGGGGCAGGCAAGGCCACTGGGGCCTGGGAGGGGTGGCACTCTGATCCCCTGATCACCACCCCGGCCCTGCCGTGAGTGTCTCTTTTTGCCTGAGAATGGATGGAAGTGGCTCCTGCATTCCCTGGGCTCGCGCTGTCTGAGCTCCTAATCCGGCTGGCTGGAGGCAGCCTCGCGTTGCTAATCAGCTCCTTTGTGTGCCAGTCTCGTCCTCCTGACCCAGCTCCCTCCTGTCTGCAGTTCCTGCTCCAGAGGCATTGACAGCCCCAACTCACTGCAGCCTTTGCTGGCCCTGGGGTTGGGCTCCAGGGGAGGAGCTGGCCAAGCAGGAGAGTCGGGGCAGCTCTGGGAGGCCCCGAGCCACCGCACGCTCTCTCCTGGATGGTGCTCAACTCAGCGCCCACTGCAGAGTTGATGGTCCTCACCTTGGAGCCCTGGTTTCCTCCCCTGAGAGCAGCTCAGTGACAGCACCGTCTCCCTAAGGCCACTGGGACAGGACAGGAGAATTCATGCACGCCCTCAGTATGGCGCCTGACAGTAAGTACTCATTAAACAGCTGGTGTTTTATTTTTTTCTGACACCAAATACATCATTCCAACATCAACCAATTCTCTAATTCCCGCCAGCTGGGTGTCCTACTGCTCAGTTCAATTCTGACAGTACCTCCTAAAGTCAGCGCGGGGTAAGGGCCCAGTCACACAAGACTGCCCCAGCCTCGGAGGCCAGTCGCCAAGAAGTGGCTCCCCAGATGACCCACACTTCTGCCTGGCTGACTATGAGTCAGAGCTCCCACAACCCTTGCTTAGGTCTGATATTTGCTAGAACCATTCACAATACTCAGGAACATGCATCACTTATGGCAACTGGTTTGCTATGGAGGCTGCATCTCTGAACAGGGAAGAGAAGCTCGGGGCCAACAGGGGGGTGCAGAGCTTCCATACCCCCTTGGGTACCACCAGCTCGGAACCTCCCCAGCCTGGTTGTTTTTTAAAAATTTATTTAATTTATTTTTTGGGTAGAGATGGAGGTCACACTCTGCTGCCCAGGCTGGTCTTGAACTCCTGATCTCAAGCAATCCACCCGCCTCGGCCTCCCAAAGTGCTGGGATCACAAGTATGAGCCACTGCGCCCGGAGTTTTAATGGAGGTTTCAACATGTAGGCACAGCGGATTAATCACTGGCCAATGGCAACTGAGCTCAACCTCCAGCCCCTCTTCCTGAGCCTTCTGTTCCTCTAGAATCCGTGGTTGGTTTTCCTGGTGACCAGCCCCTGACATCCTGAAGCTATCTAGCCTCAGACTCCCCTAAGTGTCATCTCATTAACATACAAAAGACAGGAAATTCAAGGGGTTTTAAGAGTTCTGTGCCAGGAACTAGGGACAGAGACCCAGTGCACGCTTTTTTATTATTCCAAGTTGTCGTGAGCCCAGACACCTTGCCTCACGGGGCAGTCTTGCCTCAAGATCGAGACCCTCCCAGCTTCCCTGACCTTCATGCTATGGTCCAGTCCCGTTGGAGCCTCTCCTGGCTGACTGGGCTGGTGCAGACCCCTGGTGGGACTTGGTGGGAGGGTGTCCACTGTCTCGCTGGCCTTGGCAGATGCGGAGGGCTGCCCCAGTCCCCTCCCCGGGAACGGTCGGGGGAACAAAGCATATACCTCCCTGCTGGCTCTGGGTGTCTCCAGTGTGTCAGGCCCTCGAGGTCCCTCTAGCTGCAGAACCTTCTGGGGGGCATCCTGCCTTGGCCAGTGCTTGCCAAGCTATGATAAAGATTCTTTGCTTCACCAGGCTCCTTAGACTTCTCCTGAGTCCACCCCTGCTCTTCCACATCAAATCCAGCTTCAGCAAGAACTCCCGACGCTGGATATCTGATCAGGCCACTGAACCCCCACCCCTACCTGGGACGTCTGCTCACCCCAGCCTGCCTGCAGCGAGAATCCCATTAGGTCAGTTCAGCCAGAATCTCCCTCACCCTTGCTGCTTCCACTCAGGAGTTTTCCACCCTCTCACTCCCACCCTGCTCCTGGGCCCTAAGTCCCCACTGGCCCATGCAGTATTAGGAACTGAGTCGTGTCCTGTACTCAGTCTCCTCCCTATTCAATATCCTGCTACTCCCCTACTGCAGTAGTCCTGGATGAAAACTGTATTTATTAATTTTTTTTTTTTTTTTTTTTTTTTTTTTTTTTTTTTTTTTTGAGATAGGGTCTCGCTCTGTCACCCAGGCTGGAGTACAGTGGAACAATCTTGGCTCACTGCAACCTCCACCTCCTGGGTTCAAGCGATTCTCCTGCCTCCACCTTCTGAGTAGCTGGGATTACAGGCGCTTGCCAGCATGCCTGGCTAATTTTTGTGTTTTTAGTAGAGATGCGGTTTTGCCAAGTTGGCCAGGCTGGTCTCGAACTCCTGACCTCGGGTGTTCCCCTGCTTCATCCTCCCAAAATGCAGGGATTACAGGCGTGAGCCACTGCACCTGACCTATGGCTTTAACTTCTGTTCAGTTCTGGTCACTACACAGCCCAGCACAGAGCAGGTGCCTGTAATCCCAGCTGGAGAGTGTGTCTGAGTATCAAACAGCTATTCCTCTGTCTTGAGGAAGGTACAGACCCGATTTGAAAATAAAAGCAACTTCTCTAGGACCCCTGTTTGAATAGCTGACTTGAAAGGCTGAGCTCTTACTCTATGTAATTGTCTTCCAAGTGCAAATTAACTCTGCTAAAGGAATCCTTGGTCCCCATAACCATTTAGACACAATCGAGACAGAGAATTTCAACGTTCTTGGCAAGCCCCTGCAAGCCCGAGGCTGAGCTTCATAGCAGCAGCGTGAAGATAAGCTTGTTATCAGCAGCTCACTGAGTTTGAACCAGAACCGGAAACATCCTGTCTCCCTGCCAGCCACACAGAATGCCCTAGAAGGCTGTGGGTGTGGCTGGCATAAGCATGCTGGCCTGGCCTGGTGCAGCCTTCTGGGCAAAGGAGGCGTTGATGTATGTGGCCTGTACTGGACAGATGTGGGAGCCACCGCCGTCTCACTCTGCACTTCTTCCCAAGGATGGCCGGCAGGAGTTGCCGGCATCCGGGTTGGCTGTGTGCAGACACTGGCCACCGCTGGAGCGGCCTCCTGCCTGAAATAGATGCTTCCAGTTTTCTCCTGTGACTTAGATCTTTCTGAAAAGAGCCTCAGACAGACAGCCATCTCTAGCAATCAACCGATGGCTGGATTTCCCTTCCTCCTGGGACCGCCCTGATCCTAGGTGGGGAGACTCTGCTTCTAGGACCACCTAGCCCAAGTCCCGTTCCGTCCACCCACCACTTCCCTGCTCTTGACTTTGGCCCGCCTCCCGCTGGGCTCCGTTCTCAGGGCAGCTCCTAGAGTTTGGTGGGAGGCTGGCCGGCACCTGTGCCCAGACACAGAGCCCATTCTCTGTCCTTCCCCTTCCAGAGTCCCCGCAGATGAGAACCGAGGCTGTTACTTTCTCCCCTAGGATGCGGGTGTGGTCTACAGGAGAGGCTGCCCCGCGCGAGTGCTGAACCCTGGCTGTTGGGATTACGAGTTATTGTGGGTTGGAAAGTGTTACCCCCAAAGCTATGCCCATGTCCTAACCCCCGGAGCCTGCGAGCGTGACCTTATTTGGAAACAGGGTCTTTGTAGATGTAATCAAGTTAAGATGAAGTCACTGGGGTAGATCCTAATCCAGTCACTGGTGTTCTCAAACGAGGAAAATGTGGACACGCACGGTGGGAAGGAGGCCCGGTGAACACGGATGCAGAGATGGGGGCTGCTGCTGCGAGCCAAGAGGCACTAGGGGTTGCCAGCAGCCACCGGGAGCAGGAAGAAGCTGGAGGAGTAGGCAAGGCTCCTTCCCCAGGACCTTCCGGGAGAGCATGGCCCTGCTGACACCCCGACTTCAGACTGCCAGCCCCCAAACTGTCAGGGACCATGCTTCTGTTGTTCTAGCCATAAGGTGTGCGGGACGCTGTGACAGCAGCCCCAGGAAATGGATTCCCAGGCACAGCTGTACATATGGGGGTGCTGGACGTCAGAGCTCATGCTGACCACACGGGCCCTGCGGCCACGGTCCGACTTACAGAGGTACTTATTACAGGCCGCAGGCACCGCGGCCCCCAGTGACCTGTGCAGCGGAGTAAAGGATTCCACGCCGACTTAGACGAAGGCATCCCTTCCGGACGTGGATGAGGTGTGGCGGCCTCGTGCGAGTCATTTCAAGTTTCTTCTGCCTCTCTCACCCCAAGCCCACGGTCACACTGGTCCCCCTAGTGAATGGCCCTTAAAAATAAGCTCCTGATGGCCCAGAAAGGTGCTCCTCTGTATTTAGGAGATGGAGCTGCCTGCTTGCTCCTCGGTGACAGGACGTGGACTAGGACGGCCTCACGACATTTGCAAAGTGCGGTTGCTTCTGCTGTCCTCTCCTTTGGTGCTCGAGGCAGTGTGGCCAGGGGCAGGCAGGGGCCGTTGCTCCCCTCTCAGAAGCTGGGCTCAGCTGGGATGTGACCCGAGGTCCCCGGCCAGGGACTGGGGAGCTTGAGTGGGACACCCAGGTCCCAGAGCTCTGTCCCTGGGATGGGATGAATTTATTAGGACATTGAAGGAATCTTCAGTCCTGTTGGAATTCATGCCTCTTGGAGGTGAGACCTTTTCGACGGACAGTTAACACCGACACAGGAGCTCGAGGAAACAGAGCTGCATTTTGGGCGTGATTCTCGCTACACTGCGATGTTTGGGCTTTCCACCAGGCAAGGGCTTGCAAAAGACACAGCAAAGCCCCAGGTCGCTCGCAGCCACCGCCTCTGGGAGGCTTGGCAGGCTCTCTCCTGCTGGGCTCTGTCAGGGCTCTGCCCAGTGCTGCCTGAGACCTCCTCATGCACAGGGCACTGTCCTGTAGCCTCCCCAGCCCCTCAGAACAACCGCACTGGCTTGGCCGCCGCCCCGGAAGCCAGGAAGTCAAGAGCAGCTCAGGTCTACCAGCCCCGCCAGGCTCCCCTCTTCCTACTCCTGCCCGGGGTTCCTGTATCCCTGGAAAGGGAGGCACCTACCCACCCTCCTATGCCCACCCAGCAGCCCAGGTGCTCTGCTGCAGACCCACTCCCAGCAGCGCCTCTGGGAGGGGACAGATCCCTGCCACGAATGACCTCAGCCCCCTTAGAGCCCTTTCCCCATGTCAGTTAGGCAGAGGAGACCCTCCCAACCTGGAGGGTGTGCAGTAGCACAGCTGGCCTTGGAGCAAACGCCACCCCTCCCCTGCTGGGGCCTGCTGCACCTGTACCCCCAGGCGGGCCGGGGCAGGAGGTGCCCTTCAGTTTTTGGCAAATGCTGCATTCTACACCCTGGACCCTGCTGCTCTCTATACCTGGGTCCTTCTATTCAAGACCAGAGTCTAGCCCACTGCCATTGCTGCTCGGTGAAAATCTCATCTGCTGGATCTGCTGGTGAGGCCTCCGTTTAGGAGGAAAAACCCAGTCCACGGGGTCGGCTCGCATTTGGTCCCGGATCCTCGTGGGTCGGTGGGCTAAGAACAGAGTGATGTTGATAGTGAAGGTCCCCAGTGAGGGAGAACCCTGCGGAGGGGCATGGTGGTGAAGCAGGTATACCCTGGAGGCTCAGTGCCCAAACCTCCCATCAGTCCTAGGCTACCGGGCTCTCACAGGCAGTCAGCGGGTGGCTCTCAGGGCAGGACGAGTTCCAGGAGGGCCCAGAGGTGGTAGAAATGTGAGTCCAGCCTCAGGGCGTCCATGGAGCTGCCCTGAGAAACATTGAGGTGTGGATGGATGGCTACGGAGAGGACACTTGTCTAGCCTCAGGAGCAGACACGTGTGGACCTAAACAGCCGCCCTGCGGTGGTAAGCGCTCTCCGGGAAGGTCCAGGGACACTGAGAAGGCGACGTCCCTGAGGGCTGAGCGGGGAAGGCCGAGGGGCTTGAGGACCAGCAGACCCCCTCCCACCCCCGCTCCGAGACCTCATCCCTGCACTTTGCTGGGGGCTTCACCAGGGTCTGCAATTTCTCATGTGCCCACTCTGCCTGTGTCTATCGCGGCAAATGTTCCTTTTGAGGGAGGAAACAAACACATACAGAAACTTCCCCGATGTTGCTTATGATGTGGCTTTCAGCTTTAAAGACGTGTCTGAGGCTCTTTCTTATGGCCTTGAGAAGGAGGCCGGAGACCACAGAGCCTCTGCTCTGCGCCCTGCCCACTGCCCGCCCCCTCCCTCCCACCGCCTCCCCCACCTCCACTCTGGGCCAGTATGACCCTAAGCTGTGTGGACATGGCATGGAGCCCTACCTCTTATTTTAAATTCGTGGGCAGAATTCTCAAAAAATTCCTACTGCATGCAGAATGCCGCACCTGACTTTCGCCCCAGCATCTGGGCTCTGATGGCGACCGCAGGCTTGTTATCTCCCCCGGGCCACAGCAGCCCCGGTGTGACGCTTGCCATGGCCTGCGTTCCAGGCATGCGGCTGCTTCCTCAGGCTGACTCAGTGGCTTTTTTCACTCAAATTCCCAAGCCTCCACTAAGCAGGAGCATGAATAGAGATTCAATTCTACAACGATGTGCTAGTTACGTCTTTGTACTTAACACACTAAAATCAATACACTCCATCAATGTAAAGTGCAGCCCTATATCCCACTCAGCCTCAGCTGTGGGCCCCACCTGGGGACATGGCATCTCTGCTCCTCCACCTGGCCCCTCGCCTGGCCCCGCAGAACTGGACTCTGGGTTCTGTGAGCAGGCACAGTCAGGAGTGCCGGCCTGGGACCCGGCCGTAAGGCCTTGAGGCTGGAGGGCTGGGGAGCAAGACCCTCTGTGCGCCAAGCCTGTGCTGCCAGCTTCCCAGCCCAAGGCACGGGGGAGCCCGTGGGGGCCTGGGCTTCTTCCCTCCTGGGGTCTGTACATTTTATTGGAGAGCATGGACCAAACTTAAATGCGATGAGTAATTCCAGGCAGTACCCGAGACCACGTTTACCAGTGACAATGCCTGAGGTCAGGGTGATTCCCAGGAGGGCTGCATGGAGGAGGAGGCCTTGACCTCGGCTTTGAAGAATAATATGAGCAGGTGAGGTGACAGTTGGAAGGGGCAGCTGGTATTTCCCGGGTACAGCCAGGCTGCCTGCAAACAAACGCACAGACAGGCGAGCAATGGGTGGGCCTCTCCTGGGAGGAGAGAAGCTGAGAGAACGCCTGGGCGCCTCCAGCCCACGCCAAGCCTCGGGAGGTTGGGACTCCTGGTGCCCAGCAGGACCCTGGAACACTCGTGTGCCAAGCTCAGGGAGATTTACAGCTCAATTTAGTTCTTGCATGTCCCACGTCACAGCGAGTCATTTATCGAGTGCTTCAACTTGACAACAACTGAAAAATTAATCCCAACAGCAAGCGATTAGCTCTGCAAGGGGATCAGATGCCTCATTTCCCAGGCTCTGATCTCCAGGCGTTCGTCTGTGAAGCGATTTGTCACTTTCTACCCAAGATGACACAGGCGGAAGCTGACCCTGGGCAAGCTGCGGGCTACCATGGGCTGCCTCTGAGGCTCGTCACTGGGTGTCATTAAACCTGCAGCTTGAGGTTTCTCTGTGGCGCAGGTGGCCAGCAATGGACACAGCCCGGGGCACAAGGGAGTCGCCGTGTCTAGCCACATCGGGACATTTTCCTTATAGGCATGTCTCAGGATGGAGGGTGACTTTGGTGCCCATCTGGCCTCTAAGCTGGACCCAGTTCCAGAAGCCTCTAGTCATCAGCTCGGGCTGCCCTAACAGAGCACACAGACAGGGCAGTAACTTAAACCACACACAGGCGGGAGGCTGAGGTCTGAGAGCAAGGTATCTCAGCGTTAGCTCCTCCAGAGGCCTGTCTCCTTGGATGGCCGCCTTCCCTCGTGTCCTCATATGGTCATCCCTCTGTGCCTGTCTGTGTCCTAATCCCCTCTTAAGGACACAGCGATATCGGATTAAGGCCCACTCTAATGGCCTCATTTGACTTTAATAATCTCCTTTTTTTTTTTTTTTTTTTTTTGAGACAGAGTCTCACTGTGTCACCAGGCTGGAGTGCAGTGGTGCGATCTCAGCTCACTGCAACCTCCGTCTCCCAGGTTCAAGCAATTCTCCTGCCTCAGCCTCCTGAGTAGCAGCTGCCTACCACCATG
Organism: Rhinopithecus roxellana; assembly: GCF_007565055.1. NCBI lineage: Eukaryota > Metazoa > Chordata > Mammalia > Primates > Cercopithecidae > Rhinopithecus > Rhinopithecus roxellana. Next base: position 3,797,977 of record NC_044563.1, on the reverse strand, counting down.
CCGGGCTAATTCTTTTGTAATTTTAGTAGAGACGGGGTTTCACCATGTTGGTCAGGCTGGTCTTGAACTCCTGACCTCAAATGATTCGCCCTCCTTGGCCTCCCAAAGTGCTGGGATTACAGGTGTGAGCCACCGCGCCCGGTGTGACCTTAAGCATCTCTTTAAAGACGCTGTCTTCAGACACAGTCACATTCTGAAGGACTGGGGATTGGGACTTCAATGCATGGATTTTTGAGGGACACAACTCAGCTGTGACAATCCCCACCAGCTCCTGTCCTGAAGCTCGGTCACTGGAACACTGAGCCACGTGAGGTGCGGGAGTGCAGTGGGATGCACGTCAGTTCAGGGTCAGGACCCTGGCACTCGGGTCCTTTCACCAAGGGCCGTGCAATCCTCAGCAAGATGCTTCTCTTCTCTGGGGGAACACGCAGCAGAACCAGACAGTGTCAGAGGTTTGCTTCTGCTCTGCCACTTGGGCTTCCAGTGATGGTCTGCGTGACACAGGGTGGAAGTCAGGCTGTGTGATACATCCCTGTATTAGTTAACACCCCCTCAGTGAATAAGAGCCCAGTCACGTCAGAAGTCACTTCTCATCCAGGTGGGGTCAGGATAAGCTCACTTCCAGTGGGTGATTCAGGGCTCCCCGCGTGTGCCGCAAAAGAGGCTACAGGCCTGGTGGACAGGAAACCAGCAGCAATCTGAATAAAGTCACGAAAGAGAACTCGAAATGGCCTGGGGTCACTGACTGGATGGGCTCACTGGCAGGAAGTCCCCGCTGGGGGCGACAGCCTCGCTTTGTCTTCTCCTTTGCGGGGAGCAGATGGCAGGAACAGCCTGTGCTGATAGGGGAGGAACTCCCGAGTCCAGCCCCTGTCCCCAGAAAACACCACATCTGCAACCCTCCCCTCCTGATAAGAAATCACAGGCACCTCCTTGACCCTCCAACCACTTCTAGAACATTCCATTCCCCTCCTAAGAGCCTGGCTTTGATGGGTCCCAAAGGGGGTCCAGTCTCAGATGGCCTCAAAAGTCAATGTGTGCTCAGATGATCACCCACAGTAGAGCTTCAGGGAGGGTTCCTGCGTGGCCTCTTTTCCACCTGTTCCGTCCTTTTGAATAACGGGTTCCTTTATAATCCTGTATTCTACCATGAGTCAATGCTTGCAAGGACCTACCTGATCATATTTTAACAAAGACTTTATATTTTGGAACATTTTTGGATTTACAGAAAAATTGCACAGAAAGTTCAGAGTTCCCAGATTCCCTCTCCTCCCCACCTCCCCCAGGCTCCTCTGTCAGTAACACCTTGCATGAGTCGGCTGCATTTGTTGCAATTAATGAACCAATCCTGACACATTATAATTAACTAAATCCACAGTCATCATAGGGTTCCCTCTTGGCATTGTCTATTCATTGGTTTTAAGGTATCTACAATGCCCTGTTCCCCCACTCCGGTGCCATACAGAACAGCACCACTGCCCAACAACGGCTGTGCCCCGTCTTTCACCCCTCCCTGCCCCGAATCCCTGGCAACTGCTGATTTGTCACTATCTCCATCATTTTTTTTTTTGAGAATGTCATCTACAGGCACACCTCACTTCATTGCACGTCACGAACGTTGTATTTTTTTTTTTTTTTTTTTAACAAACTGAAGGCCTGCAGCCACCCTGTGTAGAGTCAGCCCATCAGCACCGTTTTCCCAACAGCACATGTTCGCTTTGTGTCTCTGTGTCACATGGTGGATAATTCTCACAATATTCCAAACTTTCTGTCTGTTATGATGATCTGCGATCCATACTTTTGGATGCAACTATTGGACTTTTTTGGGGGGTGCCATAAAACACACTCAAATAAGATGGTGAATTTAATCGATAAATATTGTGTGTTCTGACTGCTCCACCCACCGCCCACTCCTCCATCTCTCTCCCTCTGCATGGGCCTCCTTATTCCCTGAGAGACAACACTATTGAAATGAGGCCAGTTAAGAACCCTACACTGGCCTCTAAGGGCTCGAGTGAAAGGAAGAGTCACACATCTTTCACTTTAAATCAAAAGCTAGAAACGATGAAGCTTAGTGAGGAAGGCATGTTGAAAGCTGAGACAGGCTGAAAGCTAGGCTTTTTGCGCCAACGACAGCCAAGTTGTGAATGTAAAGGAAAAGATCTAGAAGGAAATTAGAAGTGCTACTCTGGGCTGGGCGAGGTGGCTCACGCTTGTAATGTAAGCACTTTGGGAGGCCAAGGTGGGAGGATCACTTGAGCCCTCGAGTTTGAGACCCCATCTATATGAAAAATAACAAATAATGGTGGCATGTGCCTGTAGTCTCAGCTTCTCCAGAGACTGAGGCAGTGGGTCACTTCAGTGCAGAAGTTTGAGGCTGCAGTGAGCTATGAACATGCCACTGCACTCCAGCCTGGGCGACAGAGTGAGACCCTGTTTCAAAACAACAACAACAACAACAACAACAACAGCAACAACAACAACAGTGCTACTCCAGTGAACACACAAATTATCAGAAAGTGAAGCATCCTCATTGCTGAAATGGAGAAAGTTTCAGTGGTCTGGACAGAAAAGCTGGTCACAACATTCCCTTAAACCAAAGCCTAATCTACAGCAAGGCCCTAACTCTCTTCAAGTCTATGAAGACTGAGAGAGGTGAAGAAGCTGCAGAACAAAAGTCTGAAGCTAGCAAGGGTGATTCATGAGATTTAAGGAAAGAAGCCATCTCCATAAAATAAAAGTGCAAGGAGAAGCAGCAAGTGCTGATGGAGAAGCTGCAGCAAGTTCTCCAGATAATCTCGCTGAGATCATTGATGGAGGTGGCTATACTGAACAACAGGTTTTCAGTGTAACCTGTTGAGGTTAGCTTCTTTTGCTTAACGATATGGATTTAAGTTTCCTCCATGTCTTTTGTGGCTCAATGCTTCATTTCTTTTTATGGCTTGATAGCTCATTTCTTTTCATTGCTGGATACTGTTCCATTGTCTGAATATATCACAGTTTGACCACTCACCTACTGAAGGACGTCCAGGCTGCATCCAGGTTTTGGCCAAAAAGCTGCTATAAGCACTTATGTGTAGCCTGATCATATTTATTTTCTCTCTCTCTTTCTGTTTCTTTCTCTCTATGTCTATCTTTCCTTTTTTTTTTTTTTTTTTTGTCTTGCTCTGTTGCCCAGGCTGGGATGCAGTGGTACAGGCATAGCTCACTGCAGCCTAAAACTCCTGGGCTCAAGTGATCCTCCTGTCTTAGCCTCCTGAGTAGCTGGGACTACAGGCATGCACCACAATGCCCAGCTAATTTTTTTTTTCTTTTTTTTTCTTTTTGTCACCCAGACTGGAGTGCAGTGATGTGATATCAATTCATTGTAGTCTTAGCCTCCCAGAATCAAGCAGTTCTCCTGCCTCAGCCTCCTGAGTACCTGGGACTACAGGCATGTGCTACCACATCCGGCTAATTTTTGTATTTTTAATAGAGACGGGGTTTCTCAATGTTGACCAGGCTAGTCTCTAACTCCTGGCCCCAAGTGATCCGCCCGCCTTGGCCTCCTAAAGTGCTGGGATTACAGGCGTGAGCCATCACTCCTGGCCTCATTTTTTCTTATTTTTAATTTTTTTTTTTTTGGTAGAGATGGGTTCTTGCTGTGTTGCCCAGGCTGGTCTCAAATATCTGGGCTCAAGTGATCCTCCTGCCCTTGGCCTCCCAAAGTACTGGGATTATAGGCATGAGTCACCACACCTGGCTGAGTCTGATTGTACTTTTACAAAGCCAGGGCCATAAATGTCATGGCATTGCTGGTCTGACTCAGAAGGACCCAATCACTTCCATATTTCAAGTGCTCACCACATACCAGGCACTGCACTAAAAGACTCATTCATTCATTCATTCATTCATTCATTCATTCATTCACCTCTTCACTCAATATTTACCAAATGCCTCCTAGATGCAGGCTCTGTCCTGGGTGCTAGGAACAAAGTTATCAACTGGCCTCAAGATCTCATGAGTTACAGACAAAAAGCAAGCAAGCAAACAGACGATGACGTGTGAGTTCCAGGGTGGGGACTGAACCCAGGCCAGCCCACCCTGAGGCTCTTGCTGCTAACCCCCACCTCCTCCTAAGGAGGGACTCACATGGAGGGGGTTCTATATGGAAGCTTCCAGACACATGTTCTGGATACTCAGCAGTTGGGGAGGAGCCCGGATAGAGTTGGCAGTCCTGGCTCTGAGGCTGGATGTGACCCCTGGGAGGCTCATCCCAGAGCTTGATGTCGGTCTTGCTGCTAAAGCCGGGAGCAGGGAGCAGGGTGGCAGCACTGCAGGGCCAGGGTAAGAGCTGGCAGCAGGACCTGGCGGAGCTGTGGGTGGGGGGCCCTCACGGCTGTGTCCCCCAAGATTCCCACAGTCTGGAAGGATAAGCAGAAAGCCCCCGACCCGGGCCTCCCCGTGCAGAGGCCCAAGTGGTTCCGGAGATCCCCAGTGATCCCGAAGAGGCTGGGCCTGGACGTTTCCAACGGGCAAGCGGCTTTCTTCATGCACACAGCTGCCCAGTGTGTCTGAGCCCACCTGGACCCTGCAGCTGGGCTTTCTGCAGCCACAGCTCCCAGGCATGCCAAACCAGGACTGAGTCACTGCTACTATTTGAACACTTTCCTCTTCAAAATGACAGTCTTTGGCAAATATGTTAAATACCAATCGAGAATAAATGCCACCAGGAACTCTGATCATCCTTCATCTGCTCAGCAAGGAAATGCCGGGGGAGAAGGGAGAGGAGGCGAGACCGTGAGGGGTCCCGGGGTCCATGCTCTCCAGCTGTCCCATGGCAGGGGTCTGGCTGCCCACCAAGGAGGCCTGGGTCTTTCTGGGGATCCTCAGAGAGGTTCTTTCCATCTTGAGGTGTGTGAGGGGTGGCCCCCCGGCCCTCCGACTGGAGGCTCATTCACCTGCCCACTGGGCCTTGGGTAGGAGCGTCAGGCCATGGGCTTGCAGGCTTGATGTCATGTGGGCGACACCTGTACCTGCCCTCTGGACAATGCCACGGGGGCTCTCATCAGGAAGGGAGCAGCTGGCGTCCCCCTGCGTCAGCATCGGGCTCAGCCCATTTGGCGTGCACAACCCAGTCCAGTGGTGCCTGTCACCGCCACAGAGCTGGCCTTGAAGACAGTGCCTGGGCCGAGCTTCGGAGCTCAGGCCGGAGCCAGCCTGCCAGGGTTCCAAGCCTGGATCTGCCAGCCCTCACCTGGACAGTCTTAGACAAGTGGCTTACCCTATCTGTGCCTCAGTTTCCTCATCTGTAACACAGAGGCAATATCAGAGCTTTCACCATGGGGATGTTAGCTGGGTCCCTGAAGCCATGTGGGGAGGTAGTCAGTCTAGGGCCTGATGCACCTTGGGCCCCTGACTTCCACAGCCAGATTCTATACTGGGCACCGGGCGAGTGAACCGAAAGAGACAAGACTGTGCACCCCTGAGCGGGAGGCGACCAGAAAGACACAATGACGGCCCAGAGTACAGGGATGTGGCAGCTACAGGAGAGCACAGGAGGGCTCTGGCTTCCTGGAGGATGTGAAAGAAAACAGCAGCCACAGCTGCTGCACGGACAGAAAGCAGTCCCCGTCGGAGTTGGCCTGCAGCGCGTCTGCACATGGAAGAGAGAGGTGCTCAGGGCGATGTGCACACACACGCCTCTTAATAACAATTTCCTCATTTCAGAGACTCTTAATAACAATTTTCTCATTTCACAGTTGCTTTTTTTTTTTTTTCCAACATGGAGTCTCTTTCTGTCATTCAGGCTGGAGTGCAGTGGTGCGATCTTGGCTCACTGCAACCTCCGCCTCCTGGGTTCAAGCTATTCTCCTGCCTCAGCCTCCTGCATAGCTAGGACTACAGGCACCTGCCACCACACCTGGCTAATTTTTTGTATTTTTAGTAGAAATGGGGTTTCACAATGTTGGCCAGGCTGGTCTTGAACTCCTGACCTCAAGGGATCCACCTGCCTCGGCCTCCCAAAGTGCTGGCATTCCAGGCGTAAGCCATCACACCTGGACCATAGACCCCCTTTTTTTTTTTTTTTTCCCGAACACTTTTAGCTTTACCAAAAGAAACCGATGCAGACAGCGTTCAGAGTTTCCATACACCAAGCTTCTTTTTCTTACACAAATAGCAACACAGTTAACATTCTGTCTGTTCCTGGCTTTTTTCACCTCAAATCACTTACTTAGGAGATCATTCCCTAGCAGGACACCCAGAGCCACCTCAGCTTTCTGACAGCAGCATGGCACTCCCCACACTGGCTGCTCCAGAGCTCACCTGACCCATGCTCTCCTGGGGACACACCTGGACAAGTGGAGCTGTGGGATCAAGTCCTGGAAGCACAGAGGCTGGACCAGAGGGCATCTGCATTCATCATTTTCATAGGAATTGATGAGCTGTCCTCCAAGGAGGACGTGCAATGTAACCTCTCCCCAAAACAGAAGACAGTGTGCCCTGCCCAGTCCACTCCTGCCCAAACGGTAGATGATCAGACTCCAAAAAATGAGTCCTCACACAAAATAGCCCTTTCCTCTTCCTGTCCCAGACCACCCACATTCTGGGGGTTGCTTATTTATTTATTTAGAGACAGAGTCTCACTCCGTTGCCCAGACTGGAGTGCAGTGGCGTGATCTCGGCTCACTACAGCCTCCGCCCCTGGGTTCAAGTGATTCTTCTGCCTCAGCCTCCCAAGTAGCTGTGATTACAGGCACGCACCACCACACCAAGCTCATTTTTGTATTTTTAGTAGAGATGGGGTCTTGCCATGTTGACCAGGCTGGTCTTGAACTCCTGACCTCGAGTGACCTGCCTACCTCAGGCTCCCAAAGTGCTGGGATGACAGGCACGAGCCACCGTGCTCGGCTTGAGGCTGCATTTCAAGTGGAGCAGAATGTTCTGGATCCTCTCACACCTCAGAGGGCAATTCTATATATTAGCAAAAAATGATCACAAACAGAAATTCAAAAATACCTCTACCATATCTTCAAAAAATACAAACTAGGAATAAATATAACAAAAGATTTGCAAGACCTGTACACTAAAAGCATTAAAACATGGCTGAGAGAAATGGAAGATCTCAATAAATGGAGAGGTTTTAGATTATGTAGCAGAAGGCTCAATCTCTCCCAATTGGTATAAAGAGTCAATGTAATTCCTATCACATCCCCAGTAGGATTTTTTTTTTTTTGGTAGAAAATGACAAGCTGATTGTAAAGTTCACATGGAAATGCAAAATATCTAGAATAGGCAAAAGATTTAAAAAAGGACAAAGTTGGAGGACTAACTTGACCTGATTCCAAGAATTTTTTTTTTTTTTTTTTGAGACAGAGTCTCACTCTGTCGCCCAGGCTGCAGTGCAGTGGCATAATCTTGGCTCACTGCAACCTCCAACTCCTGGGTTCAAGCAACTCTCCTACCTCAGCCTCCTGAGTAGCTGGGATTACAGGCACCTGTCACCATGTCTGGCTAATTTTTCTATTTTTTTTTTCTGAGACGGAGTCTTGCCCTGTTACCCAGGCTGGAGTGCAGTGGCGCAATCTTGGCTCACTGCAAGCTCTGCCTCCCAGGTTCACGCCATTCTCCTGTCTCAGCCTCCGAAGTAGCTGGGACTACAGGCGCCTACCACCACGGCTGGCTAATTTTTTTTTGTATTTTTAGTAGAGATGGGGTTTCACCGTGTTGAACCAGGCTGGTCTCAAACTCCTCAGGTGATTCGCCCACCTGGGCCTCCCAAAGTGCTGGGAGTACAGGTGTGAGCCACTGTGCCCAGCCAACTTATTATAAAGATACAGTAATCAAGACAGTGGCACCAAGCTAGACAAAGAGAAAATGGAACAGAATAGAGAGTGCAGAGAGAGCCCCAGAGACATGTGAAGAACGGGTTTTTGATAAAGGACAAAGGCAATTCAACAGAGCGGGAATCTGCAGGATTCTTCCTCTCCCATTTCTGCTATTGGTTATGTGTGTCTTCTCTTCTTCTGGATCAGCCTGGCTAGAGGTTTCTATTTTTTTGAGACATGGTCTCATCCATCGCCCAGGCTGGAGTGCACTGGTGTGATCACAGCTCACCGCAGCCCCGACCTCTGAGGCTCAATCTTCCTGCCTCAGCCTCCTGAGTAACTGAGACTACAGGCATGTGCCACCAGGCATGACTAAGTTTTGTATTTTAGTAGAGACAAGGTTTTGCCCAGGCTGGTCTCCAACTCCTGAGCTCAAGTGATCTGCCCAGCTTGGCCTCCCAAAGTGCATCGATTTTATCGATGTCAAAGAACCAGCTTTTGGTTGCTCCATTTTCCTTTATTGTTTTTCTATTTCCTATGTCATTGGTTGCTGTGATCTTAATTACTTCATTTCTTCTGCTTACTCGTTGTTGTTGCTACTGAGACAGGGTCTTACTCTGTTGCCCAGACTGAAGTGCAGTGGTGTGTGGTCATAGCTCACTGTAGCTTCGAATTCCTGGGCTCAAGTGAGGTTCCCACTTCAGCCTTCGGAGTAGCTAGGACTACAGATGTGTACTACTGCCACACCCAGCTAGTTTTTAACTTTGTAGAGATGGGGGTCTCACTATGTTGCCCAGGCTGGTCTTGAACTCCTGGGCTCAGGTGATCCTCCCACCTTGGTCTCCCAAAGTATTGGGATTACAGGTGTGAGCCACCACACTCGGACTTATTTTGGTTTTAATTTGCTCTTTTCCTTTTAGCTTCTAAAGGTAGAAGCTGCAGCACTGATTCAAGGCCTTTCTTCTTTTCTAGTAAAGGCATTTTGTGCTAGAAATGTTCCTTTACAGACACTTTAGAGGCATTCCACACATTTTGATATGTTGTGCTTTCATTTCATTTGGTTCTAATATTTTCTAATTTCCCATTTGATTTCTACTTTGATCCCGGTGTTATTTAAAGTAATATTATTTACTTTCCTAATATCTGCAGGATTTTCTAGAGATCTTTCTCTTACTGGTTTCTCATATGATTCCGTTTGGGTTAGAGCACACGTCTGTATGACTTGAATAGTGCCGAATTTATTGAGACTTGTTTAATGGACTAAAATATGGTTTATCTTAATATATATTCCAAGCGCACTTGAAAACAAAGCATAGAGGATTCTTTCCACAACTCTCCGTTAAGTCAAGCTGGCTGAGGGGTTTGTTCATGGTCTCCTATATCCTGGCTGACCTTCTGTATATGTCTATCAGTTACAGAAGGAGAAGTGATTATACTTGTAGTTTTATCTAGTTTTCCTTGCAGGTCTATTTTTTTTTTTTTTTTTTTTGAGACGGAGTCTCGCTCTGTTGCCCGTACTAGAGTGCAGTGGCCAGATCTCAGCTCACTGCAAGCTCCGCCTCCCGGGTTTACGCCATTCTCCTGCCTCAGCCTCCCGAGTAGCTGGGACTACAGGCGCCCGCCACCTCGCCCGGCTAGTTTTTGTCTTTTTAGTAGAGACGGGGTTTCACTGTGTTAGCCAGGATGGTCTCGATCTCCTGACCTCGTGATCCACCCGTCTCGGCCTCCCAAAGTGCTGGGATGACAGGCGTGAGCCACCGCGCCCGGCCGCAGGTCTATTTTTTGCTTCACCTCTTTTGAGGCTCTGTTATTATTTAGGGTTTTTAATGTCCTTCCACAGAACTGACCCTTTCACCATAACGAAATAATCTTCTTTAAGACTGTTCACATTCTTTGTTCTAAAATCTACTTTGATACTAACGTCGTCATCCCAGTTTTCTTCGGATTAGTGTTAACATGGTATATGCCTTTCCACCTTCTTACTTTCTAACACTTTTGTGTCTTTATAATTCAAGCGAGTGCTCCTTGGAGGTGAGCATCTATTCAACTTGAAAAACCTGCCCTTAAAATAGGGGTGTTTATATCATATACATGTAACGTGTGATTATGGATATGAAGTTTAACTCTGCCTCTTCTTTCCATTTTGCTTTTCATTTGTCCCACGTATATTTTGCCTGTCCCTCCCCCACCCCCCATTCTCTGTTTTTCTGCTTTCTTTTGGGTTGATAATTTTGTTTGTTTGTTTTGAGACGGAGTCTTGCTCTGTCGCCCGGGCTGGAGTGCAGTGGCGTGATCTTGGCTCACTGCAAGCTCCGCCTCCCGGGTTTACGCCATTCTCCTGCCTCAGCCTCCCAAGTAGCTGGGACTACAGGTGCCGCCACCTCGCCCGGCTAAGTTTTTGTATTTTCAGTAGAGACGGGGTTTCACCACGTTGGCCAGGCTGGTCTCGATCTCTTGACCTCGTGATCCGCTCGCCTCGGCCTCCCAAAGTGCTGGGATGACAGACCTAAGCCGCCCACCGTGCCCGGCCGGGTTGATAATTTTTTATGATTCCATTTTGTTTCCTCTGTCACTTTATCAACTATTATTCTTTGTTCTGTTATTTCAGCAGTTGCTTTAGAATTTGTATCTATAGCAGACACCCTTATCACTGCTTATAATCAAGTAATGCTCTACCAGTTCATGTACAGTACAAGAACTTACAACAGTACACTTCCACTCTTCCCCTCCTAGACTTTGTGCCACTGTTATCACACCTATGATCTTCCCATGTCATAATCCCCAAGCTACATTTATTCTTCTGTTTAGAGACAGTTATCTTTTGAAGGAATTAAACAAAACAAATTTTACATATATGGCCATGCAGCTAAGTCTTCGTTTCTTAGTGTATTTCCATCTGTGGTCACCTGTTTACTTATTTATTTTTTTTGAGGTGGAGTTTTGCTTTAGAATTTATATCTATAGCAGACACCCTTATCACTGCTTATAATCAAGTAATGCTCTACCAGTTCATGTACAGTACAAGAACTTACAACAGTACACTTCCACTCTTCCCCTCCTAGACTTTGTGCCACTGTTATCACACCTATGATCTTCCCATGTCATAATCCCCAAGCTACATTTATTCTTCTGTTTAGAGACAGTTATCTTTTGAAGGAATTAAACAAAACAAATTTTACATATATGGCCATGCAGCTAAGTCTTCGTTTCTTAGTGTATTTCCATCTGTGGTCACCTGTTTACTTATTTATTTTTTTTGAGGTGGAGTTTTGCTTTAGAATTTATATCTATAGCAGACACCCTTATCACTGCTTATAATCAAGTAATGCTCTACCAGTTCATGTACAGTACAAGAACTTACAACGGTACACTTCCACTCTTCCCCTCCTAGGCTTTGTGCCACTGTTATCACACCTATGATCTTCCCATGTCATAATCCCCAAGCTACATTTATTCTTCTGTTTAGAGACAGTTATCTTTTGAAGGAATTAAACAAAACAAATTTTACATATATGGCCATGCAGCTAAGTCTTCGTTTCTTAGTGTATTTCCATCTGTGGTCACCTATTTACTTATTTATTTTTTTTGAGGTGGAGTTTTGCTTTAGAATTTATATCTATAGCAGACACCCTTATCACTGCTTATAATCAAGTAATGCTCTACCAGTTCATGTACAGTACAAGAACTTACAACGGTACACTTCCACTCTTCCCCTCCTAGACTTTGTGCCACTGTTATCACACCTATGATCTTCCCATGTCATAATCCCCAAGCTACATTTATTCTTCTGTTTAGAGACAGTTATCTTTTGAAGGAATTAAACAAAACAAATTTTACATATATGGCCATGCAGCTAAGTCTTCGTTTCTTAGTGTATTTCCATCTGTGGTCACCTATTTACTTATTTATTTTTTTTGAGGTGGAGTTTTGCTTTTGTTGCCAGGCTGAAGTGCAATGGTGAGATCTTGGCTCACCGCAACCTCCGCCTACTGGGTTCAAGCAATTCTCCCGCCTCAGCCTCTCGAGTAGCCGGCATTACAGATGCACATCACCACACCCAGCTGATTTTGTATTTTTAGTAGAGACAGGGTTTCTCCATGTTGGCCAGGCCGGTCTCGAACTCCCGGCCTCAGGCACTTTCTTTTTATCTGAAAGACAACCTTTCACATTCCTTATAGTGTACCTGCTGGTGATGAATGATTAAACCTTTTGTATTTTTCAAAACTCTTTATCTTTGTTGGAATAATTCTGTTTGAATTCTGTTGAAATAACTCTGTTGAATAATTCTGTTTTTCCTTCTTTCAATACTGTAAAGGTGTTTGTCCACGATCTTCTCACTGGCATTGCTTCTGACACTATGCCTGCTGTCATCTTTTTCTTCTTCATGTGTCACACGTCCTTTTATCCCCATGTGGCTGCTTTTAACATATTTGTCCTTATCTCTAGTTTGGAGCAATTTGAATCCTATGTGCCTGGGTGTGTTTTTGTTTGTTTTTCTCTCACGTGTCTTGTGCTTGGAGTCCATTGAGCTGCTTGGGTCTGTGAGTTCATAGTTTACTTCAGATTTGGAAAAAGTTCCATCATTATTTCTTCAAATATTTTAATATTTTTTCTTTTTCTTTTTTTTTTTTTTTTTTTGAGACGGGGTCTCACTCTATCACCCAGGCTGGAGTGCAATGGTACAATCTTGGCTCACTGCAACTTCCACTTGCTGGGTTCAAGAGATTCTCCTGCCTTAGCCTCCCAAGTAGCTGGGATTACGGCACCCACCACCATGCCCAGCCAACTTTTCATATTTTTAGTAGAGATGGGGTTTCACCCTGTTGGCCAGGCTGGTCTTGAACTCCTGACCTCAACTGATCTGCCTGCCTCAGCTTCCCAAAGTGCTGGGATTACAGGCATGAGCCACCATGCCCGGCCTTCAAATATTTTTTCTGCCCTCTCCCTACAACCACCCCCTCTTCAGGGACTCTACTTACATGTATATTGGGCTGCTGGAAGCTGTCTTGCAGCTCACTCACTGATGTTCTTTTAAAAAGAATTCTTTTTTTTCCCTGTGTTTCACTTAGGATAGTTTCTATTGAGACTTCTCTGAGTTCACTATTCCTTTTTAACATGTAATCTACCCTCAATCTCATCCTGCGTATCTGTCATCTCAGACATTGTGGTTTTCACCACTGGAAGTTTGATTTGGGTTAAAAGGTAAAGAACTGCTTTATGTTAAAATACACGCCACAAAATTTATCATATTAACCATTTAAAAATGGACATTCCAGTGGGCTTTAAAAATATCTTCTGTGTCTATATTTAACTTTTTGGACATATGGAATACAGTTTTAATGATTCTCTTAATATCCTTGTCTGCTAACTCTAACATTTGTGTTAATCCCCAGTCAATTTTGATAATGGATTTTTCTCTTCCTTATGGGCTGCATTTTCCTGCTTCTTTGCAAGACTGGGAATTTCTGAATGGATGCCAGACATCATTAATTATACTTGCTGGGGGTGCTGGGTAGTTCTGTATTCTGGTCTTGAGCTTTGTTCTGGGTGTAGTTAAGTCACCTGGAAGCAGTTTGATCCATTTATCTGTTTGTTTGTGTGTTTGACAGAGTCTTGCTCTGCTGCCAAGGCTGGAGTGCGGAGGTGCGATCTCGGTTCACCGCAACCTCTGCCTTCCAGCTTCAAGCAGTTCTCCTGCCTCACCCTCCCGAATAGCTGGGATTACAGGTGCCTGCCACCATGTCCAGCTAAGTTTTGTATTTCTGTAGTGGGGTTTTACCATGTTGGCCAGGTTGGTCTCGAACTCCTGACCTTGTGATCCACCCACCTCGGCCTCCCAAAGTGCTAGGATTATAGGTGTGAGCCACCACGCCTGGTCTCAATGTCTTCAATGTGGATGTTCTTCCAGTTTCTGCCTGAGTTCCCTCTCCCTGCCCCACAGCCTGGAAACGCTCAGTGCAGGAAGCTGGGGCAAGTATAGGGCTCATATCATCTATTTCTTATGCTTTAGTGATCACTATCATTTATTACTTGGTATCTGGTTGTAAAACCTAGTGCTTTATATATTTTATCTTTTCTTTTGGACATTTCATGAGGAAATGTAAATCTGGTCTCTGTTTCTCCATCTTGGCCACAAGTAGAAGTTGAAGTAGAAGTAGGCATTATTTTTTTTTTTTTTAATTTTCAGGTTTCTTTTCTAACGGAAAATTGCAAACATAAAGCAATGTCAAGAGGAATACTGTATTAGTCTGTTTTCAAGCTGCTGATAAAGACATACCCAAGACTGGGTAATTTACATAGAAAAAAAGGTTTAATGGACTCACAGTTCCACACGACTGGGGAGGCCTCACAATCATGGCAGAAGGGAAAGGGCATGTTCTACATGGCGGCAGGCAAGAGAGAATGGGAGCCAAGTGAAAGGGGTTTTCCCTTATAAAATCATCAGATCTCACAGACTTGTTCACTACCATGAGAACAATATGGGGGAGAATGCCTCCATGATTCAATCATCTCCCACCAGGTCCCTCCCACAACACACGGGAATCTCCTACCAGGTCCCTCCCACAACACACGGGAATCTCCCACCAGGTCCCTCCCACAACACATGGGAAATTATGGGAGTTACAATTCAAGATGAGATTTGGGTGGGGACACAGCCAAGCCATATCAAATATCATGATGAGCTCCATGGTCTACCCGGAAGCTTCTGCCATCATCTATCTCATAGCATTATTTTCATTAAGACAAAAACCACATTTCCCTGACTTTAATCTACACCACCTCGCTTCTCATGGATGCTGTTAAGAGTTGACCCCAAATGGGAGTGGAAGAGTGACGCTGCACCCTCCCAGGACAGGGACACCCCCTCATCAAATCCAGGGCTGGGACCACAGTCCCCAGTCCCCAGGCTCACTCGCAGAAGCATGGCTCCCACAGCCTGAACCCCAACATGGATGCCAAGACTTTCCACTCTGAGTCCTTCTGAAGTTTGCTGTCACAATTGACAAGATATGGGTGAGTATTGATCCTGAAAAGGAAGAAATTACAGTGTTTCTGAGAGTGAAATTTACCCCACCCTGCCCTTCCCCTCCCGAGTTTGATGGCGAGTATGCCCCACGCAGCTATTCTGGCTTGCACAGCTACTACCAGAGCAGACATGGGTGGTTAACAAGTAATTCATTTAGTCTCCATCATAACCACTTAGCAATCTGTTTCCTATTTCCTGTTCGGAGACCTTTGGATGTGGCAATCTGAATAATTGATTGGAGCAGAAAAGCCTCAGGGCTTTGAAGTCCCTCATTAATTACCTGGACAGGAAGAAGGAAGAATCTCGACTCAGCCACAAAGTGGCTAAACATGATCAAAGAAACCCTACCTGGCTTTGATGGGTCCCTCTGTCAGCCAGAGGCACCATTTCCCCTCGCGGCGGGAGGAATGCTTCTGGAACCCTCTGAGCTGCTGCTGAATGCCACCACCATTGTTATCACATTGGTGATAACACCATGTGGTGCCACCATCTACCCCAAGTCAAACACATTGGGCTATGATTGATGGAGAGGTGTCTGCACAGCATCTGTGATGATGCTGTGATCAGCTACATTGCGTCCCTCTTAACTCCTATGCTGAAGTCCTAACCTCCAGTACTCGAGGGTATGACTCTATATGGAGACAGGGCCTGTACAGAGGTAATTAAGTTAAAATGACATCATGAGGATACGCCTTAATCCCATCTGACTGGCGTCATTATAAGAGCTGGAGATGAGGCTGGGCGTGGTGGCTCACACCTATAATCCCAGCACTTTGGGAAGTTGAGGCAAGTGGATCACGAAGTCAGGAGTTTGAGACCAGCCTGGCCAAAATGGTGAAACCCCGTCTCTACTGAATATACAAAGATTAGCTGGGTGTGGTGGTGGGTGCCTGTAATCCCAGATACTCTGGAGGCTGAGGCAGGAGAACTGCTCGAACCCAGGAGATGGAGGTTGCAGTGAGCCAAGGTCACGCTACTGCACTCCAGCCTGGGTGACAGAGCAAGACTGTCTCACAAAAGAAAAAAAAAAAGAACTGGATATGAGGACACAGACACACACAGACATATAGACGGATGACCACGGGAGGACCCAGGGAGAAGGCAGCGCCTACAAGCCACGGAAGGAGGACCCAGCCCCTAAGACACCTTGATCGTGGATTTCTGGACTCCAGAACTGTGAGAGTTAACATCTGCTGTCCCAGTCACCCTGTCTGTGGTGCTTTGCTGGGGCAGCCCGAGCTACGGCAGACACCACGGCCTGGGATAGCTGTAGGGCTGGGAGGGAAGCTGCAGACACTCAGATGTATTTGTCCAGCCCAAACACTTCAAATGGACTGAGTTATTCAAACCAAAACTCAGCAAGGAGACGGGCAACTAAAGAGTTAATGGGGAGACTGGAAGTGAAATGGGTCTGGGCCATCGGCTGATGGCTAGTACTGGATGCAATACAGCTGGGAGCTCAGTGGGGCGGGGTGGGGTGGGGAGGATGGCGGATTCTGACTCTGATCCTGCCTGTGATGGATCCCGTGAAGGGGTCAGAGCAAAGCTTCCAACACAGAGAACCTAGAAAGCAGGCCCTCAGGTAGCTGTAGCTGCCGCCTTTTCCGCGAGCATTAACAGCTGGGGAGGCTGGAGCCAGGGATCCTTCCAGGGGTGGCGCCATCTCCAGCATCAGGAAGAATCTTCACTTCCTCTTTGAAACTGCCCTGGAAGTGAGCTTAGGGACAGAGCTCAGGCAAGGCAGTGCCTCACTCGGTGTGTAAAGCCTCCTTCCCTCTCTCACAGCTCCCTGAAAGCTCCTTGCAGAGAACTCTGTTTAATAACCTCAGAAAAGCATTAAAAGCGAGTCCGAAGAACTCATTTAATGGATTCTTGGAGACGGCTAGGATCCTTAGAGCTCTGTGAAGCTGGGGAACTTATTCTTGGTAGAGCCTCCTTGGAGAGAAACTGACTTTCCCCAAGGCCAATTCGAGTTGTTGTTCCTCCTGGGAGGATGCATCTCCCAGCACCTCCCCTATCCCATGTGGGCAGCAGATTTGGAACTGCTCTTTTCAGCAAAGCCATGGGTGGCCCAGGTCAGGCATCTGGGAGGAGCCGGGTTCTGGGAGCAATTCTGCAAGATAAACCACCCTCTGGAGGGTGTGACTCCAAGACTTCGATTCTTTGAGCCACCATGACTAGACAGCCCCCTCCTGCCTTTCTGACAGAGGACTTGAGCCCTTGGCACTGCAGCCCAGCTGTTTATAGATGGCTAAGAAGCCTGTCTGTGCCCAGCAAGAGTGCAGCTGTGTGGCCAGTGGATTCAGCATCCACGTCCCAGCGACTGCTCACGTTCTCTGAAGATGTTTGAGGCTGCTCATGTGCTCTTTCCCCGTTTTCAGGCATGCAGCATGCAGGCCCCACTCCCGCCGCTGGACTTACAGTGAACGCAGCCAGGAAAGCAGTCTGCCCTGACTTGCCCCGGATTCTGCAGGAAGGCCCCACCTGAACCACCTCAGTCCCATGGAGAGGGGGATCTTTTGTCCCCTCGGTGCCAATCGGACTGAGGACCCCCAGGCTGTCCCGAGGCCAAGTGCATAGTGACCTCAGGGGAGGCTGGTGGCTAAGCCATGCCCTGGGGTCCTGGGGGGTTGGGATCGGGAGTACCTGGGGTGATCCTGCTCATGCCCCTCCCTGGTGGACGCATCTTGCCCCGGTTTCCAGGTGCGGTGGAGCGGGGAGCTCCGGGACTGGCAGAGTGAGCAGGACCTGGGTCCCGAGGGAGAACGCGGCTCCTAGGCTGCTGGGCTGGGCAGAGGGTAGACGGTGGGGCTGATCCGCGATGAGGCCCCAGGGAAAGCCGGCCGCGTCCCCATCTTACCTCTGCTGGTGCCGCAGCCCTTTCCTTTCTGTGGCCCCTCCCCACGTGGAGGATACTGAGGAGGCTAGGACAGCCCTGGGGCTCAGGAGTGCCCAGTGACCCAGTCCTGGCCAATCGGGGGTTCCCGTTTCCCAGGCCACAGTGATTGGTTGAGGGACGGTCATCCAGGCCAATCAGAATCCTGCCTGGGTTTTTCCTCTACATCTACTGGGAAAGATGGTTTCCTGTCCCTGGGGCGCTGTGATGCTGGCAGATGTGTGAGCAGGGAGGGGGCTCCTCAGCCCGGGGAAAGGCTGAGGCTGGCACAGGGAAGAAGCAAAGGCAGGAGGTCAGTACCAGGAGATGGGGACAGTGGTGCAGGGCGAGACAGAGACACACACTCACCGAGACAGAGACACAGAGACATACAGAGAGAGGGAGACAGAAGGGAGTGAGAGACAGAGACAGGCCCCCAGCACCACTGTGGACTCCTGTCTCCAGCTGTTGAGTCCCCCCGCACATTATTCGCCTATGAAACTTCAGCTGCTCGGTTGGGACCTCATAAGCTGTGGCTACCTGACTGTTTTTTGACCTATAAAAATGGCAGCTTCACAAGGCTTGACTGAACAAGAGGGAACTTCTATGGCTTGCCGCCCAGAGTCCTGGAGAAAGTAGGTTTGGCCAGTGGCCACGCTGACCCGCAGGAGCCCTGCCTCTTTGAAGCCCTTTCCTCTTTTAGATCTGCCGGGTTTACAAGGGGTCCAGATCGTTCCTGTTCTTGGTGATTAATTTTCTAAAAACGGTATTTCTGATTCCTGATGGTAGAACTTCAAGCCCCGGCGCCTCTCTAGGGTGCACGCTTGGGTGCCCCTGACCCAGGATGGGTACCGTCTGGCTCTCTTCAGGAGCTGTGGTCAAAGCACCCCTACCTGCTGCAGGACCAGGACCAGGGTCCCATCGCCAGGTTCCCCAGGGAGGCCTTGCCCTGAAAGGGACCCTGGGCAGCCCGTGCTGTGAACTCCTTCAGACAGGGCTAGCTCCTCACCTGCTCTGCTGCAGGCCTGGGGCTGCCTCCACAGCTGCGGCCTCCAGTGGCGTGTGTAGGCTGCAGCTTCAGACAGGGCCACTCTCCAGGATCACTGCAGCCCAGCTGGCTCTATGAGAGGAAGCGCCAAGAGGCTGGAGGATGTGGGTGAACCTGAGTGGGGAGTGGGGCGCCGCAGGCTGAGGCCCTCCGGCAGTCAGTGCCCACTCACACCCGGGGCCCACGCCCACCAGGGCCTCACACTGAGCTCCCTGTGGAGCCATGGGGGCAGTTCCAGGGACATACGCTGCTTGTCACCCAACTGGAGATACGAGTGGGGCTCTGAGAGTGGACAGGTTTCACAAACCTTGCATTATCTCATGCATAACACAACCATGCTGCATCCTGTGGGTCAAAGCACGAGATGCTTTTGTGCAGTGGTGCTCGTGGGTGGGAGCATTTCTTCCTTTTTTTTTTTTTTTTTTTTGAGACAGAGTCTTGCTCTGTCGCCCAGGCTGGAGTGCAGTGGCTGGATCTCAGCTCACTGCAAGCTCCGCCTCCCGGGTTCACGCCATTCTCCTGCATCAGCCTCCCGAGTAGCTGGGACTACAGGTGCCCGCCACCTCGCCCGGCTAGTTTTTTGTATTTTTTTTTAGTAGAGACGGGGTTTCACCGTGTTAGCCAGGAGGGTCTCGATCTCCTGACCTCGTGATCCGCCCGTCTCGGCCTCCCAAAGTGCTGGGATTACAGGCTTGAGCCACCGCGCCCGGCCCATTTCTTCCTTTTGAAGCAATCCAGGAGGCTCCGAAAACCACAGGAGCCAGATCCTGGAAGTGGATTCTAGGGAATGACGCTCCCTGGCTTCCCCCAAGGCCTCTCTGACCCTGCCCAGCTCTCCCCCACCCCCTGGAGGTCAGGAGTATTCACTCTGGGGTCAAGGCTGGGCTCGGTGTCTGCACCCGTGTTTGTGCTCTCCACTGCCCTGTAGAAGATGGCATTTAATCCTTCCAGCTGTGGGCCAAGGACAGTGCTGTGAGCATGAAATAAGCATCAAATACCTTGTGGGTATTCATCTTAGAGGCTTAGTGACTTCCAGTGATCCATAGCCCGAAAATGGAAGGGCAGAGAATCAACACCAGGCTCTTGGCTAGGCCACTGGGCCCAGCCAGGCCTTCTGCAGAGAAAGGGCATGGTAGCAGGTCCTGGATACTTGGATACCATCATGCTACTTTTTCTTTGAAATAAAATGTTCATTTTCCAATATAAAAAGTCTAGATGCTACCCCCCCCCCCCCACCAAGTGCCCCTCCCCAGCAATAGCTGGCTGAGCTGGAGTGGCCCCCTGACCCCACAGGCTAACCAGTGGCCTTGGGTCTACAGAGGAGAGGTGAGCTGAGGAGAGGTGAGCTGAGCCTAGCCAATTCTGTCCTTGGGGCAGAACCAGGGGATCCGGGTGTCTGTGCAGGGAGCTCAGTTGGAGGCCCCTACAGGCAAGGGCTGAGGTCGATACTAGAGGAGTCGGCAAAGGAGGGTGGTGCGTGCAGGGAGAAGTGATGAGCCCTGAGGAGAGGGAGGGGCACGGCAGCAGGGGGCCCCAAGGAGGAGTCGAGGTGAGGGGAGAGAGAACCAGAAAGCCAGAGAGGAGGAGAGGGAGGGCTGGGTGCTGTGGGCTGAATGTCTGTGTCTCTGCAACATTCCTGGGTTGGACCCTAACCTTCAACGGCATGGTGTTGGTGTGAGGCCTCTGGAAGGGGACTGAGCCCTTGTGATGGGATCAGTACCCTTACAAAAGGGACCCCAGAGAGCTCGATTCCACTTTCTCCCTCTGCCACTTGAGGACGGCGTGAGAAGGCAGCCGTCTCCACACCAGGGACAGGCCCTCGCCAGAACCTGGCCCTGCTGGCATCCTGCTCTCAGGCTTCAGCCTCCAGAACTGGGAGAAAATCAACCCCTGTTGGTTTTTGAGACGGAGTCTCACTCTGTCGCCCAGGCTGGAGTGCAGTGGCGCGATCTCGGCTCACTGAAACCTCTGCCTCTCGGGTTCAAGGGATTCTCCTGCCTCAGCCTCCTGAATAGCTGGGATTACAGGTCCCCACCACCATGCCCAGCTAACTTTTGTATTTGTAGTAGAGATGGGGTTTTGCCATGTTGGCCAGGCTGGTCTCGAACTCCTGACCTCAAGTGATCCTCCTGTCTCGGCCTCCCAAAGTGCTTGAATTACAGGCCTGAGCCACCGTGGCTGGCCACCCCTGCTGTTTTGGAGCCCTCGGTCTAGGGCATTTTGCCCTAGCAGGTTTAGCTGACTCAGACAGAAGGGAAGGGAAGGAAACTAAGGGAGAAGAGAGAAGAGGAAAACAAGGAGAGAAAGCGCCTCTGTTCCCACAATGTTCCAGGTCTAGCTTCCCAGAAGAAGATACAGGGATGGCTGGTGAGAATAAGAGAAGATGCCCAACATCAGAGGTCTCCAGGGAAATGTGAGCTAAAGTCACAATGAGACGCCACCTCACACTGTTCCAACGGAAAAAGATGGCACATGCCAAGTACCGGCGAGGCCCAGGAGAGGCTGGCCGCCACACGTGGCTGGCAGGGACGCGAGATGGTGCGGCTGCTGTGGAAGACCGCTTGGCCTTCTCTTAAAGTTGCATGGCCATCTACCACATGACCTAGCCTTTCCTCTTCTGAATATCCAAGAGAATGAAGGCACCCATCTACCCCAACTCTAGCGCACGGACATTCTCAGCAACTTTATGTGTGGTACATTCGGAGTGGATGCAACCAAACGCCCATCCACCGTGACTGGTTACCAAATTGTGGGCCGTCGACACGATGACTGCCCATCACTCGGCAACGCGAAGGAACGGGCTGCCGGTACACACGCCTCAGAATAATCACGCTGCCGGAGAGGAACCAACCCAAAAAATAGCATCAATTGCGTGACTACATTTCATGTGAAATTCTAGAGGGTGCAGGCTACTGTGATGTGAGGGAGCTGGGCGGTCCCTGCAGCGGTGGGGGCGGGGCTGTGAGGGAGCTGGGCGGTCCCTGCAGCAGTGGGGGCGGGGCTGTGGAGCTGGGCAGTCCCTGCAGCGGTGGGGGCGGGGCTGTGATGGAGCTGGGCGGTCCCTGCAGCAGTGGGGGCGGGGCTGTGGAGCTGGGCAGTCCCTGCAGCGGTGGGGGCGGGGCTGTGATGTGAGGGAGCTGGGCGGTCCCTGCAGCAGTGGGGGCGGGGCTGTGGAGCTGGGCAGTCCCTGCAGCGGTGGGGGCGGGGCTGTGATGGAGCTGGGAGGTCCCTGCAGCAGTGGGGGCGGGGCTGTGGAGCTGGGCAGTCCCTGCAGCGGTGGGGGCGGGGCTGTGATGGAGCTGGGCAGTCCCTGCAGCAGTCGGGGTGGGGCAGGGCTGTGATGCGATGGAAGTGGGCGGTCCCTGCAGCGGTGGGGGCGGGGCTGTGATGGAGCTGGGCAGTCCCTGCAGCAGTGGGGGCGGGGCTGTGGAGCTGGGCAGTCCCTGCAGCAGTGGGGGTGGAGCAGGGCTGTGATGTGAGGGAGCTGGGCAGTCCCTGCAGCGGTGGGGGTGGGGCAGGGCTGTGATGTGAGGGAGCTGGGCAGTCCCTGCAGCGGTGGGGGCGGGGCTGTGACGGAGCTGGGCGGTCCCTCCAGCGGTGGGGGCGGGGCTGTGATGGAGCTGGGCAGTCCCTGCAGCAGTGGGGGTGGGGCAGGGCTGTGATGTGAGGGAGCTGGGCAGTCCCTGCAGTGGTGGGGGCGGGGCTGTGACGGAGCTGGGCGGTCCCTCCAGCGGTGGGGGCGGGGCTGTGATGGAGCTGGGCAGTCCCTGCAGCAGTGGGGGTGGGGCAGGGCTGTGATGTGAGGGAGCTGGGCAGTCCCTGCAGCGGTGGGGGCGGGGCTGTGACGGAGCTGGGCGGTCCCTCCAGCGGTGGGGGCGGGGCTGTGATGGAGCTGGGCAGTCCCTGCAGCAGTGGGGGTGGGGCAGGGCTGTGATGTGATGGAACTGGGCGGTCCCTGCAGCAGTGGGGGTGGGGCTGTGACGGAGCTGGGCAGTCCCTGCAGCAGTGGGGGCGGGGCTGTGATGGAGCTGGGAGGTCCCTGCAGCGGTGGGGGCGGGGCTGTGATGGAGCTGGGCGGTCCCTGCAGCAGTGGGGGTGGGGCAGGGCTGTGATGTGAGGGAGCTGGGCGGTCCTTGCAGCAGTGGGGGTGGGGCTGTGATGGAGCTGGGAGGTCCCTGCAGCAGTGGGGGCGGGGCTGTGATGGAGCTGGGCGGTCCCTGCAGCGGTGGGAGCCGGGCTGTGATGTGATGGAGCTGGGAGGTCCCTGCAGCAGTGGGGGTGGGGCGGGGGCGGGAGCAAGCCGGTTGGTGGAAGGACTTGTGGGAGGACTTGTCACCTTGACTTTGGCGATGGTTTCCTAAGAATACACACATGCGAAAACTTATAGAATTGCACACTTTAAATATGTGAACTTGACTGGACGTTGATTATGCCCCAGGAAAGTTTTTAAAAAGTATATCATGATATGACCGATACCACAGGAGAGGCTGCCCCATACGTCTGTGTGTGTCGGGGGGCATGGCATTTGATATAAAGAACATAGAAGTTACTGGGACCAAGACATGAAGATGACCCCAGTGGCCCCTCCTACGTTGACCAGATCAAGCTTCAGGTTCTGGGAGACAGCTGGAGTCCACGTCCCACGCAAGCCCCTGGCTACCTCTGAGGGTGAGGAGGGTAAATGGGGTGCCAGCTGATGCCTCAAGCTCCCAACCCCACACCTCACTTCAGCAAATGGCCACTTTTATGTTCTATCTGACTTAGAGTATGCAAAGCACTTCTCACACCGAAGACTTCAGGGCACACCCACATCCTGGTGACAGTGGAGCCTGCTGGGGGCCCTGAAGGGCCTGGGCTGATGATATGCTCTTGGGTTCCACACCCTGCCCCAGGGGCAGATGGCACTACACCAGTTTCTCTCCAGCCACCAAGACCCATGCTCCTGGCCCCCAGCCCTGGTTCTTCTCCAAACATGGACACTTCTTAGGAAATCTGGTCTCCTCCTGCCAGCTCCGAGGGGCGGCCAAGCCCCCAGCATGGTGCTGATAGAGAACTCGGCCAGTTCCTCTTGTCTATGACCACAGGGCTCACAGCGCTCATGGCAGCCCCTGCCCAATCTCTTTTAGGCCCTGCCTCAGTTTACCCTGCTGATCAATCTCCAGGTGAGCTAACACAGATTGTGGAGGTCTGGCCCAAAGCCAGCCTGTGCTTGTTTGGGGCCTTTATTCTGAGCTTCCCCACACTCCCCACAGCCTGCCGGGAACTCATACCACAGGGCACTTAATTCCCCACCTCCCCCACTGGGAGAGGCAACATCAGGGTAGGGGGTGGGGGTCTTTGGAGGCAGGAGAACAGGCTGGCTTGATGCCTGCTTCTGCTCCATCCCAGCACTGCAACTGTGGCTGATCACCTAATGTCTCCCATTCATTCATTCATTCATTCATTCATTCATTCATTCATTCATTCTTTTACTCACTCATCTGACTCTGGGGCCATGGCTCCTCCCATTTTCACACATTTGCACTTTGCCAGGGATTTCTAGTGAGTGTCCCTTTGCCCATGAGGGTGGCGTGCCCTGAAGGGTCCCCTCCCCTTCTCTGACTCTGTATACAGCCCTGGCTTCACCATGGAGCAGGAAGAGAAGGAGGGGCTGGCTCTGATGGGATCCACCCTGTGCACTGGGGGCCACGCCGTTCTGCAGCATGGAGCACAGACAGGGGTCTCAGTCTATGAACTGGGGGATTAGGTCACATGTCTGCTAGTAGTGCTGGGACACCTCTGAAACCATTATGGTTGGCAGCCTTACAAAACTCTGACCCCAAACCTTGCTGCCCAGCAAGTTTTCTTTGCTTTCCTTCCCCGTCCTCCTCATTTTGCCATGATACCCGGAGGCTGAGTAGAGGTCCTGCTATGAGTCCCGCCTGTCCTGCAGGCCCTGCTCAGCTATCCCCATCCCCACACTCACACACAGGAAGCCACACACACAAAAGGCACATTTCTGTTTCAAAACCTTCATTGCAGCTGATCCTCTGTGGTACCTTCAAGCCAGGCCCTCCTTGTTCCCTGCTCTGGGTGGGGACAGAGACAGCACACTGAGTAGGAAGGACAATGGGGTCCAAGCCAAGCCACCCAGGCAGGCAGCAGAGGAGAGGTCACTCAACGGTGACTGTCAAGGTACAAAGGCCGGCTGGGCGTGGTGGCTCACACCTGTAATCCCAGCACTTTGGGAGGCCGAGGCGGGCGGATCACCTGAGGTCAGGAGATTGAAACTAGCCTGGCCAAAGTGGCAAAAATCCATCTCTACTACAAATACAAGAAAAAAAATCAGCTGGGCATGGTGGTGGGCGTCTGTAATCCCAGTTACTAAGGAGGCTGAGTCAGGAGAATTGCTTGAACCCGGGAGGCAGAGGTTGCAGTGAGCTGAGATTGCGCCACTGCACTCCAGCCTGGGTAACAACTCCAGACTCTGTCTCAAAAAAAAAAAAAAAAAGAAAAAAAAAATGTACAAAAGCTATGGAGTCAGCCCCAAAGAGGGCACACAGAGTCCCCTGGGGTGGGGAGGAGACACCAGGCTTTTCTTTATCATTCCCTCTGCCTCTACCTTTGGCGTTTCCACACGTGTTTTGCAATGTGTGCGTGCTTTACAGAGTGCACGTAAATTGACACTCAGGTGGCGAGGGGGTGGGGGGGTGTGGGATGAAACGTGCAGAGACTCTGGGGCTGTGAGGTGACTGTTGACGGGCTTCTGCATAGCCGCAGCCCGTGGTGGGTGATGGGGTGGAGAACCTGGGTCGGTGGGGGTGGGTGGGCTGGACAGAGTGGAGGACGCTGAGCTCCTATGAGGCTCCTCGGAGATAGACTGGGGACCCAGTAGGTTTTAATTCCTTACTGCAGAATCCCCTGGGCCGTGCTGCAGCCTGGCAGTGTCAGGGGCTCAGTAATTATTTGTTGGTGGAGTCACCTGAGCATTGAGAGTCAGGCGTGAGCTTCGGGGTGCCACATTTCCCGTTTTCCAGAGTGGAAATGCATCCCCCGCTCCCCACAACCAGAGCATCGCACGGGCTTAAATTCTGGCAGACAGACTCCTGGCCTCTGAGCACCAGGCCATTTGTGTGTACGGGGAGTTACCTGTCCCTCAGCACTTCTCAGGAGCCCTTTGTTTGCACAGGTGCTGGGATGCAGATGAGGAAAGGAGAGGCTGGCGGTGCAGGGGCATGGAAGCTGCAGGCGAAGATGTGGTGTGGAGCCTTCCTGCGAGGAACAGCAGGCGGCTGCGGCAGACCCCATGCACTTCCCGGGGAGGCAGCCGTGCCAGCGGGGAGCACTGGACTCAGCGTCAAAAAACCCACACTCACGCCTGTGATCCCAGCACTTTGGGAGGCCAAGGCGGGCGGATCACAAGGTCAGGAGATGGAGACCATCCTGGCTAACACGGTGAAACCCCGTCTCTACTGAAAAAATACAAAAAATTAGCTGGGCATGGTGGCGGGTGCCTGTAGTCCCAGGTACTGGGGAGGCTGAGGCAGGAGAATGGCATGAACGCAGGAGAATGGCATGAACGCAGGAGACTGGCATGAACGCAGGAGACTGGCATGAACGCAGGAGAATGGCATGAACGCAGGAGAATGGCATGAACGCAGGAGAATGGCATGAACGCAGGAGAATGGCATGAACGCAGGAGGCGGAGTTTGCAGTGAGCCGAGATCATGCCACTGAACTCTAGCCTCAGCGACAGAGCGAGACTCCGTCTCAGATAAACAAAACAAAACAAAACAAAACAAAACAAAAACAAAACACCACACTCCCAGCCCTAACTCTATCCTTACCAGCCTGAAGAAGCTACCTGGCTCTCCCAGGGCCTCTGTTTCCTCATCAGTAAGACTGGGATGCCCAGGGCTGCTGTGAGGCAATGAAAGTCCCTGCAAACAGGTTTCATTTCCTTATCCCTCACTTTTCTCCCTACTAAGTAGGGCAGTAGTGCCACCAACCCCGAGGGACTGTGAGGGGGCCATGAGTTAGCCCCAAGGACAGAGCAGGCAGGTGATAAATGCCTGGGGAGTGCCGGTGGCTCTCTAGAAATAATGAGTATCACGCAGTTAGCAGAAGGGATGCCCAGGACACTGTGGGAGCCCAGGAGATCGCCCATCCTGCACCTGCCACAGAGGCCACGCCGCTGCCTCCCTCCCTGGGGACGAGCTCCCTCAGTGCCTCCGGACCCACGTCATTGGGGGCCAGCCTCTTCCCTCAGTCTGGATCCGGTGACACAGACGTGACACCGTGGAGCCCAGACACCCCCAGGAGGACTCGTGATCCCCGTGCGGTGAGAGGAAGGAAGAGTGACTCAGAGCCACATCTTTCTGGAAAGCATAATATGGGATCATCAGTGTCAAAACCCCGAGCTCCGGGCAGGGGCCACGATTGCTCCAGTGACCCCTAGACCACCAGGAATGACCCAACCACGCAGAGAGTGAGGAGGGCCGCAGCCACGCCTTTCTCCCTGGTGGAGCCGCTCCATGGCACCCACGGACCACAAGACACCTCTGGGCTGAGGAAAGTCACACGATTCCCAGAGCCTCGATTCCACTGCAAATGGAGACCGAAAGCCACAGGTGGGTTTGCAGCATCGAGCCAGGTAACAGGTATGCGGTCCTGGCCAGTGACCACCCCCAGGCCCACAGGCACTGCTGCTCCTCCTCTTGCAGGGAAATCATCCTTTCCTGATGGGCACAAAATAGACGAGGCAACAGATTGATCTGAGGGGCCAGGCCTGGTTTCCCGCCCAGGTCCACCCCCACCTGAGCATTCAGGCACTGGACTCGTGGCTCCCTGCCCTGGCTGCACTGCACCCCACAGCCTGGGTGGGCTGATAAATGGAGGCAAACTGTGTGTCCCTATTCCTGTGTTAAAGTCCCAACCCCCACAACCTCAGAACATGACTGCATTTGCAAATAGGACCTTTAAAGAGCTGCTTAAATTAAAATGAGGCCATTAGGGTGGGCCCTAATCTAGTAGTAGGACTGGGGTCTTTTAAGGAGATGAGGACACTGACACACTTGTGGGGATGACCTGTGAGGGGACAGGGAGAAGGCGGCTGAATGCCAGCCCAGGAGAGAGGCCTCAGGAGGAACCAGCCCTGTTCTATCTTGATCTCTCACTCCAGTCTCCAGAATGTGAGCCTACCAACGGCCCGTGTAAGCCGCCTGGTCCATGGGGCGTTGTGGTCAGCCCGAGCTGACCCAGACACACGAAGACACACTGAATGCATTGTCGTGGCAGCTCGTACACTGCACTCTCGCCATCACACAGACAGGGAAGCAGCCTACAGATACGGCGCCTGTCCAAGGTAGGACTCGAACCCTAGCAGGATGCCTGCAGGGTGCACTGTACTTCCCGGAACCACAACAGGCTGCAAGAAATGGAGACTCCTGCTCCCACAAGCAGGGAGGCATGCAGATTGCTTTTGAACTTTTATTCCAGCCCCACAAGAGTGGGTTTCAGGAACGGCACCTTCTCTGTTCACCTGAGGATGGTGATGCTGTTGGTGCAGAAGGCGAGGTCTCAGGGAGGACATGCACGTGACAGGACACACAGCCTTCCCATCCTGGACCACAGCATCGCACAGCCCAAGTGCTTGTGGCCACGACGGGCTCTGGAGGCCCACATCCTTTATGTGCGCCATTCTGGTACTGACAGTGGCTCCTTCCCCGTGGAGTAGACAGCGTGTCCCCGAGAAGGTGGGGGGCCCCGGGGCACATCTCACAGACAGAACCTTCATCTCACACCACCGCGCACCAGCCAGGTGCGTGGCCTCACGCTTGGTGACATCGAATCTGCTAATTTACACGAACTGGAGCGACAGGACGGCCTATGGAAGATTTTCGCCCAATTCAGAGATAACCAAGAGATTGGTTTTCTTCTCAAAGGGGAACGATTGCTCTTGCCTTGAAAGTTACTTATTCGTGATGGTTTAGATGTCAGGGATGCCATGAGCCCAGAGACCGTCTAGTGGATCACTCTAGTGGAGCCCTTCCCTGGCCTCCCCACAGGACGGGCAGCCTCCCCTCACAGCCCATTCCCACGCGCCGCAGCACCACCCCCTCTCAAGCTATTGCTGAGTACAGGGACGTGGGAACCTGAACACAGAGGAGCATGAATGCAGGTGAGAACGAGGCCTGTGCTGGATCCAGGGGAGTAGGAAGGCAGGGCTACACACCCTAGGTCCCACTCTGATTTATTAAATTAGGTCTTGCTCAGACTCCAGGCCCAGCTCACCCCTGGCAAAGTGGCCAAGGGCATGGATGTGTCCCCAGTCCAACCCTGCCCCGTGCTGGGCGTGGGACATCATATTTCTCAAGAAAATCATTTCCAGCCAATGAGCTTACTGGGCTACCTTAGCATCTACACGAAGCACAGATCAAAGCCCCACACACAGGCACGAGGTGTCCCCGAAAAGGCCCAGCTGTGGGACAGGACGATGGTGGCTGCCTCTGAGGACAGACAGAAGAGGCTGCAGCTGGCACTACATCCTTTCCCTTCTTTCTGCCCAGAAAGTGGGGCTTACAGGCCACCTCACAGGGCAGAGCCCAGTCCTGGATGATGGTATGAATGTAAGACAGGCATGGACGGAGCTGGGCCCCAGGTGGCATCTCCCGGGCCTGGGCGGTGATGGTATGAATGTAAGACAGGCACGGACGGAGCTAGGCCCCAGGTGGCATCTCCCAGGCCTGGGCCAGATCCCTCGGACCCCAGGTGTCCCCAGGACCTGCCCTGTGCAGGTCAGCCCGCTGTGGTCAGCAGAGCCATCGCTGCCAGATGTCCATGCCCTAATCCCTGGGACTTGTGTGACCATAAGTGGCAAAACGGACTTTGCAGATGTGATGAAGACCTGGAGATGGCCCTGACGTTCAGTGTCATCAAAGCGTCCTGATAAGTGGAGGAGGAGCTGGGAGGAGCAGAGCTGGAGAGGTGAGTTTGGAAGCAGAGGTTGGAGGGATGCGCTGCTGGCTGGAGGGGCCACAAGCCAAGGAACACAGGTGGCCTCTAGAAGGTGGAAAAGGCAAGAAAACAGGCTCTCCCGGAGCCTCCAGCAGAAACTAGCCCTGACCACACCTTGACTTTAGCCCAGTGAGCCCCACATTGGACTTCTGGCTCCCAAAACCCTAACATAATAAACACGTGTTGTTGGAAGCCACCAGGTTCATGGTGACTTGCTGCCACCATGTCAGCCACAGGAAGTGCACAGCTGACGTCTATGAGGCTGAGAACATCAGAAAGCTGTGGATATCCACCGGGCTGCTGCGAGGGGGCGCTTTGCAGACCAGCCCCTCCCTCCCTTTTGGTCATTAATAAACGGTGAGGCGGGAGGGCGGCTGGGCTGAGGCTCTGCACAGTCTTGCTGGCTGCGTTTTGCAACTGAAGACCCTGTAATGAGCCACAAGGTGAGAGCTCAGCCCTGTACCCTACGTGGCCCCAGTGTCCAGGGGGCCACCAGCAGGACGTCTCTGAACATCCCTTTGTCACTGCAGACCATGCCAATCTCCAGAACATTCAATCGTGTCCCTTACCCTCCTGCAGGATGAAATTGGGCTGCCAATGAGTGGCGTGGGCCTGGAGCCTGGGCTGCTGGGGATCTGGCCTTGTCTGGGAAGTCTGGGTCTGCTCGGTGTTGCCAGAAGAAATTGTGGGCACCTGGTGGCACCCACGGAGGCTCAAGATGAAGGATGAGTGAGTGGTGTTTTGCCAGGACCAAGGACAGCGCCATGGCACTGGCTCAGTGGGCACGGGAGCCACTTCCTCCCACTCTTCAGGCCTAAGGCTGCTTCCCAGCTGGTGGCTGCCCGGCCAGAGCCAGGGCTGGGGCAGGCGGGAACAGCGAGGCCAGCAGGCCATGGGCCACATCTTCATGCCAGGCTCTCCCGGGCCTGGGTGGTGTCTCCCAGGCCTGGGCGGTGACGGTACCTCAAATGAGAGATGAGACCTCAAAGCTTGTGCTACTCGCAGAGGCTACAGCTGGTTTGGCTGGGGAGACCCTAGGGGGCTCACTGCTGTTCCCTCTGTGGGCCCCAGGATGCTGCAGCACACACATGTGGGTATACACCCCACACCCCTCTGTCACTCTGCCCTGACCCGGAGCCCACCAAGTCCAGGGGCTCTCAGAGTTCTGGCTCTTCCCCGTCATCAGCACCTAAGTGTTCGTCACTGTGAGGCCTTCTGAGGAGCCACCAGGGAGGGTGGACGCCAGATCTAGGGACAAGAGGCACCCAGATTGAGAATGGAGAAAGGTTCAGGGCACTCCCTTCTCCAGAAGTCACCGTGGGATCTCCGTCAGGGACAATGGCAAAAAGCAAGTCTAGTGTTTGGAGGGCAAGGGAAGAAAAGCTCTTATAGTCACTGAAATAGAACCACACACCTGACTGGCTGTTCCAGTACCTTAGGAAAGGCCTCTGTCTTCCTCAAAGATGGCATCTTTCTATCTGAATGTCACATTCTCTGTTATATCAAGGTTGTTGGTGCTTCAAGTTTTCTTACTGTTTTTTTACTTCTCACCAACACCGTAACTCACTGTACGTTAAAGCTAGCTAGGCCAGGTCCAGTGGCTCATGCCTGTAATCCCAGCCCTTTGGGAGGCTGAAGAGGGCAGATCACTCAAGGTTGGGAGTTTGAGACCAGCCTGGCCAACATAGCGAAACCCCATCTCTACTAAAAATACAAAAATTAACCAGGCGTGGTGGCATGTGCCTGTAATCCCAGCTACCGAGGAGGCTGAGGCAGGAGAATCACTTGAACCCGGGAGGTGAAAGTTGAAGTGAGCTGAGATTGTGCCACTGCTCTCCAGCCTGGGTGACAGAGCAAGACTCTGTCAATCAATCAATCAATCAATCAATCAATCAATCAACCTATCAAGCTAGCTAGCTAAAGGCAAAGACTGAAGTTGGGGCCTGGCGCACACAGTGGCATTCCGTGAGTACAGAGAGCCCAGCCCTGGAACTGGAGGAACTCACCCCAAGTCTCGCTCTGCCAGCTCTGAGCTGTGTGACTGCTGTGGCCCCTGGGAAGCCACTTAGTCTCCCTGGACTCCAATTTAATCTCCTGTAGAGCAAAGTTCCTGATCTCCTCTCTCGGGCACATGAGCGCTGGGGCTGTAAATGTTTGCCGGCCCTGCCCCAAGCCTGATGCCCACAGAGACCACCCTGCCTCCCCTGGAAGCTGCTGGTCAATGGCATGGGACAGATCCCGGGCCGGGCCCAGTCTCCCTTTCCTGCCGAAGAGCTGAGGCCAGAGGAGGGGCTGGCCTGGGGAGAGAGCAGACAGACCCAGAGCAGAGAGTCAAAGGTGCTATCAGTCAGAGAAGGCCTTGGAAAGAAAGCAGAGAGGCGGCATTAGCATCCTGGCTGCTCCACCCCAGGGGGCTAATGCCGCCGTCCTCATGATGAGAAGGGGCCTGGCATAAGCACCAGCTGAAAGGACCACCTAACTATCCCCACACATCCAGGGCCTCCAAGCCCCTAACTCTATTACTGCTGACTGAATGCCACGGAGGCCGCCAGCCACGGCCGGATCCAATTAGCTCATGCACACAGGTCTGCAAGTAACGGGGAGGGCTGGGGCAAGATGCTCTCTGCTCAGCTGCTCAGCAGATGGGACCCACTCAGCTACCCTGTGGAGTCCCGGAGCCAGTGTGTCCCTCTGAGCTCCCTACAGAGGCGGCAGGCAGCAGATACATGCTCAGGCCCGTATCTGTCTGACCAGTGTGTGCAGGCTGGGGGCGGCAGGAAGATGTGCAAACCTCTCCCCTGGTTCACTGAGGGTGGCCCTGGAGCAATGGGGCCTTCACAGGTCCTACTGGGCACCCAGTCAGGTGTGGGGATGCAGTGTCTCACTTCCGATGCTGTCAGGGTCCCTGAAGGGGCCTTATCCCAGAGATGACAGCCAAAAACCAGATGTGTCACAGGCAGCATCTGTGTGTGCTATGGTGGTGTTCTAGACGCTGGTGGAGCTTCAGAACCACCTGGGAGGCTTTGGACAAATGCAGACCCTGGACCCTCTCCCTGGCAATCTGAGTCAGCCAGTATGGGCTGGGGATGGGGATGGGGTCTGCTGAGTAGGATGGACGTCTGATCAGCAGGACCCCCAGGTGTTGGTGAAGTCTGAGAAGCCCCATGAATCACTGGCAGAGCCTGCTCTGCAGGAGCTCACTCTCCTGAGGCCTGCAGCAGCCTCATGGGGCCAGGGTGCTGCGCTGTGGACAGGGGGCGCAGCTCAGTGCTCGGATGGCCACATGGAGTGGGGCGGGCACAGAGGGAAGATTGGGGGAGAATCTGCATGGTGACTAGCCCCGGGACAGGGGCACTAGGCTGTGGCTGAGAATGTGTAAGGGAGCTGTGGAGGCCAGAGGGGGGATGTCTTCATCTACCTACGGGCTCAGGTATGGCTCCATAGATGTGGGATTTCCAAGCTGACTCCAGAAGGCCTAGCAGCGTCTCCCCAACTGATGCAAGAGGTGGGAGGCCTTGCTGGCAGAGGGAGCATGTGGTGAGAAGGTGACCTGGAGGGCAAGGGTACAGGGCCAGGATAGAGCCAGAAGATTCAGCTGCAGAACAGGGGCCAGCGTGTGATGGCAGCATCCATAGTGCCCCGATCTTCGGGGCTGTGGCACAGGCAGAAGGAGCCCAGTCCTGCCCTGTCCCTACAGCACAGCAAATGCTCAGCAAATACTGGCAGATGCAATTTTCATGAGCTCTGATTCTTGCAAGGGGCTAGCTGACTTCTGGCTCCAAGGAGGGCAGTGCCAGGAAAGTGCAGCTAAATGCCAGCTGCCCAGATGGCACAGAAAACATGCACTCTGGGTCACGGAATCCCAAATTCACTGGGGTTGAGTCCCCTCCATCTTGAGTGGCTCAGGATAAAAACTGGAGCCCGTCCACCCCTGCTCACTGTCAGGAGCCTCCTAATGACCTAACGAGGCTGCATGCCCCTCTGCAGTCTTTTGTCCACCCAGCGGCCAAAGCGATCCTCCACTACACAACAAGAGCTCACCACCACCCCATGGTATAATGCCCGTGTGCTGTCTGCTCCTCACAGGTAAAAGCCAGCACCGCCCAGTGGCCCACAGGGTTCCCATGGCCTGGCCCAGCCACACCTCCCCTTTCTCCCCTGCCACTCTCCGAAGCTTGCTCAGCCCAACTGCACAGCCCTCCTTCCCTCCAACCTCCAGGCATGGCCTGACCACCGTGCATGACTGCAGCCACACTGAGCACGCTCCCCAAGGCCTCATCCCCAGCCGACCCCCAGAACCATTCAATTATCGGCCGTGATTGCTGCCTGTGATGGGTCTGCCTGCCAGCACTTTGGCTCCACTCTGCCCTTGGGTGGCCCCTGACGTGTCCCCAGCTCTGAGAGTGGGGCCTGGCTCAAGGGCACATTTGCAGGTCCAGTAAGTCTAAAGGTAGGAGGTAGTTACTAAGCCAGGCATCCAGGCGCTCGAATCACATGCAGGGTTGAGTCTGTGTTTTGATCCCGTGTGACGGACCTACCATCTGTGTCTTTTATTTTCTCTTTCTGATGCTCTGGCATCCAGGGTTTTGCTGACCCTGGAGGGATGGCCCCTCAAGAGTCAGGCAATTCCTAGAGAAATTAAACAGCTCACCTGACAGCCGGACTTTCAAATGCCAACCAACCAAAGCAGAGGCCATGCCCATCCCTCCTCTATCCGGCTCCCATGCTCCCAGTCACTAGCCACTATCCCTGCCCTCATAGCCCCAGGACTGGGTACCAGACAGCCAGGGACAGGCCCTACACCCCAGATCTCTGAAATGATTCCAGCTGCCAACCCTAAACCCACCTACATTGCCTGCCTTGCTCGCTCCTTCCTGCAGAAATCATGATAAACCTCCTGTCCACATTTCCCCCTCTCCCTCTGCCTCCTAATGGACCTGGTGCTTCCCCATATGGCCCCCAAGGCATGGCCTCCCCCACCTTCTGGGAATTGTGTGAGCAGCTGTCTCCTGATCCGTTGGCCTCGCCATACTTTAATAATAATAAAACCTACACTTTAAAACATTGGGGTACACAGGACCTGCCTGACAAAGGACCCAGGAAAGCAAGTCCCTGAAGGTAGTTGTTTTGTGTCGTTCCACTACATGTTCTGAAAAGAGTGGCAGTGCCTGCACAGTCTGGTGCATGCTGGTGCCTGAGATCATCAGCAGAGACGCAGAGGGCTAAGGGCTGGAGGACCAGCCCCTGAGCTCCGTGGCTACCACCCCAGGGACTTGGATGCATTGGATTTTGTGTGGGGGGCATGGTGAATGCCACCTTGCGGCCCCTCTGAGCTGGCACAGCTCAGGCCATAGCACTCCCACTCTGGCTCAAGGGAAATGGTACCATGCTCTGTGCCCTGGGAGACCGACTGACCCAAGGGTGGGCTCCTGATCACAGGTGGCCCATCCCTTGGCTGGCAGGGGCTAAAGCCAAGAGCTGATGCAAAGGGCATTCCCAATGGGGCAGGGATGACCAGTACAGCCAGTTGGATAGGCTGCTTTGGGAAACAGAGAATTTGGGACCAGTGACAATAGAACAGACTGGCAGAGTGGGGCAGGGACAGCATGAGGGAGGAATGGGGAAGCAGCCAGTCAGTAAAGCTGCCCCAGGTCCTCACAGCTCTAAGTCCCAGGCCACACTGCCCTGCAATACTCTCCAATCTCACCTGGCATTTAACACAAATTGACCAGAGTCATTCCCTGTTCTTTGTTCCTAATAAGGACAGGCTTGCTTTTATCCATCCATCCATCCATCCATCCACCCACCCACCCACCCACCCAACTACCCATCTATGTATTCACCCATCCATCCATCTCTCCTTTCATGTGTCCATCTACCCATCTATCCCTCCATCCATTCATCCACCCACCCAACTACCCACTCATCTATCAATTTGCCTACCCATTCACCCACCCATTCGTCCATCCAATTAGCCATCCCTCCATCCATCCATGCACCCACCCATCCTCCATCCATCCATCCACTTGACTACTCACCTACTCATTTATCCATTTGCTCACCCACCCACCCTCGCATTTGTGCATCCAATTAGCTATCCATCCATCCATGCATCCACCCATCCTCCCTCCATCCATCCATCCACCCATCCTTCATCCATCCATCCATCCATCCATCCATCCATCCATCCTCCCTCCATCCATCCATCCACCCATCCTTCATCCCTCCATCCATCCATCCATCCAACAGCAATCTGAACTGTTTAATTACAATCTCCCATAGGGAGACATCTGGGAAAAAGACAGATTCAACCCCGACCTTGTGGAGTTTGCAACCTGCAGATGACAACTGAGCAAGTAGCCATGAGTGTGATGAAGTTTCTTGGAGAATCACACAGGGGCCTGCCCTGGGTTGTGTAATATGGTGGAGGCTATTCTAATTAGGGGGAAGGTCAGGGAAGGCTTCTCTAGGATGTGACTGTCAGGCCTGAATTGTGCCCAGGAGTCAGCCAGGGAGGGGAGGAGTGCTTGAGGCAAGAGAGCTGGGAGGTGGGCAGTGGGGGCAGATCGGGAAGATGGGAATGGGGTGCCTCCTCAGGGACCCTCTGGACGAATCTTTAAAAGCTGGGCACAAGGATCACTTGCGCCTTAGAAGGCTTGCTGTGGGCAGGGGTGGCAGGTGCGAATGAGGGAGGTGCTGGGGCCGGGGTCACCTATTGGCTTGTTTCTCTTAAGGCATGGCCAGGGCTAGTGGCACAGAGGGCCCCAGGGTGCTGCGTGGCTTGTCACTCAGAGCTTGGCAGCCTGGGCACACCGCTCTTCACAGGGACCTTGGAAGCTAGCTCCGAGGTGGCCCCTGCATGGCCGGCCAAGGGGCACACACTGGGACGCAGACTCTCAGTACAGATCGCCAGCCTCTGGCACCGTTGCCGTGGAAACCAACGGGCAATGAGAAATTTAGCCATTTGAAAAACGCATTTCCTCCTCTTATTTATATCTCTTGACCCTTCTCCTAGGGGAATGGTGAGGGAAGCACAGCTCGCAGCTGGAGCCGGGAGGTGTCTTGAGGGTGCCGTTCCCCAGAATGGGGAGGGCTGCCAGTACCTCACTCCCCCGAGTGGGTAGAGCCTAGAGACGCCGTCCCAGAATACATCGCTCCCGGGAAAGATGAAAATAACGCAGAAAAGGCAAAGTCTCCCTCTTCCCTCCCCCATCTCACTCCCCTCCCGGGGACGACCTCAAATGTCACTCCGAGGATTGTTATTCCAGACCTTTGTCTATGCACCACTGGGCACATGCAGGAATACAGACACATGCCAGTGCTCCTGTTGAACAAAACGGGGTCACGCTCTAGCCCACGGCTCCTCTGCAGCCCACTCCCTTTGCTGAGGGCCTGTGTTGCTCTCCTGAACACAACGCTGGGGTTGCTGCATCTCTTCCACCACTGCACAGAGTTCCATGGCGAGCTGGGCCGGGCTGCATGAAAGCAGTTCTCTCAGATGTCCAGGGATGCCACGCCACATGAATCACCAAGAAATAAAGCAATGCACTTGCCAGTCCCTCCTCTAAATGCTTTCTCTAAAGGCAACCTGGCCAACAGAAACCCGAACTAGGCAGGCCCTAATGAGGTAGAGGGGAGAAGCGGGGAGAGCAATCCGGAGAAAGGAGCCTGTCACAGTGCCACAGGAACATCTGTAAATGTGAGAGTCAGGGAAAAACGAAATTGGTCTGGGGCATTCTATGCAGCCATCAAAGGCATGGATGACAGTGCTTACCGACGGGAAAAAATATTCCCCATCCGTTCAGAAAAAAAGGGTAGGTTACAAAACAGTATGGAACAGAGAGTCCGATATTCAGAGAAAAGGTGATAAAAAGATGCAGAGGCATATCTTATTTTATTAACTCTCGCTTTACTGTGCTTCGGGGATACTGCATTTGTTATAAACTGAAGGTTTGTGGGTTTGTGGCAACCCATGGTTGAGCACATCCAGTTTTTTCCCCCACTTTTATTATTATTATTATTATTTATTTTTATTTTTATTATTATTTTGCTTGGAAATAAAAATATCACATTGCTTTATTTTTCTACATTGAATTAAATGATTACATTTTCTTCAGAAACTCTTATTGGCAGAGTGGTTTAAAAAAGTCAATTCAGGAATGCTGAATCTTCCCTAGTGAATTCCTGGAGGCTTACATCTTGTCCTAAAATTGATGAAAGGGCCTCTAGTCTTTAGTTCATTATGATTTCCATTGAGATGGTAATTTTTATTATTATTATTATTATTTTTTAGAGATAGGGTCTTGCTCTGTCACCCAGGCTGGAGTACAGTGACAAGATCACAGCTCATTGCAGCCTCAAACGAAGCTCCCACCTTGGCCTCCCCAAGTGCAAGGATTCTGGGAGTGAGCCACTGTGCCTGGCCTGAGTCAAGTAAATCTGTTGGCACCACTTTTCCAATAGCATGTACTCACTTCATGTCTCTGTCACATTTTGACCATTCTTGAAACATTTCAAACTTTTTCAATATCATGGTATCTGTCATAGTCATCTGTGATCACTGATCTTTGATGCTACGATTGTAATTGTTTTGGGGTGCCATGAACTGTACCCACGTAAGACAGAGAACTGAACTGATACATGTTGGGTGTTCTGACTGATCTACCAACTGGCTGGTCCGTCATCTCTCCCTATCTCCTTGGGCCTCCCTACTCCCTGAGACACAACAATATAGAAATTAGGCCGATTATAGCTCTAATTTCACATGCCAAGGGAATAAAAAAAGAAATAAGGCCAATTAATAATCCTACACTGGCCTATAACTGTTCAAGTGAAAGGAAGAGTCACCCATCTGTCACTTCGGATCAAAAACTAGAAATGATTAAGCTTAGTGAGGAAGGCATGTCAAAAACTGAGATAGGCTGAAAGCTGAGACAGGCCTCTTGCACCAGTTAGCCAAGCTGTGAATGCAAACGAAAGGCTCTGGAAAGAAATTAAAAGTGCTACTGCAGTGAACACACAACTGATAAGAAACTGGAACAGCCATAGCACTGATATAGAGAAAGTTTTAACTGGCTGGACAGAAAATCAAATTGGCCACAATATTCCCTTCAGCCAAAGCCTAATCTAGAGTAAGGCCCTAACTCTGCAGTTCTCTGAAGACTGAAGAGCTGAGGAAGTTGCAGGAAAAAAGCTGAAAGCCAGCAACTTCCATCCAGTTTAAGAAAAGAAGCTGTGTCCGTCACATAAATGTGCAAGGCAAAGTAGCAAGTGCTGACGGAGAAGCTGCAGCAAGTTCTCCAGAAGATCTAGTTAAGATCATGGATGAAGGTGGCAACACTCAACAACAGATTTTCCATTGAGACAAGACGGCCTTCTATTGGAAGAAGGTGCCATCTAGGATTTTCATAGCTAGAGAAGAGAAATCGATGTCTGGTTTCAAAGCTCCAAAGAACAGGCTGACTCCCTTGTGAGGGGCCAGTACAGCTGGTGACTTTTAAGTTGAAGATGGGACTCATTTCCCATTCTGAAAATCTTAGGGCCCCAGGAATTACGTGAAACCTGCTCTGCCTGTGCTCTGTAAATGGATCAACAAAGCCTGGATGACAGCACATCTGTTTACAGCATGGCTTACTGAATATTTTAAGGCCGTTGTTGAAATTTACTGCTCAGAAAAAAGAGATTCCATTCAAAATGTCACTGCTCATTGACGATGAACCTGGTCACCCAAGGTCTCTGCTGGAGATGTAAAAGGAGAGTCATGCTGTTTTCATGCCTGCTGACTCAACAGCCATTTGTAGTCTATGGATCAAGGAATAATTTTGACTTTCAAGCCTTCATATTTAAGAAATACATTTTATAAGGCTATAGATGCCATAGACAGTGATTCCTCTGATGGATCTGGGCAAAGTCAATTGAAAACTTTCTGGAAAGGATTTACCACTCTAGATGCCATTAAGTACATTTGTGATCATGGGAGGAGGCCGGCATGTCAACACAAGTAGGAGTTGAGAATAAGTTGATCCCATCCCTCATGGATGACTTTGACGGGTGCAGGACAAGAGGTCACTGCAGATGTGGTGGAAACAGCAAGAGAACTAGAATTAGAAATGGAGCTGGTTGGGCAGGGTGGCTCACGCCTATAATCCCAGCACTTTGGGAGGCTGAGACGGGCAGATCACGAAGTCAGGAGATCGAGACCATCCTGGGTAACATGGTGAAACCCCGTCTCTACTAAAAATACAAAAAAAAAAAAAAAAAAAAAAATCTGGGTGTGGTGGCGGGCACCTGTAGTTCCAGCTACTTGGGAGGCTGAGGCAGGAGAATGGCATGAACTTGTGAGGCAGAGCTTGCAGTGAGCTGAGATCGCGCCACTGCACTCCACTCTGGGCGACAGAGCAAGACTCTGTCTCAAAAAAAAAAAAAAAAAAAAGGAAGAAGAAGAAGTGGAGCTGACAATGGAACTGAAATGCTGCAATCTCATTAGAAAACTTGAATGGATGAGGAGTTGCTTCTTAGGGACAAGCAAAGAAAGTGATCTCTCGAGATGGAATCTACTCCTGGTAAAGATGCTGTGAGCATTGTTAAAATGATAACAAAGGATTGAGAATATTCCATAAGTCTAGTTGATAAAGCAGCAGCAAGGTTTCAGAGAAAAGACTCCAATTCTGAGAATTTCTGCTGTGGGTAAAATGCTATCAAACAGCATTGCATGCTACAGAGACACCTTTCATGAAGGGAAAAGTCAATTGATGTGGCAAACTTCATTGTTGTCTTATTTTCAGACATTGCCACAGTCACCCCAGCCTTCGGCAACCATTGCTCTCATCAGTCAGCAGTCATCGACATTGAAGCAAGACCCCCCACCAGCAAAACGATTATGACTCGCCGAAGGCTCTGATGATTGCTAGCATCTCTCAGCAATAAGGTATTTTAAATTAAGATATGCGCACTGCTTAGACATGCTATTGTACACTTAACAGACTACAGGATAAACATAACTTTTCTATGCACTGGGAAACCAAAAAACGTGTGCATCTCACTTTAATGTGGTATTTACTGTCCTGTGGTGGTCTGGGCTGAACCCACAAATATCCCCAAGGTCGGCCTGCGCAGAAAACAAGAACTGAGAGGCATCCTGGAGTTAACGAGGCTTCTCTTGAGACCAAGACCTTCGGGCCTGGAGGATTCATTGCTCTTATAATTAGTATCCCTCTCCCCAGTAGATATTATTTTTTAAAAAAGGAAAAGACAAAGAAATGGAGGGAAAGGGAAGGTCTAGAAATGGGTCAGAAAAAGGAAGGTCGAGGCCGGGTATGGTGGCTCACGTCTGTCATCCCAGCACTTTGGGAGGCCAAGGTGGGCGGATCATTGGACCTCACTTGAGGACCAACCTGGCCAACACGGTGAAATCCTGTCTCTACTGTAAATACAAAAATTAGCCGGGCGTGGTGATGAGTGCCTGTGATCCCAGCTACTAGGGAGATTGAGGCAGGAGAATCGCTTGAATCTGGGAGGCGGAGGTTGCAGAGAGCAAAGATCACACCACTGCACTCCAGCCTGGGCTACAGAGAGAGAGACACTGTCTCAAATAAAAAAAAAGAAAAAGAAGAAAAAGAAAAAAGAAGGTAGAAAAGAAAGAAGCAAAAGATGGAAGAAGGAGCCAGAATCCACAGAGCCAATTTGTGCAGATAAATTAGAGGAGTCAGCGCATTGCCCTGGACTCAATGCTGTGAACTTCTGGAGATACAACATTTGCTTTTCTTAAAAAAAAAAAAGAAAAAAAAGAAAAAAAAAAAAAAAGCAACATCACAGCTCCATTTTTGTCTTCTCCAAGGAAACATAACACATTTCAACAACTTAAAAAGGGACAGGAAGACCATGTGAAAACATCCTGAATTAGTGTTTTCTCTCAAGGGCAGACCTGAGCTACACTGATCTCCTGAAACATTTTTTAAAATGCAGAGATGTGGGCTGGGCATGGTGGCTCACGCCTGTAATCCCAGCACTTTGGGAGGTCAAGGAGGGTGGATCACTTGAGGTCAGGAGTTCGAGACCAGCCTGGCCAACAGGGTGAAAACCCATCTCTATTAAAAATACAAAAAAATGAGCCAGGTGTGGTGGTGTGTGCCTGTAATCCCAGCTACTCGGGAGGGTGAGGCAGGAGAATCACTGAAACCAGGAGGCAGAGGTTGCAGTGAGTTGAGATTGTGCCATCTAAGATCGCGCCATCACACTCCAGCC
This sequence comes from Rhinopithecus roxellana, assembly GCF_007565055.1. NCBI lineage: Eukaryota > Metazoa > Chordata > Mammalia > Primates > Cercopithecidae > Rhinopithecus > Rhinopithecus roxellana. Next base: position 3,755,981 of record NC_044563.1, on the reverse strand, counting down.
TGGGCAACAGAGTGAGACTCTGTCTCAAACAAACAAACAAACAAACAAACAAACAAGCAGAGATGTGGAGACTACATTTAAACAGGGCATGCAGGAAGCCCAGTCCCTGTGAAACCTCTAATACTCTCCTGTGGCTCGGTCTGTGAATCGACGTGTGCCAACTGCTGGCCTCCTCCCTCTACCTGCTCCGTCTTCCCTCTGCACACAAGGGACAGGGGAAAGACAGAGGCAACTGTCGCTGGTCCCCCAAGGGACAGCCAGGGGAGGTGAGGACTGGGTCCTGCCTGGGGAGGCTGGCACTGTCTTTGGGTCAGCCCGAGAGGGGATGCAGTCTGCTGCCACTCGGAGTGAGAGGCGGGACTTCTGCTGACTCAGCGGGGGCTTCTGCAAAGGCTTTGGGGTGGGAAGTGGCCGCCAATCTGACGCAGCCAACTCAGACCCAAGCATGACACACCCAGCTGTGAATCCCAGCACATCACCTCCAGCCACGGCCAGGGGAGTCTCTCTGAAGGCCATGCAGCATCTTGGTGCCCCCCTTCTGCCCAAGGGGGGTCTCGGGCAGCCTCAGTCCCTCTGTCTGCACCCCTAGTTGAGGGCAATGTGTGCGGCCCTGGTCCTGGCCTGCTTCACCACTTGGAACAAGGGCTGTGTGGTTAGGCCAACTTCTTCCTCCAGCCCCCTCCCATTTCTGCCCATCATCTAAGCAAAAGTGGCTGTCTCTGCCCTTTTGCTATGGCCCAAGGCAGCTGCGGATTCCCACCCATGCTCCTTCAGCCCTGCGGCCCATGCCCCTCTGCATGTACCTTCAGGGACCCCATGTCCAGTAGAGGGACACTCAAACATCCCCACCTCGCCTGGGGTAGCCCTCAGGGTTTCCAGCCTCCTCGGCCCTGCCCCCAGGCCTGTCACCTACGTGTTGCAACCCCAAGATGCCCACCAAACACTTGCCGAAAAGAGGGACTCACGAAGGGAGCCTGCAGCTGTCGGAGGGGTGGGTCCCAGCCCTGGCCCCGCGTGGCAAACTCCCCACATCTGTCTGTCTGGCCCCAGAGCTCGGGGGAGGCCCGTGGCTGCCCCTCCTGACTGTTAAAGCTCTCCTCGTACCGTTTCCAACATGAACACACACTGTCCCAGCACGCGTAGGACTTTAGGGGCATTTTTGGCTAGATGTGGATCCTCTACTTATCTTATCATATTCTATAATTTCTCAGCTGTCTCCACGCAGCTCTGAGAACTCTTGCCACGTTGAGAAAAATCTAACCTACAGCCTGTTTTTAAATGAATGTTGCATTTAACAATGAATGAAGGTAGGATATAGTAATTAAATATTTACTAATTGGAACATTCTTGCTGCCTCTTCTTATTCAGAGGCTGTGAAATGTTATTTCTAGATCTGGATCTTGGAAAGCTCAAGAGCTCTCACACCAAAGTGGTCCTGGAGGAGACTGGTGCTGTCTCATCAGCCTGAGCCTCAGTTTCCCCACCTGGGCATGGTGGCTGCCTCGCCTGCCTGCCCCACGGGACATCTGAGCAGGTGCATCAGAAAATACTAGAGCGGCAGGAAGGCACCTCCCACACCTACAACACCCCCAGGGAGCTCTGTCCACAACCAGCTCCTGTTGAGTGAATGAATGGAGTGAAGAGTGAGCTAAAGGGCATTCAATGTCAGGAGGCCTAGGGCAGGGTTGGGGCGGGTTACATTCCTGACTTTGTGGGCAAACGAAGAGTGTCCACCTTCTTGAGTGACAAGGACCCCAATCTGGACCCCTTTGACCTCAGCTGGAGGGACCATGCAGCTGTTATCATTAGTTCGTTCATTTGTTCATTCATCCATCCATCCATCCGTCCATCCATCCATCCATCCATCCATCCAATGAATTGCTACATCCCAGATGCTGTTCTGGGCTCTGTTGATAAAATGGTGACTGATGCACACGTGGGACCTGCTGGTGTCAGACGCTGAGTGAACCCTTGTGGAGGGTGTGAGGAAGGGATACAAGTGCCAGGGAGGGGCTCTCAGAAAGAGGGGTGGACCAGATGTCCTCCAGGGCCCCTCCTAGGCAACGCCGCACTGGAGCTGCCTGATTCATAAATCGCTGCTTGCTCACATCAACTCTTTAAACTTTTATTGTGCCTTGGCTGACCTGATAAACAATGGCCATCCACAGATGAATGAGTAAACAGCTGTGGTCTACCCATACCATTGGCTATGATTTGGTCATGAAAAGAACTGCAGCTCTGACACACCAGGGCTTGGGGCACGCTCAGCTACTTCATGCCAAACACGAAAGACGGCGTTACGTGAGTCCACACACGGTCACCCTCGAAAGATCGCGTTATATGAGTCCACACACAGTCACCCTCGGCGCACTCCGGAGATCGGTCCCAGGACCCAAATCCAAGAATATTCAGAAGTCCCACCGTCAGCCCCGAGGAACCCACTGATATGAAAAGCCGGCCTGCTTTCTACGTGGGGTGTGTTCTATATTCCATGAATACTGTATTTTTGACCCATGTTTGGTTGGAAAAAATCTGCGTGAAGTCAATCCATGCAGTTTGAGTGTCAATGGTATGTGAAAAGCCTGGAATAGACTCACGTATAGAGGAGAAGTAGCTTGGTGGTTGCCAGGTAGGGGCGGGTGGGGGCAACGGGGCGCAGGTGCTTACCGGGTCCAGGGTTTCATTCTGGAGTGAGGAAAATGGCTGGGAACTGGATAAAAGTGGTGGTGGAATAACACCGTGAACCTCGAAATGTCACTGATCATACACATTGAGTGAATGAATGGAGCGAAGAGTGAGCTAATGGGCATTCAGTGCCCATCATCTAAGCAACAGTGGCCGCATCTGCCCTTTGGCTATGGCCCAAGGCAGCTGCGGATTCCCACCCACGCTCCTTCAGCCCTGCAGCCCGTGCCCCTCTGCATGCACCTTCAGGGACCCCATGTTCATGGTTCATTTTACCTCAGTAAAATTTCAAACAAAAGTGACCTTGAACAAACAATGAGAGAAAGGCTTCAGGGCCAGGAGTCGGGTCTCTCGGAGCCCATTTCCTGGCGGGCTCCACATGTGGGTGGGCCTCATTCTTCCTCCCTCCCCAAGGTGGTTTCTGCGGGCCCCCCCACCTCCCAGCCCTCACCTGCCAATGGGCCCAAGGCTTGCTCCCTGCCAAGGTATAGGAAAAACCCGGGCTGACCCCTCACGTCAGCCACCGGATGGAGTGGGGGTGGCCCTCCAAGCAGCTTTGGCCAGGGGGGGCAGTTTGAGGGGTGCAGCCCAGCCGGCCACCCCGGCCCCCTCTCAGGAAGCTCCGGTGCCAGCAGCACCCTCCACGCGCCCCCTCGCAGCCAGCCGAGGCCGCTGCGTTTGTTAAAAATATGCAGTACCATCTGCAGCAACTTGGAATTTAATAAATTTATTTATAAAGCGACTGAGGCTTCTTTTAAAGTCGAGCTTTTATCTCTGAGATGAGGCTTCTGAGGCCTACGAGGCTCACCCGGCTTGGCTGGCTCTCTCTGAAAACTGCACACCGGCCCAGACAACCCTCTGCGAAGGCGGCGGAGAACTGTGGCCTGGAGCCCAGCCTACGGCCCCCGTCACGGGAGAGGTGAAGGAAAGTTGGGAACCACAGGGCGTCCGCGGCTCAGGTTCTCCTGGACCCTGTTGAATGGCATCTGCCCAAAATTCGTGTCTACCCTTCCCCCACTGCTGGGAGGCCCCACCGCCCCGGGTAGCGGGGGAAGAGTGAGGCTCACCCAGACGTGGACTCCACCAGGAAATGACTCAGAGAGACCCAGCTCCCAGCCACGAAGCCCTTCTCTCAAACTGCAGACTGTGGCCTGATTTGGACACGGGATCTTTGCAGATTTAGTTAAGGTAAGGTCATGCTGGATTAGGGTAGGACAACCGCCAGGACAGCGGGGCCGGTGCAGGGCAGGGGCTGGCGGCTGCCCCTCCACTTGGGCCTGCCTTCCCGCCTTCCTTCCCTGGGCTGCTGCAGGGCTCACCTTCTAGACCACAACAGTCCACTCTCTCTGGAGTCACGGGCACTTTGGTGGGTGCACTCAGAGGCTGTCTGGAGCTGTGCTCTCCCGCAATGTGAGGAATCACGGAGGCTTCTCGGAGGAGGAGAGAACAGAGGACAGTGCGTCGGGCTGTGGCACAGCATGGGCACAGGCTCGGAGGCAAGGGGCCTTTCCCATGACTGAGGTCTCCTATGGTCTGTATCTATTTTGCAAGTGTAGACATCCTCAGACCCTATCAACGAAGCCGAATACTTGTGCACCGGTGCTTGGGGGTGACTGTTCCCTCCAGACTCGGGGCGTGACAGTGCAGGGGAGCAGGTTTTGCACAAAATGGGCACAAGGTCACTGAGCCCATGATTACTCCTGGCACTCATGCCAGGCTCAGCGTCTGCCACCAGGAGAAACTCCCCCCTGTCCCTCATTCTCTCTCCACCCACTGCCCCTCTGCCTCCTTTGAGCTACTCCCTTCCACTACCCAGGCACCCCATGATAGCTGTGGAGATCCCAAGGAGCAGCAAGTACTTAGTAGACACAGGAACCCTGGAGGAGCCCTGAGAAGGGGTTGCCTCTTTACCACACCAAGGATTCAGGGCTCACGGGGAAAGCTCCCTGAGAGGCGGCCAGTGAAGCTGGTGGTCATAAGGTAAGAGAATAGGGTAGAGAGGGGAAGAGATTTTTCTTTACCTGGCAAAGTCCTCATGGGACTTCTGAGCAGGCATGTCAGAAAATACCAGAGTGACGGGCCGGGCGCGGTGGCTCATGCCTATAATCCCAGCACTTTGGGAGGCAGAGGTGGGCGGATCACCTGAGGTCAGGAGTTTGAGACCAGCCTGGCCAACATGGCGATACCTCGTCTCTACTAAAAATAGAAAAATTAGCTGGGCATAATGGCGGGCACCTGTAATCCCAGCTACTTGGGAGGCTGAGGCAGGAAAATCGCTTGAACCCAGGAAGCAGAGGTTGCAGTGAGCCAAGGTCATACCACTGCACTCGAGCCTGGGTGACAAAGCAAGACTCCATCTCAAAACAAACAAAAAACCAAACAACACCAGAGCGGCAGGATCCAGACCCCTTCAGACCCCACCTGAAATGCAACCCCCAAGAGAGGCCTTGCGGGCACCCCTGTACCAACCAAGTCTGACAGCAGCTCCCGGAGGCTGTGCTTGGTCCCTTCACAGCACACAGGGCAATGCTGTCCACTAACTGCCCCTCTGGACACTCAGGGGTGGGGTGGGCTGCGGAACTCTGGCCGTGTGCTGGAGTCCAGAGCCAGCAAGGGAATATGCTGTGGACAGGGTCCCATACAGGGGCAGATTGAGCCTGTTTCCAGCTGCAGACGACGGGGTGGGACGAATGACTGACCATTCTATATGTGTTTGTTGAATGACCCCAGGGCGCACACAAGCTGGGCTGGAGAGAAGGGTATTGGAAGGTGGAGAAGAATAGAGGAAGAGGCTGGAAATGGAGGCTTGGCGGGGAGCCCTTGACTATCTGGGAAGGAGCTGAAAATGGATCTGAAGTTAGCACAAATGACACAAGAAAAATAAAAACTCGAAGAGTTCTGTAACCTTGAAAGAGATTGAATGAGAAGTTGCAAATCTTTTCATAAAGAAAACATGAGGCCCAGATGGCTTTCTGGGCAGGGTCAAGTCATCGCAGAAGGAACATATAATTCTAATCTGAACAATGTCTTCTGGAGAAAAAGTGAGAATGCACCCCAGCTTCTTGGGAGACTGGCAAGAGCTTGACTCTGGTTGGAAAAGAATGGCCTCAGAAAGGAAAATTACAGGCAAATCTCACTCACGACCTTGGATGCAAAAATCCTAAACATAATATTAGCAAATGGAATTAGGCAACATATTAAAAAGATTACTATATCATGACAAATTGGGTTTATCTTAGGAAGCTAAGACTGATCTAATAGAAACATCAATTAATACAATTCATTAGCAAAGGAGAAAAGCTGTGTAATTTTTGTAAGTGATACAAAAAAGGACTTGAGGAAATTAATTATCCATTTGCAATTAAATAAAAATCTCTCGCACACTAGGAAAAGAATAAAATACTTTAACCTGATAAGCTGCATGTCAAAAACAAAAAAACAAAACAAAACAAAACAAAACTGGAGTCAACAGGAATTTTGAAAGCCTTTTTTTTTTTTTAAAGATCAAGAACAAAGCAGATATTTCCATTATTCCCACTTCTATTCAGCATTTTATTGCAGGTCCTAGCCATCAGAGAAAAAAAGAGAAAGGAAGAAAAAATATAATCAGTCGATAAAAGATGAGAATTAATAAGATAATTCAGCAAAGTGGCTGGATAAAATAAAAATCAATATACCAAAGCCAGCCATATTTCTATATTTCAGCAAGAATCAGCAAATGCAATTCTGAAAAATATATCATGAACTGACAACACTGAAACTACCTAGGAATAAATCTAAAAAAGGTTGCAGAAGCTCTTTGTAGAGACATTTAAAAAACAAGTTTGAAAGAAAAATGTCGGCCAGGCGCAGTGGCTCACGTCTGTAATCCCAGTACTTTGGGAGGCCGAGGCGGGTGGATCATGAGGTCAGGAGTTCCAGACCAGCCTGGCAAACATAGTGAAACCCATCTCTACTATAAAAATACAAAAAAATTGTCTGGGCATGGTGGTGGGCGCCTGTAATCCCAGCTACTCAGGATGCTGAGGCAGGAGAATTTTTTGAACCTGGGAGGCAGAGGTTGCAGTGAGTTGAGATTGTGCCATTGCACTCCAGCCCGGGTGACAGTGTGATATTCTGTCTAAAAAAAGTAAGTAAGTAAGTAAGTGTATTGTGTTCTTGAAGAGAAAGACAACATTGTGAAGGTGTTAATTTTTCCCAAATTGGTCTATGCTGGGTCAATGCAATTCCAACCAAAATCCCAATAGGGTTTGTTGTTGCTGCTGTTTTGTTTTGGTGTAACTTGAAAAGCTGGTTTAAAAATGCACATGGAAGCCGGGCGTGGTGGCTCATGCCTGTAATCCCAGCACTTTGGAAGGCCGAGGTGGGCGGATCACCTGAGGTTGGGAGTTCAAGATCAGCCTGATCAACATGGAGAAACCCCGTCTCTACTAAAAATACAAAATTAGCCGGGTGTGGTGGCTCATGCCTGTAATCCCAGCTGTTCGGGCAGCTGAGTCAGGAGAATTGCTTGAACTCAGCAGGAGGACGTTGCGGTGAGTTGGAGATCGCGCCACTGCACTCCAGCCTGGGCAACAAGAGTGAAACTCTGTCTCAAAAAAAAAAAAAAAAAAAAAAAAAAAAGCATATGGAGCAGGCATGGTGGCTCACACCTGTAATCCCAGCCTTTTTGGAGGCTAAGGTGGATGGATCATTTGAGGTCAGGAGTTCGAGACCAGCCTGACCAACATGGCGAAACCCCGTCTCTACTAAAAATACAAAAATTAGCTGGGTGTGGTGGTGCACACCTGTAATCCCCGCTACTCAGGAGGCTGAGAGATGAGAATTGCTTGAACCTGGGAGGCAGAGGTATCAGTGAGCCGAGATTGTGCCACTGCACTCCAGCCTGGGTGACAGAGCAGGACTCTGTCTCAAAAAAATAAAAAAGAAAGTGCATATGGAAATGCAAAAGTCAATGATTGCTCAAATAATCCTAAAGAGACAAAAGGTTGTGGGTGAAAGGCAGAAATATTCAGAGGTAATGAAGGTGGTACGCAGATAGACAAACGGACCAACGGACAGCCATGCCACAGACCTGCACCCACGTGGAAGTTTGGTTTATGATGCCTCCAGCACAGAAGATTTTGGAGAAAAGAGTTTTATTTCACCAATGATGCTGGAAGGATGGGGTGTCCTCAGGGGAAAAAGTGAAATTGGATCCATGCCTCACATAACACAAACATACACAATCTGAATTCTTGGATTAAGGACTTACATATGAAAGGCAAACATTAAACTCCTAGAAAATAAGATTGGGAAACAGCTTTACGAACTCTTGGGAGAAGATAATTTCTTAAATAAGACACAAAAACCACAAATTCTGAAGGAAAGTTTGATAAATTCATCTATATTAAATTAGAAACGACTTGTCATAAAAGAATGAAAAGACAAAGATTAGTAAAGAGAACATATATATATATATATAATATATGTATATGTATTTGAGATGGAGTCTTGCTCTGATGCCCAGGCTGAGTGCAGTGGTGCAATCTCAGCTCACTGCAATCTCTGTCTCCCGGGTTCAAGTGATTTCCATGCCTCAGCCTCCTGAGTAGCTGGGACTACAGGTGCGTGCCACCATGCCCGGCTAATTCTTTTTTTTTTTTTGAGCCAGAGTCTTGCTCTGTCACCAGGCTGGAGTGTAGTGGCGCGATCTCAGCTCACTACAACCTCTGTCTCCTGGGTTCAAGTGATTCTCCTGCCTCAGTCTTCCGAGTAGCTGGGACTATAGGCGTCCATCACTACGCCCAACTAATTTTTGTATTTTTAGTAGAGACAGGGCTTCACCATGTTGGCCAGAATGGTGTTATCTCTTGACCTTGTCATCCACCTGCCTCAGCCTCCCAAAGTGCTGGGATTAGAGGTGTGCACAACCGCACCTGGCCCATCTTTGTATTTTTAGTAGAGATGGGGTTTCACCATGTTGGCCAGGTTTGTCTTGAACTCCTGACCTCAGGTGATCTACCCGCCTCGGCCCCCCAAAGTGCTGGGATCACAGGCGTGAGCCACCACGCCCGGCCAATAAAGAGAATATATAAAGAACACAAATCAATCTGAAAAGGATGAACAACCCAGGAGAAAACTGGGCAGAAGATGAGAATAAGAGTTTCCCAGCAAAGGTGCTGCAAACAGTCCAGAAACATACAAAAAGATGCTCAAGTCCATTAGTAATCAGGACATGCACATTCGAATGGCAATGAAAAACTATTAGGTACCCCCCAGATTGACAAAAACTGCCAGGTCTGAACCAGAACAGGGGCAGCTGCAGCGTGGAGCCAGGAGCCCTGCCTGCCACCCAGGTGGCTGGAACGCTGCTGATACAGTTTGGATATTCGACCCTGCCCAAATCTCATGTTGAAATCTAATTCCCAATGTTGGACATGGGGCCTGGCGGGAGGTGTTTGGGTAACGGGGCAGGTCCCTCATGGCTTGGTGCTGTCCTTGCAATAGTGAGCGAGTTCTCCGGAGCTCTGGTTAAGTGTGTGGCAGCTCCCCCTGCTCGCCTTTGCTCTTGCTTCTGCTGTGTGAACTGCCTACATCTATTCCACCTTCCATCATGAGTAAAAGCTCCCTGAGGCCTCCCCAGAAGCAGATGCAGGCACTATGCTTCTTGCACAGCCTGTCGAACCATGAGCCAATTACACCTTTTTCTTATAAATTACCCAGTCTCAGGTATTTCTTTATTGCAACACAAGAAGGGCCTAATGCAACTCCCTGCAGAGAGGTCTCAGCCCCACCTGGTAGAGCTGAATACTTGCCTCCTAGTGATCTAGCAGCTGCTCTCCTAACACCTGCACTTAGACATCAGGAGAATGTGCAGGAGTGCTCAGAGCTCCTCCGCTTACAGCCCCCTAAACCAGGAGGCATCACACATCCCTCAGTGAGAGGACAGACGCATCAGCGATGGGATGGGCCACAACACCAGACCCCAAATTCCCACCTCCGCGAGACTCTGAAAACAAAAAGTATTTCTTCCTCTTCTTTTTGGTAATTACACTGGTGGCAACACCTGTATTTACTTTCTGCATTTATCCCACTGAATAGTTGGACATTTTGAGGCAGAAAAATCAGCGTGCTTGATTACATGACATGATTGGACTGGAATTATATATAAAATACATAAAATGTTACATCCTCTGAAATTTATTTTATAGTGTAAATTGTAAAACATGACTTTTTTTTTTTTTTTTTGAGATAGAGTCTCGCTCTGTCACCTGGGCTGGAGTGCAGTGGCAGAAGGGCTCACTGCAAGCTCTGCCTCCCGGGTTCACGCCATTCTCCCAGCTCAGCCTCCCAAGTAGCTGGGACTACAGGTGCCTGCCACCACGCCCGGCTAATTTTTTTTGTATTTTTAGTAGAGACTGGGTTTCACCATGTTAGCCAGGATGGTCTTGATCTCCTGACCTCGTGATCTGCCCGCCTCGGCCTCCCAAAGTGCTGGGATTACAGGTGTGAGCCACCACGCCCGGCCATAACATTACGTTTTACAGTATTAAATAAATACATGCATGCTGTATGTTTATTCTGAAATGCATGTGGCCCCACAGGCTTTGGGTAGCAACTAAGAAGCTGTCTATCATATGATAGAGTCCTATACAGGTGGGAAAATGAATAAACAAGCCACACACACCTGGGAGGGAGAACCCCAGAGCATGCTGCTGGGCCATGGCAGAGGTCGGTAAAGAATGCAGGTGGCAAATGTCCATTTACAGAAAGCCGGAAAACAGGTAAACGTTAGCTTTGTTTAGTAATATCAACACAGGTGGTAAAACCCCAAGGAAAATCCTGAGGAAGCAGTGCCAGAGGACCACTCACAACCCTACTGTCTCTGCATGCTGAACCCTGGCTCAGCCCAGTACCTCCGTGATGCTTCCATGACATGGGGAGAAACCGCCAACCATAAACCATGTTCACCACATGGGTCCAGGCCTGGACGGCAGTTGAGCCTGAGGCTCAGGCCCCATGAGCAGTTCTGGGCAGGAAGCTTGGCTGCTGTCCTGAGACCAACACCAAGCCACAGCCATCACCGCTCCTCCAGGCTTCCCCTCCTCCTCTGGGGCAGCAGCCCATCTTCCCAGCTGCCCGAAGGAGAAAGGCATATCCTGGGTGTCCCTCCACATCCTGACCCTGACCCTGTCCAGCAGCTGGTCCACAGCTGCAATAAACCCAGAGTCCAGCAGAGCCTTTGCTCAGTAGGCACATAAATCATTCTTGAGCAGATGAGCCACTAATAATATGTCACCGACACCAAGGAACAGAGGGTTGAGTGACTTGCTTCAGGCCACACAGCTAGTGAGATACCAAGCTGGGACCTTGGACAAGGTGCCTCCTCCGTGCTAGGCAGCCCTCTCCCAGGCCAGTCCTGCTTCCCACTCCCAAGAGCCTTGATGCTTTCACGAAAACTCAAGAGGCTCCAGGAGAATCCCACAGTCTCCCTTCTCAGCCTAACTGGCAGGCAAGGAAATATCCGTGGAGCCCTCCACTCATCCATCCCCTGCCCAGGGGACAGGCAGAGACCTGCCCAATGCCCTGGTGGTGGCCACAGGAAGGCTGAGCAGATAGATGGTGCTTGGCACCCAGAAGAGGGGTCAGGAGAGCAGAATGACCTGGTAAAATTATTGATGCAAATATTTAACCACGGGCACTGCGGCAATGCAAAAATAACATGGAGGAGCCCGTGAAACGTTAGCTGTCTGCTGCCCCAAGTGCCTGTGTGCAGAGCCAGCAGCAAGCCAGAGGGGGCAGGAGGGTTTGGGGAGGAAAAGGTGCCTCGGAGGGAGCAGCCGGGAGGGAGGGACAGCCCCTCTGTCTCTGCGCAGGCCCAGATGCTCAGGGAAAGACTCCCTTCTCCTCCTCCTTTAATAAACACCCATGAATGGCTCTCTCACCCGTGGTGGGGCGTTTCCATGGTGAGCAAAACTGAGAGACACAGGTGAGCAGAGCAAGAGTGTGAAGCTGGATGCCCGTGGGGGGCTACCCTGCACCCCCCCCCGCTCCTCCCAGCATCTCTGGCAGGTCTGCACAGGGCAGATGGGAACTGTGGGGCACACAGCTACCTGGGGGACCCTCTGGAACCCTCTGCCCTCTGAACAGTTGGGACAGTGAGTCCAGGAGGGCCAGGGGGTGGCCTGGGAGAGGTGGTGCTGGTGTTCTGGGCTGAAGCGGGCACTATGATCATGCTGGTTACAGATACGGACACTCAGCTCGAGGAGGGCAGGTGCCTGGCCCGACCCCCCCCACCCGGTGAATGGTCACTGCATAGAAACAATGGGCGCCGCACTGAAGGCAGTGGCAGCAAAGCTTCCCCAATGTCATATATGACGCGTTGATACACTACACGTATATACACACAACATGCATTCTACATACAGCATAGCGGCATCCTGTAAGCATACGCAGTGCTTTTCATAAACAAAACCGCTGAGGTCTCACGATGGCCCCTGAAGGGGGTTAGTCATACGATCCTCGCCCCATTTCACAGATGACACACTGAGGCACAGAAGGGCTGAGGGTGGCGATGGGATGGAAGCCCCGGGGGCCTGGCTCTGGCCCCCTCCCGATCCGTCTGCACTGGCCGCACAGGGTGCTGGACACAGGGCAGTAGGGTGTGGGCAGCATGTGAGTCACAGGGCAGGCTCGGTGGTTTTGGGGCCCATCAGGATTCACCAGCAGCAGCACCAGGCTGTACAGTTGGGGCCAGATGGGCCTTGGGCAGGCAGCCTGGGGCAGGGGCAGGGCCAGGGGCCTACAGCAGCCCTCCAAGGATGGGAGGCTCTGAGAATCCTCCGTGAAAGGTTGTGAAGCCCTGCTGAAGGCAGGGCTTCAGCCTGGGATGGCACTTTTTTTTTTTTTTTTTTTTTTTGAGACGGAGTCTCGCTCTGTCGCCCGGGCTGGAGTGCAGTGGCCGGATCTCAGCTCACTGCAAACTGCGCCTCCCGGGTTCACGCCATTCTCCTGCCTCAGCCTCCTGAGTAGCTGGGATTACAGGCGCCTGCCACCTCACCCGGCTAGTTTTTTTGTATTTTTTAGTAGAGACGGGGTTTCACCGTGTTAGCCAGGATGGTCTCGATCTCCTGACCTCGTGATCCGCCCGTCTCGGCCTCCCAAAGTGCTGGGATTACAGGCTTGAGCCACCGTGCCCGGCCTGGGATGGCACTTTTTAACAGGGCTACGCGTCTTTGTGCATAAAAAAAGCCCCCTGCCATGCCAAATCTTAAAGTAAACACGCCTCTTTTGGAAGGCACTCTCCCTGCTAGGCCTGGCCACTCCATTGTTGTGAGCCCCGGGGGTGGGAACGCCCAGAGTGAGAAGTAAAGCCTCCCACAGCCAGCCGGAGACAGCCTGGCTGGCCACACCCAGAAGGCAGCAAGCGGGTGAGCCCATGACAGACGGACCCTCAGCAGCTGGGAAAGGGCCCTTGGCAGAAAGCCCCCCTGTGACCTCTCACGTTCAGGCTGGACACTCCATATGTGCATTTTCCTAACACAGCTGGTCTCTCTCCCTCCAGAGATTAGCACGTTGGGACCACAGAGCCTTGTGAGCTCCTGCAGATTTCTTAATGGCCGGCTGCCTCCAGTAGCCTTATTTTTAGCAATTTCCACTCTAATGACCGCTCAGTGAAGCTCAGATGTATCATGCGCACTGGGAGCATGTCCATATCGAACTCTCTCCAAGGAGGCGGAGCGGGGCAAGCAACACAGAGCTCGACTCCACGTTTCCCTGGACTCACTGCGCAAATTGAGTTACAGATGCAGATTTCCGACCCATTTCTTGATGTTTTCCTCCTGGAGCCAGAGCAAAGAAAACCCGAGGACATTTGACAGCAACAGGCCCCAAACCCGAGGACATTTGACAGCAACAGGCCCCAGGACGGCAGGCGAGCCGGCAGCAAGACCACTTTCCTATCTAGAGCCGGATTTAGCGTCTGAAGCCAGCGAGGAAGGAGGAAGCACGAATTTAAATGACGCTTCTAGAACAACCTATTATTCCCTCCCTCCTTGGGGTAAAAAGACGGCATGAAGTACCCTCAGTTAAGAACCCTGAAGAAAAATAACCATCTGAGGGTCGCACTCTCCAGACAGACGACAGCAGATCGGGGCTACTTCTTGAACGCTCCACTGCCAGGAAGTGTGCTTGGCAGGGGGCAGCTGGAAGGTCGTCCTGAGCCACCCCAATACCAGCAAAGACCCCCCTCAAAATCAGCCCACCCCGTGTCTGGAAATCAGCTCTTCTGGCTCCACTGCCCATCCTTCCCCCCCACCTTTTCCACTGAAGAGATTCCTACTCACTCTTTCAAGATCCTAGCATGAACAGGCTTGGTGGCTCCTGCCTTTGATCCCAATGCTTTGGGAGGCTGAGGTGGGAGGATCGCTTGAGGCCAGGCATTTGAGACCAGCCTGGGCAATCTAGCAAGATCACATCTCTACAAGAAATAAAAAATTAGCAGGGTGTGGTGGCATATGCCATCCTATGACCCCAGGGGTGGGGTGGGGGTGTCACATGATTGTGCCACTGAACTCCAGCATGAACCACAGAGTGAGACCTTGACTCAAAAAGAAAAAAAAAAAAAGACCCTAGCTTGTACCCTCAGCCTTCGAATCAGCGGTCCTTTGTGGGCCAAGTCCTGCAGTACAATTACCCCTCAGACTCTCCTCCTGGGTGCCCATGTCTTTAAGGGCCTGTGGTCATCCTCACCACTTCTGTAACTTCTAGGTCCTGGCCTAGGATTAGGAGCTGCCCAGGGGCAAGATGGAATGGACCGTGTGCTCTCTGAGCCTCAGGTGCTTCCCCAGTCCCGGTTCCTGGTACTGGGTCAAACCACAGCAGGAAGATACGGAAGGGAAGTGCGCTAGGCGATGTCTCTGAGCAACCTCGTTCTTCGGCTGTTTTCATCCTTCAATGCAAAGCCCTTAAATCTCTGCACAGCCCTGGAGAAGGACGAGGCTCGGGACCTGAGTTCCCAGTCATGTCGTCTGTGCCTGCAGCTCCTTGACAGGTGCCTGGAGGGGCAGGCCAGCAAGGGTGCCCACTCCTCTCAGTCCCTCCACATAGCTGGGATCAGTGGAGATCCCAAATTCACACTAGGATCTGAGGCCTCAGCCCTCCTCTGTGGCCCCGCAGAGGGGGGCAACTTTCCTGGAAACATCCGCCTTCCTCCCCGGGCACCAACAGAATATGTGCCTTTTCAGGTCTGGGAAGAATGTGGCTCTGGGGTCTGGGTATTGCAGATTGCCCCGGTCACACACCCTGGGTCCTAGAAGAATTTTAGCAGATGAACTGGTTTTCGGGCTAAACTCTGGGCCCGGCCTCCGTGGAAGGTCAGAGGTGACCTGCTGGCAGATTCTAAGGACCTGGCCACTCTCCAGCTCCTCTCTCCCCATGTGCCTGCCCCATGCCCAGCTCCCCAACCAAGTACATGCTTGGCCAGGTCTTCCCGGAAGTCAGAGGTGACCAAGTGGGTCCTGGTCACCATCACACCCCACCCCCTGCCCTCAGGCGCCCATTCTGTGCCCAGTACCTCCATGCACACACTGGTTCTAGGGCCTGTTCGCCATCATTTACTCCCTGGGCCCACGGGTCCAGTGACTTCTCAGAAAATGCCTGTGGCCACCAGGAAACAGAGCAGATGAGCTTGGAAGAAGGACTGGCCTCCCTGTATAGCCCTGGCTTGTCCAAGGAGAACAAGGGTAACTCCTGACTCCCCGCACCACGGGGCTCCCCGGGCACGCCACCATTCTGTGAACAGGCAGTGGCCAGCCCTGCTCTGTTTTGAAGCAGCAGCAGCACCGCCTAATGTCAGCCTAGCTGGTCCGTTCTGAGAGCTGGAGTTAAGCGGGAGAGGCCCCAGCTCATGGGGTGGCCAGAAAGAGACCACGGAGTGTTCTTTCTCTTGGACAGCATTTAGCCCCCCTTTCAGAAAGAAGAATCTATTTCTAGCTTCATCCTTGTGTTCCTGTGGGGCACAGTGATTATTTCCACACTTGACTCTGATCAGAGAGGCCGAGTGGCTGGCCCAGAGTCACACAGAAAAAAGGCAGTGCCAGGGCTCCTGACCACTGCCCGCCATGTCCGATTCCTGCTGCCTTTGCCAGATAAAGGTAAATGTGCCAGCTGCTCTTGTGGGAAATCGGAATCACACCCTAATTTGCAAGAGATTTTTCTTTTTCTTTGTTTTCTTTCAGAAACTGGGTTTTGCCATGTAGCCCAGGCTTGTCTCGAACTCCTGAGCTTAAGTGATCCCCCTGCCTTGGCCTCCCAAAGTGCTGGGATTATGGGCGCGAACCATCTCACCCAGCCACAAGGGATATTTCTTTCCTCTTTGTGAAAAGAGCTACTATTTTCAGCTACTGATTGGGCTACATGGGAGCTCCCTAGTTGAACGTATAGGGGGCCTGCAGGCTCCCAAGGCCACCTGGCAATGGGAACTTTTTCTCTCCAACACCCCAGCTCCTGATGGGGGATCCATGGGACCTGGAGGGTAGGTCTGCACCTCTGAGTTCTGGGACCTGGGCTAAGTCACCCAGCCTTTCTCTGAGCCTCAGCTTCTTCATCTGTAAAATGGGGTCACGTAAAGGCTCTGCAGGTGGGCAGGACACAGCACCCAGCAGCAGGGAGTCACTAAGAGCCGCTGTCCCTCCTTCTCTTGGCCGAGCCTGGACTCCATCAGCCACAGGAGCACGACTTCCTCAGGGCCTCTCTCCCTGCTTCACCCACCTCGACACGGGGGTGAGGGCCACAGGCTCCTGGAAACCCATTCACAGCCAAAAGCTCGTGCTTTTTAGTCTCATCTGTGTGCAGCCGATGAGAGAACTTGATCTCAAATTACAAACCTCTCAGCTAAACACGGTCTATTACGCAAAACCTCATTCCAGCGGCTATAAATAACCCTCACAACACAGTCCCCAGGAACTCTCTGGAAAGATGCGGGGTGGTTTTGAATAACGAGATAATGGAAACACAAACCGATGCTAATTAATTTCACCGCTCAGAGAGCGCTCGCTCCTCGCTTAGCCATGGTCAGTGGGACTCCACCAAGAAAACCCCGGGACGAAACAGGAGACGTCTCGAGGGAAACCTGTTGGAAGAAGGGCCCAGCCACGTGGAGCCGCGGCAAGTGGCCACGTGGTTTGTTTACGGACCTGTGGCACTGGGGGACCCAGAGAGGGCCTGGCCGGCTCCCACCTCTCAAAGCCCTGCTTGGACAATGGTGCTCAGAGGCGAGGCTCCAGGAGGGCCCACCCCACAGAGGGCTAGGTCTGGCGGCAGGTGATTGGCTTCAAAGTGAAAGAAGAGGATGCTGAGGGCTCCTGCTGAAGGGTCACAGGAGTCCCCAGGAGGTGTCTTTATCTGTTCAAATCAGTGACCCCCAGAGAGATGACGACCTGGCGTGTGAAGAAACCAGCACGGGTCATGGGAAGCATTCAGAGGTTCCTCAGTAAGTTAAACACCCAGCCACCATATGACCCACTAATTCCACCACACAGGGAAGCACAAACAAGCACGCACAGCCATGCTCGGAGCAGCCCCACCCGAGCAGCCCCGCCCATGATGGCCAAGAGGCGGTGGAAACAGCCCCGACGCACATCCACTGACGAAAGAATACACAAAACATGGCACGTACAAATAATGCGGGATATATTAGAGAGAGAATGGAATCGATACAATATGGACTATGTATATTATGGAATATTATTTGGGCATGAAAAGGAATGAAACACAGATTCATGCTACAACACGGATAAACGTTGCAAACATGACGCCGAGTGAAAGACGCCAGGCATAAAAGACCACATTCTGTGATTTCATTTATAGGAAATACACGGAATCGGTGCATCCATAGAGACAGAAAGCTCCCTGGGGATTGCCAGGGGCCGGGGAGGGGTGAGGGGAGTGGCTACCGGTAGATACGGGGGTCCTTTTGGGGCGGTTAACCAGGTCGTGGTGGTCACACAGCCTTGTGAATGTACTAAACGCTGCTGCATTATTCCCCCTTTAAATGGCTAAAATGGCACATTCTATATTACACGTATTTGACCACAATTAAAAGAAAATAGTTATGGGACCAATGGGAGCTTTGGTGCCCCCAAAATGCCATCAGCATTGCCTGTTCTCAGACAGGCTTGTTCACCTCTTAATACGAGGTGTGCAAACTCAGCTCCAAGTCCCCTCCTGCTGCTCAGCTGCAAAGAAATGAATTCTCGCCTGGTTTTATGAGTCTAACGTTGTGACCTGCTCCTGCCACTGATGCCAAGGCCAGGAGGTCTGTCAGGGTGGCACATGACAGGCCTGTGCCCCCCGGCCAGTCCCCCAGTCCCTGATCTCAGCTTCTCCCCTGCAAACTCAGAAGCTAGAAACAGCCTGCTGACCTTTGTTCTTCTCTCCCTGAATCCAAGGATGGTGGTTTTCCAAGCAGGCTACATTTGTTAAGTAATCCTCGACTCTCCATGTTACATGAATGAAAGACAATCAGAACTGCCAGCCAGAGCTGCTGACCGGCTCCAGTGGATGGGACAGGCCCGGAGAATTCCGTGGAGCAGCCAACACAATGCCAGCCCAGAGCACAGAACGCGGCACGGGGCTGGCGTGCAGGAGCACCAGGCACCCCTGCTGGCCCCTCTGGGCTTTCTGCATATTTAAAGCAGCTCTTAGAGCCCAGAGACTCCATTCCAGGGCCTGTGGGGATCCACAGGACTCATGCCAAGAATGACGGAAATCTTTCTGAGCTCAAAACTCTCTGATTTTGAAAAACAAAGGGTCTTTTGAAGAACACTGCTTCCATGTGGAACCATGGGGCACGGCGATCCGAAGAGCTCCAGCCTCTTTAAAAACCAGCAAATGATGTACCCTGATCCCTTTGAATGTCCAGAAGAAGGCTGAACCTAGAGCCATAGTGACTAAGAGGCAAATGCAGGCTCTCAAAATCTCTACAACCCAAGACTTGTCTTTTTCACATGTGAAGCCAAGGCTTCAGAATGCAAGAGAAGTGGCAGCTTTCAAAAGGAGTTTGGAGGTTCTCAGATTTAAGCGCAAATGCCACTTCCTGGGGCTGGTGCTAAAACTGCAGGAAAAGGCTGGTTGGCAGAAGCTCACAAAGGAGAGTTTATCAATGTTGCAAAGGGCATG
Organism: Rhinopithecus roxellana; assembly: GCF_007565055.1. Lineage (NCBI taxonomy): Eukaryota > Metazoa > Chordata > Mammalia > Primates > Cercopithecidae > Rhinopithecus > Rhinopithecus roxellana. The sequence goes on along the minus strand of NC_044563.1, from coordinate 3,737,135 downwards.
TTCACGGATGCCTATCGGCGTTGGCCTTGTTCTCTGCGGGGATGGTGAGGCAGGGCCAGCAGCCTGCAGGGCTGCGGCATTACCGTTTCCTTGACAGTTCCCTCAACTCATCATCACTCCCGCCAGAGCCCTGGGTTGCTCCCCACCTGCCCTGCTTCCCCATCTTCCCTGCATTGCCCCATGGCAGCCCTGGGCACTTGGTCACCACCCCACGACCCACGTCCTATCCTTCAGAGACAGGCTCACCTCTGGGCTGTTTCGAAGGACAGAGTGACATGGCACAGAGACAGAGGGTGTCTGGTTTAAGGGCTACTTCTGCATGTATCATTCCAGTCTTTATTTTGGGTCTAATTCAAACCATACTTTCAAAAAGGCTAAGAATGTACAAAGCGAAGGGACCCACTGGCCCCAGGGCAAGATGGGAGGGTGTCCTGGTGGACGTGTCGTCTGAGACTCCTTCACTCCTCTAGCCATTTAGAAAGAATTTCTAGGTAGTCAGGCACCCAGGATGGGCCTTCCAGGATGAATGGGGGAGTTTAGAAAACTGCCTTCGTTTCTACTGAAAATGGAGAAAAAAGGCAATTTTCAGTTCTTGCAGCACTCAGGAGTGTGAAACTGGGCTGCTGCTGAAAAGGAACGAAAAGCCTTGTTCCAAATTTACTTGTCATGGGAGGTGGGTGGGGGGGCGTGAACACTGTGAAGGCATCGAAGAAGGTGAGCGTCCTGAGCGTCCTGCCCAAGATCCGGGAAGGAGGCGGCGGCCGGGTGTGACACAGGCCCGAGAGGGGAGCTGGATGGGGTGGTGGGGAAGTTGCCTGCGACTCCTGCCTGGGAACCGGGGCTCTGTGCTGGTGGTGGGGCCCCTGTGGGATGTGTGTTCTCACAGAGAGGCCTTTAATAAGGGCTCTGAAGGTGTCCCGCTGCTGAGTATGGGAACTCACACGTGCTGGGCGGGAGAGAATCAGGGCTGGGCTGATTAGGGAAACGCAGAGGGCAAAGGAAGTCTACCTGTAGCCCCCATCTCTGACAGAGGCAAGATGCACAAGCACCTTCCATTTACCTGATAGCAGCCACATCTCTCGCCAGGTACGGCTGCAGGTGAAGGCACGAAAGGTTGAGATTCTCTACATACGTATGTACATGTATAGATACCCATACGCATGCATGCATACATATTCTTGAGGCTGTTTTGCCTTCTTCATACAATTATGAATATCTTTAGATCCACGCTTACTTTCTGATGGAACTTCATCCCTGAAGTAAGCATACCATACAGGCAAGGATAAACGAAACTCCACGAAGAAAAATGCAAAATGTTCAACACTCCAGAAGCCCCCAGTGGCCCCCCAGCAGCCACCCTCCTCCCTCCAGAGGTACCTGGGGTCTGTGCGTGCAATTTCCACGCTCCAGCTCTTCTCTAGCACTGTCACCTGCTCACTTCCTTAAACCATACACGGATTCCCTTTGCCTTTTCTTCAAATTTTACAGAAATCATTTTGCACCCCCCCTTTTTTTCTGGAACTTTCTGTATGCAATATCAGACGCTATGTATTCCTCTGTGGCCTCCACGTTCCCCTCCACAGCATTTCTGAGATGCACGCGCCTTGGTGAATGCAGCTGGCATTCATTCATTCTCCCACTGCCGCACTGTACTCCACGTGTGAGCAGCTCACGGCATCCGGATCCTTTCTTGTTCGCAGACACTTGCATCATTTCCAGCTTCTTGCTGTTATGAACAGAGGTGCTTGGAAACTTCTCGTGTGTGTCTCCTGGCCCACGTGGGATAACGTGTCAGGGGTGTGTGCCATGGAGTCACATGCTGGTTTGCACAGCAGGTGCGTCTTTCATGTTAGTGGGCAATGACTACTGTTTTCTAAAGAGGTTGCAATTTGGGACTCTTTTTTCATGTTTTTCTTTTTCAAAAAACACAAAGTGTAGAAACTCAAAAGGCTCTGGAAGACCTGGCCATGTGCAGCAATGTTATGAGTGGAACTGTGTCCCCCAGAAAGAGGTGTGGACGTCCTCACCCCAGGACCTCAGGATGTGACCTTATTTGGAAGGAGGGTCATTACAGATGTAATTAAGATATCAATTAAGGTGAGGTCATAGGGGAGTAGGGTGGGCCCTACATCCAATGACTGCTGTCCTTATAAGAAGAGGGGAACTTTTTTTTTTTTTTTTTGAGATGGAGTCTCACACTGTCACCCAGACTGGAATGCAGTGGTACAATCTCGGCTCACTGCAACCCGCCTCCTGGGTTCAAGCAGTTCTCCTGCCTCAGCCTCCCAAGTAGCTGGGAATACAGGCACATACCACCATGCCCAGCAAATTTTTGCATTTTTAGTAGAGACAGGGTCTTATTATGTTGGCCAAGCTGGTCTCCAACTCCTGACCTCAAATTATATGCCCACTTCTGCCTCCCAAAGTGCTGGGATTACAGGCATGAGCCATTGTGCCCAACCAGAAGAGGGGAATTTGGACACAGACACACAGGGAGCCCTCCATGTGACAACAAAGGCCGAGACTGGAGCCGGGCAGCACAAGCCAGGGAAGGCCAAGGAATATCGGCACCACCAGAAGCCGGAAGAGGCCAGGAAGGACCTCCAGGAGCCTCTGGAGGGAGCGCTGTCCTGCTGACACCCTGACCTTTGTCTTCCAGCCTTCAATGACACAATAAAAGTGTGTTGTTTTAAGCCAGTCTGTTGTTTCTTTTTTATTTTTTTGAGACAGAGTCTCCCTTTGTTGCCCAGGCAGGAGTGCAGTGGCGTGATCTCAGCTCACCGCAACCTCCGCCTCCCAGGTTCTAAGAGATTCTTCTGCCTCAGCCTCCAGATAGCTGGGATTGCAGGTGTGCACCACCATACCTGGCTAATTTTGTGTTTTTTAAGTAGAGACAGGGTTTCGCCATATGGGCTAGGCTGGTCTCGAACTCCTGACCTCAGGTGATCCACCTGCCTTAGCCTCCCAAAATGCTGGCATTACAGGCATGAGCCACCATGTCCAGCCCAACCTGTGGTTTCTTAGCAGCCCTAAGAAATAAGTACAAGCAGCATTCCAGGCCCTTCCTTCATCCCATCCTCCAGTCTTTGTCTCAGTGACCAAACAGGCCTTGGGTCTGTTGCTGTGACAGCAAGGATGACCAAGCCCTTCTGTAGATGTCCAAGAGTCTGTGTGCTCCTCTGAGCCTGGGATGAACCTCTGAGCCCTTCTCAACACAGTGCTGCAGACCTCCCCTCCCCACTAACTTAACACGCAGGAGCACTGGATATCCCCCATGGCCATGTTAGAGGCTTCTGGAGAGGGAGGAGGAAGTGGGCAGCTATGCTGCTCCTGGCTTTGGGGCTGTGGTCCCAGGGCCTTGCTTTAATGGGTTAACTGGAAAGGCAAAAGGAAGGAAAGAAGAGAAACCTCCTTAGATTGGATTCACCCTATGCACAGAATCCATTCGTGGACATGCCATCTGCAATGCTTCATGGAAGAGGTCTTCCGATGGCAGAGGGCAATCATGAACTCAACACTCAGCCTCCCTCTGAACCAAGAGCTGGTGGGGAATGAGTGGGGGGTGGAGAACAGTGGGTGGGCCTAGAAGGAGAAGGTGGCCTTGGACGAGCCCAGTTCTCCCATCTCTTTTGCTTTTAGTTCTTAAGAATAACCGTAGAATGTGCTAGAAATGCAACACCCTGAGACAGGGAGGGCTGACTGGAATAGCCTGGGCTCTGTCCCAGTCTTCCCCGGAAACCTGATGTCCATCAACACTTTAGCCCAGAGGTCATGTTGCCCCGGGGTATGAAACCCAGGAGGAGCCGCTTTCCAGGGTCCCTCAGTTGCAGCGCAAGTGGGTATATGCAGTCAAGACTCCAGTCACCTTTCCTGAGCCTCACAGGCTGGCTTGGCCGAATCCCAGGCTTCTCTTGTCCCTTGCTGCCTATCTGTAAGCAATGAACCACTTCATGTAACTCGCTGTGTGGGCGGCTGGCTCACCAGGCTAGGAAAAGTCGGTAAGCCGTGTGCAGTGAGCCTGCTCCACACCTTGGGGCAGAGTTGTCTGGCCATTCAGTCCAATCCTGGGGTTTGGTACTAGAAGGAAACCCATCCACCCACAGGTCTAAGTCACCTTGGCCAGTATTGACTTTGTTGGCAACAAGGGAGGAACTTGCTCTATGCGGCTCTTACGTCCTCGGTCTATCTCTTTGTTGGTTAGTAGTGGGGTGAGGCTGGGCACCAGCATTTGCTGGGGCCACTCAGACCCCAGCTGTCCCTTAGAGGGCTGCTGAGGAAGGAGTGGCAGACAACGTGGACGCTGAGATCAGAGCCTGCCTCTGGGAAATGGACAGAGGCCTTGGACCCCATCCTCCCTTCACTGTCCTTGCCTTTAGGTTGCCCTTCCCTGGATTCAGGGCCTCAGCTGCTCATCAGGATGGGGGGCACATGAGATCGCCATTCTTGTAGGTTGACAATAGGTCAATATTTGCTAGTTTGACATGGTGCAACTGAACAGACCCCACGGCCGACTGCTCCTTGCTCCGATAAGTAGCTATTGAGCTGAAGGCCCCCGAGAAGTCCTGATGAATAGAAGGCCAGGCCCTGCACCTGTTGGCAACCCCACACTGGGCTGTTGGAACTGGCTCCAGGGACCCCGAGAGGAGGGCCTCCCCAGCCTGGGAGGGGCCTGGATGGCGTCTCTGAGTTGGGGCCTACAATGAGACCAGAGGGTGCGCCAAGCAGAGGATGTGAATTTGAGTGCTAGGACTGCCCGAGGAGGGTGCTGGGTGGTACTGGGGAGGTGGACAACTCAGGAGGCTGAAGGTCCAGGGATGCGGGAGGCGGGGCCAGGCCATGAGGATGGAGGAGGCACTGTTTCCCACGGGCCCTGGAACCGGGTCCTGGTGCCCAGTACTTGGTCCTGAGCAAGTTCTCCCCAGGGTTAGAACATTCATACCTGAGAAGGAAGGCAGGGTAGGGTGTGGGGGGCTCTGAGGCCTCTGGAGGCTGCTGGGTGAAGGCTGGGAGTGCCAGAAGGGACTACTTTCAGGCTAGGGCGGCCCAGAGCCTCACCCTGGCCCAGGGGACTTCTGCCAGGCTGGCTCCTGACCAGGCCCCACACAAGTGGAGCCTGCAGGGTGTCCCCCAACAGGGGCCACTGAGGAAGAGGAGATGGCAAAAGCCCCGCAAAGCGCCACAGAGTGCAGCAGCCAGGGGCAGAGCCTGTGTGCTCCTGTGTGTGTGTGTCTATGACAGTGTGTGTGTGAGTGACAGTGTCTGAGAGTGTTGTGTGTCACAGTGTGTATGTCAGAGTGTGTGTATGTCACTGAGTGTGTGTGTCTACAAGTGTGTGTGTAGGTATGGCAGTGTCTGAGTGTGTGCGTATATGTGTGTCTATGAGAGTGTGTATGTGCATGTGACTGAGAGTGTGCTGTGTGTGTCACTGAAAGGATGTGTGTGTGAGCTGAGTGTGTGTGTGTCTATGAATGTGAGAGTGTGACAGTGTGTTGTGTGTGTGTGCATGTGTGTCACTGAGAATGCATGTGTGTCAATGTCTATGACAGTGTGTTTGTCATTGCCTGAGTGTGTGTGTATGTGAGTGTGTAGTGCATGTACGTGCGTGTTAAAACCCTTTAAAATGTAAAAACCTTCCTCAGCTCATGGGTGCAGAAACTCAAGTCATGGATGGAATGTGGTCCCCAGGCCAGAGTTCACCCAGCCCTGCCATAAAATGAAGAAACGTGAGGAAGGGAGTGGGGAGGTGGGGCAGATTTGTCAAAACAGGGGCAGTAAAATGTGGCACATATACACCATAGAATACTATGCAGCTATAAAAAAGGATGAGTTTGCGTCCTTTGTAGGAACATGGATGCAGCTGGAAACCACCATTCTCAGCAAACTATCGCAAGAACAGAAAACCAAACACCGCATGTTCTCACTCATAGGTGGGAATTGAACAATGAGATCACCTGGACACAGGAAGGGGAACATCACACACCGGGTCCTATTGTGGGGAGAGGGGAGGGGGGAGAGATAGCATTAGGAGATATACCTAATGTAAATGATGAGTTAATGGGTGCAGTACACCAACATGGCACATGTATACATATGTAACTAACCTGCACATTGTGCACATGTACCCAGAACTTAATAAAAACAAACAAAAAAAAAAAAAACAAAAAAAATCCAGGGGCAGTCAGAACCTCCGCAGATCTGGTTGTGGGCTTCAGAGCAGAGCTAGGGGGCAGACGCAGCTGTCCCCACAGGGGACCTACACAGCCTGGAGCAAGCTCAAGTTCAGAGTTAACGGGAGAAGGCGGCCGGAATGAGGAGAAAGAGGCCTTCATGATCAAGGTGGAGTTTACCCCACGTGCATATGACCAAAACTCTGAAAAACAGTATTTTTCTGAATAAATGTCCCCCATACCAAGCATGTTAGAAATGTTTGATTCAGGCTGGGTATAGTGGCACACACTTGGAATCTCAGCACTTTAGGAGGCCAAGGCAGGTGGATTACTTGAAGTTAGAAGTTCGAGACCAGCCTGGCCAACATGGTGAAACCCCATCTTTACTAAAAATACAAAAATTAGCCAGACGTGGTGGCGTGCCTGTAATCCCAGCTACTTGGGAGGTCCAAGCAAGAGAATCATTTGAACCCAGGAGGCAGAGGTTGCAGTAAGCCAAGATCACACCACTGCACTCCAGCCTGGGCAACAGAGTAAGACTCGGTCTCAGAAAAAAAAAAAAAAAGAAAAAAAAATGTTTGATTCTGATGTGATTCATGCAGGGGTGATTTCAGAAGGTCAAAATGAACCCACGAGAGGGAAAAGTCTTTGAACAAAAGGACAAAGGTCTCCAGAGTTAACCGCCATTTATGTCTAGCCTAACCATTTGAGGAAGGAGATTCTAGAATCCCAGGGCCACTCCGCCCTAGGTTCCAATGAGTGGCCCTGGCTCCGCCCACAGCCAGGCCTGGCCTTGCTTGCAGGTGGTGTGCATGGCTGGGATTCAGTAATTAAGTCACAAAACACAAGGCTGGCTACTTAGAGCAGAATTACAAGGCATTGCAGCTTGTGAACATGGTAATCCAGCTTAATTAATACCGACTCAGAGAGCAAGGCGCAGGCCTCTGGGTTAAACCAGCCCATGCGGAAACGCTGGCCGCCGCTTACCCTCATCACACTATGCTGAGGATTTGTCATTGTGTGGAATAAAAATAAACCTGAGCTTGGAAAACTGGGCAGGTGACCCTGGAAAGGCCCGGAAACCACCCAAGGCTGGCTCTCCAGGGCCTTTGTGATAAAATGGAACAAATCCAGCAACCCTGAGAGGTATCAAGGGCAGGCAAGCTTCTCTGGGACAGGAGACACACAGGCTGACCCAGCAGATGGCCAGGAGATGGACAGGGTGAATCATCACAGGTACGGCGCACAGCCACCCCAGTCCCGTACCCACACGTTTTGTCCTGCAGGCTCGATTCCCCTTCAGGACCCCTGCTTTCTGCCCACAGCCCTGCCCAGGGGAGGCAGACCCCAGCCCAGCCTGTGACACTCTAAGGACTTCTGAGGGTTCATCATTTCAGCCTTACAACTACCCTTGAGTCGATTCTTATTGTTTGCTGTAACAAATTACTACAAATTTAGTGGCTTAAAACAACAAAAATGTTCTTATCTGCCAGTTCTGTAGGTCAGAGGGCCAACCCAGGGCTCAGGGGACTGAGAGAGAGGTGTCGGCAGGGCTGGCTCCTTCCGAAGGCTTTCAGGGAGGATGCTTTCCTGTCTCTTCCAGCTCTGGGGGCTTCTGGCGTTCCTTAGCTGAGGGTTCATCACTCCAAGCTCTGTCTTGGGGGTCCCATGGACTTCTCCCCTGCATGCATCAAATCTCCCTCTGCCTCCCCCTTATAAGGACACCTGTGGTCACACTCAGTACCCCCTAAGTGATCCGTGATGACCTCCTGATTGCAGCAAGATCCCTCAGTTCATTGCATCTGCAAAGCCACCTTTGGCATGGAAGGCAGTTGGTCGACAGGCTCTGGGAATAAGCACGTGGACATCTCAGGGATTCTTATTCAGCTGGCCACTGGGAGGCACAACTGGGCTCTGCGGAGAGGCTGCCCAGGGACCCTTCGAGGCAGTGATAACGCCTCAGGGCCCCTCTCTTCCCCATCTTCCCCATTCTCTTTGGGGCTGTCCTGGCTGCCTCTGTGGGGCGTGCTAGTCAGTGCCGGCTCACAGGGAGGAGGCCTCTGTAACAGCAAGGCCCTTGGACGCTGGAGGATGAGACGCTGCCCAGTGCGAAATTACCTCTGTTACCACGGGACTTGGAGGAACCCCTGTTTGGGGCTCAGCTCCGCTAACTGATGCTCAGGGAGGCAGGAGGGGAGACTTTTAAAAGAGCCACAAAGTACCCAGGAACTTAGAAGGAGAACACGTGAGGGCCTTGTTAAAGACTGGAACAGAATGTCTATCCTGGTCTCCCTCTCTCTTCTCATAAAGGACATGGATCCCATCATGAGTCCCCACCCTCTGACCTCATCCAGCCCTAGCCCCCTACCAAAGGCCCTGCTCCTGACACCATCCTGGTGGGGGTTAGGGCTCCAACATTTGAGTGTGGGGGTCACACAGACATTCGGTCCACGGCACCATGCTGATGCTTCCCGGTGTCTGAGATGGGGAGAGGCCTCTGCATAGCACGGCTGACGCTTCTCTTTCCTAAGGCAAAAGAATCATTACCTTGCCAGGGCCTCATCAGAACAAAAATGTAACTGCTTTGTGCCTTTCAGAAACCTCCTGAGTTGGCAGAAATGGAGATTTTGGTGGCTGTCCATGAAGTACTTAATTAAGCAGAACAGGTAATCCCAACATTACTACAAGAAACATGCAGACAGCACTTTGGGAGGCCGAGACGGGCGGATCACGAGGTCAGGAGATCGAGACCATCCTGGCTAACATGGTGAAACCCCCTCTCTACTAAAAAATACAAAAAATTAGCCGGGCGAGGTGGCGGGCGCCTGTAGTCCCAGCTACTCGGGAGGCTGAGGCAGGAGAATGGCGTGAACCTGGGAGGCGGAGCTTGCAGTGAGCTGAGATCTGGCCACTGCACTCCAGCCTGGGCGACAGAGCGAGACTCCGTCTCAAAAAAAAAAAAAAAAAAAAAAAGAAACATGCAGAGCTCCAGTATCTGTGGAAATGCGGCTGCCTGCCCCAGCCTGGTCTCCCCCACCCCCACCATGGGCACCTTCCTTTCCAGCTATCTGGGTTGTTGCCTTAATGCTTGTCCTGCCCCCAGACAAAATATGGAGTCTGTTGTTATGGTCTGAATGTCTGTGTCCCCCCAAGTTTCTATGTTGACACATTTGGAGACAGGGCCTTTATTGGAGGTAATTCAGGTTATGTGAGATCATAAGGGTGGGGCCCTGATCCAATGGGATTAGTGCCTTATAAGCAGAGACTCCAGAGAGTTTGGTGGCACTTTCATGCTCACACTCTCTCTCCTCCCTCCGCCATGTGAGGAAGGCAGCCGCCTGAAGCAGGAAGTGACCCCTCACCAGGAAGTAACTTGCTGGCACCTTGATCTGGGACTTCTAGTCTCCAGAACCATGAGAGAATAAATGCTTGTTTCAGCACCGTGGAATCTTGTTACAGCAACTCAAACTGAATAAGACTTGTGGGGCTGGGTATGATGTAATATCTGTGTGACCCCAACAGGCCTCAGTTTCTCCATCTGAAATGGGGATGGATGGTAACAGCACCTGCCTCAAAGGCTGCAGGGGCTGAAATGAAAGCTCAGGCACCAAGGCACCAGGATCGGGCAGGGTGTGGTCCTGACTTCACCTCCACAGGCTCATATCAATGATGGCAGCCCCTGCTCAGCCTGCCCTGACCGCCCAGGAAGACCACATTTCTGGGGTGTCCAAGGAGAGTCCTAGACACTTGAGGAAATTACATGTCATGAGACATCAGCTCCTCTGTCCTGATCACTATTTCACAGATGAGGAAACCGAGGCAGGAGCTGCCAGGGTACTCACTTAAGGTCACAGGCAGAATATGCGAAGTAGAGGCCAGACCAGCTTGGAGCCCAGCACTGCATGGCTATCGCTAATGCTTTGCCACATTTCGCCCATTTCTTTCTGGTCTGGCTCCTGCCTCTGCCCCACCACGCAGCCAGATGCACCCCAAAGGCTGCACCCCTACAGCACCCTTGGCAAGGACATGGCCCCTGGCAGGTGCTTGGGAAATACGGGTGGACAGGCTGGAAGGAGAGAAGGAAGGAGAGAGGGGACTGGAAATTCTTCCCAACTCCTTCATTTCCCAGATGGAAGGTGGTTTTCATCAGATAGGAGGTCTGATACAGTAGCCCCAGCCACGCATGGCTGCTTACGTTATGAAACAACCCAGGCCAGTGAGTGCAGAAGGGGAGATTCTGCCTGAGGACGTGCGTATGGAGGATTTAGGAGGAATGATAGAGATAAATGGGGATGGCCCATTGCTGTAACTCTTCTGCAGACACCCATAAACAATCCCAGAAAAGCATGATTGAGGGCTTAATGGCAGAGGTGGTCAAGTGTGACTGACAGGTGTTGCCAACAGACAGCCCAGCCTGCACAACCCCAGGCCTGGCCAGCTCTTCCGTTCACACAGGAGGGGTGAGGGTTGACTTCTGAGCTGGTTTCTCTTCCCAGCTCTGTCCACATGGTTCTGGGAAGGTCTGGTGCTGAGCCCAGCACCATGTGGAGGTGCCTGTCCCACCTTGCTGGGCTGGCTGCCCCAGGCACACTGGGGCAAAGGTGTGAGCCCGACAAGTGAGGTGGGTGAGCCCGACAAGAGCAGCTGGTCAACTGCTCCCTCGGCTCCTTCTAGAACCATCCGAACCCAGCAGGATGTCCAATGGAATGGACATCTCCAACCCAACACAGCACCGCAACTTCCCCTGCCCGCCAGAGGCTTCCCTGTCTCAGCAAAGGGCCCCACGGTCGCCCAGGCGTGTATGGAAGAGCCCAGCACTCACCCATGTCAGCCCCCATCCCCCACCTATGCTCTGCCCTGAAACCGCCCCCAGCCTCAGTCCTCTCCACCCTGGTGTTTGATGTGGAACAGCCTCTAATGGGGCTTCCTACTTCCCTGGGCTTTTGTTACAAAGCACCACAAACCAGGGGACTTAAAACATCATTTATTCACTCACAGTTCAGGAGGCCTCCAGTCCAAGACCAAGGTTTCTGGGAGGGGGCATCCGTTCTGGGGCCCTCCCCCAGCTCTGGGGACTGTGGGCCACCCTGGCAACCCCCCTTCACTCGTAGTTGCACCCGCCAACTTCTGCACATGGCCTTCTGCTCTTTGCCTCTGCGTCCCCTCTCCCTACAAGGACAGCAGTCAGCAGATTTGGGGACCACCCTAAATCCAGGATGATCTCATCTCAAGATCCTTATGATGATCTCAACTCAAGATCTCATCTCAAGATCTCATCTCAAGATCCTTAACTATAAATGACGTCTAAAGACATCTGTGAAGACCCTGTTTCCAAATGAGATTCCCAGTGGACACAAGTTCTGTGGAACACCATCCAACCCCCTACTCTCTCCAATGCAGTCTCCGAACGGAAGTCCAACAAGCTGAACAACACACACAGGCAAGCACTGCTGCTCCCTGCCACAAACCCTGTCACCTGGGGAGTAGAGTCTAAATTCTTCCCACAGCCGGGTGCGGTGGCTCACACCTGTAATCCCAGCACTTTGGGAGGCTGAGGCGGGTGGAACACCTGAGGTCAGGAGTTTGAGACCAGTCTGGCCAACATGATGAAACCCTGTCTCTACTAAAAATACAAAATTAGCCAAGCATGGTGGCTCACGCCTGTAATCCCAGCTACTTGGGAGGCTGATGCAGGAGAATCACTTGAACCTGGGAGGCAGAGGTTGCAGTGAGTCGAGATCATGCCACTGCACTCCAGCCTGGGTGACAGAGCGTTAAAAAAAAAAAATTCCTCTCCACATCCTGTGGGGCCTGTGCCTGCCTCTCCCGCCCTTCCCACACTTGGGTGCATGACCTCTGCCCCTCCAGGTCCCCTGGCGGTCTTTGCCTCTGCGACTCCGAGCCCACCTCCTCCAAGGCTGTTGCCAACCCTCCCTGCTGGCCAGCACTGCATGGCTATTGCTCATGCTCTGCGCACCCTTTAGCCCTTCTGGATGATCATCATATTTATTCATTTCTTTCTGGCCTGGCTCCTGCCTCTGTCCTATCACGGAGCCAGATGCACCCCGAAGGCTGCATCCCCACAGCACCCTTGATGAGGACACAGCTCATGGCAGGTGCTTGGGAAATATGGGTGGATTGGCTGGAAGGAAGGAAGGAGAGAGGGGACTGGAAATTCTTCCCAGCTCCGAAGGTGGTTTTCATCAAATGGGAGGTCTGATACAGTAGCCTTAGCCACCCACGGCTGCTTAAGTTTAAATTAATTGACATTAAATATTTAAAACTAAGAATTTGTTCCTCAGTCACACTGGCTGCATTTTGTGTGCTCAGTAGCTGTGTGTGGCCAGTGGTGCCATATCAAGCACATGGGACATTTCCAGAAAGTTCTATCAGACAGAGTTGCTTTAGGCCAAGGAAGGAGACAGAATTCAGGGCTGTCAGCATTATGAAGGTCCCAGGGCATCTCTTCCAGCCTACGGCCCCTCCCACGCCAGGGCAGGGTATGGACAGCAACAGAGACCCCACTGGGGAGCTGGTGTATAGGACAGGGCACAACTCAGGGCTAAGGGTATGCCCAGAGCTGCCACCAAGAACTGGAGTCACAGGAGGTGGGGCGCCTTCGTCCCTGTGCAGGTAGAGGTAGGGGCAGCCTCGGGTGTGGACTCCTGGGAGCAGAGGCCCTGGTTTCCCTAGGGGAGGGGTGGGCCTGGAGCCTCCTAGGAGCTTCCAGCCTCAGGAGAGGCTGAGGCCGGGGAGTGTGCAGGGCTAATGGACACCATGCCTGCCACTTCCTGAGCTGAGGGCAGAGTTGATGGGGGTGGGCTGTCACCTGCATGGTCTTATTCCCAGGCTTGCATCCTACCCCTCTCCCCCATGGAGGTGGGAATGGAGCAACACTCCCAGCCAGTTCCCTGGTGCCCCCAAGGGATTCCTGCCAGCTCTGCGGCCCTCAGACCTGAGGCCAGGGGGTATTGGACACACTACATCCCTCACAGAGAGACGAACAACTGTCCCCTCCTGCCTGAGCCAGGATTCACCCCTAGACATCCCTCAGAATCCATTTCCATCTTTCCCAAGAGATGCTCCCATGGCCACAGCCTGCTTCAAAACCAAAAAGCCTCAAACCAGCTTTCCCACAAGGCAGCAGTCCTCAGCCAGGGGCGATGGTGCCCCCCTTCAACCCCCAGGGAACCAGAGGACACGTGTCAACGTCTGGAGACATTCCTGGTTGTCACAACTAGGGGCTGGTGCTGGCATGGAGTGGGGAGAGGCCAGGGTGCTGCTGGACACCCTACAGCATGCAGGAGGGGCCCGCAACAGAGCGATCCCGCTAGAAATGTCCCTGGTGCCTCCGTGGGGCAACACTGCCCCAGTTCCACAGCTGCCGGGCGACTCTGGGAAATGCCCCCACCCAGAGTGTGGTCTCTATCAGCTCCCTCCCCTGGTGGCCTTCAGGGGGTGCCCCAAGGGGTCTCAACAGGAGGTTAGCCAATGTACAGTTCAAGAGAACAGCTCCCACAATACCACCCCTTCCTCACTTCAGACACCAGCTGTAAGTTCTGGGGGTCTCCAAGACCACCCTCAGGTTTAGTGATTTGTGGGAAAGACTCGAAGAACTCACTAAAAGCACCTGTGCTCACAGTTTTGGTTTATTACAGCCAAAGAGATCCAGGTTGAGATCAGGCAAGGACAGGGAGGCGTGGGGCAGGGTCCAGGAGGGTCCAGACGCGGACACGGGGTATCTGACATTCTCCCCGGGAAAGTGGGGATAATTCCTTCCCAGAGATGATGTGTGACAACACGCACGGGGCATTGCCACAGGGATGCTCCAGGACCTTTGGTGTCCCGAGTCTTTGCTGGGGCTCTGTCACACACTGCCTTGGTGGCAGGGCTTTAGTTTCCAGCTCCTCCTGGAGGTTTCGGCTAATCCTTCTAGTCTGCCAGTCTCTTCTGGAGGTCCAAGCTGATATGGCATGACCCAGAGCCCCTGCCATAAATCACACTGTCAGACTGTCCAGCAGTCAAATCCCCCGGGCAAACAGACACACACATCAGGCAGGATATTCTGGGATCCCAAAGACCACCGCCCGGGAGCTGAAGGCAAAGGTTAGCAGTCTCTCTCTGGATCAAGTTGGTGCTTCACTACCCAGACCTCCCTCCCTCCATTTTAGATCAGAAAACTGAGGCCCAGACCTTAGGAAATCTGAGCAGGCTCTGAGCAGTGGAGGATGTGGGCTCTGAGCCAGTCTCTGCACTCTCCTCTTTTACTCAGACCCTCCGCTCCCCAAGCCCCCTGCCTCCCAGAGGTCCATAAGCCCAAGCAGGGTGAAATCTCAGTGCAACCTCTTAGACCTCTGTGCAAAAATGAAAAAAGAGGACACATTTGAGCATAAAATACACACTGTAGAGGAAGGAAAAATGCAGAAAGAGAAGTTTCCAGTAATCCACCCCATGGCAACCACCAGGCCATCATGGGACCTGGAGTATTAATCCTCTAAACCTGGGGCCCCTCCTACTCGGAGGGCTGAGGGCTGCAGCCCTCTGGGGCCTCCCCGCCTCCAGTTCCGTTGCCTTGTTCTCACTCCCAGGCAGCCTCCGTCCCAGCCTCCCATCCCGGCTGAGCATGGTACCCCGCACACACGGTTGCTAAGAAACCGTTGCCGAGAGTCACAACTCAGCTGGCAACGGAAAACACCCCCAGCAACACAGTTTGCTGGGCCCTTTTAGGGAGACATGTTTTCTGGTCCACTCAATGCCTCATCCTCTTTGCAAACATTTCAAACGTTTTCTTGTACATGGCTTCTAGATATCACTTAGCATGCACTCTAAATTTAGGAACGGTTATGAAACAAACATATCACCCACAATATCTGCACTGACTATGGCATGAAGCCTGGTACTGGGATCAAGAGGCAGGGAGACACCAGGGAAAAATCCTGCCTCTTATCCCAGGGAAGCCTGGTGCTCCTGGCTGATTCGGGAGCTTGTCGGTCAGTCTCAACCCCCAGGTGGCAAGCTTTATGCCACAAAGCCCATTGGACTGTGGGAAACAGGAGAGACGGACGGTTCCTGCCCTCGGCAAGAGGCAGAGCTTGTCAGTCAGTCTCATCTGGTCTGATCCCACAACCCCTGGGTGGCAAGCTTTACGCCACGGAGCCCACTGGATTGCAAGAAACAGGAGAGACCGATGGCTCCAGCCCTGGACCAGAGGCTACTATCCTCGTAGTACTCCTGCAAGGTCAATCCTTGCAGCAGCCCCAAAAGGTCCAGACGCAGCCCCTTATTTTGCAGAGGAGTCCAAGGTGGCCCGCCCACAGGAGGCAGAGCTGGCCTCTGTTGCTGTAGTAGAGAAATACTGCACCCCAAGCCACATCACGACACTCTTCAGCCCAGAGTGGGCAGCGTGAAGAGGAAAGACCCCATCCCAGCAAGGATGAAGGCTGCAGCTCCCAGGTCCTCCATCAGCACGTATCTCATTTCCTGGGCACCCAAGACGGGGACCCTGGGAGGCCCTTTGGTCGGCCTTGGCACAGCCATGAAGGTCAGATGGGAGCCTGGAGGTGGGGGTGGTGGCATGGCGCTGGGGGACTTTGTCCCTGAACTGTCTCCTCTCACAGCTCACTCTAGCACTAAAGGCTCCTGTTTTTGAGGTTTGCGGTATTAGAGTTGTTCCCCAAAATTCCGATTTTCCTCCTCCTTCGGCACATGCAGGGCAGCAGGTCTCCACCCTCCTGAAGTTAGGTGCGGCCAGTGAGCTGGCAGCGGCAGGGACGTATGTCATTCCAGGAAAGGTGAAGACCAACTCACCACCCGCCACACTGCCCTTGAACCCAGATGTGGGTTAGTGGGGGCATCACACCCACCCGGGTTCCTAAGTGAGGAGGGCAAGGGACAGCACCCAGCAGACCTGGCAGGGCAGTGAAAGTGAGCAGGAAATAATCCTTTGTTTTTTTAAGCCATGGCAGCCTGGAGATTGTTCCTGCTGGAGATTAACCCTGCTGTCCTGACTGCTACAGGTCAGGTGACTACAGCGGAATAGCCCTTACCCTAAACCCTTGGACTAGAAGTATTCTGGATTGCATGTGTTTTTGGATTTTGGAATATTTGCATGTACATTTCATATATTTACACATATAATCACATATATCTTGAAGATGGGACCCAAGTCTAAACATGAAATTCATGTATGTTTCATATATGCCTTATACACATAGCCTGAAGGTAATTTTATACAACATTTAAAGAATTTTGTGCATGAAACAAAGTTTTCATTGTGTTTTGACTGGGACTCATCCCATGAGGTCAGGTGTGGAATTTTATACCTGTGGCCCTCATGTTGATGCTCAAAACGTTTGGGGTTTTACAGCATTTTGGATTTTGGATTTTTAGACGAGCTCAACCTGGATTGGACCTCAAAGGGTGTCCCTTATACAAGGTCAACATGCTTAGCAAGGAAGAGAGTTTTTTGTTGTTGTTGTTGTTGTTGTTGTTGTTGTTTTGAGACAGAGTCTCGCTCTGTTGCCCAGGCTGGAGTGCAATGGCATGATCTTGGCTCACTGCAACAGTGGCCTCCCAGGTTCAAGTGATTCTCCTGCCTCAGCCTCCCAAGTAGCTGGCACTACAGGCGCAGGCCACCATGCCCAGCTAATTTTTGTATTTTTAGTAGAGACAGGGTTTTACCATGTTGGTCAGGCTGGTCTCGAACTCCTGATCTCAGGTGATCTACCTGCCTCAGCCTCCCAAAGTGCTGGGATTACAGGCATGAGCCACTGTGCCCGGCTGAGAGTTCTTAAAACTGAGGATCTTCCAGGTAAGCCCATCTTTGCATGGCAGGAACCACAGGTTAGGCTGGGAGGGTCCAGAAGCAGAACATGGAAGCCAAATTCTGACGGTTGCAGCACGGGTGGAGGCTGATGGCACCAAAGTCAGGGGGCAGAGAGCGCAGTAAACGCATGTGCCCCTTCTCTGTCCTACCCAGGCCTCGGTTTCCCTGCTTGCAAAGTGAGCATAGTCACTACTAAGTAGTGTCGTAATATATCAAGAGCTCTTTTCCCCGGGGCCTCCTTCAGTCCTTGTAGTAGCCCTGAAATGTCTAGTTCCAGCTCCTTATTTTGCAGAGGAGGAGCCTAAGGTGGCCCACCCACGGGAGGCAGAGCTGGCCTTGACGCCAGCCCCAGGCTCACTCCACACCCAGCATCATGATGCTGCTGTCATCCCCCAACTTCCGGCTTCCCGAGCTCCAGGCAGTGGAGACCCACCATCCTGCCGGCTGTTAGCACCGCCTCTGGGTGGCGAGGGGCTGCTGCAGGTTTGGGCCACCTGCCCACCCCAAGACACGCTCAAACCGAGTGTCTAGGAAGAGTCTCTTGACTAGGGGAGTGAATAGGTCCCGGAGGATCGCAGTACCGCTGTGGGCTCTGGCTAGGGTAAATCATCCCAGCTCTGGGGCTCTGGGCTCCAGCACGACACGGCAGTATGTTCCGCACAAAGACAGGATGTACTTGGGGAGAGGCTGCACCATTGTTGTGAGCGGAAGAGAAATTAATTTTAAGCCTGGAGTTGATTCCGGCCTGGGAGGGAGACGCCAACACTCGGAGAGTGCTGGTTTCAGGCATGTGCACGCCAGAGCTCACGTGCCCACTGCAGCCTGAATTCAGTGGGGAAACGCGCCCCAGGCACCCTCCCTCCTCTGACAGCGTTCCAAGCCACCCCCACATCCCAGCACCGGAAGAGCCTGGCCTCTCCTTCCATCTAGAGAGCCTTGGGTGTGTTCTCTACTGAGCCACACCCTGTCCCCTGCCCCACCAACTAAAACACACCACCCAGGCTGCTGCCGAAAAGGCTGGGAGAGGGGCAGGGAGCGGGACTGAGACCGCCTCTCTCCAGCGCTCTGAAGGGTTTGGTCAGTTCTCTGTCACTCAACCTGGTGCTTGGTGACGAGGACACAGAATGGAGTGTGGCCCCACTGCTGGCCTCCCGGGTCTCCGGGCCTGATGGAGTGGGACACACGGACATCTAGCAGGTTCCAGCCTGGCGGGAGAGGGAGGCCTGGATCACAGACTGCGGGCCACCATGGCCCTGGGGGCCACATGTGGTGGGAAGGGCAGGGGGATGAGCTGGCAAACACTGGAGACCCTAAGGGCCTCTGAACTGCCAGCCACAGCCGCTACAGCCGGGTGCACTCTGACATCAGCTCCAAGCCGGGGAGAGGCGGGTGCTGCCCTCAGAAAGCTGCCACCCGGGCCAGAGGCACGGGACACCAGAGAGTACCTGCTGCAGAGCCAGATGATCCTGCTGCCCTCCAATGCCCCGACTCAAATAAGCCGACCTCTGGGCCTCAGTTTCCCCAAGTGTGCAATGAAAGGCCTGGCCATCCAGCCCCTCCAGCAGACCCAGTCCCCTGACACCCATTCTAGTCCCCTTCCTCACTATGAGGACCCTAATTTTGTCTTGTCAGTTAACAGACCCAGCTACAAAACCCCTTTTCTCAGTTTTCCCTGGCTGCTAGTAGTGACCAGGAGACCCCAGGGTGCTTATCAATGAGACAGGAGAGGACATCATCTGTGGGCTTCCAGAGAGGAGCAGACAGCATGCACACTGCTTCTGCTCCTGGCCCTGGCCCTGGAGATGGACTACCATGGGCTTTGGCCCCCACTCAGCTTGCCCTATGTTAGAAGGTTCCCTGATGGCAGTGGGGTGAGGTGGGTTGCAGGGGCCATGCTTAGAGCAAGAGAAAGGTCAGCCAACCTGCTGGGCTGGCACTGACTGTGCAGGTGCCCTAAGGCCAGATGGCAGGCAGCAGCGATGCCCCAGGTCCCAGACCCCAGAAGGCTAGTCAGCCCCCAGGACAGGAACCAGGCCACGATTGATGACTGTGAGGGTAGCAGACAGAAGGACAATCAGGCCCAGGCTGCCCAAAGGCGGGGCTGGGAACAGATCTGCAGACAAAGTGGCATCTCTAGGCCTCTGGAAATTGTGTGTGATTTCAAGCAAAGAGACGGTAGTGGTTCAATTTTGTCCCCCTAAAATCCACGTCTATGTAGAACCTCAGAATGTGACCTTCTTTGGAAATAAGGTTGCTGGAGATACAATCAGTTGGGATGAGGTCATCCTGGAATAAGTGGGCCCTTAGTCCACTGGTTGGTGCCCTTATAAGAAGGGAAAATACAGACTCACAGAGACATGGCCACGTGCAGATGGAAGCAGAGACTAGGGGATGTGGCCACAAGCCAAAGAACACCTGGAGCCCTCAAAAGCTGAAAGAGCCAAGGAAGGGTCCTCCCCTAAAGTGTTGGAGGGAGAGGACCCTGCAGACACCTTGATGTTGGTCTCTGCCTTCGGAACTGTGAGGGGAGACACTTCTGTTGTTCAAGCCCCAGCTGGTGGCTTTGAACCCTTTGTGACAGCAGCCCCAGGGCACCAGCACAAAGGGTGAGCACGTAGGAGGCCAGTGTGGTGATCTGCGCCTGTCCATCTGGTGGTCCCTCCAGCTGGCGCCCAGTGTGTCCTCAGGACTGGCCGGGGCCTGGGGACCGGACACAGAGCAACTGGCAGCAGAGGGGGATGACAGAGCCTGCATTCCAGAATCTGACCCACAAAGGGCTGTGGCATTCCTAGGAGAAGCCGCGGAAGACCAGCAGGAATGACAGGAGCAGCAGCGAGAACCCTTCAGAGGACCCGCGAGATGCGAACTCCCACCCCAGCAAACTACCAAGGGGAAGAGGCAGGCCCCCATCCAGGCAGCTCAGGAACAGGAGAGCTGACTTTTCTATGGCAAATAAGGCCCAGGTTGCCTAAAACAGGGGAGGGTAGCCTAAGACTCTCCCAGACTCATGACAACTTAGATTTGTACAAGTGGCACATTTAGCTGGAATCTGGGAGGAGCCTGCTGGGGGCCGTGCCATCCTGAAGGCTCCCAGAGTCACACACACACACACACCCTCCCTCCCACCTGCCTTCTCCAAATAAAACCATGTCCCTGGTCTGTTTTTCTCTGTATCCACCTTCTCCATCATGGAGGAGGTCTCAGCTCCTAATCCACTCAGCAAAGTCCCGGCGGACAGTGAGTCACTGAGTCCTGGGCCAGGCACACGCTGAGCTCAGGGCCTCCAGGGCAAGGT
Organism: Rhinopithecus roxellana; assembly: GCF_007565055.1. Classification (NCBI taxonomy): domain Eukaryota; kingdom Metazoa; phylum Chordata; class Mammalia; order Primates; family Cercopithecidae; genus Rhinopithecus; species Rhinopithecus roxellana. The sequence goes on along the minus strand of NC_044563.1, from coordinate 3,716,848 downwards.
GATCTGGAGGGCTCTGAGAATAGGACAGCGTAGGTGCCCCCACAGCAAAGGATGTGGCTGGGTGTCTGTGAGGATGCTTCCTGCATGACAAGCTGGGGTTATAAGAACACAAAAGCCTGTAGGATGAAGCCTGGCCCAAAGCAGTTGGGGTCCCGTGACCTCCCCGGCCTCTCTCCAGGCAGTGTCCTCCCCAGGGCGCCAGGCTTCCCTAGCTCCGAGTCTGGGCGTCTGAAATCTGCTGTGTAATTGGATTACACCCCGGCCCGTGCTGAGCGTCCATCTGCACCCGTCTCGGAAAACACAAGTCTCAGAGAAGGAAAACAGTTGCCACAGGCAATTTTCTATCGAATATACCATATTTCTCGGAATCACATGTGGAAGTTAACTAACTAGATTCCCCCTTATTTTTGAAATGCTTTCAGAGGACAATAGAAAGGTTCATTCTGTTCTGGGAAATGCTTCATTTACATGCTAAACATTAGAATGCAATTTGTTCTTCAATCAGGGAAGAGTGGAATGAGCGGACTTTTAAGGATGCCATCCGTGCTCCCTGCTCCTGGTTCCATCGCGGGCCCTGAACAGCCGCAGGTGTGCGAAGGCAGGTTGGGAAACACTTTCGAGTCAGGCCCACCTCCTGGTTCAACCAGAGGCTCTTTTCTCTCCTTGATAAAAATCCAAATTGTGATTGTTTTATAGAACTGCCTTTTACAACAGAATCGTCTCCCCACATACCATATTCCCCTGATGCTGCCTGACAACTCTTGTCTCCCATGGATGTGGGCACACTGGCCACACGCCGCTCTACCTCCCACCTGCCCTGAGCACTCAGTGGATGCTGGGACCCTGCTGGTCAGCCAACCAGAAAAGGGTGTGTGAGGGTACATCCGAGCTGCAGAAGAATGTACTAATTGGTTTATTTTTTGAAACGAGGTCATGTTGATCTGGAAGGTAACTCAGGGGAAGGGTAGACAGGACCAGAAGGAGGACAGAGGACAAGGACATCATTCAGCAAGATGAGGGCCTGGGAAGCTGGGTTTCTGAGAAGCCTGGGCTCCTTTAATCCCAGTGAGACCCTCACACGGAGCGCTGACGGATGAGGGGTAGGGGGACAAGGACTGGGGCAGGTGCTCACTGAGGAGAGAGGCCCTGGGATCCCCACACCTGGGTATGAGGGGGCTGTTACTGGGCACAGATAGGCAACCTGGGCACCACGCAGAATAGCATCTGCAGCTGATTTAGACACGTTGAATATATAAAAACATTATATATATTAAATATATATTATGTATGCTATATATAACATATTTATACATACATATATTCATATACATAACATAAATGTTATATATTTATGTATTACATAAAATATATGTTGAATATTATGTTCTATATAAAACAAATATATATACATACACACACATTATATATATATATATATATATATATATATAAACACTGAGTTCAATATACAAAAATCCTGAATTCATAATGATATATTGGTGAGGGAGAGAGAGACAGACAGGGGCAGAGAGGACAGAGGAGAGATGAAAGAGACCCTAGTTCATCCCCCAACAACACGATAGAAAACCAACTCACTGGACATCAGTGGGCATCACTGAAGCATCAGCTTCATACGGAGAGACTTGATAATTAAAAAGAAAGAATTAAGCATTTATCTTGCCTTCTGGTACAAACAGTGTTCAGCTTAACCAAGTCATCTTATTTGAGATGAGAAAGTTCTTCGAGATGGAAGAATCTCAGCTCATCTCTGTGGAAGGATTAGGAAGTCACCAAATGCAAGCCTCAGCACACTCTTCAATGTCTGCAGGGCCCACCCCAGAAAGAGGTCCCTGGGTGACCAGCTGGTGAGGAGCTTCAAGAGGAAGGATTCACCATCACCACCTGGAACTCAGGTGCAGCTTTCATCACGGCAGTGGCGAGCGCAGTCTCTGCCTCCTGGGGAGACGGGGCGTGAAGCTCACAGCACCTGCGTGTGGCTGGGTCCAACATTAACAACACTGCAAGAGCTCACCTCCGTTTACAGGAAGCAGGAAGGACCCAAGGACTGGCTGATGATACCACAGGAGGCAGAAGGCACATCCAGGGTTGGGGGCAGCCGATGGCCAACCTACCCCATCCCTCTAACAATCTACCCCATCCCTATAACATGTCGCTGGCAGGAAACACGGGAGATGACTGGACTGGAGACTTGGGGACATAGCTCCCAAGTGCCATGTGGGTCCTGGGTCGAAGTCACCACCGTGAAAAGGCATTTCTGAGATAATTTGGGACATGTGCTAACGGAGGCATTTCAGATTCCACCCAGAGACCACTGCTGGGTGTGTGGATGGGACAGTGACACTGGGGCCCGCAAGAAAGATGCTGTGCTGTTGAGAGACAGACTGAAGGGGAGGAGGGAGTGACGCAATGCCTGGGATTTTCTGGAAAATAAAAGAATAAAAAGGGCTACCTGTATACGGATGGCAAGAATTTCTTGGGTAACAAAAGCACAGCCAATAAAAGAAAAAATAGATACTAAAGTAGATGAAAATTTAAAACTTCTGCGTATCAAAGGGCACAATCGACAGAGCAAAAAGGAAGCTAAAGAACAGGCGGAAATATTTGCAAATCATGTATCTGGTAAGGGGTTAATACCCAGAATGTGCAGAAACTCTCAGAACTCAACAACAGAAACCAAAATCTAACTTAAAAACAGGCAAACTGGCCGGGTGTGGTAGCTCACGCCTGTCATCCCAGCAGTTTGGGAGGCTGAGGTGGGTGGATCACTTGAGGTCAGGAGTTCGAGACCAGACTGGCCAACGTGGCAAAACCCCATCTCTACTAAAATTTCAAAAATTAGCCAGGCATGATGGCGCGTGCCTGTAATCCCAGTTACTTGGGAGGCTGAGGCAGGAGAATCGCTTGAACCCAGGAGGCAAAGGTCACAGTGAGCCGAGATCACGCCATTGCACTCCAGGCTGGGTGACAGAGTGAGACTCTGTCTCAAAAATAAATAAATAAATAAAATGGACAAAGGACTTGAATAGACATTTCTGCAAAGAAAAGATACAAATGGCTGACAAGGACTTCTCTGAAAAGATGTTCAACACCACTAATCACTTCGAGAAAGGCAAATCCAAACGACAACGGGACACCATCTCACACCCGCTAGGATGGCCACGATCCTAAAACAGAAAGCAAGGACGCTGGTGAGTATGTGGGGAAACTGGAGCCCTTGGACACCGCTGGCAGGAAGGTAAAGTGGTGCAGCCCCTGTGGAACATGGCATGGCTGCTCCTCAAAATGTTAAACATAGAGCGAGCATGTGAGCCAGCAATGCCACTTCTGCCTCTATGCCCGAAGGAACTGACAGCAGGGTCTTGAAGAGATAATCTGCACACCCGCGTTCACAATGGCAGCACTATTCACGATAGCCAAGAGGTGGATGCAACTTAAGTGTCCACCTGCAGGTGAATGGATACACAAAAGGGTGTGTTTCCATAGAATGGGATATTTATCATTCAGGCTTAAACCAGAAGGAGATTCGGACGCACGCTACAACACGGAGGAACCTCGAAGGCATTACACCGAGTGAAATCAACCAGGCACAAAAAGACAAATACTGCAGGATTCCACTGATCTGAGGTCCCTAGAGTGGTCAAATTCATAGGGAGAAGAAGTGGGATGGTGGGTGCCAGGGGCTGGGGGAGGGGATGGCGATGAGTGTTTAATAGGGAAGAGTTTCAGTTTGGGAAGATGAGGAGGTTCTGGAGATGGATGGTGGCGATAGTGAATGGAAATGTACTTAATGCCACTGAAATGTATACTTAAAAATGGTTAAGATGGTAAATTTTATGGTATGTGCACTGCACTACAATTTGAAACATAATAAAAAGTATAATAGTAAGAAAAAAAAGGGGGGAGGAAGTGAATGGAGCAAATAGGCGCTGCAATCTCTTGGAGGCCAGCTCTCCACAGGTCCTCATAAACCCTGGGTCATGCTCCTCCATTGCTCAAGGGCCTCCAATGGCTCCCCATTGCCCCGGGCCTTGCCACAGCCTGAAAGGCCCCGTAGGGCTTGGGCCCCGCCCCTTTTTCTGCCGCATCCATCCTCTCGAATGTTCCAGAACACACAGAGTCCTTCTCTGGTCCAAGCAGGGCCTTGCACTCACCACCCTGGTGCACAGCCCACCCCCACCTCAGCTCTACCCTCCTCTCCAGGTCTCAGCCTAAATCCTTCCCCTTGAGGAATCCTCCCTGACCATCCTGTCGACAAAGGCGTGGTCTCTGCCCTGTAGCTGCACAGCATACGTGTGTGTGTGTATGTGTGTGAGAGCGTGTGAGTATATGCGTGAGCATGTGTGAATGCATGTCAGCATGTGTATGTGTGTGTGCGTGCAAATGTGAGCCTGTGTGAGTGTATGAACATGTGTGTATGCAAGCATGTGTGTCTGTGAGCATGTGTGTAGGCATGTGTGTGAGCATGTGAATATGTGTGCACATGTGTGAGCATGTGTATGTGTATGTGTGTGAACATGGGTGAACATCTGTGCAAGTGTGTGAGCATGTGTGTGAACGTGAGCATGTGAGAGCGTGTGTAAGTGTGTGAATATGCGTGAACATGTGTGTGAGCATGCAAGGATGTGTGAACTTTGTGTGTGAGCATCTATGTGTGAGCATGTGTGTGAGCGTGTGTGAGCATCTGGGTATGTGTAAGCGTGTATAAGCATGTGTGTGAACATGTGCATGTGCATGTGTGTGAGCATGTGCAAGCATGTGTGTGCGTGTGAATATGAGTCTGAACATGTGTATGCAAGCATGTGTGTGAGCATGTGTGAGCATGTGAATGTGTGAGCATGTGTATGTGTAAGCATGTGTGTGAACATGTGTGTGAGCATGTGTGAGAGCATGTGTGTGTGAATGTGTGAACATGTGTGAGCATCTGTGTGTAAGCATGTGTGAACGTGTATGTGCATATGCTAGCATGTGTGCAAGTGTGTGAGCCTGTGCAAGGGTGTGTGTGTGAACATGTGTACTGGTTCCTGGGGTTGTCATGACAAATCACCACAAACCAAGGGGCTTCAAACAACAGGAATTTTTCTCTCAGTTCTGGCAGCCAGAAGTCTAAGATCAAGGTGTAAGCTGGGCCACACTCCTCTGGTGGCCACTTATGTGGGTGCATTCGTGTGTGTGCATGTGTGTGGGTGCCTGTGTACGTGCACATGTGTGGGTGCCTGTGTGTGCATGTGTATATGTGCATGTGTGTGTGCATGAGTACGTGTGTGTTTCCATTCACAGCACAGTCACAGCCTCCAGTTATGGAGCCTGCTGACCCACATAGTGCCTGTCAATCTGTGCAGCGTCTGTTTCCCCAGCACTCAGGCTCTGTGAGGGCAGGGCCTGGTCTTCCTCTCTGCAGGATCCCAAAAGGGCCCAGGCTGGTGCTGAGTACAGAGTCAGCGTGTGGCCCGTACACAACTGATCAGACCCAGGGTGCTTAGAGAGACCCTCCTGCTATTCACAGATGGGGGCAGGTGGGGCTGGGTTGGGTGCTTACTCCTCTTCTGGCCAGGCCATGGCCAGCTCGAGTTCCTCCTGGGGTGCAGAATCCAGGTGCCCACAAAGACAAACGAGCAGCCAGAGAGCCAGTCCCCGATGGGCAGCCCCTCAGACCTCCCCCCACCAGCCCACCGGGAAGCAGCCACCACAGAGAGGGTGTGACCCATGGGAGGCCGCGCCACCCGGCGCTCAAGGAGGCCAGCCACAAAGGACACTAGGCCCTGGGAGTGAGGCTGGTGCCCTGGGAGTGAGGCTGGTGCCCTGGGAGTGAGGCTGGTGCCCTGGCGAGGGGAGGCTGGCTGCCCCAGACTCTCGAAAGCCCTGAGGCCCAGACCCTGGCAGTCCTGTGAAACAGACCCAGGTGTCAGACCCCTTTCCTTCCCACATCCCACACTCTAGGCTGCCCAGGGGAATCCCAAGGAGCCCTGGCATCCCAACCAGCCTCAGGCTGACCAGTGAGTCTACCCTGTGACAGGGCGGGAGCCCTATTTGCGGTCTGCGAGCTGCCCACGGCTCACATCAAGCCGGCTTCCGCTCTGTCGATCAATTCAGGCTAGCTGAGCACAGGTTCTCAGGAATGCCCAAGAGTCCCATGCCAGGTGGGTCCCATTCACAGGTGGCTGTTCACCTGCCAGCAGGAAGCTGGAAAGTACCCCCAGGACGGCTGGCAGCCCAGTGAGCTGTGAGGCACACGGCAATTTGGGGCTCATTTTCTCCTGCAACGAAGTTGATCCCATAATCTGGTAAATACACTAATCATCACCGCCCTGCTCAGAGCAGGAGCTTATGAGCTACAAAGTCCGGAGGGAACAGGCTCGGCACAGAAAGAGACCACGGCCGGCCAGCTTGAGGAATGTGCTGCCAGGACATGAAACCCAAAGCTGGCAACGGACCATAAGCCGCTCCCAGTGACGGAGGACCCAGGCCACAGACCAGCTGCTGCGCTGGGCACAATGCTTCTATTGTCACAGAACCCTGCATCCACACGCCTGCCCGGCCCCGCTTGCAGATGGCAAAGCTGAGGGCCCGGAGCGGCAGGATCTGCTCGGCGTCCTGCTGCTGACCTTCCCTGGGCCAGTCTGACCCCCGGCTCCTCTGATCATCTCTCCTTTAACAGAAGCAAAGAATGAGTCGTAACAGCCAAGGACCAAGGAGCAGCTCTTCTGTCAGCAGATGCACCAGAAAATCCATGGTGGCCGAGGAAGCCCCATTTTGTTTAGTCTGCTCAGCATTTCTCGTACCATAATAAAAACATCTGAATTTCCAACATATACAATAGAAAGATTTCCTAGAAAATGATCTAGTCTGGCTTTGTTCAAAAAAGTTAACAGTCCGGCTGGGCACAGTGGCTTACGCCTGTAATCCCAGCATTTTGGGAGGCTGAGGTGGGCAGATCACCTGAGGTCAGGAGACCAACCTGGCCAACATAGTGAAACCCCGTCTCTACTAAAAATACAAAAATTAGCTGGGCATGGTTGCAGGTGCCTGTAATCGCAGCTACTTGGGAGGCTGAGGCAGGAGAATCGCTTGAACCCAGGAGGCAAAGGTCACAGTGAGCCGAGATCACGCCATTGCACTCCAGGCTGGGTGACAGAGTGAGACTCTGTCTCAAAAATAAATAAATAAATAAAATGGACAAAGGACTTGAACAGACATTTCTGCAAAGAAAAGATACAAATGGCTGACAACAAAACCCGGGAGGTGGACGGTGCAGTGAGCCAAGACTGCCACTGCACTCCAGCCTGGGCAATAAGAGTGAGACTCTGTCACAAAAAAAAAAAACAAAAAAAAGTTGAGAGTCCATGACTGACACTGCCCTTGGTCCCACAGAGCCAGCCTGAGCTGGTGCTGGGAGGGGCTGCCCCTGCTGGCCGAGGGTCTCTACAGCCAGGACGTGCCACCCCCTGATGGCATCTAGAGGCCTCTGTGCTGGGGACCCAGGTGGCAGCCTCAGGAAATGGCCAGTTTGGGATGGAAGTGGGCTCTGCAAGTCCTTGAAAGAGAGTCTCAGTCCATTAGGCTTTTGCTCAGGCTGCCGGAGCGAAATGCCACAAACTGGGTGGCTTCTTGACAACAGAAATGTATTTCTCACCACGCTGGGGGCTGGAAGAGTCAGTGCCTGGTGAGGGCCCACTTCCTGGTGCCTTCACAGGGCAGAAGGGGCAAAGGGGCTCTCTGGGGTCCCTTTTCTAAGGGCACTACTCCCTCTCATGAGGGACCCGCCTTCATGACCTCATCTCCTCCTGCAGGCCCCACCTTCTAACACCATCGCTCTAGAGATGAGGATTTACCGTATAAAGTTTTCGGGGGACACAGACCATCACACCACAGCAAAGAGGGCCTGGGGTTTCTTCTTCCTTTCTTTCTGAGAGTCGATTTCCATCTGATTTTCCCAGCAACACATTAATTGGGTAAAGCCAAATCCATGTGAGTAGGTGGGGTGGGTGCAGAAAGGAGGGTGGCCTGAGGCTCCCCTGCAGGCCCACAGGGTGTGTTCTGGCCTCCAGGGCCTGAGCGGAACCCCCTTGAGCCACATGGGGTCTTTACCTGGCTCCTTTCAGTGGTGGAGTTCCATGTGGCTGGGACTGGGACGTCAGTAGACCCAGGGACGACCCCAAGGAAGGGGCTAGGTCTCAGACGTAAGGAGGAGGGGACAGGTCCTCTGGCCCACAGGCCCGACTGGGGCTCAGAGGGCTTTGCCCAGGCCTTCCAGGGGGCTGGGGGCTGCAGGACATGGAGGTGCAGCTGGGATGTGTCTCCCACAGTAAGCAGGCAACCCGGGGCCAGGCATGGCTAGTGCAGTGGGCTGAGTGGGGTCTCCCAGAAAGATGTGGCCGGGTCCTAATCTCCGGAACTGGGAATGGGATCTTATTTGGAAAAAGAGTCCTCACAGACATAATTAAGTTAAGGACCTTGAGATGAGGAGATTATCCTGGATTACCTGGCTGGGCCCTAAACCCAATGACAAGTGTCTTTATAAGAGAGAGGCAGGGGGAGATTTGAGACACAGAGACGCAGAGAGGAGAAGGCCACGGGAAGACGGAGGCAGGGACTGGAGTGACGCAGCCATGAGTCAAGGGACACCTGGAGACACAGGAAGCTGGAAGAGGCCAGGAAGGATCCTCCCCTAGAGCCACCATGGGGAGCAGGGCCCTGCCAGGCCCTGGATTTCAAACTTGTGGCCTCCAGCACTGTGAGTGAACGCATCGCTGTTGTCTGAGGCCACCCAGTCTGTGGTCATTTGTGACAACGGCCGCAGGACATGAATACAGTTGTGCTTCAGAGAGGACTACGCAAAGCTGAGGCCCGAGCCCTGACATGGGAGCATAGGCATGTGCCGGACTTGGGGGCACTAAGGGCTGGGGAGGACTGGGGTAGGAGGGGCACATGCCCAGTCAGGATCCCTCCCTGTCCCCCGATCCCTAGAATAGTCCCTCAAGGCTGGGCTCTGGAATCCTCTATAAGTTGCTCCATCTCAGAAAGCCTCAGTTTACTCATCTGGAAAACAGACAGAGTCATGCAAGTCCACTTTGCAGAGCTCCTGGGAAGAATCGGGGCAATCGCTGGGTAACCTGCTTAGCACAGTGAGTGCAGGCAATGCACGTCTATACAGAGAGCCTGGGGACTTAGAGGGATGCAGAGTGTTCAGACAGCTAAAACACGTGCTGGCCACTGCCTGGCATCCCCCCCGATGAAAAATAACAATAGATCGTGTACAGAATTTTTAAAATTCTAAGTATTTTCTTTCTTTGCTATGGTTTTTTCTTTTCTTTTCTTTTTTTTTTTTTTTTTTTTGAGATGGAGTCTCGCTCTGTCCCCCAGGCTGGAGTGCAGTAGCGCGATCTCAGCTCACCGCAAGCTCCGCCTCCCGGGTTCACACCATTCTCCTGCCTCAGCCTCCCGAGTAGCTGGGACTACAGGCGCCTGCCGCCACGCCTGGCTAATTTTTTGTATTTTTTAGTAGAGACGGGTTTCACCGTGTTAGCCAGGATGGTCTCAATCTCCTGACCTCATGATCCACCCGTCTCAGCCTCCCAAAGTGCTGGGATTACAGGCGTGAGCCACCGCACCCGGCCTACGCTTTTTTCTTAAATGTGCTTCAGCTTGTCTAGGAGGATCCAGTACAAGGCATTGTGAGATCAACAGCAGAGAATGGCATGTGCTCTTCCTCCAGAGGCACAGCAAGACCGCCTGCCCCAGCCTCCCCTGCAGGGAGGAATGACCGCCAGTTGAGATTGTAGTCAACAGAACATAAGCAGAAGTGATATGTGCTTTCTCTTCTGCCAGCCAGATGCGGCCGAACCCGGTGACCTGGGCATCTGCGTGTTCAGGATGGAGGAGCTGGGAGCCGGGAGGAGCCTGAAGCTGCTTGGAGGACTTGAGAGGGGCAATAAATAACTTTCCATGGCTCAATGAAGAGCCAGTTTTCAGTCTGGGACTTGTTACAGTGTCCAGCATTGCGGGAACGGACGCACAATGTCTAAAATGGGTGCAACACCGCGAAGTGCACCCGAGACCTCTGGGCCGTGGGCAGGTCGAGTGGGCATGCCAGCCCCTGCCCCAGCTTGCAGCTGTGCTAGCACAAAAGGGCCAATCTCTCTGGGCAAGGGTCGTGCTAGGGAATCCCACTGCGGATGACTCTTCTGGGTAATCAAGGTTCAGGCTCTTTCCTGGGAGTTCCTGGCTCTGGAGAGGCGGCCACGGGGGACTGGGTACTAGGATGGGTAAGGTCAGAAGGACAGGGGCTGGGGTCACTGGCATTCCCCTGAGGGAGGCCGCATTTCACAGGCTTTTCCAGTTGGCAAAGCCTTTGCCCGCAGGGTCTCTTTAAAAGGAAACCAGACAAAACCAACCCAATACTTCCTGCGCTGCGTCCTGACCTCAAACCATCCTGCCTAGCAACTGGCAATTAGGCTGCCTTTGAGATAAATATTCTTGGCTAAAAATGCCCATGGGTCTTAAAACTTTGATTTTCCGTTCGATTCGAATTTAAATCCAGAATTGCAGTGCTGTGGGGGGCGGGGGATGGTGATGAAACGCCCAGGATAAAGACAATGTCCTAGCTAACGAAATAACCAGTGAGCGACAGAGGGGCCTCAGCAGGAACTCTGGGCAGAACGGAGCTCGCTAGGTCACCCCATGTGAACCACTTTGGACAACAGAGTGGTAGCTTTGTTGGAGTTATGGGGATGGTGGCTCAGCCCGTCTAACCGCAGTTGACGCGGGCCGAGAGGCATCTCCCCTGTGTCCACGCTAGCTGGGTGCTTCCCTCCCACGGACACGGAGGCCGGGCTGCCACTTCCATCCTTCCCCGACACCTCCAGTCATCTTCTGGGAAATACCAAGTAACACAAACAGGACACGGATTTCCTGGAGATTTATATCTGGCTCCGCAGTTGCACCTGCTGAAGAGGTGAAGATGACAAAGGCCCTCAACATGACTGAGAATAACATAGAGCCGGTCCCTCAGGCTTGAGAGCCGTAATTTCGCCAGCTTAGAATTTCTAACTAGACAAAGAATACAAGTTTTTAAAAAAATTACTTTACAGAAGAGCCAAGGTGACTACCATTAATAATAATTTATAGTATATTAATAATAATTTATAGTATATTTCAAAATATACAACAGAATATTTGGAAGGTTCCCAGCACAAAGAAATACATGTTGGAGGTGACATCGCAGTTTATTCTGATTTGATCCTTAGACATCACGTAGATGTATGAAAACATCACACGGACCCCGTAAATATGTACAATTTCTAGGTAGCAGTTAAAAAATAGCAGAGCCCTCTGTGACTCACCCTCCACCCATCTCTGTTACCTTGGAGGAAGGTTTATCTTGAAGGATTATCACATTGGTGTGGAGATTTCCAGAACTTTTGCATAACATTTATGTTCCCTTGGAAAATGTGGCGTACAGACAATAAATATAGTATTTTTGTGTTCTTTTTTAAAAAGCAGAAATATTATCATACTACAGTGGTTGGTCTGTGACCTGTGGTTTGCATTTGAGATGGTGTCTCGGGAATCATGTTGTCGCTGGTACGCAAATACTTCTCTTTCTTTTATACGTTGGCATCGTTTTTGGTCATTTTAATGAGGGTTGATCTCCTGTCATGTGCTGGGTGCTTTCTCTTGCAGGTGAGCAACAAAGACAGTCTTTGCTTTCATTGAGTTATGGTCCCACGGGAGAAGACAGACCAACAATAAAAGGTGAATAGAAACCATACCGTGTGCTAGTCGAGCTACGAATAAACAGGAAGCCGATTAAGGGACTGCAGGTGGAGGAGGGGGAGGAACAGAGAGGGGCAGAGGTGACCTGGGGACGGGGGCTGAGCTGGAGCTATGCCCGGGGTCTCAGCTGACCCAAGGGTTGTACGTGGCGGCGAGCAGGGGTCATCACTGGTTCTGTTTCAGAGCCCAGGAAACATGCTGGGACCTGCCCCAGATCTAACAGAAAGCCCAACTGTTCAAAAGTTAAACAACGAAAAGGGAAGAACATTGCTGTTTAAAAATTTTTAAATTAAAAAAAAAAACGTAGTAAAAGACACAAAGCATAAAATTTGCCATTTTAAAGTGGCCAGTTCATGGCATTAACTACATTTACAGTGTGTGTAGCCATCACCAGCACGCATCTCCAGAACTTTCTCATCTTCCCAAACGGAAACTCTGTCCCCATTACACACTAACTCCCCATCCCCTTCCCCAGCCCCCGACACCCACCATCCTACTTTTTGTCTCTATGAATGTGACGAATGTGACTACTCTAAGAACCTCACTTGAGCGGAATCATACAGTTAAAAGGAAGAGAATGTTGTGTTTGGCCACTCCTGGCATCTGTCCATCTGCTTCCCCTTGGGTCCCAGGCTGGATACCTCCGTGTGGGGTGGAGGCAGTAACAGGAACTGAGAGGGGCCCCGTTCCAGGGCAGGACCAGCAGCCCTCCTGCAGGGCAGCTCCTGCCTGCTGCAAATACAAGAGGGAGGCTGATTTTGGAAGAACACGCCTTTCCAACATGCATTCCCAGAGACAGTGCAGATCTCAGCAAAGCCACAGGTGAGGACAGCACTGAAATCCATCTCCAGACCTGCCTGCCAAACCCCACAGAGTCACTGAGTCCCGATTTGCTGTGCTCATTTAATTGATTCCTTCCTTTATGCATTCAGCGAACAATAGCCCATGCCTTTTGCCAAGACTGACACCTGTGCCTCAGACAAACACGTGGGGAAAGGTGACCCCAGCCTGGCAGGGACTATGAACAAGTAGGAAATTCATCAAAAGATCTTGTCAAAGGCTGGGCATGGTGGCTCATGCCTGTAATGCCAGCACTTTGGGAGGCTGAAGTGGGCAGATCACCGAGTTCAAGAGTTCGAGATCAGCCTGGCCAACATGGTGAAACCCAGTCTTTACTAAAAATACAAAAATTAGCTGGGCGTGGTGGCGCACACCTGTAATCCTAGCTATCTTAGGAGGCTGAGGCAGAAGAATTGCTTGAACCTGGGAGGCGGAGATTGCAGTGGGCTGAGATCGTGCCACTGCACTCCAGCCTGAGCAACAGAGTGAGATTCTGTCTCCAAACAAAAACGAAAACAAAAATAAAAAACACGTCAAGAATGCTTTGAAGAGGCAGACAAGTTACACACAAGCTTCAACCTGCTCAATGCCAAAATCCCGGTGTTGCTGGGCTGAGGCAGGGGCTGTCTAGAGGGGCTACAGGCTGGGGATAGGGCTGGCCATGGGGCTGCTGGGCACACAGCCTGTTCTCCAGGAACAACAACAAAAATACCTGAACAACAAATCAGTCCACTGGAATCAGAAGGCTCATCAAAAAACACTCTGGGGAAATTAACTGACAACAAAAAATGTCTTCCTGGAACAGATGAGGCTGGGCCCAATACAGGAATTAAAACCAATCACTGCTGACCCCACATGGGTGCTGCAGAGGTTCAGCTGCTATATTTACAACAAGGGAATGATGCATATGCCACGAATTAGAGGCAGTGTTGCCTGCCATGGGCCCTTGGGGCCGAGTCCCTCAAGTTCAGTGGCCGACACCTCCCAGTTTTGCCTCAGTCCGGGATCAGGCTGGGGATCTGGGGCAAGGCAGAGTGCCCCGGGCTTTGAGTCCAGCATCAGGATGGCCAGGACCCCCGAGAGCCCTCTGACCCCCTGCCTTGCTGCAGCAGGAGTCACACACAGTGTCCAAGAACTCTGGAGCCAGAGCCGGACTTGGGTTTGAATCCTGCCCCGTCCCTCCCTCACTATGTCCTGTGACTTGGGTCATCCTAGGTTCACCAAACCTCAGCTGCTCCATGTGCAAAATGACACTAATGCCACCACCCTCCTCAGACTACTGAGCGTGGAAGGGGACCCTGGCATACAGTAAGTGCTTAAGCAGTGGCAGAGGTCATTATTGAAATGGTCCTTGCTATTGTTCCCAGGGCTGTGTGGACCCCCAGAACTCGCACGCTGGTAGCCCATGGCGGCGAGGGCAGCATTTTGATCTCCTGTGCTCTCGTGTCCCCTCAGAATAAATGACTGTGAGCCTCAGGCTGGAAAGATCATTTCCCTTCCCAGCTAGAAAGACTCATCCATCAGGCTGTGTCAGACGTGCCTGAGCCCTCCAGGGTGGTCAAAGGTAATGAAGCTCGTGTCCCAAGTGCAGCATTTAGGGCTTCCCAAGGCAAAGTGCCCAGGCAGGCTCTCTACTCTCCAAGTTCACGGTGCACAGTAGCCACGGCTTGCCTCTCCCAATACACAGGATCTCCAAGGGCCGCCCTCCCATCCCTCTTGTTTCTCAGCCCATGTTTTTCCTCCTTCCTTCAGTCTGACAACATGGGTTCAGCAACCACTTTGCAGGATGCCTCTGCTTAGGCATGCCTGAGCATGGGGCTAAGGAGAAACATGGGACCTGAACTCTGCACTCTTTGGGAAGAAGGACCACATAGGATTCAAATCTGTGTCACCAACCACTAGGCTTCAGGCCTGAGTCTACCCAGCAGCTGCTCAAAGTGAGTTTGCAGATGTGTGTAACCCAGACAGATACCCTCACCCCACGTGCTCCAGTCCTTGTTGGAACGATTTTCAAAGAATCACAGTCCAGATGCCAAATAGACAGGAAACAGGGTTTCCGATCTTTAATAGCGCTTCTCCAGTTATTACACGGAATATATTTATTTATTTTTATTTATTTATTTATTCATTTATTTATTCTTGAGATGGAGTCTTGCTCTGTCGCCCAGACTGGAGTGCAGTGGCACAATCTCGGCTCACTGCAACCTCCACTTCCTGGGTTCAAGCGATTCTCCTGCCTCAGCCTCCCGAGTAGCTGGGATTACAGGTGTCCGCCACCACGCCCAGCTAATTTTTGTATTTTTTAGTAGAGACGGGGTTTCACCATGTTGGCCAGGCTGGTCTTGAACTCCTGACCTCAGGTGATCCACCTGCCTCGACCTCCCAAAGTGCTGGGATTACAGGCATGAGCTACCGCACCCAGCCAAAATAAATCTAACTTAAAGCACAAAGCAATATATTTTGGTAGCCCCACCTTTTATAATCTGTATATGGAAGTAAGCCCCCAGTTTTCCTTCAAGGCTTGCCCGTCATTGTAACTTTTATTCCTCTCAGCTTTCTGTCTAAGCTCCCTCTGTTTCTTTGTTTTCCTCTTTCCTCTAGAATCTGCATCACAGAAGACATCAAATTGGGCAAGACTCCTCCTCCCTGACAGGTGGCACAGGAGGGTGGCTGGAGCGGGAGGGTGGGAAGCAATACGTCGATCTTGGAAGAACAGCCTGGCTCTGCCACTCACCGTGTGTCTGTGGGTAAGTGAGTCCACACTCTGTGCTGTGGCCTCCTCATGCAGGCAAAGGAGCTGATAAAAGTAACCGAGTTGGCCGGGCGCGGTGGCTCACGCCTGTAATCCCAGCACTTTGGGAGGCCGAGACGGGCGGATCACGAGGTCAGGAGATAGAGACCATCCTGGCTAACACAGTGAAACCCTGTCTCTACTAAAAAATACAAAAAAACTAGCTGGGCGAGGTGGCGGGCGCCTGTAGTCCCAGTTACTCGGGAGGCTGAGGCAGGAGAATGGTGTAAACCTGGGAGGCGGAGCTTGCAGTGATCTGAGAGCTGACCACTGCACTCCAGCCTGGGCAACAGAGCAAGACTCCATCTCAAAAAAAAAAAAAAAAAAAGTAACCAAGTTAAACCGAACACAAAGTGAGTTCATGTGTGTGAACTCTCAAAAACGGTGCTGGCACACAGTAGGTGCTCAAGCAGCACGGGCATTTTACACAGTCACGGCCACGGCTGTTCTGAGTTTTATTTGCAGTCTGTACCATGCTGCCCAGCAGTTAAGCTTTTGTTGGGTCTGAGTTCTATCTTAACGGAAGCGGGCAGGACCCCCTCCCCTCTGCGGTCCTTCTGGCCAGGCGTGTGACGAAGGTCGTGAACTCAGCACTCACTGAACACCCGCCTGTCCCACCCGGGATGGGACTCTGGGGTGTGCATCAGCAGTTTCAAGAAACACAGAATTACCCCATGACCTAGCAATTCCACTCCTAGGTATGTACCCCAAAGAACTGAAAACGAAAACTGGTACAAAAACATTCACGTCGACATTCTTCACAATAACCAGAAGTTGGAAACAGCCCAAGTGTCCCTGAACTGGTGAACGGATAAACTAATTGTGGTCTAACCATGTGGTGGAATGTCATTCACCCACAAAAGGAAGGTAGTACAGACACACGCGACCACACGGGTGAACCTAAAGCACATGATGCTGAAAGAAGCCAGAAAAAAGGTTGCCTAGAGCATGATTCCATGGACGGAAAACATCCGGAACAGGCAGACCCAAGATGGAGAGGGGATGAGTGTTTGCCTGGGGCTGGGAGGGAGATGGAGAGTGAGTGCTAATGGGTTCGATGGTAAATGTTATGGTCTGTGTATTTTACCACAACAAAAAAAAGACATACCCAAGTGAAAAAAAAAAAAGTGTATAAACACATGACAAAGTGTATTACTAACAGACACATATAAAGAAATAAAATTCCACAAAGATAAACCTTGTTTTGCGGACACTGTCTCCTGGTAGCAGCATCCCTGCTTTTTCCTTTGGCTTCTCTGCATTACCAATTTTATTTGTGTCTGACATGATTTGTGTGAAACACAGTGAAATAACACTAATGTAAAAGCTGGCCACCAGGCAGATATGGGGGTAGAGTGTACTCAAAATTTCCTAGTAGGAGGGGTACACATTCCGCCTATAAACCTCTCAGGATTTGAGTGGGACTGGGGAGAGAAGGCTGGCACCTTCCAGGGAAGGGCTGGCTTCTCACACTCTCTCTGATAGAAATGAGTCCACCCCCCACCTCCACCAGCTTTTCAAGTTCCAGCACTGATGGAGATGGGGAAGGGGTTTGGGAGGAAGGATCCCCTTCTCCAAGACAGAAGTTCTATCCTGGTTGTGCTTTCCTCGGTGGTGCCTTTCTTTCCTTAAGGAATATTTATTGGGTGCCTGCCATGTGCTCGGCTCTGGGTGGTCCCTTATCTGACGGGGTGTCTGCAGGAAGTGACTATAGCAAGGGGTTATGAGTGGGCACCACAGGCAACTTTCAGGGAGCAGACACCTGAGGCAGGCGCAGGAGGTGCCCTGGTAGAGCAGGTGGAGGAGACGAAATTGTGGGCAAGTGTCTGGGGCCAGAAGGAGTGTGGCACATACCGCAGACCAGGGAGAGCGCCCAATGGCGACGTCCATCTCCTCACTGGCCTGGCACACGTGCCATCTCCCCTTCTCACCCATATAACCCACTCCTCCCTCTGCAGCCCCAGCCCTGAGGGTGCTGATGGAGGCGCACATGCCCAGGACAGAATCTCCATGACCCCCTAGGTCCTGCCACGAGACTGAATACAAAGGAGAAGCATGGAAAAGTCTGCTCCATGGGACCCGTCTGAAGATCCTGGGGAGAGGGAAGTCGATAACTTGCTGGTGGGTGGTTGATTTCGTGAGACCACAGTGGGGCTACCATTCTCAGGGCTCCACAGTATCACCTCTGCCTCCCCTTCTCATCCCACTCTGCTTGTGGGTGCGCACACACCCTAATTCCCAGGGCTGACAAACTCTATCAATTAAAAGATTCTATGGGGCACTTAGCACAGGGCCTTCCTCCAGTTCATTTGCCAATCTAACCGCTTGTATCATGAAACTCCCCACAAAAGGGCACCAAAGGCGAACACAAATCAATGCTAACAAGAGTACACTGGGAAGCGGGCAGTGGGTGTATGGGAGGGAGGAGGGGGCAGGTGGAGAGGACCCAGAGGCACCAATGGGTGCATCAGAGGACATGGTGCCAGCAGCTTCCAACATGGGGATGTCAGCCCACTATGCCTCCTGCTGCCTTTGCTCCATGTAGCCTGGGGCTGGGTGTACAGCATCCACACACAGAAAAAGATGGCTATAAGGTTATATCCCAGTGATCTGGGACTTAACCTGGATCATGAGGTAGACACAGTGCAAAAGAAACAAGCTTTGGAGTCAGCTTAGATTCAGACCTCCCTGGAGGGCCCTGGGCAGGCTTCTTAATCTCTCTGAGGCTCAGTTTCATTACCTGCAAGATGAGTGTAAAACTACTTCCCAGGTGTGCCCATCACTGAACACATGCGCTGGGACCTCTGTTATGCACCTGGCACTGTGTTGCATGCTGGAGATGTAGCAGAGACCTGGTCAGCAAACTCTCTGGCCCACAGGGAATGTTCCATGAGGGAGGTGGATAGTAAGTCAGTCACCTTACACAGGAAATGTATGATTTCTATGGTCACGGAAGCACACGGTGTGAGTGTAAGAGTCAGGGAAACCTAAGGGTGCCAAGAGAGTCCTCTCTGAGAAGGCATGATGTGAGCTGAAACCACAGTGGTGAGGGAAGTGGGGCTCAAAGTAGATGCAGATGGACAAGGCAGGACACAGCAGATGCTCGACCACGTTGGCTCCTTGGCCCCTCCTTGTGGAAGAGATTTCTCTACCAAGTAGATGAAACTGTCACTAAGTAATGAGCCTCTATGCTCAGAAACTCCAAGGACGCAGGGGACAGAAATGAAAGGTGCAGGGACGGAGGGAGGGGACATGCTGAGGGCTTCCTCCAGACTCCTGAGGAAGGTTGCATCCTATCCACCCAGCTCTCTAGTTCAGCACCCTGCAGAGGACCAGCACCCTGGAGTGGTTCAGCACCCTGGAGAGAGACCATGCCCCACAGGGGTTCAGCACCCTGGAGAGATCCAGCAACGCTCTTGCTCTGTGCAGCGGTCCAGTCACACACATTTGCACCTAATTAACTAACATCCCAGGCCCCCATTAGACCAGTTGCTCACCCCCAGCTTTATAGCATCTGATCACTCCCCAAATCCACCTTGAACATTCCTGACCCCCTAAGCTTTTGCTCAAGATCTTTCTCAGTTCTGCCTGCAGAAACCTCACTAACCCCACTAACCCATCAAAGCCTGGAGCCAACACCATCTTTCATGAAGCCCTTTTCCTGATTTACTTTGGGGCCTTCGCCACACTCCACTTTTTGCCTACCCCTTCTAGACTGTGTGTTCCCCAAGGAACTGTGTCTGATTCATGTCTTTCTTCCAGCCCAGCACCTGAGAGGCAGAATGTATGCTTCAGAAATGAATGAGTGAAGTTTCAGAAGTAATTTTTACAATTGCCACCATTTGTTGAGAACTCATGATGCCAGAAACTGCTACATGCTTCACACACACTTTTATTTACAGTTTGAGAAACTGAGGCCAAGAAATGAGCAACCTGCCCAAGTTCACACAGTTAAGAAGAGGCAGAGCCTGGATTCAAACCCGGATCAGACGGCACAGCCTGTGCCCTTGACCGCGGCTCCTCTCTGCCTCTCTCCAACCCCGTGTGCTGCCATCTGCCAGTCCCACGGCATCTGAGCACAGCAGCCACGGTCCCCTGAAGTGATTCTGAATCTTTTTATAGCCTGAAATTGAAATCACTGATGCTTCAAATTAGAACCCCAAAATGAACGAGCCAAGATTTCAGATTTGCAAGTTGCCGAGCTGCCGGCATCCACCTTCTCAGCAAGATTCCTGGGCTGCTCCTCAGCCTGGACCACCTGTTCCCAGTCAATATGGAGGACAAAGAGAACGACCTCCCCAGGCCCAGAACGCCACGTGCAGAAAAGGGATCCAATCTCCCCGCCATCCAGCACTCCCCACGGAGCAGTGGCCTCTGCCTGGGAGAAGAAAGACTACAGTGCGTTAAGCCTCAGAGAGCAGACCCCAATGCTGTTAGCCTCAGAGAATGAAGACCCCCAGTGCTATTAGCCTTAGAGGGTAAAGGCCCCCAGTGTTATTGCCCTTGGTCAGTGGATCCTGATGACACGGCGAGAAGCCACTGAGCTGTCAGGACAGAAACACCCCACACTCAGAGGGATGCAGGACAGACCCTGTTTGTCTTTAGTGTGAATGCAATGAAATATTGGCCTTGATGACCAAAGCACCAATGTGACCCTGCTCAAGAATTCAGCAGTCACCCTGGGTTCCTGCTAACATCAGCTGGTCTTCGGTCTTTAACTTGGTTATTAAGTAGCCATTTAAAACCAATTAAACAAGAGCGGAAGAAATTTTGGGGGTGGGGTGGAGAGAGTTTCCAGATTGGTCATCAGGGCCACCAGCAGGACAAAGTCTCTCACAATATCCCAAAAGGCGAGCTAGAGAAATGTGAGCTGTGTGATGTGGCTGAACCACTAGACCCAAGGGATGCTGGCACCAGGCAAACCACAACAGGGCTCTGGCCTTGGCCCTGGGATTTGCTGCTAGAGGGCAAAGTGGGTATCAGGAATAGGAATTCCAAGGTGATCTAAAAGCCGGACCCACGCCAACACAGAATTGTACACGGTGGTGAGTGCTCTGGGAGCAGGAGTTTGAGCCAAAGGAGGAGATGTGCCTGCCAGGGACTTCGGAGGCTGGCGGGTGGGGTGGGGAGGTACCTGTATTCACGATGTTCCCCACAACAGAGGCATAAGGAAACCATGGCTCATGTACTCTTGGCTGGAAGTGTCTGATGTACTTGGCATATGCTGGGTGTGTTCTGTGACTGCTACAGGCTTCACATAATAGTGGTAACAAACATCAGTCATTATGATAATATTATTATCCCTGTTTGTTCAACTAATAGCCACTGGTTTCCTCTTCTGAGTCGGGCATCATTAATGATGATGAAGGACAAGATGATGATCCATGACAAGTACTGACTGAGGCCGGGTGAGGTGATGTATCTTTAGTTCCAGTGCTTTGGGAGGCTCAGGTAGGAGGATCATTTGAGGCCAGGAGTTTGATACCAGCCCAGGCAACAAAGCAAGACTCTGGCTCTATAAAAAAGTACACAAGTTAGCTAGGTATGGTGGTATGTGCCTGTAGTCTGAACTACTTGGAAGGCTGAGGCGGGAGGATCTTTTGAACCCAGGAGTTCAAGGCTGCAGTGAGCTGTGATTGTGCTACTGCACTCCCGCCTGGGCAACAGAACAAGATCCTGTCTTTAAAAAAGAAAGTTGATTGAATGCCAGCCCTGTGCTCCACGCCTCTGACCAGCAGTCCAGTGTTGAGAGCTCAGTTCATTTCAGGTGATTCTACTGTCATAACCACACATTTCATCAACAGGAATACCGGGACCCAGCAAGAGTAATGACTGATTGTGCTGAATCTGGATTTCATTTTCTTTCCTCCAAGTAATATTTAAGTCTGAAGCTGGGGAGGGGGGGTTGACCCTTGAGTAGCGAGCTCTAACAACTGTTCCTCACGCCTGCTTGGTTGAAAAGTCAAACATGCCAGAGGCCACCTCACATTTCTCAAGTCCCATTTTAAAATACCAGCCTAAGAAACATTTTTTTTTTTTTTTTTTAAGACGGAGTCTTGCTCTGTTGCCCAGGCTGGAGTTCAGTGGTGCGATCTCGGCTCACTGCAACCTCCACCTCCCGGGTTCAAGTGATTCTCCTGCCTCCACCTTCCAAGTAGCTGGGATTAACAGGCACACGTCACCATGCCCAGCTATTTTTTGTATTTTTAGTAGAGGCAGGGTTTCACCATGTTGGCCATGCTGGCCTCGAACTCCTGACCTCAAGTGATCTGCCCGCCTTGGCCTCCCAAAGTGCTGGGATTACAGGCATGAGCTGCCACACCCGGCCTTACAAGACCCTCCCAGGGTCTCTGAGGAAAACACCAGGATGTCCCTCTTAGCATCCTGACTTAAATACAAACCACGAGTATAAAGCAGATCCACACCCTCTCTCATGCAAGTATTTAATACGAGGAAAAAGTAATTAGCAAACTCGAGCACCACTTTTCAAGGATGAAGGATACTGCTGCCTGCTTTAACTGCAAGGGAAAACCTATTTAGAGAAATTAACGCAAAAATGAAATTGGCCACTTCAGGGCCAAGAAAACAATCACAAAAACCATAGGCGTAGTCAGAGCCCTGCAGCAGGCAGGTGAGGAATGGCCCCGGGAAAGTAATTAATGCCCAGGAAGCCTTTTTCCTCTGACGGCAAACAGCACCACCTGTGCCAAGGGGGCTGGAGATTTGTCTCCTGTGTGAGACAACTTTCTCTAAGACACGCTTTCCTTTTTTTTTTTGAGATGGAGTCTCGCTCTGTGGCCCAGGCTGGAGCGCAGTGGCCAGATCTCAGCTCACTGCAAGCTCCGCCTCCCGGGTTCCCGCCATTCTCCTGTCTCAGCCTCCCAAGTAGCTGGGACTACAGGCGCCCACCACCTCACCCGGCTAGTTTTTTGTATTTTTTAAGTAGAGACGGGGTTTCACCGTGTTAGCCGGGATGGTCTCGATCTCCGACCTCGTGATCCGCCCATCTCGGCCTCCCAAAGTGCTGGGATTACAGGCTTGAGCCACCGCGCTCGGCCAAGACACGCTTTCCTATGTATGAGATGGATACTTTTCAAAATAGGAATACTTCGATTCCAGGAAATCTGAGAGAAACATCTGAAAGAAAGAGAAAATAACACAACCTCACCACCTAGGGGTTAATGTTTCCTGTCGTTTTTGTTTTCCTCTGTGCCTACACTGGAAAGATGGTGTTAGACGATATGGTGCTGAGCATTTTGATTCTGCCTTTTTCACTAAGTAGAATGTAACCTTTCTCGGTTGGTATTAAGAACTCCTTGTAAACATCATTTTTAATGCTTTCTTATGAATTCACAACAGATGTTCACTGTCGCTGAACCATTCTCCTATGAGCCCCGCCCCCTCCCCGTCTCAACTCCTTGTTTTTGCCACACTGTAACTGCTACCTGTTTTTATTTTTTTATTTATTATTATTATTATTATTATTATTATTATTATTATTATTATTTTGAGACCGAGTCTTGCTTTGTCACCCAGGCTGGAGTGCAGTGGCCGTGATCTCAGCTCAATGCAACATCCGCCTCCCAGGTTCAAACGATTCTCCTGCCTCAGCCTCCTGAGTAGCTGGGACTACAGGCGCCCACCACCACGTCGAGCTAATTTTTTGTATTTTCAGTAGAGACGGGGTTTCATCGTGTTGGCCAGGATGGTCTCGAACTCCTGACCTCAGGTGATCCACCCGCCTTGGCCTCCCAAAGTGCTGGGATTACAGGCGTGAGCCACCATGCCTGGCTGATTTCTGCCTGTTTTTTAAGATTATTCCGTTAGCATGGATTCCTAGATGTAAGATTCCTGGTTTACCTTTATGGCTCTTGTTACCTACTGCCACACTGATCTTGAAAACATCTACGGCAACTTAGTCTTTTCACCAGCAACATGTGAGTGCTGTCACCAGCAACAAGTATAGTCACAAAGAAGTATTTGCTAATTTGAAAACAAAACGGGCACCTCACTGCTTTTCTTCTTACCGTTTGCCCATTTATACATAAAGCTCATCAAAGTGTTGTTCATGCATCTTTGAGCCACGACATTACAGAGTCGGACAGCCTGGGCTGGAATTCCACCTTCTCCACTCACCAGCTACACAGCCACGGGCCAGTTACTTCACCTGTGTACCTCAGTTTCCCCATCTGTAAAATGGGGAGGAACACACATGCTGTACGGATGACTCTGAGGGTTGGATGGGGCACTGCAGGGCTTCTAGGGCTTGGAGATCCACCTCAGCTGCTATAAACAAGGACACGGACTTCTTGGGACATTTGTTGCAAATGTTGTTTGCCCTCTATCTGCCTGCTGTTAAGTTGAATTGTAAGGATGTCTCAGATACAGGATATTTTAGATCACGAAAGTCACTCAAGAAACAAAATTTAGGTTGTCAAAGAAGGGGTTTGTGGAAGACAGTCCTAGTCTTAAGGAGATTAGCGCAGCACCTGCTTGTGTTCAGGTCGAGGAGACTTTAGTTGGCAGGCCACGTCAAGAGGCTGGAATGTCAACTTGGGCCGGGCCAGTGGGTCACTGCCTTTCCTGTCTGTTGGGACCCCCAGCATCACCACTGCAACTTTCATGGATGCCCCAGCTCTTGCCTCATAGTTCTGATTCAGGGCGTGTGGGCTGGAGACCAGATTTCTATAAACCTTGGGTGACTGGGACGCCCAGCCAGGTTTCACTGGGTGAGACCTACAGTGAGCCCTGCAAGACATCAAAGTGGTGTCCCCACCTCCACATCTCCTTAAACACTTGATGCACTACCGTCCTCCAGGAGCCACCCACAGGCTTAGGACATATCATGAACTTCAGAAGCAGCCTCTGACCTCTCCAGCCCCATGTTGTGGGAGTGAAGGGGCCTAATCAGGGTCATCTCAAAGAGACAGCAGACAAAGTCTTCAGCAAACTCTTACAGCAGGCTTACTCTCCCTCGAAACTCTCTGGTCTCGGCTTCCTGACAAGCTCCAATCATTATGAAAATCAGTTTGGACTGGGTTTCCTGTTGTCACCAGAGGGACGTGGGCCTCTGTCATTCCCGGCTGGTGGAGGCCCCATCGTCACCTCTGACCTGCATGGAGAGAAACACCTGCCCTGCTTCTGTCAGGGGCTGTCACTGCTCCAGCATCCACCCCTCTGCAAGCCTTGGCCTCGGCCTCCCCCTGCAGGTCCCAAGGGCGATCTCAGCAGGGGCATTCAACTTCCCGCTGCCCTGCCCCTCCCACGGCCTCTAAAATCTCTCTGGCTCCTTCCCTGCTGGGCTGGTTGACACTTCACAATCTGGAATGGCTCAGTGTCACTGGCTATCTCGGGGATTCCGGCACACCAGCTGATCCGAAATGGTAAATCACACCGTCCACGGAGCCACTGTGATCAAATGTCCCTATCCACGGGACATCCGCTTATCCTTCACGTCCACCTCTGAGGTGATCCCTTTTATTACAACACAGCTTGTGTGATAACATCTGTCTGTCTGATGAGATTCCCGATTTGGTGATAGCTCAAAGCCTTTGATTGTGGTTGGTAGGGTCAGGGGGTGGTCAACCAGAAACAAAAACAACAGCAAAAGAACAAACTCTTCCCCAAAGCTTAGGTAGGAGAGAAATAAATTCTACAAGGTAAGTACCCAAGAAAGTCATGCACAGCAGGAAACCATGACAGGCGCCAAGGCCGAGAGCTGGAGGGCCACGTCGGGCATTCTCACAAAGTTAATGAGGGAAAATGAAGTTCTGGAGATGCCAAAGACGTTAAAAGCCAACATTCACTTCAAAGGGTGCCCCTTCATCCAAAAGTTCAAACCGCAGCATGCAGTTTTAAAGAGAAAATAAAAATCTGTCACACTTTCGAGGTTCTTTCAAATAGCAGAGAGAAAGGAAGGTTTGCCAAGGGCTGCTTGGGGTAGGGAAGACAGAGTGTCTGCATTTCAGGCAGCTTTTCACGTGGAGACCTTGTACCTCACTGAGAGCTCAGAAACCCCACCGACTCTAGGGCTGGCTGCTCACCAAAAAGAAAATTCACGTGAGACACGTGATGCTGTCTCATACCCTCCAAGGTCAAAGCTCTTCACTGAAAATGGTCTGTTGGAACAAACACTGCACCTATTAGGCTATACACGATTTTAATATTCCGGTGGCAAAATCCAGTCGCTAGGAACACAACTCAATGGAATTCTCAGTCTTAAGCCCCTGGAGGAGAATTTCTGAATCCCCAGAGGCAGCTGTGGACATGAACTGGGAGGAGCCAGGATCGTGCAACGGTCCAGCTGCCTGTGCCCCACACCCTCATTAGTGTAGCCTTGCAGGGCTGTGGAGGGCCCAGTGCTCCTTGGGTCATCTGTGATATCATAATGCAGGCACAGCCCTAATGCATCTCAGGACCAGCCATTCCTAGAATACTGGAAATCAGAGGTTACCTAGAATATAAAACCTGCCCCCAAATGGCAAATATATTTGCATATCGGAGGTTAAAAGCAATGTCAAAGGAGGTGCTTAGAAACAGAAGTGTGGAAACTCTCAAAGCTCCAAATTTCCACAAAGGCTTCAAACCGACAGGACAGGTGCACCTTCTCGGCCCCACCCAGGCGAGCGCTGCAGCCACAGACAGCAACATCTTCTAACCCAGTGCGGCTCTGCTCACCGGGCAAGTGCGGGGCCCACACACGTGCCTCAGCAGGCCACGTTTCTTTTATTGATGAGTTTATCCAGGAAACAGCCCCATGAGCTGAACAACGGGGGGTGCTCTTGCATCTGCAGCCCTCTTTTATTATTGAAAATCAAGAACCAAGAGCGACCTATTTCAACACCCCCCCATCCTGCCTGTCACACATGCACACACTCTTACACCACCTATAGACTTCAGCCTTGCTGCTAGGCCCAAGGCCACGCCCCCCCAACACACAGACACACACACACACACACACACACGCAGGAAGGGGACTCACATCCCAACTGCATCCTACAGAGGATGATTCAACCCAGGCTCTGCATTTTCATGAAGGTTACAAATCGAGTTAACCCCCGAAGCCACGGCGGGCTCCGGTCTCCATCATTCTGGTGGTGCATCCGACAGTTTCAATGCACAAGAACCCAAATAAGTTCATTTCTCATTCAAATCAGGTTCTGACTGGTCGATAATCATTTAAATATCTCTTCCAGCAAATCAAAGAGATCCACAGGAGGCACTCAGAATAAGTTTAAGCACCTGCTCCATCTTACCTGGCTCTATAATAGTCTCTTCCCTTCTGACTTTCCATCGCCCCTTAATAGTCCTGAGGATCTCTACGGAGATCACTAGCAGAATCATAGCATGATCAGCCAGCTTGGGAGCTTAGGCCTGACTGGGAGAAATGATCGCAGGTAGCCCTCTCACCAGGGGCTGGAATGTGGGATCCTCGTTTACAGAACGAGTATCTGGCCCAATGGCAGGGACCACCACACGGCTGGCTGGATGCCACGTACCTACCCCTTCCACCTGCATGTGGAGTTCTGATGTACACGAGGCAGGGCTCAGGGTGACACAGAAGAGCGTGTGCATCCAAGAAACACGCACTCCCAACGAGGACCATTTGAGTCTACCGAGCCTTTAAAATATCATCTTTTTCAACCTATAACTTTCTTTTCTTCTTCCTATTTCTAAAGAGTCACATGTTCCTTTGCATAACAAGATTAAAAGTAACACCTAAACTCACAAAAAGGCCAGGTGATCAGATGCACTGGGGCCTCTGACCCCTCGCACACACCGATGTGCCAATCCTAGGGACTGTTTTCTGTTTGTAGAGCCGGGACACTCACACCTCTATTCTCTAAATGAAGAAAATGCTCTTTCCTTTTCAGTACCAGCAAACGCTCATTTTCAAAGCATCTGAATTCCTAAGTTTCCTTTTTGCACCATCAACGCCAGCCATCCCTCTTGCCCGGGCTCCTTGGTCTTAGAAGGCTATCGTCCAACTGACAGGGTGGTTACCACAACCTGCAAATCTACGAGCTCTTAGCCACCAATGTTACAGACCTCATACCAGCAACTGCCACACAAAAGTGCTTGTCGACTCACCCGTAGGACACAAGAACGGATGATGACTCCTCTTGGTACCTATTTATGGAGTCATACCTAAGCCACCCACAGATCTGCACATGTCCCCAACATCATGGTGACCACATGCCTCCACTCTCTATCTTCTACTTCAAGACCAATGGCCAAATTCCACAGACTTTTCCTCCTCCAACGGGTTACGGCCAAGGCCTCCAAGACAAGCCCAACACCAGGTCCGCAGGCAGGGGCACCCACGGTGTGAGAAATTGACCAAACAACAAAAGTTCATGGCAGACTCCACAAGCACCCCCAGACTGGGCCTCGTGGCTGTGCTGCCAGGACTACGACCTCCTCCCCGAGAGTCAGCGCTCTCCCCAAGCAGAAAGATACAGACACCTGTGTCCCTACCTCAATCAAGAAGTCCCCGGTCCTTAGTCCGGCTTGCCACGCCACCCCACCTTCATCCACGGACTCCAGGTACTGCAGGGCTGGGAACGCCGGTGTTGGTGTGAATTCTTCAATGGGTGTGTCAGCTGGGAAGACAAGCAGCACCTGGTTACAAGCCTGGGAGATGTTTTCCAAATTCACATCGCCTGATCTCCCCAAGGGACCCCGGGAGGAAGTGGGCCCACACATCTCCCATCGCAGGTGGTTGGTCCAGGCCAACTCTCCCCCAGGAACGGCTTGAGACTTATACTCATGGGCCGATGCAACTCAAGCAATGAAGTCAACTGCACCTTGGTGCCGCCATCATATCTCTTGGCCTCTCTGCGAAACCACAGGATAATGTGCTCTGTGGTACATGTCTACACGCCTGTCATTTTCTTTAAAAGCATCAGTGACTAAACATTTTCGGTTCTAAAAATGGAAAAGTTCCTCCCTTGCCACACAGAGCTACAGAAACACCACACTAAACCACTTGCCAAATTTACATCTACGTAGACTCGCAACCAAGGGAATTCAACTCGGAATGTGGACAGAACATCACGCTGACCCAGTGGGTGGCTACAGATTTGGAATCTGCTCATGAGTCCCGTCTACAGGGACCCCAGGCCTCTGTGACCACTCTGTGTGACCAGTGTCCCTGGGCACTGGTGTGTGTGTGTGTGGGGGGTGCTGAGCCACCACTGCCCAGCACAGTGAGGCTCAGCTTCTGGGGCCCACACAGCTGCCAGGTGCAACTCCAGGGCAGGAGACGGACTTTCCTAGGGAGGCATGAGTGGCCGGGGGTGGGTGGGTGTGGAGATGAAGATTCCAGCAGGGGGAGGGGAGAGCATATCACACAGACAGGCGTGGACGCTCTCACAGAGACAGCTGCAACTGCTCTTTCTCTCTCTGGACAGCTTGCTATGGAGCTGCCTGAGTCTGAGGCAGGTGGGCACGCCAGCCGGGGAGGAGGCCTCCCACAGCACAGGTGCAGGACCCCTGGCACAGCGCGTAAGCTCTGAGATGAAACTTCCACATGGCTGAACCACACACGCGGTGGGTGGATGTCCCCTCTCACGGGGAGGCGATGCCATTTTGTTTTCTTTTGGAGGGGAAGCTGTGCGTGCAGGGTGGCTGGCGGGTGTACCGCCATGGACGGCATCCCTGAGCCTCCCACGATGGGCCACGTAACGTGTGTGCTGCCGGCTCAGTCCATGGCAGAGGGGACCATCTTGTCACATTTTCATTGCAAAGTCACCTTAGAGGCAAGCACACAAACGCCCGCTGTCCTTGAAGCCAAAGCCCACTCCCAGAATGGGGCAGTTTCTAGGTGCCTGAAACTCAGGCCTGGGCAATCCTGGGGATTTGAGAGCCGGAGCTCTGAGGGCAGCCACAGTCTGGCTCAAACAGAACACAAAATTTTAACCACCCCATCATTTAAAAACGAAAGGTAGGACGGGGCAAGGGGGAGAGAGAACCCGTTCAGAACAACGTTGTCTACAGAAAATTAAAAACATCCCTCAAGGAAGCCCTGACGTTTTCTGAGTAAGGCGCAATGTGAAAGAACATGGTTGTCTAGCAACCAAGTGCCCCCAGGAAAAATGCTTATTGAATGCTTATTCCTGAGCCAGGAACGTTTTTCATGCAGGCGTACAAACACACACACACACACAAACATGGGAACACACTCAGGCTCGGAGCGGCTGCTCTTACCTTTGGCCCCTCGAAGCACGAATCCAAAGCCCTCATTGTCTTTTTTCTGCAGGACCACCGTCTTCTCCTCAATAATGCAGTCACTGTAGAGAGAATTCCGGGGACAGCGACCATTATTGTAGCCCGTCATCATCACCGCGGCCGCTCCTCCGCCGGGGACGTTCATCATCATAGCCAATTAATCACCCCAGCTCGCCAGATCCAGGCAGCATGGAGGAAAGGAGGCAGCGAGGGTGCAGGAGGAGCGAAGGAAGAGGGGGGTGGCTACCGGGATAGGCGAGCGTGGCACAATGAGACTTGCAGGGTGGGGGCAGGCAGAGCCGGAGCCAGCCGGAGGAAGGAGTCATACATGGTGGGGCGGCTGCCGGAGGGATGGCTGAGCTGGAGGCTCAGGGGGGGCTGGCCAGGACGCCGCCCAGGGCAAAGAAAGTAAGTGGCCCGAACGGCGGCGGCAGCGGCGGCCTCAGCAGCAGCGGCGGCGTCGGGAATGAGCTCCTCCGGCTTGTCCCGGCCACACGCATCTTCCAGGGAAGCCCGGGAAAATCAGCCAGGGGAGAAATGAGGCAGCAGTTTTGTTTTGCTTTTCCTTGAAGGGGGTTAAAAAAAAAATCAAATCCTATCTGCTCCCCGCACGAGCCGAGCCGGCAGCAGGCACCAGAGACGCAGGGACCTGCGCGTCGCATCCAGCGCCCCCTCCCTCTCCCGTCCCGGCGCCGGCGGTGTGCGGCAGGCAGGAGCCCCCACAATCATCTGACGAGCCCACAGTGCGCCCGCCCGGCGGCTGCCTGGGCGTCATCCCGCGCAGAGCATCCGCAGGCTGGGCTGGGAGGGGAGGGGAGGGGCGGGGGCTCTCTCTGCATCCCCCCCTCCAGCATCACCCCTGCCCCGTGGCCGGTGGGTGAGGCCGGTGGGTGAGGGGCTCCCTGGCAGAGGACTCAGGACATTTCGGTCTCAAAGCCCCGGAGGACACTGGCCCCCTGTGGGGATGATGAACTCATTGCTGGGGAACTGGAGGGGGTATGGGCTGCCCCTTTGAGATGACAAGCTAAAGCCACACTGCTTGCCTCTTGCCATGGCACTCTTTTTTTTTTTTAAGGAAAGAAACCAAAAAAGCTCCAACTTTGCGCTAGCTGCCACAGCGTCCTCTCGCTTTTCCTGCTGGCACTCTCCCCATGACCATCCAGCCCCTGAGGCACCCAGAGTGTGTGGGACGGGAACGGCTCAGTGAGCCTCCAGGCTGCGGCTGAACTGTCCTCCACCCCCACCTTCTGGGTGGCCTGCGGGGGCAGAAGGGGAGTGAGATGAAGGCCTGCCGGCACCCCGCTAGGATGCTGCTGCTGCCCCGAAGTTAGTGGGGAGCTGGGAAGGCCTCTGCGGAGGGGAGCGGGGAAGGGAGGGAGGCAGCGTGGAGGGAGGCCTCTGCAGGGTCTTACGGGGCTGTGTGTGAGCCTCAGGGGGGAGGAAAAAGGACACCAGGCTGGGGGCCCAGCTGGAAAAAGGTGCAGATGGGCCCTGAAGAACCCAGCAGGCCCCCTGTCGCACAGGGGGAGTCCTGGGGACACAAATCTCAAACAGAGCCACGTGCCGACGGACTCTTGGTCCCAAAGGAGTACGGGTCAGCTCTGCCTGGCACCAGCACCAGGTTCACAGTTTACAGGAAGCACAGGGCCTCAGGTGCAGCCAGCTGGTGACAGCACAGCCACCCCAGATTGGGGGGCCCCGGGAAGGAGGAGGGATGGGGCAAACGTGGATAACAGGGCTCGGCATCCTGGACAAGGGATGGGCAGCGGCTCCTCAATCCTCCCATTTTACAGATGAGGCTGGTGAGGCTGAGAGAGGTCAGACGACCCAGCCGGGGAACACGTGCTCTTCTCACCACTCCACACACCCACCCCTGACGGCATCAGAGGGTCATGCATGGAGGCATGCTGGGGTGACCCTGTCTTCCAGGAATAGCCTGGGCATGGGTGATACCTTCACAGCCGAAGACCAGGACAATCCAGGTGACTGGTCACTCCCGTCTCAGCAGCTGGGACGGGGGTTCTGGCCCTGGACCTTCCTTCCCCTGTCCCCTCCCCAAAGACAGCCTGCTAAGTGCAGGGAGCTCCACTCTGGGGAACTCAGTCACAACCGTGAGCCCCTCTTGGCTCAGCCCCGGAAGCCCACTCGCCCTGCTCAGGGCCACCAGACAAGGGCTGACACATGGTCAGAGGTCCAGGACCCCGGGAGTCTGGGGGTGAGGTCACGCGGTTGTTGTGGCCTTTAGGAAACGATGGGGCTCTCTAAACCTCAGTTTCCCTACACAGCAAGAAAGGGTGAGAACAAACCGACAGGCCTCTTGGGATCACCATGGGGTCACATGAGGCCATGCCATTGCTGGTGTGGTGTAATAGGAGGCCTCAGGGAGCTGTCCCTGTAACAGCTGTCATTTACCTCCAGCAGGCCTGGTAGTTGGCCAGGACCCCGCAGTGCTGAGGAGGCTGATGGGGGGAGAACTGGGGCTCTCTTGCCATGGATTTAGGGGCCCATGAGGCACTGATGAGCAGACCCCCTACCAGGCCCCTCGACCTGTCTCCACGGCCCCCCACAACCAGAACACAGACTTGTGCCTCTCATGGGAAACACCTTCTAGTCACCACCTGTTTCCCCTCTGAACTTCTGAAAGGGGAGTCAGTCTGGCCCGGCCCCATGGCTCACTCACGGCCGAGCAGGCGCAAGCTGTGTGACCAGCCTGTGTGTCTCCTTCATGGAAGGTTCTCTAAGGCCCCAGCTGTCAAAGCCAAGAGCCTCTGCTTAACCCTCCTGTGCACCTGCTCTCTGCAAGAGGAGCTGCCGAGGGTGACAGCCTCCCTGAAATCCTGGAAGGATGATGCCGAACCCTGGGGTCTGGATCTCAGTGCCCTGCACTCTTCCCTGGGGACACACGGGCCCATCAAGTCCATCTCCACCCAGCTCCAAGGGGAACCTGTCATGCGCTCCAGGCGCTCACTTGCACTGCTGGGCAGCTCCCTCCCAAAGTACCCAACACCACCCAAACCTTGCATCTCCAAGATGATCCAGACCACTTCCTGCCAGCATACTCTGTGACGGGGAACTTCTTAGGGCCAGGGGGCTGCCCAGACACTTGCTAGCTGTTTCCCACAGACTAAAGAAGGGCAGGGGCATTCCAGTGCGGCAGGTGGAGGCACCCGCTTTGGCATCACACACAGCGTGGTTCAAATCCCAGCTTTGCTTTGACCCTGAGGTCACTGACCTGCCAGGCCCCAGAGCCTGCTCTGCAAAATGAGAACAGCAGCAAGATGAGCCTGATGGGTCCTGAGTGGGAGGCCGTGAGTCGCCCATCCATGCCTCAGAACCAGCCCCAGCAGGCAGCACGTGTTCATAACTCCAACAGTTACGGGTGGGATCCCGGTCTGCACACGCCACCCTCTCCTCTCCCAGACTCCCTTCCTCCTGCAGGGACCCCTCCGATCTCAACATCCAAGGCTAAAACCTTTTCAGTAATTCCTGATGCACCCGAGAACTTCCTTTTTTAAAGTTAGAGACGGGGTTTTGCTCTGCCACTCAGGCTGGAGTGCAGTGGTGCCACCACAGCTCACTGTAAGTTTGAACTCCAGGCTGTAAGCGATCCTCCTACCTTAGCCTCCCAAGTAGCTGGGACTATAGGCACACACCCTCATGCCTGGCTAATTTTTAATTTTTTTGTAGAGACAGGGTCTCACTGTGTTGCCCAGGATGGTCTCAAACTCCTAATCTCAAGGGATGCTCCCTCCTCGGCCTCCCAAAGTGCTGGGATTATAGATGTGAGCCACCACACCCTGCTTGCTCTGATAATTTTCTAGCCCACACTTGTAACTGAGAAAAGATCTTGCCCCAAGACTGTCATGGCCCTGTCCTGTTGACTCAGTAAAACACCAAACTGCTTAGTCTCTGACATTAAGAAGGACTGTTTCTAACTTCTCTTTCTTACATTGTTTCAGGATCTAAACAGCCCCCACTTCCCATCCACTATGACCCAATCTCACTTTCACTCACAGACAGACATGGGTTTCAATTTTAACCCAGACATTGACCACCTTGACTACTTACAGCCTCAATTTCCTGACCTGCAAAGTGGGGGAGAAACATCTGGCTTGTAAGGTTTAGGAGGAGCCAGTGAGGCAGTACCCAGTGAATGCCCCATGAGCAGGGGGCTCTCTGTAACCAGGGGAAGCTGCTCTTCTTAGTATCCCCATCCATCGTGTTGAGCTCGGTGACCCTGAAGAAAATGTCCCCTCTGAGCTTGTCTCTTCGTGGAGAGGGGACATTTTCTACAGGGTCAGTGGGGACAGTGACCTCATCCTGCAGACCACTCCAAATGCCCACAGCACCCCGCACAGGCCAGGTGCCCCATGTGTGCCCAGAGGGGATGCAAAATGGGTATGAACTCAAGTCAGGAGCAGAGCAGGGAGAAACAGATGTTGGGTGGGAGGTGGGCAAAGGATGACTGCAGGGTTTCGAGTAAAAAGGCACCAGAACAATCCCTGGATTCCTGGTTAAAACCAGAGGGCAAACTCAGTGCTGCAGAGGACCTACTGCATGCACCTGGCTTGGCCCAGGAAGTCAGAGAGGAAAGAGAAAAGGCAGCCCCAGGCCGTTAGAAACTTTCAGTGTTTTGAGGAATTCATGAAAAGCAAGGGGACACTCTAGAAGAGTCATTCCTTGAAACGAGCTGCAGTCGCTGTGTCTGAAAGGTGGAACTTGGCAGTACCCCCATCCCCATGCAATCAGACAGGGCGATCTCACACGCAGGCCTGAGGAAGGGGCCTTTCTGGAGACAACACACCCTCAAGCTCCTGCTGGTTCATGAATCTAAAACCTGTCCCAGGATGACAGCTGCGGCTGGGTCTAGAAGTTGTGGCATTGAGTTCTGTGTGCTGCCCCAGAACTGTGCTGAAGCCCCTGTGAACCAGAGTCTGCCCTGACCTTGGCCCCTGCCAGCCTGCCCTGCCCCTGTGCCAGCAGACCCACTCTCCACATGCAGCTGAGATGCACTGCAATCCAGTTTCATGGGGAACGGCTGAGGCACCTGCACGTTCCCCACGCTGCCACTGGAACAGCTTTCTCCAAGCCTGTCTCACCCCCTAATCCGCTCACTGACCACGTGCCTGAAGTAGGCACTGTGGGTTCCTTGTAAGCAAATGCCTTGCCCCGATCCTCTGAGTCTCTCCATGCAACACATCGACCTGTGCTTATTGACTGAACAAAAAATGTAATTCAGCGGTGCACTCTCCAAAAGTTTTCTGAGCTAGGTAGAAGGGCACTTTGACACTCCCCAAATGTACCCTCTTTTGCCAACATCTGCCTGCAGCAGGAGCTGTGAAAGGCGAAGGGGTGGACAACCAGCCCCGCCAAGCACAGCTGTGCAGGTTGTGCACTGTACAACTATGGAGGAAACCATTGCCATCATGGCCACCCAGCACACGTACCAATGATAATTTCAGCACAGAGGGAAGAAAAACGTCTTAAGGAAGGGGCAAGCACCTTTTCCTAGTTCACACAAAGATGGGGTCTAGGCGGCCCTGGTCATGCTGGCATGGAGGATGCCAGAGCTATTCCTGTGGGAGCCATATTGGCTTCCCAGAGACACAATTACCTCCATGTTGATGCCCTCCTGGGAGCCACATGGAGAAGAGAGCATCAAAGGTTTGCCTGTGTGTGCTTGCCCATGGTCCCACTGTATGCTGCAAGAGAGCTTATGGAATATACTTGGAACACTTAGCACCTTGAAGCAAGACAGGAGGGTTGTGGGGACCCAGGGACGGCCATGCAGCAGGCCCCAGAGGTCTCTCCCCGCTGGCAGGCCTGAAGATGCTCCTGGTGGCTGCCTTGCAAGACCACAGGTGGCCACACACCCTGTGGCTTTTAGCAGTGGCCTGGGTTCCCTTTCTCCCAGCGGGTGCCATGACAGACCCACAGGGAAGGCTGCACTTTCCCTGGTCCAGCGGGCAGCAGGTGCCAGCAATGACAGTTGGCATTTAGGATCTGTCAGTCACTTTAACAAGCTCCCTTGGCAGCAGCACCTGATCCTGGAGGCAACGTCAACTCGGCGGCACAGGAAGCCAGGCCTGAGCTGGCCCAGACGTATGGGCCTGAGGGGCTCTGGGTGGCTCTGTGTGCCTCCTCACACATGGGGCGGATAGACGTGGACATTTTTAACTCTGAACACCAGTGTTATTGAGGTAGACCAGATGGCTTTACTCATAGCTCTCGGGATCCCAGCTGGGTTGGTGGCCCCGTCTGGTGACAGCTTTAGTTCTTCCTTGATCAGCTGGGACTGGGTTTCAGTCTCAGCCCCAAGTTCAGAAGTAACCGGGGCCAGTGTCAAGCTGCCGTGTAAATCGGTGAATCGATCCAGCTGTTACGTCCTGAATACCCACTGAGGGTCAAGGGATGAACTCCTGGGTGCTGGGCATTTAGGAAGGAACAAACCAGGCCCAGTCTGGCCCTTACAGAGTTGTCTGGTGTGGTCAGTTGAACCCACCCCAAAAGACTGGGTTTTAACATACCCAAAAAGATGTGTTCAATTCCTAACCCCCAGCGTCTGTGAAAAGTGACCACATTTGGAAATTAGGTCTTTGCAGGTGTAGTTAGTTAAGCGTCTTGAGTTGAGATCTTCCTGGATTGAGGGAGGGTCCTAAACCAACAACTGTGTTCTTATGCGAGAAAAGCAGAGGAAGGTCGACACCCAGAGGCAGCACAGAGGTGGTCACGGGAAGGTGGAGGCAGAGGCTAGAGTGATGCGGAGGCTGGAGCGATGTGGCCTGGTCGAGGAGCACCGAGGACTGCAGGCCAACAGCAGAGGCAGAGGAGGAAGACCCTCCCCTGGAGCCCCTGGAAGGAGCGCAGCGCTGCTGTCATCTTGGTTTTGGACCTCTGGCCTCCAGGGCTGTGACAGAATGACTTCTCTTGTTTCGAGCCCCCTTGTCTGTGGTGATCATTACAGCAAAGGCTGGACAAGTGAGGACGATAAACATCAATCTGCGGTCACAGACACGTCTGCCTTCAACAGTGCAGGATGTGGTTCTGTGAGAACCATAGAGGCACCTGGAAGACTTCCTGGAGGAGGAGGACTGAAGTATACATAGGAGAATGGGTTGGGGGACTGGGGAGGGGACAGGAGAGAAAAGAACATTCCAGACAGAGTGGGGCTGGAAGGTAGGCAGACGGCCCTCATGTCTGAAGGGCCGTGATGAGGCGGGAGGGCAGGAGCAGCTGACTTCACGGGGCTGCAGACGTCGGCTGCCTACTCACCCAGGGCAGTCTAGGGACACAGCTTGGCAGTGACACACAAGTGCAGGTGTCAGCAGGGCTGCGGTCACTCACGCTTTACCCAGTTTCACCCAAGAAGGCTGAAACCGTAGAAAAGCTGTTGCCCTATGGCTTCTCCTGGCGTTTTTTTTTTTTTTTTTTTTTTTTTTTTTTTTTTCTGGTGAGGCCCGAATCCTCCTGGAATGACTCAGGGTCAACTCGCACCTACGCCAGGAACTTCCATCCAATGACCATGCTTCCATCTAAACAATTCACAAGCACGAGTTGGCTGCTGCTGGCTGAGGAGGCTCCCTGGCCATCAGCATGAACGCTGCTGTGCTCCTGCCTAGAGGCCCTGGCTGTTCTCTTAAAGCGGCTGTGAGTGGTCCGTGGGGAACAGTGGACGACAGAGTTCCCACCCCTGCCACTGCGCAGGGTGGGGCTTCCAAGGTCAGGGTGGGGCTGAAGCCACGGTGGTCCCTTTGGCAGGGGCTGGACATTGGATGAGGTACCAATGTCGGAACGTGTGCATGTGTGAGGTCCAAGGTCCGAGGCCAGCAGAGGAGAGGGCTGCATATCCAAGCACTGGGTGGGAGGGCCGAGCCGGAGCAGCCAACCCACCCCGGGTGTGGGGAAGGGGCCTCCAGAGCCACCGGGCAGGAGGCAGAGGGGCTGTTTCCACAACCAGGCCCTACAGGTCCAGACTCCAGCTGTCTCCAAGGGTTGCGGGGACCCCCAGATGTCTGCAACCTGAAAAATAAAATTCACCGGCTCCCAAATCCAAAGAGCCACCAACAGCGTGGTTAATCTCTGTTGAATTCCGTGTCTCTGAAATTTAATATGGGATCAATGTCACGACCCGTTGAAGCTGGTATCCACAAATGCATCACTTCATTGCGTGTAGAAGCACTCGTAAGGCAGGTGTTCCCACCTCGCAAGAATCCTCGGGTGTGCCGATGACGGCTGGGGAATCACAGCAGCTGCTGGGGAACGAGCACGGTGTATCACTCATGGCCAAGCAAGTTCAAAGGCAGCATGATCGAAATCCTTTCCGAATGTTTTTCACGGCGGAAAGGTACAGCGCATGCGGGCTGTGGATGTGATGTCTGATCAGACCCAGGCAGGGGCCACTGGAATGCAGGGGGGTGGAGCAAGGTCCATGGAGGTGGGTGGCGGGACCTGGGAGAGCCAGGAAGGACTCCCCGCAGAGAGACTGGGTGTTCTCTTAAAGCGGCTGTGAGTGGTCCATGGGGAATCATGGACGACAGAGTTCCAACCCCTGCCTCTGCACAGGGTGGGACTTCCAAGGTCAGGGGCATTGTTTATTGCTCCTGAAAGTCCTTCCCAGAGCAGCAGGAGCCAGGAGATCTGCCTTCTCCAAGGCAGGGAAGGGCCTGAGAGCGGCTTGGCTAAATCACTCCTGGTGTAATCGCATTTCCGTGGCAGGGCCTGGTGAAGGCAGGAACTGGAGCACTATATTAGAAAGAGGATCCTCCAGGGAACGGTGATGGCAGTGGATGTCCTAGAAATTTCCGGGCTTTGCCAATCAGGAAGGATGAGGCTAAGCAGAGAGCTGTCAGCAGTTCCGTGGGGGGTGTTGAGGTGGGGACCCAACAGGTGTCCCAGCTCAGCGGAGATGCCAGCTCGGGCTCTTTGGCCACCGGGTGTGGGCAGCCAGCCCAGCTTACCGTGGCAGAGCTGGCTGCAGGGCAGCACAGAGGGCAACACAGAGGGCTGTTCTACGGGTGGGCCGGCTGCGGGAGAACAGGAGGTTTCCCCGTCATCTGTCACTCCCAAGTGGGAGGCGGGAGCCTCTCAGCCCATGACCACACACACAGCTGCTGCCAGCATCCTGCTTCCTGGTCGGAGAGTTGCAGTGTGTGATGCCACTCTCTTGCCCTTCCTGCAGAATTCACAGGGGAAATGATACCCAACGCCCAGTGCCATCCTGGTGCCTGAGTGACAGCCCCGGCCAGCCTGCTCTTGGGGAGGCCATTGCTGTCTCCAGGGCAGGAGGTGATGACTTTGGACAATTCACACACGGAGGGGACTCCTCCTGGCTCCCAGGAGCCACTCTCGCCCACGGGTAGGGGGCTATGTCGCTTCACGTGGCGTCGGGAGGGCAGTGGTTCTGTCCCCATGCAGCCCGCACACCCGCGCCCAGAGACGTGCGCTGGCGGAAGCCATATCTCAAATCGGCAATTACGAAAATGCCCTGCCTGGCGCTTATTACGACCATTTTCCTCCTCATTGCTAACATGATAAGCAATGCAAGTTTTTTCCTAATAGAAACAATAATGTACAAAGAACTTGATTCAAATTAAATTGTCTCATTACTTTGTAATAAATCACCCACAAGCATTTCCTAAGCACCACCCGGCATGTTACCTGCCAGGAATGGCTGGTGGAGGAGACAGATACGGCTTAACTGCGCTCATGATCATGACAGGATGTGATCGGCGCTCCCTGCTGAGACAAACAGAAACGTAGTCTAGGAGGGAGAATGCCTCCCTTGGAAGTTGAGCACCCCAGTGGAACCCCAGCTTCCCCAAAACAGCGCTGCACCCCTGGCCAAATTCCTCAACCTCGTTGAGCTCCAATATCCTCACCTGCCGACTACGGACATCAACCTCAGCCTCGAGACACCACAGTGGGGCGGGAAGTTCCTTGTTTAAAATGCCTCTGGCATAGGATTCAGCACGTGGCAGGGGCTGGAAGGCTATTAGCACATGAGAATGCACCTTAGCACTGCAGAACTTGCTTCATTCTGGAGACCTTATGCATAAACAGATATTTTCACCTGTCCCCAGGTAAAACACGCTTCTACTGAGATCCGCAGAGGCCTGCCCTCGGGTATCCTTCCTTATGGACAGCAAGACACCCCTGTGTGTTAGCAAACAAGGAGAAAGTCCTCACAGTGTGCGTCTCACAGGTGGGCGGGTCCCTGCACACAGAGCTGTGGGCAGATGGGATGAGGGCAGGGGGCCCCCGAGCGAGGGATGCCAGGATGCCTCCCTTTGCTTCCAAATCTGGCAGGGACTCTGCGGTGCCAGGCAGAACACCCAA
This sequence comes from Rhinopithecus roxellana, assembly GCF_007565055.1. Lineage (NCBI taxonomy): Eukaryota > Metazoa > Chordata > Mammalia > Primates > Cercopithecidae > Rhinopithecus > Rhinopithecus roxellana. The sequence goes on along the minus strand of NC_044563.1, from coordinate 3,676,860 downwards.
GTGCTGGGCTGAACCTCAGGAACTGTCCCAAAGTGAGCTATTTCCTTCCCCAACAGCCAACCTGTCTGAAAGTACCATGAGTTCCTCTATTCTGAGCCCACTGAGGAGTCTCGGAATTCACTCTTTATGTAAAAACCTTAAATCGCACGGTATCTCCCCCACTTAAAATACCCCAACAGATCCCCATCATAATTATTTTTTTTTCCAGACGGAGTCTTGTTCTGTCACCCAGGCTGGAGTGCAGTGACATGATCTCGGCTCACTGCACCCTCTGTCTCCCGGGTTCAAGCGATTCTCCTGCCTCAGCCTCCTGAGTAGCTGGGATTGCAGGCGCCCACCACCACACCTGGCTAATTTTTGTATTTTTTAGTAGAGACAGGGTTTTACTATGTTGGCCAAGATGGTCTCAAACTCCTGACCTCAGGTGATCCACCCGCCTCGGCCTCCCAGAGTGCTGGGATTACAGGCATGAGCCATTGCACCCAGCCTCCCCATCATAATCGAGGATAAAATCCAAATTCTCCACCATGGCTAAGACCTTTTGTGATCTGATTCATGCCCCTTCTCCTCCTGACTCCTCCCCTTCCAGCCATGCTGCCATCCTCTCTTCCTCCAGCAGGTCACACTCATCTCCAGCACAGTGCCTTTGCGCTGCCTGTGCAATTCCCAGGACGCTGCTCCAGGTCTCCCTGAGCCGGGCTGTTGTCCCTGCAGGTCCCCCGGGTCACCTCCAGAGAGAGGCCTTGCCACCTGGTGGTGGTTGACCTGTGTCCCCAGCTCTCCAGCCTTTCTCTCTGCTTTGCTTTCTTCCAGCCAGTTACTATGTTTGAAACTGTGATTTGCTTGTTCACTCATTTGCTGTCTGACTCCCCCAGTAGCACGTGCGTGCCCCCGAAGGCAGGACGGTTCTGCCCACCACCTCTGCAGCCTTAGACAGCGCCAGCCACCGGTGTTATTTTTGGAAGGAAGGAAAAGCGCTGTTCTAGGTGGAGAAGGCCCACTTTCTAGTCCTGGCTCTGGCAAGAACTGGCAGCAGGACCCTGGACAGGACCCTCAACCACCCTGAGCCTGGGTTTTCCTGTCTGCAAAATGAAAGACCAGAATATCTGGGCAGAAGCTTCATCAGTGCTCCTGACACAGAGAAGGAAGCCTGAGCTGGAACCTCCTCTGTGGTCTTTGATGCAGGCTGGGTGTCCTCCTGTCCTGAAGTTCCCTGACAAAGGGGTTTTCTGGGATATGGGGCTGTCAGTTTTAAAACCAAGATGGCCCTGGACAAACGGGGTGAGTTGGTCCCCCTCCCAGACCACCCCCTGTGCCTGGAGTACAGTACCTGTGGCTCTATTCAAAACCATTCTCCCGCATCCCTCCAATTCGGCAGCCCTCGAGACCCTGCAGGCTGGTGGGAGCACTGCCACTGAAGGTCCAGGCAGCCTGCAGTGACAGGTTTGCCCAGGGCACATGTCTCCACCAGCAGCAGGGCCAACTCACACTCCAGCCTCAGCCTTTGACTCTGAACTGAATGTTCTTTAAAAAAAACCAGGGGAACAGTACAACTGCCTGGCATTTTGCTGTGAGTGCAGGAAGGGACTGTTTATGACTTCTCTTCGTTCGTTAATTAAAATGACAGGCCCAGCCTGCCCCATCTGTCTGTCTCAAAGCTCGCCCACAAAGACCATGCCAGCAGGCCATGGGACAGGCCACAGGGGTCTCCCTGCGAGGCAAGTTCCCAAGTCCCTCCGGTGGGGATGGGGAGTAGATGGCCCCACAGCTACAAAACCAGAAGCGTCCTCCTCTCCCGGGAACCAGACTCAATGTGACAGTCACCCGATGTCCTGGGCTTTGCAGGAAGGCTGATTCCAGGGCTGGGGGCCCACCTGCAGCCCGCGGTCCCCCCACCAGGCTCACCTGCCCAACCTGGATGGCACAGAGCTGTTGGGCAGGAGGCCATGAGAAACCCAGGCCAGACCCGTGCTGGAGGAGAAGGCCACTGCTGCTGTCCACCCCTGGCCACCAATCTCCCTGTACTCATTAGGGCCACTGAAAAGTTTGCTTCTCTTCCAAGTGCTGACACTTCATTAAGAGGCTGGTGTCACCAGAGGAGCAGTTGTAAAAATAGTTAAAAGTATGAGGCTCATATAATTTGGCTCTTTGTCCCCTGCAAATCCCATGGTGAAATTTGATCCCAATGTTGTCGGTGGGGCCTGGTGGGAGCTGTTTGGGTCATGGGGTCAGATTCCTCATGAATGGCTTGGTTCTATTCTCCCAGGGCTGGGTTCTTACTCTTAGTTCCCATAAGATCTGGTTGTTAAAAAAGAGTCTGATACTTTCCTCTTCTCTCTCTTTCCTCCTCTCGTGCCATGTGACACCAGCTCTTGTTGGCCTTCCGCCATGAGTGGAAGCTTCCTCAGGCCCTCACCAAAAGCAGATGCTGGCACCGTGCTTCCTGGGCACCTGCAGAACTGCGAGCCAAAGAAACCTCTTTTCTTTATCAATTACCCAGGCTTAGGCATCCATTACTGCAATGCAGCTGGACTAAGATAGAGGACTGACACATGGTAATGGAAAGCACTTTAATGACGTCCTTTTTTTCTTTTTTGAGACGGAGTTTTGCTCTTGTTACCCAAGCTGGAATGTCCAGCTTGGCATGATCTGGGCTCACTGCAGCCTCCAACTCCCAGGTTCAAGTGATTCTCCTACCTCAGCCTCCCGAGTAGCTGGAATTATGGGAGCCCGCCACCAGGCCTGGCTAATTTTTGTATTTTTAGTAGAGATGGGGTTTTTCCATGTTGGCCAGGCTGGTCTCGAACTCGGGACCTCAGGTAATCTGCCTGCCTTGGCCTCCCAAAGTGTTGGGATTACAGGCGTAAGTCACAATGTCCAGCCAATGATGTCCTTTGGAAGGGGCTCTGCAAATGTTCTAGACCAGGCAACGGCCCAGAGAGTGAACATTCCAGGTTTTGAGGACGGATGGGTGGTCCCTGTCCAACTATTCACTCTGCTAGTTGTGGCTCAGAGGCAGCCATGACAATATGTAAATGATGGGTGGGGCTGTGTTCCAATAAAACTTTATTTACAAAAACAGGCAACGGGCCAGATTTGGCCTGTGGGCTGCAGTTTCTAAAGATAGGCTCTACATATTCTAACGACATTTAAATCCACACAAATAATACATGTACGTGGCATATAGCTATGTATAATAAAAGCTAAGAAAAGTCTCAATCTTGCTGCAGAAGCCTTGCTGACATTACCGTGTACAGGTGTGCCTGGCTTGATATAACACCTGAGCTCTGGAAAAGAGGCGAGGAGAACACGTTTTAGAAATGAGATCATCTGTGAGACGCCCGAGAGGTTCAGAAGGATCACATGGGGAGTTCTTTCTGGGAAACAAAGAAACACCTCTTTACTTTGTCTAGGTTTTTATGCTCTGGTTGGCTCCAGGTGGGGACAGACCTGAATTCTGGCTTAATGAGTAATAATTCATAATTAGAGTAATTAGTGTAATTATTACGCTACGGCCTTTGAGCACCTTCCATGCGCCAGGCATTGTTCTAAGTGTTCTGTGGGTTTAACTAATTAAATCTGCATAATGACCACATGAGGCAGGAACTGTTATGACTCTCACTTTATGGATGAGCAAATAAAGCACAGAGAGGTTGAGTGATTTTCACAAGGACACACAGCTGGAGGCAAAGCCAGGCTGTCTGAACCACTGTGGGTTATTGAACGATAGTGATATTGAAACACTGTTGATTCCTGGCCAGGTGGGGGCCAGTTCCCTGACAGCTCACAGCCCTCCCAACCCAGACAGTGACAGAGAGAAAGGAAAGGACTCCGGAGGGAGGCACTGGTTCTAGCAGCACGTTCTGGAGAAGGACTTGGTGATTTACCATCCTGCCAGTATCTGAGCTGCCGGGAGGGCACCCTGGGATGCTCTGAGAAGATTTTGCCAATAGATCCTGCTCTGTACCAAAAACATTGAAATTGGAAATGGTGGACCAAATGCTGGGCTGGGTAAGGCCAGGGAGGAAGGACACAGTGGGGTGAGCAAGGCCAAAGGCAAAGCAAGACCCCACAACTAAAAAATGGGTGCAGGAACATCTGGATAAACGTTTACAGTTCACACCCCATGCTGGTTATGTCTGTTTCATGATTCCCATCTCAATGAACTGGCCATGTGTCAGAAGAGAAGGCATCTCCTGGGCACAGCAGGGGTGTGTGCTGGTCTCTGGTTCACAGTTTTACTCCCACCTACAACACTCTATACTTGCTATCTCTATCGGCTGAACTCCTATTCATACTTTAAAGCCCACTGCAATAGCCACCACTTCCGAGAGGCCCTTGAATGCTGTCCCTCACATGAATCTGTGCGCTTAGACGGAGGGGACTGAGTCTTCTTTTTCTCCCACACCCAGATCCTGGCGCAGACTCTGGCACTCTTCTCAGCTTGCTGCCCGCTGCAGCGGCTGGAAAAACCAGACACTTGGTATTGCAGCCTCCCCTGCGGTCATGGATGGTCATGACCCTATGGAATAGTTTTGGCCAAGGAGACCCGAAGGCCAGGTCCACTGGGACCTCTGGGAAAGGCTGGATTATTTGGAAAGGGAGTAGGGGTTGGGGAAGTGCTCCCTGGCACCCCCTCCTTTTTGTTCCTGAGTAGGATGTGCTAGGGGGACATCATACTTGGAGCTATGGCCACTATCTTGCCACCATGAAGGAGAGGGCAAGAGGCCTTCAGAGATGTCACTGCCCATGCAACGGATGGTAGCCGTGTTCTCCTCTGGACTCGCCATTGTGGTCTCAGCCACTGTGAGTGAGGTTTTTTATTGCTTGCAGCCAAATGCTTTCTAATGAACATAAGGTGAATATTTGGAACTTGGAGCGAGGGGGCAGGGTGGTTATAAATTACAGGATATGGGCAAAACACTAGGATGGCTTTCTGACAAATTAAGAGGTCTCTGAGTTATATTCTGGGTTGGGAAACACTGACTCAGCTCTCATTCCTTCAAGGACTGTAGTCATTGGCAAGGAGGATTCATGAGCCCCAGTGACACAAGATGGGGGCCCTGCTCTGTATTCAATTGTCCAAAGAAGATCTAGTCACAGCCCCTCATCTCAAACAAACTCTTGGTTCAGAAAGCAGAGAACTAAGGAGAAGTGGTTTCCTTGGATTCAACTGCTCTGAATTTCCCACTCACCACAACACTGACTTCCTGGGCACGCTGGCTAATCCCAAGTATACAGGCAATTACTTGTACATCACAGCATTGGGGACAACACACACCAAGGCTGGGAAATCTCTAAAAAGCCAAGTGAAGGAAAGAGATATAGATTTTAGGTGCAGAGGGGAACGTAGCAACGGAGTGGATCAGAAGACACAGCCGAGGCCCACGGTCCAGTCTGGATCTGATGAGTGGATGTCTGAGGCCATACACTGCCTCTGCTAATGGATCCCTCTGCTAGACCCGAGGACCAGCCTGTCCACAGACGGGGCTTCCAGACACCCCAGACAAGCCACACAATTGCAAAGTCTTTGTCATTCAATGCATCCAGCTGAGCGGCCAACATCCTCCTCTTGGATTCAGCACGTGGTGTGCCGAGTCTTCTCTATCCTTTAAGCGTTCCTAGAACCCAGGCCACCACCCGCAATTCTGAAAGTTGGCCTTGCTCACATGAAGCCCTGCCTTCCCTCTGACCTTCCATGACACCACTGATGCCCTGTCTTTGTGACTGGACCCTTGGCCACGGCATGGGGGCTGAAGCGTCTCCCAACAAGGTAAAGGTAAGGCTGGTTGCTCCTGGACAACCTTGCTCGTTGCACCCACCCAAGGAAGTTCACCATTTGTGTGACCACGTCTACTGCTGAGATGACCTCCAAGAAGCGTGCAGGCAGGGAACCCTCAGAACACCAGGTCCAACACAGCAAGACCCACCAGAAACCCCATTCAGGGCTCTGGAAGCCAGGCTTCCCCTGAGCCAGAGATGCCCACTCCCCCTTACGCTGCTTTGCACTCGACCACCAAAGCCAGGATCCTTGCATACCCATTTCCCAGATGTGTGCAAACTTCTCACTGAGGAAGACATGTCTTAAGAACGAACTGCTTGTCCCAGTTGTGGGACAAAAAGACTCACTCCATTTTTTTTGCAGAAGGTTCCAGTCCTCTGTTCCCTTCCACCATCTCCACAGGAGTCCTCACTGCCATTTCCCACTGTGCCCAGTTAAATGAGGATGTTGGGGGGCCCTCCAAAGACACAGGACAACCCCTTGCACCAATTTTCCCAGGTCTTCAGCCCCAGCCAGTTTCTCACCTTAAATCTTCCCCATTCTCCAGGACTTCCTCATTTCCTTCTCGTTTCCCTTCTTGTTCTTTTGTTTTTGTTGTTGTTTTTGAAACACAGTCTCACTCTGTCACCCAGTCTGGAGTGTGGTGGCATGATCTGGGCTCACTGCAACCTTCAACTCCCGGGCTCAACCGATTCTTCTGCCTCTGCCTCCTGGGTAGCTGGGAATACAGGCGTGTGTCACCAGGCCCAGCTAATATTTGTATTTTTGTAGAGATGGAGTCTCACTTTGTTGCCCAGGCTGGTCTCAAACTCCAGGGCTCAAGGAATCCTGCTGCCTTGGCCTCCCAAGGTGCTGGGATTCCAGGCATGAGCCACCACGCCCAGCCTCCTGCTTGTTCTTTATTAAAGCTGGAGTCATCTGTCCTGCCTTTCCCTGCCTCTCGACCTGCTTTGTTTCCAGTCTGCTAAGAACAGGGTTTTTTGTGTGTTTGTTTTGTTTTGTTTTGTTTTTGAGACAGAGTCTTGGTATATCACCCAGGCTGGAGAGCAGTGGTGTGATCTCGGCTCACTACAACCTCCACCTCCTGGGTTCAGGCGATTCTCCGGTCTCAGCCTCCCGAGTAACTGGGACTACAGGTGTGAGCCACCATACACCCAGCTAATTTTTGTATTTTCAGTAGAGACGGGGTTTCATCATGTTGGCCAGGTTGGTCTCGATTCCTGACCTCGTGATCTGCCTGCTTCGGCCTCCTGAAGTGCTGGGATTACAGGCGTGAGTCACTGCGCCCAGCCCAGAACAGGTATTTTTCTAACTGCAAACTGTTTTGCTCATGCCCCTATCCCCAAGTCCAGGCTGCACAGGTATTCATTTGCCTTGACATACGTCCTCCACATACCCCCTGATTACCTCCAAACTCCAACACACTCACTCTCCTTAACCAGAGGCTTTCAGAATGCTCACTAGGACAACCTTCCTCCCCCGCCCTCACATGACGGTGAAGAAGAAGATGCCAGGCCCATAACAGGTGACAGCACGGGCTCATCCGTGCAAATGCAGGTAGTAAAACATGCCTGACGGCAACGCTGGGCCCTGGCAGGCCGGTGCTCACAACACACCAAGCCCCGTGGGGAGCCCCTGCACTCATTCTCTCTCTCATACAACACATTGTGGAGGGAGGCACCTTTTTCTTTCCCCTTTTACAAACAAGGATGCTGCGGCTCAGAGAGGTTCAGTGAGGAGCTCAAGGTCACACAGCTGGCAAGTGGCGGGCCTGGGCATCCAAACCCAAGGCCAACTGCAGAGCCTGTTCCCACCACCAGCAGTCAGCCAACCCCCTTTTGAGGAGCAGGGCAGGCCTGTCTCTGGCCCATCAGGGAGGTGGGAGATCTCCCTGCACCCTCGGCCCCCTCTTTTGGGCTGTGCACCTGCCTGGGGCAGTCCCTCTGTGCCTGGCAGCAGTGGAGGCATCCAGCTACCAGCTGTCTCCCCATGACCAGTACAAAGGGCTGTGTCCCATCCCCCTGTGGTGGGGAGAAGTGGGTCAGGGCTGGGCCCTGGTCCTGCCAAGGAATAGAAGGGCACCTCCACTGAACGGGAGGCTTGGGAGGTCCTGGTGCCATCTGTCACGCTGACTACACTCCCCAGGGCCTGGAACGGTGTCCGGCACATGTGGGGGTGTCATGAGGATGTCTGTGGCCTGAGAGACAAAGGCCACCGCTGCCTGCTGCCACACTCCAGCCAGACCTTCTGACCCATGGAGTGACAACTAGACCAGGTGCCCCTCCCTCGGGGCCCTGGACGTCCACCTGCCAACAGCTGTATGATCCGTTCCCAAATCCACAGAGCCCAGGGTGACGTGGCCTTTGGGGTTGCACAGTCCCTTCCGAGACCCCTGTGATCACCGTGATTGGAAATGACTTTGGGTCCCACGGAGGCCGATGGGTGGGACGGGGGTTGGGGCGGGGAGGGAGGCAGGATGCAGTCCGCACAATCTGGGAGAGAGGCGGAGTTTCATGTCCCTTTCTGCTGCACATCCTGGCCCTGGGAAAGGGAGCAGAAATCCTGCAGCCTCGGTTTTTCCATCTGTAAAGTGGGGCCATCATGCCCCGTCCCAGGGAGTTACACACTCACAGCTAATGTCGGCCAAAATGCCTTCTGTCAGAGTGGGTTCTCAACCTCTTCAGTGTACGCACTCAACGTTCACAAGCACTCTATGAGTGTCCTGTGATGGCTATAACAACATAACATAAACTTGGCAGCTAGACACATTTAGCCTCTTACAGTTCTGGGGGCCAGAGGTCTCACTGGGCTAAGACTGAGGTGTTGCAGGATGGGCTCCTCCCCGAGGCTCCAGAGGACGGGCTGCTTCTTGTGTTTTCTGGTTTCTAGCAGCCACTACGTTCCCCGACCCATGACCATTCCTCAGATCACTCCAGCCTCCGCTCCCATCGTCCCAGCTCCCCACGCTCTGCCTCTGACCCCCTGCCCTCTGATGAGGACCCCTGTGATGGCACAGGGCCCACCTGCATTCCCAGGACCATCTCCTAATCCACCGCCAGCTGATTAGCTGACAAGTGCCCCTCTGAAGCTTCATTCCCCTTGGCCGGGTGGAGTCCCACACTCACAGGCGCCAGGGGTCAGGACATGGACATCTCTGGGCTCCACAGTTCAGCTGGCCACGCCACCCCAGTCTCTCTCTTCCCCTGGTGAGGCTCGAGGTGGATGAGGCTTTAATATGGAGTGGGGGTGTTTTCAACCATCTTTCTCAGATTGCAGGGTGACTCATCCAACCCCAGGCACCGTCCTCCTTGTGGGGACTCTCAACAGGATGCAGGCACACCTTGGATTAGGTATCAACAAGCAAACAGGCAGGTCCTGCGGCCGAGATACTCCCACACTCTTCCTAGTAAATCACATTTTCCCTGGGCGTGGACCATCCCCATCAACGCTCAGACCACAGGCCAGTACCCACTTAAAAGGCAACTGCCTCTGGGGTGCTGGTGGCCCAGCTGACAGGTACCCTGACTTGCAGGAGGACTCAGAGGACACTGACTGCTCAGGGACACCTCGGCATCGGTGCCTGGGGCCACCGGCGCCTGCTGGGAGGGTCCTGCCTCTTGAAGCGCGCAGTGGCACCGGCTCTGCCAAGTCCCCCATTCTCTCTGCTGCTGCTCAGCGTGGGGTCCCTTTTCTCTTGGCAAAGTCTGACGGCGGAACCCCCCGCCCCCCGAATAAACAGCTGCTGCACAGAGATGTTTCTCTGCAGTTCAGGATTCGCGTCGGAGGAGAATTCAGAAGTCCAAGCCCATCATCCGATGCTGCCAAATTTCCGCCAGCCTCAGCAGTAACCTTCTCTGGCAAGGTTAAAGAGCCTATCAGATTCCCAGCCCAGAAACTAATTAGATAAAGAGGAAACCTGGGCCCCCTGGGGTATCTCCTCAAAGGCCAAGAGGTGCACATCCACCACGTCCACCCCACCACGCCTGGAAATGGAACCCACCGGCGGTGCTGCCTCGGCCACCCTGGACTGTAACCATCCAGCTCCCAGCCGGATCCCTGCTGTACCTCCGCGGGGGAAAGGCCAGCTCGTTCACATGAAGGGAGACTGAACGGATGCTGGGGCACACGGAGCTCCCCAGATCACTCACAGCAACCCTCCTGTCCATGCCTTTTGGTTTGGGAGGTGACCCAAGCTCCGTACCTAATGGAGTGACTTGGGTGGGAACAGGAGGCAGGGGTATCCAGGCTCCACAGAGAAAACCCTTTCTGGATCAACCAGAGCTCTTGGTTTTAGCAACAGAAACCACCTCCAGAAATCTTCTTGAACACAGTGGGGTTCTGCACGGGCTTCAGGTCAAAGATGGCGGAGGGGCGGACATCACCGGACTTTATAACAGCAAGGTCCGGGCATGCTCGGGGTGAAATCTAAGGGAAATACATCTGGGGTGTGGCCTTCACCCAGGCGAGGGGCTGCAGCTTTTCCCTTTCAGAGAAACAGGAGTCCGACAACCTGGGAAAGACTGTAAGGCAGCTCAAACGTGCTGGAGGGTGCGTGGCGGGAGGGCCTTTGATCCACAGGCCAGGTTCCAGGACTGATCCCACAGAAACGCACCCTCAAGGGCACCACAAGGCAGGACCAGGGCTGCTGCTGCTACTGCCATTGTCTGAACTGGAAACATTTGAGCCATCTCCAGGGGACACGCTGGGTCCACCCCATCCCCGGACGGTTACTAGGAAGGACACCGTCTACACAAATCCAGGGGCGTGGAAGTCCGACACCAAGAGAGTGCAGAAACAAACGGCAGGATGGCGTGGGGCGGAGCCCACGGTGCCCCACAGACACACGAGAGGAGGATGTGGTGACACTGCAAAAGGCCGGCGGGCGGATCGCCGAAGGTCAGGAGTTTGAGACCTGCCTGGCTAACATGGTGAAACGCCGTCTCAAACTAACAAAAACAAACAAATAAATAAGGCTGGCGGGCACAGCCAGCCATGCAGAGTGGCCCCTTCTGGGAAGTGGGACCAGGAGGATGACATTTACTTTCTATATATTTCTGCATTCCTTGAATATCTTGAGATGGAAGAGTGGGCATTGTTGTTTTGTAAAACAGACAACGAAGATGGGAGAGAGAGAGGGAGGAAACGGGGGAGGCAGGTAGGGAGAAGTTTCCAGTTTGCTCAAGGCCACACAGAAGGAGGCCTGGAGCCCCTGTCCTCGTGGGTTGGGGAGCATCCTGGTTCCTTTGTTGAACTCACTCTCTCAGGACCCGAGAGCAGCCGCGGATGGAAGAAAATGAAAAGACAAAACGCAAGTCCTAAGCACAGGAGGATGACGGGAGGATGGGGAATGATGCTGCTCTTCACAGCGCCACCGAGGCATGGGTCAGGTCCGAGGCATGGGTGAGGAAACCGAGGCCAGGGGTTAGGTGACAAGTCTCAGGCAGACCGGCTGGAGTCGGCAAAGCTGGGAAGCAGCTGAGAGGGTGTGACCGCTGAGCTGCATCCCCTGGAAGGCGCCGTCTCCCTGATGGCCTCAGTTTCCCTGCTGGTCTCCCTACCAGGCTCACTGCTGGCTCAGGATTTGACAATTACTGCTCCCTCCTTTTTTATTGAAATTTTTTAATTTTATTTTTAGAGATGGGATCTTGCTTTGTTGTCCTGGCTGGTCTCAAACTCCTGTGCTCAAGCAATCCTCCCACCTTGGCCTCCTGAAGTGCTGGGATTCCACCGTGCCTGGCCACCTCCTCCTTTCTTTTCCTTAGTCCTAACCTTCTTCCTGTCTCCGGCCACCTCTCACCTCAGCGAGCTCCACTCTGGCGTTTCTGTGTAACTCAGCAACCTGCCCTCTTCCCCACCCAATCCGTGCTGCCTTTAACACTTTCCTTCCACCCCTGGAACTTGCCGCCTTCTACTCATGGTGCATCTCTGTGTGTTAGCTCACCGATATGCTGATACATGCTCTCGGGAGTTTCCTGTGGACACTGCAACAAATTGCCACAAACCAGGTGGTTTAAACAGTGGAAACGGGTTCTCTCACAGTGCTGAAGGCCAGAAATACAGTTATCAGCATGACCCACTGTGGTGAAATCAGGGCATCGGCAGGGCCATGCTCCCTCAGGAGGCCCCAGGGGAGGACCCCTCCTTGCTTCTCGCAGCTTCTGGTGGCTGTGGGCATTCCTTGCCTTGGGGTCCATCTCTCTAATCGCTGCCTCTGTGGTCATGTGGCTTTCTCCTCTTCTATCTTCATGATCTCCTTTTTTTTTTCCTTTCCAGACAGAGTCTTGCTCTGTTGCCCAGGCTGGAGTGCAGTGGTGTGATCTCGGCTCACTGCAACCTCCGCCTCTCAGGTTCAAGTGATTCTCGTGCCTCCACCTCCCCAATAGCTGGGATTACAAGTGTGCACCACCACGCCTGGCTAATGTTTGTATTTTTAGTAGAGACAGGGTTTCACCATGTTGGCCAGGCTGGTCTCGAACTTCTGGCCTCAAGTGATCCACCTGCCTCCACCTTCCAAAGTGCTAGGATGACAGGCATGAGCCACTGTGCCTGGCCCTGGATGCATACTTTTGAATAAATGAATGAAAAGAGAGAGAGAGACCTGGGTCCCTGTCCCTGCTACTCACTCTTCATATCCATGGTCCCTCTCCCAGGGTCTTCACTGTCCCCGTCCTCCTACTCAATCATCACCCTTGAAACGTGAAAAGTGGCTCCCAGAGCCTGAAACCATGAACGTCTAAAGGCACACTCGTGGCTGGGCACGGCTCATGCATCCCAGCAGTATGGGAGGCAGAGGTGGGAGTATTGCTTGAGGCCAGGAGTTCAAGACCAGCTTAGGCAACATAGAGAGACCCCATCTCTACACACATACAAAATTAGCCAGGCATGGTGGTGCACGCCTGTACTGTGGCCCCAGCTACTTGGTAGGCTGAGGTGGGAGGACCACTTGAGCCCAGGAATTCAAGGCTGCAATGACCTGTGATTGCACCACTGCACTCCAGCCTGGGCAACAAAGTGAAACCCTGTCTCTTAACCCCTATCCCCACCACAAAGGCATACTCTCCGGTTTCCTAGGAGAATCCAGTTTGGTATCTCACGCTCCCCTCACCCAGGAAGCACAGGCTGTGGAAAGAGTATCTCAGCCCCTGCCCGTCACTCAGCAGGACTCAGTGAGTGCCTGAGTCACACCCAACAAGAGGGACAGTGCCCCTGGCCCTGCCCATCCAGTGAGTGTTGTTGGTCCCAGCCCTGCCCTGTCTGCAGCCCTTCTGATAGGTCACATGCCTCTCTCTGCCTCAGTGTACCCCTCAGGAAGAAGGGACTCCAGAGATCCCTCTTGGCTCAAATACAAAGGTGAGGATAATTTGGGGAAAGAGGCAGGGTAATTACTTTGTGCACTTTGGCAGTGGGAACACTATACCACAGAAGGGTGAGGCAAAGGACCCTGGTCAATGCCTGACTCCGACACCACCTTAGTCCCTGCCTCGGGTCCCCGAACTCAGTCCAAGTCATTCCCCCAGGTGGTGTGGCCAGAGGACTCCAGTTCCTTAATCTCTGCCCTCCCATCTGACAGTCTCGGAGGCTTGGCGAAGAAACCCCCAAAAACAAAAAACTGGCAAATGAAACCCAGGAAAGAAAAAAGCTCCCAACCTCCAGTCTGGGCCCCTCTCTTCCAGTCTGCTTTTGAACTCACTTTTTCCACCCTCCTATCCTCCTGCCGCCCAGAAAAGAGCTGCCCTCTTCCTGGTTCCTCCCCTTCGCTCCTCTTAGAGGCCTCAGAGCTCCACGAGGCCAACTCCAGGCCAGGACACCCGAGACACATGGTACCAGCTGCTATACCAGGCATTGGGGCACTGAGCCAGCCTCCACCTTGGCCTTTGGGTCAGTGGAGTCAGGTTTTAATCAGCACATGCCCCTTAATCAGAGCTAAGCCCTGCTTGTTGGTTGGCAGGACCTGGGAGTGCAGCCTCTAGACCTGATCCATCTGACCAAGCTCCCTGACAGAGAAAGAGAGGGAAGCAGGTTCTAAGCTGGACCCTCCCGAAGACTTGGATGGGCTGCATCTCTTCGTAATCCTAAGCATGGGGACAGGTGACTGGTGCTTCATTCTGTCCTGGAGGGAACGGGGCAGCAGAGCCCTAGGGAGGACAGAGAGCAGTCTCAGATCCTTAGACTGCCCTGAGCACTTTTCATGGCACACTCCTTGGCACTGGGGACACAAGTCTCCTTCTCACTGGGGCCATGCTGTCCCTTCCTTTCCGTGAAGTGAATATTTATTGAGTGCTGACAATGTGCCAAGTACTGCCTATAGAGAGGTGTGAGCACAATGCCCAACCTTGGTCCCTTCCCTTACCCCAAGTCACAGATTCAGCCACCCACCCATCCATCCACGCATCCATGTGTCCACCCATGCACTCATCCATCCATCCATCCATCCACCTATCCATCCATCCCCCATCCACCCATCCAGCTCCCCTTCCTTCCTCCCTCCCTTCCTTCCTTCCTCCATCCTTCCCTCCTTCCCTTCTATCCATCACCCATCTACCCATCCATCTATCCACCCATCCACACACCCATCCAGCTCCCCTTCTTTTCCTTTTCCTTCCTTCCTTTCCTTCCTTCCTTTCCTTCCTTCCATCCATCCATCTACCCATCCATCCATCCATCCACACACCCATCCAGCTCCCCATATATCCATCCATCCATCCACCCTTCCTTCCATCTATCCATCATCCAACTACCCATCCATCAACTCATCCACCCATTCACACAACCATCCATCCATCCATCCATCCATCCATCCATCCATCCATCCATCCCCACACTCATCCAGCTCCCCATCTATCCATCCATCCATCCATCCTTCTATCTATCCATCATCCATCCTTCTATCTATCCATCATCCATCTACCCATCCATCCACTCATCCACCCATTCACACATCCATCCAGCCACCCATCTATTCATCAATCCATCTATCCATCATCCATCTATTCATCTATCTATCCACCCATCCATCCATCCATCCACCCATCCACACACCCATCCAGCTCCCCATCTATGCTTCCTTCCTTCCATCCATCCATTATCTTTCTATCCATCCATCTTCTCACCTCTCCCTCCACTCATCTCCCCATTCTCTGAGAGCTGGACATTTGCCAGACCCTGTCCCAGATGCCAGAAAGAAGGAGACAAGTCAGTCAGTCCTGGTCCTATCCTGGAGGAGACACAGGCATAGAAGGCACAGGGGTGGGCAGAGAAAAGGCAGATCAAACTCTTGGCTGCCCTGCGTGGCCCAGGTAATGTTGAATCAGGGAGGTCTGATTGCTTCTCACTCTAGCTCTCCAAGTCAGGCACCAAAGACTCCTCCTGCTTCCTGGAGGAAGGCCCAGAACACCAGGCTTTTGGCCAGAGGCGGGGATCAGTGTGAGCACTTCCCAAGAGCCTGCTGCTTCCCAGACACAGCCTTGGGTACCCCTCCAGATCCAGTCTCCTCATCTGCTCCCTGGAGAGGCACCCCTTGGCCTTGTATGCCACTGGTGGCCCGTGCCTGGACCCCAACTAAGAGTGCTCCTGCCCATCTTGGGCTGCCCTCTGGCCACCCCTGCCCACTCTGGGTCAGGCCCTGGAATCCCAACCCTGCCCAGCCTGTCTCAGGGTTTGCAGTTTTGTCTAAAGTGCATTCATTCATGCTGACCACTGACCAGTGGCTATGGCAGTTTCAGGCCCAATGTGTAGACTTTTATATTCAGAAGAGATCTCAGCCATGATGTAGGCATTTTACAATGTAGCCATCTTACAAATGGGGAAACTAAGGCCTGTGCAGGAAGGTGATGTCAGAACTGGGACCAGGACCCCTGGCACCTGAACTCCCAGGCCTAGGCCCATCAGGCTTGAAACCCGCCTGCTGGAGCTTCAGATCAGCAAGCTTCATTACCCTGTGTAAGACCCCAACTTAGAGCACGAGGTTGGAGCAGGGGTACAGAGGCATAGATATTGCCCAGGGATGAGCCAGAGCTGGCTCTTAGGAGCTGCCAGGGCTGACTGTGGGCACCTCTTTCCAGCTTGCTCAGTGACCTCACATTGGCAGCTCAGAATGGGCCATTGTGGGGTGGTTTGCACCACTGAAATCAGCAAATGCTACCAATCAAGGTGGATATAAGACAGGGGCACGAGAGGGGCCAGGTACAGTGCGGGGGTTGGGGGGTGGGGGGAGCGGTGTGGAGGCAGAGGTCAGCTTTGGCAGCTGTTGTCAGGAACAGCTCCAGAGAGAACATGAGTAAGACCTCTCCTTTGCCTGCCAGAGGGGCTCAGGGATTTTAGGAGACAGGAGATTCCTCTGCAGCTATCGAGCCGAGCTCCTGAGCTCTGGGGGCCCCTGCGCCATCCAGGTGGGGAGCAAGGCAGGCCTCTGGGAGTACCCTCAGTGGAACCCCGCCTGAAGGTACTGAATCCCAGCCCCCTAAGCCCCCCTCTGCTGCTGCTCCAATGGCCCCACCCACCACGGGTGCCCTCCCCACCATCCACCCACTCGCCACCTGGGAAATGTACTAAACATGGTCTGAGGCTGCTCTGAGCCAGGAGCCTTCCTGTGGTGAGGAACTCAGCTCCCAGCCCTAAAGTAGGGGCCTTGGGTCCAGAACAAAGCAGCCAGACCTTCCTGCCTGGCCCCACAGAAAAGGCTTTCACGAGGGTGTCCAGGCTGCTGAGAGCTTGGCTTCCCTACCCTCCAGCCGGAGTGGTCCTGGGGCCACTTACTCCAACCCGAAGACCAAGTGTGCCCATCCCCAGTGCAGAACAGTTGCTGAGCTGGGTCCCCCCTTCAGGGCGTGAGGAGGCCCCTCCCCTTCTCCACCCTCAGAGTCCATCCAGCTGTTTTCAGAGGGTCTGAGCATACCTCCAGCCAGAAAAACCTACCCTCACCTTGGTCTGGAGCCAAGGTCCAAAGTCCCCAAGTCAGGCACTTGACGTCATAAAACTGCAAGGGGAAGGTGGCCAGGTCGGAGCACACCTAATTTCGCATCACCAAGTACTGGAGAAGGAGGAGTCCAAGCCTGGCCCAGCCAAGCCAGCAGCCCCAGCCATCCCAAGAGACTCATGACCCACTGTGTACCCAGGACACAGCAAGTGTCAGCCTTGTGTTCGGCTCTTTGAAATTATGTATTTCACAGATGATATCTATGAAATCTGAATCTCAAAGCTCCGTGACAGAGGCAGAATCACAAATGCTCATTTGTAAATGGCACAGGCAGAGCTGAGAGTGGACGATCTTGTTACAGGGCTGGCAGGTGGAGAGGCTGGGAGGGAATAGGGGCTTGTAACTCACGAGCCTAGGCCCTTTGTGCCTCACTGCCCCCTTTCCAGAGAGGCCCCTCCCCTTTCACGACTCAGCAGGGACACTGTGCTCCTGAGACCACTTCCCCCGACCACAGTTCCATCACCTGGTTATCTGTGAGCCTCACTTCAGGATAAACTCACCAGCACTTCAATTTTCAATTTGGATCCTACTACTTGTCCCATAGGTATGCACGAGAACCTAGGTCTGTCTTTGCTTATGAACTTATGGTGGGAGTGGGGCCAGGAGCATGTCTTTAAGCCTTTCTTTTTGGTGTTTGACCTGGAGGAACGTGCAGTTCACCTGAGCTCTGCCATGACAGCAGCTACGTGCAGAGATCTGCCCATACCTGGCTGGCTGGTTTGTTCCCAAAGAGATCCAGAAACCACTTCTCTCAAGCTTTAGAAGCTTATCCCATTGTTGAAAGGAAAAGCTCTTGGACAGTAACAGTGTGATTGACAAAATAATAACTTAGATAGACAGGTTGGAAGTTAAGGATATTTCCCAGAATACAGAACAAGAAGGCAGAGAAAAAAATCTTGAGAAAGAATAAGTGACAAATGGGGAGAATGTAAATGGTCTACTAGAGGAAATTCAGAAAGGCTGAACTGAAAGAGGAAGCGATGGAATTGTCAATGAGGTAATAAAATACCTTCCTGAAGTGGAAGCTGCTTCAGTCTGGAGGGGCCTCCAGAGCAGTGAGCTCAATGTGTAAAGGAAGCCCACACTCAGATCCGCCATCAGATTTCAGAACATTAACAAAAAGTAGAAAATATGACATTCCTACGAACTTCTAGAGAGGAAAATAAAAGGTCCCTACCTCCAGTGGAATGAGAATCAGACAGTGCTATAACTTCTTACTGGCAATTCTTACCTGCCAGGGATAAACAGGAACATTGAATAATGAGAAAAAGATCAATTCAGAACTGGGAACAGAACCCCCGGGCATCTGAACTCTCAGGCCTAGGCCTATCACCAAGAAGACATAACAGTCCTGAATGAGTACAAACCTAACATCGGAACTTCAAAATACATGCAGCAAAATCCGAGAGAACTGAAAAGAGAAAACAGACAAACACACAATAATATTGGAGAATTTCAGCATTCCTCTCTCAGCAATTGACAACAGAGGACAAGTCAGCAAGGCTCTAAGCCATGAGTAGAGGTGGGATGGCGATGAAGAAATGCCTGGAGAGTTCACAGGGAAAATGGTTTTGAAGCTAGACTTCTACAACCCAGAGAACATTTGATAACTAGGGAATTTTCAGACATGGAGGTTACATTCCAGTTACCTTTTGTTGAAGCTGAGGAGGTATCCTGACGGAACAAGGGCAAAGACAAGAAGCAACTCACGTATCCACTAGCTCAGTGAAGTGGAACTGCAGGATGACCGTTGTGTACTGAGAACGGGAGTTCAAATTGGAGCAGAATGTCAGAGGACTCCAACAAGAAGAGGACAGATTCCAGTGATATGTCAGAAAAAGAATGATTTTAGTGGTATGCTCAAGAAGCCATAATTTTAGGCCAGGTGTGGTGGCTCAAGCCTGTAATCCCAGCACTTTGGGAGGCCGAGACGGGCGGATCACGAGGTCAGGAGATCGAGACCATCCTGGCTAACACGGTGAAACCCCATCTCTACTAAAAATACAAAAAAACTAGCTGGGCGAGGTGGCGGGCACCTGTAGTCCCAGCTACTCGGGAGGCTGAGGCAGGAGAATGGCATAAACCCGGGAGGCGGAGCTTGCAGTGAGCTGAGATCCGGCCACTGCACTCCAGTCCAGGCGACAGAGCGAGACTCCATCTCAAAAAAAAAAAAAAAAAAAAAAAAAAAAAAAAAGAAGCCATAATTTTTCTCCCACGAGAAAAAAAAAAGGCAATCGGAAATTCCAGGAAAAATAAAATCTTCATGTTGAAAATCATGATCCTAATATTCAGCTGAAATGTGGAATTAACTCTGAACCACTAATAGAGCAGAAAACAAAAACAAAACTCATTGGATTGTGATACTATTAATACTCTTCTTCTCACAGGTCTGTAAAGAGGAATTGGAATCCTAACCCCGTTTGTATTATCATCAAAATGTAATACTTTCCATGTGTGTGGGTGTATGTGTGTGTGTTTTGTTTTTGTTTTTTTTTTTTTTGGTTTCACTTTGTTGTCTATGTTGGTCTCGAATGCCTGGGTTAAAGCAATCCTCCTGCCTTGGCCTCCCAAAGTGCTGAGGTAAGTTACAGGTGTGAGCCACTGTGTTCACCCTCCACCGTTTTTTAACTTCTGAGTCCAATTTGGAGAGAGAACTTAGAACCTATAAATATAAATATACCAAAAGGTCAAGTGATATTGTCTAAAATGCATTAAACAAGAGAGAGAAGTTTGAGAATGTTATTTAAAGGTAATCCATTAGCATACTGGCAATAACTATTCAAATTTGGAGGTGAGGGTCAAACTATGAAAGCCTCACATCTTTTCCAGCAATGTGTCAAGGATGTTTCACATTTTAAAATTAAGAAATATGGGAGTAATCATCACGTTGGGAAGGTACTGACCAGAAGAATGAAGCAGACCTAATTTAAAAACTGTTTTTTGTCTGCCAAGTGGGGCTGTGTGGATGAAGCTGGGTCAGAGTGGGCAGACAATAATTTATTTCTACTCTTAGCCCTATCTCTGTAGTTTAATTAGTTACTTTCATTACATGCATGCAGTACTTGGGTGAAAATTTATGGAGGAAGGAAAAATGTGAAACTGAGAGTTCACTGAGAATGGATGAGGGGAGGAGTCCCTGGGGCAGCCAGACTGTGGGGTGCTATAGGGAACAGAGAACACGGACAAGAGCCAAGGAGCCGGCCCAGTGAAACAGCAGGAGGACAAGGAGAAGGCAGGACTCCTTGACCCTTGTGATGGACTAAAGGAGGGGGTAAGGGAGGAAAGCAAGGGAGAATGAGGAGGGGGACACTCAGGTCCCCCGTTTAGGCACTGGGAGGGCTGTCCATCACAATAGAGACCACAGAGAAGAGCAGCACTCCCTGGAGAAATGACTCACCCAAATGGAGACCTGGCCCTGGCCACCATCTTTACCATGCTGGGAGAGCATGAAGGAAGAGATGGGTCATCTGTGGTTGTGATGCCTTCCTTTGCCCATACCCAGAGAAATACCTCTCTGTTTCAAAAAACTACAAAAGCACTATATACTTGCAAAAATAAAAATAAGGTGCATTGGCTCACGACTGTAATCCCAGCACTTTGGGAGGCTGAGGCTGGTGGATCACCTGAGGTCAGGAGTTTGAGACCAGCCAGGCCAGCATAGTGAAACCTCATCTCTACTAAAAATATAAAATAATTAGCCAGGCGTGGTGGCACATGCCTATAATTCCAGTTACTTAGGAGGTTGAGGCAGGAGAATCAATTGAACCTGGGAGGCAGAGGTTGCAGTAAGCTGAAATCATGCCATTGCACTCCAGCCTGGGCAACAGAGCGAGACTCTGTCTCAAAAAAAAATAAATAAATAGTAAAAAAATAAAATAAAAATACATAAAATGCATGAAATGAACAGTGAAATAATCTCTTGCCCTGCCCCAAACTATGCCTCAAAAAAGCCGCTATGAGGGCTTCCATATTAACTGCGAGGCCCAGCCTTCAGTTGAGAGTAAGGAACAAATGGGATGTGCTTCCTTCTGTGTCCAGACAGTAGACATACTCAGGAATAAAGCCTTCTTTTCAAGTCTAAGAAATAATAACAAACATATAAAAACACAAAATAATGGCGGAGGAAGAATGGGGGAAATCAATGTTTCTTGCCATTCAGTTCTTACAACCTACACACTGAGGCAGTCTTCTAGAGCACAGAGTTAGGGTTTCAAAGGAAAGCCAGCTACCCACACACGCTGCTCACAACTCAGCACCCCTCTGGATTTATATAGCACATGCCTCTTAGGAGCTGCAAGTACTAAACATATTTTCTCATTCATCCTTAACACGAACACAACTGGAGATATAGAATGAGTTGGAAGCAGCTCTACTTTGCAAACAACAGGAACTGAAGACTCAGGGAGGGGAGGTGAGCTACCCAAGGTTGCATAGTTACTTAGCTGGAAAGCCAGAGAGAAAACTTAGGACCAGTGATTTCTCAGGGTCTTTAGAACGCTTCAGATAATATGCATATATGCTTCTAGCTGCAGGGTCCTTCTCTAGAAAGATCCTCAGGAACCCAGCAACAGAGATTCTCTGTAAGGAGAAGAACTTGGGGACTAGAAGGCAAAGATGGGAGACCTACCCTTCACACGCTATCAATTTCCTGCATATCTTAAATTTTTAAACCAGGTATGTGTATTTCTTATTACTGACTTAGAAAAAATAAACATTGGGCTGTGAGGCTCAAAAGCCATGAAAATGGGGAGCTGTGGACAGTGGATATTCAATGGTGAACAGGCATACTTTGCCATCCTTCTAATTCACTCTCTAAGATAAAACTGGTTTTCTCTAAGGGAGAACAAAAAACAGATGCTCAGCACCTTCTTAAACCCTTTCCTTGAGTGGCATTAATGGACATATTCCTTCCTTGCTGTCAATAAGGATGTGCCTCCGGGAGCTCCTCCCTGCGAAAACCAAGAGAAGGTGAGAGCTAAGTCCTCCGTGCTCTTCCTCACCCCCATGTCCATGCCCCTTTCCAATCTAACTTCATCCTACACCTCAGTTCCATCCACCTCTCTACCCCACCTCCTCCACCAGCCCCAACTACCGTTGCTGCTTGGCCTGGATAATTGCAATTGGGCTCCTCACTGGACTCCATCCATCCTGCCATCTGCTTTCCTCCAGAAAAGTGATTCAGATGATGTCACTTCTGCCTAACGCCCTCCAATGCCTCCACTGCAAGTGCGAGAAGACCCAACTCCTTTCATGAAGCACGAGGTCTTTCTCTGACATTACTGCTTCTACTTTTTCCTAGGCTGTGGCTATTCCTGCAGCGTCGAATCCTCTCATCACCCCAGTGCTTCTGTGCTTGCTGAACCTTCTCTTGAGGGCTGATTCCTCCTCAATCTTTGGGTTTCAACTCAAAAGTCACTTCTTCAGGGAGACGCCCGCTCCCTGGCATCCCTACATAAAGCTGGCATGACCCAACCTCCCAGGACCCTATGAACACACTCGTCTGCTTCATAGCATCAACTACAAAGGGAGATCCTCTGCTTCATTTGTTAACTTTATTGTGTACTTTTACTAATTAGACTGTAACCTACTTGAAGTCAAAGAATGTGCTTGCCTTGTTTACCTCTACATCCTCAGCTCCCAGAATAGTCAGGTCTTGATAAATACTGGTTAAACAGATGGATAGATGAATGCAGTGGTTGGGTGGATGGATGGATTGATGTATGAGTAGATGGGTGGATGGATGGGTGGGTAAGTAGATGGGTGGATGGGGGAGGGAACAGATGAATGTGTGGATGGATAAAGACATACATATGGATGGATGGATTCATAGATGGATGGATGGATAGATGGATGTGTGGACAGATGGACAGGTGGACAGGTGACTGGGTGGATAGGTGAATAGGTGGATGGATGAGTGATAGAAAGATAAATGGCTGAGTGAGTGGACGGTTGGAAGGATGGATGTATAAATGAATAAATGGAGTCTGTTCAGCCTAAAGCGAGATCCTGAGTTCTCCCCCATCCCACCAGGTAGACTTCTCCTGGGTATCCCATGATGAGGCTGCGTATTCAGTTAAAGAGGAGTGGGAACTTAAGATTCCCATTCCCTGAGTGGAGACATGATTTTTAAAAATGACATTGAAATATCTGTAAAGTCCTGAGTAGAAATGACCCTTAGAGACTCTGTTGTTTGACTTTAATTAATGTGGCCATTTCTAGATCCTTCTCTCACTGTTTTCCGGGTGAGTGGAGGGGAATCCCAGGGAGGGAACTGGCTGGAACAGCTGAGTATGTTCCCTAATGAACTGGTGTGTTTTAACATTTGGCTCTCCAGCTCTGAGACTCTGAGCAGTTTTTGACATAAGAGGAGGTGGGAAGGGAAGAAACCTCCTGACTGATTCAGAAAATGTCTCCATTGAGTCTCACTTCCCATGGCATTTTCTCTCATTACACTTGCATCGGCAGTGGGGTGGCCTTAGCCCCGTGCTGTCTGCCCAGATTGCAACCCCACAGCCGACTCTGGATAATTGGCCCACGGGGCTGGCACCGCACCCAGGTTTCTACTGCTCATTAGTCTAGTTGCAACATGAATGCTGACAAGCGTTTGGGAGCTACAGGCTGTTCTACACCCATGCCCTGGTGACCATGACCTCCAGATGCTCCTCCTGCTCCACTGGAGAAGCTGGCAGTCAGCCTCTCACTCCACACCCACTCCAGAGCTACGCCATTCCAGGGTCACAGGGGTGTACAAGACCTACTCATCTCTGTCCACAAGCTTCCAGGCTGCTGGCCCTCCTTCCATGCCACCCGCTCTCCTTCCACACTGCCCGCTCTCTGCCTACACTGCCCACCCTCCATCTGTACTACCCACCCTCTGTCAGCACTGCCTGTCCCCCATCTACCCTGCCATGCTCACAGGTTCACAGTCTGGTCAAGGCCAGTTCTGCTGGTCCTGAGCAGGTTGGGCTCCCTCAGGCTAACCCTGCACCTGTTATGAACCAGCTCAGACAGTCAGGGATTAACAAAGGTAATACCATCATCCTAAATACATCAGGATTCCACTCATCTGAAGTTCCTAGAGTCATCAAATTCATAGAGACAGAAAGTAGACAGGTGGGGGCCAGAGTCTGAGGGAGGCGGGGCGGGGAGTTTGCGTTAATGCAGATAGAGTTCCAACTTTGCAAGATGAAGAGCCCTGGAGCTGGATGGTGGTATTGCTTGCACAACACAGTGAATGTCTTAATTCCACTAAACTAGTGATTCACTGTAAAAATGGTCAGAATAGGAAAGTTTATATTATGTGTATTTTACCACAATAAGAAAAAATTGGGGGGTGGGGAAGGAATGAAGTACTGGTGTGTGTCACTGTGCGGATGCACTTTGAAAACATGATGCAGAGTGGAAGAAGCCAGATACAAAAGCCCACATAGTGGCTGATTCCATCTATGCGCATCTCTCCCAATAATGCCTTAGGAGGTGCTGACTCTGTCACCACAAAAAACACTGGCCCTCCTCCTCGTCAGTTTCCCTCAACCCAGGATGGCTTTGGGCAGTACCATCCTCACCACAGGAAGGCAGGACCCAAGTGCCAGGGCTCTACTGCCCACAGATCAGGCCTCATATTCAGGCTCAGATGCTCATTGACTTGGCCTTCCTTTCCCTCCATCAGTGTCCCTCTAGCAGGTGGAATGTAACACTTGCGTCACCAGCTCACTGGGAGGCTCAGCTATGAACAGGGCTATGCTCCATGCAGGGTGGGTGGCGCATGGGAGGGGTGGATAAGCAGTGCTATTATGACTCTTGTTTCTTCCAATGAAACACAGGGTCACATGAGACCCACAGCTTGTCTGATCCCTCACCATGGGAGTGCTGGAGCTGACTCCTAACTCTGGTCAAGGCTGAAGCTTTTCACCATTTGCTTAAGCTACTAGTTGACCCCAGTGTGGTCTGCATGTTCCTCCTCTGAGGTGAGGTCTCAGGACCTGGCAGAGCAGGTGTTTGGTACACATGTAAAACAAAAGTCCTTGTCTGGACACCAAAACAGGGATGCGAGTTGGTGGGATCTTGGAGGTCATCCAGTCCAATCTTCTGTGACATTCTGGCAAGAGAATCCCCAGTCCTGCTTGGCTCCTTCCAGTATGGGGAGCTCACTATCTCCTGAGGCAGGCTGAACAGCCACAATAGTTCTGCAAGTCTTCTCTTGGCTGAACTCCAGCCCATGTCCCTGGTGCTTTCTGGCCCTGCTGTTAGCCATGTGTCACACTTTTGCTACGTGACCCCAGGCAGCTTGGCCCACAGATGTTTCTCTTCCCAGGCAGGTCCTTCCTCTGCTCCTCTGTGGGGAGCCTCAGGTACTAGGGACCATTGTGCAGACTCTGCTTGCTATCACAGATCCTATCATAGTGTGATAGGCCCACTGACTATGACCACCTGCCCAGGGTCCACTTCCACAGGCAGCCCTCTGCTACTGCTGCAGAAACAATTCATCTGTCCTAAATAAAGGCTCATCAGGAGAAACTGGGGTCAGCCCCTGAGCTGCCTTTTAGGGCTGTGTTTGTGACCAGGCCATGGATCACACCTGGGCTTCAACGTAAAAAAGTGGGCAAGTGTAGCAAGACCTGGAAAGTCTGTGACATTCCCTGGAGGGGTACCAGTTCCTCTCCTGGCTGTAGCATTCCTTTTATAGCACACCTCATTTACGAGAGAAGCAGCTGGTACAGGTCAGCACTATAACTGAGTCCAATGAGCAATTCCGCTCCTAAGTACATGCACATACTTGCATGCAAATATCAATGGCAATCAATACCATTCACAACAGCCAAAAGGTGGAAACAACCTGTGCTCACTGACAGATGAAGGGATGAGCAAAATGTGGTCCGTCCATACAATGAAACATTATTCAACCCTAAAAAAAGGAAGAAAATCCAGACATGCTACAACAAGAATGAACCTTGAAGATATTATGCTCAGTGAAAGAAGCCAGTCACAGAAAGATGAATACGTCAGGATTCCACTCATCTGAGGTTCCTAGAGTCATCAAATTCATAGAGACAGAAAGTAGACAGGTGGGGGGCTGGAGTTTGAGGGAGGTGGAGTCGGGAGTTTCCATTAATGCAGACAGAGTTTCAACTTTGCAAGACAAAAGAGCTCTGGAGCTGGATGGTGGTGTTGGCTACACAAAGCTGTGAATGTTCTTAATAGCACTAAACTAGTGATTCCCTAACAAATGGTTGAAATAGAAAACTTTATATTACATGTATTTTACCACAATAAGAAAAAATTAGGGACAGGGAAGGAATGAAGTACTGATGCATGCCACCATGTGGATGGACTTTGAAAACATGATGCAGCATGGAAGAGGCCAGACATGAAAGATCATGTAGCAGCTGATTCCATCTACGCACAGCACCGAGGCAGGCAGAGCCCGGAGACAGAAGCAGGTGGGTGGGTGCCAGGGGCTGGGGAGGGGCAATGGGAGTGGGAGTGACTGCTAATGGGTGACAAAATGTTTTGGAAGCAGAGAGTGGTGATGGTTGCATAATACTGTAAACATACTAACTGCTACCTTATTGTACACTTTAAATTGTAACTTTTAGGTTACGTACATTTTACCTCAATCAAAACAGACAGACAAAAACAAACCAATCAGCCAACCCAGTTGGATCCCTCCACAGGCAGGTAAGAGTCGAGGGCAGGGGTCTGGGCTGCTCATCACAGATGTCCTTGAGGTTGGGGAAGAACTCAGGGTAGGACCCTCCCACCTCCGGAGGAGACAGGTGTGGTCAGCTTCTGAGAAGAGGCTCCTCAGCCAGGAGGGTTGGGCGCAGGACCCTCATGTCCCCGGGGCCTGTGTCTGCACCTCCTTCTCTTTTCTACCTCACACACTGGCACCTGTTGAGCTTCAACATCCAGTAAGAATGCTCTATCTGGGGCTCCCCACATGGAGGGGTCTGTTCCCACACTCGGGGCCAGCAGGACACCCCCCAGCCTCAACCTCCCCTGCAGGCAGAGGGGCACAGAGACCCAAGGATGTCCCCACAGCTGGTGCCACACAGGTGTGGTTTCTGCAGAAAAATCCAACCATGTGCCTGTGCCAGTCACAGTGTCAATGAGGCAGGGCTCTTTCCACACATCAGACGGACCCAAACCTGCTGTGCTGAGAAGATCTGGCTGACTGGCAGGCTGACTGGCGGCCTGCCTGCCTCCTTCCCTCACAGCCATTCCACCTAAGCAGAAGTGGCAGGAATGGATGAGAACCTGAGGACCGCAGAGGAGGCAGGAACCCAGGCCTGAGGCATCCGAAATACTCCCCTGGGGGATGCTGCTACCCCGGTACTGCCTCGAGGCTCCTGTGGCCCACTGCCTTCATCCTTGACATTTGCGTGCTTTCGCGAAAACAATGCCAGCCAGCCCTCTCTCTGGGGCCACCACACAGGTGTGCTCTGGCTGGACACAAACCGAAGGTGGCACCAAGTACACCTCTCAGGCAGGGGCTCCAGGAGACGGTGACTTCCACAGTCCTAGCCTGGTAACACACAGCAGGAGGCAGACACGAGGGGCCTGAAAGCTGCATGTAAGGTGGTCCAGCATGTTTGCAGCACAGACGAACAGCTTTGACCAGAGGGTCCTGGAAGGGAAAGCAGCGCGTCTTACCTGGAAGTGTCGAAGCTGTCATAGGAGCCCACGGTGTAGTGCCTGAAAAGCTTCTTGCTGCGGTCAGCACGGGTTTCTGTACAGAGAGGGAAGAGAAACACCATTCAGAAAAGTCATGGTCCCCGAACTCTGAAGCCACAGCACACAAGGCTGGTGGGCCCTCTCACCGACTCCCCAAAATGTGAGATGCCCTGTCCTGGGGAAGAGTCTGGAGGAAAATGAGGCCTGGTTCTGGGGCCTGACTTTGAGAAACTTGGAGAATGCATGTGCACCCCAATGCTGACCACTGAAGAGTCAGGAGCACCACTCCCTAAGGGAGGCAGAGTCCCACAGGCCTCATCTCACAGAAGAGGCAGGAGGAAGCAGACTGTGAAGACGAGAGGGCCAGGCCAGCTCAGGCCACGACAGGGCAGCCCACTCAGCGCATGGAATCCACTAGAACAGCATTCTGCTGTGGTGAGGCTTCCAGCAAAACAGAAAACCTGCAGACAACTGCCTTTCAGGAAAGAAAGAACATTTATTGTCATTTTCCTGATTATAGTTCCTCTCTCCTAAAAAAAAAAAAAGCACCAAACCCACATGATTAACGTTTCTAATTAAGTCCTCTGCTTGTTCCCCTTACTCAGCAGATTGAGACATAAATTTCATGGGAAATGATATGAGCGGTATAATTAGATTTAATGGATAGTTCAGCGTCAGAGGGAGATAAAAAAACAAAACAAAACCCACAACAGAAAGACATAAAACATAGCAGCTCACGAGTTCCTGTTTACTTTCCTCCCAAACAGGATTTCCTGCACGATCTCCTACCTAAACCCTGCAAAACATCCAAAGAAATTGTGCAACTGACTTCAGGAAAATGGCCCAAAGTTTAATTTAAACTCTGTAAACAACCTTCTCTGTTGTTAGCCTCCTCCATCCCAAATTCTGAGGCAAAAGCATGTTTTTTTTCTGCTCAAACCCCAAAATGCATATTTGCAGTTCAAAAGTAAAGTGAGGGAACTGAGAAAGGTCTCCACACCTTTCATGTGCCCAGAGGCAGCCAGCTGTTCACCAAAGGCACACGTTCCAAGAACCCTTTCCCTTTTCCAGCAGTGTGGTGTTGCCCTTGGGGGCAGGAAAGGAGGCAGGTGTTGAGCCCAGGACTCCACTTCCCAGCCTCCCTTGCACCCAGATGTGGCCACGTGACTAGTTCTCACCACTGACATGTGAGCACAAGCAGGGTGGGAAGGGTCCCTTCCAAGCTTAGGCTTTTGAGAAGCCAGTGTTCTCTCCCGACTCTCTCTTCCAGCTTCTGCCGGCTCAACGCTCAGGCCTCTGAGACCCTGGGGTCAACAGCTGGGTCTCTGTGCCCTGGACTCTTACGTAAGCAAGTGTTGCATTTCTACCACATTAGGCTGCAACCTTGGATTAATGTGATGCAGCGGCTAACGCTGCCTTAGCAGCGCCCTGCCTGTGCAGGACAGACGGGTCCTCCACATGGAAGCTCCCAGCTGTCCCCACCCCTTCCACACTACTCCCCACAAACACCTGAGCCTCCTCCAAAACACAACAGGATTCCCCAAACAGCCACATCATCACCATCTCCACCATCATCACTGACATTTATTGAGCACTTACTGTGTACCAGGCCCTGCTATAAAGTGTCGCTTAAGTATTCAACAGTTTAACTACCATGACCACCCAGGGAGTGGGGCACACTCCGCTCTGCAGCACCTCCAGTGCAGCCAGGGACACCCTCTGCCCTCACTCCGTTGAATGCCACTCCTCAAAGCCTTGCTGAGGGCCGTGGGAGCCCTGCTAGTACTACCAAAAAGACGCATTGCACAATTACCAGATAAAAACACAGTATACACCATCAGATTGGTCAGAGTGCACAGGGCCCTCACCAAGCGTGCACCAGTCCAGCCAAGCTGCACACACCTCCCCTGTGCTTGGCATCTGCAACAAATATGCCCAGGTGCAGGAGGACACCTGTGTCCTCCTCTTCCCTGGCATCCAGCATCTTGCACAGGTCCAATTCCAATCATCGTTTATGAAGTCTGCCTGGCAGCCAGGCCCGTGCCCTGTGTGCAGGGATTGGAAGAATTCAGCAGGGCAAAGCCTCAGGCTCTGCTTTTTGTGCTCAGGATCCCGGGGATGGGGTGAAAGAGGAGTCCCAGGGTGCTGAGTCTCCACAGGCTGGATGAGGGGCCCAGCATGTGGGTAACTGTGAGGTAGGAGCACACGGACAGGCAATCCCTGTGACATTTATGTTGGGCCATGCATGTGCAGGGACAAGTGAGACTTGAACCTTTCCAGGGGTTTAAGCAGAGTAGCTCACAATGCCAATGAACGGCCACAGGGACTGGCTGCTGATTGTTATTATTACTGTTAATTGCCTCTGCTCCTTACACCCCCACATGGCAGCTCTGCGCCGGTTGTCTAGGGAACTGCTGGGCACTACCAGCTGATTGGTGCAGGATCCTGGCTGAGATCAGAGGCCAGGGGCCAGAAGCAGAGAGGAGAGTGTATAGTGGAATGTGTGCGTGTGTGTGTACACACCTGTGTGCATGCATGCGTGTGTATGCCTGTGTGTGTACTGTACACGTGTGTGTGTACGCGCGTGTGTGTGTTTACCAGAAGAAAAGACTATTTCAGTAAAGGAACCATTTCTAAGCTAGGTAAGGTAGCCAGGGTGTCCCAGACTGGAGTTTCACGGACCAACAAAACTTGAAACAAAGAGAAGAAGGGTGTAGACTGACAAAACATTCACCAAGTTTTACATTTGCCTCAGTAAGGATATTAAGAACAGTAAATTCCCCTCTGGTATCAAAATTGTAAGAAAAGGGAACTTTTTTTTTTTTTTTTTGAGATGGAGTCTCACTCTGTCACCCGGGCTGGAGTGCAGTGGCACGATCTCGGCTCACTGCAAGCTCCGCCTCCCGGGTTCACGCCATTCTCCTGCCTCAGCCTCCCGAGTAGCTGGGACTACAGGCGCCCGCCACCACGCCCGGCTAATTTTTTTGTATTTTTAGTAGAGACGGGGTTTCACCGTGTTAGCCAGGATGATCTTGATCTCCTGACCTCGTGATCCGCCCGTCTCGGCCTCCCAAAATGTTAGGATTACAGGCGTGAGCCCCCGCACCCAGCCAGAAAAAGGAGCCCTTAAAAGGACACTACCTCTGACTGCTTCATACAAGAATCCCACCACACAGGCCTTCCCTGTCTCCTGGTTCCCAGAGACAGTTATACCTGGGCTCTGGGATATGGCCCTAAGGGACAGGAAAGGTATCCTAAGGGACAAGATTATTATCACTGTCACCACTATCACCACCATCACTACTACCATCATTATCATCACCCCCATCCATCATCACCACCATTATCACCAGCATCACCACCATCACCACCATAACCCCCACCCATCATCACCACCACCATCACCACCACCACCATTACCACCATCATATCATCTCCACCACCATCACCACCATCATCACCACCATTACCACCATCATCTCCACCATCATCACCAACATCATCACCATCATAATTACTGCCATCATCACCACCATCATCATCACCCCTATCATCATCATCACCATTACCACCACCACCATCTTCTTCACCATCATCAACATTACCACCACCATCTTCTTCACCATCATCGCCAACACCATCACCAACAACATATCATCATCACCACTAATCATCATCACGACCCCCATCACCATCATCAGCACCATCATCTTCTTCACCACCATCATCACTACTGTCATCACCACCATCATGAACCACAATGACCACCACAATCATCCTTTTCACCATCATCATCATCGTCATTATCACTGTAGTCATTATCATCATCACTGCAGCAGAAGACATATTTATGTACTGTCAAGTGTGGAATGCTCTGCTAAATTATCTCATTTCATTAAAAGTAAGTCTTTACCCTTACTTGGTCCTCACACAATATCCCAAAGTAAGCAGATTTCCTGTCCCTGGTTTACAGAAGTAGCAGAGTGCAATGATGAGGGATGTGGGCTCCGAGGCCAGGCTGGCTCGATTCAGAGCCCAGCTCTACCACTTACTGGCTGCAAGTCCTCATCATGTCATCTTTAAAAGGATGATGCTAGTAACAGCCCCTCCTCAAAGGGGAAGGATTGAGGAGTTAATACGTGTAAGGCACTAGAACGGCATGTGGCATGTTGAAAGTGCTATGTTATGTTAACTAATGCTGTCAAGGTCATACATTAGTTTAGAAACCTCTGCCTCCCAAGGTGGCCTCTCAAGGTCACGGAGTCCATGAGCAGCAGTGTGGGTCTCTGACCCCAGATGTGTGCCTCCACAACCAGTGCTGACAGCAACCAATGGCCATAGCTGGTGATCCACTCACCAGGGCCCACACGTATTCTAGGTGTGTGTGCTACACCTGTCTGATGTTGCTGTGTCTGGTTTACGGGTGAGGAGGGGGAGGCTCAGAGTTTGAGTGAGTTGCCTCAGGTCCCCCAGCCAGGAGGTAGCAGAGCCCACTGTAGTGCAGCCTCCAGGGGTAGCGCCCATATGGGGTTCCTGGGAGGCAGCATCTAATGAGTGACCCGCGTAAATCCAGGTGGCCTTCTTGACTCTGCCACGTCCTGTGGACATGCTCTCATCAGCCTCGGTTTCTGAACTGGAAAGAGCGGGGTGGGCTAGACGGCCCTTGGGACTCTGTCCCCAGTGTTACAGTTGCACACAACATGGCTTGTCCAGGTTTGGCCCCCTGGGACTTGCTGTGCACTGCGCTGAGAGGCAGGGGCTGCTGGGCTGCCCCTTCCCAAGGCTCCCTGGATCTCCCGGTGAAAACGTGGTCACAAATAAAACACCCTGAGACAGACGAGGGGAGGAGCAGGAGGTCAGGGGCCACACTAGCCTCCCTGTGCGCCAATGACAACAAAGGATGCTGGCTGTTCCCCGCTGCTGAGAGGCCAGCTTCCCAGGTGCCGGGGCCTGAGGTCAAGGCTGCCTCAGAGCTGACCGCACCTTCGGCTTCGTGTGCACCTGCTCACCCTGCTGGCCACATCCTCCCTATCTTCTGTGGGACCAGTCCTTTCTCAGTTCCAGCCATGTGGTCAGGTGAGGGCACCCTGCCCCTCACCACCCAATTGCCCAGCCCTGGGCTCCTGCAGTTGCCATAGGAGCCCGGCTGGAATGTCCCTTTGATCCCAGTGAGTGACGGGATCAGGGTAGGGGCCTGGGACCCCCGCGGGGACAATGCCATCCTACTCCTGCTGCTGGGGTTCCTATGCCTCAGGACACAGAGGGAGGCCAGCCGCCTGAGGGGGATGCCCACATGCAGGATGACACAGGGCTGGGGGAGGAGGGAGGGCAGGAACAGAGACAGAGAGACCCAGAGAGATGGGCGACTGCCCTAGAGACACAGCTGGAAACCCTGGACACAGCCATGCCCGGCTTTTCACTTGTACAAACCAAATGCATCCTTGGTGGTATTAAAAAACTTGGCTTGGCCGGGCGCGGTGGCTCAAGCCTGTAATCCCAGCACTTTGGGAGGCCAAGACAGGCGGATCACGAGGTCAGGAGATTGAGACCATCCTGGCGAACACGGTGAAACCCCAGTCTCTACTAAAAAATAAAAAAAAAAATTAGCTGGGCGAGGTGGTGGGCGCCTGTAGTCCCAGCTACTCGGGAGGCTGAGGCAGGAGAATGGCATAAACCCGGAAGGCGGAGCTTGCAGTGAGCCGAGATCTGGCCATTGCACTCCAGCCTGGGCGACAGAGCGAGACTCCGTCTCAAAAAAAAAAAAAAAAAAAACAAAACTCGGCTTTCTGTTTTTTAATGATGCAGTAATGCATTTAATAGTTGCGTTGCTGTACCATGTGGCTAAGAAACTGCCATGGCCGCATAGCTTTCCTGGGGACACAGCCGCTTCCCTTCACCATGGGAAGGTCCTGGTGAGGCTGTCCCTCAGGAGGCCAACAAGTCCACCCAGTACACAGGGGTGTACACGTGGGTGTGGTCTAGGGATCCTGCTGGACTCTCCTAGGCCCTGTCATTAGCAGTAAGTGACCCATGGCCCATGCAAGGCCAGGTGGCCTTTTTCTGAGATGTTCTGTAGTCTGACTGCTGAGGAAGGTGATCTTGGCTTCCTTTTAGAGATGCGACAGAAGGACACGGGCTATGGCCACCATTCAAAGCACAGGGAGGGAGGGAGTCCAGCGATGAAGCCAGCTCACAGCGGAAGGCAGAACCAAGTTCAAGGTCTGGGGCAGGGAGAGATGGGCCTAAAAGACCTTGATGCCAGGAGTCCCCAGATTGTGGCTTGTGGTGGTCACTGAGGCTACTAATCAAATACTTCTGGCTTTCCACCAGGGGGCATGTGGTCAGACACTACCTTCTTGGCTCTCCTGTGGTTGAGTAAGCCCTTGAAATTAATTTCGGCCAGTGAATTTTAAGAGGAAGTGACTTTTGTTATTTCCTGGCTGGAGACTTTAATTCCAAATGCAAGACCCCCACCCACCAGCATTGTCTTTTTGCCCTCGGGCATGGCAACCAAAACATTTGAGAAGCTGGTGGTTCTATTGGTCTGGGTCCCCAAGTCACCACCTGTTGATGTATGATGGGCATAAGGCATGAATGAGAAAGAAACCTTTGCTGTTCCAAGCCACAGAGATTGGGGGATTTTTTACTTTGTATTTTTGAAGGCTAGTCAGGTGAAGCACTGAGAATGGAGAAGGAACAAACAAAATCTGTAACTGGTTGAGATCAATGAGCTGTCAACACTGCTGCACTCAGACCAGCCAAGGGGAATGCTTGTTACTGCAGCTTCATGTAGGGCAAGCTGACTGAAACACACCTCCATGGCCCTCTCAGTCCTGTGGGCCAGTACATCCTAGGCAGAGATGGGTTTCTGTCACCAGCAACCAAAATCATCCTAGCAAGTATAGGAGGGAAGATCAGACAAAATCAAGGCAAAGGCTGAGTTTAGCCTCCTCTGAGAGAATGGCTGTACTTTCTAGGAAAAAAGGAGAAAACAACCTACTAGACAACAGAAATGGATCCCATTAAGCATGGCCAGAATATGGCATAGCAGCATGCACTTTATGTGTCTCAGAGGAGATCCCTCTGCCTATGATAAAGGAAGCAGAGAAGCCAACCATCCAAGAGGGAAGTATTGATTTGTCTGCTTCCTTAACCGTGGAGAAACTTCTTGACGTCAAAACCAAGTTTCCAACCAGGACTTCCTCCTGGTCAGCACTGGGATCAGCAGGGGATATAGCAGGGGCTCAGTAATGTTTGTAGTGCTCCACACACATGGAGGCCAGCAGTCACTACCACTCTAGTCTGAACCACCATGATCTTGCACCTGGACTGTTGCAGTAGCCTCCCATCTCCCTGCTTCCACGCTTGCCCCTCCCCTTCACTGATTTACACTCTAGAGAGCCAACAGAATGAGCTTTTAAAAAACGTAAATCAGGTGATTTTCAACTCTGCCGCTTAACATTTTCCAACGGCTTCCAAACGCAACCAGAGTCATGTTCAAGCTGCCTCCTATGGCACAAGCCGGACGCCACATGGCCCTGCCTGCTCCCTGGCTCATCTCCCACCGCTCTTCCCCTTCCCGGTCCCCTCAGCCAAGTTAGCCTCTTCTTTGTCTCTTGAACAGGTCAAGCTCATTCACGCCTCAGGGCCTTTGTGCATGCTTAACTCTGCCTGGAATGTTCCTTCCCCGGCTCACATTTCACTGCAATGCTAGCTCTCCAAATCCTACAACAACAGCCTGGTACATAGCGGGCACTCAGTAACTCTGGAGAAAGTGAGCCAATGGGTAAAAGTCATACACCTTTGGACCCTTTGCTCCCATTCCACGTTGGCCACGCCATCTCCTTGGGTCTGAGCGTGGCAAGTTGGAGATACAGCCCAGGATGTTGGATGATCACAGCTCCTGCCATGGACTGCTGAGGCAGGGGACACAGCCCTGGCTGGGGCGGTGGCTGGCTGTGACCTCCTCACTTTGCCCCTCTGGGCCTTCTGCTTCTCAGCTGTGAAGTGGGTCGATGGGGACTAAACATTCCTTAGGCTCTTGAACTTGTCAACCTGACACATCCCTCTGGATGTAAGGTGACTCACCCCATGTCCCAGGAGAGGGCCATCGGTCCAGGCATCTCACACACGCAGCACTTGAGCGTGCAGGGCCTGAAAGCTGTTTTCTGAGTATGGCCTAGAAAAATCTACACTGAAAGGAAAAAAAAAAAGGCCAAACCTAGAAATCCCATTTCATATACCTTTTGGGACTCACGAGAGGCAGTGACAGATTGCATGACAAGCTTCAGACTGTCAGCATTTAAAATAGTCCTTTAAGCAGAGCCGCTGGAAAGAGGATGCCGTACAGCTTGGCAAGGAAGCCAAGACAGGGCACCCGGGGAGATTCCAATGGCCTCTGATCCTGGGCTCTGACTGTTTCTGGAAAACGAAATAAGAGGAATTTTCTCAAAGAAATGTACTAAGACACTGAAAGGCCAAAAGCTAATCTTTTGGATGGGTTGGGAGGAGGTAGGCTATGGAACTAAGAGATAGAAGGTGGGGCAGGTGGGGTGGCTCCTGCCTGTAATCCTAGCACTTTGGGAGGCCGAGATGGGCGGATCACCTGAGGTCAGGAGTTCAAGACCAGCCTGGCCAACATGGCAAAAACCCATCTCTACTAAAAATATAAAATTTAGCTGGGTGTGGTGGTGGGCACCTGCAATCTCAGCTACTTGGGAGGCTGAGGCAGGAGAATTGCCTGAACCCGGGAGACGGAGGTTGCAGTGAGCTGAGATCGTGCCACCATATTTCAGCCTGGGTGACAAAGTGAAACTCAATCTCAAAAAGCAGAGAGAGATAGAAGGTGAGAGGTGAGGACACGGTCCTGTGAGCACGCTGACCTCTTTACACTCCAGCCACATTCCATGGGCAATGGTTCTCTCTGCTCGTGAGACACACGTGGACAGACAGAGACAGGAAGGATACACAACAGTCCATCTTCAGACAAGACAAGCTCGAGCTTAAATCTCTCGCTAGCTACACAACCCCAGGCAGCAAACAACCTCCTTCCAAGCCTCAGTTTTCTCAACTGTGCCCTGGGCCAAGAGCAGAGTTTACAGGGCTGCGGTGAGGACAAAATGAATGAACACTTCTAAATAAATCCTTTCCCCAGCATCCGGCCTAGGGAAGCCGTCGAGTCACGTTGGCTACTGTTGTCTGTCCAGGAACCCAGCTTGGGTACTCTGGTCCACAAAAGCCTCTCTGAAAACATGCCCCTGCCCTCTGCAGAGTAAGCCCTGCTCCCTGACCACCTCTGCACCACCTCACCCCACGCCCTGGTTACAGAGGGTTGGGCCATGAGATGGCGCCTGTGCCAGGCCAGGCCAATCATCAGAACTTCCCCTGGGAATCTGGAGTAGACGTGGACAGGCTGCTCCCGGTATGCACTGAGGACATCATAGCTGGGGCGATAAGGCTGTTACCACACAGCACCATTGGAGGGACCCATGTGCTTCCAGGGCCTCAGGAGGCAGGGCTGTGCCTTCTGCCCTTGACAACCAGGAAAAGCCCTGGCATCCTTAGACCAAGGTCCATTTCTTCATGCAACTCAGCTCAGGTAAGCTTTGTATTTCTTGCAACTGGAAGAGTGCCATCTTTCAGTCTGTCTGTCATGCTGGGTGGAACCTGTTGTCACCCAAGACGTCATCTCAGGTCCTGGCTTGGTGGCCCATTTCTCCCAATGGATGGCCCTGGACACTGCAGGGCTTTGGGTATCCCTGCTCCAATCTCTAAACATTGGTATTCACCATGACAACCAAGTAACGTCCCTTCCACATTTCCAGTCATTCCCCTCACTCCACAAGAGCCACACACCGCAGACATTTCTGGGTTACTTTTTGTCAAAGGGCAGTGACAATGACCAGACAGAGGGCACTGAATATGCAGGGGTCAGATGTCTCCTGTGTCCACGACAAAGACAGTGAGGCCCCGAGATTTGGCCAAGGACCTTAAGGCTGACCTCAAATGAGCACAGAGCACTTCCGGGTCAGGCGGCCTTGGATCGTCCTGCCTTTGCTGGGAGCCGCTCCTCCAAGCCCTCTGAAGTGTCCCAGATGATAATATACTGAGCTTTTTCATGCTTTCCCCCAAGTACTACGTCCCAAATTTACTTTTGTAAATTGACAATAAGCACAGATGCCACGGGAGAGTGGGAAGATGATGCCATGTGTTCTGAAGAGGGGACTGAAAGGCCTTCTGATGTGTAGACCCCTTGCTGACCTCCAGGGCAGGTTTTAAAATACACAAGAAGGGCGGGGTGTGGTGGCTCATGCCTGTAATCCCAGCAATTTGGGAGGCCAAGGTGGGCAGATGGCTTGAGGCTAGGAGTTCAAGACCAGCCTGACCAACATGGCAAAACCCCATCGCTACAAAAAATACACAAATTAGCTCGGCATGGTGGCATGTGCCTATAAATCCAGTTACTTGGGAAGCTGAGGTGGGAGGATCGCTTGAGCTTGGGAGTTTGAGGCTACAGTGAGCTGAGATCACATCACTGTACCACAGCCTGGCTGGCAGAGTGAGAACCTGTCTCAAAACAAAACAAAACAAAACACACATGAAGAATTTTGATGCAGGCGAATTCTGAACAGGACAGTTCAGAAGGTGACTGCAGAGAGCTGAGTCACATCAGCTAAAGCCCTGAACACACAGGAACATGGACCCAGGAGCCTGGGCAGGTTATTTTACTGTGTTCTCTGCCACATGGCAGGAACTTAGCTAACGGTGGCTATTGCCAAGGCTCCTGCTGGGAATAGGGAGCCCCCGAAGGCTGAGGTCAGATCTGACCTGGCTGAGGAAGGAGGAGGAAGTCCCAGCAGAGATGGGGAAATGTCGTATGTTAGCTACAGATTGACAGAGCCCACTCGGTGACCACAGCCATCCTGACATCCCATGGGAAAATGCTCAGGACAAGTCACAGAAAAATTCTGTAGGACGCCCATTTCACAAACGCAGACACTGAGGCAGAGCGTAGTTAAGGGAAGGCTTAGCGCACGCACTCAGTGTTGGGCCGCTGGAGCGTGTGGCCATGGCAGAGACAGCTGGCAAAGGTACACAAGTATCATGAGATTTGGGGGTTGGGGAGAGAGTTGGGGGAGCCCTGGCGAGCGAGTCCACGTGACAGCTGAGGGCAGAGGCTAGGGAGAGACGAGAGAAGAGCCAGCCGCAGGCCTCAGGTTGCCAGTGGGGCGGGCCAGAGGGAAGCCCTCGGAGCTGAGTCTACACTTTCAGGGACGGAGGGGGACAGGCGGTAAGAACGGTTCCCGCAGAGAAGTAAAGGAGGAAGGATACTGAGACTCCCTGGCTGCTGGACTTGAAATTCAGAGGCCAGGAAAGGGTGGGGCAGCTGAAGAGGTTTTCTAGGCGCTCTTCCAGATCAAAAACCACCACCACCTTTGCACTGAAAACCCCTGTTCTGAGACGAACGCGATTTTAGGGCTGCTGTCCGCCTCCTCGATGGCTGTGGGAAGGCAGGACCTTGACCCCTACTGGCTGTCCCCACGCCTGGGGGCTGTGCCGTCCCCCCAGGCGGGCCTGGCTCCCTCTTCACAATGGCTTAAGAGCTGCCGCATGACAAGTGACCAGGCTCTGAAGTCAAGGGCAAGCAACCACCGCACACGGTCTTTGACCTGTGAAGAGGATTGTAGGAGACTGTCCCACCACCCCTCTCGGCCATGGAATGGGGCAGGAGGGAAGCTTCAAACCCAAGGAGGGCTGTAGACACCTGGCTGAACGCAGACTGTGCTGGAGCACATGAGGCCGGCGAGGGAGGCAGAACTGACGATACCCCCCTCGACCTTTGCCCCCTGGCATCACCCCCACAGTAATGTCAGGGTTGATGGCTAAAGGGGGATTACCAGGTAGGACCGAACTAATCTCATCTCATGAGTCCTTTGAAAGCAACTTACTTGTCTCTGGTGGGTGGCAGAAGGGGAAGTCGGAGAGACTAGAAGAGCTGGCAAGGCCAGTCCCACAGACTCAGGGAGCGAAATCCTCCCCACAACCTGAATGTGCCCAGAGGCAGACTCCTCCCCCAGCCTGCGGCCAAGAGCACAGGCCTCAGACCCCTCCACGGGAGCCCTGTGAGAGCCTGGACAGAGAACCCAGTCCAGCTGCCTGACTTTGGCCTCACAGAGCCTCGGGGTGGGGGTCGCGAGTGGACACACCTGTGCTCACGGGTTCCGCAGCACAGAAAACGGAGGGTACTGGGGCTGCAGGTTCCTTTACGTTTTCTTTTTTTTCCTTTTTCTGGAGATTTGTCTGTAGTCTCACCCAAGACAGAGATTGAAAAAAAGAGAGAGAGAGGGAGGGAGGGAGAGAGAGGCATGTGGGTGAAGGGAAGTCCCTGAGAATCTTCCCCTCTTCCCTCCCTTGAAATCCATCATCCTCTCTGAACTCTCATTCTTGACTCTTTACCCCAAAGAGGCAAAAATCACAGCAGTGGGCTCTGGGACGGGGTGGGGGTCCCCAGGACGTCCATGTCATCCTGGTTGTGACTGCTGAGCTCCCGCAACGTGCAGCCTCAAGTCCACTCTGGCCACACTGGCCCTGCGCGGCGGCATCCTTCCCACTGTTTAGAGGGCTCAGAGTCACCCAGGTGGCAACGTGGCCGGGCTGTCCAGCTCCAAATCCCCCCAGCGCTGCACCCAAACGCTTCCCTCCCACGCGGCCTCCTGCCATCTCCGCGGGTTTTAAATCAGACGCCACTCAGGCTGTGCCCAGGCTGCTGAGCCAAATGCAGGATCAGAACCACAAGGAGGGAAGAAATTACTGATGGGGATGAAAGACAGAAATAACTTTTCTTTTTTAAAACCAAAGATGCTGATGGGCTCCTTGCAAGGCAGAGGAACACACGGGCAGGAGTGCCGCAGGCAGGAAAGATGGGAGTGCACGGAGCTTGGAGCCAGCACGCCTGCCCGGCCTCCAGGCCCAGGACTCCACTCCCGGGGCGCAGTCTCTGCTCTGGCCAGCTGTCAGGCACGGGACCCACCATGAGGGGGACAGAAGGGTGGGGACCCCGGCTCCGAGAGTTACTCAACCGAGGGGCACACAGCTTTCATTTGAAAAGCAACACGTATCACACTAATGCGGCCAGCTGACGTGGCTCACTCGTTTCTTTGCTCAATCAGCTGCAGATCACTCATCAAGCACCTTCTGGGCTCCCGGGACTGACCTTGCAGGGGAGGGGAAGAGAAAGTAAGGACCCTGTGCAGAATACCCAGGCAGACGTCACAGCACACGGACCTCGTGGGGACGGTGGCCTGGGCTCCTGCGGCTGCCGGCACAGACGACCAGGATTGGTGGCCTCGAACAACACAAACATCCCCCCTTACAGAGCTGCAGGCCGGAAGTCTGACCAGGTCTGCTGGGCTGAAGTCAAGGTGTCTGCGGGGCTTCCTTCCTGCTGGAGGCTCCCGGGGGATCCACTTGCTTTCCTGACCCGGCTTCCAGAGGCCATGGTGCTCCTTGGATCCTGGCCACTGCCTCCACCTTCAAAGCCAGCAAAAGTGGCACAAGTCCTTCCCCCCATTGCATTGCATCCCTCTGACTCTCAGCTCTATGCCTCCTCTCCCACATTGAAGGACCCCTGGGGTCACACTGAACCCACCCAGATAACCCTCAGCTGACAGCAACCTGAGTTCCCTCTCCAACCTCCACTCCACGTGACCACGCGGCTGATGTATTCAGAGCTTCCAGACATCAGGATGTGAACATCTCCGGGGGTCACTATTGTGCCACCATAACCACAAAGAGACCATCCCTGTCGGGCAGCACAGCTGGGCAGGCTGTGCTCAGAAAACTGTTTACCTCCCCATCAGCAACAGAGCTCAGAACTTTCAACAGGACAGAAATTATGAGGGTGACAGAGAAGCGGCTTCCAGGAAATGCATTTAACTGTTCCCAGATACAGACAACACTCAGTTCCTGGTTCGGATTCTGCCACTTACGGTGAGCCCTAGGGCGGGGCTCAGTTCCTGGAGACGACTCCTGGGTGTGGCCCTTACTCAGGCTGGGCCGCCAGCACGATGGTTCCTCGCTCAGCTAAAAGGGCCCAGTTCTGCACCAACAGCCCTTTTCCTGGTCTGCACCACAAGCTCAGGGGGCCAGGCTCCCCTTCCTGGAATCACAGTGGTTTCCAGTAGTGGCAGCTGCACCTGAGTCCATGGTTCCACTTGTTCCCAGCTCCCCGGAGGATCGTGGTTCCTCCTGCACGCACACATGCGTGGCGTGTGTCATCCGCCCTGCTCCTCCTCTTTGCCCGATGCTGGGAAGAACAACTTGGTGTTACACGCCTGGGTAAGACCCCAGCAGCGAGGTGCAGGGGGAAGTTTCCCAAAAGAACCACGTGCATTGAATTCCCTTAACATGGGCATGGGTGTGTGCGTGGTGAGGGGAGGCACCAGCCCTATCAGGCGTATGCCAGTGGGTCCCCAGCACTCCGACACCACACAAGGGCCAGATCTATGGACTCCAAATCCAGGGGCCAAGGAAGCGGGTGCTGGCATGCTGGGCCGTGTTTCCATCCTCCGATAAACAGAAATCACTTCGGAGAGCCGGCTGCTGCTGCCACGGTTGGTTTTTTTTCAGTCATCTCAGGAAATTGTTGGTTGTACTGCAAGATGACTGAAGCACCTTAAGAACACGGGTTGCAGTATTGACTTGCCACTTCACGAAGCAGTCTTTTTGCCAATTGTAGCTGTGTCTGCTTTCACAGAACCCCTGTAGCAGCAGGGCTTGGGCGTGGAGCAGACAAGGCCCACATAGCAGCGGCTTCATGTACAGAGCTTAGAGGGAGACGGGTAGGCTCACAAGGTGGCCGAGGGCGCCCAGCAATGCCGGGGCTCAGCTGCATGTTCCACTGATGGTCGGAAGGCCAAGGTAAGATGTCAGCCTCCAAGAGTCTGAGGAAGAGAATGGGAGGGAGATGCCTCCAGGCGGCAGAGCTGTCACAGGGCTGGGTGTCCATCACAGCGCCGGGTGTCCGTCACAGTGCAGGGTGTCTATGACAGCGCCGGGTGTCCGTCACAGTGCTGGGTGTCCATTGCTGCCACCATGTGATCTTGACCTGTCTTCTTCCACCATCCGTCATGCCTCGCCGTGTGCCACACGCACCATTTAAGTGTAAAACACACTCTCTTCTGAATGCTCCCAGCAACCCTACAAGACAAGTGCTAGCAGCATTGGCCTCCACTGTGCAGGTAAAGAAGCTCAGGTGCACACCAACGATCTGTGCCTGCGTCCAAGCTCTGGGCACTGCCTCGTAGCCCTGCTAAGCACCTTCTTCCTTCCAACAAACTGCTTTGGCTCACTCAACAGCTATTTGCAAGCAGCAGCTCCTCCC
This sequence comes from Rhinopithecus roxellana, assembly GCF_007565055.1. NCBI lineage: Eukaryota > Metazoa > Chordata > Mammalia > Primates > Cercopithecidae > Rhinopithecus > Rhinopithecus roxellana. The sequence goes on along the minus strand of NC_044563.1, from coordinate 3,634,047 downwards.
TCTACCCCAGGGGCCAGGAAGCTCAGCGCTTCTCCCAGCCTCCCTCCAGGAATGCCTAGGTCCTGGCCAATGAGACAGGAGCAGGCGCCTGCCAGGAGGGGCTTCCTTTCCCCAAACCAAACCTCCCCAGAGCCTACAGCTTTTCAGCCCTTCCCTCTTCCCTGTCTGGAATGTGGAAGAGGCTCTACAGCCATGCTGCCTCCAGAGCATGCTGAGGACGTGGAGGAGAAGGAGAGAAAGATTCACAGGCCCAGATCACCATGGCGCAGCTATGCCCACCTGGCCCCTGCGGCCTGGCCCCTGACTTCTGTTGGGTGAGACAAGTAAAGCCCTGCGAGTTTAGGCAATGGTTTCTGTTTCTCCCAGCCAGGCAGGGTCCTAACTGCAAGGCCATGCCTTATCTTGTTTAACCACAAACAGCCCTATGAGACAGGGTACCGTCATTATAATAATCACTTATCAGATGGGGAAACCAAGGCACAGGAAGGTTAAATAGTGTCCTCTATAACACAATCAGCAAGTGACGGAGCTGGTGATTAGATTCATATCTTAACACTTCTGCAGTAATAAACACAGAGACTCCATGAGAGGACTACGACCCGGAAGAAAATCAGGTGTGATCTGATCATTTCCAAGGTCACCTGGCTGCTGAACATCAGAGCTGGGATCCAAACCCAGGTCCTCCTGGCTCTGTGAGTCAAGGTCACCCCACGGCATCTGGCTGCATCCTCCCTATGGCATTTTTCTTCCCTTTTTTTTTTCTTTTTTTTTTTTGAGACGGAGTCTCTAGCTCTGTGGCCCAGGCTGGAGCGCAGTGGCCGGATCTCAGCTCACTGGAAGCTCCGCCTCCCGGGTTTACGCCATTCTCCTGCCTCAGCCTCCTGAGTAGCTGGGACTACAGGCGCCCGCCATCTCGCCCGGCTAGTTTTTTGTATTTTTTTAGTAGAGACGGGGTTTCACCGTGTAGACCAGGATGGTCTCAATCTCCTGACCTTGTGATCCGCCCGTCTCGGCCTCCCAAAGTGCTGGGATTACAGGCTTGAGCCACCGCGCCCGGCCCCCCCTTTTTTTTTTCTTTTGCAAAAGATTGGTTTTACTGGTAGCATTTCTGTTTTACAAGAGACAGAGTCTTGCTCTATTGCCCAGGCTGGAGTACAGCAGTACAATCATAGCTCACTGTAGCCGTGAACTTCTGGGCTCAAGCAATCCTCCTGCCTCAGCCTCCCAAGTAGCTGAGACTATAGGTGTGCACCACCATACTTCGCTTTATTTATTTATTTATTTTTTTACTTTCTGTAGAGATGAGGTCTCAATATGTTGCCCAGGCTGGTCTTGAACTCCTGGACTCAAGCAATCCTCCCACCTCAGCCTCCCAAAGCACTGGGATTACAGGCATGAGGCACCACACCCAGCCCGACCTATAACATTTTTGAAACGATACATCTTAGAGGTGAGTGGTGCCCTGTAGATAATAGTTTTTACAATGCTACACTTGAGAATTATCCGGGAATGTGTGAAAAACCTGGAATCCTAGGTTCTTGAAGGAAGGATCCTCACTGGAGAATGGGACGGGCTCTGCGCAGGGTCACCCAGCCCGGAAGGAAGGATGCCCAACTCTGCCCTGCTGCCCTTCCGCCACTGTGCTCCTTCACCTGCTTTGCAAGCTCAGTGGATGCCTCCCGCCCTGGCACCCGGTGCCCATGGGGAGGGCAGTGTGGACTTCTCTTTTGCCCACACTACCACTTCTTGCAGCTCTCGGGCCAACCCAGGCTGGGGACACCATCGGAGGGGAGGCTACACTCAGTCTCTTGTGATGCTTCCCAATTACCACCCTCCCAAATTGGCTGGACAAATGAATAAAGCTGTTGGCTGTCACTGAGTTGGTTTCTACTCTATAGTAATTAGAATGTTTAAAAAAAATCAGCCCAGGAGCTCAGTGGAAGCATGTATACCAATACATCGAGCCAAACTCACAGTTTAAATGGAAATTAGAGTAAATGGATGAATCTGTGCCTGATTTGCATTTGCTGATGAGCTCGGCTGGGAGTGTCCATGCTGAAGCAGGCTCTGTTTCCAGGATGGCTCTCTCTCCTCTATCTGTCCAGGACGCCTGGCGAATGTGACCCACATGCCCCTGGCCCTGGCAGCCCAGGGCTGGAGTCACCAGTGGGGAGGAGAGGTGGGGTATTGTGGCCAGACTCCAAAAGACTTGTCCATGGCTGAGCTAATCCGGCCTGAGCCCAGAGGGGAGCAGAGCTTGCCTCTGGCTGTGGACAGGGCGTCTGGAAGGGCCTCACTCTGTGTACCCCTGCCCCCCATGCCTGCCTCTCCAACACCCACTGCCCAACCCCACGGAACACCCTGTCTTAGGGCCCTGCTCCCCATGCCTGCCCCTCCAACACCCACTGTCTAACCCCATGGAACACCCTGTCTTAGGGTCCTGCCCCCCCATGCCTGCCCCTCCAGCACCCACTGTCTAACCCCACGGAACATCCTGTCTTAGGTCCCTCTTTGTGGTCAGCCTCTTTACCCGGCCAATCAGAGCACCTCAGAGAAGGCCGATGATAATCAGAGCCACCATTCTTGGAGCAAACACCCCAAGCATCTTCTGGCAGAAGGTGTTCAACGCTGCTCCCGGCCAGGCCTCGTTACCCCCAAGAGAGGGCCCAGGAGGGGGCCATGTCCAAGGGCACGCAGCGGAGCCTGGATTTAAATCTAGGAATGGGTGGGGGCGGGAGGATTCTTTTTAGCTTTATAATCTTTTTTAAGGATGCCAGCAGCTGAGGCTTTGGAAATAGGACATCTAGAAAAAAGACCTGTTGAGCTCAAGGAAACCGCCCTGAGCGTGTGGGAAGACAGCTGCTTCTTTATTGCTCGGGTTTCAGTGCTAGAACCTTGGCCAACCGGAGTTCGTGGTCAAGGGGACCCGTCTCCATCAGGGTGCCTTCTTGGGGAGGATGAGGTGGGCCCCACTGGTGCTAACAGAGAACAAAGACCACCCGCCCTCTGCCCCCGGCCATGACCTTAACAAGCCAGGGCCAGATGCTCAGGGCTCGTTCCCCGCCATTCACCAACACAGGGCACCTCCAAAAGATTCTACACGTCACTGACAAAACCCAGAGTTGCCAGGCGGGTGAAGACCAGCGGGGAGACTGGGCGGGGGTCACCATAGTCTCGGCAGCTCATGGCTCACATGGATCTCTTCAACCACAAAGCAACATCTGGGAGGGAGGCACCTCAGTGGCAGGCGACTCACATCTCACTGGACTGGGTCCTGGAGGCCCCCATCCCCCGCTGGACCCCTCCCAGGCTGGCCACTCCTGCTCTCCTCGGCCTTTGTGGGCGAGAGGGAGCAGTTGGTGAGAAGCTACTGGAGAAGTTGCTATAAACCATTATGCAGCCTGTAAATGCACAGGGTGTTCCTCCCTCTCCACCGTTGCCACACCAAAAGAGCACACCATCCACTTGGGTAAAACAACAACGGAAATCCACCCAGCCACGCTGCCTTTGGAGAAAGGCAGGCTACACTCGGGAGCAGGCACGTTGCCCCAGGCCAGCCTTGTGGGGACTTTCAATACAGTTTGTCGGGTTAGGAAAGAACACGCCAGAAAATGAACAATCCACGCCTGTAGCCACAGCACCTCATCATGCAACTGACCTCCCTTTGAGGTTAACCGCAGTGCTTACTAGGAAGAGATGTTCGAGTTTGTCTTAAAAACCCACCAGCCGTTCAAAGGGACCCTTGAGAATATAAACAGGACCCCTGGGATTCTGGCTGCAACTGAGAAGCCTGTTTCCTCCCGGATGATCTGAGGCTATCTTTATTTCCATTCTAAATCAGAAGCAGACGAAAGCCGTGATGGAAACAATAGCCTCGGGGCGCCCAGCAAGCAGGACACAGTCCCTCTAAAACACACGAAGTGCAAAGCCATCGTCACCCTGTTTCACCAAGCGCCGGCAGGACTGCCCGAGTCCGGGGGTCCTCCCGTCCCCGCGGCTCTCGTAAAGAACAAAGGCTCTGCACACCAGCCCACAGCGTACCTCCAAAATGAACTTTCTTCTTGAACCTTGAATTCTCGGCCATCCTTTCTAACCTGGGTGTGACCATCTCACTGGGACCGCTGCTCCTCGGGGTCTCCGCGGAGACCGAGTCCGTGGGGCGGCCTCATCTACTACTGCCTGTTAATTCAACAGGAAAAAAAAAGTTGCAGCCCTCTGGGGGCAGAATTGAAGAAGAAAAGAGAAAAAAAAATCAGATGAAGAAGAAAGATGGCTCCGGGAATGTTTCATCCATGAGGAAGTTCACGAATTTGACTTCTGGGGACTGAGCATCCCAATCAGCTGAAAATTCGTTTCTTCGACACAAGTTGTAAGCCCCAGACTGGAGCCGCGTCCTTCCACTTCCCACTGTACCAGGGACTTTTTTTTCCCCCTAGTGCTGGTTTCCATGGCAATGCATCAGTCACTAGTCTAAATAAGTACGGGTGAAGGACGCCTGAAAAACCAGTGCAATTACGCATGCCATTAGCAGGGAGAGGCAGTGATTCAACCCAGCTATTAGGAAGGGCCGGAGGTGTCACTTAGAGGTGGCTGCTGTCCTCGTCGCCAGTAATTGCTTTATCATTTTGCAAGGCTTGGTGTTTCCTCGGCCTTGGCAGCTCACAGCCCTGCTTTCTGTGAAGGGGGCAGCCGGGCAGCCAAGCCCGTTTTGGCTACACAGATGCCCTGAGCCAAAGCTGGAGGGAAGGAACTACGCCTCGGTGGAGGTGGAGGGCATGCACTGTGCCTTCCTCTGGGCAGTGGGTCCTTAGCGGGGCTTGGGACAACAAGAGGCAAGGAGGGATTTGGGGAAAAATCCACAGACATGCTGTCGATTCAATCTGCAGGGTCATGGCCAGCAGTCCACCCTGGATCGGGGTCAGGGCACAGGGCTGGGGGCTGAGCCTCCTTCCAAATACCTGCAAGGACTTCTCGGCTTTCAAACACTTCCCACTTGGTACATCCTGTGAGAAGGGGAATGTCACAGCAGGGAAGGGAGGGAGTGTGCCTCCCTTTTTGATAGAGCTCATTCCCTTTTTTTTTTTTTTTTTGAATTGCTGGCCTGAATGTCCATCATGGCCCAGGACAGAAGCCCTCACCTTCCTGAGCTACAGGCTTTCAGTGGGTTAGAAAACAGATTGGAAGGGGTTGGGGATACTCCATGGATGTCTTTCATCCCCCTGGAGAGGCAGAGTGTGTGGCAGGGAGGCAGCCTGGACTGAATCCAGCTTTGCCAGTCACTGGCGCTATGAGCTTGGGCCTGTTTCCAGTTATCTTGATTTGTCAGCTGCGGAGAATCGCGAATTATCCATAAGATGGAAATCGGGGTCATGAGAATACAGTGAATTAAAGAAGGGTGCCTGGCACACAGTGGGCATGCAGGGAAGATCAGCTTTGTTCCCGTTCTTACATTCACTGCCGATGTGAAGAGCATGTTAGGTGCTGTCACCCGCACGCTCGCCGTGGCACAGTGAACGCTGCCTGGGCTTCCGGATAGTCTGCGGTGTAACTCACTCCTTTGATTCCCGTTAGCCCACCCATGTTGGAATAGACACTTTGTAAAGGTTCAAAGATGAGAAGAGTGGACCTGGAGAAGGTTAGTGACTGGCTCAAAGTCACACAGCCAGGTAAGGGTGGACTTGGGGCTGGAACCCAGTGCTGTGCCCACCCGCTACTCATGTCTGCTGCCCCAGCACTCCTGGGGACATGTGTGTCATGGTGCTGTGTGCATGGGCACGCAGAGGGCTGCTGGGGATGAGGATGGAGCTGGGCTTCACTCTCATGGGTGGCCTGGCAGATGCTGAACCTAACCCTAATCCTGCCCGCACGCAGCGCGGTGGAAGAGTGCGGAAGCCTGACCTACGTGGGATCCTGGGTCCTGCAGCCCTTTCCTTCTGCCCGTGGTCTGATGTGATCTACGGGCAAACTGGAAGGTCATAAAAATAGCCCTGCCTGGCACACCAGGGACCCAGGGGGCTGCCGCTGCTCGCTGGGATTTCAGTGGGAGGCAGAAGCTACAGAGACAGGAGGTAAAAATAGCAAGGGTTTCCACAACAGCCCTGCACTCCCCTGCTCCAGCATTTGACACGGCAGCACACGAGATCCTCTACTGTACTGGAATCTTAAAGGTTCCTGTCCTTGGAGACACCCTGTCTTGCCAGGAAAATGAGGAGCTCATAGCTGCACACAGCAGAGGCTCCACCTTCCCTGAAGTCCTCAAATCCCCCACATCAGGCTGACTAGGAAGGCCAGAAGTAGCTGAGGGCTGAACTTCGAAGCAAAAGGGTTGGTCCCTTCCCAGTGGGTGAGCCCAGGCAGGTTCCTCAACCTCTCTGAGATTCAGCTTCTGCATCAGGAATAGGCAGGCAGACAAGAACAGCTCCTGCTGGAAGGTGGAGCCAGGACCATCGGACCGCTGGAACCAGCTCCAAGCAGGCAGGGTCCACGTTGCCCCTGGACACCGCTGCATCCCCAGGGCCTGGCACCTGGGAGATGCCCATAAACACCGACTACCTGCACACACGTACTTATAAACTGTAAAGTATTGTACAGAGTGCCATGGTCATTTCTGATGTAGGGGTCATCACCTCGTCTGAGTTATTACAAAATGGATGTGACCCAGGGACACCTCCAGAGGCTACAGAGAATGACCCCGGGGTCTGGTGTCCACAGCCCCTGCGTGTCAATCTACTCGCTAATGCCATGGGTGATGGGACTGAAGGAATGTCCCTGGCACTCTTGGCCCTGTGACTCCTTCATTGGCGAAAAAGTGGGGATGGAGAAAGCGCCAGCTCCCGGGGGGCTGCGGGGAGAACCCATGAGGGTGTGTGGAAAGTGTCTCAGTTGAAATCCGCTCATCCATCACACCCCCATGGCAGGCAGGCCCTAAGAGGTCCCGGGAGGGAGGATTGGAGATGGGGAAGAGTTGTTTACGCTGCCCTTGGCCCAACACCAGTCTCTAATTACCCAGAAACATGCAGGAATGACAGGCGGGACTGACAGCTGTGCGTTCTTGAGGTATACATGTGCTGACACACATGAACACACATGTGAACATATGCGTACCCATTCATGTAGCACATCTACAACAAAATGCACACATGTGCATACACATGTACACACATGCTCACATACATGCACACAAACACATCTTCACACACGTACATGTATGTACACCCATGCATGCACACATGGTGGGGAGGAACAGAGGAGAGATTGGGAATTAGGAATTCTTTCCTTTGGAAAAATGATCTCAAAGCTTTCCTTCCTTCTTGAACCCAAAGGAGTCCAGTCCTCATTCCCCCAGTGACCTGAGCCTGTGCCAGGCAGGCCTGAGGTGAGACTCCTGACTGACTGGCAGCCTGGGCATCTTCTCTCTGTGCCCCTCTCTTTCCTCCAGTTAACATCTGGACGTCTCTCCACTGATGTCTAGGGAGACAAGGGTCTCCCTGGCACACTCTGCTACTCCTTCCTGGAAGGGGCGAGTAGCTCTTGAGTTTCATTTCACATGCATCACACCTAGTGGGGCTATGAGGGCATTCCTCAGTGACTGCAGCCGCTCCCGGGCACACGTTCAGAGGCTTTCTCCCCAGTGTCTCATGTGGACATGCCTCAAGGTCGGTTCTTAATGAACTCTTGCTTATTTGGATTTAATACACGAGTCAGGGTTAAATGCAGGAGTCAGAGATGCCAACATCTCGGGGCAGGCTGTGTGTAAAGAAGCTGGTGTACCACCACAGGAAATTGTGAGGACTGGGTCCCACTGAATCTGGGAGGTGTGTACACCCCACTGTTGGGGGAAGGCCTGTTCTTTCTGAGGGCAGCTGTGGGTGGGGTTGGGCTCAGGGCACCACTCTGTGAGCAGCATTCTCACTGAGGCACTTCTGCCCCCAGTGTGTGGTCTGGAGGTTCGTGGGCCAGCTATCGCTGTCCCAGTGCTGGGGAGGTACCACTGGCGTGCCACGGGCAGGGCTGGGATGTGGGACAGTCAGCAGCCAGTTACCCCGCACGCAGGACTTCCAAAGGTCCCACCCAACCCTAGACAGGTGCAGCGTCTTTTTCTAACCATCCGAGCTCAGATCCTAAATTCTATTCACAAGCAGCACAGAGTGTTTTGGGCACGGCTTGAATACACACAATTCTTCAGGAATGCCAGTGACTTCAACATCAAGGGAAGAATGTCCTTTGTTTAGTTGGGGCTTGGAAAGAACTGCTTACCACTTCCCCAAATGACGCCACTAGCGGCAGGGCCTCTCAAGGTGTGAGTGCACTTTGTGTGGCACTCCAGGTGACTGCAGGATCATCCATCCCATCCTTTGTTTTCCAGTCCAGTGGCACCCAAGTGCATGCATCTGGAAATCATCTTCCTGCTCTGTCATGCCATTCTTTCCTCTGTCCTTGCTGTCACTGTTGGGATGTGTGCTGTCTCTTGGTACTCAGCCCCATTCCTGCCCTTCTGTGCTCTCAGGGGCTAAGTATGCACACTGCATTTCCCACTGTCTTGCCAGGGCAACAGTCAGGCTCTGCTGATGGGAGGCATTTGTGCAAAGCTGGCCTTAGTGGCTGGCATAGGTGGCCACTGAGGAATGTCAATAGGATGCTCCTCACGCTCTCAGCAATACCTCTTGGTTCTTTTTACTCCTGTAACCCTAATGGACATGACGGTTTCCTGAAGTGACCAATCTCTGGGTGACATCACCTATCCCTTTCTGATCCTCCAGCCTCTCCAATACTTTCAAAAACAATTTCCTGTATTAAATCCCCTCTGTTGGAAACACCTACATAGGCATTTGTTTTCTCTGACTGTGCATGGATTCATAAAAGGTATTATCTTGATTTTTTTGAAATTATGTATATTGTTACTTTTATTCTGTAAAAATTTCATTTAAAGATAATAAGGGGAATCCTTGCACATCATTGTTTGAAAAAATAGGTGCAATATGTCTATTAGAGGTGAGAATCACTGGGCAAAAATGAGAGATGGTTTCTTAAAGGGTTGAGGATGGTAGAGCTAGGAATAAAGGTCAAAACCATGACCTCCTAACATAGTGTACTTCGAAGGCTGCTGGTGGCTTAATCTGGAGACTTATTAAAAGAATCTCTTAGCCTAAAAGCAGGGCTTATGACTTATGAGAAGTGGCAGGAGAATAATGTGCTCAGAAAGATTCTAAGCCTCCTGAAAAAGAGGTTTGAAATAACCAAAAGCTTTCAAAAGAAACCTACTTTGTTAGATAAAAATCTCACTGTTAATAATGAATAAGCCTCAGTTTTAACTTTTCTGCCTGGTCCCTCATCTCCTTACCTTTATGCGACTTTTTACAAAGCACTGTCAGACCCCATGTGGGGCTAGAAATATCCTCATGGTCCTTGTGGTAGACAAACTGATAAGGTGGCCCTGGATTCTACCTTCTGGTGTTCAGGCCCTGATGTGATTCTCTCCCACTGAATGTGGGTTGGGTCTCAGACTTGCTTCTTCCAAGTAGAATACAGCAAAGGGGACAAGATATATGTGACTTCATGCACATGATTATATGGTTATATGATTATATTAGATGGTAGCAATTTTCTTGCTGGAGGGTCTCTCTCTCTCTTTCTCTCTCAATGGCCCGGTGAAGCAAGCAGCTGCCTTGGGGAACCCCACCTGGCAAGGATACACAGGTAGCTTCTGGTTGCTAAGAGCAGTCTCCAGCCCCTAGCAGTGAAGCCCTTCCTCATAAAAATGCAAGGAACTGAATTCTGCCAACAATCTGAGAACTTGGAAGTGGATCCTTCCCCAGTCAGCCTCCAGATGAGAATGCAGCCCAACCAACAGGCTGAGTGAAGCCTTGCAGAAGACCCAGCTAAAGCATGCCTCTCTCCTAACCCAAAGACACCATGAGAGAGTAAATGCATGTTGTTGGAGCCACTGATTTTATGGTAATATTGTCATGCAGTAATAGGTGACTAATCAAGTCCCACACTGTTTAGACTTATGAGCCATGCTATATAGCCTTACTTTATAGTAACACTCTAAAATACTCTATGGGTGAAACGGTCTCTCCTAGACCCGAGGAAGAGGATGTAGAGAGGCAATGTGGGAGAAGCAAACGGAAGAAAGAAACAAGAGCAGGTGTCCTCAAATAGTAACGAAGCAGCTCCAAGGAGCCAGCATTATCCTAGGTGCTCTTCTGAGTACTCTAGGGACAGAAACAAGAGCAGGCTCCTTTTCACAGCTCAAGACCTTGCCAAATCACACACACACACACACACACACACACACACACACACACACACACACACACACACACAAGTCCCGCATCAAACCCTGACTCCTCAAGAGGTGTTCTGGAAACCCCAAAGTTCTTTTTTTTGAGATGGAATCTCACTCTGTTGCCCAGGCTGGAGTGCAGTGGCATGATCTCGGTTCAATGCAACCTCTACCTCATGGGTTCCAGCAATTCTCCTACCTCAGCCTCTCGAGTAGCTGGGATGACAGGTGCACACCACCACTCCCGGCTAATTTTTGTATTTTTAGTAGAAACAGGGTTTCACCATGTTGGCCAGGCTGGTCTTGAACTCCTGACCTCAAATGATCCACCTGCGTCAGCCTCCTGAAGTGCTGGGATTACAAGCATGAGCCACCGTGCCTGGCTCAAAGTTCACTTACACTTTGCTCAGTTAAGGAAGAACCATCTGTGAAGCAGGTTTTGTGGTGGTGGTGGTGGGGTGTGTGTATGCACGTGCCTGTGGCCATAGGTGTAAAAATGTCTCCAAGAACTATTGCTGTCAGAGGACTCCATGTCACTGAGCATCCTGCTAAGAGCACTGCTAGCTCTTCTGGGTCTTTTCTGAGTCATCCTCTCCTCCTTTGATCTCATCAAGCATGGTGCCCTTTTGGAAATATCAGACAGCATCCAATTCAGAGGATGCAAGAGGTCCAGAATTCCCGAGTTAGGAACTCCCGAGAGTTAGAAGCGTTGTGGTGACCAGATGACTGCCACCAACCACGTCCTGTGCAGAGCTGTGTGGGCACCTGCGGCCAGGCTGTCTGGGCAGCCCTGTGTCCAAACATCAGCTCAGAGGTAGCAGGAAGATGCTAACTCTGCATTCTGGAAATGTAACCTGCTCAGTGTTTGGGAATGGAAACCTCTCTCAAGATCTAACGGGGTGATCAGGTAGCAGACTCTACTCAGAAGAAGCAACTTGCAGCTGATGCCCATACATCCTACAGGGGAGGAGATATTTGAGATGGGTGAGATAAGGAAAGTCCTCAAGGTAGTTAAAACCAGTCCCAACCCAATGTCGGTCTAAAAGGAAGGAAACCAACATTTGCTAAATGCATACTATGTGCCATAAGCTTTCATAGGTAAGAAAAGATTTTTTAAAGTATGTTTTTAAAAAAGAGTATTCCAAAGCTTGATTCTTTGGGGGAAAATACTTCAGCTAAGACCATTATAAGACTATCGTTAGCCTAAATAACATGGGCAAAAATAAGCATCGTACAGTATACCAAAGGGAGGGATGTTTTTCTACTGTGTGGAATTTTAGTGAGTAAATGTTTCCCTACAATATTCATAAATGCCACTAACGCCCCAAAGCAGCAACATTTAACTTATTTGCAGCTGGTTCTGTGTCATATTTAAAATGAATCATTTTTCAACATTTGCGGACTCTTAAAAGCTGAGCGTGGCAGGAGGAATTTCTTTGGGTATTGGGACAGGAAGGCGCATGGTGCTGAGGGCTTGCCAGGGTGCGGTGGCCTAGACCTACTCCTCCCAAAGGGCCTGGGTCCTTTGACAGCTGCATGTCAGCTGCAATTGCTGGCTGGAGCCCTAGGCTAATGAGGTCAGAGCAAGGGCCTGGTGCCCAAAGAGGCTCACTATGGACCGAATCACTTCGACCAGTGGGCATTGTTCAGATGAACCTCACCCCAACACTGCATAATCCCAAGAGGATGCAAGGAGAAAAGATGCATCCATATCCACACAGAAACATGGCTATCCACAGAAACACTGAGAATGTCATTTATCAAAGGCCTACTTCTTGTCAGCACATTGTCGGTATTCCACATATTTTATTCCCTGTCTTCATGGATGGCCCAGTAGGCATCTGAAGACAACTGAAAGAAGGCGCACAATGAATGAAAAAATGTGTACAGAAGCATGGGGGGAAGAATGAGCACCTTCTAAGTTGCATCATCTCTGTTCCTCACAAGCACCTAGACAAAGCAAGGCAGACGTGTTGTTCTAACTGGTCTGTTTGACAGTCCATAAAAGCATGTCCAAGCGGCTGGATGCCCAGGAGTGTGTGTATGAACTTACATACACAAGCAGTGGAGGGACAGAGCTCAACTTGAAGCCCCAGCTCTCTGCTCCATGTAAGCTTCTCCATGCTCAGCTGAGTCTCTCAGAGCTGCACCTGGTAAGTGCATTGAGGGCTTTTACACCTCCTTCCCCACACTTTAGGGATGGGTGCCTCTTTTTCAGTGAAATCTTACCCAGAACCTAACACAGAAGCAGTGAGGGCAGAGGCCCTGCCCCCTTACCTCCCACCAGCATCTTGGAGGGATTCAAGCTCCCTCGGGGCTGGGTTTGGAAGCTGGGGATAAAGATCTCTTGCCTGTCTGTACCAAAAGCAGGGAGTGCAGAGGTCTGGCCACTAAAAGGGGAGCCAGAAACCTCTGGTCAAGATGCACTTTGTCAATTCACCAATGCCTTATGGAGCTCACGTGCCAGACTCTGGTCAGGAGGCTAGAGATGTGGGGTCTTTGCCCTGAAGCTGTTCTGAGTCTGTTGTGGGTGGGTGAGGTGGGCAGATAAATTAGACCCCCTTGGGATCAGGGCTGGAACAGAGGTGGACAAAGCTGGTGGAAGCCAAAAGGCAGGGGCAAGTGTCTCTGTGGAGATCAAAGATTTTCAGAGAGGGAGAAATTACGCTCACTTGGGAAGGCAGATGGGGGTTGGCTGTGGTAGACGGCAATAAGACCTAAAATTATTCCCCTCCCTGAACCTACACGCATATGCAGTATGACTTCGCAGCTCCTCTTATCAAGAGACAAAGTCTATCTGCCCAGACCTTAAACTTGGTCTGGTCCTATGATACTGGCCAATAGCATGTGGTGCAAGTGACCCTATGCCAGTTCTGAGTCTAGACTCCAAAAGGCCTCATGTGCTTCTGCTCACTCTTGGAAGGCTGTACAGGTGCCATATCATTAAGCCTGGGCTAGCCCACTAGAGGATGAGACTCAGATGCCCCGGTCATCCCTGCCAACTTGCTGAGAGTTCACCAACTGCCACTACAGACACAAGTGGAAGTTTACCTGGGAACAGAAGAACGTCCCTGCAGAACTCGCCCTAATTTGACTTATGGAATCATGAGATAAATGGTGGTTGTTTTAAGCCACATAAGTTTTAGAATAATTTGTTACACAGCAACTGCTGACTAATACATTATGACTCTGGGCAAGCTACTTGATAACTTAACAACAGTTTTACCATCTACAAAATGGAGATGACAAATTTTGCTTCTGGCATGGAGCAGTTATAAGAGTCACATGGGGAACTATAAAAAAATGCATTGCAAAGTGCAAGGCAGCTGGGGTGGAAGTATTACTATTAGAAGAATAGCCCGGAAGACAAAATGTGGAAGGCTGGCCAACACTTCACATGTGAACTGCGACATTCAGGATCTTTCTCCAGAGAACAGCAGAGTTCCCTGAGGGTTCCTTCGGGGATGCTGAGTCTCTACTGACTCCTGTGTGGTTTCCAGGGCTTTCTGGAAATGAAGGTGGTAGGTAATTTGCTTCCTGATACAAGAGGCACCATGGTAGAACGGGGGTATCCTAGGAGCTGGCGTCCCAGGCAAAGTGTTGGTATTTTGGCCCTATTGCTTTGTAGTTTATGCTCTAGGCTAAGACTGTTCCTCTTGCTAGGTGGTTTCTTTGTGGGTAAATGGATGCTGCTACCCCTGCTCTGCATTCCACATGGGGCAGGCATAAGGTAAAAATGAGGTGACCCATGTCAAAAATTGGTACCACCCTGGGTTAAGACTCAGGATAAATGACCTCCCAAGGTCCCAGGTTGGGGGTCGCAGCCCTTCCCACAAGCATTCAGATGGTGTTATCAGCAACACACCCTCTGCTCCCCCAAGACACTGGATGGAGGCCGTGGGCTGTCCTCAGTTTCTGTGCACAAACATTTACATCAACAAAAGAAAACTTCCAGAGCAATAAGTAATTTTTCTTAAGGGACAAAGGAGGTGAGAGGTGTTCTGATGAGTTTTGTTGGCTGACATTTTTCAGAAGTTATTTACGGGGCTCAGCGAAGGCATTTATTGTGTTTAGTGTTCTATGCTATAAATGCTTTGGAAAAGGAGAGCAAATGAATATGCAAGCACCCAGTGTCAGGGCAAGAACAGGCAGGTGTACGCGGAGCCTACAGCTTCCCTGGCGGTTCCCTGTTGACTATCACCATAGAGACCGAGTCATGGGGTTAAACCGACTCCCAGAGGGCAGTGCTTGGTTAGGAACACAGGGAAATGTACTCCCTGCTTGGAATTCACAAATGAGAGTGTCCCACGCTTCCCCAGATGCAGATGGGTCCTTGCGGGATCCAAAGAGGATCCCTCTGGGATAAGTGAGAAGGGACAGAGGTTTGTCTGCAGCCAGAGGCCGGATCTGAGGCACCGCGACTTGGGAGTGGTCACACTCAGTTCATTTGGTAGAAGGCAGCCTCCTTACTGCCAATTAACTCAAGACAGCCTGGCAGCTGGACTGGTTCATCATGCAGACTCAGGAAGCATCCTGAGCGGAAGCAAAGTCATCCCAGGACTCCAAGGAGCCCCAGATGAAAGCCGCGCTCCAGGGCTTCTGAATGGAACGGGGCTGGGCTCGTTGAGCCCGATGGACAGAGATAATGAGTTCTCACCCAAACAACACATCTGCCTGGAAACAAACAAGGCACAAACAAATGTGCACGCCCAAAAACACTGACCATCGGTGGTCTTTCTTTCGCCCAAGGTGCTGTTTGAATTACTGTGTTACCCCCAATTCAGGCTTGCTTTAAAGAAAAACAAAAAACCAGTTCCAAACATTTTCAGTGACACTCACACCTTCTCCTGCGCGTGCCCTCTGATCACAGAAGGAGTCCTATGGCTAAACATATTCATTAGGTGTTCGGGAAAATGATCCTCCCAGTGGGAGATGGTGCAGCACGGGCTGACTGGTGTTGGCACCTAAGAAGGAATGAAGGGCTGGGTGCGGTGGCTCAAGCCTGTAATTCCAGCACTTTGGGAGGCTGAGGCGGGTGGATCACCTGAGGTCAGGAGTTCGAGACCAGCCTGGCCAACATGGCAAAACCTCGTCTCTACTAAAAGTACAAAATTAGCCGGGTGTGGTGGCAGTTGCCTGTCATCCCAGCTACTCAGGAGGCTGAGGCAGAAGAATCACTTGGACCCGGGAGGCGGAGGCTGCAGTGAGTCGAGATCGCACCATTGTACTCCAGCCTAATGACAGAGCAAGACTTCATCTCAAAAAAAATTAAAAAAAAAAAAGAAAGGAAGAAAGAAGGAAGGAAGGAAGGAAGGAAGGACGGACAGAAGGACGGACTGACACACGTGGCAACACAGATGTGTCTCAGGAACTTGCTGCTCAGTGAACAAAGTCAGACACCAAGGGCTCCATCCACACAACATGTCCAGATACACGTGTCCATATAGGCCGGAAACAGACTGGTGGGCTCCAGGGACTGGGGGCTGGGGGAAATAGGGAGGGAGTGACTGCTTCATGGGCACGGGGCTTCCTTTCAGGATCTAAAAGCGTTCTGGAGCAAGAGAGGAGGCAGTTGTACACACCTGTGAATGTACTTACGCCACTGCACTGTGTACTTTAAAAATGGGGATAGTTCTGGTGTTTGAGAATGATATCTCAACAAAGTGTTTTATATATATATATATATAAAAGCAGATTGGTGCCCGAGCCAGGTGTTCTAAGTCCCACACCTGCTCCACTACCTACGGCTTCATGATGTGGGGCAAGCAAAACTGCCTCTCCCTGCCTCGGTTTTCTCCTTTGCCATGATACCTACCACAGCAGATGTGTCGGGCTTGGATGTGTCAACGCACGTGAAGCTCTTAGAAGGGCCTTGGAGAGGAGGAAGTGGGACCTGTGTGCCGGCTGCTATTATGTGTTTTAATCTTATCGTCGATGCTATTTGCAGCACGAGGCCCCAGGAGCTGGGGCAGGTGAACCTCCCTCCATGGAGTTCCCCGAGCTCTTTGAAGCAGGATGTGTACACTGGTTCAACAAACACCTAGATTGTGAGTTCCTGGCCTGTCAGTTCCTTGCCTTCTCTACTCCTGCCCTTGCAGGTCCTGAGACTGCAACCTATCCACTCACGCCCAACTGTTCCCATGATCTCATCACAAAAAGTTGCCCAGGACTCACCCCCGAAGCTCATCCCTGTAAGGCTGTGCACATGCCTAACTGGACTGCATCTCACCTGACTATCCCAGACTCAACCCCAATGTCCAGCCCTGTAACGCTGTGTGTGCCCCTAACTGGACTGCATCTCCCAGCCCTTCCAGCACTGTCCTCAGAGCTGCCTGACGAGCTCATGTCTCCTCACGTCCATTCCTACCCTATCCGCCTGGTCCCTGCAGATAAGCAGCTGGGCTCCTGGCCAGGCCAGCTTCTCCTCCCCTCCCTGCTGAAGGATGAGGCTGCTGCAGCAGGGCCAGCAACTTCCAAATCATCCAAGACATATTCTCTGGACCCCACGTCTTCATTTCAGCAACTCTCCTTCCCAAAGTGGCCTCTGCTCACCACTGTGCCTGGGTCCTCTCTTCTCCACCCCCCCCCCCGCTTTTTTTTTTTTTTTTTTTTTGTAATTGAGGTGAAATTTACAAAACTGAACACTAATCATTTAAAAAAAGTACAATTTAGTGGCAGTTAACACATTCACAATGCTGTGCAACCAGCACTTCTATCTAGTTCCAGAACATTTCAATCACCCAAAAAGGAAATCTCGTACCCATGAAGCAGCCACTCCATGTTATGGACTAAACTGTGTGCCCGCAACGCACACATGTTGAAGCCCCAACGCCTAATTTGACTGTATTTGGAGATGGGGCAGTTAAGGATAACTAAGGTTAAGTGAGGTTGTAAAGGTGGGGCCCTGATCCTTAGGACTAGAGTCCTTATGAGAAGAGAAAGAAATACCTGTGCACCGTCTTGCTCTCAGCACACAGAGAAAGGCTATGTAGGGACACAGTAAGAAGGCGGCCGTCTGCAAGCCAAGGAGCGAGGCCTCACTGGGAACTGAATTTGATGGCACCTCGGCCTCTGACTTCCAGCCTCCAGAACAGTGAAAAAGTAAGTGTCTGTTGTTTAAGCAACAGTCTGTGGCATTTTGTTATGAAAGTCCAGGCTGACTGACATACTCCCCACTCCTTCTCCCCCATCTCCTGGCAACCACTCATCTACTTTCTGTTTCTACAGATTTGCTAATTCTGGGCATTTCACAGAAATGGAATCACACAGTACACAATGTGTGGCCTTTTGTGTCTGGCTTCTTTTACTCAGCATCCTGTTTCCCACACTCATGCGTGCTGTGTCAGTCCCTCATTCCTTTTAAGGACTGAATAATATTCCATTCTCTGGACAGGCCACAGTCTGTCCATCCATCCACCTGCTGCTGGGTATCTGGGCTGCTTCTGCTTTCTGGCTATTGTGGATAGTGCTGCTGTGAACATCTATGCACAGGGACTTGTCTGGACACCTGTTTTTAATTCTCTGGGGCTCTCTTCTTTC
Organism: Rhinopithecus roxellana; assembly: GCF_007565055.1. Classification (NCBI taxonomy): domain Eukaryota; kingdom Metazoa; phylum Chordata; class Mammalia; order Primates; family Cercopithecidae; genus Rhinopithecus; species Rhinopithecus roxellana. The sequence continues at coordinate 3,616,223 of NC_044563.1, read as the reverse complement.
TTGAGTCCTCAAAACCAGATTCACGCCAGCTACCAGTAAGGTGCCTGTGGCCTCCACACTGCAAGGTGGAACGGCTGATGAGCAGCCCTCATCTCAGCTGACACAGCCACCTCCTCCTCCTGCACGTGCTCTGCCAGACTGGGGCATGGCCAGTCTCTCCAGATGTCCCCTTCCTCACTTGCTGGATGCCCCCGGCCACTCCTGTGGCCTCCTCCTCAGTCCCCCATCCTCTGAGCACAGTCCTCTGGGTCTTCCTCTCAGGCCATACGCACCCCCAGGGTGACCTGATCAAGCCTTGGCTTCAGATGCCATCAGACTCCTGTGGCCCCAGACTCACCCTCCAGTCGAACCCATGCAGGCTCCACCCTGACACCCTACGGGCTGCTCAAATGTAACTTGCCCAACATCACACGTAACGTCACCCCATCTCTGCCCTGGCGCCTCATCCAGTTGCTGGGGCTGCAAGCCTCGCCTCTGCTCTCACCCTCCACAGCCAATGAGACAGCAAGTATGTGCAGGTCACAGCCAACTCCGGACCCTTCTTGCTGCCCATTCACAAACTCTGCTCTGGCCTGAGCCACCTTCCCCTCTCTCCTGGGCCCTGTGCCTGGCTCTGGACCAGTCTCCCCACTTCTCTACTGCTCCGTCCCTTCTCCACCTGGCCCCAAAGCCAACCTTAGAAAGCCGAACCCATCACATCTCTAGGCTGCTCAGACCCTTGCACGGCCCAGGATTTTTTACTGTGTCCCCCAAGCCTCACTGAGCTGGGCTCAGCCTATCCGACCACACCTCCCCGATCCAACCCTCCCTAGAAGCTACAGCCGCGATGCCCTTCTTGCTGTTCCCCAAGTGCAAGTCCATTCCCGCCATGGGGCCTTTGCACCTGCTGTTCCCGATGCCTGCAGTGCCCCAGCCCATGCCCATGCAGCCCATGCCCTTGCTTTTGTCCAGTCTCTGCTGACACACCCCACCTCTAGGTGGCCATCTCTGTCCTGCCTAGGAAGCCTGCTGTCCCCTCTCCAGCACTCCCCAGCCCCGCAGCTGTTTCACATCCGCAGCAGCTGCCATTTCTCTGCAGGGGACAGGCCTGCCGGCTCTGTGAGGGCAGGGACTCTCTGTTTTGCTCCCTGCTGTAACCCCGGCTCTGGAAATGGTGTCTGGCACACACAGCTTGCGCGACTAGCGCTCTGCGGAATGAATGGAATGAATGAATTCTGAGCGTCTCCTGCAAGTCAGATGCTGCCGATGGAGTGATGACTAAGCAGTGGCGAGGGCACAGGCTGGTGGGGGAGACAGACGGGGAGCAGATCGTCTCAACTGAGTGGGATCATCTGCGATAGAAAGACGTGTCACACGCTACCGGAGCCACTGAGAGTGCCGGGAGTGTGAAGGGCTTCGCTGGAAGTGTGGAGAGGAGGGACTGTCAAGGCTGGGTTTTGCAGGATGAGTAGGAGTTGGGTAGATGGACACGTGAGGGAAGGCCATCCCAGGAAGGAGGAAGAACGTAAGTAAAGGCGCAGAGGTGTGAAAAAGCTGAGTATGCTTACACAGAAGGAAGGAGTTGATTCTTATTAACAATTTATGTGTGATACAGAATGTCTCATTCAACGCACAATGGTGAGTACCGTGATCATCGCCATTTTAGGATCTTGAAGAAGAATTTGAGAGGCTCCATCCTTTTCTGGAGGCTTCACAGCTATGGGTGACTGAGCTGAGACAGGAACCCAGGGCTGCTGCCTGCTTTTGTCAATAAAGTTTTATTGGCACACTGCCACTCCATTCATGGGGGTACTATCTGTGGCTCCTCCCTGCTACAAAGGCAGAGCTGGGAGGCTGCCACAGGGAGCATGTGACTGCAAAGGCTAAAATATTTACTCTCTGGCCTTTACAGATAAAGCCTGTGGACCCCTGGCCTAGGGCATGGAGAGGGGGGTGGCAGGTAAGTTAGGGTGGGCCGTGCCCCACTAGGAGAGGGACCAGGGAAGGAGGGCCTGGCAGGTCTGGGGAAGAGGGAGGACCAGAAAGAGGGACAGACTTAGCTTCCCATGAGGTGTCTGTGCAGGTGCAGGGAATGGTGAGGACAGGGACTCAGAGCCGCCAAGGCGGAGAGGGCGACCTCCAAGCACCTGCTACCCGAGTGCCTTTGCTAGGCCCAGCTCGTGCCTGGCCAAGGTGGGACCTGGAGACAAAGCGAAGCCGTGGCTCTGTGTACTTGCTCACATACTCGCACACTCATGGAAGACAGGGGAGGGTGTGCAGTGACTGGGGAGAGGAGGAGTCTCCAGGGGCTGGGAGGTTCCTGGTAGCAGGGAGGGGGAAGGAGGTGCCCTCTGAGCCACGCATCTGGGAGGAGCAGGCAGAGTATGCAGAGCAGAGGCTGCAGGAGGGACTGCCGGGCAGCAGGTGCAGCAGGGGCAAGGACGTGGAGGCCCCTCCAGGGCACCGTGATGGGGGAACTGGCTATGTGAGGAGATGTTTTAACTGGGTTGTTTGAGAATGTTTTGCCTGATGCTTCTGAGCAGGGATTGAACAGGCAGAATAGTTAAAATCTGAGGGAGGTCAGGTGAAGGTGTGTGAAGGTGACTTTAAAGGTGAGGCGCATTTCATGACGAGCGTAACGGTGCCAGTGGGCCGCCTGGCTCTCATGCCCAGTCCACATGCCCAACGCTGCCAGCTCAGGGTGCCTGTGGTTGGGCTGGCAAAATTCAGCTGGGCCTCACCAACCATAGGCAGAGTCCAGGAGCCCAGTGGACACAGAGCCCTCCTGCTGTGTGCTTCAAAGGATCCAGCGGGCGAGGACCAAGGGGCGGGGTGGGGAGGACACAGGCCAAGCCAGGGCCCCCAGGCCACCACCAACTCTCCTCCCAGCCAGAGGCTGCCCTGGCCCAGGCTTTCAGCAGGGGCCCCATGGCCTATGCCCTGGAGGCCAAGGGGTGTCCTCGAGACCAACAGGTGCTGAGGGGTTGCCTGGGGACCAGCCAGTGTTACATAGCCATGGAGATGGCTGCTGGCTCCCAGGGCCTTCCCAGCGACCACCTGAGTGACGAGGACCCTTGGGGACAGCCCTCCTGCCACCGCCTTCCCCTAGGCTTGAGAAGGAAAGAGAAATTCTGACAAGAACAGAGTACAAGGCCCATGAGGCTGGGAATGGCAGGATATTTTAAGCGGCATAGGGGGGATTCTGGGTTGCCCTGGAGACGAGCAGGCCCAGGCCTCAGCGGCTGTAGCACAACTGTGCTCTGTGAGAGGCCAGCCCCATGTCTGGGCTCGGGGGCGAAGGGGACCCCTCCATTGTGGGGTCAGTGTGGGAAGGTGGGCGAGGCCGTGGCTGCCCCCAGGGTGGGCAGGTTTTCGTGACTCTGCCCGATCTGTCAGGGAACCCACTGCCCTGTGTTCAAGGTACCATCTTCCCCAAAAGGGGCAGCGGGGACTGAGGACAGAGGCACACCTTCTGAGTCTTCTGCAAGTGTCCCAGGCAGAGCTGGGCAACCAGGCAGGGTCTTGGGAAGGCCCAGTTTCCCAGGAGAACCTTCCTCGGGGACGAGGGATGTGTAGGGAACTGCAGAGAGGAAGCCACACCTGTGGAGGCTTCCTGGGGTCCCACAGGCCAGCCTCACCCAGCATGATAGAAAATGTGCAGAGGGCTGGGCGAGGTGGCTCACGCCTGTAATCCCAGCACTTTGGGAGGCTGAGGCCAGCGGATCATGAGGTCAGGAGTTTGAGGCCAGCCTGGCCAACATGGTGAACACCCATCTCTACTAAAGATACAAGAAATTAGCTGGGCATGGTGGCAGACACCTGTAATCCCAGCTACTTGGGAGGCTGAGGCAGGAGAATCGCTTGAATCTAGGAGGTGGAGGTTGCAGTGAGCCGACATCGCACCATTGCACTCCAGCCTGGGCGCCAGGGTGAGACTCTGTCTCAAAACAAAACAAAACAAAACAAACAAACAAACAAAAAACGTGTAGAGGGAGGGAAGGGGGGAGGCTGAGTACTCCTTTTCCCAGTGCTCACTGGCCCCCAGGTCCACCTCCCCAGACACCATGTGCTGGCCCAACTTAGGTTCTCGGAGCTCTCTCTTCAGTGTGTCCACCCTTCAGGCAGGTGACTGCATGGTCACGCTCTCCAAATCCCACAGCCATCACCATCCTAGTTGCTCACCTCCACAAGTTCCATTCACCTCCCTTGCCCTGGGCACACACTCCTTATGATGTGACCTCAGATCCTGCCACTTGCCATGTTTTCCTGACGCAGGCCATCACCTTCCTCCACAGCCACTGGAGCAGTCAAGGATGGGCAAACTAGACCCAAGCCTGACCCAGGTCTGAGGCTCGGGGACAAGGACCCAGCCAAGCCCAGTGGCAGAGGAGCCAGTCAAGATCCCTGGCTGGGCTCTGAAACCACACACACCTATGTTCACATTCAGGCCTTGCATGGCCTGCTGGTGGCCAGTGGCTCGTTTCAGAGCTCACTCACTGATTCAGCAAATAGTTACAGCATGCCCCTCTCTAGTTGTGAGGATGTAACTGCAGGCAGGGTGAGTGCTGGTCCCCAAAAGATGTGACTGCACCCTAGCCCCCGAAACCCACAAGTGTGACGTGATTTGGAAAACAGCTCCTTGTAGGTGTGACTGAGTTAAGGATCTTGGGGTGAGGAGATCATCCTGGATTTCCCAGGGAGGCCTTAAATCCAATGGTAAGTGCTCTTCTGAGAGACAGAAGAGAAGACGCCGACACAGAGAAGGCCATGAGAGGACAGAGGCAGAGACGGGGCAATACAGCCACAGCCAATGAATGCCGGGAGCCAGCAGGAGGTGGACGAGGCAGGAAGGACCCTCCCCTAGCAACTGTGGAGGGAGCACGGTCCTGCCACTGTGATTCTGGACTTCTGGACTCCTGAACTGAGACAATCCATTTCTGCTGTTCTGAGCCACCCAGTTTGTGGTCATCAGGAGAGTCACCCAGCTTCATTCCATGGCGGCTCCCCGCCACGCACCCCAACACAACCCCCACCCCACCCTCACACCCTTCAGATCCCAGGGACGAAGCAAAGGACAGCACCATCTCCCCGGGGGTGATGTGGCTTCTCCAGAACCACACGGTTTGCCAAGATGTGGTCAGGGCGAGGGACTGAATGTGAAATGGGAACGGAATTCAGCCTCTTCCCTGTGAGAACCTGGGGGTTCTGAAACGTGGCCTCCAGAATCCCAGTTTCTGTGTGAATTTCTTGTACCATGTGTGTTCCCAGGGGCCTGGGGAACCTGTCCCTACCCTCCTTCACCTGGGGCCAAAGTGGGGACAAAACCCTTTCTGAGCCCAAGTCCCGAGCCGAGGGTTACACCCCTCAAGACTCCTGGGACTGCCAGCCCTGCCCGGCCACTCTGGTGGAGTCAGGTCCCACACAGGCTGGGTGCAGCCTCCCAGGGCTTGGAGACCGGCTTCTGGGTGCAGCTGCCTTCACTATTATTTCCCAGCCATGTGGCGCATCCTCCCGTTTCAATGTTAAAATAGAAACAAGTTCAAGGAAGACGCGTTCACCTGCCTGATCTGCCTGCCAGCTTCCTGTGAGGTGGCAGCCCCAACGGCTCTGAAAATGATCCTCATCCATCAGGGTCCCGGGCTTAGCTCTGTGCCCTCTGCACCTGGGACACGCTCGCCCCCAGGTGGCCTTCTTTGGGATCTGCCCAGAGACACGTGCCAGGCACAGGTGGCTGAGTGAGACCTGGCTGAGTTCCCCAGCCCTGCACGCATCTCGCTCCAGACATCCCTGGCCACCTCCATCGCACTGAGTCCAAACCCACATGATACACCCCATTTCTCTCCAGGAGACCGTCTGCAAGGGCTTCCGTGCTCCCCGGTCCTCTAGAGAGGGCAGCCCAGGCCCAGTGGGCAACCAGTACAGGACGGCCAGCCCAGGGCAGGGCTGCAGCCTCAGCTGCATCTGAAAGGCAAGGGTGCTGCTCCTCCCACAGACCCTTCCATCGCAAACATTTTGAGGACAGATGATTCCAGAATGAAGGCTTCTTGGGACCGGTTTTCCCTGCACACAGATGGCAAGGAGGCCCGTCATCTGCAAGAGCTGGCACTTAAATGAAAAGACACTAAGTATATTTGCTAATAAGATTCCAGGGTGAGCACGTGTGACAATGACAAGTGTGAAGGTGCCCTACGGTGAGCTGTGGAGACGTGGGCGGCACACCAGAGTCTGGGCCCAGGCTTCACAATGCCAGGAGCCGGGTGCTGGGCTCGGCAGCTACTGCACCGGCTGGCTGCACGGTGACAAAGCCCGCAAGACGGTGGCAAGAGCTCCCTCGCATATCGCATGGTTGGCTGAAAGCCCCGAAATCTGTCCTGACACCAAAGCAACCATGCATCGCACGAGAGAATCAGCACACGTTCCAGGAGGGGCTTGGCAGCAATGCCACAAGTTTCAAAACTGCTAAGAGATCTGGTAGATGCTCAAGCCTTACAACAACCAAAGCTTCAGAGGAAGCTGCGCGTGGCCTGGCAGAAAGCCGGACGCCCGTAACAACGTGCAGGGAAAGGCGCTCCCCTCTCTCTTCTGTGCACCAACCCCAACCATAAACACTCCGTGGAGGCTGCCTCACAGCCCTGTGGGGCGTTGTGTGTGTTTGCAGGTCACAAGCTGGACGCCCAAGCCTCCGAGCGGCATGCAACGTGGCTGAGACTGCACGGGAAGAGGCTGCCTTCATCGCCCCTCGTGCATGGGGAGCAAGTGCATTCCCAGGGCCCGCCACTGGGAAGCCCCCGGAATCCACAGGGAAGCCCCCAGAATCTACAAAGCTTCCTCATGGTGTTCTGGTCTGTTTGGGCCCAAACTTATCCTACTGTTTCAGCTACCCAAGCGACCAACGGAAGCACAGCCAGCCGCTGGACCCCTCCTGTCTTTCCGCAGTGCCCACTGTACTCGTTCTCATAACCCCCACCAGTCCTGACCCATCTCCAGACTGCGTCCCCTGACAACACAGCTGACTAGCCAGAACGCCCACCTTGCCAGAAGCTGCCCATCTCTTTGGAGGGAAGCAGCAGTTTACAACAAAAGCAGTAAGCAAAGCACCTCGTGGCCTCCAGCCATGTCCATGCACTGCCATCAGCCTGCCCAGGCCCCAGAGGGTTCTGCTGCCCCCTCGAATGGAGATCCAGCCCATGGAGAAAGACAGCAGGGTCACTGGACTCAACTTTTCCATGCAGGGAGGGGGTCTGTAGCCCGACAGAAGGGCCTGTGGTGTTCAGACACCCCTCTGGATTCAGTGAGTAGGGCTGGTGAGTTTCTCCAGCCAAGAAGCTGTGTATCCCATTATCTGGGGGCAGGACACATCCTACTTTACCTCTTGGCCAGTGAGTTAGGCAGGTGGCATGGCTGAGCCCCATCAGGGAGCCTGACCCACCAGCGACCAGCTGAACCTCAGCCGGAGGGCCTAACGGTGGGGATGGAGCATGCGAACTTCGGGGGCACACAAAGCCCAGACACAGACCCGGGGCATCTCCCATCTCCACCCATCTCCACCTCCCCATGGAAAGGAGGAGGCCGGGAGGTGGACAATAAAACAACTGTGTGGAGCAGCTGCTGCCGTGAGGCCAGTCACAGACCCCAGCCTTGACGCCCAGGCTGCCCCACCCTCTCCTCTTGCCCCTGAGGTCTGCCTATGCCCCCGTGGGGAGGGTGTGCGTGCCTGTGCCTTGTCTGGGGAACATCCGGATCATGACCCATGGCTGCTGGGCTCCACCAGATCGTGGGATTTGTCTTGTTCTGGTTTCAGATTCTGAGCCTGGTAAGGTGGGTCCAGGGTCCCACCACCAGCTAGGGTCAGCTGGGCCCCAGGGAGGCTGTGATGGGCTGAACGGAGTCCCTCCAAATTCATACCTGAAAGCCTAACCCCTGCTCCTCAGAATGTGACTGTATTTGGAGGTAAGGTCTTTAAAGAGGTGATTAAGTTAAAATGAGGTCCTGCGACGGGCCCTCGTCCAGCATGACAGTGTCCTTGTAAGACAAGGAGAACCAGACACATGAGGCACCAGGGAGGCATGCGCGGAGGACAGCCAGGTGAAGACAGGCCAGAGCTGCCGCAGAGGATGATGATCCTGAATCCTGGCATTCGGTGGCACACAGGTAGGACATAGAATGCCAGCTCGGCTCCTTCGGCATCAGGAGGCCTTGGACAATCACACAGCCCAGACCAGGGGCCCAGCAGGGGCAGGATTTTTGGGATTGCTCACAGCTCTGACCACAGCACCTAGGACAGACAGTGCCTGCCACAAAGCAGGTGCCCACTGGACACAGGAGGTACCGAACGAAGGACTGAAAGGGCTTCTCTGCCCCTGCAGCCCACATCTGTATGAATGAAAGCCATAAAGGTGGTCCGCAATAGGTTCTCGTGACAGTCCACGAGAAGGGCTCCCTCTGGGGATAGAAACACTGTACGCGCTTGATAAATAAATGCCAGCCCGTTTATCCTGATCTCTGCTCCGTGTCTCTGTGGCCTGAGATTCCCCTAGGCTGGGCCCACCCACCCTCCACCTTGAGTTCCTGAAGCTTCCACCGTCTTTTCTGGGTCTCCCATATCCTCGGTGGTAAACAGGGAGTAGCCGAAGCACCCTCAACCCCTGGGGTTATGGTCAGAGGAACTGGGACTGAAGTCTTCCTGTTGCTTCCCCTCACCCCCTGCCTGGTTTGATAGGCCCCAGCAAGCAGCATCAGCCAGCCCAAGTTTATTTTTAATCATACAATTACCCAGGGTCTTTTGTCACTTAAGCAGTTTAATTGGGGGCTGCAGCACTCCCCTCCCACAGCAGAGCAGCCAGAAGAAGCGTCAGCTGGCACAGCCTGGTAGCAGTGGACAGAGGAAGCCAGTCCTTGAAGCCAGCCTCTCCCCAGAGGCAGTTCTGGATGTCCAAGGCCAGTCTGGTCCTATCCAGCAGATGGGAAAGGGCAGAGTCCCTCACTGAGAGAACGTCCTTGAGCATCTGCAGCCCCTGGCCAGGTGGTGCCCCTGTGTGTTGATCAAGGGGACAAACCATGACTGACACTGATTTGTTGGGCAGCAAGGTGGAGGGGATGAGGTTATCTGTGTTATTTCTTAACTGTTCATCCATTCAACTACTGCTCATCCCGTCTGTCTATCCATCCATCCAATCATCCATCTCATAGACTGAGCTATTGCTCATTGAGCACCTACCTGATATACCTTCTCCCACTTCTGAACTCCCTCAAATTCTCAGAGGTGTTGCCTACCTATCCATCCATCCATGCATTCAACCACCCATGTATCCAAACATTCATGCATTTAACCACGCATCCATCCATCCATCCATCCGTCCATCTGTCCGTCCGTCCATCCGTCCATCCATCCATCCATGCATCCATCTATCTATCCATCCATCTAACCGTCCATCTGTCCATCCGTCCATCCATCTATCCATCCATCCATCCATGCATCCGTCTATCCATCCATCCATGTATCCAACTATCCATCCAGCTATCCACCCACCCACCCATGCCATACATTCATTCACTGTTCATTGAGCACCAACAGGCATCTTCTCCCACCTTCAGACCCACTTAGCTTCCAGAGGCATTGCAGTCACTCATCCATCTGCCCACCCATCCACCCCACATATCTGTCTGTACCTCACTGAGCAACTACCAATTACCTTCCCCCACTTTCTTAGAGGTGGTGCCTACTCATTGTTCCCAGCTGCCTGGGTACCCTCTGTGTCCTCCCTAGGCCCCTGGCGTACCCCCTGCCAGGTTTCCAGCCTCCTCCCCACCCTCTGCCTCACCATAACTTCAGTGGTCGATACCTCCTCAGAGAAGGAAGGAAACTAACAGAAGACCTACTATGTATTGGGCACACAGGCTGCCTCTGTTTTCTCATTAAGCAGTCATCACACGTCCATAAGGGACCATCCTACTTTTCTAAGAAGACACAGCTGGCAAGGAGTAAGGAACAGAAGGCATATTTAACTCTAGATCCAGGATTCCTTCTGCTGCCCCCAGCAGTCACACAGGAAGCAGCCCCCATGTTGGTGGACCCTGAGAAGTGTTAAGAGTCAGTGTCCAGAATTCCAGATTCCCACCCGGTTCCCGCACTGCCCCAGCTAAAGGACTGCTCTCTTCCGAGTCCCCATCTCCTCATCTGTAAAATGGAGTAATGAAAACCACTCGCAAAACAAAACATTAGGTACGTTGGCTGTCCACCTGGCAAACTCCAAATTCTGACAGCTTCCAACCTCTGGAGGCCACTGCCCTGTCCCTGAGTCCACATCCCCTGTAGCCTCATGGGCCAGGGAAGCAGACAGCTTGCAGTCCTCTATGAAGCAAAGCCCCTTCTTTCTCCTTCCGTTGGTAATCTCCTATTCATCCTTCAAAACCCAGCTGGACTGTCACCCACTCTGGGAGGTCACGGCTCTCCAGACCCTATTGTCTCTTGATTTCTACCGACTGCTCTTGAACCCACAGGGGGAAGGAAAAGGGCCTGCCCCTCAGGCCACTGCACAAAGTAGACCTTTGGAATGCTTTTTCAAAAGCATTATTTCTCTGCCTAGGTCCAGGACAATTCTTGGCAGGTTTCTCTTACTAGGAGTACCCAGGCCAAGCACTGAGAGGGATGGGGAATCCTAAGCAGTCATCACACATCCATAAGGGACCATCCTACTTTTCTAAGAAGATACAACTGGCCAAGAGTAAGGAACAGAAGGCGTATTTAACTCCAGATCCACAGTCACAGCCCAGTTCATGCCAGCCCTCACCCGGCTTTGCCATCCCATAATCCAGCACTTCCCCGCATGACAGAGAGGCAGGCCCAGGACGTGGAATGAATGTCAGCACTAATCCATTTAGGCTCAAAAGGAGGCGGATCCAGAGCTCTCCATGCACAGCCACCCCACTGGGCAGCGTGGCTCACTGGCTGCCGGAGATAAGAGGCAAGGGGGGCGGCCTGGAGCGCACGGACGGCCACTCCCTGCTGGGGGTAGGGGCCGGAGTATCCCTGCACAGGTGTGACCAGCGCTGATAAAGGCAATGGAATACAGTTTGCCACGGGCTGAGAGTAGAAAATTCACGCCTCTGATGCCTTACACATATTTGATAAGCTGACTCTTGGCCTCGCGTCCTTGGACATCTCGCATCTGGAATTCTGCAGAAGCTTTGTGCGTATTTTGCTGAACACACCAGGTGGCTGCAGTGCTGATGGGATCTGAGAGGGGATCAGAACCTGGGGCGGGGGGCACCCGAGGACCAGCGTGCATCTGCCCGGTGTGAGCAGTGGGGATACAGAGGCACAGGGTGGGGGCTGGAGGGGAAACCCACGGAATGATCGATAACAGCACAGCCAGGAATGCAGGAGCTGCAGGAGCCAGAGCCGCCGGATGCTAGGGGCAGCGCTCCAGCTGCGCATCTGTGTGCCCCCCAGTTCATATATTGGGGCCCGAATCCCCGGTGTGAGGGTGTCTGGAGGTGGGGGCTTTGGGCGGTGATTAGGGTTGGAGGAGTTCATGGGGATGGGCTCTGGTGATTAGTGCCTTTGCGAGGAGAGACACCAGTACCCCTTGCCCCCCAGTGGGAGCAAATGGCACGAAGGCTGCCGTCTGCACACATGAAGGACTTTCCAGCCTCCAGGGGGCTGAGAAACACTTCTGTTTGAGCCATGCAGTCTAGAAGATTTTTGTTACAGCAGCCTGAGCTGACTCAGGAGGAGACGTGATTCCTACTAGGACTTTATTCATCAACATTTACTGCACACACACACCGGACGCTTTGGGATAAGCACACAGCTACAGAACAGCTTCTCCATAGGGTGACAACAGCAGTTACCCTACACATAGGGGCCAGGAGAGCGCTCCCAGGAAGTTGCTCTGTGTCCCCCTCACCTTCTCCAGCCTCCTCCAGGCGGGATCCTTAGATCCTGGTGCACTCTGACCAGCTCCTACATCCCTGCCCACCAATTCCTGTAGATTCAGGCTCCAAAGCCTCTTTCTCCCTCAGGTCTCCTTCCCTCCTTTCCTACCGGGCTGCTGTGACATCCCCGGATGGCTCTTTGTGGCTCCGTGAGGCCCTGCCAAACCCTCGGGGTCCTCTTCCTAAGACCCCGTCTGCTGCACCTCCTTCTGCCTGCAGAGTCTCAGCTGCTCCTTCGCCCAAGCCCTCAGCCCCACACCTGGTCTCACCCTTCCCTCCGGGTCTAACCCCAGCTGGGCATCCCGGGCCACACTTCATGCAGCAGCCACCCTGAGCTGCCACCAATGTGCGGCTGCAGGCCCCTGGCTCCTACCCAAGGGGAGGAAAGTAGAGGAACCAGGAACAAACAGAGCCCACAGGGTCACGTTCACACATCTGGCAAGTCACCACCCCCATGGCTGAGGCTTTAGCTCAAGGCCCAGGGGGGGTCTCTGGCCTCCCCCAGAAAACTCCTGCCCTCGTGGGCTCCCAAGTGGGGTTGGGCGATCAGATCCCTGGGAGGTCTTTCCATGACTGCAGTAGAGGCTGGTCACACCCTGCAGCAAGCATCACTGAGACCCACGTGGGGAACTCTGCCAGGCCCTCCTTCCCCACCTCTGAGTGCCCTCTCTGTGCTCTGCTCTGTGAGCCTGCAGCCGGGCCTGGCTGTGCTCCCGATGTCCTGGGGAGTTCTTGCTAGGATCTTTCTATGGGAGGAACGAATGAACCCAGAAGGCTGGAAGAGGGTAGGCAGCTTCCTTCCTCCTCCTTGCTCCCTTCTGAGTCCCTCTAGGGCAGCCCACAGTGGCTCCGGCGGTCCTGGCATCTCTCTGTGGACCCACTGCCCGCCTGGCTGTGCCCCTGCAGCGGTGACTGTGGTGGGGGAATTGTGATGGCTGGGGACCAAAGTACCACTGTTCCTCCAAGCACTAGGACGTCGCAGAGCCAGCCAAAGTTTCTTGGGGCCAATAGCCCTGGGCTGTGGGAGCCCTGGTTGGGCCACACCCCACCTCAGGCATCTGAGGGGCCCCCGGCTGCACCCCTGCAAGCCCTGAGCTTGGTCAAGCGCACAGGCCACCTCTTGAGTGATAAGCACTGTCTTGCTCCCAACCAAGGCGTGAGTCCAGGTAGCTACTTCCCCCATCCCGGGCAGTGGCAGCTGCGCCCTGCAGCCCTCATGTGAGAGTGAATGCACAAGAGGACAGACACCACAGGGGGCACCAGCGCCCCAACCCAGCGTCTGCGGCAGCACCAGGGAGCCAAACAAACCTCTCAGCAAGCCGTCCCCAGCGGCCAGGACTTCCCCATCAAGGATTGTCATTTTCACCCCACCTCCAACTCAGGGTCAACCAGAGAGAGCCACATCTGCCCCCCGCCACCAATGACTCAAGGCCCCAGTGCTAGTGAGCCCTCCCTTTCTCTGCTATAAAGCTTTTCCCTCACTGCCTGCCTTCGAGCCTCTGCCTCATGCAAGTGGCAGGGCCCAGCTGTCTTGCCAGAGCAAGCTCGTGACACCCAGCCTCTGCTTGCTCCCAGTTGGGTGGTCTCCATGTATTTCCACGCCAGCCCTGGGTACCCACATTTCTCATCTATCACCCTCCCTGGGTTGAAACACCTGTGTCTCAGGCCTGGGGCTCACAGTCCCTCAAAACAAACCTCCGGGCCTCCGTCCTCTCCTCCTGCTACCTTGAAAACACAGTCTTGGCTGTTTCCCTTGGCTCTGTCCCGCCCCTGTGAGTGGTCCTGCCACCGTGGTGGCTACCCTTGGCATGTCCTGCCCTGCACTGGCCTGGCCTGAGGGAAGCCCAGAACTCAAGAGAGCCCCAATCCTCTCCTGGGAGAGTGGGTCTCGTGCAGAGTAAGCTTGGACAGGTAGAGCTGCTTGGAGCTGGACTGGCCTCCGCCTGGCCCAGGGTCTGCCTCCTACTTCTGTGAGCTGTCCCACTCCCTGCCTCACCCAAGCTGTCCTGGGGTCACCCGCTGCCTCGGAAGGTGCAGTCTTGGTGGGAAACACACTGCTAAGCACGCAAAAGCAACTGCGGCTCAAAAGGAGGCCTTGTGCCTCAATCCGCCACGCCTGAGACCTCGAGTAAGCGTTATTCCTTCATCCGTGTTCTTCACAGTGTCCAAAAAAGGCCTCGGATATGAAACCGTTTGGGTGCATTTATGGAGAAGGCAGCTGAGCATGTGCGTGCTGCACCCTCCTCCTCCAGCCTCCAGCCAACCCGACCGCAGCCTGGGGCCTGGGGGCTTTCACGGGAGTTACTGAAGGGGGAAATCACAGAGGTGCTGACCCGAGACAGGGCTGAGGACCTGCTGGGTCAGAATCTCACACCCAGGCTTCAAAGGTGACTCTGGCACACTTCAGGAGGCCATGAACTCACCTGGCATATCTGGGGGCGGAGCCCAGGGCTGGGTAGCATGCTCAGCCTTACCTGCAGCACAGAAGCAGCCTCTCCTACCACACTCTCCCACCTCTCCAGGACGGGGAAGGCTGGGCCTCCCTTCAGGGTGGGGTTTGCAGGGTGCCCCATGCTCACAGCCCCCGTCTCCCTGCTGCTTTCAGGGTCACCCCTAGGAGGCGCAGACGGGAGCCTCTGGGTCTGGTCCCTGTCCTCCATCTTGTTGCTCCCCCTTGGTCATCAGCACTTGCAGGTGGCCTTGGGTGACTCTTCTGTGTCCCCAGGCACGTCACGACCTCCCACCTCAGCTCCTCTATACCCCAATGCCCCCACACTTGGGGGAGGGCTCTGCCCCACCCTTCCCATCCCAGCCTCAGGTCTGGGCTCTCCAGATCTCTCTGCTGCTGCCCCTGGGGATGAGGGTGGCTTGTCTGCTTCCCTCTACCGCTGTACTCCCCTCCCTCCACCCGTACAATCTCTTCCTGCTCAGTCTCTTCCCCTGGCTCATCCATGGTCCCCACAAGTGACTGGGGACTGGGCTGCATGGGGACAAGCCAGAGGTGGTGAGACTCCGCTTGGGTTCACAGAGGTAGAAGATTGAAGGGCTGGGTGGGGTACACCCCCCTGAAGTGGAAACCAGTGGCAGAGCTTGCAGCAAGTGCACGGGGAGGTGGCAGGTGGGGAGGTGGGGCTCAGCGCTGTGCTTAGCACTGCCCTGCTCTCCAGAGCTGGCCCTGGAGCCCTGGGCAGCGGGGATGGGAGAGACCCTGGCAGTTAGCAGCTGGCTACCCAAAGAACACAGTCCTGTTTTCTGCTGGTGGAAAAGTCCCTTCATGGTCTGACATTCTCTGGCTCCTAATCAACCAAGGCCAGGAGCCATGGGGGCCGTGCTTCCTTGTCACATCCTGGCAGGACAGCTGAGTAATTGAAGACTGACTTACAGACCAGTGTTGGGATTTGGAAGCTTGTTTCCAAGGCAGCCTTTAGACCTGGCACTGCTGGTGGCCACTGGGCTTGCACTGGAGATGGCACTGTTTGGGTGGGGCTGACCTGGCCCTCCCTCCACGTCCCCAGGCCCCAACTCCATGCTGAGTAGCAGAGACAACAGCATGTGTATGCACATGAGTATGTATATGTGTGTGCATACATGCTGCACATATGTATAGTGTGCATACATGTGAATAGGCATGTGTGTGCATGTATGCCACATGGTACATGTATTGCAGTATGCACGTTTGTGAGTGTCCATGTATGCATGCATGCTGCATATGCATGTTGTGTGCATGTGTGTGTCCACATGTGGGCATGCATGCTGCATGGTGCCTGTATGTGCAGTGTATTGTGCACACATGCACATATGATGTACATACAGCACACAGGTGTGAGCACATGTGTGTGCACATATGTGAATGTGTGTATGTATACATGGAAAATACTAAATGTTAGAGGAAAAAAGAGAGGGAAGGAGGCAGGAGATTGCACTGCTATATGGAACAGTGGAGCAGAAACTGGGTTATCTTGTCCAACCTATACACTTCCTAGTCAGGAAAACTAAAGAAGTCATATGACTTGCCCGAGGTCACACAGCAGAGAAGGAACCTGGGTCTTGGTTCCCAGTTCATTTCTCAGCCCACTGCACCACACTGCCTGGAGGCTCTTCCTGTTCCCAGGAACTCTGAGCTGCCCCCAGGACACCTACTGCAGACAAACCATGCACTGAGGTGGCCTTGCCCAGATGTAAGTCACCGAGAGACACTGCTGTTCCGAAAGCCACCAGTGCCGCAAGTGCCCCGTGGATGGAATCCCCAGACACAAGGTCCTTTTGGCAAGAGTGAGCAAGTCAAGGGTGAACACCCACTAACCAGAAAAGGGGACCGTTCCCTGCCCGTCCCCATAACTATGGTGGGTGCCTGGCTAATGTCTGGTGCTCCCTGGAGGGACTGCTGGCAGGAGGGCAGGAAGAGACACTCCCTAGAATCAGGGAGGGCCAGTGCCCAAAGGGGGCCTCGTCAACATCTAGTCCATCAGCTCCCAATGACCTCATATCCAACCGTCCACCTTTAAAATAAACATTTTCTAATGCTGCCCCTATGTTGCCAGGAAATACAATTCACAGATATTAGAAACTTTCGATATACCCACCCCCAATATAATTCCTTCTAACTGTTAAGGTGCAGACAAACCAAAAGGACACTGTTTAAAACACGACTGTCTGCATCTCCATGTGAAATGCTCGCAGCTATACAGATGGAGTGACCGTGAATGTGAAAACCACTAGTGCAGAATAAGCCGACGACCCCCTCCCACCAGTCCTGCTGCTTAACAGTGAAGTGGAGAAAAGCTCTTGGAAAACTTTCAAATTAAAAGCCAGCACTGGAGAGCGCTGCTGTTAAGATGCTGCAGAACCTCCTACTGACAGCAATCAGAACACTGCACAACAGAAACAGCAACAAATCTCCCCATCGCACACACAGTGACCTGAGGGTTCCCAAGAGTAAATGAGAGCAGTCGGATGGACTCAGGCATTCGTTTGCATTTTAAGGGCGCTTTGTCCTGAGGGCTTGCTGCAGACACACAGCCATGTGGCACAGGCAGCTAAAACTCCAGGACAGCTGCCATCTTTCAGGCTGAAGGATTCAGGGGAAGAAATGCAGGCAACTGTAGGGGAACTGGGGAGTGAGAGGAAAGCCCTGGAGGGAGAAAAGCCGGAGGAAGGGAGTCCCCAGTTCTGGGTGTGCATCAGCAAAGGTCCCAGGCTGATGCTGAATCATGCATGTGTAGGACAGGCCCGAAGGAGTGGAGCAAAAGCTTAAATGAGTTATCTGAGGCTTTAACCACTGAAGGCAAGATGGAGCTTCCAGTCTGAGTCTAATCATAGTAACTGTCAGCTCAAACAAATCACAAACATTCTCCAGAGGAATATATCAGAACCCACAATCTACACAAGGTAATACTCACAATATCAAGCAAACAATCCAAAATTCCTGGGAAAATACGACCCACTCTCAAGAGAAAAGACAAGAGATAGCAGGCTTGAGATGATGCAGATGCTGGAATTAGGAGGCAATGACTTTAATGCCACTATTGTAAATATTTCAACAAGGAAAGGTAAATGTGGTGAATTTTTTTTTTTTTTTTTTTTTTTTTTTTTTTTTTTTTTTTTTTGAGACAGAGTCTTGCTCTGTCACCCAGGCTGGAGTGCAGTGGTGTGATCTCGGCTCACTGCAAGCTCTGCCTCCTGGGTTCATGCTATTCTCCTACCTCAGCCTCCCGAGTAGCTGGGACTACAGGCGCCCGCCACCGCGCCCCGCTCGTTTTTTGTATTTTGAGTAGAGACGGGGTTTCACTGTGTTAGCCAGGATGGTCTCCATCTCCTGACCTCGTGATCTGCCTGCCTCGGGCTCCCAAAGTGCTGGGATTACAGGCGTGAGTCACTGCACCCAGCCAAACATTTTCATAAATAGGAACCAAATGAAAATTTTAGAGTTGAAAAATACAGTATCTCAAAAAATCCAACGGACAGCCTTAGTAAGATAAAGGTGACAAAGAAAAGACTCGAGGAACTCGACAAATCAATGACTTTTGTCTAATGTGAAGAAGAAAGAAAAAAAGACTGAAAAAAAAAGATAGTGTCAGGGTTCCAAAGGACAGTATTACAAAAAATTTAAGGATTGGATAATCAGAGTCACAGAGAATGAGGCAGAAAAAAATATTTTAAAAAATAATAAATAGAAACTTCCCGAATTTTATGAAAGAAATGAATGTACAGATTCAAGAAGCTCAGCAAAAGCAGTTCTAGTTCCAGGGTAGATGGAGTACACACACCACACTCTGTTTCCCTAGTTAAGGCAGCTAGTAAACCCGGACAGATGCCGTTGTCTGTGGACGCTGAAAAATAAAGAGTAGCAGGCAAATTGGAGAAGAAAAGCAGACTTCCATGTACCACTAAAGAAGCTGTGAGTTTTTTGACCCAGCCATCCCATGACTGGGTATATCCCCAAAGGATTATAAATCATGCTGCTACAAAGACACATGTACACGTAAGTTTATTGTGACACTATTCACAATAGCAAAGACTTGGAATCAACCCAAATGTCCATCAGTGACAGACTGGATTAAGAAAATGTGGCACATATATGCCATGGAATACTATGCAGCCATAAAAAAGGATGAGTTCGTGTCCTTTGTAGGGACATGGATGCAGCTGGAAACCATCATTCTCAGCAAACTATCCCAAGAGCAGAAAACCAAACACCGCATGTTCTCACTCATAGGTGGGAACTGAACAATGAGATCACTTGGACACAGGAAGGGGAACACCACACACTGGGGCCTGTCGTGGGGTGGGGGAGGGGAGAGGGATAGCATTAGGAGATCTACCTAATGTAAATGACGAGTTAATGGGTGCAGCACACCAACATGGCACATGTATACATATGTAACAAACCTGCATGTTGTGCACATGTACCCTAGAACTTAAAGTGTAATAATAAAAAGAGAAGCTATGAGTTTCCCATTTTTTCCCTTGGGGTGTCACTTGACTGGGACTCAAAGGTAGCCTGAAAGTCACATGTGAATAACAAGTGTGGATAAAAAGAGCTTCAAGGAAAGGGAGCCCCAGGGTTCAGAGCGCATGGGAGATCTTCCCTTTCATTCTTTATTGCATTTTCTCCCATCCACAGCCTCAAGCAATCCTATGGTGGTGGAGGCTGGGCAGGCACCTAAAACTCTGGAGGAGGGGGATCCTTCTTTCTGGCCAGAGGAGCTGTGGTCCACATACGTGGAGGAATCTCCTTTGCTTTTGGCCTCTCTCTCTTTTTCTGCCACTTGACCATAGATGAAGATCCATGTGCAGTAAGTTTATGGCAAAGCAGGCAAATTAAGGTCCCAGTTTTTCATCCACAAGCCTGATAAAGAGGTCTCCATGGACATGGAAAATGTCAGGAAGACTGTAGTAAGGAGGGAGCAGAACAGGGATCATGTGAAGCGGTGGATGAACTTCTAGGCTCAGCTCCAAGTTGTGCACAGGTGGATCTGACCTTAAACAGCATATCAATGATATGGAGAAAAGAACTAAGAGATAACAACCACCACCATCTCCAAGCTTGGCCAGTGTCTGTGCACACGTGGGGCAGATCTCAATTGCAAGCAAAGGGCTTCGAAGCTCATTTGACACTGGAAAGACAACTCATAAAAGTCCTATAAAAGGAATTTGGGACTTGATCTCAACCAAGTGCTCAAGTTAGCCTTTTCCATCAGGTTTAATCAAGACCCAGAGTATCTTAACAAAATATTCCAAACGTCCATGATACAGGCTTCATTTACTTGGCATACCAAGAACTAGAAATACGCCACCTCTCAAGGGAAACAATATAAATGAAAAAAAAAAATTACTAGATGTGTCAAAAGCAGAATGTAGAGAAGACAGAGCAAAAAATAGTGACCGTGAAGACAGATCCTTAGAAATTATCCAATCTGAACAAGTGGGAGAGAAAAGCACATAAACTTAATGAATTCAAGAAACTCTATGCATCCTAAACAGGATTAACTCAAAAAATCCATTCCCAGACATGTCAAAATCAAATTGCTGAAGACTAAAAATGAAAAAAATATACACTGAAAGCAGCTAGAGAAAAATGACACACTTCATACAGAAGAACAACCATAGGAATGACTGCAGATTCCTCATCTGAACCATGGAGGTCAGAAGGAAGTGGAACCGTATTTTTAAAATACTGCAAATGCAGGATTCTATACCCAGCGAAAATATCCTTCAGGAATAAAGGTTAAATCAAGACATTTTTAGATGACGCAAAACCAAGAACATCTGTGGCCAGCAGGCCAACTTTAAGAGGAGTGCCAAAGGTAATGCTTGGAATGGAATGTACAAGAAACCAGAGAGAACCTTTGAAAGTCAGGAATAAAGGAAGTACAGACAAAATGGGCAATATCTTTTAATAGACTATACTTCACTTCTTACATTCTTGAAAATATCTATGGTGGTTGAAGTAAACATTATTATACTTTATGACAGTACCTTCAATATATGTGAGTTTAATACACGTGATAGCTACACCATAAAAGGGAGAGAATAAAGTGATCTATATGGTGGTAAGGTTTCCACGTTCTACTTGTAGTGGTAAAGCATTAAGTAAACTGTGAAAAGCTACATATGTGTATTGAAATCCCAGACTAAACACTTTAATAAAGAAAAAAAAAGTGGCCAGGCGCAGTGGCTCATGCCTGTAATGCCAGCACTTTGGGAGGCCGAGGTGGGCGGATCACGAGGTCAGGAGATGGAGATCATCCTGGCTAACATGGTGAAACCCCATCTCCACTAAAAATACAAAAAAAAAAAAAAAATTAGCCAAGTGTGGTGGCAGGTACCTGCAGTCCCAGTTACTTGGGAGGCTGAGGCAGGAGAACAGCGTGAACCCAGGAGGCAGAGCTTATGGTGAGCCAAGATCGTGCCACTGCACTCCAGCCTGGGCGACTGAGAGAGACTCCGTCTCAAAAAAAAAAAAAAAAAAAGCTATATAAATTTTTTAAAGCCTCCATAATTAAATTAAAATGGAAAAGTAACAAGTCAAATAATAATCCAAAAATTATCAGGAAAGAAAAATAGAGAATAACATGCAAAGAAAACAAATGGAAAATAAATAAAATGGTAGACATAAATACCAACACACGAATAATAACATGAAATTTAAATGCTCTAAACACATCAAATAAAATAGATTACCAGATGGAGTTTTATTTTTTTATTTAAAAATCTGACTTGGGGCCAGGCGCGGTGGTTCAAGCCTATAGTCCCAGCACTTTGGGAGGCCGAGACGGGTGGATCACGAGGTTAGGAGATCGAGACCATCCTAGCTAACATGGTGAAACCCAGTCTCTATTAAAAAATACAAAAAACTAGCCGGGTGAGGTGGCGGGCGCCTGTAGTCCCAGCTACTCAGGAGACTGAGGCAGGAGAATGGTGTAAACCCAGGAGGCAGAGCTTGCAGTGAGCTGAGATCCAGCCACTGCACTCCAGCCTGGGCGACAGAGTGAGACTCTGTCTCAAAAAAAAAGAAAAAAAAAATCTGATCCAGGAGTTGAAGAGGGCTGCAAAGGTGGGAAGTGAAATCAGTGCCTCAGTTGCTGATCCGTGTGTGTTTTGTGTCCAATTCTTTTATCACCAAAAAAGAGAAGAAATATTGCAGTGAATGAAGACTCCTCTGCATTTTAGCACTGCTTTTTCAACTGTAGTTGGCTTTTGAAAGAGGATGACAATGGAAGAGATGAAGAATGAAGCTGAGACCACATCCATGGTGTCTACACCCCTCTATGCAGTCACGTATCCTGTGTTTAATGAGCTAGAACGAGTAAATCTGTCTGCATCCCAGACACTGAGAGCCGCTTTCATTAAGGCTGAAAAAGAAAATCCAGGTCTCACACACGACATCATTATGAAAATTTTAGAGAAAAAAAGTGTAGAAGTTAACCTCATGGAGTCCCTTCTTTGTATGGCAGCTGATGATATAGAAGAATATATGATTGAGTGGCCAGAGCCAGAATTCCAAGACCTAAACAAAAAGGCATGAGCACTTAAACAAATTCTGAGTAAGATCCCAGATGAGATCAATGACGGAGTGAGGTTTCTGCAGACAATCAAGGATATAGCTAGTGCAATAAAAGAACTTCTTGATATGGTGAATAATGTCTTCAAGAAATATCAATACCAGAACCGCAGGGCACTTGAATACCAAAAGAAAGAATTTGTAAAGTACTCCAAAAGTTTCAGTGATACTCTGAAAACATATTTTAAAGATGGCAAGGCACTAAATGTGTTCATAAGTGCCAACCGACTAATTCATCAAACCAACTTCATACTTCAGACCTTCAAAACTGTGGCCTGAAAGTTGGATATGTTAAGAGGTACTTCTCAGTGGCAGTACTGAACTGCCTTTCTCTGTAAATTTTAAAGTTTGACTGTATAAATCATCAGTCCCTCCTGAAAGGATCTAATCCAGGATGTTGAACGGGATTATTGCCATCTTACACCATATTGTTGTAAAATGTAGCTTAATCATAATCTCACACTGAAGATTTTGCATCACTTTTGCTATTATCATTCTTTTAAGAATTATAAGCCAAAAGAATTTATGCCTTAATGTGTTATTATATAACATTCCTTAAAAGAATTGTAAATGTTGGTGTTTGTTTCTGACATTTTAACTTGAAAGCGATATGCTGCAAGATAATGTATTTAACAATATTTGGTGGCAAATATTCAATAAATAGTTTACATCTGTTAAACATTGCTTGAAAAAAATGCGTGTGTGTGTGTGTGTGTGTGTGTGTGTGTGTGTGTGTATGATCAGAAGACCAAGACAACTTGGTGTAATGTCTAAAAAACTTCTAACGGGAGCTTATCAGCAGTTTATCAAATAATAAAGAAACAAGAATTTCTATTTTTGTCCTTAATCACTTTGGACACAGCATAGTCAATGGAAATATTTTTGTTAATTATTACTTATAAGGTACCGAGTATTTTTATATGATTTCCAACCTGTTTTAAAAGACTTATGAGTAAGAGATGGCATTTTCTAGTGTTTCCACACTATAATGCCACTTTTTGAACTCTTGTGACAAATGTAGATTTGACTCTTAAAAATTAAGCCTTTCGTATACTGGGCTCTCATAAGCTTGACACATTTCTTTTTCCCAAAAAATAGCCACAATTAATAGTACTTTGAAGCTATATCAATGGTTGGATTGAAATTGTCATGAGTGTTAATATTTTATACACTCTTCAACTAGGTACAGTTTTATTTCACCATAGAGAAGTTTTAAGGAAATTATGTATCAAATGTTCACGTTAAGTGGTTTCATTTTTCAATTATAAAATAAAGGGAAAAAATCAGGAAAAAAAATTTGACTTATTTATTATTTATTTTTTTGTAGAGACGTGGTCTCACTTTCTTATCCAGGCTGGTTTTGAACTCCTGGCCTCAAGCAATCCCTAGCCCCTTGGCCTCTCAATCAGGTGGACTTTCAGAAAACTACCCAATGACAGGCAGTCTATAAGGAATCAAATTTACATATAACAACATAGGGAAGTTAAAAACAAAGGGATAGAAAAAGATATACACACACTAATACAAAGAAAGCTAGAGCTGGTATATTAATATTAAAGTAGCCTCAAGTGCATGGAAAATTGCCAGGGATAAATAGGAACATTGAATAATGATAAAAAAAAAAAAAATCAGTTCTCCAAGAAGACATGCCAGTCCTGAATAACCTAACCAGTATAACAATACCTAATGCCAGCATAAACCTACAACCTAACATTGGAACTTCAAACTACATGAAGCAGGCCAGGTGCGGTGGCTCAGACAAGTAATCCCAGCCCCTTGGGGGGAGCCGAGGCAGGTAGATCACCTGAGGTCAGGAGTTTGAGACCAGCTTGGCTAACATGGTGAAATCCTACCTATACTAAAAAAATAAAATTAGCTGGGTGTGGTGCCAGGTACCTGTAATCCCAGCTACTTGGGAGGCTGAGGCAGGAGAATCACTTGAACCCAGGAGATGAAGGTTGCAGTGAGCCAAGATCATGCCACTGCACTCCAGCCTGGGTGACAGAGTGAGATTCTGTCTCAAAACAAAACAAACAACAAGCACAAAGCAGAAACCGACAGATCTGTTAAAAAAAAAAAAAAAAAAAGAGGACAGGCACACAATGATACTGGAAAATTTCCACATTCCCATGCTCTCAGCTATCAACAATAGAGGACAAGTCAGCAAGGCTATAAACACTTAAAATACCATCAAAAGGACAGAATTGACATTTAAAGAACACCGCACTCAACAAGGAGCATAATACACGTTCTTTTCAATGTCCACAGAATATGCATCAAGATAAACCACAGCCGGAGTCAAAAAAATAGAAAAAGAACAAAATCAACTCAAAGCATGGACAAGGAAGAAAATAACAAAATAAAGACAGCAATCAATAAGCTAAAAGCACAGGGAGAAAGGAGAAAACTTAATGAAGCTCAAAGGTAGTTCTTTGAAAAGATCAATAAAATTGATAAAATTTTAGTAAGACTGACAAAGAAATAAAGAGAGAAGACACAAATTACTAAAAGAGACGATATCACTACAGAGTCCACTTTAAACAGATAATGAGGGAATACTATGAAGAAGTCTAAGATAAATTTGACAAGTTACGTAAAATAAACTGATTCTCTAAAAGTTGCAAAACTTCCAGAACTCTCCTAGGAAGAAAGAGATAAACTGTCTTACATCTATTAAAGATATTAACTGTGTGTGTGTGTGTGTGTGTGTGTGTGTGTGTGTGTGTGTGTGTGTATTTGAGATGGAGTCTCACTCTGTCGCCCAGGCTGGAGCGCAGTGGCGCAATCTCAGCTCACCTCAACCTCTGCCTCCTGGGTTCAAGTGATTCTCCTGCCTCAGCCTCCTTAGTAGCTAAGATTATAGGTGTGCGCCACCATGCCTGGGTAATTTTTGTATTTTTAGTAGAGACGGGGTTTCACCATGTTGGCCAGGCTGTTCTTGAACTCCTGACATCAAGTAATCCACCCACCTCGGCCTCCTGAAGTGCTGGGATTACAGGTGTGAACCACTGTGCCCGGCAATTGTGTAGTTTAAAAAGCATCTGGAAAAAGACATCTTGACTCAAATGGCTTCACTGGTGAATTTTGCCAATCATTTCAAGAAGAAGCAACACCAATTCTACACAATTCCTCCCAGGAAAGAGAAGTGGAGGGAACACTTCCCAAATTAATTTATAAGGGCAGCATTATTCTGATACACAAACCAGACAAAGACAGCATCAGACAATGATACACCGATATCCCTCAGGAACATAGACACAGATCTTGAAAATACCAGGAAGTCAAATCCAGTCATATATTGATAGAAAAGGAATCACGAGCAATTGTGTTTTTTCCTGGGAGTGCAAGTCTGGATCGATATTTGAAAAATCTTTTGATGTAAGCTACCGTGTAAACAAACTAATGAAGAAAAACACATCGTCATAGCAACTGGTGCGGAAAAAGCCTTTGAGGAAATTCTACATAGATGATACTCTTCCTGGTGAGCTCGAGCAGAGCCCAGCCTGGAACCTGTGGCCCATGCCTTCCACATTTGGGCTCTGAGTAGCTTGGCAAAGGCAGTGGTGGGAGGAGGTGGAAATAAAGAGCTTTCTGGCCCCCATGGTCTCTGGCATTACTTGAATACCATGGACCCATAAGAGTTAGTGGCGGGTCCTCAGTGGCAGGAGAGGGAGGACAGGGATGCAAAGTCCGGGTGCCTGGGCAATGATGAACACCTTCTAGACACAGCACATTTCCAAGAAATGCTGACGAAACTCAAGAGCTGGGAAGTGCTGCTTCAAATATCTAGATTTGACACGGCCTCAGAAGCAGAGAGACATTGATTACAGGGAGGCACCTGGGTCCCTAAGAAGATACTAAGGCAGCAACAATAACAGTTATGATTACAAAATAATAAGTAACAGTACTAGTAAAAGCAAGACCCCAGAAGTACTTTGAAA
This sequence comes from Rhinopithecus roxellana, assembly GCF_007565055.1. Taxonomy (NCBI): domain Eukaryota; kingdom Metazoa; phylum Chordata; class Mammalia; order Primates; family Cercopithecidae; genus Rhinopithecus; species Rhinopithecus roxellana. Next base: position 3,590,303 of record NC_044563.1, on the reverse strand, counting down.
TGTCCCACGCAATTCCCATGTGTGAAAATCCTGCTCATAATCTTTTTTTTTTTTTTTTTCCCCTGAGATGGAGTCTTCCTCTGTTGCCCAGGCTGGGATGCAGTGGCGTGATCTTGGCTTACTGCAACCTCTGCTTCCCAGGTTCAAGTGATTCTCCTGACGTGGCCTCCCAAGTAGCTGAGATTACAGGTGGCTGCCACCACACTCAGTTAATTTTTGTATTTTTAGAAGAGATTGTGTTTCACCATGTTGGCCAGGCTGGTCTTGAACTCCTGACCTCAGGTGATCTGCCCAACTCGTCCCCCCAAAATGCTGTGATTACAGGTGTGAGCCACTGCGCCCGGTGTGCAGGCAGCCTTCTTCCTGTGGTATCCACCCTCCAGGGGCTTCCTGCAGAAAGAGTGTGTGCAGGGGGCGACCCGGACCCCTCATTCCATCCCTGCACCGTGAGGGTCCAACCTCTTGGCCTCTCTGGTGCCCTGTGGCCACCCGGGCAGAGCCAGTGGCTTTCCAGGAGCGTCCCCGGCCCTGGCCCCGGTCTGCAGTGGGGACAGTGGGACCACAGCGGAGATTCTGGGCGCAGGGCCCGGCAGGTTCTCCTGGGAACTCGCCTCCCTCGCGTGGAAGGGACTTGCTCCTGGAGGCCGCCATCGGCTCCGCACCCCGCGGCTGCCATCTAGTGGCCACGAGCGGAGACGCCGGGCAGAGAGTCCGCTCCTACCAGGCGAGCCACAGGCCGAGAGAGGGAGCACACCCGGCCAGCACGTCCTCCAGCGCCGCGGCTTCAGGAGGGGCCTCCCAGTGCGGGGGCCATCGTGGGGCCACTTTTGCATCACCTTCCGATTGTTGGAAATACGAGTTTATTTCCATCTTACAGGATGGCTTTCCGTTGCCCAGCTCTTGAATACCCAGCCCTCCCAGCTATGCCTGTGCAGGAAGTCACGCCTGTAACTTAGCCGCTTCACCGAGCCCCGGGCCCTGCGGACGTCCTGGGGCTGAGGGCCTCTGTGATCCTGGGGAGATGGCCCTGCTGCTCTGAGCTCGTTTCCTCACTGGCCGCAGCGGGTTCAGGGAGACAGCTGCAGCCCCTGGGCGAGCAGGTGCAGGAGACATCCCCAGTTCCACCAGACACAGGTTCCCAGAGCGAGGCAGAGAACCTTCCAGACCCCAGGCAGGAGGTCTCTCTTCTACCCTCCAGCCAGGGAACGCTCCCTTCCTGAATGTCTAGGCTCTGATGGGAAAGATCCTTTACCTGAAAACGCTCAAATGCTGGCCTGGGTTCCCTGAGCCTTAAAAGCACATTTGTAGAAATGGGGATAATAAGGGTTCCAGGAGCACTCACTGATCCTGAGGACTGGGCACTGTGCTGGGCCTGGAATAGATGGGAGGTGAGCCAGAGAAGAGCCCTGGTTAGGAGGCGAAGTCCTCACACTGCCTGACACAGAGCACACCCTCTGTTCTTGTCGCCCTCTCCCAGGAACAGGCATCTGAATCCACTGCCCCCTGCACACTCCTTCCCTCCAGCTGTATGGGCAGGGGCTGTGGCTACCTCTCTAACTAGTCTCACAACCCGTACTGCCCTCTCTGGGGTCCAGGCAGGTTCCACGGTGTCATGCTGGGTCCTGCTTTCTGTCACTAGCAGGGGGAGGTGGGGAGGCTTGGAGTTGCTGTGGGCAGGGCCTCAGCTGCACACTCCGAGGACCAGGCAGCCCCACACTCATCTCAGTCGCCACGCAGCTTTGAACATATTCTGACATACGGAATTTCGCTTTGTAAGCTGCTTTGTGTTTCTGAGAATGTGTCCTCTAAGCTCACCTTTACACAGATCTGCGGCTTCTCTTATGTAGACCAGCACAGCATGTTACGAAAGAGGCCAGATACATAGAGCAGACCCCGGGCTCAGACCCAGGCTCCAAACCTCCTGGGCCAACCGCTCCACCTCCCCAGGCCCCAGTGCCCATGTCTGCAAAATGGGGCACTAGTTGTTTCCACCATATTGGACGTTTGGCAAGGATTATGGAGGGGAGTCGTGTGAAGGTCAAAGGCTGGCAGGTAACAAATGCTTAATAAATGTAACTATTCTTATTTTTATTCGAGACAACTATCTACTGAGTCCCTGCCCTGAGCAGGAGAGGCAGGGAGCGGGAGGGTTAACAGCAGTGTTAGGAGCTGGACTCCCTGGGTTTGAATCCCAGTTCTGCCACTTATGAGCTGGCTGACCCCGAGTAAGGGGCTTACACTCTCTAGCCTCAGTTTCCTCATCTGTAAAAAGGGATAACAACCATATCAACCCACGCAGATAAGAGTGAGCACAGCAGGCCCGTGGCTGCTGCCCTGAGAAAATCCTGCCTGCAGGGCTGGCCCCTAACTGGCATCTGGCAGCTGAAATGTCCCCTACATGGAGAGGCCGGGACACCCAGCCCTGCGGCAGCAGCTCCCATGGCATGTTGAGCCAACACTGCGGTTTATGCAAGCAAAACTCCAGCTTTCCTTCCAGGAGTTGGGAATTGTGGCACGTGCCAGGCAGAGGGTGCCTACGTGACGGGCTTCCCTAGGGAGGAATATTTCACACATGTGGCTGCATTTTTTCCTGGTGGGTGGGGAATGTGCTGTGTTCCCTCGCAGGAGAGAGGAAGGAGGGGGGCTTCAGTCTGCCCATGGATGCCTGCAGACTCCGCCTGAGCTATGGCACTCTTATAAACCTTAGACAAGAGGATGACTCTATATTGAGTCCTGTGAGTCCTTCTAGAGGATCCCAGAACATGTGGGTGGGGTCCCCAGACACACTCTCTCACAAGCCTGCATGAGTGGCCCAAATGACCCCAGACCAGGAGGCTTGGAGGACAGACATTCATTCTCTCAGTTCTGGAGGCTGGAAGTCTGAGATCACAGTGTCTGTAGGGTAGGCTCCTTCTGGAGGTGAGAGACAGGACTAGCTGGAATCTCCTAGGCTGACTAAGAATCCCTAAGCCTAGCTGGGAAGGTGACCACATCCATCTTTAAACACGGGGCTTGCAACTTAGCTCACACCCGACCAATCAGATAGTAAAGAGAGCTCATTAAAAGGCTAATTAGGCAAAAACAGGAGGTCAAGAAACAGCCAATCATCTATCGCCTGAGAGCAAAGCGGGAGGGACGATGAGTGGGATATAAACCCAGCCATTCGAGCTGGCAACGGCTACCCCCTTGGGGTCCCCTCACGTCGTATGGGAGCTCTGTTTTCACTCTATTAAATCTTGCAACTGCACGCTCTTCCAGTCCGTGTTTGTTACGGCTCAAGGTGAGCTTTCACTCGCCGCCAGACCCGCCCTTGCCTTCCACCCCTCCAGATCCGGCAGGGTGCCTGCTGCACTTCTGATTCATCAAGGCACTGCCCAGTGGAGCTACAGGCTCGCCATTGTCCCCGTGCGGCTAAGTGCCTGGGGTTCGTCCTAATGGAGCTGAATAGAGCTGTAACACTCACCGCATGGCCCAAGATTCCATTCCGTGGAATCCGTGAGGCCAAGAACCCCAGGTCAGAGAACAAGAGGCTTGCCACCATCTTGGAAGCAGCCCGCCACCATCTAGGGAGCTCTAAGAACAAGGACCCTCCCCGCCCACCCCCCCGTAACAGAGGCTCCCAGGAAGAATCTGCCCCAAGCCTCTCTCCCAGCCTCTGGGACTGCTGGCACCCCTCAGCAGTCCCTGGCTTGTGGCCGTATCCCTCCAACTTCTGCCTCCATCTTCACATGTGAGAGCTAAGCCCCCAACTGACTGGACCAAGGGGACACCACAGAAGCCTTAAAAACTGAGTTCTGGCAGGGCGCGGTGGCTCACGCCTGTCATCCCAGCACTCTGGGAGGCTGAAGCAGGCAGATCACTTGAGGTCAGGAGTTGAAAAGCAGCCTGGCCAACACGGTGAAACCCCATATCCACTAAAAATACAAAAATTAGCCAGGCATGGTGGCAGGTGCCTGTAGTCTCAGCTACTTGGAAGGCTGAGGCAGAATTGCTTGAACCCGGGAGGTGGAGGTTGCAGTGAGCCCAGATCGCACCCCTGCACTCCAGCCTGGGCGACAGAGCAAGACTCCATCTCAAAAACAAAAAACGAAAAAGCAAAGTGGAGTTCCAACCACAATGGGACGGGAGATTGGGCACATATTATCACGCTGCTCCCTGTTGAGGTTTAGCCACAACTGGCCAGCGTTAATGTTAAAGGAGAGATTGTGAGACTGATGGAATGGGCTCCTGGTGGCAGTAAGAGACCAGATTGTAAGCAAGACCTAAGACTGTGTGACGCGAGGGTGAAATCACACACCCCACACTTAAAAAAACTGGGTTCTGGCTGCCGTAGGGCTTTTCTCTTCCTCTAGCAGCCAGCAAGCCCTGGCCTTGGGATGGATGACAATCAAACCATCACAGCTCTATCAGATGCTGATAACTGACCCCATTCCAGCAGCCATAACTATAACTGTGATTGGATAAGAGGCTGATTTCAGTAGCTTTCTCTTGATAAGAAACCGCTGGCCAAAGACAGGCATGGGATGGCTTCTACCTCGGAGCCTCCAGAAGGAACCCACCCTGCAGACACCTTGATTTCAGACTTCCAGCCTCCAGACCTGTGAGAGACTGGCTCTGGCTGGTTTATAGAGGCTGCACACCAAGCTTTACGTTCCTGCTCCACCTTTTGACATATAGAGCCTGACTGTAATGCCTTTAAATATGAAGCCTCCACCCCAGGTGAACATGGGACGCATGTAACATGCATGTGTGCTCAGTGCACGTGTCAGGACCTGTTTTGTGAATATTCACAGCTCCTCCTGTAACCTGCTGAGTATGCTTAACCTGCCATAACCTTAGCCAATGCAGTCAGCATGAAGCCCCGTTCCACCCTCCCCTCCTCGAAGCGCCTGCCTCTGGTTTTGGCTAGAGGCCCACTTCCCAGCTCGCAGGTTGTAACCCTTTATAATAGCCTTCTTTCTAAATTTATAAATCGTGCAATTCTTAAGCTGACACGTGACTTTCTGCTCCCCGCCTTTGTTCCCCCTCTCTTCTCTTCTAAGGTCACCTGCCATTGGATTTGGAGGCCATCGTAATCTAAGATCTCATCTCAAGATCCTTAATTACATTTGCAAAATTTGCAAAGATGCTTTTTCCTCCCCGCCCCCCGCCCCAAATAAGGTCCGACTCACAGCACCTGGAAGTTAGGATGCATGCTGGTCATGGCGGGGCCAGCCTTCAGCCTCAGACAGGGTCCTCGAGGGGACTCAATGAATCCCCACCCTACAGCACTGTGGGAGGGTGCGGCACAGGGAGCAGCTCTGGAAGGCCCCATGGTGGCTGCTCCCCTGAGCATTGCACACCTGTCCCTAGGCGGTGGCCTGGGGGCTTCCAGCTGCAAGGAAGTTGCTGAGGCTGCAGGCACCCCAGGAACAAATGAAGGGATTAACCTGGAGGGTGGTAGTCGGGGTGGGAAGGCTTCTAGGGGGAGTGACCTGTGGGGTGGAGGCTGGAGGATGAGCAGAGCCAGCAGAAGGCGGGTCCAGAGCCGTGTTTGCAGGTCTGCAATGTGGGAGGTGACAGTCCCCTGGAGGATGTGCTGAGGGGGTTGCAATGCCCAGGGGCGGTGGTGGAGGTGCCGGCTTTCCAGGCTGCAGGTCGGGTGGGAGAGGCACCACTGGGAGGAGAGGTTGGGACCCTCCTCTATCAGGATGCTGGGTCTCTGGACAAATGAGACAAAGCCATCTGCTGTGGACTGAACGGCGTCTCCTCCCCGCAACTTCAAACATTGAAACCCAAACCTCTAACAGGATGGTATCTGGTGATGAGACCTTTGGGAGGTGACTGGGGTGAGATAAGGTCATGAGGGTGGGGCCCCCATGATGGGATTCGTGCCCTTACTAGGAGACATAGGAGAGCCCCAGTCTTTCTCTCCTTTGGCCACACGAGGGCACAGTGAGGAGGTGTCCATGAGCCAGGCAGGCTCCCTGACCTGGGACTTTCACTCTCCAGCACTGCGAGAAAATTGATTTCTGCTGTGTGAGCCCCAGTCTCCACTGTTTTGTTTCCGCAGCCTGAGCTGAGGCACCAGCCTTCCCCAGACCCCCAGAAGGAGGCACCATGTCTGTGTGGGATGATGACGATGGTGAAGGGTGTCCGATGAGGGACGCGCCTCGACGGGTGTCCTGACTCATCCCGGGTGCAGGGCTGTTCCCCTCACATTCTGGAGAAGACTCCAAAACCCTCCGGAGTGTGGGGCTTCCCCGGCTTTGCCGTGTGTTCCAGTTCCCAGGGGTCTTGTCAGCAGGTCGGCTCCATTCGGTAGGTTCTGGGGGCCTGGGAGCCTGCATTCCTAACAAGCTCCCAGGTGGCCATGCCCATGCCGCGCTCCATGGTCCACGTTGAGTGGCAAGATCCTCACGAGTGGCCCTTGATCTCAGCCGTCCTCGTGCAGATATCCCCAAACCCGAGCTGCTCCGGAGGCTTTTTAAAGCACAGAGCTTCAGATTCCAGGGTGGAGCCTGGGATTCCGCATTCCTAGCAAGTTCCCGGCTGCTGCTGCTGGTCTGGGCATCCAGCTGGAGCAACACTCTGCAGGTGGTTCTCAGCCCCAGTGGCTTTTCTCAATGACTGCTGCCCCGGCCCCGCCCACTCCATCAGCATCTGCGGCCGTGGGGTTCTTTTTGCAGTGCCCCGGGGATTCAGAGAACCCCTGACTTTGCTCCTGCTCTCTTTCTCTCAATCTGTCAAAGCTCATCTCATGAATATTTCATCTCTGAAGCAGACAGAACAGAGCAAAGCTCCAACAAAGCAAAACCTAAGCCAACGCGGTAGTTCTCAAAATTCTGCGGTTTTACAAACGTGGCCTGAAATTAGCTTACTTTTAAGCCGAAGGAAAATGGGGCCCATGTGAATCGCCGACCTCCCAAGTGTTCTGGCTGGAGACAGAAGTTCTCCCTGGGTGGGTACTGTTAGTAGCATCCAGGGCCCCCCAGGCCAGCAGGATGCAGAGAAAATGAGACAGAATGTCAGTGGCGGGGGCACCTCTTTTGAGTCTGTATTCTGGAGTTGGTGGGCAGCTGGTCTGAGGGCCATGGTGAGAGTCTCCTACCAGGGTTTCCGTGGTGCCAAGTGTCCAGGTGCCTGGAGACCACCCCAGGGTACTGCCCCTCCAGTCCAAACCCAGCCAATGGGTGACAAGGCTGACGGTTCAGCACAGAGATGCACAGACCCCAGGCCCCGGGTCCACAGATCCCACAAGCAGTGGAGGTCATAGCTCCTTCCTCAGTATGAGCCATCTGGGTGGCCTAGTGTCTACCTTAGGGCAGGCGTCCCTGGGTCCTCTCAGGTAAGCCACATTCACCTGGAGAGGCATGAGGTGAGGGGCACTAAGGCCACCTGGCCCTCTACAGCGGCCACCTGAAATATGTGCCCTCATTTCACCCTGGAGGAGGAGGGAAGCACAGACAGGTGGTGGCCTTGTTAGAGAAACTCAGAATGGAGGCAGGAGAGATGCTGTGCTTTTCAAAGTCATGGCTGGTGGCCAGGCCACGTGATGGGAGCACGCTCACCTGCATACCACCATGAAGCCCGGCCACACTGCATTTCCACCTGGGCACATCCCTCCCAGCCACTCAACTCCTCCCCAACTCCCCCCTTTCCCTGACAAGGAGCTTGACCTGAAGGAGCAGGGTGTGACAAGGGAACTCACTGGCTCTGCGACCTGGAACAAGTCACTTAAGCTCTCTGAGCCTCAGTTTCTTCATGTGGAGGATAGAGCGAAAACCAATTGGCCTTGGAGGGTGGGTCTAAGTTACAACAGACGCATCCCAATGAACAGCAGTGATGAAGCACCTGCCATGCACAGCTGCCAAGTACACAACCATCCTTGAGACGGGGCCGTGGGATGGGAACTCCTGTCTGCATGGGACAGCGGGGGACACGGGCACAGAGGGTTCGCTGGCAGGGGTGGAACTGCTCCAGAATAACTGTGCTGCCCTGAGGATTGGGTGAGTGGATATGGGTGAAGCATCAGGGCCTGACTCTGCAGGGAAGTGGAGCAGAACTTAGACATTCTCATGACTCCCATGCCCTTCTGTGCTCTGGGCTGCTCGGGACCAGGCTGGGCTCACAGTGGTCAGTGAAAGGCCACCTACTGGAGCCAGCCTCATGAAGGGGGTGGGGGCCATGTGCTTTCGGGCCAACAGCACCCACAGAAAGCACCCTGTGACCTGGACAGCAGCATGCCTGGCTCTGAGCCTGTTGGGCCATATGGATGCCCGATGCATAATGGTCTTCAGCTGATTGCAATAAAGAGCCGACAGGCAGAATGCATTTGACAGGAGGGTGTCACCCCTAGAACCACACCCAGGGAGACGGAGAGGCCCAAGCCCCAGTGCAGGCTTACTCGAGAGAGAGGCTTAGCTGTCCTGTGCCTCTGGTCACACTGTGAGTGGATGTGACTCAGCATCATCCACACTATTAAACCACTTCTTAAAAGTGTGGAATGTATGAAAGTTAGATGCTGACATGAAATCATACCACATTAAACTGCATGTATTTAATCAGAGCTGTGGGAATCATAGAGCAGTTTTCCATCACTCAAACTATCTGATTATTAAGTCATCCATATACCCATCTATGCATCCACCCATCCATCCATCCACACATCAAGCCATCCTTTATCCCTCCCTTCCCCTCTCTCTTTTATCCATCTATCCATTCACCCACCCACCCATCCATCCACATACCTACCCACACCCCCATCCATTCACCCCTGCATCCACATACCCACCCATCCATCCATCCATCCACCCATCCACCCATGCATCCACATATGCATCCATCCATCACCCATCCATCCATCCATCCATTCACACATCAATCCATCCTCTATCCCTCCCTCACCTCTCTCTTCTATCAATCTATCCATCGATCGATCCACCCATCCATCAAGCCATCCTTTATCCCTCCCTTCCACTCTCTCTTTTATCCATCTATCCACTCACCCACCCATCCATCCACATACCTACCCACACACCCATCCATCCACCCATGCATCCACATATCCACCCATCCATCCACCCATGCATCCACATATCCACCCATCTATCCATCCATTCACCCACCCACCCATCCACTCGCATATCTACCCACACACTGATCCATCTACCCCATGCATCCACACATCCATCCATCCATCCATCCACCCACCCACTCACCCATCCATCCACACATCTATCCATCCATTCACACATCCATCTCTGCTTTATCCCTGCCTCCCACTCTCTCTTCCATCCATCCATCCGTCCATCCATCCATCCAGCCAGCCAGCCATCCACCCACCCACCCACTAATGCATCTACACGTGCATCTACCATCCACACATGCATCCATCCATCCATTATCCATCCATTCACCCACACATCTATCCATCCATTCACACATCCATCTGTGCTTTATCCCTGCCCCCCACTCTCTCTTCCATCCATCCATCCATCCATCCATCTATCCATCCATCCATCCATCCATCCAGTTGGTCACACATTTATTAGCACCTGTTTTATGCCAAGTTCTGTGCAGGGCAGGCACTGATGAATCAGAGAAGGTGTTACATATGGCCCCTCTCCCAGTAGATTCATAGGCCTGGGGGGAAGTAATCCATTAATGAAAGACAAGTCACTGAACAACAGCCCAAGGGAAGAAGACTATACCAGTTCTGTTTTGATCGAGGAGAGAAGTGTCAGGGCAGGAAGTGGGGAGATGCAGAACTGAGGTGGAAGGGAAGAGGGAGTTGGGCCTGCCTACCATCTATTTCCTGTTTCCTGGGGAAACATTATAGCCCATGTCTGTGTGCCAGTCTTTGTGCCCTGAGTGGCACAGCCAGCCCCCTCCAAAGATATGCATGCAATTCAGGTCTGGTCAAAGGGTTCATCCCACTCCCTTGGCCAGCATGATTGGGTTAGGGGTGGGCAGTGATTCAAATCAGTCCAGTGACTGGGAAAGAGGCAGTCTTGCTCTTGTGTGACTACTAAAACAGCAGAATGCTAGCCTGGTGCTGTCAGTGACCACCTCCGCATGGCATGGGGGAGTTCATACAGAGAACACCAGCGAGAAGAGACAGAATGAGAGCTTCCTAAGGCTCTCTTAGCACCTGGATCCAGCCAGGACTGAAGCTGTTATTCCTAAACTTAAAAGCCATTAAATTTCTGTTTGGCATCAGCCAGGATAGGCTTGTTTTCTGTCATTTGTAACTAAGTGTCCTTACTAATATGGCAGGGTATAGCCTCAGCAAAGAGATCCAGGAGGTCCCAAGACAGCAAGAACTCCCATGAGGCTCTGAAATCCCCTGCCAGAGACCCAGGGTGGCTGGTATAACATTAAGCGGGCACAAATGCATCTGGGGCAAGTCCCTCCCCAGCTCAGGCTTCATTTTCCCCATATGTGAAAGAAGTTTTGTTTTCTCACTTAAAGCTTCCCAACGCTTTCCTTGAATGACATTTTATACCTTATATCCTGAACTGCTCTGAAACTGGGAGGAAGTAGAGGACATCTGTATGGGGTGAGCACCTTGGAAAAGGGAAGAAAGCCATTACCTAGGAGGTACTGTGACAGAGGTGACCAGCTGCCTACCCCAGTATTGGTTCTTAGCTTATTCACCCATAGCAGGTTATCTGGAATAAAGCCAACAGCTCAGCCTCCTTTGAGATGATGTTATGGCTGGTCATCCATAATTGGAAGCAGAGTGGACAATATATATGTCCTTAAAAGATGGAACGTTTTCTTGAACCTTTCCCTCTTACTCTATTGGAACGCAGATACAATGGCTGGAGTCTAAGCAGCCACCTTGAACTGCGAGGCAGCCTATGAAGGATGTTGGAGCAGCAAGAAAGGTGGAGGCCAGGTCCCTCTACGTTTGAAGCCCTCATATCAGCTCTGGACTGCTGCTCTCTGTCTTCTTTAATATGACAGAGAAATACGCCTCTGTCTCACGTAAGCCATGTTCTTTAGTTGTTCTTCTGTCACATGTGGCTGATGGGACTCTGAATAGCAGCACGTCTTGGATATTCTGGCTGGGAGGAAGGAAAAGTCAGAGGGGAGGAAGGGGTTTCTTCTTTCAAGACATGGATATTTGGATTTTTGTGTTAATTTGAAACCATCTTATTTGATGCTTTCAAATTACAGAACATTTCCCTCAAACACCTCCAGTCCCTGGTTTAAGTCGCTAAAATAGTTTCCACTCCTAAGCAACCGCATCAGGGGTTTAATCAGACAATAGAGCAGTGTACGTGGATATCAATGCCCCTCAGAACAGATGGGCCCGGAATGCTCCCTGCTGCCATAACAGGTAGAGAGGGATCACTCCTCACTTGTTAAAATGTACCTGTCGATTTTCTTCTTGTTTCATAACAACTCCATTTTGTCACTCTAATTTTAGTGGCAATGTTTTTGTTCCAATCAGCGATCATTTTGGAAAAGTAGGCTGCTAGAAGAACTCTTGGCATACAAAATGACAAGCAATTTTTAAACGGCATAAGACGGGTGATTTTTAACCACACGGAATTCTAAATCTGTTTTGAGTTGGTTAGTGCTCCTTAGAAAATAACTAGCTGTCCGGGAGATGTGATATCCACTCTGCTAGCTCTGGTGTGGCAGGCCTACTGTGTGCCAGGGGCGGACACGGGGAGGCATCAGACAGGGTCCCTGCCTCAAGGAGTTGCAGAGTGGGGACGCAGATGAGAGAAGCGCAGATGGACATGGGCGCTGGGCTTTGGAACTGAAGGTTGGCTGTAGAGATGATGTTGGGCTAAGCATCTGGGAGAGCCTCACCTCTGCCTTCCAGCCCAGGGTCCTGCCCAGCCCCAGGAGGGGACCAGGCAGCAGCCAGACTGACCTCATTCTCTGGGCTCAAGAATCCAGAATGTAAGAAAGTTTGGCAGTTTCTCAAAAAGTTAAACACAGAGTTACCATATGAACCACCGATTCCACTCCCAGGTAGGCACACCCAAAAGAAGGAAAAACAGGTAAGCATATCCTTACACATGGACGTTCACAGCCGCACCACTCACAGATGCAGCCAGAAGGGTGGGAGCAACCCGAGTGTCCCTCAACAGATGAGCACATAATGCAACGTGGTCCCTACACAAAAGGAAGTGCTATTCAGCCTTCAAAAGGAACGACGCACCACAACGCCATAATGTGGACGAGCCTCGAGAACAGGGCACCGAGGGAAGGACACCAGTCACGAAGTCCACGCTGGAGGATTTCATTGATAGGAAATGCACAGGAAAGGCAGTCCGCAGCAATGGGAAGTAGATTAGTGGCTGCCAGAGCTGGGGGGCATGAGGAGTGACTGCTAAAGAGCATAGGGTTTCTTTTTGGGGTGATGGAAATGTCCTCAAATTAAATAGAAGTGACAATTCACAACTTCAGGAGGATCTAAATGCCACAGGATTTTTGTACCTTAAAATGGTTAATGTGAATTTCGCCTGAATTAAAACACAAAAGCCTTCCAGAATGGTCTGCTAGGGCTCAGATATGCCGTGCTGCCCTTCCCTCTGCTTCTTGCAGTCAGGTCACCACCAGGGGTCCTCTGGGTCTCCCCTGCCTGACTCTGCAGGGATCTGTGCAGTAAGGCGGGGCAGGGTGCTAGAAACACCCAGACCCCCTTCAGATCCAAGCTGGCCAGTTTCTAGCTGGGGTAGGGGGCTGAGGATGTTGCTGAACTTCTTGGAGCCTCAGTTTCCTTCTTGGTAAAGCGGTACTAGCTGCATATAGGGCCAGCAGTGGCATCAAAGAGATGATGCAGCACGCAGGGTAGACGTGAGCTCCCTCCCTGCCTGTCTACTGGGGCAGAGGCCACGTCTGATGGACAGGGTAGTTCTGCCAGTGGCTATTTACTGAGCAGGCTTCTGCACCAGACGGTGAAGCGGTGATGGAGGAAGTTGTGGACAGGGAGGATAAAGTCCCCAGCATCACCCTGAGAGATAGGCAAGAACAGAGCTCCCCAAATCAGCCAAGTAATTCTGGCCACAAGAGTGTCACCACACCAAGAAAAGGACAAGGTGAGGAATGGGATGCGGGAGCAGTTCAGGGAAGGCCCTTGGAGTGGTGGCACAGCGGGGAGGCTGCCCGACCCTGCAGGGAAGCCTGTGGCAGCAGAGAGAGCTGGGTGCCTGCAGCAGTGAGGGCCGGAAGGCAGGGCTGCCTCTTCCCACTCTGGCATCTCAGGAGTCTGCAGGGCACACACCACAGCCTGTGCCCCTGAGTTATTTAACAAGCAAAGGAAGGGAGCAGCCATTTGTAGAGGTTTTTCCAGGCAGGTTTCCCTCAGCAGGAGAAACAAGGCTGGGGGAAGCCTCAGACCATGGGGAGCTTGGAGATGGAGGGAGGAGGCAGGCAGTGGTGTGAGGGTGAGGCCAAGGACTTGGCTCTTGGCTTCCAAGGTTGCTAGACTTGGCTTCTGAGGCCTTGGCTCTGGCTCCCGGCTTCCAAGGTTCTCATACCTACACATGGGAAGAGGGGCCAGGTGAGCACCAGTGGCGGTGTCAGGTCCAGAGACCCGCCCCGGGGGTGTGGGGAAGGCAGGTATCTCCAACTTTCCCCAAAGGTGTCTGCACTAGCGACCGAAGCTTCCCAGGCTTTGGTCTCACATCCGCATCTTGGGCCTGCCTCGTCGGGGTCTGTCCACAGTAGGCCATTGCTTATCCCCAGGTGTAACTCGCTGAGAGGCTTTATTCCCTGGAACACAGGGCCTGGCATCCTACGTGTTCTAGTAAGAGGGTGGCGGGGTGAATGAATGGGTTGGTGGGTGGCTGAGTGAATGACTCGCCTGAGACGTTCCAGTTCTGTTCTCCTTCAGCAGAGCGAGCGTGGCCCATCATCAGGGCCCATGCTCCTGGCAGTAAGTAGGACAGCCCTGCTTCACGCAGCGGCCCCAGGGACGGTGCCCACTGCCCTCCTTTGCTTGCAGACATGTCCCCATTTGGATGAGAAATGATACGGTCACTCTGGCACATAGACTCCTTCTAGGAGGATCCAGGAGAAATGCCAGGAGCTTCAGGAACAAGAAATAGGTCAGGTCCCCACTGGGATTTTGTATCTGTGCCAGAGCTCAAGGACAGAGCACGTCCCCGAACAAAGCTGGAGCTGCAGAGTGACCTGAGCTTGTGCTCAACAGATGTGATGCATAGCTGGTGCACACAGTGGGGGGCAGGGGGCTGAGCCTTCTGCAAGAGCACATTAAATGGTGTGTGTGCACATGCACATGTACACATGTGTAAATGTGTGTGGGTGTATGTGTGCTTCTGGGCACGTGTGTAGCATGTGCATGTGTGTAGTATGTGCACAAGCACACGTGTGTGTGTTCTATGGGCATGTGTAGGCATGTGTGTGTGCATGCATGCATACATGTGTGTGCACATTTGCATGTGTGTAGTGGTGTGTGTGTTCTATGGGCATGTGTAGGCATGTGCGTCTGTGTGCATGCATGCATACATGTGTGTGCATATTTGCACGTGTGTAGTGGTGTGTGTGTGCATGGGTATCTTTCATTTGCTACTCAGTGAGGTCTGTGGCTGCATGTGTCTGTGAGAGAGGCACCAGCCAGTACACCCTGGGTCCTGCAGGTGCTGGAGGCTGGAGCGGGTGGGCATCCATCATCTTCCTCCGCCATCTCCTACCCTATCCCTGGGCCATGAAGGAAGGCCTTACCTAACCTTGCGTGAGCATGTACCTCCCAGCGGTCCATGGACAGTGTGACCTGGGCCCTCTGGTTCCCACTGCCAAGCAGCTGGGGGGAAGACGAAAACCCTTCTGAGCTGAGTACAAGGGTCAGATAAAGCTCCAGTCTAGGGGAGAAAGTTCTAGTCTCTGCTGCGGCCCACTTGATGTGTGACTCGGAGCTCAGCTGTCTCCTGCTCTTTGCCTCTGGTGTCCTCCTGAGAAACAGCACCACCAGAGCAGCCTGGTCTCTGACAGTGGGAATCTTGTATACATAGCAGGCTCAGGAAGTCCCTCGAAGGTGACTGGGGTCATGGCCACGGGCCCATGGTCCTGTTTTGCCTCTTCTCATCTGCCTGGGTGGGAACTTTCCACACCCAGTGAGGAAACTCACTGTAGAGAGAGGTCGGTTGTCCAGCTGTGTTAACGCTGAGGCCCCCAGCTGGCCTGAAAATGCCCACCCGGACAAAAGCCACTATGCCTGGAGTGGCCAACGAGCCTGGGTCACAGTGTGATGGCTGGGAAGTTACTTAACCCCCAGGGACTTCTCTCTAAAACGGGTCCTCAGGTGCAATTCTGGCCCTATTCCTCCAATGGAAGGCTCTGGCAAAGTGCTTGAGCACCTTGAGAAGTTGTAACCGTTTAAAAATAAAAAGCTCCACAGTGAGGATGAAAGTGACACCTATTCTAGTTCTCTTAGAATCAGCTGGAGCATGGGCCTCCTCTCCCCAAGGAAAAGAAACCTTTCCCCAGGTTCCTGCTCTGGGTTCAGTCCCTCCTCTGACATATAGAATGTTCCAGAAGTTAACAGGCTCAACTTCTGCACAGATCTGCAGAGCCTGGTAGTCGATAAGAGATTCCTTCTTTCTTTCCCTCCCCTCCCTCCCCTCCCTTCCCTGCCTGCCTGCCTTTCTTTCCTTTTTTTTTTTTTTTTTTGACAGGGTCTCACTCTGTCACCCAGGTTGGGATGCAGTGGTGCAATCTTGGTTCACTGCTCCGCTGTGAACCAGGCCTCCCAGGCTCAAGCGATCCTTCCACCTCAGCCTCCTGAGTAGCTGGGACCACAGGCATGTGCCACCACACCTGGCTAATTTTTTGTATTTTTAGTAGAGATGGGGTTTCGTCATGTTGCCCAGGCTGGTCTTGAACTCCTAAGCTCAGGCAATCTACCTCCGCTCGGCCCTGCAAAGTGCTGGGATTACAGGTGTGAGCCACGGCACCCGGCTCAGAGATAGTTTCTATAAAAGGTGGCTTCTTGCCATCTCAGCACACCATCACGAACGAGTGAGGGGCTCTTTCAGAGACATGGAGGGCCAGGTGCCTTGTGACCACATGCACGAGTGGCCAGCACACAGGAGTGGTGGGGGCAGCTGGGTCCCTGGGTGCCTGACGCAGGTGGGGCCCAGCCCAGGGCAGTGGGGTCTGGATGGAGACTCCCAGCGGCAGCTCATCTTCCTGCATGAGGACCGCAGTGCTGGAACCTTCTGAGCATATTCTCAGGGTTAAAAAGGTGAAGGGAGCAGCTGGGATGGGTGGGACGGGTGGGGCGGGTGGACATCCATTGGGTCGGACGATGGCTCCCAGGGGGATCTGGCGGTTTTCGGCAGTTACTTCACGGGACAGAGGCTCTCACCTAAGCCACCTGAAGGAGGGGCGTGGAGTCGCTCTGGAGGCCCAGAGAGCTTCTGCCTCCACCGGGAGGGGCAGCTGTAAGCTCATTCCAGGAGCTGCTGGGCTGCCGGCCAGTCTGTCCCACTGTGGCCACACATGGCCACTGATGGATTTGGAATTTGGAGGTTCATAAATAATGAACACTTCCTGGAGCCAAATCCCTGCTCCCAGCTGCGCTGCCAGGACTCCGGAATCCGCCCCGGTCTGTGCCATCAAGCTGAGGAAGTCAGGAAGTCACAACTGGGCCTGGGGGTTTTCACCACAAGGTGTCTTTGTTTAAAGGCAGCAAAGCTCTGAGCTCTAAAAGGCAAAGGTCTCTAAGGATGAGGACGGCTCACGCCAGAGGAGCCCACTGTGCAAGCTGCGAGGCCCTGGCAAGATGAAAAAGGGCCTCTTGTTTAAAATGACTCAGAGTCTCTGGGGGGTGACAGCAGAGCGTTACACAAGCATGGGGCTCGTGCGACAGTGGGTACAAGCCCTCCTGGATTGAGAAGTGTATTGGTGCGGTGGCTCACGCCTGTAATCCTAGCACTTTGGGAGGCTGAGGCAGGTGGATCACTTGAGGTCAGGAGTTTGAGACCAGCCTGGCCAACATGGTGAAACCCCATCTCTACGAAAAAATACAAAAATTAGCCGGGGGTGGTGGTGCACGCCTGTAATCCCAGCTACTCGGGAGGCTGAGGCAGGAGAATCACTTGAACCCCAGATGCAGAGGTTGCAGTGAGCCAAGATCACATCACTGCACTCCAGCCTGGGCAGCAGAGCAAGACTCTGTCTCAAAAAAAAAAAAAAGTATATTATTCCATGCCTCTGAGAGTGAAGGACGGGCTGTCCTCACATATGCCTGATTGGTATACTGACCATTTCCTGTTGAAACACTGGAGAAACTGTAGTTTCAGAAAGGGTGAGCTGACCTGTTGCTTCCTACATGCAGCCAGTGATAGACAGGACTCTGGGAGGGGTCCCCTCTCTGCACCAGGGCAAGAAAACGGCCCTTGTCACCAGAGGCTGGTCACTGGAGGCTGCAGTGGGTCAGAATAAACATACGTAACGGAGTAGCCCTTATCTTCTACTGCTTTACACCACCCTGTATATCTCCTAGGGACTCCACTAGAAAATTTACTGTCCTAGCCAGATTTTCTTTGCCCTGTCATTTCTTTTCAAATTTATCATTCTTTGTCTAAAAAGTACAAAAGCATCTTGCTTTGGTCACTTGTTTGGGTTTCACTCTCTTGCGGAAGATCCTTGTGTATATGTAAAATCAATACAATTTGTATGCTATTCTTGTTAATCTGCCTGGTGTCCATTTGGTTTCTAGATCCAGCTGAAGTGCTCACTAAGAGCTAAATGGCGGTTGGAGGTGACCTCTGGCTCCTCTAGTCCCCCAGTCTCCACCCACTCCCAGGGCTGTGGACAGGTCTTATCTTTACTGAGCTGCCAAGAGCTGAACCAGAGAGCGGCCTTCTAGAACTTCTAGGAGGAGCTGGGGGTGAGGCAGCCACACTCCTGGCTTGGGTGCGAGTGCACTGCTCAAGAACAGCTACAAGGTGATGTCTTGCTGTGCAAAGTAGCTGGATGAGCGGCTCACAGGGCAGAGTCCTAAGGACAACAGCAAAGCTTTGCGATGATGAGGACGGTCCTGAAGCATTATTCCCAAGAGGGAAACACGCCAACAACTGCAGTATCACAAGTCGGAAGCGAGGGTTGGGGGAACAGACGACAAATGTCACACATCTGTGACAACTGGAAGAGCCATTAGCAATGGTGTTTTGGAAGGATCTTTTAAATTCATGACATCTCTTTTCACTTGGAAAAAAGCAGATTCATAATCATAGAGAATGAGCTTAATGTTGCTGAATATATACTTATGCTCAAAGAAGGACTACAGCTTCAGTGGTGACTATGAATGTGGGATAGATTCAGGAGTGATTTTAATTTTCCTCCTTATACCTTTCTATATTTTCCAGATTTGCTACAGGACTAGATATTACTTGTATAATAAAGTATGAATTTAATAAGTGATTCCAAAAAAGATGCACAAATAACCAATAAACATATGAAAAGATGCTTCACATCATTAGTTATTAGGGGAATACAAATCAAAACCACAATGATAAAGATTTAATACCCACTAAGATGCCTATAACGACAACAACAAACCAGATAATAAGTGTTGGCGAAGACAAGGGGAAAACTGGAACCCTCCTACACTGTTGTTGGGAATGTAAAATGAAGCCACTGTGGAAAACAGTCTAGCAGTGCCTCAAAAGCTTAAATCTACCGTTCCCTTGTGACCTAGCAATTCCACTCCTAGATATATACCCAAGATAACTAGAAACAGGTGTTCCAACAAACCATGCACACAAATGTTCACAGCAGCCAAAACCTGGAAACCACCAAAATGTCCATCATCTAACAGAAACAAAGTATGGTATAACCATACAATGAAACACAACTCAGCCGTAAGAAGCAGTGAGATTCTGATACATGCTATGGCATGGGAGAATCTCAAAAACACTGTCCCAAGTAAAAGAAGCTGGTCCTAAAGGACCCCACATGGATGATCCTATTACATGAAGTGGATAGAAGAGAAAAATCTAGATTCAGAAAGTAGAGTCATGGTTGCCAGGGCTCTGGTAAAGGGGAAACAGGGGAGTGACTTCTATTTTTTTTTTTGAGATGGAGTCTCACTCTGTCGCCCAGCCTGGAGTGCAGTGGTGCCATCTTGGCTCACTGCAACTTCCACCTCCCAGGTTCAAGCAATTCTCCTGCCTCCACCTCTCGAGTAGCTGGGACTATAGGTGCACACTACCATACCCGGCTAATTTTTGTATTTTTAGTAGAAACGAAGTTTCATCATGTTAGCCAGGCTGGTCTCGAGCTTCTGACTTCAGGTGATCTGCCCCCCACCTCAGCCTCCCAAAGGGATTACAGGAGTGAGCCACGGTGCCTGGCTGGGAGTGTTCTAATGGGTACGAAGTTTCTTTTTGGGGTGATGCAAATGCTCTGGGATTAGAGAATGGTGATGTTTGCACAATCTTGTGAACATGTAAAAAGCCACTTAATGGTGCACTTTAAGAGAGTAAATTTTATGGCATTGAAATTATATATCGATTTAAGAAAAGAAAAAAAGGTTGGTGTCCTGTGTGAATTCCTTTAGATCACAGAATAATACAAAACTAAACAGGCGAGGGTTAACGGTCAAAATGGATTTGAGGCCAGGTGTAGTGGCTCACACCTGTCACCTCAGCACTTTGGGAGGCTGAAGTGGGAGGACTCTTGAAGACAGGAGTGTAAGACCAGCCTGGGCAAGATAGTGAGACTGTCTCTAAAAAATAAACATTGCTTTTAGACTGGGTGTGGTGATGCACACCTATAATTCCAGCACTTTGGGAGGCTGAGGTGGGAGGACTGCTTGAGGCCAGGAGTGTAAGACCAGCCTGGGCAAGATAGTGAGACTGTCTCTAAAAAATAAACATTGCTTTTAGGCTGGGTGTGGTGGTGTGCACCTGTAATTCCAGCACTTTGGGAGGCTGAGGTGAAAGGATCACTTGAGTCCAGGAGTTTAAGGCTGCAATGAGCTATGATCGCACCTCTGCACTCCAGCCTGGGTGACAAAGGCAATCCTGTCTCTTAAAAAGAGAAAAAAATGGGTTGGGTGTGGTGGCTCACGCCTCTAATCCCAGCACTTTGAGAGGCCGAGGCGGGTGGATCACAAGGTCAGGAGTTTAAGACCAGCCTTGGCAATATGGTAAAACCCCAACCCTACTAAAAATATCAAAATTAGCTGGGCGTGTTGGCGCACGTTTGTAATCCCTGCTACTCGGGAGGCAGGAGAATCGCTTGAAGCCGGGAGGCAGAGGTTGCAGTGAGCTGAGATGGTGCCACTGTACTCCAGCCTGGGTGACAGAGTGAGACTCTGTCTCAAGTAAATGAATGAATGAATGAATGAGAAAAATTATTTTGCAATCTGCTTTGATTGAATTAACCTCTTTGAAGCATCTGGAGGTTGCCTCTGCTGAAGGTGAGTGGTGACTCTAGACTCACATCTGCAGATGGTGTCCAATCCACCACTCCCAGCTATGTCCCCTTGGCTTCCTGTGCCAGGTCTCCTAGAAACACGGGTTCCTCCTTGGACCCAGGGCTCCTAAGCTACACAACCTGGCCGTGGACAGGGGGCTAGAGTGTAGTCTAAGATGCTCGCCTTGGTTACATGATATGTTTGAGCAGGAGCCTGCCCTTTACACATCCACTCTACATATGCATGCCTTAAATTTAATCTGCAAATGTGGAGGTTTCATCGTTACCAGCACGCGGCCCCCATAAGCCAATGTTTATTCATAATCCCTGAATCTGTTTCCCATTGTCTATTTCAGAGGAGCCAAAAACAACATCTTCATTCAATAACAGAGCACCATATGACAGCTTTCATTTCCCAGAATGAGCCATGGCATGCTCTCGGGGGGTGGCCTCTGGCCTCCATCTGTGCCCCAGCTAGAACGGGACTCCCAGCCCTGGCTGATCAGACCCAGACTTGGTGTCCCAGTGTCAAGCGAGAGACCGCAGGTCTGTCCTCACTAGGTTCCCATCTGACAGATGGCACATCAGTGGTGCCACAGCACATACTGGGAGCAGCCCATTCCTTCTACATTTTCAGGGCATGACCACATCAGGCTTCTAGAACACCCAAGAATCTAAGACACTGATGGCATGAGCGAGGCGGAGCAGGTCACTCACCTCTCCCATGTGAATGTCCAAGCCCCAACCCCATTCCTCTGGCTCCACATGGGCAGGGCTGAGGCCTGCAAACTGACTTGCGGGGCAGGACAGGCATGCAGAGTCTAAGGCCACAGTGCATCTGGGTTGGCTGAAGGTAACTGATACCTTAACACTCTCTAGGGGCCAAAGACAACCTGACCTGGAATGCCAGCGATGCTGCTGGTATCTCCGAGAGCCTCATACACACCTCACTGCTTTCCCTGTTGCTCACAAACTCTATGGTTTTAAAGACATTTCACTGGGTAATGTTGTAAAGGTTTACAATAGGAAGGGGTGCACAACTGGAATTGGGGTGAGCTGTGTGTGAAAGGAAGAGTGAGTATCTATAAACACCCCCAAGCAAAGCCCATCCATCCATCCACCTAGTCACCCATCCTCCCTCCTACCCACCTAACTGGGTAGGTCTCACTAGATTCCCACTCACTCACCCATTTATCCATCTACTCACCCACTCAGCCACCCATCCATTCACCCATCCATCTATCCTCCCATCTATCCATCACTTATCCACTCATCCATCCATACATTCATCCATGTATCCATCCATCCATCCATCCACCCACCCACTCACCCATCCTCCCATCTACCCACCTAACTATTCATTTAGACATCTATCCACTCATTCACACACCTACTAACCAATTTATCCATCCACTCAGCCACCACTCTGTCCTCCAACCTACCTACTTACCCATCCATCCATTCATCTACCCACCCACTCATGCATCCATCCATTCGTTCACCCACTCACTCATTCACCCATCCTCCCCCACCTACATATCCATTTACACATCTGCCCATGCATACACCCACTCATCCACCTATTCATCTACTCACTCACTCACCCACCCATCCATTCATCCACTTACCCATCCATTCGCTCACCCATCCATCCATCCATCCACCCACTCATTTACCCACCCACCTACCCACTCACTCACCCAGTCATCAATCCACTCACCCACCCATGTATCTATCCATCCACTCATCCATCCTTCCACCTACCCATCCATTTATCCATCCATCCATTTACCCACCCACCCATTTATTCATCTACCCATCCACCTACTCACCCATTAATCCATCTAACATCCCACTACTCTTCATCCTTCCAACCCCGGTAACCCATTTGTCCATCTGATCATCCACCCATCCATCCTCCCACCTACCTATCCATTTACCCATCCATTTACCCATCCATCCATCCGGAAGTACTTTCTCAGCCTCTACTCCATGCCAGGCACTGTGTGAGGTGCAGAAAATACTAATGTGTATCAGTTGTATCCTCCTGGTTCTTGGCTCTCATGGAGGATAGTAAACCATGATCAATTCACTCCACAAACAGGTGTTTACAAATTAAGCAACCTCCAGGCTTGACAACGGTCCTCTTGGCTTGCACCATTTGCACTTATTAAATCTGCTCCAACACGAGGTTCCTGATCCCAGCTCATCAAACACGTCACTGGGAAAGCTGCTTAAAAATACAGATTCCCAGGTCCCACCCCAGACATTCTGGTTTCATGAGGTGGAGGCAGAGCCCTGGCATCCACATTACTTTTCTACAGACCAGGTTGAGGGCCATATCCTAACGCATGGCTGGCCAGACACAGCCTATGTTTTCTGGGTATCTGCAGCTGAGGAAGGAGAATGATCATAGGAGAGCCAGCTCACTCCCCGTGCTTTCCAGGATGAATTCATTCCCCTCTCATAGCAGCCCTGTGGCAAACACATTACTGTCAATGCCAACAGAGGCTCAGAGAGGCTGAGTAACTTGCCCAAGGTCACACAGCAAGGAGACATAAATCAGGAGTCATGGACTCTGATGTTTTGACTCTGATTCTTTTCAACGGCAAAGAATCCAGGTCACACCCCCAGAACAGCCCTGAGACTGACCTAAAGAGGCTTCTAAATGCGGATGGGCCGGGGTACAGCCTTGTCAAGTAGCAGTCTCTGCCGTCAGCTCACACAACAAAACGGCCCCACAGAGGATGGGACTGTGTGGTAAGAAAGGGCGAAACTGAGAAGTCATCCATAGAATTCAGCTTGGTTTACAGCTGTGACTCTTCACCTCTGAAACAGAGTAAATGTTTATGTCCCCCTCAAAACTATGTTGAAGCCATGACCCCCTCAATGTGACTGGATTTGGAGAAAGGACTTTAGAGAGGTAATTAAGATTAAATGAAGGTATAATGCCAGACCTGAGAGGACTGGCATTCTTAAGAAGAGGAAGAGATAGCAGAGGTGTGTATGCACAAGGAAAGGCCCTGTGAGGACACAGCAAGAAGGTGGCCATCTGCAAGCCAAGAAGAGAGGCCTCACCAGACACTTCCCCTGCCAGCCCTTGATCTGCAGCTTCTAGACTCCAGAATTGCGAGAAAATACATTTCTGTTGTTTAAGTTGCCCATTCTACGGCATTTCATGATGGCAGCCCAAGCTGACTAATATAGACTCTTCCCTGCCTACTGCCCTCCACACTGGCAGCACAACGTAGCACTAAGAAGGTTTCTAACCCCGTGAATGTTCGAGCCATGCCACTTCCCCTCTCTCCTGAACCCTCTGCCCACAGTGTCCGCTGCACAAGGTGACTTTCTGCAGACACCATATCCTGTAGCGGCAGGAGGGGCTGTGGAGAAAAAAAAGGCAGGGCTGGTACCCAGCATCACCAGGTTGCCACAGTAACCCAGAGCAGGCACCACCACTGCTGGGAGGGAACAAGGAAGGTCTGGGCCCCACAGCAAAGCCAGAGACTGGATCCTCCCAAAGGAACCTGAAGCAACACGCAGACCTGGCAGAACTCTATTTTGAGGGTGAACCCGAGCATGGAAGCTGGTCTTTAAAACACAAAGCAGCTGCTATGAAACAGCAGCACATACCGCAAGGCAGAAGGGCTCTGAGAGTGTTTTAATAAAGTGGCGTATGAGACAGAAAGGGCGGGGGATGCAGGAGTCTGCCACGGTTGTTTAACAAAAACATAATCATTAGCAGACAGGACAATGCGTCCTCATAGCTATTTTATGTTCTGCGAGGGAACAGCTAGTAACTTCTTTGGAAGCTGGCTTTTGTGGCTTATTAATATTTTAGATTACAATTGTGCTAATAGAGTCATTTGCCTGTATTTTTAAATGCTCTAAAGATAACAAAAACATTCTATTTTGGAAGAACCAAACATGGGTATGCTGATGTTTTGCCGAGGGTTTATACACACTGTGACTAACGACACTTCTGTTTAATAGGACTCTACCATGCCCTGTTCCATGGCTCCAACCAGAGCCGCCCAGAGATAAGGGTGACAGCTCCCACCCCCTTCATGTCCTTGGGAAGGCATTCCTACTCCCTGAGAAAGCAGGTCACAGCAATATCCTCCCCTGATCTTCAAAGAGCCCAGGTGCTTGGCATCCCTGCTGAAGGCACATCTCTTAACTATGGCCTGCAGAGGTCCTGCCTGCCGCCTCCTCCTTCTGCTGGTTCCAGCACCCCAACCGTCCTTGGCACAAGCCATCTTCCCTACACCCCTGACCCAGACCTGGCCAGTCACACTGGGGTGGGTGCACCCACCCCTAGCCCCTGGTCCTGGGTGGGTATGGACATCATTCAGGGCACATTGTAGGACTTTCGCTAAAAAGCTAGCACAGAGCCATTCTCTTTCTGCAGGACTTGGACCTATGAGGATATAAGCCCTGGAGCTACCAGGGACCATCCTGAGAGGGAGCTGCTCACAGAATAAAACTCCCATGGAGAAATCAGGCCAAGAGATGGAATGAGAGCTACCTGGGAACATCATTTGAGCAGCTGGATCCAACTATGCCTGATACCAGACAATCTTAGCCTTCTCCATTATGTACGCTAATAAACTCCTTTTGTAGCGACAGGGGTTGGAGGGAGCCCTGGGGCTTTGTCACCTCCAATTTAAAAAGCAATAATGACCAGAGCAGCCCGAGTTGTTACAGGGGAAGGAAGAGGCCCTGGGTCAGAGTTTAACGCCAGGGCTCCATGCCAGCTCTGCCACGAGCCAGGCATTCGATCCCCAGTAGCCAGGAGCCCAGATTTCCTCCTCTGAAAAACAGAGGCCTGGCTCTAAATGAGTTTTCCCAAATTGGGGTCCAGAAACTCGAAGTTATCTGAGGGGCATCTCATGTATGTTTATTCGGTGCCAACATGTAGATGATAACCTAAATACATGACTCTACACTTAAAGACAAAACAGTTTTTCCCTGGTAATTCACTGTTTTGGTTTTTTTTTTTTTAAGACAGAGTCTTGCTCTGTTGCCCAGGCTTGGAGTGCAGTGGCATGATCTCGGCTCACTGCAACCTCTGCCTCTGGATTCAAGCAATTCTCCTGCCTCAGCTTGCCGAGTAGCTGGGATTACAGGTGCGCACCACCACACCTGGCTAATTTTTTGTATTTTTAGTAGAGACGGGGATTCACCATGTTGGCCATGCTGGTCTCAAACTCCTGACCTCAGGTGATCCACCTGCCTCGGCCTCCCAAAGTGCTGGGATTACAGGCGTGAGCCACTGTGCCCGGGCTGTAATTCACATTTTCAAAGATAGAACTTCTGTTTCACAGTAGTTTGTTTTGTTTTGTGTTTTTGTTGTTGTTGTTTGAATGCAGGAGATCTTCCTCTTAACGGTGACCTACACATTACTAAGTTGGAGAGATTTTGAACTAAGCAGTAACTATCATCCCTTCTGGTTCTCACCTTCTCTGGACGGTGTTTGTGTTGGTTCTCTGTGTATGAGCCCAAGGCGTGAGGGGTTCCACTCATCAGGTGAACCACATGCAAATCCTCAGGCTGCAACTCACAGGACTGTGAGACCCCGGATCAGTTGCTTAATTTCCCTGAGCCCACATCCTTACATGCAAAAAAGGAACAGCAATACTGAACATGCAGGATTGTTTTGGAGACTGGAGGAAAACCGTGAGAAACGTCCGGTTTGAAGCCAGCCGCCCAACAGGCACTGGCTGGTGTCAGAATCAGGGTCAGGATTACTGTCATGGTGCTTCAGGACCTTCAGAGCCGCATGGTACCCACTGCCCCACACAAACATCTGAAGCCCCCCCAACCCAGGCATCTCTGAGAGCCTTAAGTTAAGGAGCTTGTCTGGGAAAGGGACTACTGCTCGGTCATCCTCAAAGCCACAGGGCAGAGTTTTCCAAACACAGTCAATCCGACACATTTGTTTCTAAAAGCAGCTCGCTATTTACTTATTTATTTTACTTACTTACTTACTTATTTATTTATTTATTTATTTATTTATTTATTTATTTATTTATTTTACTTATTTATTTATTTAAAGACAGTCTGCTCTGTTGCTCAGGCTAGAGTGCAGTGGTGTGATCTTGACTCACTGCAACCTCTGCCTTCCAGGTTCAAGCGATTCTCCTGCCTCAGCCTCCCGAGTATCTGGGATTACAGGGGCCCGCCACCACGCCTGGCTCATTTTTAATAGAGACGAGGTGTCACCATGTTGGCCAGGCTGGTCTTAAATTCCTGACCTCAGGTGATCAGCCCACCTTGGCCTCCCAAAATGTTGGGATTACAGGCGTGAGCCACCACACCCCGCCTTAAAGCAGTTCAAGTCACCATTTTAAGTGGAAAACCAGCCTCCCTGGCATAGATGAAAAGGAGCCTTCACATTCAATAAGGGGGACAGCAGGCTCTGGGGTCCCAGTTGAGTCGCACTGCCATCTGTGGAAGGCACTGGGCCACGCCCACCTTCTCCAAGTTACAAGGAGGACTACGGACCACCAGAGCTGTGTGGAAGAGTCCCCAGCCCCCAGAAAAAAGGCCAACCATGCTCTGGGAGCAGATGTCTGCACACCTGCACCACTGACAAAGGTCTTGCTTCTGAAGTATACAAGGAGTGACCACAAATCAACACAACACAGACAAGCCTAAAGGAAAATAGGCAGAAGACCCGAACTGGCGCGGGGCCAAAGATGACACAAACAGCCGGCCAATACATGCACAAAAAGGTGCTCGGCCTCAGAAGTAATGAGGGAACCGCAAATGGCAATCACAACCACATCGTCATCGCACACGCAGCGCCCGCACCGCAAGGGCCTGTCAGTAGTGAGCT
Organism: Rhinopithecus roxellana; assembly: GCF_007565055.1. NCBI lineage: Eukaryota > Metazoa > Chordata > Mammalia > Primates > Cercopithecidae > Rhinopithecus > Rhinopithecus roxellana. The sequence goes on along the minus strand of NC_044563.1, from coordinate 3,563,071 downwards.
GGCAACACGTGGGAACCATCACTCTCACCGACTAAATGTTTGTGGCCCCCCCCAGAATTCACGAACCCTGATGTGATGGGGCCTTTACAGTGTGATGGGGTTTAGATGAGTCATGAAGCTGGGGTCCCCAAGATGGGATTCTTGCCGTCCTAAAAAGAGACAGCACAGTGCTCTTCTCTGTCTCTATCTTTCTGCGGGTGAGGACACAGAGAGACAAAGGCTGTCTGCAAGCCAGGAAGAGGGCCCTTCCCAGAAACAGCCGTGTTGGCACCCTCATCTCTGACCATCCAGCCTCCAGAACCAGCATTTCAACCCCCCAGCCCTCAGTGTTCTGTTACAGCAGCCTGGGATGACGAGGTCCATGCAGGACAGGGTTGAAGAATTCAGAAAAGCACAGGACGTGTTCAGCCTGACCACGGTCACTCCTGGGGTATGGGAGATGGAAGGGCACCCACATTTACACTGCGACACAAGGGTAGGGACTCCCACAGCAAGCGGCCTAGGACTGTCCATGGCGGAACAGAGGGACAAATCCCCAGTGAACGACCTCACAGTGAAAACAAGTGACCCAGATCTACTCGCATGACCCAGATACCAGGGACAGCTGTTGGGAGAGAAGCCAGCACAGCGCAGCACATGCCAGTCCTGTCTCCATATGGCTCACGAGTGGGCAAAGTCCCACGACACTGTTTGGGGCTGTAATAAGAGCCTGGGACTAGAAATAAAATCAGGAAACAACTGTACGCGAGACCAGCCCTGGGCAGAGACAATTATCCTGGGGAGGGAGCTGAGGAGGCAGAGGGTGTGTGTGGGGTGGGGTTGGGGGTGCTGGGTCCACGGGGTTTGTGTCATAACTGCCTACTGGATGTGCATTGTCTTGGGAACCTCTCTGCATGCTTGTTACACGCCACACAGAAAAATCAAAAATAAAAGCATCACACAGGCACCAAATAGGATCCTCCCATCTATTCGGAAGGCCTGGAACAGGAAGGAGTGAAGGGGAACTGCTGGATTCTGGGTCTGACCTGCAAAGTCGTCTCTCAGATGTCTCTCAGAGCCTTGGAGGTGACACAGACCCAGGGGGTGTGAGACGCAGGGCAGGGGCCACTAGGGACAGGCTGGAAGTGGGAACAAGTGGACGCCTGATGGCCCCAGGGGTGTCTCTGGGGCAAAGCCTGGATGTTTCGGTGCTGCAGGAAGAAGCCGGGCACCCTGCTCACCCAGCCAGGGTCTCACTTGGCACAAAGAGGCCTCGGGAGAATACACAGAAACCCCTGTATTTTTTTTTTTTTTTTTTGAGACAGAGTCTCACTCTGTCACCCAGGCTGGAGTGCAGTGGCGTGATCTCAGCTCACTGCAGCCTTCGCCTCCCAGGTTCAAGTGATTATTGTGCCTCAGTCTCCTGAGTAGCTGGGACTACAAGGTGTGCGCCACCACACCCAGCTAGTTTTTGCACTTTCAGTAGAGACGGGGTTTCACCGTGTTGGTGAAGTGCAGTAGTGCAATCTCAGCTCACCGCAACGTCTGCCTCCTGGATTCAAGCGATTCTCGTGCCTCAGCCTCTCGAGTAGCTGGGATTACAGGCGCCATGCTGGCCAGGCTAGTCTCAAACTCCTGACCTCACAGGTGATCTGCCCACCTCAGCCTCCCAAAGTGCTGCATTGCCAGAGCCTTGGCAGTGCTGGTGTTCCCAGTATTACTATCAGGAAGCCCATCCCATCAGTGCTGTTGATAACAATTCTTGTATGCGTATGGACTTTTACACTTTTGCATTCTTCTCTGTGAGCCGTTGTAACAACCCTGCAGGGCGTGTCTATCTGCAGGGCATATAAATCCAACTTACAGATGAGAAAGCTGAGACATACAAGGGTAAAATAATTTTTCTCAAGGGTACCCAGTGTGGTTTTGATTCCTCTACATCAAGAGGGGATGTGAGGAAAGAAATGGAATTTCAAGAACTAGAAGGGGGAAAGCCAGGAGCTTCCTCCAAAGGAAGGGAAGGCTGCACAGGGCTGGAATGAGGAAGAATATTTGTTCATGGCCAGAGCAGTAGGGTTCACCAAGGTGGAGTGCCAGACTTGACTAGCATCATCCCTTTGTCATCTTAAAACCTCTGTCACCATCACCACCAGCATCATTGCTACTAGCATCACCACCACCATCAATCACCATGACTTCCACCATCAATAGAATCGCTACCATCATCACCAACAAAAACAGCATCACCACTATCAACACCATGACCACCACTACCAGCATCACCACCATCACACCATGACTGCCACCACCAGCCTCACCATTATCGCCATGAGCACCACCACCAGCATCACCACCATCATCACCATGACCGCTACCACCAGTATCACCACCATCACCATGACCACCATCACCAGCATCACCACCACCACCAGAATTACCATCACCACCATGTCCACGACTACCAGCATCACCACCATCACCACCACCACCACCACCACCACCAGCATCACCACCATCATCACCATGACTACCACCACCAGCATGACCACCATCACCACCATGACCACGACTACCAGCATCACCACCATCATCACCACCACCACCAGCATCACCACCATCATCACCATGACTACTGGCATCACCACCATCACCACCACCAGCATCACCACCATCACCACCATCATCACCATGACTACCACCACCAGCATGACCACCATCACCACCATGACCACGACTACCAGCATCACCACCATCATCACCACCACCACCAGCATCACCACCATCATCACCATGACTACCGGCATCACCACCATCACCACCACCAGCATCACTACCATCACCACCACCATCACCATCACCATCACCATGACTACCAGCATCACCACCATCACCACCACCACCACCACCAGCATCACCACCATTATCACTATGACCACCACCACCAGCATCACCACCATCATCACCATGACTGCCACCACCAGCATCACCATCATCGCCATGACCACCACCACCAGTATCACTATCATCACCATGACCACCACCATCAGCATTACCACCATCATCATCATGACCAACACCACCACCAGCACCACCACCACCATCACCACCACCACCACCACCACCAGCATCACCACCATTATCACTATGACCACCACCACCAGCATCACCACCATCATCACCATGACTGCCACCACCAGCATCACCATCATCGCCATGACCACCACCACCAGTATCACTATCATCACCATGACCACCACCATCAGCATTACCACCATCATCATCATGACCAACACCACCACCAGCACCACCACCACCATCACCACCACCACCACCACCACCAGCATCACCACCATTATCACTATGACCACCACCACCAGCATCACCACCATCATCACCATGACTGCCACCACCAGCATCACCATCATCGCCATGACCACCACCACCAGTATCACTATCATCACCATGACCACCACCATCAGCATTACCACCATCATCATCATGACCAACACCACCACCAGCACCACCACCACCACCATCATCACCACCACCACCACCACCATCACTACCACAAACAGTGTCACCATGGCTGCCATCAACCACTTATCACTACCACCACCTGCTCCCTGACTCCAAGGCCACAAAATATTAACATCTCAGAGACTGGTTGACTTGGGGATGCTCCAGCCTGGCAGCTAAAGGAAACGGATGTCAGCTCAGATGTATCTATGTTTAGGTCCTGGGTTGGCCACCCATGCTTCTAAGCAAGTCACTCACCATCTCCGACCTCGTGTCTAAAATGGACTAACATCACTGCATGCCCCCTTCCCAAGTTTAGTCTGAGGATCACATGAGTTATCTGTAAACATCAAATGAGAGATGACAGGATGCAACCACAGGGACAAGGTTTGGAACCGTATGCTCTGAAAAGGCTGGAACAATAACGTTACACGGCCTGCAGGGTGGGGGAACATGACTGACTCCAGCGCATACTTGATATGGCTCCCGAGGAAGAGCAGGTGGATCCCAGAGGCTGACCTAGCGTTGAACAGGGAGGCGTGGCAGCCAAGAGGACAGGTCCCCCACCCAGGGCCATCACAGATGAGGACTCTCCTCATTATGTCCTCTTCTTATCAATGGCCACAGATAAGAAATTTCAAAGAAGAGTGGCCCCAAGTCACTTGTGACTTCAGCAGTCCCCCTTTATCCATGGTTTCACTTTCTGAGGTTTTAATCACCCACGGTCAATTGAAGTCTGAAAATAATGAACAGAAAAGTCCAGAAAAAAACAATTGAAAAGTTTTCAATTGCACGCCATTCTGAGTAGCATGATGTCGAGTGCCGTTCCGCCCAGGGGAAGTGACTCATCTCTTTGTCCAGCGTACTCCTGCTGTCTACACCACCCACTGGTTAGTCACTTAGGAGCTGGCTCTGATACCAGACCAAAAACACGGTATATGCAATACAGGGTTCAGCACTGTCCCTTGTTTCAGGCACCCAATGGGGATCTTGGGACGTATCCCCTGAAGATAACGGGGGACTGCTGCAGTCACAAAATAGTCAGCAAAACCAAGAGGTCCCCATCCTTCTCCTGCAAGGACACAAGGTGTCCTATTGGTGACAGGAGGGGACGGCTCCAGTTGTGGCTTCAGATGGCAGAGGAGCAATGCACTGCACTCGGGGCGATTTCTGGGAGGAGGAAACACATGCCAGCCTCACCACCACCCTGTCGGGTTCACATGATCTGAAGGAGAGATCCGAGAATGTTGTGCCCATTAGCCCTTGGGGTGTGGGGCTGGTGGCAGTCCGGAGACACTTCTCAGAGCAAATGACAACGCGAAGCTGTAAGATGCTCCCAGTAAGGGCCCCTTACGCTGGTAAATTAGAGAGTGGCTGGAAAGGAGAGTCCATGGCAGAGATTCTGAATGGGAACAGTCCATGGAAAGAGAGCTTGGGAATGTGGACAGCCTGGCACACATGCTTCCCGGACACATACACAACACACGTTTCCTGATGAATAAGCAGGGATCATAAAGGCACCTTCCATAAAGGGCAATTAGGAGGTTCAGATGAGGTCCTCTCTCTTCTCCGTTGAGTGCCACAAAAAAGTAGAAAGGACACACTGCAAACCACATCTGTTCCCTGGTCAGAGCTCTGACTTTCTGATCTAGACCCTGTGCTTATGGCTAGCTTCTAGAAACTTCTAGAGAGCCACGGGGACTATTCTTGAATGCAGACTTAGCCCACAAGAGTGGCCAGTCAAGGGAAGGCGCGGCTAATCCCATCCTACACTCATATCTTCTACCCAGTTGAGAGCCCTGCACCAGCGAGTCAGCCAGAAGATTCTGGAAGCCCATTTGGCAGAGAATCCCATCAAGTCACTTCCTCAGTGGTCTCTGTAGCTGATTGAGGATCCCGACTCCAACAAGCTCTGGCAGCGCACACAGCACAGGACATGCCAAAACTACACTGGGGTGCTCATCTGGGTAGGTGCCCAGGAGTGAAGTAAGAGTTGAGAATGTGGCATCTTATGCCCCGGTCTGAGCTGCCTGGCTGTGAGGCCACCACTCCTACCTCAGTGACTTTCAGGTGACCAGATCCTACCTGTCTCTGGAGGATGGAAACAGGGATGTACAGTGGTGACACATCACACCCATTTTCTCATCATGTTCTACATGAATGGTGCTCACTGATGGTTAAGTCTTTTCTTTGTTTCAGCAGCTAAAATACGATTTACTTCGGTGCTGCTTGGCCTTGTCATTTTCTCAGGGATAAACAGAGAGCCCTGGCCTGACAGTTTCCATGTACACATAAGATGTGTCGCTGAAAATTGCATGCACATGCATTGCATTCATTTTTCATAAACTGCCTCATCCATGGGTGCCAACTGATTACTTTGAAAATATTTTATCTTTGTTTCTTAGTCAAGATACATCATCCGGGGCAGCCCTGATTTTAATTTGTACAATTCTGAGGAGGAAGGATCAAGTGATTCTACAATCCACCAGCCTGAATTCACAGATGAGGAAATCAATGCCTTGGAAGATGCGGAAGGCAGTCAAGGTCCCCAGCAGGGAAGGTGGGCACTGTCCCTCCATCCAGGGTGCATGTCTGGCCCCAGAGGCTCAGCTTTATGGGCCAACTGACCAGGGTATAGCACTCAATTATGCAGCCAAGCACTAGCCTAGGTGTTGCTGGGAGGGTATTTTGTAGATGTGGCTAACATTTACAGTCTGTTGGCTTGAAGTCAAAATTTTTCTCAGTAATGTGGGTGGGCCTCCTCCAATCAGTTAAAAGGCCTCAAGAGCAAAATCGAAGTTTCTCTGAGGAAGAAGAAATTCTGCCTCCAGGCTGCAGCACCAGCTCCTGTCCGGTGTTCCAGGCTGCTGGACTGCCCAGAGGATTTTAGACTCGCCTGTTCCCACAATTGGGTGAGCCAATTCCTTGAAATGAGTCTCTTAATACATATGCTCTATCTGTATCTACATCTGTGTCCTACTGGTCGTTTTCTCTGGAGAATCTTGACTCAAAGAGTCACCAGGAGGTGACTGGCCCTGGACCACAGGGCCCAGCATCTGCAGCATCCAGGTTCCCTCCACAGGGTGTCACGGGTAATGACGTGTGTCCCTGCTGTGCCAGAGCCTCACACAAGAGGGCAGCGTTTATCCATTCTCCCTCCCTGTCTCTGCAGGCTGCGGGCAGGGGGCCCTAAGGCCCTCAAGGATGACCAGGCCACATAATGGAAGAGCCTGGACTGCTTGGTCACATCATGGAGAAAATCAGCCCATCTGTTGACCAGAAGAGACCACACTGGGTAGCAACTGGGCAGGAAAAAAAACCTGCACTCCATTAAGCCACTGAAGTTGTGGGTTCACTTGTCATAGCAGCTGACATTGTCCTACCTTATACAAACGGGTGGAAAGCTTTAGAGTCTAGACAAAAGCCAGACCTTCCAACTCCTGACTGATCAAGCTGATCAAGTGCGACACCACCCAACCTCCTTTTCACTAACGTGCTGGGCCAACTGATATGCACTCTGTCCTGGATAGGCACCGTGCAGGACACAGGTGTCCCTGCCCTCAGGGAGCTTAAACTCTAGTAGGATGGGGTGAGGACATGCATGTAATTAGCCACCAATTTTCCAGAGCACCATCTTCCAAGATGCCTCTCCTCCTGCTATAACAACATAGTCATATGTGGCACTTTGCTCTCAGGTCTCTGGGCTGATGCATGCAAAGAGGTGAGATTTTATAAATCTGGGCATGCCTCTGTCTCTTGTGCACAGAAACAAAAAAGCTACGATCATAAACTTGCCCCCAACTCTTCACACTCATCATCTCCAGCCTTCACATTTCAGATAAAGAAGTCTACTCAGAGCCAGCCAGAGACAGCTGAGCTGAGAACAGACCTAGATATGTTTCTGCTTCCCCACTGCTTCAGGTGGATATGCAGGAGGATTAATCACTGGCAGTCACACATCAGGATCACCACCCTGATCACTGCATGAGAAACGCTGCCCTGATGCAGGTACAGGTCACAGCTCAAGCATTAGTAGTCACAAACAATGGGTCATGGTCCTTGCCCAGTAACTCCCTATCTGTGTGCTCCAACATGCTGGGATGGGGATGCTTATGTGTACAATGCAGGTGATGATTCCTGCCCTACTTATTCCAGAAGTTTGGATGAGACAGCATGCAGGAAAGCCCACTGAAGACTTTGAAGTCCCATAAACATGCAGCCTTAAGAAATTACAACTAAGGTTCAGGTGAGTAAGCCCATCATATCTTGAAGGTATAACCACCAAACTATTCATGGAACTAAGCTGAACTTCTATTATTTGACCAACCATCCATCCATCCATCCATCCAACCAACCAACCAGCCAGCCAGCCAGCTAACCAACCAACCAACCAGCCAGTCAGCCAACCAACCAGTTAATCAACCAACCAACCAGTCAGCCAGCCAGACAGCTAATCAACCAACCAACCAACTATTCAGTCAGCCAGAGAGCTAATCAACCAGCCAGCCAGCCAACCAGTCAGCTAGCTAATTAACCATCCATCCATCCATCCATCCATCCATCCATCCATCCATCCATCCATCCATCCATCCATCCACCCACCCACCCATCCACCCAGTCAGCTAGTCAGCTAATCAACCAACCAGCCAACCAACCAACCAACCAACCAACCAACCAACCAACCAACCAGTCAGCCAGCCAGCCAGTTGACCAGCTAATCAACAAACCAACCAACGAAGACCACCATTTGATTTTGCTGTTTATCACCCCCAACCTCCAGTGACTGTCATGAGGCGATAAGAATTCACTGGGTCCTGAGCAGCCACTTCTTTACTGAGTTATTCATTCTGTGAGTCACTCACTTATTTCACTTAATATTCATGAATGGGGTTTACCAACTAAATGTTCATTTTACAATATAAAGCAGTGGTGCTCCATAAAAGAGAAACAGCTTCCAAGGATGCAAACAAGGCCGATTGTGTAGAAAGAGCTTGCTGGATGGGAACATCTAAAAACATTTTGTACCATCTTCCAGATTCTATGTATATTCAAAGTCTTCTAATTTTCAACATCAAAAAAAGCTCAAGAAGGGCCAGGCATGGTGGTTCACACCTATAATCCCAGCACTTTGGGAGGCTGAGGCAGAAGGGTTACTTGTGCCTAGGAGTTCAAAAACAGCCTGGGCAACATAGTGAGAACTTGTCTCAACAGAAAGATATAATAATAAAATAAATTTTAAAATAAGGCAGGAGAATCATTTGAGCCTGGGAAGTCAAGGCATGTAATGAGCCGTGACGGCACCACTGCATTCCCACTTGGATGACAAAGCAAGACCCTGACTCAAAAGAAAAAAGTGACAAAAAGCACTAACGTGAAAGAAAAAAAGAATAATTTTTATTAGATTCAAAATTTAAAAAACGCTTCTACTCATTAAAAGATATACAGTTGACCCTTGAACATGGGTTTGAACTGCATGGGTCTACTTATATGTGGATTTTTGAGCCACCGCGCCCGGCCGGATTTTTCAACTAAATGTAGATTGAAAACACACTGTGTGGGCCGGGCGCGGTGGCTCAAGCCTGTAATCCCAGCACTTTGGGAGGCCGAGACGGGTGGATCATGAGGTCAGGAGATCGAGACCATCCTGGTTATATGGTGAAACCCCGTCTCTACTAAAAAATACAAAAAACTAGCCAGGCGACGAGGTGGGCGCCTGTAGTCCCAGCTACTCGGGAGGCTGAGACAGGAGAATGGCGTGAACCCGGGAGGCGGAGCTTGCAGTGAGCTGAGAGCCGGCCACTGCACTCCAGCCTGGGCGGCAGAGCAAGACTCCGTCTCAAAAAAAAAAAAAAAAAAAAAAAAAAAAAAAAAGAAAACACACTGTGTGATATAAAACCTGCATATACAGAGGGCTGACTTCACATACACAGGTTCCATGGAGCTGACTATGGGACCTGAGGTGGATTTTGGTATATGGTGTGAGGCGGTGGTGTCCTGGAACTAATCCCCATGTATATTGAGAGATGACTGTAGTTAGAAAAATGAGAAGGCAAGTCACAGGCTTGGAAAAATGCAGCATATATTTGACAAAGGACTGATAAACAGAATATATAAAGAACTCCTACAAACCAATTAGGAAGATGAACACCACCATTAAAAATGAACCAAAGACTTAAAGAAGCAATACATAAAGCAAATGAGCACACAAAAAGACGCTTAATAATCATCACCAGAAAAATGCAAATTACACCCACAGTAAGGTATCATTTCATATCCATTAGAATAGCTAAAGTTAAACAGACCAATATTGCCAAATGTTGATGAGAAAGTGGAGCAACTGGAACTCTCACACACTGCTGGTAGGAGAACAAAATGGGACAGCACTTTGGAGAACTGTGTGGTAGTTTCTTACAAAATGAAAATGTTATCATACAACCCAGCAGTTTTCTACCTAGAGAAATAAAAATGTATGTCCTTAGAAGGACTCACACAAAAACCTTTTTTAGCAGGTTTCATTCACATTAGCTAAAACTGAGAAGCAATCCACACGTCCATCATCAGCAGAATGATCAAACTGTGGTGTAAATACATCACAGAACACTACCCAGCAATAAACATTTATAAACTGCTGTCTGGGCACAGTGGATCATGCCTGTAATCCCAGCACTTTGGGAGGTCAAGGTAGGTGGATCCCTTGGGGTCAGGAGTTCGAAACCAGTCTGGCCAACATGGTGAAATCCCCTCCTTATTAAAAATACAAAAATGAGCCAGGTGTGATGGTGGGAGCCTGTAATCCCAGCTACTAGGGAGGCTGAGGCATAAGAATCACTTGAACCCTGGAGTTGGAGGGTGTAGTGAGCTGAGATGATACCACTGTACTCCAGTCTGGGTAACAGAAAAAAAAAAATTACACACACACAAAATTATAAACCACTGAGTCCTGCAATACATAGCTGATATCCCAGGCATTAGGCTGAGGGAAAGAAGTTAGGCCCGAGAATACAAGCTGCAGGGTCCCCTCTATAAGAAATCCAATGATAGGCAAAACTGGTAGAAATCAGAATCGCACTTGCTTCTGTTGTGGTATGGGGAGGGATGGCTGAAGACAGTCTGAGATCACTTCCTGGGGTTAAGGAAAGGTGTTTTTAAAAATTATTTTATATATTTTTTGAGACAGAGTTTTGTTCTTGTCATCCAGGCTGGAGTGCAATGGTGTGATCTTGGCTCACTGCCACCTCCACCTCCCAGGTTCAGGTGATTCTTGTGCCTTGGCCTCCCAAGTAGCTGGGATTACAGGCACGCACCATCACACCCAGTTAATTTTTGTATCTTTAGTAGAGACAGGTTTCACCATCTTGCCCAGGATGGTCTCAAACTCCTGACCTCAAGTGACTCACCCGCCTCGGCCTCCCAAGGTGCTAGGATTACAGGCATGGGCCACTGCACCCAGCCTGTGAAGGAAAGTTTTCATATCTTATTTGCAGTTGGAGACATGGGTATATACATTTGTCAAGATGCATTGAACTAGATTTTTCTTATAATCTTTGTGTTTTCCTGTATGTAAATCACACCTCTATAAAAGAAGATAATACAAAAGAAGGTGCTAAGTCACGATCTTAGAACACCCAAGGGCAAACAGAACCCAGCAGGAACCACTGTGGAATCCTCCCCACCCTCCTCAACTCCTCTGTGCTGTGACTGTGGTACACCTCGTTCCACCCCAGGTCACAGAGACACCTTCCTTCTCTGACCCACAGCCTTTGTGTTAGAGGAGAGTCTTTATGTTCATTTTTGTTATCTGTGTTAGGGAGAAAGAGGGCTCCTCCCAAGGATGCCCAGGTCCTAATTCCTAGAATCTGTGAATATGTGCCCGTAAGGCAAAAGGGAATTAAGGTTGCAGGCAGAATTAAGGCGGCCCATCAGTTTACTTGACCTGGATTAGCAAGGTGGGCCCATCTAATCACACAGGTTCCTTTCCTTCCCTTTGCTTTTCCCTTTCCTTCTTTTATTTTTCTTCTTCTTTTTTTTTAAGATGGAGTCTTGCTCTGTTGCCCAGGCTGGAGTGCAGTGGTGCAATCTTGGCTCACTGCAACCTCCGCCTCCCAGGTTCAAGCAATTTTCCTGCCTCAGCCTCCCAAGTAGCTGGGACTACAGATGTGTGCCACCATTTTTACTATTGCATTTTTAGTAGAGACAGGGTTTCACCATGTTGTCCAGGCTGGTCTCGAACTCCTGGCCTCAAGCCATCTGCCCACCTCGGCCTCCCAAAGTGCTGGGATTACAGGTGTGAGCCACTGCACCTGGCCATAATCACACAGGTTCTTAAAAGTGGAAGAAGAGGAGGAAGAAGGGAGGGTTGGGGAGATGCAATGGAAGAAGGACCCTACCAACAGGTGTTGGCTTTGGAGATGGATGAAGGGGCCATGAGCCAAGGATGCTGGAAAGGCAAGGAAACAAATTCTCTCCCACAGACCGCAGAATGGAATGCAGCCCGGGTGATGTCCTAACATAAGCCCAGTGAGACTTACACCTGCATCAGCCCAGGTAGAAAATACGGTTTTATCAAGGACATCGTCCTGGGAGTGTGAGCTGGAACAAGATCATCCGTCTAGAAACCTCTGTCTTACCCCAATAACCTCCTCCCACAGTAAACACAAACACAAACCTCTGCTTCTCTGGAAGCTGCCTGCGCAGGATGCACATCTTCTGGCAGACTCCACCTCGCCCACCTGCCCCGGGTGGGTACCCTGTCAACTGGGCTGGAGGAAGTCATACGTTCTCTTCTAGGGCACACAGGGCAATGCTGGCAGATGGGCAGGAAAAGCCCACAGGAGAGAGGAGGAAGGCAGGTTGTTCCAGCTGCCCTGCTGCCTCCTGCACACTATACAGGAGGCCACTACTCTCTGGAGGATGGAGAGAGCACGAAGCTCAAATGATCCCCCTATGCAGCCCTCCAGGGCTGTCCCATCCACGTGTGGCATAGCCGGCAAAGCCCGGTGCTGACACAGTTGAGTCCTTCCAACAAAAGAGTGGAGGGAGGCCAGCCAGTGTGGCTCTGAAGGTGAGTCCCAGGAGAGGGAGGAGTGGTGGCTGCCCAGGAAGAGGAGGACTGGAGGACAGGGAGAAGGAAGGCATTGAGCAACCGTGGGAGGCAAGCTGACCTCCAGGGCCTGGCCCTTCTCAGACAAGTGAGGCAAAGGCAGGTTGCTTGCAGGAGAGGGTGGGTATGGACCAGGGATGAACGGGCAATGGCAGGGCTTGGAGGTCTGACCTGTGCCAGTGCTCAGTGTGATTGCTACCCAGTGTAAAGCCCGTGTGGCCTACCTGGTTCAACTTTGCTTATCTTGAGGCAACAGGATGCCTGAGGTCAAGAAGTTTCCCCTGGTGACCAAAAAGGCTAAGACTAGTGGGATCCAAGATGGCGGCTCACTTGGCTTCTGAAGAACCTCTAACCTCATTAGAATCTGATTTCCATGCTAAATGACCCTCCCACCAGCACCAGGATAGTTGACAATCACCATGACAACAACAGAACGAAACCAGAAAAGGACAGAAAGGAAGGCGGCACACCGGTTCTGAGAAGCTCCCTGCCCATTTCCAGAAAAGACATGAATATTCTTCCCCTTGATTTAACGCTCAATCCCTTCATTACAGAGGCCCCAGCTCTGTGACTTCCCAGCTCTTGGGAGCTGAGAAATGGATCTGTGAGCCAAGCTCCTGCTTCTCCGTTCCATGGCCATCAAATAAAGCCTGTGCTGTCTGAAGCTCACTTTTGCTTCTGGATGCTGGCTGTGTAGCACACAACAGGGAAAGACCCCATTCTTGGGAAGACCAGTTTTGTTGGTAACATTGTCACCGCCACATCCAGAAAAGCACAGTCCCTCCCACCTGGCCGCTTTCTGAGCAGAGCACATTCCCAGCTTCCTTCATGGTTAAGTCTGGGACATGTCTTACCTTGATACCCCACAATACCGTCTGGTGTCTAAGCCTGAGCAGGGACTCATCAGCAGGGGAAGCTGCGGCACGAACTGAGCCCCCGTTGAAGCCAAGATCTCAGACAGAAAACCCACTGAGCCTCCCTGCTAGAGACTGCAAAGCCAGCCGGGTCCAGGACAGACTCCTCCTTGCTTTCCAGAGCACATGTCTGTAGGGCCTGGCTGGCCCTGGTAGATCTGATCAGATGGCGAAGGGCTACCTAGTGAGCCCCTAGACTAGGAACCTCAAAAATAGGGCAATGGGCCCATTTGGGCAGAGCTCAGACACGGCGGGCTCTGCGCAAGAAGGTGTGCGTGGTTGGTGGCCGCAGTGACTGTGGCTGCTTGACACATGTTCTGTGAGCCTGGGATTCTACTAAAAGCCAGACGCCGTTCACATGCAGACTGCTTTCTTCCTATGAGACACTTAAGGCTTCACTTTCCTCCCACTCTCATGTGTGTACACACACACACACACACACACACTCGGTACCATTTTATATAAGTGGTCTCCTCTTCACATTTTAATCAATTCAATCTCTTGGCAATCAATTTCGAAACGATTTTCAGCAAGTGCTATATCTGGAGGTTCTAAGAGAGATGCTGGAATGGCTTCCCGTCGGAACACTGAACTCTTTCGAGCAGTTTTTACGGAGGCATTTGCTATGTGTTCTCAGGGTGGCACGGGAGCGTCTCGCCTGCACATGGGAAGCTGCCTGTTTCATGCCATCGATAGAAGAGATCGAAAAAGAAATCTAATCAACCCCCCAATGTCTTTCTCTGACGGCTAGAACATACGGTCCAAGTTTTCTGGGACGTGTACTGAGCAGCCTTTTAACTAAAAGCTTCCACACCATCTTGTAAGGAATTTCTGGTTTGGATGAAGCCCAGAGGAATGAAAGCAACCAACCTGTTTCCAAAGATCTAGAAAGTCCTGAATTTGCAACTCAGTTTCCTTCTACGACGCAATGGCCGAATCTTGCCACGGACAACACCGACTACGGGCCTGAGATGGGCCCGTGGGACCAAGGGTGGGCAGCCACGAGCGCCCGTCTTACCTGCCTGGCTGTCCCTGGGCTTACACTGGACCTCCTCCACGCACTCCGCCGGAAACCATCCGATATGGCCGCGGGCGCTGCCTTCCCAGAAGCCCCCTTCGCCGATGCTCAGAACTAGAGACGACAAAATGGGAGAGGCGTTAGCATGGGGGACGTGGAGGGCCTGAGGGTGAACAGGAAGAGGGGGGCTAGGCAGAGACAGGAGAATCAGTGCACCCTTGGCCAGGCCGGCAGAGCAAGTGGCTGCACTTCCTTCAGCGCTGACAGTGCTAAGAGGGTCGAAGCATCGCCACTGCAGCACACAGGTGTCCTCTGCCCCTCAGGTGATGAGACAGGAATGAAGCGCTGACATGTTTGCCTCTTTACGTATTTGACACCACGTCATACAAATGGATGTGCATGGCAGCCCTGCAGCATCTTTCAGTGTTGCACATGAGATGGAACAGTGGTGCCTGGCTGTCCTTACCACCAATGATTTCAGATATAAAAGTGGAGTCAGGGGGCACTGCCACAAAGCAGGGAGGAAATGATGACGTCATACCTTCCCCTCCTAACCTGGGCAAGAACTGGAGACAGAAGGCCTAGAGGAAAGAAAATCCACCTGCCCGGCTATGTCTAGATCTTTTAAACAAGTGTGGGGAAGGAGGAATCACAGCAGAGGGCCGGGCATGGTGGCTCATGCCTGTAATCCCAGCACTTTGGGGGGCCAAGGCGGGTGTACCATCTGAGGTCAGAAGTTCAAGACCAGCCTGGCCAACATAGCAAAACCCTGTCTCTACTAAAAATACAAAAATTAGCCAGTCATGGGGGCACATGCCTGTAATCTCAGCTACTCGGGAGGCTGAGGCAGGAGAATCACTTGAACCTGGAAGATGGAATTTGCAGTGAGCAGAGATCGTGCCACTGCACTCCAGCCTGGGTGACAGAGTGAGACTCCATGTCAAAAAAAAAAAGAAAAAGAAAAAGCAATCACAGCAGTGGATGGGCGAGTAGCTCACGAATCGTCTGACAATGGTGTGGACATGGAATTATCTTCACTTAAAATGGAAGGGACTGCACTGACAACCTCACACAGTCAGCACCAGCCCCTTGGAGGCCCGGCCCACCGGCCTGCTGGCTTATTAATCAGGAAGCTATTCATTACGTGGTTGCTGGCAAGGACAGCAGGTTTCTTTCTGGCTTGCGGTTGAAAGAAGCCAATTCCCCAGGAGAGAAGGGATGGTGGCCACACAGTGACCTTGTCCTGGGGACCACGTACATCGCTGGACAGACACGGCCACCCCAGCCAGGGTGGAAGTTGCTGAGTCCAGACACAGGCACCCCTCCCCGGGCCGTGTGCTGGGTGCACAGTAGGCCCTCAGTGAACATCCGCTGGAAGAATAAAGCATGTTTGTTTTTAAACTCAACTGCTGAGCATGGGTGAGGGACATAAGCCCAATGACACTAGAGGGCAGGGGGAAGGACACGAGGACCCCACCGGTCCCCACGGCCCCATTGTGATAACTATTTCTGTCATAAAGCTTGCAAAGCCTGCAGTGGCAAAGTGAGGAAGGAAAATCTATATCTTAGGATTGTTTTTTTTTTTTTTAGAGGCAGGGTCCTGCTTTGTCACCCAGGCTGAAGTGCAGTGACACCATCACAGCTCACTGCAGCCTTGACCTCCCAGGCTTAAGCGATCCTCCCACCTCAGCCTCCTGAGTAGCTGGGATGGCAGACATGTACCACTACACCTCATTGATTATTATTACTATTACTTTTTTAGAGACAGGGTCTCACCATGTTGCCCAGGCTGCTTTCAAACCCCTAAGCTCAAGCAATCTGCCTGCCTCCACCTCCCAAAGTGTTTGGGATTACCGGTGTGAGCCACTGAGCCGGTCTGTATCTTACTTAGGAGAAAACAATCTGATCTCTCCACATCTTTACCTTCTTTTAAATTACTCAGGATCCAAAGGCACCAGCTAAAAGAGGAATCATGGCTCCAGAAGTGTTTTGCTCTAGCCCTCATGTTAATCTCAAAGGCCAGACAGAGAACCACTCAGCCCATGATTTTTCAAAGTTAATGGAACTGAAAACCCCACTTTATAAGTTCCTAAGAACCTGAAGAAATGACCTAACTGAAACATATCGGCCACATCCCAGGTGACCAGGACAATCATCACTGCCTGAAGCATCTCCTCCAAAACTCAATGTGGGGCCTGTGGGCTCCTCTCAGCCCAGCTGACTGGGATATGCCGCCCAGTTTCCCAGCAGAACCCCGGACCTGAGAGAGTCATCTCAGAGCAGTACCCTGGGCTGCAAAGGGAGGCCAAGGACTTGCTGCTGTGCTGTTAGGAGCCGATGCCCACAAAGATACCCACGCTCTCCTTCCTTCACTGCTGTGAGGTCATTCTGCTATTTCATATGGGCCTGGGGAGAAGGGAACAGCACAGGTAGAGACTGGTATCTTCTTCCACGGAAGCTCTGCCACATCTTAGCTATGCGGTGCTTGGGAAAACTTCTCAGTCTCTCTGTGCCTCAGTTTCCTAATTTATCAGAGCATGACAACACTATCTAGCTCATAAGCGTTGCTATGCATGAATCAGAGGCACGTGAGCCCAGTGTGGAATGAGGACTCAACGCTCTTGCCTGACTTTCCTTCCAAACTCCCCTCTCCAGGAGAATCATGCCTTTTAGTTCCATATTTAATTTCTATCAAATATGCACTTCGGGATGTGTTATCATTACTATAAGACCAACCAAAAATATGAAAGGCTGTTTCCAGCAGGCTCGTACAAGGAGGCAGAGGTGATGTGCTGCGAGGGGTCCCCCAGCACGGGGAGCCTTCGCATCAGGGGTGTAGAAACAGCAGGATCTGTGCCGAGGGTGCAGGGGAATGGAGGAGGGACCACTTCTGGGTTTCTGGTTGTGCAAATGGTACCTGCTGGTCCTCTTCAGAGAATGGGGAGCAAGAGATGGGTTTGTGCCTTGAGTGCCTCCCTGACAGAACATCTGTGTCCAGGTAGGAATGGGTGTTCCTCAAGTAGTGAGGAAGGGGCTGGGCTTGGCTACCCCATTGTTTGCTGATGCAATTCATTCAAAAGTAAAGACTCCACACCCTGGGTAAGAAGAGGTGGAGGAGAAGAGGAAGTCCCCTCCGCCCAGCAGTACAAGAGTGAGCACTGGGCTGGGAGGCCAGAGACTTGGCCCCATCACTGGGATGCTGGAGGACCCCGGGGTCTCCTGTGCTCTCTGTGGCCCCACCTCCTCCATGCAGAACAATAGGGTGAATTCTGAGAGTGAATTCTGACCAGGCAACCAGGTGAATTCTGGAGTCTGGAGTCCTGCCTTGCCCCTGGGTGCTCTGGCTGGAAAAATTGTCAAGGACCCTGTCCCTGGAGCCCCAGACTTACAGGGGAGCCACGGTGTGACAGGACTGACTCCACCACAGAGGATCAGATGAGAACGGTTCCAGCCAAACCGAGGGGCAGAAGGAAGACTACTGAAGCAAGGAGGGGGTACGGCAAGACTTGGGGCAAGCGCTGCAGCAAGAGGCAGCACTTTGAATGGTGGGTGGAGAGCAGGTGAAGGCACTGCACCCAGGGCATGAGGACACGGGGAGGGGCATATACGACATGGCTGGGGGCCCTGGGAAACCTGGCTAGAAGGAAGGTCCATCCTCAACATCATGTCTGCTCCAACACAGAGGCTTTAAGGCACCTATGAGAACCAACTGCATATCTCACTATGGGCCCCAAATGCTCCCTGTGGCCACAGTGGGCTCAGCTGGTTGGAGAAGGGCCAGCCCTGCCATCCTCACCATGGCCACCACAGTGGGCCGCTCCCTGTCTCAGCAGCTCTCTTGCAAACTGGAAAGCAGCAGTGATTCCCTGTACTGGATGAGCTGGGACAGGGGTGGCTCCGACCCCACTGCTACGCTCCACCTTCTCCCGCCTTGACCCCAGCCTGGGTACAGAAACCCGCCAGGTCACTGCAGAGGAGGGAGGAGCTGAGACCCAGCATTTCTCCTGTTCTGTACCCAACTCTCTGGTTTCTAATGTACCTCTGGGCCATCTTTACTTTCAAGCCATGCATGGTGTTCTTGAATACGCATTTCCTTCTGCTTAAATTGACCCAGGACTTACTTGGGCCAGGGACTGTGCTGGGCTCTGGGGTCACAAAGATGGTGCAGGAGTTGGGGCAAACACCTGGAGGAGCTTCAGAAGAGGAGGATGGCCTCACTGTCCACCACCTAATATCACAGAGCAAAAACGTGGGCGTCCCCCACCCCCCCACCCCCCAGCATTGGCAATGCGATGTCGTGGGTTCTGTTTTTTGCTTGCTAGAATGGGGGCTTCCAGCAAGCAGGGTCAATCATCACTGTTTCCCTAGGCCTCACCCATGGCCAGGAACCCTCAGGGGTTCATTGTGTATCTGTTAAATAAATGAACCCCTAAAATGACCACGCTCACTGTGCTACATTCTGCATCAGAGGCCTGTGTGGCCTGGGCCAAAAAGTAGAGATGGAGCATGGCAGGTGGGGGCGGGGACACTCCTAAAGGAAGGGACATGGCAGCCGAATCCTGAAGAAAGAGCTGATGGGAAAACACAGGGATAGCTGTTGTCTGAGCAGAGGAAAACCAGGATGGAAGCATGGAGGTGAGAGTATGGGACAAAACACACACTGCTGTTAGAAAGCTCTGTCATTCTTTCATGCTGCCATGCACTCATTCACTCACCACCTATCCAACTACCCATCTATCCACTCATTCATGCACCTATCAAACTCAATCATGTATCCATCCATCCATCCATCCATCCATCCATCCACCCATCCATCCATCCATCCTCCCACCTACCCATCCATCCATCTACCCATCTATCCACTCATTCATGCACCTATCAAACTCAATCATGTATCCATCCATCCATCCATCCATCCATCCACCCACCCATCCATCCATCCTCCCACCTACCCATCCATCCATCTACCCATCCATCCACTCATTCATCCACCCATCAAACTCAACCACATTTCCACCCATCCATCCATTTGCCCATCCATCCATCCATCCATCCATCCATCCATCCATCCATCCGCCCATCCACCCACCCATCCATTCATCCATTCTCTCACCTACCCATCCATCCATCTACCCATCTATCCACTCATTCATGCACCTATCAAACTCAATCATGTATCCATCCATCCATCCATCCATCCATCCATCCATCCATCCATCCACCCACCCATCCATCCATCCTCCCACCTACCCATCCATCCATCTACCCATCCATCCACTCATTCATCCACCCATCAAACTCAACCACATTTCCACCCATCCATCCATTTGCCCATCCATCCATCCATCCATCCATCCATCCATCCATCCGCCCATCCACCCACCTACCCACCCATTTATCTATCTTCCCATTTACCCATCCACCCATCCATCCATCTACCCATCCATCCATCTATCCATCTACCCATTCACCCAATTTCCCATCTACCCACCCACCCACCCATCCATCCATCTACCCATCCATCCATCTACCCATCCATCCATCTACCCATCCATCCATCCATCTACCCATCCACCTAACGCTAACTTCACATCTACTCACCCACCCATCCATCCATCCACCCACCCATTCATCTATCTTCCCATCTACTCATCCACCCATCTATCCATCAGCCCATTCATCCATCTATCCATTCATCCATCTTTCCATCTGCCCATCCACCCATCCATCCATCTATCCATCCATCCACCCACCCATTCATCCATCTTCCCACCTACCCATCCACCCATTCATCCATCTACCCATCTATCCATCTACCCATCCATCCATCTTCCAATCTACCCATCCAACCATCCATCCATCCATCTATCCATCTACCTATCCATCCATCCATCCATCTATCCATCTACCCATTCATCTATCTACCCATCTATCCATCCATCCATCCATCCATCCATCCATCCATCCATCCATCCACACATTGATCCATCTTCCCATCTACCCTTCCATAGATCTATCCATTAATCCATCCATCCACCCACCCACTCATCCATCTTCCCATCTACCCATCCACCCATCCATCTATCCATCTACCTATCCATCTATCCACCTGTCCACCCATTCATCAATTCATCTGTCTATCCACCCACCCGCCTATCCATCTGCCTATCCATCCATCCGTCCATCTGCCTGCACGCCTGCCCATCGTCCATCTGCCTGCATGCCTGCCCATCCATCCACCCACCCACCCACCCACCCATCCAGCCATTGCATCCATCCATCATCTATCCCATTCCAAGCACTGTGTCACACGCTTGGGAAACAAGAAAACATAGTCCTGCCTGCAGAGGGTCTACAATTCGTCACAGTCAGGAATGCTGCAAAATCACCTGAGGAGCTCGTTAACTATTCAGATTCCTAGGCTGTGTCCTTGCAGACACAATTCTACAGATGTAGGGATGGACGGTCAGGAGATCTGCACATTTAACAAACTCCCCTCATGTCTCAGATGCAGGGACTTTGGGAAGAGAGGCTGAGAAACTGCACTCAGGTACACAGCTTGGACAGGGCTCTGGCTCAGGGTACACACCTTGGACAGGGCTCTGGCTCAGGGTACACACCTTGGACAGGGCTCTGGCTCAGGGTACACACCTTGGACAGGGCTCTGGCTCAGGGTACACAGCTTGGACAGGGCTCTGGCTCAGGGTACACAGCTTGGACAGGGCTCTGGCTCAGGGTACACAGCTTGGACAGGGCTCTGGCTCAGGGTACACAGCTTGGACAGGGCTCTGGCTCAGGGTACACAGCTTGGACAGGCCTCTGGCTCGGGGTACACACCTTGGACAGGGCTCTGGCTCGGGGTACACACCTTGGACAGGGCTCTGGCTCGGGGTACACACCTTGGACAGGGCTCTGGCTCAGGGTACACAGCTTGGACAGGCCTCTGGCTCAGGGGCCTCATGCCAGATCTCGCATAAAGAACTATCAGGGGTGGAGGGAAGAATGTGTCAGGCACAGTGAAGGACAAAGAAGAGCCTTTGAATTAAAAAAAAAAAAAAAAAAGAAAGAAAAAAAGGAGGGTCAGTGGGGGAATCAGAACATGTACACACCTATTCTTGGGCACCCCTTATTTTAGGAGAAAAATGCTGGGTATGTTTTCCCAGGTACATGGTATCCAACTGTCTACTGGGAACGTCCACCCCTTCCCAAATGGGACTGAATGGAGGAGATGTAAATTAGCCTTCTGAAAGAGCCAGGAGCAGCAATGTTATCAGCAGGACCCCAGGATCACCCTGGGACCTGTCACAGCCACCCTGCCTGCCTGCTGCCCGGGCCCGACTTCTACTGCAAAAAATGAGTTTGGTTTCTCTGGAAACCCTCCCAGACCTGCCCCTGCCAGCCAGGCAACTGGGATTCCTGCCCACAAAGGTTGTTCCCTTGATGTCAAGGGGACAGAATTCCTCCAAAGGGCCTGGGCTCTGCAGGCAGTGGATCAGCTCGACCCGCCCGCCTCTAAGCACTGCCATGCAGGCAGCAAGGATGCGCGGGCCACCCCGTGAAGGGGGGGAGGCACCGACAGCTCGGCAGGAAGGAAGAGCGGCGCCGCTGGCAGCAGGAAGGGGCTCTGCGCCAATTGTGTGCAAATGGCCTGCGCGGCCCACTCGAATCTCTTTTCAGAACAGCAGTCCTTTGCCATCGATCCTTTGAAGTGTGGGTTTTGGAACCAAGCTCTGTCATTTCTGTTCTCCCTGGGAGACAGACCCAGCTCCCCACACGCCCCACACTCCTGCAAGGGGTGGGTTCCTGTCTGGTCATGTTTGAGGAGGTGCTGCTGGGCTCCAGTGTGCTGGGGAGGGGCAGAGAGGCCAAGGAGGCCCAGTCCTGGGGCCTGGACAGGAGTCACGTGACCTCCCTTCTTCCCTTTGTTGGATCATTCTATCAAACCCAGGTAGTTGGACAGTTGAAGGCCACCAGAGCTGCCGGGAATCAAGGTGTGAGATGTGGATCCGCCTGCCATGTCCCATGACCCCTGCGAGTCCTGGGTCCTCAAGTCTGCCTACCACTGCTGGACTGTGGGAGACTTGGGCCCACTGATGGGCTCATCGCTGGCTCCCCCTCTCCCTTGACCTCCTGCTCATCCATGCTGCAAACTCAGGGTCCGTTCCGAGGAACTCTCAGCTGTTCAGTGCCCACTTCCACGGGCCTCTACTCTATGTCTAGGGGACTGGGGATGCATGCCAAGTTCACAGCATGGGAGCCTGTCTGCATCTCTGCCCCTCCTGGAGCATGGGTCGGTATGCCTGAGTGACTCCACAGATGCCCAGCCCCAGGCTCCAGGTTCATCTTCACAGGCCTCTCTGCCCCTTTGGAAGTCCAGGACTAACCTGGCTGCCCTACAGGAACTGCCAGCCACACCCCAGCCTCCTCCCTGGGCATCATTGAGCTCCAAGCAGGACTCACAGAAGAGCAGCTCCCACCCTCCAACCCCTGAGCCCCAGGCTTCTCCTTTCGACAATGGGGACAGGCCTGGACGGGAGGACCATGTATCCCTTCCTGCTCTGGAGGGACAGTGAACCTCCTTGGCTCCCACTTGGGCCTAGGGGGTGGCCCTGAGTGTGCAGACTGGTCAGAAAACATTCTCTAACTAGGAACCTCGGCTCTCACTTCCTAGAACGGGGTTGCTAACAAGGCCAGCATTGGCCCTGATCCCTGAACAGATGGCCCTTCTTGCTCCCCACCTGCGGGGCCTTGACATCCCTATCACCCGACATCTCAGGGCTGGCCTCAGTGGGGAGGAGGGAAGGTGGCTCTCAGCACTGGTCCTCAGAGAGACAGCCAAGTTGATGGCGTTAAGTGTGAGGAATTTTAAAGTGACAATTACCAATCTACAATGTTGTAAAAACAAAACAAAAAAACAAGTCTTTAATGAACAAAAAAATCTCAACAGAGTAATAGGAGGTCTTGGCAAATAAAAGGCAACAATAAAAATAGATACCTGGAAAAGCTAGCAAACATAATTTCTGAAATTATAAAACTCAAAAGATGGACTTAACAGCTAAAGGGACATTTCAAAGGAAAGGGTAAGTGAACTTAAACAATAACCAGTAGAAATGATCTAATGTAAAGAAAAATGACTGAAAAAAATGAATAGAGCTCCAGGGACTTGTTTGATGCTATCAAATGATGAAATATGTGTGCAGCAGGAACACTGGCCATGAGGCACGAGGGCAGGACTCTGCCGTCATTAGAATGTTACAGTAACCCAGGTCAAGCTGACCTGATCAGTGTGCAGCGCGGAGAAAGGAACTGAGTCAATTACCTGCTGGGGGCCAGGCGGCAGCCAGCTGGGGAAGGCGGGATTTGAACTGGGCCTACTGACCCCTAAGGGCCACACCTTCCACCCGTGCCACGCATCTTCTGGAAGCCTGCCCTCCAATGGCAGGGCCTGGGTGTGCTGGCCACGTGTGCTGGCCCTTTCTTGCTCCACCCAGTGAGTTCCTACCACCCCACACAACCCCTGCAGCCCACAACTGCTGCGTGCCTCAGATGCCACCACTGCCAACTTCCCTCCAACCCTACTTTTATCTTCCTGCAGTGCCTCACACACCTGATTTCCCCTGGGCAGAAACTATCGCTGGCTCCCCAGTACCCCAGGAACAGCGTCTAACCCCTTGACCCGGTGTTGACAGTGGCACCCCACAGGCTTCTCAACGCTGGTTCCCAGGATTCTACTTTGAGAGTCTTTCCTTCCAAGCTGATAGACTTTCTTCCTTGAACACTGCAGGCCCCAGGCCTCAGGTCACACCGGACCATCTACCTGGAGACCCCAAAGCTGACCCATGCCAGGGCCCGCCCCGACACTTCAGACTTAGGGGATTCCAGATGGAAAGGAGTTCTGCTCTTCAGCACCCTCATCTGGCTCTCCCACTGCACTTCTCAAGTGGAATCTCATTCCCGATGGGCATGTCCTCATCGATCCCTGAGACCCAGCATTGAGGATACCACAGCAGCTTCCTGGAGAGTGAGAGAAAGGTTCTGGGAACGTCACTCTGTTCCCCATTCCTGCCCTTCCAGGGGTCTGTACTTTCCATGGAGAAGCAGTGCCTTGGACATCGTCCCCACAGCAGGCCGGCTGAAGGGCCCCAGGCTGACCTCACTCCAGGAGCAGAGGACAACTAGCAGACACTGACCTTTGACCCTGTCGCCACGGTGAAGGGGGATCTCGCCGTCGACTTGGGGTTGGTATGGCTTGACGGCGACGAAGAGCCTTCCGGGCACGGCACTGTAGAGCTTCCGCTTGGGCCCCGGGTACTCGAAGGCCGAGAGTGAGTCCTTGGCACCAGCAGCAAAAGGCGACCTGGACCAGGCAAGGGGGCAGAGAGAGAGAGGGCAGAGTCACGAGGTCACAAGCTACCCTCCAAGAACCACAGCCACGCCATTCAACGCACACTGCGCCTCGGCCGGCCACATCAGAACTCCTGACGCCAGACAGTGAGGAAGACGGGAACGGGCTGGGTCAGCACTGTGGTCAGAGATTCAGGCAGATCCAGCAATCCCACTCACGAGTCTGCCCTGCAAGGATAGACAGCAGCCACTCGGGGAGACATCTGCACACCCACGTTCACAGTGGCACCGTTCACAGCAGCCCAAGGGTCCCTCCACAGAATAATAGAGAGACACAGCGTGGTCCAAACACACAATGGAACGCCGTTTAGCCTCCATCAGGAAGTAAACTCTGGGCCAGGTGTGGTGGCTCACACCTGTAATCCCAGCACTTTGAGAGGCCGAGGTGGGCGGACCACCTGAGGTCGCAAGTTCGGGACCAGCATGGCCAACATGGTGAAACTTCGTCTTTACTAAAAATTCAAAAACTAGCTGAATGTGGTGGGCACCAGTAATCCCAGCTACCAGAGAGGCTGAGGCAGGAGAATCACTTGAACCCAGGAGGCAGAGGTTGCAGTGAGCCAAGATCACACAATTGCACTCCAGCCTAGGTGACAAAGTGAGACTGTCTTCAAAAAAGGAAAAAGGAAGTAAACTCTGACACAGGCTACACCGCAGGTGAACCTTGCGGACACAGCTCAGTGAGATATGCCAGACACAATAGAACACAGACTGTGTGATCCCAGCCATGCGAGGGCCCGAGAGCCGTCAGATTCATGGACACAGAAAGTAGAATGGGGGGTGCCAGGGGCTGGTGGAGAGAATGGGGAGTGAGGGTTCAATGGGGACACAGTCTTGGTTTCATAAGATCAGAAGGTTCTGGAGATGGATGGTGGTGACGGCTGCACAGCACTCGAAAGTATTCCACTGAATGCCACTGGACTGTGCACTTCAAAATGGTTCTAAGGTGGTAAATTACATGTTACATATATTTTGCCACCATTTTACTTCATTTTTTAATTTTTTTGAGACAAAGTCTTGCTCTGTCACCCAGGCTGGAGTGCAGTGGCCGGATCTCAGCTCACTGCAACCTCCGCCTCCTGGGTTGAAGCGATTCTCCTGCCTCAGCTTCCCGAGTAGCTGGGACTACAGGCGCCCGCCACCACGCCCGGCTAATTTTTGTACTTTTAGTAGAGACGGGGTTTCACCATGTTGGCCAGCCTGGTCTCAAACTTCTGGCCTCAAATGATCCGCCCACCTCGGCCTCCCAAAGTGCTGAAGTTACAGGCATGAGCCACCACACCTGGCCTATTTTGCCACGATTTTTAAAAAGACTAGCCTGGGCAACATGACGAAACCTCATTTCTACAAAACAAAACAAACAAACAAAAAAACAAAAATTGGCCAGGTATGGTGGTGTGCATTGCATTTGTGGTTCTTGCTACTTGGGAGGATCAGGTGAGAGAATCACTTGTGGCCAGGAGGTCGAGGCTGCAGTGAGCCATGACTGCACCACTGCACTCCAGTCTGGGTGACAGAGTGAGATCCTGTCTCAAAAAAACAAAAACAAACAAAAAAACCCAAAGAGACTCAGGTGGAGAAAGAGATCCAGGAAGGCCCTGGGTTTCCGACATTTTATCCACCTCCCTGTGAGCGTCAGTCACACCCGGCGAGGAAGCACCCAGGACCTTCCATCAAAATTGCTCATGACCTCGGTTCTCTCAGTGCGGTTCCCGGCGTCCCCAGTGAAACACATAAGAAGAAGAAATATCCGTTCTTGCTGTATGTCACTGATTTTGCACAGAGCTATGTTTTCAACTTGACTTCTACACCCAACAGTGAGACACACCTTAACAGGGCCCAGCGACAGGACACGCTGCACAAAGTACTCTGAGATGCACCTGCACGTGGCCAGGACGGGAGTCCTTACAAACAAACGCATCCACAGGAAGAAGCTGGCCAGGATTTCAGGACAGCCCTCCCGGGCACATGCTCAGAAAGACAGGGAAAGCGTCCACCTGCAGCTGGCACCCTCCAACAGGGCACTGGCCAAGGGAAGCGAGTGGTCTCTGACCATGGTTCCCTTCCCATACTTTAGGTGCTGTGGCCTCTGAGGCGATGGAGGCAGCATTGACCTTTCTATGAGGACAGGGAGGAAGGACCCATGCACACAGGGACCCATGCAAAACAGGCTTGTAGGGAAGAGGGAAGTTCTAGAAGCGGATGTGACTACCTTCTTTTGGCCTTTAACATGTGCCTCCCCCTCATCACGTGCCTTTACTACTGTAATCACCCGACACATGTGTCCCTGATAACTGCCTTATAGTTTGCTCTGTGCTTGTATAAAATTACAGAGGGGCAACGGGGCTGTATTTAGTTCTGCTGTTTACTCCTTCTCTCAGCATTAGGATGGTGAGATCTGGTCACAGGGACCTTGCCCATGTCAGTGTGTTTGAGGAGCCCGGGCTCCATGTACTCTGATGACTCTGTAGGGAGTAGCCTGGGCCTCAACGCTCAGTCTGTCTGCCTGACTCCAAATCTCAGATTTGTCCTGAAACCACGGGGAGCCAAGACAGGGCAGGACAGTGGCCTCTTCTGGAACTGGTGGGCGTCTTGGATGCTTACCTGGGCTCTGAGGACATTGAGAGATAGAGGAGGCTGCAGGCAGCTAGGACTTCCCTGTCCCCTGTCCCTAGGATGCCATTCCTCCCCCAAGTCACAGCCACAAATGTGGCAGTCACAGACACCTGGGGGCACAGGTGTGCTGTCACTGCCACACAGCCTGGGCACAAGATGGAGCCCACTGGGCACGGTGTGGCACAGCAGCGCATCAATGTGCACAGCCAGGAGAATTCCAAAGGACTACTGTTCCCCATCGATAGACATCATTTATCCCCAAATACCCCAGGAGTTCCTGGAGCAGGAACTCTTGCAAAAGCCAAGTTTGGCGGCCTCCTTTTGTCCAAAGGCATAGCTCAGTGAGCCACCAGGGAGCAGAGGAAAGGCACTTCCTGTTCTGCAAGGGGAGCTGAGAAACGCAACAGCAGCGCTAGGCCAGGCCCCCATCGGAGAGGCTTCCCTGCCAGCCTGCCCAGCCGTCTGCACATGCATCAGCACTCAGATGCTTTCATTCAGCTCAGCCTGACTCAGGGCTGGACTGGCACAGGATCCAGAGCTGGGAGGGATGGGAGCCTGCACTGCAGGCACTGAGCATCTCACAGCTGTCTCCTCTCTGGCTCCCAGGCCAGCAGGGATGTGGGGAGGAGAATCCCGGCAACCAAGGGGACTCCGGGAGAATACAGCACCCCAGGGTCAGAATTCCTCCTCTCCTTGAACGTCCCTTAATGTACCTGCCCACATCTGCCCCGAGTGATGAAGCCAGCAAGGCCAGTGGCCATCATGGGCTCTGTGGATGGCCTGAACCTCCCGTCACTCGCAGGATGATCTGCCCCAGCTGTGTGACCTTCAGTGAGTCACTTAACCTCTCTGAGCCTTAATTTTCTTATTTGTAAAATAGGTGGTAGAGGGTGCGGGTGGGGGGAATCCCCACCCCCTGTGGTTGCTGAGAGAATAAATGAGAAAATGCAGATGAGAAGCTCAGTTCTCAGCCCCACCGCAGCTCCGAGGGCAGTCACTGTCTCTGCATTGACTGTCATCCAGGCTGGACGGGCAGCAGCCAGAACACAGGGCTATGCCAACATCATCTCAACCCCCCTGTCCTGGCTGGGGGTGTGATATGGGCGCTTGGAGGAGCTGGATGCATTAGGCCCCATCAGGACTGAAGGTTAGTCCTAGAGATGGGGTCACATGTGACCCCAGTGTCCCCAGGCTGCATGGATGCTCTTGAGCAGGTGGAGTGGCTGCAGGTCAGGTCAGCCCAGCCCCAGGATCAGTCCCCAAGCACCCAGATAGGTGGACTCCAGGGGGAGCAAGGTGAGGCACGTGGGCTTCCTCCTGAGGGGAAAGGGTGGGTCAAAGTCTAGAGGAAAAATCAGACAGACAGGGTTGACAGTAGCTGGGGCAGGGCAGAGGGTGAGCCACAGAGCAGGAGTCGCAGGGTCTGTTCACAACTGTTATGTGGCTGACACAGCAGCTGTTTAAGTCCAGAACTTAGGAACCAAACGAGGAGTGTGTCTTCTCAGGACTTCCACACCCAAGGAGCTTCTGCAAGGAACCTCATGGCCCCACTGTGCATCCTCAACAGCAGCTGGCAGGGGAGACTGAGCCTGCCCTACTCGAGAAGTCAGTTAACTTCATCAGTTAATCCATCCACTCATCTCTTCTCCGTTAGCCATCCAGAATCCTTCCATCTGCCCAACTACCTGTTCTTCCATCCATCCACCACTCATCTACCCACTATCCATCATCCACCCATCCACCCATCCATCCACCATCCATCCATCTACCCATCCATCCACCCACCCATCCATTCATCTATCCATCCATCATCCATCCACTCATCCATCCATCATCTATCCATCCATCCATTCATCCAACATCCATCTACCCATCCATCCACCATTCATTCATCCATCCACCCACCCATCCATTCATCTATCCATCCATCATCCATCCACTCAACCATCCATCATCTATCCATCCATCCAACATCCATCTACCCATCCATCCACCATTCATTCATCCATCCATCCACCCATCCATCCACCATCCATCCATCTACCCATCCATCTACCCATCCATCCACCCACCCATCCATTCATCCATCCATCCACCCATCCATCCAACATCCATCTACCCATCCATCCACCATTCATTCATCCATCCATCTATCCATCCATCCACCGATCTATTCATCCATCATCTATCCATCCATCATCCATCTACCCATCCATCCACCATTCATCCATCCATCTTATCATTTTTCTGAACATCTATTCACTCATCTACCCAAAGTTCAGAAAGACCTGGCCTGAAGCCCAGCTGACCACTTACTATCCACCATTGGACAAGTCAGCTAACCCCTCAAAGCCTCAACCTCCCCATCAGAAAAGGGGATGATCAGGAGGAACTGTGAGAATGCACCCTGCCAGGTGTTATGCAAACATCAGCACCTTCACACTGCCCTGCTGCAGCTGCAAAGTCGGTAACTAAGTGCCTGTCTCACCTCGCTGCTCCAGCTGGCACCAGTGTGTGTCACTTGACAGAGAAGTCAAAGTGAACACGGCTCCAACTCTGAAGTTCTGTTTCTTGATTCTCTTTGCAGGAATCAGTTCTCTAACCCATCAATCCCATGGCCTGGAAAACCTTTATCTAAAAACAGGAGTCTTATTTCTTCTAGACCAGAGTGGTGTACACAGTTCTAGGCAGTGATTACCGGCAGTGACATGCAATTCCACCCAAATGCTCACATGTCTTCCTATTCATTGTTGATTTGAACCTCAAAGAGTTCCATAAAGGCAGCGGTGAGAATCTTTGTCCCCATTTTACAGGTGAGAAAATGGAGGCTCCATAAACGGTGACTTGGGTATGGAAATACAGGGTTCCTTGCTCTGTCTGGTGACAGAATGAGGTGAACAAGATCTCACCTGCTGCAAGGTGTCTTATCCTTGTGATGTCTCATTTGATGAACTACATCTTCCTGCTGGGCCCCACTCTTCCCACGGCAGCCACAGACAGCAGCAGAAGCCAGGTCTCTGTGGCCCAGGGAGAAGAGTGGCTGCCCTACTCAGGAGACATGGCACCCGGGCCATGCTGGGGGTCCCTCCTGCTGTCCTGCGTACACAGTGAGGACTGGTCTGAAGTTCCTGCACCCCAATCTGTCCATGTTTTCCTTACGCTCTGGCCAAGAACAACCAGGAGGGATTCTAACCAACTTGTTTTGGTATAAGGGCCAAATCACTGAATTCTTAAAATGAAAAAACTGGTAATCTTCTCGGTGGGTGACTTGGATCAGTGAAGTGGGCCATTTCCCAGCCAGCCTGGGTGAAAAGGAACTGGTCGACATACTGACCTTTCTCCATTCATTCATTCACCAGTCAGTTACACATTCATTCATTCATCCAGCAAGTACTCTGGGTGGGCTGTGAGCCCATAGCCATGTGGGTCTGCAGACCACCGTGAATGGTAGACATGGATGCAGGCCTCATGGAGCTGTCAACTGGGCAGAAGCACAGGTCAGCAGATGCATTTCTGCTCATCTGAGGGGTCGGAGCAGACAGAAGGTGGAGGTGGGCAGCCCCACTGAGGGGCCCCTGTGGCCATCCCAGCAGAGCCTCTGATGTGTAGAGTTGTGAAAGAGTTGGAGGTATCAAGAGGCACAATCACCCAGGCCTGGGACCTACTCAAGGTGGGTGTCCCCAAGCCCTGTGCATCTCAGGCCTGAGGGCTTCACTCTGCCTCTGTGGTTCTGGTGACAGCATCTCTGAGGATGCACAATGGGGACTTAGGACTATTTGCAACGTCTCACCTTGCTGGCTGCAGTGACTGCTTCAGGGTCAGGACTTGAGGTCAAGGTTAGAGTCCACAGGGCCTTCCCACAAAGGGCTAAAAGAGGTGAGAGCTGGGTGGTGTAGAGAGAAGGCCAAGGCCGTGGGAAAGGCTCCGCAGGGATGTTAGGGGAGAAATGGATGCCACACGGCACAGTGGTGCCGGGGAATGAGCACCAGCTCACCCTGGATGCAGCCTCAGGGCTGGACTGGAGCAGACAAGAAGGTAGAGGTGGGGAGCCCCATTGAGGTGCCCCTGTGGCCATCCCAAGGGAGCTGGGGGAGCCCCGATGTATAGAGTTGTGAGAGAGTTGGAGGTATCAAGAGGCACAATCACCCAGGCCTGGGACCTATTCAAGGTGGGCATGTCTCCCAGGTTACAGCTCATACGGAAGATGGCAGTAGGGGAATAGAGAAAGCTGTCAGCTCAGGTCTCTGGCATAGAGGGTGGCATAGCAAACGCAGGAGGTCCCAAGCCCTTAGCACCTGTCAAACGTTACTAAATGTTGTTGGCTGGGCTGACAGTTGTTTTAAAGTTGAAGGTTCAGACCCTGTGTCATCTTCTGTCTGGTCAACATCGCCTCCCACCCTGGCTTCCCAGGTCTGTGAAAGTCAGCCCGTACCCAAGCCCTGTGCGTCTCGGGCCTGAGGGCTTCACACTGCCTCTGTGGTTCTGGTGACAGCATCTCTGAGGATGCACATTGGGGACTCAGGATTATTTGCAACGTCTCACCTTGCTGGCTATAGTGACTGCTTCAGGGACGGGCACAGGACACTGGCTGCCCCTCCATCTGGCCCTGGCTCCCTGCCAGGCTAATCCTGGGCACAGGTGAAAGTCAGGCCAGGCATGGTGGCTCAGCCCTGTAATCCCAGCACTTTGGGAGGCTGAGGCGGGTGGATCATCTGAGGTCAGGAGTTGGAGACCAGCGTGGCCAACATGGCAAAACCCCATCTCTACTAAAAACACAAA
The DNA here is from genome assembly GCF_007565055.1 of Rhinopithecus roxellana. NCBI lineage: Eukaryota > Metazoa > Chordata > Mammalia > Primates > Cercopithecidae > Rhinopithecus > Rhinopithecus roxellana. The sequence goes on along the minus strand of NC_044563.1, from coordinate 3,530,745 downwards.
ACCTAGCTAGGCGTGGTGGAGCACGCCTGTAAGCCCAGCTACCTGGGAGGCTGAGGCAGGAGAATCACTTGAACCTGGGAGGTGGAGGTTGCAGTGAGTCAGGATCATGACACTGCACTTCAGCCTGGGCGACAGAGTGAGACTCTGTCTCAAAAAAAAGAAAAGAGAAAATCAGGGTCACTGGGAGAGCTCCCAACTTCACCCCTCACCCCCACTCTGCCAGCAGGGCCCAGCCACCCCCACTTTTTGGGTCAGGATGATGGGGCACAGGAGGGCAAGCAGGAGCCACAGTCCTGGCACTGACTCAAAACTGCTCTGCTGGCCCCTCACCAGCAGCGTCCCGGGATGGCCAATGCCCCCTCCGCCCATTTCATCCACCTGAAACCCTGAATGCAGCTGCACCTCAGTTCCCATGCCACGTTCAGGAAAACAGAGGTCACTGGGCCAAAGACGGGCTTCCCAGAGCCCCACCGGGTCCTGCCAGGGTCCAGTCCCCGCCTGTGTGGCCAGGTGGATGCCACTGTCCTTCATGCGTGCAATGGACGAGATGTGGACAGGGCTGCAACATTCATCTCCACCAACTGAACTCGAAAGCACGAGTCTTTCTTCCCTGCCGAGCTGACCCCACCCAAGAAACATTCTTGAAAGAGGGTGGCCAGGACGTTCCCTGGTGGGTGAGGCAAGAGCAGCGCTTGGGACCAGCTGCCACTTTGTAGAAATACATCGAGAGTTGTTCTGAATCTGGGCAGGCCAACCAGCCCCTTGGCAGCTGGGAGAGACCCAGAAGGAACAGGGACGCCCCCACCCCACGCACTCCTAGAGCAGGGACTCTGGTGTCTCAGGAATGTTCTCAGATCGTGGCCCAGCAGTGCCAGTGGGCGCCACCAGAGGGCGCCCCCAGATGCGGAGCTGGCGGAGCCTCACACCTGAGGGAGCAGAAGTGTGCAGGTGCACTGGCTCCCACCCTCCTGGACCAGCACCTCTAGGAGGACGGGAGAACACACACACACACACACACACACACACGAAAATGAGGAGGAGAAGGAGGGGGAAGGAAGGAAGAACACAGGCCAAGGGACAGGTGGGCAGGAGAGACCGTGGGGGAGGATGGGGGCAGGGACAAGAGTGGGGTATGTTCCTCTCTCTGCCTCAGAGGGACAGCCCTGCCACAGGTTCTGGCTCACCCGGGAGGCGCTTGTGCAGTGATGGGCAGCGAGGGACCCTGCAGTGTCTCCACTGAGAGCCCTCACCTCCCAGCAGACACTGACCGTCCACAGTTCGGCCCCCTCACACCCCTTGCAGCCCCCTTCCTGTTACACCATCACTGCAACACCAGCTCCCAGGCTGGGCCGGGCGAGCTCCTCGGGGTGCTCACCATTGTGCAAACTGGCTCAGGGCGGCTTCGAACCAGGGTTGGCACCTCCATGCAGGAAGCAGATGCTGCCCGCAGCTCTGAGCCCAGGCCAGGAGGCACTGGGTTGCTTGGTGCCAGCAGGAGTCCCAGTGGGGGCCTTGGGGAGGCTGGGAGGCCTCCCTGAACTCCTTCAAGGCTGCATTTGAGGGAGTGACCTGAGGCTGGTTCTGACCACACTGCCACACCCACTGCAGTCCTGGCCAAGGTTTCTGGGTCTTTGGGTCAGCGTTTGGGCAAATAGGTCTGGCCCGAGAGGGGTGCTGAGCATGAGCAGGGGGACACGGGACCTGGCCAGTCACCTCCCTGCCCAGGACAGCTACCCTCCTCCTACCTGGCCACCTCTGCTTCCCCTGCTTCTTAGCCCAAGCAGGCCTCTGCCACGGGGACAATAACACCTGATACCCTCTGATCCCTGCCTTACGGGAGCCAGCAGGGTCTTTCTAAACTGTCCATGATGAGGATGAAGTTGAAGGCGACCCTAAGAGCGGCCGACGCTTCTGCAGAACTGAAGACTCTCTATGAGCAGCTGTGGATCTCAGTGCAGGCCGGGTGCTGAATGCCACTTAATCCACCCAGTACACATGGGAGGGGGCGAAAGTCATCAGCCCCACGTTACACAGGAGAAAACAGAGGCACAGAACCGACAAGGGACTTACCCAAAGTCACCTGGTGGGTAGGCAGAGCCAGGGAGCCCTGGCGGTCAGCACCGGCTGCTCAGCATGGGCTGGTGGGCAGCTGCCCCACCCCCGAGACAGGAGGAAGCGGGGAGGGCTTTCTCCTCCACAGCAGGGAGAGCACGCTGTCACCTATGCTTCTGATGGCAACTAGAAAGAGCTCTGGGGCACCCAGGGCCCCAGATACTGGGAGCCAGCAGCCTCCCTGAAAGTGCCCTGTTAGTGCCACATGGCCAGCGCCCCTTGCCCTTGGAAAGAGCTGGCTTTTCAGGAATAGTAGGGCAGGCGCACAAGGCATAGGGCTGTGCTCTGAGCTTTAAGGATGAACAAGAAGCAGAGAGGCTCAGCCACCTCCTGGAGCCTCGAAAAGGCCCTGGGCTGGGTTGCACAGCCCTGTGATCCACCATCCAGCATCACCAGGGCTGGCCGAATGAGCGTTTCCCTATCTCAGTAAAGGCCACTTCCACACTGGGCCCTCAGTCCACAGCCAGGAAGTAGACAGCTCTAGCCGGGCCCCCGTCCCTTGGCTGTACCTCGTTTGCAGGACATTCAGACCAAGTGTGCTCAGGGCACCACCCTTTGCACCCCGGCTGCGTCACCTGAATGTCCCTGTGCCCGGCATGGGCCTGGGTAACTGCTCCATAAACAAACAATGTTCAATGAACTGGCTCCCTTCTGTACCCCCTCACTGTGCAAAGACGCTTCTGCCCCCAAGTGCATGTGGCCCTATGCAGGGACAACACAACAACGGCACCTGCATGGCCCACCCTCATCCCAGGGGACCTCAAAAAGAGGCCTGGAGAAGCATGCCTGCCTCCAACTCTCCATCCCACCTGGTCGCCTTGAAGGCAAATGCTCACTACTGTCGTCCCATAGGAGGGGATGCCAGTGCCACTGGCAGGTCCTAATTAGGACACAGGTCTTGAGGGAAGGACCTCTCAGCTCATTAGTGCCCACCCAGAGGGCTCCTCCCGCAGCACAGCTACTGCTACCATTGAGGGTGCTGAATCCCAGACAGATGGATATGGACAGGGACGCTGTGAGGGGATGGGGAAAGGGAAAAAGATGGGAACAAGGCCAAGGAAGATGGGACTGACGGGTCAGGGTCACCAGGTAAGAACAGTGCCCCTCGACTCGGGACAGGCAGCGGCCCACAGTTAGGGGGACCGGCTGTCCTGATTTTAGCACTGGAAGTCCCGCATCACAGGCAAACATGAATGGTTGGTCACTCTACCAACGGTTCTGGGTGATAAAGGGGACAGTCTTGGCCAAGCTCTGGGCCTTGGACTGGACACGGACCTGAACTCTAAGAACCAATGTGAAATGAGCCCTGGCTGGACAAGGTGCCGTGTGAGGCGGTCACCCTGAACGACTTTAGCTGATCTCAAGAAAAACCTGAAGGTGGTCTTCCTGGGACCTTTTTATTTTTGAGACGGAGTCTTGCTCTGTCACTCAGGCCAGAGTGCAGAAGTGCCATCTCAGCTCACTGCAACCCCCGCCTCCCGGGTTCAAGTGATTCTCCTGCCTCAGCCTCCCGAGTAGCTGGGATTACAGGCATGTGTCACCACATCCAGCTCATTTTTGTATTTTTAGTAGAGATGGAGTTTCACCGTGTTGGCCAGGCTGGTTTTGAACTCCTGACCTGAAGTGATCCACCCACCTTGGTTTCCCAAAGTGCTGGGGATTACAGGCATGAGCCACTGCACCGAGCCCCTTGTTTTATAATTGACAAAGAAGAGGCAGATTGGGTTTTACCTGCCCAAGGTTACACAGCTATACAACGGTACAGTCCCGAAGCGTGTATGCAGGAGGCCAGGCAATGAGCATTTGAGGCAGGCTGACCACCATGATGACCACACACACACACACATACACAATGATTCTCTCTCCTTAACATGCACATGCATGTCTACATACCTGCATGCATGAAGGCAAATGCACACAAACACAAAAACATGTGCACATACATACACAGGCATGCACACACAAAAATGCACACACACATGTGTACTCCATCCTCTGCTCCCCACACATGAATAGGGAAACAGGGATGGTCAGACCACAGCTGCAATACACCTAGCTGCTTCTCTCTCTCCTGAGTCACATCTCGTCTATAACCGGCTCAAGTCCCTGACCATGTTGCCTTTGCTCTCTTATTAGATTTTGTACTGGGCGAAGGGGACACATACTTTTTTAAAACTGTAGTCAGAAGTCTCGCTAAGTGTGCGAAGTACAATTGGCTGCCTCGGGGGAGCCCTTTAATTTAGCTTCCCACTGTTCTCAGCACCTGGGACTCCTCCCTCGGGGTCCTTCCAAGCAGGAATCTAGACCAGAGGCAGCTGGACCTCCTCGTTTGGCTCTGGTGGGAAGCATCCATGGGCTAAAGGCCAAAGCGTTGAGAGGATGGGGTTCTGCCAGCTCTAAGAGGGTCAGGGCTCGACCCTGCCTAGGGGCCAGGAGAAGTGTGTTCTCACCGGCACGTTCTCCCCAACGGCCTCCTTGGCTGTGACTCCAAAGCTTGGGCTGCTGGTCCTAGTCAGGGTGATCAACCCCTCCTGGGACAACGTGAGGCACTGACCCCTCCTCAAACTCACATGGAGCCTGCCACGTGGAGCCCCTGGGGGCAGGGGTGGTGCCGGTCCTCCTCCCTGACATCCCTGACCTTAGCTGGCAACAGAGCGTGACCCAGGCCTGAAAGACTCCCCACAGCCAGGCTCTGGACCCCGAGAGGCTTTGAGGCCAGGGAGGAAACAGGAAGCAGGTAGGATGGGGGTGAGAGTCAGGGGCCCCAGCACTGAATGCCGGCATCACCGAAAACATGGTAACAGCCGGGGAAGCACAGGTCCGAGGCTCCAACCCGAGGGAGCGCCAAGTCAACAGACGCCAGAGCCAGGGGCCTGTGCCGAGTCCTGCCCTTGCTACATGCCGGCTGTGTGACCTTGGGCTCCTCATAGAGGCATCCTGCAGCAACGAAGCCAGCACGGTGAACTCCTGGAGCAGCAGTGCCCATGAGAACCTGGAGGCGTCTGCGGCAACGGCCACTGCCCCTGCAGGCGCAACTTTCATGGCTGGAACCAACACCGACCCTAGCACCTGAGGCCCCAACAATGAGGGGACCCCTGGGAAGTCTCTTCCTCGCCTGAAAATTCCAGGAGGCGGTTTGCGAAAGGCAGAGACCTGCTTGGGAGTTGGAACTCTGAGTGCAAATCCAGTTCCCCTGGCTGCTTGGGAGGCAGGAGAGTGGCAAGAGACCCAGACCTGGAGTTGGATGCCGAATGGGGTGCTGGGCAGGAGACCACAGGCAGGTCCCAAAGTCTGCCCTATGCTGCCCATGTCCTTGTCTAGGAAATGGAACAAGGCACAGGCTCCTGTCACCTGGGGCTGCCTCAGAGACTGACGGACCTGCCCTCTGTGCTCCTGCCATGCTCGGCCCAGGCCTGCAAGAGCTCCCCTGTGAGTAGCACTACCTGAGACCATCCCTGCAGCTGCTGAGACAGCCAGACACCAGAGCCCTGAGCCAGCCTCTCCGGCCCTCAGTGTTCTCCTCTGGGCCGGGTTTCTCCCTGCCACCCACGTGTGCACCCTCACTTTGGATACGGTGTGTTTGCAGGTTTGCAAACGTGGCCCTCGGGAGGGCACGCACCCCGGACCAGGCTCGGAGCCCTGCCTCTCTCCCTCTTGACATTTCACTTAGGACCAAAAAGTCAGTGCACAAGGAAAGGAAACGGGACCCAAGACGCCAGCCGCATCCCCAGCCCACCCCAGGACGCTCAGCTCAGTCTCCATACCCGCCCCGAGCTATCATCATGGGCCTCCACGAGGCTCGGGGAGTCCTCATGAGGAACGGGGACACCCCAGTCCCCGTGCGGGAGACCGTGTCAGCAGGGACACTGGGCAAAACTCAGGCATGAAAGTGTCCTCAACACCCGCATTGGAATAAAATGGGCTTCCTTCTTTCCTTCTCAACCTCTGGGCCAGCCCCAAGTTGGAGGAACTGGGACCCCCAGTACATGGTGGTCTTCCTCCCCTTGGCATGTGCCACTCCTTACCCAACATGCCAGAGAGGCTGCGGCCTCTTGCCGTCCTCGCCTGTGCCGCCCAGCCTGTTGAGCGATGGGGACCGGCTGCGGGGCCCGGGCACGTAGCTCCCGATGGTCTTCGCGGCCCCCTCAGGCTTGCTGGGCATCTGCTGCAGCAGCTGGGGTGAGAGGCTGCGGTGCGAGGTGGCCGTGGAGCAGACGGCCCACTCGGGAGCGCTGGCATTGAGGTTGTTGTCACTGTTGGAGCGCAGCAGGACCCGGGGGGCGGCCAGCGTGTTGGGGGGCCGCCGCCGGCGGTTGGAGTACGCCGGGGCCTCTCGGAAGGGCACTGGGGAGAAGAACACGGAGAAAGGCCGGTGAGTGCATCCGTGTCGCGGTCAGCTGGGTGGGGACCCTAGGGAGGTGCAGGCCTGCGTGCGTCCAAGCCCCCATGCGAGCCCAGCAGGGGGGAGCTGTGAGTTCTGGGCCGAGACCCCAGCTGGACTCCACCAGGCCCAGAACTCACCCCTGACATGGAAGCAGAGAGGCAGGCTGGGGACAGAGAATGTCTCCATGGCAAGGAGCTCAAGCCAGTGCTTCACATGGAAGGGACACGGGCTCTGAGCTTCCATCTGGCCCGTGAGACGTCCGGTTGGCTTGGGCATGTGTAAGGATGGGCCGCGCCATCACACAAAGCAGGAGTGCACCCAGCTGCCTGCCACAGGGCTCCCTTCCCCATAACCTAAGCTGGGCCTCTGTGATGGGCTGAACTGTGTCCCCCCAGTTCATGTGTTGATGTCCTAATCCCCCGTTTTCAAAATGCGCCAATATTTGCAGGTAAGGTCTTTACAGAGATAATCTGGGTGGAGGGGCATTAGTGGGGGCCCTGATCTCATAGGACTGAGGTCCTTATGAGAAGAGGCGATGAGGACACACACACAGAGGGATCTCCCCATGAGGACACAGGGAGAAGGTAGCATCTGCAAGCCACCAAAAGAGGCCTCAGGAGGAACCAGCCCTGCGATGACCTGATCTCAGACTTCTAGTCCTCGGGACTGGGAGGTATAAATATCTGTTTTTTGTTTGTTTGTTTGTTTTCTGTTGCTGCTGTTGTTGTTTATGAGACAGAGTCTCACCCTGTCACCTAGGCTGGAGTGCAGTGGCACAACCTTGGCTCACTGCAGCCTCTGCCTCCCAGACTCAAGCAATTCTCCTGCATCAGCCTCCTGAGTAGCTGGGATTACAGGTGCCCTGCCACCATGCCTGCTAATTTTTCTATTTTTGGTAAAGATGGGGTTTCACCATGTTGGCCAGGCTGGTCTTGAACTCCTGATCTTGTGATTTGCCTGCCTTGGTTTCCCAAAGTACTGAGATTACAGGCATAAGCCACCGCATCCGGCCAATATCTGGGGTTTAAGCCACCTGTCTGTCTGTGGTGCTCTACCATGCAGCCTGAGCCAACCATGTAGTCTCCGAGTCTACTGGCTGGATGATTCAATCTCAGTCTTTACTAAGAAGGCGCCTTCCTCCCTCCCACCAAGTGGGGACTGTGTGAGGAGGCAGGGGCTGAGCACCACTTATCTGACATCCTACAAAGCTTTAGACGGGGCCAGGCCCTCACTCTCCTGACTCAATGAGCCCAGGGACTCAGAATGAGAGCAACAGCCCCCGGGAGCTTTGAGGCGTGGCAGCCACACCACAGCTGCCTTGGGTCACCCAGAGTTCCTGAAACAGCAAGTGTCCTTTCTAAGACAGGACCTCCTGAAAGGCAGCCCTCCAAGCTCCACAGGAAACAGCAGAAACCACCACCACCGGCTGGCCAAAGGCATGGGCTTCTTCCCGGCCCGTGATAATCACGCCTGCAGCAGCTTTTCACCGGCTACAGGATTCAGACCTTAGGCTTAAGCCACGTTTGGCTCCAAAGTTTGCACTGACAGGACCAGGGCTACCATCTGACAGACTGCAAGGCAAGAGACAACACGCGTCCTCCCTGGGAGTGGGTCTGGGGGGATCTTCCTGCCTCAGAGAAGAATCTCACAAGTAGTTTGGGACACAGGTGGCAATGACGAAGGTCTTGGGGACATGGATGGTGCTGGCAGAACTCACGGGGGATAGAGGTGGCACTGCAGAGTTCACAGGGATGAAGATGGCACTGGCAGAGCTCATGAAGGAAGTTGCATTGGTAGAGCTCATGAGGGTCAGAGGTGGTGCTGGCAGAGCTCATGAGGGTCAGAGGTGGTGCTGGCAGAGCTCATGAGGGTCAGAGGTGGTGCTGGCAGAGCTCATGAGGGTTAGAGGTAGCACTGGCAGAGTTCATGGGGGTAAGAGGTGGCACTGGCAGAGCTCATGACAGTCAGAAGTGGCACTGGCAGAGCTCATGGGGGTAAGAGGTGGCACTGGCAGAGCTCATGAGGGTCAGAGGTAGCGCTGGCAGAGCTCATGGGGGTAAGAGGTGGTGTTGGCACAGTTCATGGGGGACAGAGGTGGTGCTGACAGAGCTCATGAGGGTCAAAGGTGGAGTTGGCAGAGTTCATGGGGATAAGAGGTGGTGCTGGCAGAGCCCATGAGGGTCAGAGGTAGTGCTGGCAGAGCTCATAGGGGTAAGAGGTAGTGCTGGAAGAGCTCATGAGGGTCAGAGGTGGAATTGGCAGAGCTCATGAGGGACAGAGGTAGCACTGGCAGAGCTCATGGGGGTAAGAGGTGGCGCTGGCAGAGCTAATGAGGGACAAAGGTAGCACTGGCAGAGCTCATGGGGGTAAGAGGTGGCGCTGGCAGAGCTCATGAGGGACAGAGGTAACACTGGCAGAGCTCATGAGGGTCAGAGGTGGCGCTGGCAGAGCTCATGGGAGTAAGAGGTAGCACTGGCAGAGCTCATTGGGGTAAGAGGTGGCACTGGCAGAGCTCATGAGGGACAGAGGTAGCACTGGCAGAGCTCATGGGGGTAAGAGGTGGTGCTGGCAGAGCTCATGAGGGACAGAGGTAGCACTGGCAGAGCTCATGGTCAGAGATGGCGCTGGTAGAGCTCATGAGAAACAAGTGGTGCTGGCAGAGCTCACAGGGACAAAGATGGCATTAGCAGAGCTCATGAGGGAAAGAAGTCACGTTCCCAGAGCTCACTAAGGATAGAAGTGGTCCTGGCAGAGCTCCTGGGGGAAAGAGGTAGCACTGGCAGAGTTCATGGGGGACAAGGTTCGCACTGGCAGAGCTCACTAAAGATAGAGGTGGCACTGACAGAGCTCCTGAGGACAGAGGCAGAGCTCATGGGGGATGGAGGGTGCTGGCACTGCTCACGGGAGACAACTGAGACCCAGCGCACCTTCCCCACCTCCCCAGGACACAGGGCAGCCCTGGAGACAGAGCTAGAGCCAAGCCTGGGGAGCCGCACAGAGCTGTGCAAAGCGTCCTGAGGTTGGACACTGGACTTGGCACAGTCGGACGTCAGTGCCTGCTGTTGGTAAGAACCTGGAGGTGGCACACTGGGGAGGTCGCGGTCTCACACCTGCTCTGATCTGGTTCCTCTGTGAAGCCTTTCTGTCATTGAAGACGCCCTGTGAAGCAGCCGGGGCTTCTCAGCGGGGACTTTGAGCCCACTCCTAATTTCTCAAAGCACATGGATCCACGAACGCCACCCAGGTGGCCGGGGAGAGACAAGGAACGGAAAAGGCTGATGGCACCCTCCGTGGACACCTCTCCTTCCAAAGACCTTCGAGGGGCTTGGCCTGGGATCCGCAGCCACCACCCATGAGTAAAACCTCATCCCTGGGACAGGTCACCGAGCCTGTGTTTTGTTGGTCATGAGGGAAAACCAAGTTGGGGCCCCTCCCTCTGGACCGGCAGAGACTAACAAAAAACCTTGTAGATCACTGAGTGTTCGCATGGAGGCTTACAAAGATACGACTGGCCCAGAGGGCTTCCGGGTGATCCGGGAACTGCCTGTCATTGGAGGGGGCTGGGCGGGTGGATTAGAAGACCTTGCAAAGGGCTGATGAGCCCACAGTCTCAGAGAGCGATTATCTTTCATTTACAGAGATTACGTGTTGGAAGACTGTATTGGTGTGAGAGCCAAAATCTCAGACAGACACAGCCAGCGGACAGCAGCCGCAGAACCCCCAGCTTCCTGGGGCACCCAGGAGAGGCCAGGGCTCTCCCTACCCACGTGAAGGAGACATCACAAGGCCCCCAGTCACGGCAACGCTGCCTCCTACAGCCGACTGCCTCGCGCCCAGCCTCCCCGCCCTGACAATACAGCCAATTCTCTTTTTCTGACCCTTGTAACTGGGGGAGATGTGCACAGCCTTCATAGCAAGTGGTGGCATTTGGGGGAGTCCTGGCAGTTGCTAAGATAAACTCATTAGGAAAGAGAAGTCTATGGAAGAACAGATACAGAATTAACCTAACACCAAAACCCCCAACTGAAATTTTCAGGCTGTTCATGGATTATAAAAATTGAAGTCCCGGAAGGTGAATTTTGGTGAATAATGTCAGAAAATGGGCACAGGCAAAGGTGGTTATTTATATACATTCCCAAGACTCTGTCAGAAGAGTAGGGACTTAGAGAAGGGGAAGAATTCGCGCGGGGGGGCCACCCTTGGAGGATTAAGGAATAAAAGAGCTGGGACATTTTCAAATACATTTTACTCTGTGGAGCAGGCAAGTTACTCAAATAACATCTCACCGGCGACATCAGCGCGAACATTTTAATGAAAATCACCTCGCTTAATTACCAAGATTCATGTTAAATTAGTTTCCTGAGCACTGAAATTTCTTCGTTTATTTTGCTAGAAGCTGGGGCTGGAAAGGACCTTCCTCGTTTCTTTAAAGTCACATCTTCATATGATATCTGATTTCCTAAAATGAGAGCTCTCTGACAAAACTGGAACCATCCATGGAAATGATGATTTTTGTGAAAAGGGTTAAAAATAACTGTTTTCTGTCTGAAAATGATTAATATTCCACCCAACTGTTTCCTTCTTTCAGGCAATCTGCACACTCTAAGTAGGTGGATATTTTCTTAGCTGGCTTACATGCATTTATTTATACATTTTTTCCCCACAATAAAAATTACACAAGGTATGACAAAGAGCATGTGCACTTTTAAAGTTGGCCACGCTCCCTTCCCATCCACTCCATGTAACTGCAACCCAGGGATGGGAGAGCCGGGAGCGGCTCGGAAGGTAGCCACCCATTCAGTGCAGCCAGCCATGTGCCCCAACCTGCCTTGGCCAGTGCCTAGCAGCTCTCTGGGCACTGAGGACTACAGTCAAAACTTCCTTTATTTTCCCTAGGACTTAGTTCCTAACACGCTCCGTGGCACGGTCCCCACGGATGGCCATTCCAGAATGCAATCTCACCAGGGCTGAAGGCTTGAAAGCAGCACACAATAAGGCAAGACCTTCCACAGCGTTATATCCGGACCAACTCAAAACAAACCATATCCCAAACCAAAGTCATTATCCCCTGACATGGCAGGGATTAACAACTGGCAATTTCAGGAGGAACTGGAGTCCTCCCTCTCCCCCACCCCAAGAATCAGCAAGCAGCTGCTAATTCACATGCACCCAGCTCCCAACAGCTTTTTCCTTACCTTCCTTCTTGGTGAAGGCATTTAACAAAGACTTCATTTTCCCTCTGACTTTGGCAGCGGTCCGCTCATTATATAACCTTCCTGGATGGGAGGAAGGACAGGCGTGCAGCCCGGCCCCTCGGTGCTAGAGCAGCTGGGACCCGGGGAGAGGTGGCGGGTGTCTGGGCACGGTGCACTTCCGAGCATAGCTGGGCATGCCAGACCCAGCGTGCTGGTGACAAAGCCCACCCCATATTCTGTCTGTCAGCTGGGAACCAACTGCACGTAGACGGGCTGCTCTCAAACCCAGCTACCTCTCGCGGCGCGCGTCATGTGAGCCGGGCTACTCTGCTTTTGTGCTCAGGGCATTGAGGAAGAGGCACCGCGGAGGGTTAACGCAGATCAGGCGTCCTCGAGCTGGCAGCTGGGAGACGCCGGGAGGCATGAGTGAGCTCAAGGCCCAGTTATCCAAGGAAACTCGGGCTGGTGCTGGGCGCTCCATGCGCCTGTGCCTAAATATAATGCACTGTGCTTTTCTATTTTTTTAAAAAAAATTTTTAAAGAAAAAGCCAAGTTTGTTTGTCAGCTAGCAGATGTGGTAAGACAGACAAGGGGGAGGGAAGCATCCAAGTACCAGATACGCTTCACACCAGACCCACGTTCCCCGGGCAGACATGGCCAGCATTCTGGAATTTCTGAACACGACCTATATTTCTGTTCAAAAGAATCAGACACAAGTGCCCATGACTTCTCTGGCTCCCCCTCCATCGAGGTAATTACCCTGGAAAAAACAGGACTCCACCCCCTCCTAGTTTTTTTTTTTTTTTTTTTTTTTTTTTTTTTTTTTTTTTTTTTAAGAGAGAGATAAAAAGACAATTAAACTGAGACCCTGCCAAGGATGGCCCCGATTCCAGGCAGCTGATAAAAGCGAGCTCCTCAGGGTCACTTTAGGCATTTCCAACCCAGCAGAAGAAGAGAAAAGAGGAAAGCGACCCCTTGGAAGCCCTACATGGAGAAAGTCAGATTTATAAAGCGAACACAGAGAAGTGCATGTAGGCTGGTGCCCTGTGGCAGGTGGACAGTGAGTTATTTCTACACCAGGAGAAGGAGCTTCCTGAAGCTACGTGGAGCATCCAGGGGCAAGGTTCTGTTGCCTGATGCCTCTGCTGGGCTGTAATTTAGTGTGCTGTTTTTTTTTTTTTTTTCTGGTTGCTAAGAGAACGGCTTCAGAAATTTAAAACATACACACACACAGACACACACTGACACACACAGACACATACATACACACACACACACCCACCCAAAATCGGAGAAAGATGAGACAAGGAAAAAGCAACCGGAGCACTGAAGTTTAATTCCATATGGTTGACACACTTCGTGTCAATAAAAATGGCGCTGTGAGAATAAGAAGGCTGCCCCCCACCCCCCCAGGAGCCTTTCCCTGAAGGCATACTGGGGACGGGACAGTGGCATTCCTCAGTGAAGGCCTCTGAGCGGACACTGTCACAGAATCACTGAGGGTACGCCCTGTATCAGCTGAGCACCCGAACAGCATCTCTTGGCCGGGCGTGGTGGCTCACGTCTGTAATCCCAGCGCTTCGGAAGGTGGAGGCGGGTGAATTGCTTGAGCCCAGGAATTTGAGACCAGACTGGGCAACACAGTGAGACCCCGTTTCCATGAAAAATAATTTAAAAACATTAGCCGGGTGTGGTCGTGCGCCTCTGGTCCCAGCTACTCAGGAGGCGGAGGCAGGAGGATTGCTTGAGTCTTGGAGTTCAAGGCTGCAATGAGCTATGATTGTCCACTGCACACCAGCCTGGGGACAGAGCAAGACTCTGTCTCCAAAAACAAACAAAAAAACCCCACAGAAACCCAGAAATAGCAATAAACCTCATCTCTTATTTAACTCACACAACTCATGAGCCATGTCAAAACTCTGCCAGGGGTGACATTCTCACCCTACCATGCGTCGCCAAATCATAAAACCGAGTGAGTCGAAGCCATTTCTAAGACTTGCATTAAGAAATGGTTCTGAGGTCAGTCACCAGTGTGTCCCACAGGGTTCATGCATTTGGACACTCTGAGCAAGGCTGAACGGCTTCCAGAAGAACCTTCCTCAGATGCACAAAGCCCCCCCTACTTTGGGAGGCCGGACGATGTGTCCTCTGGGTGGACCAGCCAGGGGGGCCAGAAGCTTTCCAGATGGTGAGTGTCTAGTTCATTGCTATGTGCTGGCCTGGCTGCCTGCCCTGGCTGGCGAGCGCTGGGAGGCTGGGACGGGGATGCCACAGTGTCCGTATTGGTGTATAGAGGGAGCTCCTCCAAGGCTGGGGGACCCAGCTGGTCGTGTGCTCAGCCACGTGAGCCCAGAGAACTCACCAAAGCTCAGGGAACTCTCGGGGAGACTCAGTGATGCTCAACACCCCCTCCATCTGCCACTGATCGATTCCCTCCCAAAAGCACAGAGCCTCATCCCAAGCCAAGTTTCTGAGCCAATCACTGCTCCGGCATTGCTGCCTTTGCGGCCTGCAGCAGTGCGGGGAGAGCCTGCACGTTTCTGGGCTGGTGAGGCCAGGATGGCCTTGGCCTGGGGCCAGTGGTGTCCTGTCATCGTTGGCTGCCTTGCTGGCCACGGATGACCTTGGGTGGAGGGTGTGGGGAAGAAGCCACTTCCCTGGGGCCATGTGACAATCTTGGCATCTGTTCTGGACAGATGCAGGGGAAAAGATGGAGCCTTTTTCCCCTCGCAGGGGCCTCCAATATCAAATATGTCAAAGGACCAAGAAAAGGCCCTGCCCCGTCTAAACTGGAGCAGAACCAGAACCTCTGGATGGGAGCCATGCAGCAGCACCCACAGCTGGCCCAGACAGGACCCTCAGCAACCGCCATCATGTGTATGTGCAGCAGCTGTTCCTGGAGGGGCATTTGCTCACAAGCAGGAGGCCAGGCAGGGGTTCCATGAACCCTGAGCTGCCCAGGGAGAAGGGAAGGAGCCTTCCCAAGACAAGGCCCCGTCACTAGGAACACGGCTGGCTTCCATCCCTGGTGTCCCTCTGCCCCATCCACCCCCACCCCTGCACCCCATGTCCCATCCGGTTTGGGGGCATGTGCAGAAGACAGCCAGCCAGATCTGAAGACCCAGGCCTGCTTCTCAGGCTGTGCAGGGGTGAGGGGTGGGGCACGATGAGGCTTTGGACACTGGACGATTTGAGGAACCCAGGGAACACCCCCAGGCTAAAGGATCCCTTTTCCAGACACCTTCAATTCTTTCAATAAGCAGACAACTTTTCCCGCCCACACGCGGAGGAGGCTGAGTAAACCATTCACAAAGATCAGGAGCAGCAGTGGCTCCATCAGTCTCATGCACAGACCTACTGAGTGCCTGGCCCTGGGCCAGGCTCTGCCACACGGGGTCTTCTGGTCAACCCCACAGAAATCCTGCAGAGGGTGTTGGGTCATTCTTGACACCACCCTCCTGGCCATGTGGTAGGCTCTCCATGGATACTTCCAGCGACAGGTGGCTCACTACGTTTGCGCAGGGGTTCTCACTGTCAGACGCGGGCAGCAGCCTATATGAGCCTCCTTCCCCCACACCCACCACTTGCCCCCTTCCCCAGTGGGTGCAGACCACTTGCCCCCTTCCCCAGTGGGTGCAGACCACTTCCTCAATTGCCGGGAAGTCTGACGCTGAAGGCACAGTCTCTGCCTTGACAAACACAAACCCTTGTGCAGCCTCCAGGCCCGTTTTCATCTGGTGTCCCCGCCCTGCCTTTCTGGGCGAATATCTCTCTTCCAGCCCTGGGATGTGTCCATGGGAACATCAGCATTCCTTCTGCCCCTCGTTTTATGAGCGCATCTGTGGCCTGAAGCCTGCCCTGCCTGCCTGGCTGGGCGGGAAGTTCTGTGTGGACAAACGCTTGGTGTGAGTGTTTGGGGTCTGGGCCCTCACAGACATCCACACTTGGGGTTATCGCAGGAGACAAGCTCACCCCTGAGACCCAGGTAGATGCACTCTCCTGCTATCTGCACACAGGCCCGGCCCTTCACCCTCCAAGCCACAGAGACCCAGAAACCTGCCACAGACCTGGTGACCTTGGAGAGCTGGGGCAGCAGAGGCAGAGGCGGGAGCAGAGTCTCCCGCAGAACTCCGGGAACTCACCAGCACCGTTCCCATCTCTAAAACAAGGATTCCGAGGACGACCGAGCGCCAGTGGTTGAGATGAAAATTAAGACGAAGATAAAAGACGAAACTTAAAAACCCATTTTCCCCTGAGGCTTCCAGAAATCTTTTTCTCTGAGAAAAGCCTCAGGCTTTGGGAATGTCCCCGTGGAACTGCCATCCTGGGTCCCTGAGACCAGCAGGAAGGCTGGCAGATGAGACGGACGAGGTTCAAAGAGGCTGAGCACTAAGCTGCCCAGGGGACGGGAAGGGTCAGACATCCCTGCTGCACCCACATAGGTTTCCATGCGTTGGAGCCCAAATGCCCACAGCATGGTTGAGCCTTCCCTTCCTTCCACCTTTAGATCCTCTGTTCCTATAGGGGTGCTGTGTGGAGGGCCTACAACGACTGCAGGCTTGTGCTGGCCACATTCCTACTGAATGCAGATGAGGTTTTATTTCCAACGGATTTCATTCTGGAAAAG
Source organism: Rhinopithecus roxellana (assembly GCF_007565055.1). NCBI lineage: Eukaryota > Metazoa > Chordata > Mammalia > Primates > Cercopithecidae > Rhinopithecus > Rhinopithecus roxellana. Next base: position 3,514,427 of record NC_044563.1, on the reverse strand, counting down.
GGAGAGATTGGAGGGGAAGAACTTCCAGGTGTGAGCTGGGCTGGGGGCAGGCGGGTAGCAGAGAGGGTGGCAATGTGAGTGGTTGGTGATGAAGCTATCTGCCTGCCTGCCCGCACGCCTACCCATCCCAAAACGCAGGCGAGCACCTTTTGAGTCTGTTTGTTGTCCATGAACAGATTGAAAACCAGGAGAAAAGAGGAGAGGGAGGCTCTGAAGTTAGAGTTTCCAGAAAGGAAAAGGATCACCCCCAAATGAACCCCAAACTCTCAGCCACCCAACCTGGCCCTGTAGACACCAACTCAGCTCCATTCAGCCCAGCTCCAGTGCCTGGCCCTTGGTGCTTTGTGAGCCAGGGACATTCAAAGCCCCGTGCCCCCTTCCCTCCCTCCCTGCAGCCCCTGCCCACAAGCACCCCACAGACTCACCCCATACACTGCATCACCCCCTCAAACCCTGAGACTCACTAAGCCCTTTATTTGCCATGTCTTTTGACAACTGCTTGACAACGGGCTGAAAATAATTTCACTTCTTGCATAAAAAAAAGCTCTTCGCACATCAGAACATTTCAAGGTGCTCTGAAGTCCTGGTGGGGAGGCTGTACCAGGTGTTATAAACATGCCTGGTGAGACTCAGAGGTGCTCACGGCTCTCAGAAATGCCGCCCGTTCAGCGGCGATCAGATACCCGCCTCCACTTGACATGGCTTCAGCGCCCCTGTGGTTTGGAAAGAACTGGACGTGGGAGTCAAGATGCGGGTTTGGGTGCTGACTCTGTCTCACGCCCCCTGCAGCCATGGGCTGGCTGGACACCCCCTGACCCTGTCTCCCCATCTGTAAAGTGGGAATAGCACAACTTACTCCGCAGGGTAGAGCTACCCGAGCTCATGTTTGAAGCACAAAGGAGGAGGGCTTGGTGCACACAACACTGTGCGGACACCTTTGGGGCAAGTCTTAGCTCTGTGACCCCAGAAAAGTCCTGTGACCTCTCTTTGCCTCTGTCTCCTAGTCTGTTTAATGGGGATATTAATGGTGCCGCTTCACAGGAGAGTCATAAGGATAAAGTAAGTTAATATTTGTTAACAGTGGTACCTGGAGGCAGTGTCAGTGATCACTGAATGAATACATTTAATTTTTTAAATATCTGTAAGCAGATAGCAAGGCAATCCTCCCGCTTTGCCCTATCTCTATAATAAACAAGTCCTGGTCTGTTGCTCACAATGCATTCACATTATCTTTCTGGGTGCTGCCTCCTCCAGGAAGTCTCCTGACTGATCCAGGCAGCAGACAGACCCCTTTCCTCAGGGCTCCTGTGGCAGCAGTCAGCTCTCAGGGCATGTTGTGGAGCCAGGAGCCTCGCAGCTCCTCGAAGGCAGGTTCCGTGCCCAGCCCTCCTCCTTGCCCTGCACACTGGCAGTGATCCCTAGTGCTCTGGAGATGAATGAACGAATGAATGAATGAATACAAGCATGAGTCAATTAACAGAGGGGGTGAGTCCCAGCTTCTTTTCTGAGTGTTCCACAGCACTTTACCAGCTTCACCAGGGTGGTCTCTAGTTGTGCTGCTCACCTGAGGCCAGAAGCCACCTTCCTTCTCCAACTCCCACCCTACCCCCACCCCCACTTCTGCCCAGGGCCTTGCATGCACCCAGTGGAGGCCCAGGGAGGCCTGTGTTAAGCCACAGCCACGCTACCAGCTGCCCCAGACCCTGAGAAGGCCTGTACTGCCCCGCCTTGCCCCACGAGCAGATGCAGCCAGGACAGCATCCTCAGCATCCTCACTGCATCTGCAGAGCAGCTCAGCCAGTGTCCTCAGCATCCTCACTGCATCTGCAGAGCAGCCGGGCCGGCGTCCTCAGCGTCCTCACTACATTTGGAGTTCCCTGCACCCCATGTCCTGCCTGGAAACAGTGAGGGCTCATCTCTCAGCTTCCCTGGCTGCTGGGGTTTCGAGTTCGAGCCAATCAGACACATGGACCAGGAAGGCACTGATGCAGGAGGAGTAACTCACCGAAGCCAGTGGGTGTGGCACGCGGTTCCAGCACAATATCAAGCTCCTGCCAGAACCTCTGACTGTGCACGGTACCAGGTGCTCCACAGAGCCCACCTGTGGCTAGACGCCCTGACTGGCTGCCCCGCCTGGCTGCCCCGGCTTGCCGCAGTTTCCAGGCCTAGCTCTCCAGCCCTGTTGGAGCACAGTGACTGCCTCACATCTGTCAGAGTCTTCCCTCTCCTGCATCAACAAGCCAGGGTGGACTCTACTGCTGGTGATCCAGACCCTGACCGGCAGAGCCCATGAGGCTGGGTGTCAGGCAAGAGAGCTAGGCACGCCACATGTCTCAGGGAGGCCTGTGGTGCAGGGACCCTGAGAGCGTCTCTGCAACATCTGCAGCTGGACTTTCTGGGTTCAAATCCCACAAAGCAACTATCCACAAGTCACAAAATGTCCCTGGACTCTGGATCCCCAAAAACAAAGCAAGCACAGTGATAGAGGCCACTTCAAGGAGCTGCTTGGGGGGTTACGTGCTTACTGGGGGCAGTACTTATGCACGGTGAGCGCTCAACAGAGATTAGCTGCTGCCACCATGACCACGACTGAAGTCTGTTTATTATTGCTGACTGTTTATTATTGGGATTACTACAACAGCTTGGTGACGAGGGAGGTCCTGACAGGTATTCTCAGTCTCTCCGGGCAGCTCAGGTGGCTGCAGGTAGTGGAAGGCCATCGGGCTGCTAGAGACAGGGTCCTGACCCAGGCCAGGACAGGGTCATCTCCCCAAGACACTGCTCCTGTGTAACTCAGACCCAGGCCCTCCTGCCAGGAAGGAGCTCCAAGTTGAGGAAGGCACAAGGGCCAGCTTTGAGCAGTACCTTCAACTTACACCTGCGGCAAAACCCTGAGCGTGATCACAACCAAACCAGAAGAGAAGAAAATAAAATGCTGGGATGTAGGAAGCAATGCTAAGAAAATTCGCAGGGCTTTGGGGCAGAGGATGCCCTGATACCCCAGAGATTTATTAAGGCCCCACCCCATATTTCAAGGGTAGATGCAGGGGAGCACCTGAGCCTATTTCCACCTGAACACAAAATACACACAAGGTGGCTCTAACTCTGTTCAGACTGGAGGCCCATGGGGAGCTGAAAAAAGAAAAGAAACTCTAGAGGGTCTCAGTGGCCCACCAGCCCCAAGCTCCACTTTATCTTGCAGAAACAAAGACGGAATGCTGAGAAAGTGTGTACGCAAGAGCCTCAGCCAGCGGGGGCCAAGCCAGGAGCAGGGGTGGCAGGTACAGGGCAGGTAAAAGCTAGAGTGGAATTCTTTCTGCCCATCCCCCACCAGATCCAAAATAGCAGCTCTTGTTTCTTTCTCTCGTAGCTTTAGATAACTGCAATTTAAATATTAGTAGGCAACATTTCTCCATCTCACAATAATTGTTAAATGAATCATGCTTTTATAAATAACACAAGATATAAAAAGGCATCTCGGCAATAATGCGGGGTTATCTTTGCACAAAGAGGTAGGAGTCTGTGGCGTTTGTAATGTTCCCGTCGCTGGAGTCATTGAGGGAAGCTTTGCTCCTGCAGGATTGATGGAGGCCAGTGGAAAATCGGGGTGAAGGCACTGAGGAGCGGGCATCGGAACCTCCCACAGGGTCTCTCTCCCTGGTTGGATGGAGAGCTGCAGGGGACTGGGATTGTAACTCCAGGAGATACCACTCACCAGTTTTCTGACCCTAAAATGGGCTTTAGGGCCAAGAACACGGCTATTTCGGGGGGCAGTGGGGAGGAGCTCTGGAGGGTGAAAGTGGGTCTGACTACAAAGAGAAGTGAGGGGTTCCCTAAGGTATATTCTAGAAGAATCACAGCCTCCAGACACTGCCTCCTCTGCCCTCCCTCCACGCAGCTCCAGCCTTGGCCACAGGCTCCCTGCAGAGCCGCAGCCCCAGTGCACAGGACGCTACTGTGTGCGGGACACACTGCCCTGACGGGGGAGCAGGGGTGGAGCCAAGGGGTGTGCAGTGGCTTACGCGCAGCATGAGCCACCCCTGTGAGGCCCTTCTGAGAGCTGAGTGACTGTGGATACCTGGGCCTCCCACAGGACAAAATGAGGCTTATATGCTGAGACGTCCTCCGCCAGTTCTCGAGGACACAGGCTGCTCAGTCAGGAATCACAACCAGGGGCTGAGGTGCAGGCCAAGTGGGCTGGGAGCTTATGGAGGACCCCGGGGGTCTGAGTGATCTTGCACCAGGAGAAGAGGTGTCCAGTCCCTGGGAGGAACCAGAGCTGAGCTGGGGGACCCTTGTTGGGGTGAGCCATCCTCTTTCCCCAGGACCTGATGGGGTCCTTTGTTCCAGCTTCTTATAAAAGAATGAAATCTGAGCTTGGTGGTGGAAGATGTGAGTCCTGGGTCAGTCTCTGACTCAAGGCAGGGCTCTGGAACTCAGTTTTCTCATCTGTAGAGTAGGGTGACCAGGCCTCACTCTGCTGAGGTTTCATGAGGTCTCAGAATCCCACAGGCTAGAGAAACCCAGGGAGGAGAAGCCTGGAGATCTAGGGACCGAGTGGACTCCCTCTCAGACCTCAGCGGAGGCTGGGGGAGTGGGCACCCTGAGCCCACCGCACCCTAAGCAGGGCAGCAGCTCTCCCTGTCTCAAGCCACACTGGGGTGGGCTGCCCACCACCTCCCCTCCCCTACAGGAGGGCCCACCAAGGTGCAGGAGGGACTCCCAAAATGTGGGTAGGAGTGTCACTCCGTTTCCAGTCACAGACACCCTTTCACAACATGGCCAGCTTGCCCATGGGGGGCCGAGGGAAGGCCCGGCTCTCAGTCCTTAAGGGAACGTGCCTGCTGCCTCCACTTCCTGAGCAGCTGCACACTCAGAAGCAGCATGCCCCTTGGCCCTGATTCTCAGGCCAGCGCCACACAACTGCCACTGGGCACAGAGGGAAAGCTTGGATAAGGCTGGGGGTGAGGATGGCGCCTGCTTCCACCCTTGCTGCTTGAGACCTCAGGCACGTGGCTGTGCCTGTCCGAGCCTGAGCCTGCAGGTCAGAGAAAGGGTAATAACTGCAGCTGCCTCGAAGGCCAGCAGTTGTGCAAGTCAACGTTTACAGAGTGCTAGGCATGGAGGGAAAGGATTTCCTGTGGGTGGCCCCGGGTGCCATCCAAGGCCCAGACGTCTATATCGTTCCTGTTGCTCCCCCATGGGTAGACGCTGTCTGGAGGGCTCTGCCTGCCTCCATCGCAGCCTCTGCTCACTACTCACAGGCTCCTCACTGCTTGGGCATTTGGTGCCAGACTGCAGATGCCAGGACCACACAGAAAGAACCACTGCAGCTACCCAATGCCTGAGTGTCCCAGGACACATTGAAGGGCTAGCCCTGCTCAGCAGCTCCCCTCACAGAGTGACTTACTCAAAGCAGCACCTGAGACCATCAGAGGCCAACTACAGTCACCAAGTCCTGTGGCCTGAAGGTTTACATCCCCCCCACATTCATGTGTTAAAGCTCTAACCTCCCATGTCATGGTATTTGGAGATGGGGACATTGGGAAGTAATTAGGGTTGGATGAGGTCAAGGAGGTGGGATCTCCATGATGGGATCAGTGTCCTTGTAAGAAGAGACTTGAGAGTTGGTCGCTCTCTGTCTCTCCACTATGGGAGGGCTCGGCAAGAAGGCTGCCGTTGGCAAGCCAGGAAGGGAGCCCTCAGCAGACACCCAATTAAGATCCAATCAAGGCTGGCACCTTGATCTTGGACTTTCCTCAGAACTTCGAGAAAAACGTTTCTGTCGCTTAAGCCACCAGTCTATGGTATTTTTGTTAAAACAGCTGCAGCTGATGAAGACACCAGGCAGACTGAACATGCCACTGCCCCCTTACAGGCCTCTAGAGGACTTATGCCACTGCCTCTGCTGCTCCTGCTCCTCCACATGCCCCCTCACCCACACGGGCCCTGCCAGCTCCCTCCCAGTGCTCTGGACACACCTCTGCCCCTGCTGTGCCTGCCTTCCATCTGGCACTCATCTGCCTGCTCTTCCTGTGTCTGGCTGCTTCCAACTCCAGGCCTTGTGCACTCACACTCAAGGTCAACACATGAGGAGGCTTTCCTTGGCCATCCTGTCCAAGAGGGTTTCTCTCTTATTCTCCATGCTAGCCCCCTGTGACTTTTTCTTTCATTCTATTTATTGAATATTGAAGTCACGTTAGTTTTAAGTTTGCTTATATGGTCTTCCTCCCCCAAGTAAAATGTCTGTAAACTGCGGACAAGGGCAGAGTCTGTCTTAATCACCACTGCATCACCAGCACAGAGCCCAGACCCTCTTAAAGATGTGTGTTGAGGCCAGGCATGGTGGCTCATGCCTGTAATCCCTGCACTTTGGGAGGGTGAGGCAGGCAGATCACTTGAGGTCAAGCGTTCAAGACCAGCCTGGCCAACATAGTGAAACCTGTTTCTACTAAAAACACAAAAAATGAGTCAGGCATGGTGGCACACCTGTAATCCCAGCTACTTGGGAGGCTGAGACAGGAGAATCACTTGGACCCAGGAGGCAGAGGTTCCAGTGAGCTGAGATGGTGCCACTGCACTCCAGACTGGGTGACAGAGCAAAACTCTGTCTCAAAAAAAAAAAAAAAAAAAAAAGGCATGCTGAATGACTTCATCCAAAAAATGAATAAATAAAAGGAAGGCACGTTCCTACCTCCCACCCTGGACTTTTTTTTTTTTCTTTTTTTCTTTTTTTTTTGAGACGGAGTCTTGCTCTGTTGCCCAGGCTGGAGCGCAGTGGCTGGCGTGATCTCCGCTCACTGCAAGCTCCGCCTCCAGGATTTCCACCATTCTCCTGCCTCAGCCTCTCAAGTAACTGGGACTACAGGCACCCGCCATTATGCCCGGCTAATTTTTTGTATTTTTAGTAGAGATGGGGTTTCACCGTGTTAGCCAGGATGGTCTCGATCTTCTGACCTCGTGATCCGCCTGCCTCAGCCTCCCAAAGTGCCAGGATTACAGGCGTGAGCCACCACCCAAGTCCCGGCCACCACCCTGGACTTCTACGGTGTTTGCCTCACCGTGTGAAGTGTCTTCCCATCACGAACACTGTCTCCCCACAACTGGGGCCTTCTGGAAGGCCTGGGGCAGGGGAGGGGCCTTCACACACTTCTCTATGCTCAGGACACAACAGAAGACCCCGCACAAAGTGGGAGCTTATCAGTGCATGTTCTGGTTGTTTTAGGTCCTTGTCTGCTCCAACACTTGGGTTGTCTGATGCTGCTTCTAACAATTGTGGCTTCCTTTGGTTGCCCATTGCATTTTCCTTCTCTTTGTAGCTAGTAATTTCTCATTCTATACTGGTCATTGTGTTTGTTATGTTGGAGAGGCTCTAGGTTCTGTTATCTTCCTCTGAGGTGTGTTTAGTTTTTCAAGTAGGTAGTAAAACTATCAGTGCAATGCCTTGCCCCGTGGAGGTAGTGATCTAGGCTTTGTTAGCGGAGTCTCTGTCGATTTGGTCTTGGGATGGAGTCCTGACTCCTAGGGCCCCTCTGGGGCTCCAGCAGAAAGCTCAAGATGTCTATCAAGCTCCTCTAACATGTTGGGACTCAATTCTATACTCTGTCTCTCCTATGGAAGAAACTACTTAAGTCTCCCCATGGCATCTGGGCTTTAAGCTATTGTTTTCCGCTGAGCCCCTGGATTCTCACCCTGCACAGGCTGCTTCAACAATCCAAAAGGAATTTATGTGTAGACTTCAGGGCCCTCCTCTTTCCAGGATTTCTCTTGACTTCCAGTCTCTCAGGCAACTCTGACCCCAACCTCAAACCCCTGAATCCACAACACAGTAAGATCCACAACACAGTTTATGTCAGGGGAAACCTAATTAATGTGGGCCTCACAAGGCAGGGGCCTCTTCTGTCAAGGGTCCCGGAATCTCTAGTTCTGTCTGCTTTTGGCCACTTGCCCAAGCCTACAAGCAGCTGGTGTTGGTGTTTATATAGAATTTGTCCGGCGTTTGTCACTGTGATTAACAGGAGGGTTAGTCTGACATGAGCTGCTCCATCACTACGGGAAAGCAGAAGTCACGGGCTCATGGATACATCTGTAATTATATTTAATACAACACACTGGCAGATATTCAGTAAAGTGGGGGAGAAGTCATCCAATAGGCTCCTTCAAACTACTTTTCATCCTAAATAAAGTAAGAACAATGGTATAACATGTGGGCTCCAGAACCCGGATCATGTGCTGGGAGGTGTCTTGGTTGCTTTATTTGGTAACTCAGCTTAGAAAGCCCTCAGGGAAAGGGCAGGTCTGGGCCCGTGGCCCTCCCCACCCCGCTCCATAGCCCGTGGTATCCAGCAGCCAGTGCACTCTCCCCACGTCTGGAGGCAACACACACAGCCCTAGTAGAGAGGGCAGGTGTGTCAAAGCAGAGAGGGGACGAGGATGTGCTGGGACCACTGACTATGTAAGCAAAAAGTCCTGAGCAGACAGGAGGTGCAGCCTTCCTGGCCCACTGGGCTCCCAGACCCGGACTTCCTTACAGCCGATCGGGGAAGGATCACAGCCTTGGAGGGGGTTTATTTCAATCTAAGAATCCAAGTTTTGCAAGGCTTGAGTACCTCCAGGAGGCTGGAAGTGAAGGCGGGTTGAAGGGGAGGTCCCTTTTTAGATCAAGGTGTCCCCAGTAAAGCTGCCAGGCCGCCCTGGAAAAGGAAGCACTCACCAGGCGGCTGAGTGAGGCTGGTTCTCCACCTCAGTTCTTCACCTAGTTAGCGGATCCAAATGCACATTTATATTTTGGGAACTAATTAAGGCTCAGTGACTGATTTAACCTTCAAATAAATTCCTCCCAGGGCCAAGCTGGCAGCATAGTGAATATCAGGCACCGCATCTGCATCAAGAAAACCCCCAAGTCTAGGAAGAACCAAATCCCAAAGGGAAGGGACGTGGAGAGGGGGGAACATCAAGTGTGAGGTGGGCTGGGCCAGCCAGCAGCTGCGCAGGCCCGGGGCTGCAGGCAGGGGGCATGGGGTCTGCCGGCTGGTTCCCCACATGATGATGGCGTGCAGTCTGGGAAGAACAGCGTGAGGGGCTTTGAGGACTCAGGCATTATCACAGTCACAGCTTCCCAGGGCAGTGAAGGCCTCACTATGATTGCCACCTCAATGTCAAAGCTAACCAGAGGTGCCCCGACCCCTGGACAGGGAGGTAGTTGGGTGGGTGCCTTGGGGGGCAGGTGAGGAGCTCATCTGCCAGACTACACGGCATGAGGCAGAGATGCCCAAAGGCAGGTCAGCAGGCCCACCTGCATGCTCCAGGTGCTACCTCTGCCTGGCTAGGAGTCCATCTCCCTGGAGCCTCAGTTTCCCCACGTGTCAAAAGGGGAGTGGAATGCACCCCAAAAGTCCTTCAGGCTGCAAGATCCCCCCTCTCCATTCTGAGGAGCATCCTTGTCCGGGAGGAGCCCCTCGGAGGAGCAGTGTCCATGGGCTGACTCCTGGGATTCTAGGGGCATTAACTAATACAAAAGGTGGAGACCTGGGAGGGGAGGCCTCTCCCTCCCAGCTGTCCATAAACAAAAGGGCATACAGCAGCAGCCACATACTGTAGCTCAGTGGCCAAGGAGAGCTCCTGGGACCTCAGCCATTAGGGCAGGGCTGTTCCAGGCAGCAGGAGCCTGGGGAGGGCTGGGGGGCCATAAGGGGAGGCTGGAGCCCGCAGACTCAGGATCTCCCTCCTGGGTGCTGAGGACAGGGACAAGGAACTGCTGTGGGGGTTCTCATGCTGCAGCCACCCCAGCGCCAGGCACTTCTAAGAGATGCTGATCAGGCCACCCCCAGCCATCAAGACTTGACTGTGTTTCACTAGAGCTTGATAAGACTTCACCTGAGAAACACTCTGGCTGGCTCTGATCTCTTCCAGAGGTGTATAAAACATAAGAATAGACCGGGCATGGTGGCTCAGGCCTGTAATCCCAGCACTTTCAGAGGCCGAGGCAGGTAGATTGCTTGAGGTCCAGAGTTCAAGACCAGCCTGGCCAATATGGTGAAACCCTGTCTCTAAAAAAAAAAAAAAAAAAATTGCCAGGCATGGTAGTGGGCGCCTATAATCCCAGCTACTCAGGAGGCCAGGGCAGGAGAATTGCTTGAACCCAGGAGGCAGAGGTTACAGTGAGCTGAGATGGCGCCACTGCACTCCAGCCTGGGTGGCAGAGCAAAACTCCATCTCAAAATAAATAAATAAATAATACAGAAATTAAATAGCAATTATGACCACAGTGAAAGAGGTGGGCAGTGGCAGCAGGTGATGCCTGCGACACGCCCGGCACGGAGGGCAAGAGCTGCACGGCTTCCATCTCTCCTCCCTCCACCGCCGCCCAGGGTACAGCCATTTTCCCCATTACACGGCGGAGGAGTCCAAGGTTCAGAGCAGGTCGGCAACTGGATGGAGGTCACACAGCCAGGGCACGATGTGCTCGGGCTGAGCCTGTAGGGTCTGCCTTTGGCCCCATCGCTGACCCAGCTGCTGACGGTGAACCCCAAGCCCTGTAGTGCCACATTCCAGGAGGGTCTCCACCTTGGTTCTTCAGGAATTCTGGCCTGACCTGGGTGCCTGTGATAGCTGCGGGAAGGTCCGGGGCCCCTTTCCCTCTACTTCTCCCTTAGGCACGAGAGCCAGCTCCTGCTGAATCGGGGTGAGTCTCCAGCCCGCAAAGCCAGGACCACGTGACTGCTCCTCCTGCCTGGCTTCTTGCCTCCTCCTCGGGACCCAAGCACTCAGTGTCACTTCTGACCCACAGACCTTCTCATGCCTCAACCCCCACCCTGACTGTGCGTGTCTGCTCATCAGCTCCCAAACCTTCTCCAGGTCTTGACTACTGTCACCGACCTGGGCAGACATCCCCGGAGCCCACTCCCTCCCAAACCATCCTTTACAAGCAGTCCTTGTGCTGTCGCCGCCCTTATTCCTGGGACCTAACTGCCCTTCTCCCTGAACGCTAGGCTCCTGCAGGACAAGAGACCTTGTCTCTCTCTACTCCACATGCCCTGCAGCCTGGTTGGGCGTCACAGCTGTTTGGCCTGTGCTTGCTCAAATCACGAACAGAACAAACGCAATATTGGCGATATTTGACAACTCACCTAGCATTTACTTCCAAGTATATGAAATCTCATTCTGTTATTAAAATATTTAAACATTTTGCTAATTTCTTTTCAGTAAAATTTGAGGATGGTTTTGCTTTCCCTTGACTTGGGGCCAAAACCCATGCTGGAAAGAGACAGACATTCCAGGGAGTAAAGCACATTCCCTGCCCTGGGGCAGCCCGGGAGGCTCCAGACCTTTCTGCAGCACCGTGGTGACCCCGAGGTGGTCAAGCTATGAGCCGTGGAGGCCCATGGCCCACTCTGCTTCAATCAGCGCTGGGGTTTTGCTATGCCAACACCGTGGGCAGGCTGCATAACCTCTCTGGACCCCTGTCTCTCCATGTGCAAATGGTGTTCTAGGGCCCCCTCCGCACTTGTCCCTTTCAGGAGCCCCTTGAGCTTCAACAGCAGAAGAGAACTGGGCTCAGGCAGGGGTCAGCCGCCCTACACTGTGAGCTCCTGCCCTGGAGCAAGCACAAGCCTCAGCCTGGGTCCCTCGGCCAGGAGTGGGTCCCGCTCCCTGCTGTGCCACCTGGGATTCTCATGCAGCTTAAATGGAACTCGGCAAGGAAGCCAAGCCCTGTCCTGAAGCTGAAGGAGACACTGCTGGAGGCTCACGGGGGGGGAGGGGGGGGCAGCACACAGGGTCTCCCCGCCCAGAAGCCTAAGAGATGGCCAAGGTGAAGCTCTCTCCACACAGTTCCCTCCCTCAGCGTCTGAGCTTGCACGGGGATCTGTGAGAATGACACGCTCGGTGGAACCTTCCACTCCACAGGCTCAGGGGGCCGGGCTGGGCGGCCGTTCTCTAGTCTCATCTGACTACCCTGACGTGGTGTCATACCCCTAACACAGGCGTGGCTCGCATCTGCACAGAGCTGCCCACACCACACCCTGGGCCTCAGACTCCCAGAGCGGGCTGGGCAGACCCTGGACTCTCACAGCATGTGGAAGGCTAGGGTGTGAGCCCAGGGCTGAGGCTAGCAGGTATCAGTTTCAGGTCATGGGGTCAGGGAGCAGAGGCTGCAGTGGAAGTGGAAAGCCTTTGAGATGTTCAGGTGGTGATTGTGACCAGGAGACAGCAAAGACAGCTATTAGGAGTGGGCTGAGCTGCTATGGGGTGGGCTTGGTAGGCCCCAGGAGGAGGAAGGGAAGCAAGCCTTGGCGGCCTTTGGGAAGAGTTTACGGATGGCTGGCTTTGTAGACAGAGCTGAAATTCATATTGTGAGGTCCTGACACCTAGTGGGACTGCATGTGGAGAAGAGTCTTTCATGGCAGTTAAGTTAAAGGGAGGTCACTAGGGTGGTCCCGAATCCATTCTCACTGGTGTCCTTGAAGAAGAGGAGATGAGGACACAGACATGCACAGAGGGACGACCCTGTGAGGTCACAAGGAGAAGGCGGCACCTACAACCCGCAGAGATAGGCCTCAGGAGGCCCCAGCCCTGCAACACCTTGATCTCAAGCTCCAGCCTCCAGGACTGTGAGAACATAGACGTCTGCTGTTGAATCCCACTCCCCCAGCCCACCTGCGGGGCTCTCTGCACACAAGAGACTGATACAGGGCTTGACCGATTCTTAGGGGACACATGAGTCAACTTCTCTAAAACAGAAGTGCTTCAGCCCTCCCAATTTTTGGTGTTCAAGGCCCGGGAGTTCACAAACGTCTCCTGGCACTTCCGTCGGAAGGCCTGTGACCATGCCATCTCCTTGGATGGGTGGTCATCCATCTTCATCTTCCTCCTCAGCTTGGGGACGCAGTCTTAGTGGACAATTCTCCAGTAACTCCTCAGTTTTCCTAGGGTAGGACCACACTATGCTGCATCCACCGTCCCCTGTCCCATCTGAGTCCCTGAGGGGGCGGGAGCTCCCTGGGGGATGAGTGGGCACCTACATCCATCCACGCACACCCAGCCCTCGCCCAGCTTCCCCACATCTCTGGACAGGAGGACTCTTCTGGCAGCACGCTATCCCCGCCACAGGTACCCCCACAACATTAGTGCAACTCATTAATACTCTGCTTAAAAAGAAAAACCTAATGAATGTTCCATTTTCCTAATTGGGTCAGCGGAGCACTCCTCGAATAGCATTTAAGCTGTTCAGCTTCTACCTGAAATTGCCATGCGTTTTTCCATTTGGGTTGGGGGGCGGGTGGGGGTGCGGGCATGAAAATCTCTCTCCCTAAATCCTTGCTCCGGCCTTCACAGCCGGCCTTCTCAACCAGGGGGTCATTGAAAATGCTGGGCACATTTTCCGACATAGCACAAACTCACTGGAACCGTGGGGTTCGGGGCCGCAGGTGGAGGAGTTGGAAACACAGGCTCCACGCCAGGTGCTGCCCTTCACTCCTCACACTGAGCACCTGGGCCTCCTGCCGCAGCCCTTGGAGCAATCTCACGGGATGTTACATAACATTCCTGGAGGACACATGCTGTTCTTTTATATGACAAATTCTTCAGACAGGGATCATCTCAGGCCAGCTGAGATGCTTTTCGTCTTTCCCCATGATCAATAACACAGCCGAGAACATCTTCACGCAGGCAGCACCTTTCTTCATTTGAATATTTTACATTCCCAGGAGTGGAAATGCCAGGTCAAAAGGTCTGAGTGCTCCATGGCCCTGGGCATGCGTCTGGCCAATTGCTTTCATCGGAGTTATACCAATTTATATGACCAAGGCACTGGGACTCAATTTCCTCTTAAGAAAATAAAATAGGGCCAGTGGCTCACCCCTGTAATCCCAGCACTTTGGGAGGCCGAGACGGGTGGATAACGAGGTCAGGAGTTCAAGACCAGCCTGGCCAAGATGCTGAAACCCTGTCTCTACTAAAAATACAAAAATTAGCTGGGTGTGGTGGCACACACCTGTAATCCCAGCTACTCAGGAGGCTGAGGTAGGAGAATCGCTTGAACCCAGGTGGCAGAGATTGCAGTGAGCCAAGATTGTGCCACTGTACTCCAGCCTGGGTGACAGAGCAAGACTTCATCTCAAAAAAAAAAGAAAAAAAAAATCTTTTTCTAAAATGAGCTATAGAGAAAATGGGTTCCAACCAGAGGCCAATAAACTTCGAAGATGAGAGGGCTTTCCACTCAAGTGGATTAGGGGAGACATAATTTCACACTGAAGGACTCATCAGAACAGAACAGTTTCTCTTTCTCACAGAAAAACGGACTCTGATAACATCAGGGTTATTCCAGATCTCCAAGTCTGTGGCCTTTTTCCTACTTGGCTTCATGAAATTCCAATGGAACGTGCTTGTTGGCTCCGGGGTCAGCGCGAGGCCATCTTAAGTGCCGAGGATAGAGTGGGGGTGTTGGAAGATATGGGTGGGGATGCCCCCAAACCACCCACAAAGACTGTTCCTAGAGACCAGAAGCAGGAATGGCAGACAACCTGGTGACACTGAGATCCCAGTAAAATCCAGGATTGATTGATGAAAAGACGAGCCAAGCCAGGGAAAATCAGAATCAAACGGACGGCCCTGGGTGAATGAATGCACATTTCCCATAATTATATAGAGATGGAAATAAGCAGCACAGAACAAAGCGGGAAGGACAGCCCACTTCCAAGTTGTTTGCAGCGGAGGCTGAAAATAGACACTGGAGAGGTGGTGCTGGATAGAAACCACCAGTGTTTGTCTCCGAGCTTCCTGCAATTAAACAACAAGCAATGCACTGGGGGCAGAAATGGGAGCCGGCGGAGGAAAAGCACCCCAGAAACGCTCTTCCCCGTGCCCCGACACCGGAGGAACAGGTGGCCAAGGGCAGCCAGCAAGGTTTCCAGAGGCTGGTGCCGAGCCCAGAGAGACCTGAACTGGGCTCCTGGAAAAGTGGAAGGGCAGGAAAAGCGAACTGGAGAGTCTCAAGTGTGCTTCCAGGTGGGAGGCACTCCCAGGCAAAGTCAGCAAAAGACAGTGCGGTGGGGGGTCTTTCTACCGCGGCAGAAAACGGAGGCACTCCCTTCTTAGGGGTTCCTTGGAGGACACCTGAGCCTTCAATGCCTCAGGCTATGTATCTGTAAATTATTATTATTATTATTATTATTAGAAACAGGGTCTCACTCTGTTGCCTAGGTTGATGTGCAGTGGTGCGATCTCAGCTCACTACAGCCTCAACCTCCCAGGCTCAAGTGATCCTCCTGCCTCAGCCTCCCAAGTAGCTGCAATTACAGGCAGGTGCCACCATGCCCGGCTACTTTTTATTTTTTCATTTTTTTGTAGAGATGGGGTCTTGCTATGTGGCCCAGGCTGGCCTCAAGCGATCCTCCCACCTCGGCCTCCCAAGGCACTGGGATTATAGACATGAGCTGCTGCGCTCGGCCTCATCTGTCAATCAATAACAAGGATGACGCTGGGAAGCACAGGTCAACTGCTCGTGTCCCAGGCCCTGCTCTCAGCACTCCACAGATCCCAGGTACCTAGCGGCCACCTCATCTCAGCACAGGAGGCAGCACCATCATCCCCATGGCACAGACAGTCCGGTCACCTGCTCCTGGCCACACGGCTGGGAAGGAGGCAGTGCTCCGAGGTCTGTGTTCCAATGTAAACAGCCACACTCTCCCTCCCACCCTTCTCTGAAAAATGAGCGCTAGAACAGGATCACTGGGTGCTGAGCATGAACGAGGTCATCCACTGGAGAGCCTTCGGTGCCTGGCAGGTTCAGAGCATGGCTCAAGGCCCGTGGTGCTATTTAAGAGTTTCTCTGTGCTCATAAAACAGCCTGCTGCCATGGGGCCTGGCTGCTGCTCTCTGAACTGAGGATGAGCAGGACTGCAGCTGGGGCCTGGGCATTCCCCTCCCTGAGCAAGATGGCATCACTTTACAGAGGAGGGGTGCAGGCCCCCAACGGGAAGAGGGGACCCCCACCGCAGCCCATCATCAATCTTGCCAGGGCCCTCCACTGTGCTGCAACCCCCACCCAGTGCAGGGTCCTGGGAGTACGCTAGGGAGACGGAGACACAGGTCTACATTCGGGGCCTCAGCGGTGCAGTCCCACCACATCAGGGCACTCTGTGGGAGGCCGTCCCTCCTGCCCACTCTGCACTTGACGAGGTCCATGCCTCCTACTGCTGCAATTCTGTTGAGGTTCTAATGAGACGGGGTCCCCCAAATGCAGCCTTGTCTCACAGGGTGGCGATGGGGTTGGCAGCAGCAGGGCCTCCTCTCTGAGATTTTCAGCAAGAAAGTGATGCCAGGAGGCAAAGCCGTCAATCCCAGGATCTGCTGTCAGTGTTAAAAATAGGGGGAAATGTGCCTGGCTGCCAGATTCCCTGCCAGGGAGGGTGCTGCCCCCCTACCCCACTCAGCATTTTAAATTAATTTAAAATTGCTCTGGAACGGGGGACCAGCACTGAAAACCTGCCCAAGCATCTCTCTGCGCTCAGCAGCGACCCCATCCAGGGTCTCATCTCTGCTCCTGAATTTCCCACGCTCCCCTCTCAATTCACTCCACTCAGGCTCCGAGTTCATAAGCAGAGTCTACCATGCAAGCTCTCCCACATCCCCACAGACAGGCACCAGCCTGGCTCTGCCCAGGGTGCCCCCACCTACCCAGCCCTCATCATCTGGCTGCAGGGGTGGGCCAAGAGCCAGCCCAGGGCCTGCCCAGCAAGGCCTAGACCAAAGAAGGGGGCAGGGATTGGAGACGGTCCCCAGCGGAGGCCTGCCAGGAGACCGCCTCCTCCCAGGCTTCACGGCTACAGGAGCCTTGGGGTGCCCAGGCCTGCTGAGGTGACCGTGGCTGGAGGGGACCAGCCAGCTGGGGTGCGGCTTCATCTTGCTAGAAGGCATGGCAACGCCTGCGGTAGAGAGGGCAGCCCCACACCTATTCCCAGTTCCCAAAAGGAGTCTGAGGTCTGTTGGGCTTCATTTCACAGCCAATGAAACAGAAGACGAAAGGCCCTCTCAGGACAGCCGTCTCTCCACGGAGGCTTAGCGACAGCAATCTTATCACTGCTGCCTAAAAAAGAAGCCAGAACTCTGGATTTTTATGTGAAATCTCCTGATTTTAAATACCAGCAACGAGTTCCTATTTTATCAAAATGTGCCTTACAGCATGGGCTAAAAGAATCTGCCCGTGAGCCGCCAGGAATTGTGGGGTGGGGGTTTGAAAGATGGGCCATGTCAGGGCCTGGTGGGGGCGATTAGCCCACCTGCTCCCTGTTCTTCCTGCCACTTCCCAAAGTGAGCTCCGCGGGACCCTGAAGACCCTTGAAGCCGACTGTGCAGAACAGGTTCTAAAGTCATGTTCGGGAAATACCAGGTCAAACAAAGCTAAGGGGCTTTTCTTAATTGCAGGCCTTACCAGGACCTTAAATGCCCTAAGGTGCATTGCAGGCCTTATCAGGACCTTAAATGTCCTTAAGTACATTCTGAGGGTCCAGGAAGGAAGTAAAGCAGGCAGTGCTCCCAATGCAATTTGACCGCAGACCTGTGCTTTGCAGAGCAGCCGTGGCACTCACTAGAATCCAGCACCTTTACCTTGAAAGGTAAATGTCAAGCGTGCAGCTCAGGGTGTGAGAAGCTTGGGCAGGGATGCACCATGTCTAGTGCTGCACGCCACCCTCAACCGTGCACTCTGGCTGTGATCTTAATTACAGAATGGGAGAAGCCAGTCCTCTCCCCGAGCAAGCAAGCCCGATGCCAGCTTGTTTCAGGACCACCAGGAATGTCAACCAGTGCATGATTCTGGGAGAGCAACTGAGCACCATACAGACAGCTGGGCCTCCGAGTGGGTGAAGGGGGACCTTACTCTGAGGCGTGATGCTGCGTGAATGAGTCAGATAAGGATGTGAGTGGTGCCCAGGGATGCCGGCTGCAGGGCCACTGAAAACATGAATGGTAGAAACGGCCTGGACCTCACACTCTGGAATGTTCAGACAGAGGGGCACACACTCCCCCACCAGGACGCAAGGCACACTTATCAACAAGAAAAATATGTCCATATGCAGGGTGTGAGGATGCACACCTGAAATCCCAGCTACTCGAGGCTGAGGCGGTATTGTTTGAACCCAGGGATCTGAGACCAGCCTGGGCAACACAGTGAGACCCCATCTCAATATATTAATATGTATATATATGCATGCATGCCAATGGCAGGTCTAAAAAGGTGAGGTAGAGAAAAAGACACAGATCCACAATCTACTCTCTCTAGATCACATCTGCGTGAATTCTGTCTACGGGTGCACAAATGGGGCTGAATAAAGACATGGAACCTGGAAGTCCTTTTCTGCACTAGAGGCCAGTAGGCTGCGGCAGGTCAGTGTAAGAAATGGGTGCCTGGGCTTAGGGTGGATCCCAGCGCCAACTGTACTAGAGCATAACCCTGGACAAGTGCCTACCCTTTGTCAGATGAAAACACAAGGGCTCACTGTATGAGAACATAACACCCTAATACACATGTCAGTATGCAGTAGCCGTGCTCTTCCTCTCTTTGAATTTTCTTATGAGGGCATTCATGTCAAAAGAATGAAACCACAGCAGAAAATATGCAAACAGCAGTGTCGGGTCAAATCTGTTAACAGCTGACATTTATCAAGTCTCCTGAACGGTGGTCCGGGGTCCATGATTTCCCTACATTATCTCTTTTTTTAAAAAATGGTTTTACTCATGGCAAAATATATATAAAATTTACCACGTTCATCATTTTTAAGTGCACACGTCAGTGACATCAAGTACATTCACAGTGTTAGGTGACCATTACCACCATCTGTCTCCAGAACTTTTTCATCTTCCCAAACTGAAAATGTTGTCCCCATGAAACACGCATGCCCCATTCCACCTCCCCTAGCCCCTGGCCCTCATCATCCTACCCTCTGTCTCTATGAATCTGACGACTCTAGGGACCTCATAAGAGTAGACCGATACAGGATTTATCCTTTAGTGACCAGTTTCTTTTACTCAGCACAGTGTCCTCAAGGTCTCTCCATGCTGTAGCCTGTGTCACAACCTCTTACGGTTCTCCTTTCATCTTCACAACAGTGTCAGCAGTCAGTACTCAGGTGACCAGATGGGATCAGAGAAGTCAAGCAACATGTCCAAGGTCACACAGCTGCACCTGAAACTTGAACCTAGAGATGTCTGTCTCTAAGCTTCTACCCCAGGTGCTATACCTCCTGCCCCCAAGGCCAGAGAAGCAGTGGTTTTTGATGCATTATTCAAGCAACTGACTTACTTTACCCAAATGATATGCCCATACTCACTGGAGGCCAGGGTGGTGTGGTTTACCAGTTCTCCCTCCTGCCCACCAGACAGTCCCCAAAGCACTTGTGAGGAACTCTCTGGGACAGTGTGTGGAAACTACATCAAGGACAGTTCCTCAGCCTCCCGTCTGCCCCTCCTCAACATGCATGCCCGAGGTGAGCTCTCTCCCAAATTCTGAGATCCAAGTGTAGTGGGGGCTTGGGCCTCAGGTCACTGTGCCTGTAGTTCCTGTGGGCTCCTGAGGAGAGTAACTTATGACTCTGAGGCACCCGGACCTTCTGGTCAGTTCTGGATCCCGTCGAACTGCTCGCGAATGGGGAGAAGTTGGGAAAGGTGACCTCACAAGGCAGCTCCTGATCTCAGCTTTGGGCAGGGGTACCTGAGTCCTGACCGGCTGAAACAAGTGCCCGAGAGGCCTGACAATTGTGCTGCTGGGCTCTGCAGCCCTGAAAACCCCTTCGCCCTCCAAGCCACACACTTTCCATTTTTAAAATGGGATCACGGGACTCTTCACGCTTGCTGCAGGGGTAGAGCGAGCTAACATAAATTTGGAGCATCCACACCCCAAAAGGGACCCATAAACATGGCTGTGGCTCTCAGAGGAAGGCTGGGACCCAGTCCTGTAGGGACTGTCAGACCCTGGTGAGAATTCCTGAATCCTCTCCAGGATCCCTCCCCTACTCTCTGGACTTTCCACTTCACTGAGCCCTTAACTCTCAGATCCGAATACAGAGCCTTGCAGAACGAGAACAGACTTTCCTTCAGAAAAGATCTCCCCAGCAAAGGCACAAGAAAGGGCTGCTGTAGCTGGGGCTCCTAATTGTCCCCCACTTTCTGTTCTCCTGTCTTCCTCTGGAATGTAACCTGGCCCTTCATCTGGTCACCTGGCTGTCCACAAAGAAGATGGTTTAAGAGCATGGCTGTCCACTTAAGAAGGGAGCTGTGTGATAAGATCCTGACCACTGGGACATAAATAAAAGAAATAGGTCCACTTAAGGAAACTGTCCTTATAGGAAAAGGGAATAATGCCTTTCTCCTGCTCCTTTCTCCTTTCTGCTGATTGGAATGATGATGTAATGGGTGGAGCTAAGGCAGCCACCGTGGACTACGAGGGCAATTGAGCATGGAGTCCACATATGATGGAGTAGTAAGTCAGAAGAATATGTGTCTCAGATATCACAGAACCCTGCCTCAGTTCTGGACCACCTAGCTGGACTTTTATGGAAAAGACAAACTTTTTTAAAAACTTAGGATTTTTAGTTACTCATAGCCAAATCTCACCATTTAGAGGTGGTGGTAATGGTAATGGTAATCTCACCATTAGACTATTAGAGGCTAGCAGTGCCAATTTAGAAATACTTGAGAGAGCAGTAGCGTCGTTATTAAGGACACAGAGCTCGGGGTCCAGTTGGACCATGCAGGGAGGTTCAAACTCTCACTAATCATCCTGAGTGGATGCAAAAGTCAGAGCCTCCCGGCCCCCAGGCTGGTGAAGTGAGGCAGACTCATAAACGACTGTGATAGAATGTGATCAATTAATAAGAATCACCACCCCATGAAACTCTGCCAGGCAGTCCGTTCACATTCCTACCTATTCCTGAAAGCCATGAAAATAAAACACAGTCTCTTTTAAAACCAAGACCTTCTGGGCCACTCTGTGCCCAGGGAAGCAGGACTACTCCAGGGGTCCCCTGGCCACTGGGGAGGGGCGTGGGCAGGGTCTGCAGAGGTGAGAGAGACCTCGGACTCAGACATGACACGCAGCCCACCTGTTAGAGCTTATAGCCCCTCGTCCTGCTGTTTCCAAAGCATTTGCACAGTGCCAGATTGCACAGACCACAAAGAAAACTGGCTCCCGTTTAGAAGCTTTAAAGAAAGAATATTGGGAGAGTGACAAACGTAAACCCCAGTCAACTTCAAGGCCATCCCAGAGAAGCGCTTCAGAAAGAAGTTTCCTCAGAAGGCCATGTGGGGGCTCCACGGGGCCTGCAAAGGATGTTTGTGGGATGCAGAGGCTGGGGCAGGAGGGTTGAAGGGGAAGGGCAGGAAGAACGGGGTGGCTGTCCATTTCCATCAGGACAGTGCCACAGTCTGCACTCCACGAAAGCCCCCAAGTTTTCGGGGGACTGTGCGTTCCTCAAGATCCACAATTGGCTGGGCGCAGTGGCTCACACCTGTAATCCCAGCACTTTGGGAGGCCAAGGTGGGTGGATCATGAGGTCAGGAGTTCGAGAACAGTCTGGCCAATAGAGTGAAATCCCGTCTCTACTAAAAATACAAAAATTAGCGGAGCATGAAGGTGCGTGCCTGTAGTTCCAGCTACTTGGGAAGTTGAGGCAGAAGAATTGCTTGAACCCAGGAGGCGGAGGTTGTGGTGAGCTGAGATCATGTCACTGCACTCCAGCCTGGGCAACAAAGCAAGACTCTGTCTCAATCAGTCAATCAATCAATCAATCCATGACCAAGATGGCTGTGCTGTAAGGAAGGAGCCCAAGGGGGAGGCCAGGAGAGGGGTTGCCTTGGCAAGGCCTTGAGTCTCCACATCACTGTCAGCCAGAGGAAGCCAATGTTCCCTGAACCAGTGAACCACATGGGAAGTTCTGCAGAGCCCCACAGCCAGCCCTGCCCTGGGAAAGCAGAGCCCTCAGGCCCACTCAACAGGCCATCTGGGGTGCCCCCTGCTGAGACACCTTCAGTGCCTGGCATTGGGTTTACGGGAGACACAATCCTTGGCGGGGTCCTCCTGGGCTCCTTGGAGCCTGTGGGGAGAGTGAAGTTGGGGGAAATGAAACATGAGCAACACTCCATGAGCTCTGGAAACAGAGCCAGACGCTTTCTAGGGAGCAGACACTGGAAACTCCAGCCAGGTGGACCTGGACCAGGCATCCCGGCGCCTCCCACGGGCCCTGGAGCTCAGAGCACAGCTTCCTGGGAGAGCCCAAGTGCGGGAGAGGGTGTGAGTCACAGCAGCCGTGGGGACAGATGAGACCCTGAGGCTGCGGTGAGGCTGAGTGCCTCGGCCATTGTTACCCAGTGACCGAGAGAGGTTTGAAGTGGACTGGTGCTCAGTTCTGGGTGCAGCCTTAAGTGTCTCTCTCGATTTCTTTATGGCCAGGGGTGATGCCTCTCGGCAGGCAGGGCAAAGGCAACTGTCTCCTCCCGACAGCTCCACCAGCCCGGAGCGTGTGATGTGTAGGATGCTTCCTGGGCATCTGCCTCCACTCTCAGTAACGGGAGAGAGACAGAGTGAAAATGCAGGATGCGTCCCGCGTTCCTGGAGCTACTGTGACGCTTAATGCATACTGGGTGACTTCAGACGACAGAAATTCATTATCTCACAATCTTAGAGGCCAAGAGTCCAAAATCAGGGTGGTGGCAGGGCTTCCTCCCTGCAGGGCCTCTAGTAGAGGACCCTTCCCGTCTCTTCTACTCCATTCTCTGCCTCCGTCTGCACGTGGCCTTCCTCTGTTGGTGTGCCTCTGTGGGTTCCTGTGTCTGAACGCCCCCTCCTTCTTCTTATAAAGACATCAGCCATTGGTCATACTAATCCAGCATGACCTCATGTTAACCAAACCAATTAAACCCACAAAGACCCTATTTCTAAATAAGGTCACATTCTGAGGTTCAAGTTAGACATGAAATTGAGGCGACACTATTTGACCCAGAAGAAAGACCCTGCAGTGTTAACAGTGGTTCACTTGGAGAGTGGGAGAGAAGAGAAGGAGGTTTGGACGATTTTCACATGTAACACATTTACCCCTTGCTTTTGTGTAATTTCTGTGAAGACCACATATTACCTCTCTATTCAGAGGCAAATAAATAATAGTATATTTTTGATTAAGAAAAAACTATTTAAGATCTCAAAGGTCCTTGCTGACTGTCACAGGTAGGAAAGTTACCAACGCTAAAAATGCTGAGATCAAATCTGGTGAGTCCAGGAGAGAGAAGGCTGCTGGCTCACGGCCCAAGAAACTCAGTGCCTTGTAACCATGACCAGTGTTGTTACTAGCACTCAGCCCAACCAACAAAGTCAAGAGCTTGAGCAACAGGAAAGTGAAGTGAGCAGGTGCCTCAGATTCCACCCCTAGTGGCCTGCATTCAGCCCTGTAGCTTGAAATCCAAGTGACTGCATGCATGGCTGGATCAAGGGAGAGGGACCAAGGTCCAGAGGGTGAACCACGTGCTCTCCATCCAGGCACAGGCAAGGAAGGGCCTTCTGGGGAAGGAGATGCAGAAGTAGCCCAAATGGAAGATGGATGCAGGCCCACACAATGAAAGGTCCTGCCATTGTTGACAAGCACATGAAGGCCAATGAAATGTCCCTCTCCGTTCTCAATGGGGAGCCCAGGGAGAAACACCCACAGCTGGAAGCAGGCACCACAGGGGGCAAAGCTGCTGGGGTGTGAGTGCACTGCCCCATGGTCCTTTGGGGTCCTGGACAAGCCCTCTGGCCACCACAGAGCAGGGACTAGTCTCCCTACTACACCTGTGGTGCGTACAGGGAGTGGACAGCAGCAGCTGTGCTCTTTTTGTTTTTGCAGAAACCCAGATCACGGTTCACTCACAACTATCAGAAACCCACCCCTAGATGTTCATGACTGTCCATCAATCTAGGAGGTCTGGGCCTGGCCCGTAGTCCTGGAAATCTGGATGCTCTCAGTGACCTGTTAATAAGAAAGGACAGCTATTTGGCCAGATGCCAGCATATGGCCCAGTGGCTCTGGCTGTTTGCACAGCAGGCTCGGCTGCCCCTCACTGATTTCATGATGAGGGATAATTAAAACGGCTTCCCTGATCGTTCTCCTCCCTCATCCGATTTGGTTGCGTGATGAAAAAGCTCAGAAGAAATTAGCAAGGTAAGCCCTATAGGACAGACATTCTAGCAGGTGAGGAGTCAGCCAGGTTTCTGGAAGCTTCCCGTATCTAGAAGGTTGGGTTCTGGGCAAATTGCCCATCAGTCTCGCCCACCTCAGTCACAGAAGGTTTCAGATCCCTCCTCTCTGCTCCCCCAACCCCTTGCTCAGATCTGATCCTCTCAGCTCTTCCAACAACCTCCAGGCAGGTCCCCATTTAGCCAGCTTCCCCTTCCTGATTCTTGAACCCCAAAGTTATAGCTCTGACCAGGGCATCTGCTTTAAAAATCTTCAACAGCTCTCATTGCTAGAACAAAAGTGAAGGAATGGGAATTCCTGCATTCAAATCCTGGTCTCCAACTTCATAAGAGGTGATAACAAACTGGCAGACCCTGAGGGCAGGGAAGCTCCCTTCCATGGCACAGGGCCTGGCATGTGGTAAGCTCACAAAAAATGTGAGATGAACAGAAGAGAGGAAGGAAAGAAAAAAGAAAGATGGGAAGAAAAGAAGGGGGTAAATCGATGGCAGGATGGGTAACTGCATGGATGGTTGGATGAACGGATGGATGGGTGGGTGTGTGGGTGGGTGGATAAATGAATGGATAAATAGATAAGTGAATGAGCAGAAAGACTGGTGAATGGATAGATGGATGAATGAATGGATACAGAGATGGGTGAGTGCATGGATAGACAGATGGAAGGATGGATGGCTGAATGAAGAAATGGATAGATGAATAGATGAGTGGGTGGGTGGATGGATGGATGGATGGATGGATGGATGGATGGATGGAAAGATGGAAGAATAAATTAATAGGTGGACGGATGGATAAATGAATAGGTGAGTGAATGGGTGGGTGGGTAAATGGATAGATGAGTGGGTGGGTGAATGGGTGGTTCAATGGGGGGGATGGATGAATGGATGATGAATGGATAGGTGATGGGATGGATGGATGAATGAATGGGTAGATAGATGGATGAATGAATGGATGAATAAATGGATAGATGGATGGATGGGTGGATGGGTGAGTGAATAAGTGTGCAAGTGAACGCACAGATGAATGGATGGGTGATTGTAGATGAGTGGTTAGATGGGTCGTTAGGTGGGTGGATAGATGGATGGATGGACAGATAGAGGGATAAATGACTGGACGAATGAATAGATGAATAAATGGATGAATGTGTAGACGGATGGAAGGAGAGATAAATTAATGGATATTTAGATGGATGAATGCATGAGGAGATAGGTGGGTGGATGGGAGGTCGGGTGGTAGGTGGATGGATGGATGAATGGGAGGGTGGATAGATATATTAGTTGTATATATAAAAGCAACCTTCCCCTCTTGGACTGTTTTGCCCATCTATTATATTTCCTTGCCTCTGGGTGGTGTGAGTTTAAACCATACTTGATGCATTATTTCATTAAAAACACCAACAGCCCTATAAGGCAAGCATCTAATTCCCTGCTTCACTGAATCAGAGAATTTCAAGGATCTTAAACAGAGTCCCACTCAATAAGCAGGTGGTAGAGCTGGAATTCAAACAGCAACATCTGCTTATCTGTGCCCAGGACTCTGCCCAGTGTGGTTCTTCCTGCTCTTCCCAGTCCCAAGCATCATTTGAAACTCTGGACACACACCGGATGGACACCCCTGGCCCACCCTTAACTTCTGTCTACCTCATCCCTATCCTTAGTCTGACAGGGTTGGTGATACTTGTTTTGGACTTACAGTTCTCCCTGCTAACTT
Organism: Rhinopithecus roxellana; assembly: GCF_007565055.1. Lineage (NCBI taxonomy): Eukaryota > Metazoa > Chordata > Mammalia > Primates > Cercopithecidae > Rhinopithecus > Rhinopithecus roxellana. Next base: position 3,488,500 of record NC_044563.1, on the reverse strand, counting down.
ATGCTCTCTGCAACTGCCTGCCACTGCATGCAAATGTTCCTGCAACAGGAATAAAGCAAACATTTCCCTGACGATGGCCCCAGCAGCTAGGAGGCAGTCTCAATACCTGGTTTCCATGCTTTGCATAAACTTCAGTAGACTCCAAGGGCTGGAGCCTGAGAGCCCAGTCGGGCCACAGGATGACTGACACTGGACAAGTAAGTGGGCCTCAGCTCCCAACCTACAAACTGGGAATAATGTAAGTAGCACCCACACAGGGTTATTTTAGGAATCAGATTGGATAATGCACAGGACTTAGCACCCCGTAAATATTCAATGGACGGTGACCCTCTTTTCAAACGCCTGCTCCTAAGTAAAGCGTTCTCAACTCAGCCACAAGCAACCTGGAGGCTGAGCCCCTCCTAGGCTGACTCTGGCATTCCCTAGCACAGGGCTCAGTCATGTGCCCAATAGATGACTGCTGGGTCTTAGATATCCTATTTCCTTTTCTTCAAGTGGCCTCATTTCCTGATAAAGACCCTGGTGTCTTTCTCAGGACTTGAGAGGGCCAAGCCCTTGTCAGTGCTCAAGAGAACACAAGCAGTTGACATATGGGTTCTGCTGCCCACCCCATCATCCTCAGCACTTTAGTTGACAGGATGGCCCACCTCTTGCTATTAGGGGCATCATGGAGCACAAGGGGAGATCTAAGCCCACAAGACTTGAAACTCCCCAGAAGGAAATGACAGCAGCCTTAGCACATGACATCACGAAGACACCATGACCCCTGAAGACCAAAAATGGCGGTAACAGCAGATCACAGCGATGGGGCAGTTCCATGAGTCACACACCACGTTCCACGGCTCACACACATCCTCTCAGGAGGCTGAGACCCAGGATGGGGGCTACATCTGAACTAGTATGTGGGTGCTTCACTGCAGCCTCCTCCTACACCACCTTGGAATCCTTGTACTGTAGCATGATGGATTCTCCAGGCCTGTGGCAAGTTGCAAGACACCATTTGGAGAGGGAATTATTCAGATCATAGCACACCCATGACCTGTGCTTCTCAGCTTTCATCCCAGCCCAAATGTGCCAGGAGCTAAATTTAGGGTGAGGGTTGTATCCAGCCCATGCTCTGTCCAGAAAGAGCCGAGTGCTGCTGTGAAACCACCCAAAGCATCTGCTTCCTGTCCCCTGTCCGTGATCCATTTTAAACGGAGTCATCAAAATTCACTGCCACGTTCATATAAAATAACAGCGGCAACTGCCACTAAATTCGTATTGCGCTGTGTGGCCAGGCTGCTCTTCTGTTAGTCATGGCCATGCCAGGCAGGCAGGGGGCACGTGATACCCGTGTCTGAAGCTGCAGGCATGGCAGTGTGCCATGCAAAAGCCCACGGCCTCCTGGAGTCTTTGCCATCCACTCAGTGGGCCAGACTGGAAACCCAGGCATGACCTGCACACCCAACACCTAGCAGCAAGGCAGATTTCAACCTGACCATGGCTCTCCAGTCTCATGTCCATGGCTGAGTCTCCCATGGACATGGCAGCAGCCTCCCAATGTGAGCCCCGCTTCCTTCCTTGCTAAAGACAGCTAACCACATAACAGCCAAAGGATTCTTCTTAACAATATAAAATGGAAACTTCTTTGCTAAAACTCCTTAAAGGTTAGCCACATTTAGAACAGAGCCCAGACCCCTGATTTCGAACATGAGGCTCAAGGGACCTGGCTCCTATCTCCAGCCTAACTTTACTGTCTCTTCTCCTGGACTATGCGCCTCCCACTCATACCTCCATCTGGCTACCCCCGGCATCTGGGAGATCCCAAGCAAGTTCTTTCCCACGGCAGGGTCTTGGCCAAAGCTGTTTTCGGGAATGTGCTGTCCACACATCTGTACATGCTCATCCCTCCCACAGGCATTCCTGAGTACTTTTTTTACTACTGGGCAGCCCACCTTGCCCTGAGTCTCACGCTGTCCTTTCTGTACTGGAGCACTGGTTTTGAGCCTAGAGTCATAAAATGTTTAACACAGCACTGCTCTGGATGGGTGGGTGGAGGAATGGAGAGGTGAGTTCATACACAGAATGGTGGGTGGGTGAGCAGATAAACGGAGAGGTGGGTGGATGAATTAGATGGACAGAATGAATGTATAGATAATAGAGAGATGAATAGACGTCTGGATGGATGGGTGGATGAGGGTAAGTAGGCAAGTGGATGAATAGATGAAGAGATAAGTAGATGGATGAATGAATAAATGGATATACAGATGGGCAGATGGATGGGTAGGTGGGTGGAGGGATAGATGAATGGACTGATGAATGGATGAACAGATGGATGAATGGAGAATTGGTAGGCAGGTGAGTAGGTGGATGGAAAGATGGGTAGATGGGTGGGTGGACAGATGGACTGACAGATGGATAAGTGTGTGGGTGGATGGATGGATGGATGGACAAATGGATGAAGTGGGCAGGCAGACGAATGGATAGATGATGGAAAGATGGGTAGACGGATGGGTGAGTGGGTGGATGAATGGATGACAGGTAGAGAGGTGGACGGATGGATAGTCAGAAAAGTGGATGAATGGCATCATGCGTAGATGATAGACGTCATCACCTCCACAACAGAGTCAGGGAAACCTCTTCAGAGAAGTTGAGAAACTTAAGACACAGAACCAGCAAGTGACAAAACAGGGTCAAGTCCCTGCCCTTAAACGTGGTTTGACCCCCATGAAGTGAGAAAACGTGCCAGGAAGCTTGTTACCAACAGATTGGTTCTACCCTCGAGGCTGGTGTCCAGTATAGCTGAAGAGATGCACTAAGCCCTCTTTCCCTATCAGAGCTAAATATAAGGATAGATGAGCAAACTCTGGAGCACCACACCTCCAGGGACAGTCAGAAACCATGTCCCGGGGTCCAGCTCACAGTTGGGACTGATCAATGGGATGCCAGCGACTCTTCCAAATTCAGCCTTGGCAACAATCCCACAGTGCCCACGCTCAGCAGTCATCCTCAGTGTGTTCCGCAAAGAACCCTGCCTATCTCCCTCCCTGCAGAGCAAACATCCCCACCTCCAACCTCCCCCAACATCCGACCCTGCCCCTTGCTCCCTTCACGTGGTAGGAGTCCCTTTCTCTCAGAAGCCTCTTTGCTCCAGACCAAGGCGAACACAGCCCACCTGATCCCTCCACCTTCATACCCTATCACACCTGGTCAAACCTTCTCTACCTGCCCCAAAGCCCCCATGGCTATGAGTTACTTGGGTACCGGGTATTTTCTCAGCTCTGTACTTGGCATCCCCAGACTCTCATCAGCCTGAATGTCCCCTCACAGGCCCCTTCTCCCCTCAGGCCATGTTATTCTCATGCACACCTGCCCTTCAGACCTCTCCCACCACCCATGGTGACAGGTCTCTTTATGTAACCCCACGCAAGAACATTTTGAAGGTAGAAACGGTCTGTGGAATATAGGAAGGAAGAAGGGAATAAGAATTAGACCAACAAAGTGTGTATTTCATCTGTCCATCTTCAATCCCGATGTGTGGAGTGGGAGAATGCAAGGTGCCCAGGGACTGGGACTCAGTCTTGCTTTTCTACCAGTTGGGTGAATGAACCAGGACAAATAGTTAACCATTTCTCCCCTACTCTCTCGCTTGAAGAAAATGGATGATCACTCGTCCTTTGACCTCTCAATGTCATAAAAAGTATAAAATGAAATGCGAGCATGCATTTATAGTTTTAGAAAGATACACAAGGGGCCTGGCGCGATGCCTCACGCCTGTAGTCCCTGCACTTTGGCAGACTGAGGTGGATCACTTGGGCCCAGGACCAGGTGTTTGAGACCAGCCTGGGCAACATGGCAAAATCCCATCTCTATTTAAACAAACAAGCAAAAAAGAAATAAAAGAAAATGTGTATGTGAATCACACCATAAAGCCCCTTCATTTCAAACTCTTTCTGCAGGAGCCACATGCATCTCAGGGGACACTCTCTTCCCAGGATCCCAGGGAAAGGATGTCCCTCCACCTGCTGGGCACATGGGGAGCAGCGCTGGCCTCTCCGGACTCCCTTGTGGGAGGGAAGCATGCTGGCCTGCCCCCTCTGCAGGTACCGTCAGTCCAAGCTGGCAGCTACCACCAGGCATTTTATTCAGGCCCAGGTTAGTAAATCCTGCCACTTCCCTGTGGGTTTTAACCCTGCAGTTGGAAGGTCATGTTTAACAGCAAGACCTGCTATTATGCCTCTGTTTCCATGTGAAAATTAATGAGTCCCAATCCTACTAATGGTTTTGCTCCTCCAGTCTGTCCTCTTAAAAATGGGTCGTGAAGGACTAATGCTTTTAAAACACTATAAAACAAGCTCTGTAATGGCTCTGACGCCTCAAAAGGTGTATTAAGATGAAAATTTATGTTTTCCTACACCATACAGCATTGAAATACAGGCTCTAAAATAAGAGGCAGAATTATTGTGTTCTGACAAAAAAATCCCTAGCCCTACCTGCAACTGAACTTGCATCAAAACACGATTTCCATCAACATTTCCATCAAAAGTCTTATTTGGAGGAAAGCAGGCTTTTTAGGTTATTTTTTTTAAACCATGCAAACGTCCGTGCCAGAGTTAATTGCACTGAGTTGACCTTCTCTATGAGCCAGTTAACTCTGTAGCTGAGGGCCTGGGGTTTCTTTCTTCGACTCCTCCAGGCAGGTGCAAATACAGCAACCTACAGTTGCCTCTGCAGGCTGCAGGGTTTGTGAGTTGAGACAATCCCAGCAGATGCCGACCCCAGGCCAAAAGAGAAAGGCAGGGAATAGGCCAGACCTCAGGGAACTTACGGCTAGACAATAAATAAGCACAGGAATAAATGAATGATCCAACTGGGAGGAGAACCAAAAGAACAAAGCAGAGCTGTGACCAGTTAGAAGAGGAGCAGAGCCCAATTTGGATAGGGTGGTCTAGGAGCAGAGGGACACAGGTACAGCCAAAATGCAGAGAGCAGGGGGCAGGGGCAAAAAAAAGTGAAGACCTGGGAAGGATCTTATCACACTGGGCCTCCCAGGCCAGGAGGAATCTGGTGTTGATACTAAACCTGCTGCGATGAAGTATCTCGAGGGGGAGGGTGTGTGCCACAATCTGATTTACAGTCTTTGTTGAAAGATCCCTCTTCCAGCTCCTGGAGTGGAGACTGGGTTGTAGGTGAAAGGAGTAGAACATGGAGCCTGGCTGGGAAGCTACTACACTGGTCTGTGTAGTCTCTGGAATGGGCTTGAGTAGAGACAGTGGAAATGGAAAGAAGGGCAATATGTCAGTTGGAATTTGGAGCCTGGACTGGACAGGCTGACGGACAGGACTGGACTGGCTGATGGACTGGACATGGGGTAACAAACTGTGGATGATGCTTAGCCACCAGCTTAGGTGGATCATGAACCAAGAGGGAAATCTTTGTGCTTGGGGTGGGGGTGGGGAGCTTGGTTTTGCACACATTGCATTAGACGACCCTTTGAGATTCCCCCACGGGAGTAGTCAATTGGGCAGCGGGACACAGAGTCTAGTAAACTGAAGGTAAGAATTTGGGAGGAGGAGACATGGGTGTGGGGCTGACTCTGCTGAAGCACCTGTCTTGGGGCTCTCGGTCTCAGCAGGAGCCAAGCTGCCTTACCTCAGGGACTCAGGGACACGGGCTAAAAGGCGTGAGCTGGTGGGCAGGGCAGAGGCCACTCTGCAGGACTTATGGACCAGGGATAGCATCCAGCTTAGATGGCAGGGATCGAGGGGTTTTTACACCTGGGTCGGTCTAGAGAAACCATGAACACCATCACATTCCAGGGACAAATCTCAAAAATCATTTGTAGGCCAGACAGCAGGTGAGAGAGGTCCCTGGTCAGGAGGGGTTGGCCTAGGTTGAGTGGCCCACTGGGATTGGCTCCATGAGGTGACACCTCTCCCCATGAAGTGGCTGCCTGTTTCAGCTGAAACAGAGATCTAAGCACCAGACCCTGAGCTGATGGCACACCTCCCCAGTGCCCAGGTCCCGGCTCCCCGAACACAGCCTGACCTCATCCCGGCTCATCTAGTGCCGGCCCTGTCTGGACGAGCCCCAAGCGTCCTCTGCTTGGTGCCCTGGGATGCCTGCGAACTCCTGGCCACGGCTGTGCATTGGAAGACACAGATTCCTTGGGGGGTTTTCCTTATCTCTAGGACTCACCCACCTGCTCCCATGGCAAATCCTCATTTTAACTCTGGATCCCAATGAAGGTACAATTTAGAGTCTAAAATAACTCAGGCTGGTGCAAACAGAGCTTTGCTGGGCCTGGTGCCTCCTTTCAGACAACATCTGGTCCACTCTCTCTGGCATCCTAGGCTGGGGGCACGGGGAAGAGGCACCGGCACCCCGTTTCGGCCTCTTTATTTAGAGATGGGATCTTTACAGCTACAGGGAATCTTTAAAGTGGAGTCACTCAGGTAGGTCCTCATCCAAACAGGAGAGGTGTGTTGTAAGAAGAGGAAACCTGGATAGACAGGAAGAAACCGAGTGAGGATGATGACGGCCACCTGCAAGCCAGGAGGAGAGGCCTCAGCGGAAACCAGCCCTAGGACACCCTGATCACAGGCATCCGCCCCCACAACTGTGAGAGAATGCTTCTGATAAAACCACCCGGTTTTTGATACTTTGACACGGCAGCCCCAGCAAACTAAAACTGGCGCCATGGCCTCCCCTGTCCTGGCCCCTCGGTCTCTATGACCTGGGCACTTTGCAAGCGTGAGGAAGGGACCATCCAGTTTGGGGCGCCCACACACCCTGCTTTCTTCCTTGAGCTCTGGTCACCGAGGAGGCAAAGGGGAGAGAGGCTTCCAAGGGGCCCATCATTTGGAAAGGGAAAACCAGCATCCGTTGCCGTGGCAACTCCACTGGGATGCTTTGCTATTTGCACATTTTGAAATTGGAGGTGGGTAGTGAGAAGGGAAAAAGGAAAGAAAAATTGAGGGAGATGGGAGTATCCAGAGCAAAAGAGAGAAAAGCAAATGGAGTTTAGAAAAAATCCAGCTTTGGACAGGTGACCCTGAGAGTGCTTACTGAACTCACATGAGTCCCAGGGGCTCTGGGACTTCCTCATTAAGTCGTGGTGGTTCCAGCCAATGTCAGCCCAGGCCCCTCACTGTCAGAGAGGAAACAGAGGCTCAAAGACGAGAAGTGCCCTGCACAAGGTCACCTTGTGACTTGGAGGATTCTCCAGGTAAAAGCAGCCATATTGGGGGAAGGCCTCTGTTCTCGTAATGAACCAAACATTAGTGTCAAACCCTCAAATTCGTATGTTGAAATCCTACCCCCCAATGTGATGGTTTTATGAGGGGGTCTTTGAGAGGTAATCGAGTTATAAGGGTAGAACCTTCAGAAACAGGATTAGTGTCTTTATTAAAGTGACCCCCAGGACCTGGGTGTGATGGTGTGAACCTGTAATCCCAGCGCTTTGGGAGGTGGAGGTGGGAGGATCCCTTGAGGCCACAAGTTTGAGACCAGCTTGGGCAACATGGCAAGACCCCGTCTATACAGAAAATACAAAACTTAGCTCGGTGTGGTGCTGCACACCTGTAGTCCCAGCTACTCGGGAGGCTGAGGTGGGAGGACTGCTTGAGCCCAGGACTTTGACTGGAAAACAGAGTGAGAGTGTCTTAAAAAAAAAGGGGGGGCCCTAGAGAGTTCTCTGGTACACTGGTTTCAGACTTCTAGCCTCCAGAATGGTGAGAAATAAATATGTATCGTTTATGAGCCATCTAGCTCATGGTACTTTGTTGCAGTGGCCTGAGTGGGCTAAGACATTCCTCCTTGGAGACCCCATGGAGTGGGGTTCAAGGGGTCCTTACAATGCCCGTGAGAGGATTACAGTCAGACCTGCACCCCACTGCAGGCTCTAAGGAAAAGACTCAACTTCTAGGGTCTGGCTGGCAGACTTCTCTCACTGGACAAACCATTATAGAGAAAAGCAAAGATGCTGCAGAACTAGGCGATGTCTAAATTTAGCCTCACAAAGAATCTAGAGCACGGGAGCGTGGAAATACTATTCTGAACGGACAAGGAGAAGAATACAATGGGCCCAGGAGGCTGAATTCACCGTGAGTAAGGGCACACGGTGGGGGCGGGCATGTGAGAAAGTACAGAAGTCAAGTGACGGAATGGCCAGGCTGAGATGCAGCTGCGTGTGCCTCATTCCCCAACAGCCCATTAGATGAAGGTGTGCTTCAGGGTGGGGTGGGGTGGCCGGGCAGGCTCAGCAGCAGAGGGTGGGGCCACAAGCATCCATCTCCAAAATCACCCATGAGCCTGCTAGCAAGGAGCCAGAAGGTGCTGCCTGGCTACATCGCCTTCTGATGTAGCCAGACAAGAAGTGTGTTCTTCTTCCAGCATCGAATCAGATCCTTTCTCTCAAAATGAGCCTCAGATAGATTCATTCATTCATTCATTCATTCACTCACTAATTCCTTCATTCACCCTGCAGAAACCAAGCACCTGCTATGTGCCAGCTACTGCTCTACCTAAGCATCCAGCATTGAGGAAGATGCCCACAGTGCCGCCCTTCCTCAACTTCAAACACCTGGCTTTCTTGGGTCGTGGCCCCTCCCTGGCAATCCCAGCCTCGGGCACTGCTCCCCTGGGTCCTCTTCTCCTCAGTGCTTTCTGCAGTTTCTTAGTGGGGGGCTGCCTGGCTGCTCTCCAGGGTCCATGGCCTGTCCAGTATCTTGGTCATTCATTCCCTGCGCAGATACCTCTGTCGGAAAGGCCCAGGGTGGTCTCCACTTTCTGGATTAGACTCTAACCCCCAGGCCACCAGGGAGCGGTCTGCTGCAGTCTACACCCTCCTGTGAGACTCAGGCTCCACTCCACACAGTGCCCCGAGTGACTCCCCTGTCATCAGAAGGCAGAGGCAGAGAGTGCAGCTCAGAGGAGCAGCAGCCCATCACGACCCGTGGTACCAAATGGGGGGAACCATTTGGGAGGGATCTAGTCACAGAGAAGGGAAGTCGGGAACTGAGACTCATTTTTGAGAGTAATGGTCAAAAGAGCCACACCTGGCTAATTAGGATTCTGAGAACGAGATGCTGCTGAAACAAGAGAACAGGTAAGACCAAGAAATATCCCAGACCTAACATTTGGCTACAAAGAAGGAGTCCAAGTGTTCTTTTATGTTGATGTTCCAGAAAATCAAAATTGCAATTTGCTGCAGATGTCAGTAATTCTAGCACCAAGGGTTCACGGCGCTTGCACCTGGGATCTGAGGAGAGCAATTTACAACGAGTAAGGACAGAATCTAAAGTCCTATCTCAGTAGGAATGACTTTTCTTATCAGTTCATGAAGGGCCCAGAGACACACAAGTCAACAAATAGGAGATTTTTGTGATTTCTAAAGGTCCGCTTTTGCTGGAGATTTTCTGTGTCAACCTGGCAAATTTTCAACTCCCCATTTCCCCAAGGAGACATTTCTTAAGGGGTAACCTAGAAACAGCCACTCTCTGCCTACACATGGACAAAGCAGGAGCTCCATGACAGCCCTCGCTGGTCTTGAGAGCACCTCTAGGTAACAGAGGAGGTCAGATCAACAACCACAGCAGCCTCTTCCTTCACTCCCTCGCTGTGGCTCTCACCCCAGCAGACAAGGCCTGGAGCTGACATTCCAGGAAGCCAGGCGCCAAATGAATGATGCGTCGTAGACACCACCATGGACAGCACAGAAGGGAAACAGGACCTCGTAGCCCAGAGGGATTTGAATCCAATTAGGTATATTAAAAAAAATAAAAAGAGAGAGAGAGGTCCCTTGGGGTAGGGGATCCCCATTCCGACTCTCTCAAGTTCTAGAATACGAAGGTGCCATCCTGAGGTCAGCTGTCTCCTATCCGGGTAGGGGTGGGTGGAGGGTGCTGGTGGAAGGACTTTCTTGTCCAAGTCCTCAGTAAATCCTGAACACGGGGGAGGACCAATGAGGAGAGCACACACATCTTGGCTGCACATGGGCGGTAGGGCCGAGAGCAGGTCCAGAGGCCCCAGGACTCCACCAATGGAGGACGAGAGGCAAGAGCTGCTGTTGACAGCAAATAGCTGTGTGCACTGCCGGGGAGTACGGTATGGGCATGAGGGCTGAGGGCTGGGGCAGGACAGGCCAGAGCTGCCTGAGCCAGGGCTGCCTTCACGAACACGCTGCCCCAGCCAGAAAAGCCTGTCCAGGCCACTGGCTCGTGAATGTGGGGTCAGCTCAGCCACGTTCCCTCTTGAGAATGGACGCTATAGATTTGTATTCATTACCCACTGAATTCAGAGCCAGCCAGACATCCATGTCTCACCCCAATAAAAGCTTTAACATTTACCCAGCGGCACAGAGTCATTATTCTGTGACAATATTCCACTGCTGACCTTTATTGCCTACGACTCTCTGAAATTTCCAAGGAAGCATTTCAGCGTTCAGCACACAGGTCCCAGGTCCACCGCCTCCACTGCTCCTGCACCGGCCAGCCCCCGCTTCCCGCCCATCCATCTCCGGGCTGTTTGCCTCTGTCTGGATTTCATGTACTGACAGTGTGTTTGCTACCTCTTAATTCCATCACTGACTGTGCCTCCCTCTAAATTGATCAGTGTCAATTCTGGGCAAACAGTCGGGTGGAATTACCAGCGGGTCCACCCGTGCTGATTATGCAAATAGTGTACGCCGTCACCAAGGGCCCGGCGCTGGCAGTAAGTGTCTAAACTCCTTAGCATTTGACAGCATAATTGAAGACACAAATAGGAAGCCTAATGAAGAGTTTCTTTTCTTGAGGAAGACTCCCTCGTTCTCACTTTCAACAGCTTGGCGCAGAGGGTGCAGGTGAATAAGGTGGGTCGCGTAGACACAGAGGCTGATGGGGTCGGCATACAGACACCTGTCCACGGACATGGGGCGGTGTGATCTGCTCTTGGACAACTCCAGGTTCATAACCTGTGCCTGCTATGATAAGCCCAGCCAAGTTGGATAAACTCCCAGGCCTCGGTTTCTCCATGTGTAAAATGGAAAAAACACTATAATAAACAATGACAACAATCAAGAATCCCTCTACCACCACTGCTACTACCTGGGCATGAGGCTATTGACTATTATTTATCCCTGTGATACAGAGGAGGCAAGAGAGGTGAGCACAGAGCTCAGAGCACAGAGAGGTTAAGTAACTTGTCCGAAGTCACACAGTCTGTGAAGGGCAGAGTCAAGACACAAGCCAAGAAGGTGGGTTCCAGAGTCCAGGCTCACAGCCTGTGGACTCAGCTGGGCCACGTCCACATCTGACACAGTCAGTCCCACACCCCACGGGGGCAGCCCAGTGCCCTACCTACACAGGAAGCACAGTCCAGGAGCTGCCGTGGCCAGTTCTAAGTCCCGTCCAGGAAAGGGCTCTGGCACGGAAACTCCTGTTTGGACGCATCATGCGGCCTCCTCATCCTCACCCATTCTCTTCCACAGACCTGCCCAATTCTCACCCAGGGTACAAAGTCCAGAGGATGTTAGGGGAGGGCGTCCTGCAGTCAGAGGCCATGTCCAGGTGGGCGCTGAGTGCTAGAGGCTGAACTGTGTCACCCGCAGAATTCATGTGATGCAGGCTTAACACGTATTAATGAACACGTGTGCGACTGTATCGGGAGAGAGGGGCTTCAGAGAGGCAACTAAATTAAAATGCGGCCAGATGGGGCGGGTCCTAAATCCAATCCAACGGGTGTCCTTCCAAGAAGAGATCAGGACACAGACATATAGAGGGATGACCCCATGAGGATACAGGGAGAAGGCAAAGTCTACAAGCCAAGGAGAGAGGTCTCAGAAGGAACCAGCTCAGAGACCCCTTGATCTCGGCCTTCCAGCCTCCCAAACGGTGAGATGATAAATGATTTGTGTAAGCCTCCCCGTCTGTAGTGCTTTATGAGGGCAGCTGAAGCACGCTCACACACCACAGATCCCAACAATCTGTCCTAGAGGCCTCCAGTCCACCTGGTTTCAGAGGGAGGAGAATGTATCGGTCCACAGGCCGCAGAACGCTTGGGATGCACCCATCGGCATGCTATGAAACCCACCAGGATCAACAGAATTCCACACATCCCATACGCTTCCCACACCACAGTGATTAATGCTTCCAATCTCATCCTGTGCCATAGGAGGCTTTCATATTTCATGGCAAGGTTGTGCCGACCATTTGGTTCATGGAAGGCTGTCTGTCCCACCTTGCTGCCCACGGCCTCCCCGCCAAGCCAGGCTCAGGTGTGGAGCTCCTGACGGTGCCCAGCACTCTGTCTGCTCTGTGTCCTGGGCTAGAAACCTGGTTACCAGCAGAGCCTTCCTTGGGTTGAGTACCCTGGACTCGGTGACCACCATGTCATCCTGGCATGTCTCCATCATCTCCTTGATTGTCCTCCCCCAGACACGCGGCTTGACAGGGAGTCTCATGGTGGTGGTGCTGGAAGATGGGATGAGAACTGTCACCGTGGTCACTTACCACCACGCTGGGTGCTCAGTTGCTGTTGGGTCAGTGCAGGGATCTCACCACTAATTATGTGAAGCTCTCCAGGCTCTGCCTTCTCACACACCCAGAAACCCTCACAAAAGTCCACAAGAGTATCCCCCCAAATCCATGTCCACCCAGCACCTATGAATGTGGCCTTAACTGGAAATAGGGTCATTATCTCCTTGCAGATGTCACATCTGCAAGGAGATAATGACCCTATTTCCAGTTAAGGTTGCGAGGAGGTCATACTGGATTAGGGAGGGTCCTAAATCCAATGACTAGTGTCCTTAAAAGGGGAGTGTGGCCCAGGGCACTGTGGAAGAGGTTTGAGGATGAGCACAGCAGCAGAATCTGAGTGCTGGAGGCTCACCCAAGCAGAGTGTGCTCCACTCCTTTCTGGGGGACTGAGATAAACGAACCCGGGATGAGACCCAGCGCCGTCTCCTCCTGCAGTCCAGCTGAGCCAAAATGAGAGGCCAACCAGTGGGGAGGGAGGGGCAGATTCAGGAAATAGAAAAAATGGAAGGGACTGGTCCTGGACAGATGGGGGAAGGGGCAGGTAAGGACCAGGAAAGATCTAGGAAGGTTTTTGGATTTTCAGTTCCTGGGCCATAACTGAGATGGGGTGCCCAGGAGGAAGGGCCAGTTGGCCAAGAAAGATGGGGTGTGTTCACTGGAGCTGCGGTAACCACAGCTCGGGTGACTGAAACCACAGGCATGTATTGTCTCCTGGTTCTGGAGGTTGGAAATCTGAGGTCAAAGTGTTGGTAGGGGGTGGGTTCCCACTGGGGACTGTAGGGAGACCCTGTTCCAGGCCTGTCTCGAGCTCCCGGTGGCCTGTCGGCAATCTTTGGCATTCCTTGACAGAAGCGTCACCCAGAGAGCTCTGCCTTCATCTTTGCATAATGTTTGCTCCGAGTGCATGCCTGTGGCCACATTTCTCTCTTTTCCTTCCTTTTCTTCCTTTCCTTCTTTCTTTCTTTCTTTCTTCTTTCTTTCTTTCCTTCTTTCCTTCCTTCCTTTTCTTTTCTTTCTTTCTTTCTTTCCTTTCTTTCTCATTCATTCACTCATTCATTCCAGATAGAGTCTTGCTGTGTCACCCAGGCTAGAGTGCAGTGGCATGATCTCAGCTCACTGCAGCCTCCGCCCAGGCAGATTCAAGTGATTCTCCTGCCTCAGCCTCCAGGTAGCTGGGATTACAGGCGCCTGCCACCATGCCCAGCTAATCTTTGTATTTTTAGTAGAGACGGGGTTTCACCATGTTGGCCAGGCTGGTCTCAAACTCCTGACTTCAGGTGATCCATCCACCTTAGCCTCCCAAGGTGCTGGGATGACAAGCATGAGCCACTGCACCCACTCCCATTTCCTCTTTTTATAAGAATATCAGTCCTACTGGATTAGGGCCCAAACTAATGACCTCATTTTCAGCTGATGACTTCTGTAAAGACCCTATCTCTAAACAAGGCCACACTCTGAGATCCTCAGGGTGATACTTCAACATATGCATTTGCAGGGACACACTTCAAAGGGGAGGCAGGGGTGTGGGCTCGCCTGGCGGCAGGCCCTGCAGAAAGTGAGTCTGAGGGTCCAAGCTGAGGTCCAGGGAGGTCTCTGCAAGCCACCAGCCCCGAGGGTCACTGGCACCAGAATATCAGGGCAGGATGTAGGGGGCCCAGATAGCAGAGCAAAGGCAACCACAGGACCTGGGGCCATACCACCTTCTGAGATGAGCCACATAGCCTGGCACTGAGCCTCCTCCACATGCTGAGGCCACATCTGTGTGCCATGGAGCCTGTGAGCCCCTGCAGGGAGAGGCTGTGCCTGGGACCCTGCAGATTCCCCAACACATTTGCTGAATAAGCAGGACAGGGAGAGAAAGGAAATTGAGGTCGAGACAAATATTATAAATATGACCATATCCCTGATGGAGAAGAAAGTCAAGAAAGAGTTCACATTGAAAGGCAACGCGGGCCGGACACACCTGGTGCTCATGGAGCCCTGCAGGGTTTCACAGCAAACTGTGGCCATGTGGGGGCTGGGAGGGGACAGCCAGGAAAGAGGCACAGTCTCCGTTTGAATGTGACTGAGAGACTCTTTGAAGCCGTCTGAGATTCCCAAATACGATTTCTATTAATAGTTAAAGCAAGATGCATCCCATCCTCTGTGACAACACCGCCTTGAAAGGAGCCTTTGAACTCCTTGAAAGGTAGACCCAGCATTATTCTTGGATTAAGAACTCTGTTGTGGATTCAACAAATACAGCCCCACGACGACATCCCTGAACACCGGGGCAGAGGTGCCTTGGTGTGTGCACGCTGCCTGCTTCTGTGGCAGTAGGACGATGCGTGTGTGGCCTGTTACGTTATACCACCAGTGGGTCTGGGCAGCACCCCATTGCCAATCGCGGGAGGAGTCCTTCAGGGGATGGATGAATAATCACGCTGAGTAGGATAAATAAAAACTATAAATAGTCTAACATCAGTTCAGGTCAAGTCCCACTGCCAATGAGTTATGGAGAAAGCATTCGCTTTTCAGATCTTTTTGTGGATCCACGTTGAAGGGAGGGAACTCAGTCTTCACTCCTGAGTGCTCATGTTGGAGGGCACTCAGGATTGAAGACAGAGTTCCCTACCTTCAAGTTTACAGAGGAGATGGGGTGCACAGTGGAAAGGAGGGAAGAAAACCCACATGCATGAAGAGGAAAGACAAGTAGGATGCAGGCTTTGAGGTGGAGGCTCAGAGGGACAGGGAGAAAAAAGGACAAGACCCTTCCCTAGAAGCGCTTGGTGGACACAGTGGGTGCAAACGACCAAGTGGTTGGATGGAGGGGAGAGAGACCCTTAGATGGAGCGAAGAGGGGCCCCCATACAGAGGGGCCCTCCACAGACGAGAGTCAGGGGCACACAGGTCCCTGAGCCACATGGAATGAGAGATTGGTCTCTGGACCACATTCTTTCTGGCTCCTTGGAGGACCTCCTCCACGTCCTGGCCACCTGCGGGTCCCTGTTCTCCTACACACTGGCAAATTGAAAATTGATGGGTGGCAATTCTCACCCCTCACTGTCTGAAGGGTTGTGGGGGCTGCTTTGCTTGGTGCTGGAGTCTGGGGTCACAGTGGAGCATGGCACTGATTGCTAAGAGGAACGGACCCCATGACACCCTGTAGAGCCCACCAGCTCCTTGGGGCAGGAGGAGCACATTTCTGCTGTCTGCCCCTCCCCACACTCATGATCTCCACCTCCCTCAGCCCCAAACATTACAAACGCTAAAGACATCCTGGGCACCTGCAAGAGAGGAAGAGCGGAGATAGTTCCCACGTCCATCCTGGTGCCTCTGCCTCCCGGGTGGCGACCCTCAGGAAGGTGAAACCTGCAGCTTGAGCCCTGCAGTTTATAGAATGATATGTTTGTGGTTCCCTAAAACAAAGAGCCGTTGCCACAGCAACCGTGGCATCCCAGCATTCAGAGGCTATTCTCAGACACTAAACAACGAGTTTTGCCTTTCAAATGCATTTGATACAATTTGCTTGGAAGGCATTAACATCCTCTGACAAAACCCATGAGTAAGAGGAGGGCAGGGGAGAGCTGACAAGGTCGAGACTTGCAGGGCTCCCAGGAATCACGCCCGTTCATGAGATAGGAGGGCCCAACGGACCCAGACATGTTCAACAGGCCAACAGGAAATGGGAAACAGTAGAGGTGAGGCAGGCAAGATCCCTAACCCACCCACAGCAGCGCTTCCATGCAGGAGGAGGGGCTGCCCAGAGGTGAGGCAGGCAGGATCCCTAACCTTCCAGCAGTGGTCCCATGCAGGAGGCAGGGCTGCCCACACCCTTTCAGGGCTCCTTCAGAAGAGATGCTTCGCAGTCCCACCTGGGGCAGTTCTCTTCTTCAGGGTCACTGCAAAGATGGCAGCACAGGCCAGAGCCCGCAGCAACCACTTAATCCACCCTGCTCACTTTGCAAAGGACATGGAGTGCGGCCCCTTCTCACAGCTAGCCATTGCTTCCTCCATTTACCTTTTTTTTTTTTTTTTTTTTGCCAGTTCATGAACAACTCTGCTATTGTTTACAACAATCTCATGGGATTAGAATACCAAACGGTGATGCCAATGAGAAAACCAAATAACCTTCATTCCCAGCCTCCTGTCACTGGCATGCTGGGCAAGTTGTCCTCAAAAACAGCCCCCAGGTGTCAGTGACAGGAACACAGGTCATCAGGAAGAAGGCATAATGTGGGCAGGCTGGGGGCAGCGCCTCAATGCAAAGTATATTTTTGAACAGACTAAAGAACATGTGAACAGTACACATAAATTCCTGTATCTAGCCATCTATGTATCCATCCATCCATTCATCCATCCATCTATCTTACCTATCAATCAATCCATATATCTAATCTATCCTATCTATCCATCTATCCACATCCATCTATCCATATCTATCTATTTAATATATCTACCTACCTAATCTGTCCATCCATCCATATCTATATACGCCATCCATTTATCCATCCACCCCTCCAGCTATCCATCTATGTAATCTATCTATCTATCTATCTATCTATCTATCTATCTATCTATCTATCTATCTAATCTATTTATATGTAATCTATCTATCTACTATTTATCTATCTATCTAATCTATCTATTGAGACAGGGTCTCTGTCACTCACACTGGAGGGCAGTGGCCCAGTCACAGCTCACTGTAGCCTCCAACTCCTGGACTCAAGCGATCTTCCTGCTTCAGCATCCTGAGAAGCTGGGACTACAGGCACATGCCCCTCTTCTGTATGGCAAAATTATTTTCATTGACAGTCATATAATAACCATCATTTTCTTGATTTGTGCATCAGTTTTAAAACCAAACATTTTGAAAGAATGCCAATTTTAATGGTTATTATCCAAATCTAATAAAATAGCTCATGTAAGCATTGAAATCTGCATATCTGCATTTACTAAAAAAAAAAAAAAAAAAAAAAAAAAAAAAAAAAAAAAAAAATCCACCTTGTAGTTCACATCCACTGCTGTTTAAAATTTTAAACACAGATGAAAATTCCGAGTGGCTTCCTAGAATGACAGCACTGAAGGAACACAAGTTCACTTTGTCTTTATAGTTACTGTGCCCTCATGTCTGTTTGGAATCTACCATGTAATAGCAGGAATGGTGATCACACAGCATGGAGACCGGAACGATGGTAAAAGCCGGCTCAGGTCATTCCAGACCCTGCAGACTTCACTCCAGTCAAAAGGCTGTAGCTACGCCCACTCATGCCTGAGAACCACCACATGTAACTATAACAGGCTTCCCCAAGTTAATGTCCACACAGAATATGGTATTCACTAAAAGATGCATTATAAAAAGGTGGGAATTTGAAGTTCACAGATACATTTCAACAGCAACTGTAGCAATTGCTCAGATCTCAGACCAACGATTGGGGGTTGCCATATTTTATCACTGGCGATTTTTAGAACTGGGAGATGTGGTGGTCATTACAAGGGAAGGAACATTTAGCTGGCTTTATTGTTATTTGGAATTCTCTCCAGACGAAGTGCCCTCCTATTGCGTGTACCTGGGGCAGACAGCGTCACTCACCCCACCCTCAGTAGAGCTCTGCTTTTGGAACATGATGATAAAGCATTAATACTGCATGTTTGGGGGCTGGGCATGGTGCCTCACACCTGCAATCCCAACACTTTGGGAGGCCGAGGCGGCTGGATCACTTGACCCTAGGAGACCAGCCTGGAAAACACGGTGAAAGTCCCGTCTCTACAAAAAAGATACAAATTAGCTGGATGTGGTGATGCATACCTGTGATCCTAGCTACTGGCCGGGGGGAGCTCAAGTGGGAGGACTGTTTGAGCCCTGAGAGGTACAGGTTGCAGTTGTCTGTGACTACAATGTTGAACACTAGCTGGGGTGACAAAGTGAGACACTGTTTAAAAACAAAAAAAAGGCCAGTCACGGTGGCTCATGCCTATAATCCCAGCACTTCGGGAGCCCGAGGTGGGCGGATCACCTGAGGTTGGGAGTTTGAGACCAGCCTGACCAACATGGAAAAACTCTGTCTCTACTAAAAATACAGAATTAGCCGGTGTGGTGGTGCATGCCCGTAATCCCAGCTACTCGCGAGGCTGAGGCAGGAGAATCATTTGAACCCGAGAGGCGGAGGTTGCAGTGAGCCAAGATTGCGCTGCTACATTCCAGCCTGGGCAACAAGAGTGAAACTCCAGCTCAAATAATAATAATAATAATAATAATAATAATAATAATAATAATAATAAATACACACATACACACACACATACATATATTGCATGTTGATTCATTAACGGGGAAGCTGAGGTTCAGAGGAGTGTTTCATCCATGTGGGCTGCAGCAGGTGACAATGCTTCTATGGCCTGTACAAGTGAAGGCAGGAAATAACAGAGCTGCTGCTGGGTGCACAGTCGGGTCTTGCGAAGTGCTCTGAGCAACGGTGGAGACGGGGATGTTCCATCAGAAGGGGCCGGCATTCTGAGGCAGTGCGCCCTGTCCGGTGGCCACTCCAATACTCTGGTCCCGTGACTGCCTCTCAGCCTGGGCCATCTGGACACTGGCCGACAAAGGGCCTCACCACCCGGACCTTGGAGAATCCCAGAAGGGACTGAGATCCAGTGAGATTCTAACAACTGGAACACACATATGGCCCTGGTGAGAAAGGAGTAACTATTGCTTCCTGTCCCAGCCACACAATTTCTTCCCATCTCTTCCTCACTAATATTTGTATTTCTCTTCAGGACACAGATAATTCATAACTAAAGAAGCAACAATGGTGTTCTTATTTTTCCCTCTTTTTAGAACACATCAACATCTAATTTGTGCCCTGCTCGTGGATAGCTCTGGGAGAAGGCAGGTGTTCCGAGGGCTCCAGCCAGGGTCAGGGCCAGGAGGCCTGGGCAGAGCCCTCACCCTACGCCGATGGCCAGCCTGTGACCTCGCATAAACCAAGAGGCTTCCTGGGCTGGATTTCTATAGTAACCAGCAACTGGGTCTGCCAGCATACGTCGCCTGACTTTCTGCTGTTCTGTTCTTTGGCAGAACACCCTTCCCCTGCCTGCTGGCTGCCTGGAACTGTATGAAGCCACCATGATTTCAGGGAGAAATCCCTGCTCCTGCCCTCCTCACCAGCTTCAGCAGAACTCTGCCATCCAGCTTGGGTCACACATTTCCTTTCCTTGCTTCACCAGCTCTGGTTGTGCACATCTGGGACTCTCCCAGGACTCTACCAAGGGCCTGATAGACGGGATAGAAGATGAATATCTTTGGCCACTGCGATTGGTTCAGGGATGGTTGATACCTAAAGCCACATCATTGCCTGGACTCCTGAGGCTCTGGCCAGTGCAACAAGGAGTAAGAAGTTTACTTACTCAAAGGACCAAGGCTGAGGCAAAACAGAGGGAAGCTAAGTACAGATACTGAGAGACTCTGGCACATTCTATGAATATTCCCTGTGGAGAAAGTGGCTCTTTCTCTCCTGCACCAGGAAAGAACAGGTCTGAATAGTCAGCAATTGACTCAACAAATATTTGTCAAGCACCTACCAGGTGACAGGAGCCATACTGGTTGGGTGTGCTGGGGAAAAGAGAAGACACAACACCTGCCTTCGTGCCGCCGCAAGTCTAGCAAAGAACTCAGTGAAGCAGTAGGGAGTCGCCGGTTCTGAGAAGGGCTCAGCTGCCACTGACTCGGCCTGAGGAGCAGGGCACTGTGGGGCCCAGACACAGGAAAGAGGGTGTCGCCTTTATGGGCTTCCCTCTGTGGATGCAGTCAGCACTGCAGACGGCTGCCCCGTCCACCTCTCTCTTACAAAACCAAGCCACAGCTGCTGAGCTGGGATGCAGATGAATGTTCACAGAGAACAAGGAATTGGGGGGTTGATGACCAAGTCATTCCAAAGGCAGGTCCCTGGGAGGGCCTCGACAAGGTCTAGACCCTAACACTGGGCCACACCTCTCAATGCAGCCCTAACTTCCCCTCCACGTAGAAGGGAGAAAATTCAGAGCAAACATACAGGGCATCAACACACGGGAATTCCCCATCCTGCTTTCTGGAGCAATTTACCAGATTAATTGGCTGTGGCTGATGCTCAGAAAATCATGGAAAGCCACGTTTCAACCCACAGGAACCCAGGGACCTGCCTCAGGCTGCATGGTGGGTTTGGACCCCACCTATTAAGCCAATGGTCTTGCCATGTCAGGGCACCACCATGACGGCCTTCCTCGGGGGTGGTCTTGGACAGGGGACTGGCAGAGGACTGGAATGGGATCTGTTCTTATTTTTCAGCCTCTACTTGATAAATGAGTCCATGAGTTTGCCATGAGAGACGGACTTCCTCCTGCTCCATCAGAAGGGACCCTGCCAAGCTCTCCGCTGTGCTGCCCAGGGTTCGAAGCAGCTCCCTTCCCACCAGCTCCTACGAGCTTGGACCAGGGCCATGAATGAATGCTGAACAATTTTGGAGAAGGATCTGGTCTGAGGCCAGGAATGAGGCTGCTCCCTGCCCTCACCTCCAGCTCATGTGACTTCTCCTGCACCAGCTCTCCCCCAGTGGACATTCTGAAGTCTGGTCCTGGGGAAGGAAAATGTTTCCTGAGGCTACTTATCTTCCTGAAGCCGCCCCCATCTTGGTGGACTCCTCGGTCAGGGCAGCCCATGTGCCCGGTGGCCCTAAGGACGAAGGTATACTGATGCCTCCATCTGGCACCTGGATCCCAGGGAACCGGGGACCAGCATCCCATGAACTGCTGCTGCTTCATTAGCTGTTTAATTTGTCCCCTGGCTTGGCTAAAAGCAGCAACACTTAGGTACACATGCGTACAAATTCTTCCTTTTCTGTGTGAAGCCTCATAACGTCTTTTCACTTATGCTTATTAGAACCAGAATTAGAAACCTTTCCTCTGTGCAATTTAATTCTACCCTGCATATTCTTACGAGGCTCCAATATTTGAAATCCCAAAAGGCACTTCAAGAAAGGACTCTCGATTCTCTGTCGGAATTCGGGCTCAGCTCAAAAGAGGGTCTGAAATGCAGGGAGCGGTGAGGGAGAGAGACTGTTATCTGTGGTGGCTGCTGAGGCTCAGAGGGATGTCGTGGCGGGTCCAAGACCACACGGACAATTCCGAATTGGAACCCTCGTCCCTCTGGGATTTGGTCAAACGCTTTTTCTTCAGTTCCACTACCAAGGTGCCTTTGCATATTAACAAAAATTAGGATCTCTGTGACTCTTTCCTGACTCCAGTGCCAGTGGCTAGGAATTTGGGGATCAAATCCCTTTCCCCAAAGGCCATGCGGGGCCCCCCTCCCAGGCTTGCAGAGGACCGATGGGCTCTGACAGCAGGACACCGGCGGTGGGACCCTCTCTCCTGGCACCAGCTGAGTGGGGCCTTGGCTGGGTTCCTGCAGTTGCTTCCAGGCCTGGAGAGCCAGGGACACCCCAGGGAAGGGCACAAGTGAGGAGTCAGGGAAAGCAGAGTCCACAGGGATCCCAGGTCTCTCCTGGGAATAGTGACAGAGCTTCCTGGCTTTTGAGGGAAGCCAGATGTTTGTTCGAGTTTCAGGACCTTGATGTTACAACCGTGCTGTGGCCCACCTGCTGGTGGGTGCTGTGCAGCTCCAGTGCGAGGCCCAGGGGCCTGTGCCGTGCCTTCCAGGGCTCCAAGCTCCCCAGCTAGCCTTGGGATAGTCAGCCCAGGCACCCCAATGTCTATGCCGAGCTCCCCAAGTAGCCTGAGGATAGATAACCCGGGCACCCTGGTGTCTCTTCTGAGCTTGCTGGTGAGCCTGGGGATAGGCAGTACGTGCACCCCGATGTCTATGAAGCCAGCCATGACTCTGAATGTGAAAAGGGAAGTGCACTAACTGGGCATCCTGGTTGAAAGGCTGTGGTCGGCTGGGGAGGAGACCGGGCTTGGGGGGGCTGCTGGAAGAGTCTATGAAGAAAATTGGGGAAATGGACGGAGGTGCACTGAGAAAAGGAATACCCTAAACAGAGGACCAAAAGCGGGGGGGCAGGGACAGCTCCTGCCTGTGAGCTGCCTGGAAGGGCTGGGAAAAGAGAACACCGGAGAGGCAGGTGGAGCCACCCGGGATCAAGAGCTTCTCAGACTTCCATTCAAGTCATCTGGAAGCCGGCACGACCCCCACCCCATGAGGCTGGCGGCATGTGCTCATGGAACACAGAAGTCAACTCTTCTCCACCCACCTCCCATCCCTGGGCTTGCCCCCTATGCTGGGAGTGGGGGACCCTGGGCTGGGGATGGGGGACACGATGGCTGCTCCCATCAGTCTGTGTACCCTCACAAGAGCCCCTGCCCCACTGAAGCGTAGATTCTTCCCTCCACAGAACGAGGAGGACTGAAGGGGCCAGGGTCCCGGCTGCCACCTGTGGACAGGCATCCTGAGAGGATGGAGCTCCCGGGGCCATCAGCCACAGTTGCCTAGGCATAGGCTCTCCAAGGGGGGATTTCTGGCCGGGTCTGTGAGTCATGAGACTGAGTGGGGGTTCACAAGATTCCCAGAACCCTTTCACATTCAGAGTCTGGGTTCCCTGGGGTCACCAACTTTTGGGCGTCCCAACCCCGAAAGACAATTACTTCTGGAAGCACCTTGAGAGTCTTTCTTTTTGTTAACAGAAACAGAACGTCTGTCATCCAGGCTGGAGCACAGTGGCCCGGTCATAGCTCATCGCAGCCTTGAACTACCAGGCTCAAGCCATCTTCCCAGCTCAGCCTCCCAAGTAGTTGGGATTACAGGCATGCACCACCACGCTTGGCTAATTATTTTATTTTCTAAATTTTTTGTAGAGATGAAGTCTCATCATCTTACCCAGGCTGGTCTTGAACTCCTGGGCTCAAGCAGTCCTCTAGCTTCGGCCTCCCAAAGTACAGGGATTACAGGTGCAAGCCACCTTGCCTGGCCAAGAGTCTTTCTACAGCTTCACCATGAAGTAAGTGAGTGAATCGGGGGTACAAGATAGACACAAATCTTAAAACGTGGCTAATGGCGTTGGTTACAGTGTCTCACGTCTGTAATTCCTGCACTTTGGGAGACTGAGGTAGAAGGATGGCTTGAGCTCATGAGTTTAAGACCAGCCTGGACAATACAAGGAGACCCTATCTCTATCAAAATAATAATAATAATAATAGTCGTCTCCAGGGGGCTTGGAGTGTCCTCTTCTGGGTAGATCCCAATAATCTTTCTCCCCAGGTGAATGGGTGAGCGCAGAGTTCTAGAATTCCAGAGCTCTTTTGAGTACACTACATCCTTTGGCTTTAATTTTCATTTTCTTTAAAGAGACCAGGTTTTGCTCTGTTGTCCAGGCTGCAGTGCTGTGGCACCATCATAGCCAGGGCTGCTCACTGCAGCCTCAAACTCCCAGGTTTCAAGCAATGATTCCACCTCAGCCTCCTGTGCCCAGCTAATTATTTATTTATTTTTTGTAGAGATAGGGTCTTGCTAAGTTGTCCAGGCTGGTCTCAAACTCCTGGCCTCAAGGGATCCTCCCAGCCCAGCCTCCCAAAGTCCTGGGATTACAGGTGTGAGCCACCACACCGGTCTAGATCCTTTGTTTTAATTCACTTGCAGGAAGGGAACCCTTGCTAGAGAAGGGGAAAACACCAATGTGAATTCCCCAAGCCCGCAAGTGGACACACTGAGGACCAGGGTTAAAGGATGAGTCACCGGCATGATGCTGGCAGGTGAGACAAATAGCATGGAGGAGGAGGAGGGAGGGGGTGGGGAAAGGGGAGGAATGAGCAGGGAGAAGGAAGTGGAGGAGGGAAGAACGGGTGGCTCTGCTCCGCCGTCCACCAAGTGTTTCCGGGCCTGGTGAGCTCTGGGGTGGGACGGGAGCGGGGTCACTGCAGTGTGGAAGGCAGTCAGAAAGGCCCCTGCTGTGTGCCTGTGCCTAGGAGCTGGGAACCAGCTCTATCGCCTACAAGCCAAGGATTTAATATATATCTCAGGGTGATGGGGAAATTGATTTTCCTTGATAAAATGGCCCAGTGAAAAAGATCATGACAAAAGCGGCCAAGGATTCCTTTCCTTGGCAGTGTCTGGTCACTGCTGCAGGCTGAGATGTGACCTTGTCATTAATAGGTCACAAAACAGGAGCAGGGGCCAGCTGGGCTAGTCTGTGCAGAGACAGGCTTAGGTCAGGTAGGGCAGAGCGCAAAACTTGCTTGCAAAATCATCCAAGAGCACAGGGGTGAGGGATGGCAGTGCAGGGAGAGGACAGTGATCCCCACAGCTTTGCTGAAAGGTGGCAGTGGCTTATCCTCATGTCCACAAGAGAGGCCACCTCTGTGCCATCTGTCCACGCTGGCCCAACATCTGCTAGCACAGGAAGCCAAGCGGCTGGCCTGATCCTCCAGGAGGGCAGGACTGCATGGATTTTGCAGGAGTGAGGGGAGGTCCCGAGGAAACAGCTCCAGGTGAACAGCACACTGCAGGGCAGGCGGGAGGCAGGTGGAGGGGAGGGTGGGCTTGCCTGCAGCCTGCGGGAGGGGAGGGCAGGAGCCAGGGTCCCAAAGGTCAAGGTGGCAGAGAGAAGCAGTGTTATGGGCAGCCTTGGCACGAGTGAAGTGGCGGCTCCGGAGTCAGGGCTCTTGGTTCCAGCCCCAGCTCCGTCCCCACCCTGGGGACCCAGTCAAGTGTCTGGGCTCCAGGATCCTCATCCTCCTGGGCCGAAAACGGGGCAGTGAAGGCACCTCCCTAACAGGGCTGTCATTAGGATTGAGCACTGAGTCCAGGCCCAGCTCTGAAAGGGCTGAAGGCACATGAGCTATTTTTGCTGCTCAGATCAAGGCAGCAGTTGCCTCCTCCTCCAGGAAGCCGTCCTGACTCTCCACCCCATTGGGATTTAGCAATCCCCTAATGCTGACCTCAGCCTTCCCACCCTGATACCTATGGCAGGTATAACATAAATGTCCTCCATCTGTAGGAAACCAACAGCCAGAAGTCCAGTTCCTCAGCTATGGCACAAAGTCCTGGTCCACTTGATCCCTGGACCTGGTGCAGGGCCTCCATCTGGAGAAATGACATGGGCAGGGAGAATCCAGAACCTGACCTGAGCAGGCAGGACCAGACCAAGAGAACAAAGGAGGCCGGGAAAGGGGGCAGAGGCCACCCAGGACTCCAGGAGCCCACCTGAGAGGGCATGCCACAATGTGGAGCAGGACAGAGCAAAACCAGAGGGCCCCGGAAAGCCTCCAGGGTGCAACTCAGCGCCCTCCTGGACCCACGCTGGAGGCACAGAGAAGCGGTGGGCGAGACCATGTGGAAACAAGAACCGGCCCCACCTGGCCTAGAACATGTGCCCTGAAAGGCAGGCGGGGCTGGGGAGGCTCAGGCAAGGGGAGAAGGCACTGAAGATGCCGGCAGGGCACGAAGGGGACACCTGACAACAGGAGGCCAGGAAGGAGGAATCTGCCTTGGTTGTGACCTTGGTGGTCTTCAGCCCTCCGCAGGAGTCAGAGCTGAGGAACCAGAGGCCAACCTGCAGGGCCACAGAGGCCTCAGAAGGGTGGGAACAGAGCTCTGCAGGGAGCCAGGAGCAGGGGCAGGTGGCGCGCAGGGGCAAGGGAGGAACTTTGTGGGAGAATGGACGCAGAGGGCGAGAGTCGAATGCACCAGCCCACGCCTGGCTCAGGCCAGTGCCCCAGGGCAAACCCTGTGAGTGCCCGAGTAGCATTTCCCACCAGGCTGGCATCCACCCCACCAGAGAGGGCTCGGGGCTGTGATGATAATTCGGGCAGGGGGTGCTTCTCACATGTGGTAGGCAGGGGCCAGACAGGCTAAAGTCCTGTAAGGCATGGAACGGGCCCCTAGGGATGTTGAGGGACCCACCAGACGTTCAGACAGATGCAAAACCTGTTTATCTGCACAACCTCCTGCGTGTGACTTAGAAACACAACACAGATCTGCACTGCTTTAATATTCCCTGAATTTTCCAAGAATGCAATGAAAGACAGCACGGGCTTTGTTTGGTTTGGAACTTTCCTAAGAGCTGTCGACTCTTAAGAAAGCCAGCCCTGCCTTGGACTACACCCGACCTATGGCCGAGCACCTCCCAGCTGCTGGAGGAGCTCTGGGGTTCATGGTGACCAGATGGGAAGGGAATGACCATTGAAACTGCACTGGGTCTTCTGGGGCAGACCCCTCCCTGCCTGCAGTGTCCGGTCCCCCTCGAGTGCTCCTGCGTTGTAGAACAGTGTTCCTGTTTTATAGAACATGATGGGCATCTTTTCTTTTCTTTCTTTTTTTTTTGAGACAAAGTCTCGCTCTTGTTGCCCAGGCTGGAATGCAATGGCACCATCTCGGCTCACTGCAACCTCCGCCTCCCAGGTTCAAGTGATTCTCCTGCCTCACCCTCCCGAGTAGCTGGGATTACAGGCATGTGCCACCACGCCTGGCTAATTTTTGTATTTTTAGTAGAGATAGGGTTTCACCATGTTGGCCAGGCTGGTCTCGAACTCCTGACCTCAGGCGATCCACCCACCCCAGCCTCCCAAAGTGCTGGGATTACAGACATGAGCCACCGCACCCGGCTGGACGTCATTTCTAAGTTCCACTTGTCAGGGTATGTTACCTAAGAGTTTCATTTGAGGATAATGAAGGAGATGTTATACAACATTTCTTCTAAGAGAAGCTGGGGTCTCGTGTGATTGGGAACCAGGGATCAAAGTCATCTCCCGTAAGTGCCCCGGGAGCGCTGTATGGAGGGGAACCGTGCAGGGACCGCATGGTGAGGGTCAGGCTAGGGCACAACGGAGACTCTCTGAGCTTCTGCCCTTCCGCAGGGGATGGAGTGGTAAAGGCTCTTCTGTAAGGGCCCTAACTGACCAGGAACAGGGAACAAAGAGCTGGGAGAAGCTCGGGTTTGGGCAACAGTTCAACCCAGAAGACGGAAGGAGTCGATCTCTGTGTGCACCGTGCAGGACCTGCAGTGGGACACGCTTCCCAGCAGCCACGTGTCCACTGCGCGGGAATCAGTGTGGTCAGGGACTCCATGTCCTCCACCCAGTCCCCCCGAACAGTTCTCCATTTGGCTGAAGAGGGGACAGGCCACGGGGCAGGCTCCAGTGAGTAAAGGGGCTACACAGGAGGCATGGGGCAGGGGTGTGGACAGAATATGGCAACGAACATGAACGAAGACAAGGCACACAGAGACACACACTGGGCAGAAGCCCTGGCCTCACTGTCACTGCAGCATCCCCTCAGGACAAAAAACACAATTGCCCCGGGAGCACCATGTACTCAGCATTCGGGGCAGGCCACACAAGACAGCCGATCTGCCAGCGGACACTCCCTGGGTGTCGGTGCTGGAAATCGGCCAAACGTAAAAATACCCTCCCAACCCAACACACTGGCCACCTGTGGCCCTTACACAAAGCTGGTCACCTTGGATCCCATCCCCGCAAGTCAACTCCGCTTTTTGGAACAAAACTTCTAGACAGATGCGCACGGGAGAAAGCAAAACCACAGCAACACGCACGTGACCGACCCCTTCAGCAGACATGAAAATGACACCAAGCAAGACTCCAGAGTGGCAGACAAACAACACAGCTGGTTCTGTCCGGATAAAACCAGCAGCCGGGCGTGTGGAGTCAGCACTGCACACACACAGACCGGAAACCACACGCACACTCGCACAGCTCACTCGGTCCCGCGAACAGGGACGAGACAAGACGCAGGTCAGTCCCAACAGACAGGTCACAGAGGCGGCCGACTGCTCCCATATGCCTAGAAATGGCTGTGTCTGTTGGGGGTTTTCTGTCCTCCTTCTCCAGCAATTTGTTTTGAAAATATTCTGTGGGAATCTGGTCAACAGCTGTGTGACTGCTGCAGAATGCTAAGTAAAAAATGCAATCTTGACTTTCCTTGGGAGGCTTTATTCTTAACAGGTACAGGAGGGGACTCAATAACGGGGACCCCGATCACTCTGATCTCATGAAGTGAAATAGGTGAGGATTTGGGGTTTTCCTTGGGAGCTGCTGGTTCTACTTGCAAACACAAAGGCTATTGTGTTTACTGCAGATAATCATCTGTGTTTCATTGGAAGGAGCACAGTTCACAGTCAAAATGCCAGGTAAACTGAAAATTTTCAAATCAGATCTATTTTATTTCACAGCAGGGAGTATCTAGCAAACAGGTATATTTTTAAAGGATCATGGCTCAAAATCAGCCTGAATTTTACTTTCACACACACAATCACACAATCACACACACACACACCCCTAACATATTACATTAAGCAATCTGTTTGAAAACACGACCCTCTATTCATCATCTATACATATCTAAAGCATAATTATACAGGCACCCAGTCTTGAAACCTAGCAACAGTATCCAAGTATTCCTTCGTCGGCTAATCAGGCACCCAAACTCACACATCAGCTCAATGTGCCTCCTTTTAAAATACAAAAACCACTCGCTTCTCTCTCCATAGCTGCGGAAGGACAAGATGTATGAAAACAAACCTTGTTCGGTTGAGGAAGAACAACCCATGTCATTTAATCCATCTGACAGTGCATCTCCCCACCAAGCCGGGCAAACGCAAAAACAACGACCGTAAAAAATAGGTTATCCCAGTCCAAAGCTTATCAGCTGGCAACGTGCTTAATGTGTGCATGACTGTTTCGGACGCGGGCTCCTGGGCACCCGGACAGTCTTGCTGTTTGGGATCTCCATCCTACAGAAGCCATCGTCAAGGCTCTATGGCAAAGCTTTTATAACCTACTGGGCTCATTTACTCGGCCAGCTAAACACTGGACGACAACAAGCAAGGATTAACTTTGGTATTCACGTCTGCATTTAAACCACCACTTTCTTCCAGTTGGCAAATAAAATCACCAGACAAAGGTCACATTTAATATCTTTTTTTAAGAGGAGGGGACAGAAACAGCATCGCAGCATCAGTCTACAGCAACATACGTGCTGGCCGGACTGTGAACAGAATGCTTCGCTGCAGGCTGAACTCTCTCTTTTAAAGAGATACACTTGAATCCATTTCTGGATTCTACAGACCTCAGAGCACCCATTCATCGCCTCGCAGTGTTCACTGTCTTCTCCCTGAAAGCCACATTCCAGCATCGTAAAGGCACTGACTTCCTGGCACTGATTGCTTCTGTGTTTCGGAAACAAAGGATCCCTCCTCAGCAGCAGGGAGGCCATTTGATCCTTTAAAGGAACTTTTTAAAGGAAAACATCCCACTGACCAGGCTGTACGTGGCAAGTCAGAAAAACGTTCGGTATTTTAGTTTACCCACTTTGAAGCACCAACATCCACCCCACACCTACCTCCACCTTGGAATTTGCTTCCACCAGACCCACACTGAGAAATGTGGCCCAACCCCATAGAGGCAAAGGTGAGTCTCACCTCCATTTCCCGACAGGAGAGCACTCTGCTTGTGAGCACCCAGGGTTTGCCCTGACGCCAAAGCAAGAGCCAACAGCCTCAAGTTTTAGGGACAGGTCTCTCTTTATCCATATTTCTCCTAAGTTGCATAAGACAAGTCTTGCTGAAGACCATAATGCAGAAATGCCATGATTCCTGAGGCTGACAGTGATAGACAAATGGCAGACAGAGAACTTGGAGTCCTCCAGTGATCACCTGACACCACCCACCCCCACCCAAGAGGCCAGGAATGGACAAAAGATTTGCCCTGAGGAAGAAGGACTACAGCAGCACCCTTGAAGTTATGGAGGATACAGGGTGGAGGAAGCCAAGCCACAGAACCTAGAATCAGGAAGCCATGTGGCCACCCACAATCTAACGCAGAAATCCAGAAATCCCTGGCTTGAGGACTCACGACATCAAACCCAGCACAGCCCACTTCCTCCAACTGCCTCCTCTCCTCTGTGCCTCTGAGCTTGGCTGCTCCTGGACTCTGAAACCATTCGAGTCAGATAAAACATCGCCCTCTCGTAAACACACTCAATCCAGCAACTGATTTGCCAATATGTGTCCCACCCTTGACACTCAAGACTGGGTACCAGGGAAAGCAGGTTTGATGTCAAGAACAGAGAGTAGGGCCGAGTGTGGTGGTTCACACCTGGAATTCTAGGACTTTGGGTGAGGCTGAGGTAGGTGGATCACTGGAGGTCAGGAGGTCGAGACCAGCCTGACCAACATGGTGAAACCCTATCTCTGCTAAAAACACAAAAATTAGCTGGGCATGGTGGTGGGTGTCTGTCATCCCAGCTCCCAGCTACTCGGGAGGTTGAGGCAGCAGAATCGCTTGAATCTGGGAGGCAGAGGTTGAAGTGAACTGAAACCGCTCCACTGCACTCCAGCCTGGGCAACAGAGGGAGACGCCATCTCAAAACAAACAAACAAACAAACAAAAAACCCCAACAACAACAACAACAAAAACAAACAAGGATGAGAAAAGCTGACTTGGAGTGAACAAGAGCTGGGGCAGGAGCCGTCCATCCAACACATTGCCTGAGGCCCCACCACGCGCCCAGCACAGTGGGGACGGCAGAATCAGATACCACCTGTCCTTGAAGAGGTAACAGTCTGGGAAGACCAAAGTCATGAAGCAATGTGAGTCCCCTAGACTGGGTTGAATGGTGGTCCTCAAAAACATGGGACCAAGTCCTAATCCCTGGGACCTAAACTACACCCTCATTTGGAAACAGGGTCTTTTCAGGTGCGATGAGTTGAAGGATCTCAAGATGAGATGATCTTGGATTTAGGACTCCCTCCTGTATAAGGGAGTGGAGCAGGACCTCTGAGATACATGCAGAGGGGAAGCCACGTGAAGACAGAGGCGGGGGCTGGGGTGGTGCATTCAGAAGCCCAGGAACGTCAGAGGCGAGGAAAGATCCTTCCCCTGAGCCTGCAAAGGGAACCAGCCCTGCCAACACCTTGATTGTGGACTTCTGGCCTTCAAAACAGTGACATGGCCAATTCCAGTTGTTTGAAGCCACTCAGTTGGTGGTCATTTGTTGCGGCAGCCTCAGGAACCGAGCACACGGCCCCCCGGGGCCTGAGCAGGGACACGAAAGATGTGGATGAGAAGAAACTCTGGCAGATCCTGGGACGCAAAGGAGGAGCTGGTGCTGGGACGTCCAGCATGAGAACCACCAAAGGGATTTGAAACCGCAATTCCAGAGGGCCTCTCGACCTACCGAGTCAGACTCTGAGGGTGGCGCTGGGCATCTGCATTCCATACAAGCTCCCCCAAGGGACTCAGATGTACCCCAAGTCAGACAGGCCGCTGGGCACCAGGGGCCTCAGTGGGCAGGAGAGGGTTAGGGCAGGTGAGTCAAGAAGATAGTCAGGACCAGAACCAGGACCAGGACCAGGAGTGGGGTGGCTCAGAAGCTGTCTTAGGGGCAGCTGGCAGCAACCCAGAAGGCTCCTGGGAATGGAGGATGGAGAGAGGGCAGAGGAGGGAGACGTAGCTGGAAGACTGGGGCCAGGACACGGGGGAGTGGGAGCTGTAACAGCCAGAGAAGCAACGTGTGTGGAAAAGCCCGTTTTCCTGAGTGGGTGTGGCATGTGTTCCCATTAAACAGCAACAGGTTAGTAGCTCACTCCACCTAGGACGGGTGCACAGGCTCCACCATCCTTCAAACATGACTTTTAGATCTGGGGGTCCCTCTATAATAAACAGAGGGACAATATTTTCCATGGCCATCCCCTCCCAAAGGACCTGGGACATGCAAATGTTTCTGAATCTCCAAATTAGCACAGGGTCTGTGCAAAAGGTGCTCAATGAAGAGCTGTCACCAGGCTGGGCATGGTGGCTCATGCCTGTAATCCCAGCAGTTTGGGAGGCCGAGGCGGGCGGATCACCTGAGGTCAGGAGTTCAAGAACAGCCTGGCCAACATGGTGAACCCCCATCTCTACTAAAAATATAAAAAATTGGGCCGGGCACGGTAGCTCTGCTTATAATAAAAGTGCTGCTATAATTCCAGCACTTTGGGAGGCTGAGGCATATGGATCACTAAGTCAAGAGATTGAGACCATCTTGGCCAACACGGTGAAACCTTGTCTCTACTAAAAAAAAAAAAAAATACAGAGGCCAGGTGTGGTGGCTCATGCATGTAATCCCAGTACTTTGGGAGGCTGAAGCAGGCGGATCACCTGAGGTTGGGAGTTCGAGACCAGCCTGACGAACATGGAGAAACCCCATCTCTACTAAAAATACAAAATTAGCCAGGCGTGGTGGTGCGTGCCTATAATCTCAGCTACTCGGGAGGCTGAGGCAGGAGAATTGCTTGAACCTGGGAGGTGGAGGTTATGGTGAGACAAGATCACACCCTTGCACTCCAGCCAGGGCAATAGAAGCGAAACTCCATCTCAAACAAAACAAAACAAAAAATTAGCCAGGCGTGGTGGCACACGCCTGTAATCCCAGCTACTCAGGAGGCTGAGGCAGGAGAATCGCTTGAACCCGGGTGGCGGAGGTTGCAGTGAGCTGAGATCGTGCCACTGCACTCTGGTCTGGGTGACAGGACTCCACCCCAGAAAAAAAAAAAAAAGAGTTGTCACGGGAAGGAAGTTGGTGACCACATAGGAGTTTGAGCTGGTGAGAGTGCAGGCGTCTTGAGGACCTGCTATTTCAGGTACCTGACATGTGCACGTACAGCCTGGGAGAAAGGACGCTTCTCCTCTAGCAGAGGCAGTCTGCTGTCCTCAGCGCACGCACGCTCCTCTTTAGACTCGAAGACACTGGGGCCATTTCTTCCCGCTTAGTAACGGAGTGGCTTAAAACAACCAGAATTTACTATCTCATAGTTCTGAAGGCCAGAAGTCCAAAATCAACGTGTTGGCAAGGCTGGTTCCTTCTACTGGTGCTCTGGGTGGACAGCCTCCAAGGTCCCACAGTTGGAATTCTTTCATTCTGTGATCCCAGGGAAGTGACTCTGCAGCCCCCAAAGCATGTCCTCCTCCTCCTTCCCTCTCTCAGTCTCCGTCCCCCAGGGCAGAGGGCCAGGCTGCATCTCCCCTCTGAAGGCCTCCTGGGTGACCCTGATGGACCCTCACCCTGACACTGCTAAGAGCATCCTGGGAAGGAACATTGCCAGTGACAACTGAATATTTCATGGTGGGTGAGAAATGTCACAGAAGAAATTCCTCTTTGAAATGTTAACGTGGAAGATGGAAGGAGAGGAACCTAGGATTTGCAGAGAAAACAACTGATTGTGTGGGTGAGAAGTTACTCTGAGCCCTGGGTGAGGACAGGGGTGGCCAGGACCAGTTCTGACTAAAACATGACCTCTCTCGAAAGCTCAGAGGATGAGCAACTTGAGTCGCCCTGGTGAGAGACCACTGTGAGCTGCAAAGGCTCCCCTCGGGGGCTGCCAGGCAGCACAGCCATGAGGCCGGGACCTCAGTCCATCATTCCATCCGTTCTCAGACAACTCTCTCCAGCCACCAGGCTCTGCCCCATGCGGTCTCAGCATCATCTTCCTGCAGCCCCACCCCTGCCTTCTAAGCACAATTGGGCAGCTGGCCGGGAGCTGACAAATGCTTAGCTCTAGATATCTCAGAGCGAGGGAGCCTGGACGAGGAAGCAGAGAGGAGAGACCCCTCTAACTATGGGGGGACCACTCTGTTGGTGGTCTGTGGCCCAGAAAGCCTCCTCTTCCCTCCGCCCAGCTTCCCAGCTCTGGTTCTAGGCCCAGCCTGTGTAAAGCCTCCTCAGCCTGCCTCGTCCTAACCCACACTGATGCCTACAGCTCTTGCATGTTGCAAGGTTTCTCTCAGCTTCACCAGGGAGGCAGTGGGGTGTAGTGGTTGAAAGGACAGGTTCTCAAGGTAAGTACTTCAGCGTCAGATGGATGTGGGGTTAAAATCTGGTTTGCCCAATTCCTCCAGCATGTAGCTTTGGAAAAGTTCTGAATGTAAGATGCCCTTGGTGCCCTGCCTGTATCCCCTTGGCACTCACTGTTCCCAGGTATGTGCACTGCTTACCCCCTCCCCCAGGCCCCTGCAATTCCCCAATTCCCTGATGAGTGTCTTGGTACCCAGAGGGAGCATGCATAGGAGCTGGAACTGGTGGGTGAATACATGAACTGCTTCATAATGCCCAGGCATACCCTCTGCAGGTTCCCAGAGGACCCCAGGGGCCTGAGCCTCAAGGGCCCACAGAGTCAACTGCTCATGAACACATGTGTATGGCTGGTGCCCTGCCCTTCCCTGACTTCCTTCCCTATGTCCCTGCTGGTGCTTCCTATATCACCTCCACAATAAACAGCCTGTCCTCAAACCCTCATCTCAAGGTCAGCTTCCAGGGGAGCCCCACCCCCAGTGCCATGTCACTTAGATTCTTCTTCACATGGAGATTACAACTGCATCTGGACATGGAGGCTTACATGGTTGTGATGCTGTACGTGAAGTGCTGGTCTGTAGTACTTGGTAAGCGCTAACTGTTTTCACTGTGGTTATTCATTCATTCACCCAGAAGTAGAGCAGCTTTCTTAAACAACAAGCAAAGACCCACATGCAGGAGTTAGCAAGACACATGCAGGCAAAAAACACGCAAGCTAGTGGAGAAGAGAGCACGAGACCCTCCCCACCACATACCCAGCATCTGGCCCCACCATAGGGGCGATGCAAAGAGGGGGTGACCACAGGGGAGGGGAGAAGCCACTGGGTTCCAACCTACAGGTTTAGTTAAGAAGGCATTAGTTCAGGATTTTACAACAGATTCACTGTGCTGGGATCAATCAACACATTGAGAGACATCAGTCCTAAAGGACTCAGCCTCCATACCCTCCATCTCTCTCTCTGGGAAACTTTCAACACAATGATTTCAATGGCACAGTTTGCGTTGATGCCAGTTTGCTAGTTTATAATCACGAACCCTTAGACGACTCAGATGAAACGAGGTTTTTTTTTTCTTATTCTTCTTCTTTGTAGATGCACAAGGTAACCCGTGGGCAAGCACAGATTTTTTAAACTATCCTTTCCCTTTGGGGCCCTGGGAAAGCTCAAAGAGCAGGGAACGACAGACACTGACTCACTACGTAAGCTGATTGTAAAAGCCAGTCTCGCTTCTTTCCTGCAGAACTGGGGTAGTTTACAAACATACAGACATGAGAGACTCAAACCTCGATCCTGGCATTTCAAAATACGTCCGTCATGTGAGCCTATAGTGGGGACCCCCCTTTCTCAATAGGGGGGTGCTGTTTACAGCTAATAAATAATTGATCAGAACAGGAAAAGGGTAATTAAAATGTATTCACCCAACAAATGGGCATTCCTTTTATAATAATGAAAACCCCTCTGTTTGTAAAGAGGTGTCTGCATCATAAATAGGGAAGATATTAATAATAATTGTATCTAAAAACTGAAAAGACAACACATGTCTCCCAAGCTGGGTTGTGAAATCGACTCGGTGCTTCAACGGACTCGGAAAGTCATCCTGGTTTTTTGTTTGTTTGTTTTGTTTTGTTTTTGAGACTGAATTTAGCTCTTGTTGCCCAGGCTGGAGTATAATGGTGCAATCTCGGCTCACTGCAACCTCCACCTCCCAGATTCAAGCGATTCTCCTGCCTCCGCCTCCTGAGTAGCTGGGATTACAGGTACCCGCCATCACGTCCAGCTAATTTTTGTATTTTCAGTAGAGACGGGGTTTCACCATGTTGGCCAGGCTGGTCTCAAACTCCTGACCTCAGGTGATCCACCCGCCTCGGCCTCCCAAAGTGCTGGGATTACAGGCATGAGACACTGTGCCCGGCCCATCCTGTTTTTGAGTAGGAGGGTTTGTCAGAAGGGAGGAAGGGTGGCTGTGACTCCATGGGGCAATGCTTAGGGGCAGGGGTAGCAGCCCCGGTATCTCTCAGCTCCATGTGGAGAGCTGGGATAAGGAAGCCACTTCACGCCTTCCTCTTTGCAGTGTAGGCCCCAGTGAGGGTAGCCCAATGAGGGTAGCCCAGAGCTTGTCACCATCCCAGACAACTCAGGATCTGTGGAGCTGGTGGGGGCTCTGCCTGCAGGGGTGCCAGCAACAACCCCTGCAGTCATGGGTGGGACCTGTGCTCAGGCTCCCTCACCTCCCTTCTTCACTGTGTGCCCCTGGTCAAGACAGTCCCACTCCCTTCACAGCAGCCGATATTTTTAGCTCTCAAACCAAAGCTATTCCGTGTGCCGCATTTTCATATTAGGGAGGGAGCAGGGAGATGGTCTCTGGCATTCTGAGAGCTCATTTTCTAAATCACTTTGCAGACATTAACTCATCAATCTCTATAATGCGCTCATGGAGGTGCTGAGGCAGCCCTGGCAGAACCCTGGATCTCAGAGCAATGAAGTGATTTGCCCTGGCTCACAGGAGGGACGTGTGCGTCGGCGTCAGGCGCAGCCTTTGGGAGGCCCCGAGGCTCTGCACAGGTACTGGATGATGCAAGCCGTGCATCTGGCTCTGCATCCTCATGCAGTTCTCCAAGGTGGGGTAGGTACCAGCCGTGGTCGACGCAGGGCACACATGCCACACGGTAAAGCCTCGACAGCCAAACACACAGTTCTGCTTTCCCTGATGCCAAAAATGAGCTGAGGGGCACAGGCAGTAAATGACACCCAGGAGCACCCCCCGGACCCCTCTGATGGGGTGATGCCATCTTCGAAAGCTCACCACTGCCGGTCCAATGGGACTGCTCCCCGCTGCAGGTCCTGTGGAAGCGCGGGGCTGGAGGAAACAGGCCAGTGGGCTCGTCCAGGTTGCAAGACCGGGCCCAGCCAATGGCAGGGCGATGGGAGAGAGGAGGAGCCCCAGAGACCGTCCTCCTGGTTGGCACAAGGGGTACTAAAAAGGGGAACGACCATCAGCACAGCTGAGGAGGAAGTGAAGCGGAGGCAACCGAGGGGAGTCGAGAGGATGCCACTGGCTCTCTCTCCACCCTCATCGGGTTGCCAGCTCTTTGCCTAAATAGAAGTGTGGATGTTACGGCACCTTCCAATAAACACACCTAAATCAGCTGCACATTAATTGGTGTCAGCAATCAAGAGCCGTGCCCTACATCCATTGCTTGATGCTTAGCACATTCTCCCGTTTGATTTCTTTTTTTTTCGGATTTTTAAAAAAGATGTCATATTTTTAGAGCAGTTTTAGGTTCACAGTAAAACCGAGCAGAAGGAATAGAGCTTACCCAGAGAGCCCCTGCCTCTCACGTGCGGTCTCCCCAGTCATCAACCCCCTCCCTGGAGTGGGCCATTTGTTACAACTGAGAGCCTACAGCGTCACTCAAGTCCACAGTTTACATCAGGCCTCACTCTTGGGCTTGTACATTCTACCAGGTTGGACAAATGCGTAACAACATGTATCAATTTTTATCATTAATTGGGAAAACCAGACATGTACATCAGAGAGGGAATCCCAGAGCCAACCCTTAGCATGAACTCCACACTTCCTGTTCCTCTCCCCATTTTACTAAATCAATGATGTTCACACGGAAAGAAACCTTGCAATGGGGACTGTCAGAATAGATTAGAACATCACCCTTCTAGAGAAGCACGTTTCAGACAGCCTAACCTCTAAGGTCTTCCTTAGCCCCATCCCCACCATAAGTTTAAAAAGTTAAGACCAGAGACAGAACATGGGCTAATACTATGTGAAGTTTTGCTAAAAGCAGGCTCTAAACCAATCTTAGGAGCATTTTAAAAAGCTGGTGAGTGACCCCTCACAGCATCTCTAAACCAAACCCCACCAGTCTCTCCACGTGCCTACTCACCGATGTCTGTTTCCTTGTGGTTCTTGATGTATTCTGCCAGCTCAAAGTTGCCTGCTATTATGGCCACCTGCAAAGTGAAAATCACATTAAGTTAAGTGTCACCTGCAGAACAATGATTTCTGCATACACTATTACATCACTGAAGGCCTGACACCAAAAGGAGTCCAATCACAGCTCTTAAAATTGCAGCCACAATATCCATCAACACTCATCCTCTGAACTTGCCAACCACTACACTTGCTTCTCTCAAAGCAGTTGGCTGTTCTATGATGATAAGGTTGTCATTGCTCTACAACCTACATGAGTGGGGGCCTCTGTCCAGAAGGCATGTGGGGCAAATCACCCACACAGCAGCTGAGAATTCAACCAGGCCTGCGTCTGGAAATCTCCCCGTTGACTATGTCTAGTGTTCCCACGGGGCTTGATTAGTTCCAGCTCTCACACCCTGGAGTCCTGTTTATCCGATTAGATGCATGCCAATCTACAGAACTGGAGAGACGGGGAAACCTCAAACAAAGCATTTAAAACTCCTCGGATTTTAGTTCTGTGGGAAAAATTCTACCCACAGATGGATGCACAGCCAGATGGGTGGCACCAAAGCCATCACCTACAGGAAATTGTTCCAACTCAGGCCCTACAGATCTGTTGCCTAAAGATGCATGATCTTTGATATGGGAGAGCAGCCAGGCAGGTAAAGCCAAGTCTCCTAGGACGGCCATGGAGACCTGGAAGGAAGGCCAGAACCAGAGACCACACGGGCAAGGCACACAGTGCCTCAGAAGGAGAGACACTGGGCTCAGGACCAATGCATACAACCCACAAAAGAGCCAGGCATCCAGATGCCAGCCTGCAGAAACACACATACATCTACAATATGCTGATGTCAAGTCATACTGTAAGTGGACCTTATCCAATCAGCTGGGGGCCTTAGGAGCCGAAATCGAGGTTTCCTACAGAAGAAGTTTGTCCTCAAGACTGAGGCATCAACTCCTTCCTGAGTTTCCAGCCTTACCTACTGATTTCAAATTGGCCAACCTCATAATCATGTGAGCCAATTCTTTACAATAAACTATAAAAAAATGCAAACTTTAGCGTCAGGAGTGGGGTGTGGCTGTAACAAATATCTATAACATCTTCCCAACATGGGCTTACTTCATTTGTTTAATTTAAATCAACCTTTCTTTTTGTGTGTATGAGGTGATCTGGTAAGGTAGGGTGGGAGATTTTTGGTTTTGTGTTTTTTTCTTCCTTACTTAGGGCATCTGTAGGCTTCAAAGGACCTTTCGTTTAGGTCATATTCCTCAGATTTCTGTTTTTATTTTGTTTTTCCTAAAGAATATTTTTAAAGCTCAAATTTGTAGAATAAGTTAGGACTTTATTTAGAATTATTGGCTGTTGGCAGCAGCAGTCTATTCTGAAATGTCTCATAATATACATATATACACACACACTTTTTTTTTTTTTTTTTTTAGGCAGGGTCTTGCTCTGTCATCCAGGCTGGAGTGCAGTGGTGTGATCTTGGCTCACTGCAACCTCTGCCTCCCAGGCTCAAGTGATTCTTGTGCCTCAGCCTCCCGAGTATCTGGAATCACAGGCATGTGCCACCATGTCTGGCTAATTAACATATATAATTTTTCCTTTTTTTTTTTTTTTTTTGGTAGAAACAGGGTTTTGCCATGTTGGCCAGGATGGTCTCAAACTCTTGGTCTCAAGTGATTGGCCTGCCTCCCAAAGTGCTGAGATTACAGGCATGAGCCACTGTGCCTGGCCAAATACACACACACACACACACACACATACACATATATATATATATTTTTTTTGAGACGGAGTCTCGCTCTGTCGCCCAGGCTGGAGTGCAGTGGCTGGATCTCAGCTCACTGTAAGCTCCACCTCCCGGGTTCACGCCATTCTCCTGCCTCAGCCTCCCGAGTAGCTGGGACTACAGGTGCCCGCCACCTCGCCCGGCTAGTTTTTTGTATTTTTAGTAGAGACGGGGTTTCACCATGTTAGCCAGGATGGTCTCAATCTCCTGACCTCGTGATCTCGGCCTCCCAAAGTGCTGGGATTACAGGCTTGAAGCCACCGCGCCCGGCCTATATATATTTTTAATAAATATGGTGTTGGTGAAAAAAACCAAATATCTAAAAATATTATGGAATTGCTTTGGAACTGGGTAATGATTACAGGCTGGAAGAGTTTTGAGGTGCTTGCTAGAAATATGAATGTTAGAATGATTCTGCTGAGATATCAGATGGAGATGAAGAACACGTTACTGGAAACTAGAGGAAAAGTGATGCTTGTTCTAAAGTGGCAAAGCACTTGGCTCGACTGTGTTCTAGTATTTTTGTGGAAGGTAGAGCGTGTGAGCGATAAAATCAGATATTTAGCTGGGGAGATTTCTAAGCAAAGTGTCGAAGGAGCAGCTGGATCCTCCTGACTGCTTATAGTAAAATGCAAAAGGAGAGAGATGAATCAAAGAAGAAATTGTAAAGCAAAAAGGAACCAGAGCTTGAAGATTTGGAAGATTCTTAGTCTATCCATATGGCAAAAAATGAAAAAGCCTATCCATATGCAACAAAACAAACACCAAGGGTACGGCTGGAACATCACTTGATAATGTATGAGATTCTAAGAGCAGGAACACTGCCAGTTTGAACAGAAGGGGACGGAGATAAAACAAATGAAAGAAGACTGTCGGACGTTTTGGATTTGACAGAAGAGGGTGATAGAGCTATTTGGTCACAAATGTGTGTCACTCTTCAAGAAAAGGCAAAACAACCCTGAAAGGAATTCAGAGATCATCGGATCCACCCCTTGGTTTCAAGAGTTAGATGCTCTCTGCCCAACGACTTGTGGGCAGGACCACAGGGCAGAGTTGTGGGGTGAGATGGTTCGGCTGTGTCCCCACCCAAATCTCATCTTGAGTCCCCCTAATCCCATGTGTTGAGGCAGGGACCCAGTGGGAGGTAATTGAATCACCGGGGCTGTTTTCCCCATGCTGTGCTCGTGATAGCGAGTGAGTTCTCATGAGATCTGATGGTTTTATAAGTGTCTGGCACTTCCCCTGCTGACACTCATTCTCCTGCCGCCCTGTGAAGAGGTGCCTTATGTCATGACTGTAAGATTCCTGAGGGCTCCCCAGCCATGCGGAACTGTGCATCAATTAAACCTCTTTTCCCCCAGTCTCAGGTATTTCTTCATAGCAGTGGGAGAACAGACTAAGATGTGGGGGAAGCTTCCTGAGTGGTGGTTTCCCTTGGGCATGAAGGTACAAAAGGTGGCTGTAGAGATAGGCATGTCTCCAGGCCACATTCAGAGAGACAGAAGCCGAGGTGCCCTCCTCCCAAAGGGAGACCACCTCTTCCTACAACCCACCTCCAACTCAGCTTTGGGAACTCAACTTAGGCAATGTGGACCCATGCCCTGGCCTGCTCAGGCTGAGCCAGACATTTCCTTCTCCAGGGCCTTGATGGCTGTGCTGGCTCCAGGATGGCCCGAGGCCTCTCTGCCCACAAGGCCCAGGAATCTCTCCCGCATTCCTACAGACCAGCCCTTGCCGAACGCCTGAGGTGAAACGGGCAGACTTGGCAGAGGGATGCTGTCACAGAGGTGGAGGGCATGGGCTCTGGCCCAGGCTGCCTGGGTGTAAATCCAGACTTGTACTATGTGACACTGGGCATTACGTGTAATCCACAAACCTAGGTTTTCTCACCTGTGAAATGAGTTTGGTGTGCGGATTTATTGAGATCTCACAAGTAAAGGTTTACAGCAGTGCCTGGCACGTGGCCAATCAACCCTAAAAACGTTTGCTATGGGCCAGGCGCTGTGGCTCACGTCCGTAACACTAGCACTTCGGGAGGCTGAGGCAGGTGGATCACTAGGTCAAGAGATGGAGACCATCCTGGCCACCCTGGTGAAACTCCATCTCTATTAAAAATGCCAACATTAGCTGGGTGTGGTGGCATGCACCTGTAGTCCCAGCCATTCTGGAAGCTAAGGCAGGAGAATCACTTGAACCTGGGAAGTGGAGACTGCAGTGAGCCAAGATCGTGCCACTGCACTCCAGCTTGGTGACAGAGCAAGACTCAGTCTATTTTTTTTTTTTTTTTTTTTTTTTTGAGACAGAGTCTTGTTCTGTCATCCAGGCTGGAGTGCAGTGGCACGATCTCAGCTCACTGCAAGCTCCGCCACCTCCCGGGTTCACACCATTCTCCTGCCTCAGCCTTCTGAGTAACTGGGACTACAGGCGCCCACCACCACGCCTAGCTAATGTTTTTGTATTTTTAGTAGAGACGGCGTTTCACCGTGTTCGCCAGGACGGTCTCGATCTCTTGACCTCGTGATCTGCCTGCCTCGGCCTCCCAAAGTGCTGGGATTATAGGCGTGAGATACCGTGCCCGGCCAAGACTCGGTCTTAAAAAAAAAAAAAAAGGTTGCCATGGTTAGAACAATGATGACTGACTACATCTTTGAACACTGCAGACTGCTCATTATAAAGGTAACCCACCCCCCAGGTCACCCAGCACCCCACAAAAATGCACAGTCAGATACACACAAGTGCACAGCCACATCTGCACTTGGACGCACACCTAGGACAGCTGCTGAAGTACCACACACGTGGACCATCCCCTAGTGATTCCGGGATTCTCCTTCCAAAGAAAAGCCCTAGGAGCTTAAGCCCAGGCACCTCCCTGCTGGTCTAAAGGACTCAGCTCATAAGGCAAATGAGAACAAT
The DNA here is from genome assembly GCF_007565055.1 of Rhinopithecus roxellana. Lineage (NCBI taxonomy): Eukaryota > Metazoa > Chordata > Mammalia > Primates > Cercopithecidae > Rhinopithecus > Rhinopithecus roxellana. The sequence goes on along the minus strand of NC_044563.1, from coordinate 3,445,559 downwards.
GCAAACATTTACTTGTGATAATTGCCTGACTGCTTCTCCCCTTGATGATTTCAAGGCCTAGAAAATCCTCTTGGCAGAAAGCAGCCTCCTGCCTGTCCTCTGGTACTGCCCACCCTATGCTTGGCTTATCACAGGTTCCCAGTAAAAGCCTCGGGGAGAAGGAAGAGGGAACTGGCTCTTATGTGATGTCTCAGCATTGCTCAGTGTTGTCCAGCTGTTGTCAGGTTGCTGGTCTGGGTGACATGAGGAAGACAGAGTATGGGGTCTGTCTCTGTGGCTGCAGGTGTACATAGCAGCGAAAAGAACACTCACAGTAGAGATACAGCCAGGGCTCAGGTGCCACATGCTGCTCTGAGTGAGTTCCCGGGAGCGACCTCTTTTGATCTTAACAGCTCTATGAAGTGGGCACCATTATCTCTACTTGACAGAGGGGGAAACTGAGGCACAGAGCGATTAAGACACTTGCTCCACATCACAGTCAGCACCGAAGCCAAGACATTCACTCAAGCCGTTTGGGTTCAAAATCTTCGTCTAATCACCTTAGCATATAATATGCTGTCATTTTCATGGACTAGGGCATTTTTTAAAAAAGTTATGATATAATCACAGGTCAAACACCTGTGTAAAAACTAGAAGCACAAGAAACAAATGACAAATTATTCTCGAGGGTTATGACAAGCCACACTCAGGCTGGGCACCCACAGGATCTTCTACGGTGAAAAGTGCCCTGCACAGGGGAAGGACAAGTCCTGTAAGAACAGACGCTGCTTTGTCCAGGTTTTTCAGAGCCCTAGAGGCTGGAGGGGAGCCAGTGAAGAAACGAGAACTCAGCTCTCTACAGCTCACCTGTTTTCCCCCCATTCATTCAACTGTCCTCCTCCTCCCTTGTTTCAAACAACATTTCGGGAATACAGACAGATGCCTGCCTGCGGGGTACGACCATAATGCAACCTTGAGGGGGAAATGTTAGAGTTTCAAGAAACCCAGAGGCCGGGCGCGGTGGCTCATGCCTATAATCCCAGCACTTTGGGAGGCCGAGACAGGCGGATCACGAGGTCAGGAGATCGAGACCATCCTGGCTAACATGGTGAAACCCTGTCTCTACTAAAAAATACAAAAAACTAGCGGGCGCCTGTAGTCCCAGCTACTTGGGAGGCTGAGGCAGGAGAATGGCGTGAACCCGGGAGGCGGAGCTTGCAGTGAGCTGAGATCCGGCCACTGCACCCCAGCCTGGGCAACAGAGCGAGACTCCATCTCAAAAAAAAAAAAAAAACAGAAACCCAGCGCAGGAAGGAGCCCCTCACCCCCACGGGATGCAAAGAGACTCCCTGTCGCCTCCCTTCATAAGACATCACCAGCTTTGGAGTACCTGGAGAAGGAGCACCTAGCGGGGGTTACAGCTCAGGCAAAGGTTAGCAGGATGAATGTCAGACGTGGTGAATGTGCCAGCAAGACAGACAAGATGTGTGGAGGGAGGAAGGTCAGAGGTCAGTGCAGAAGGCACTGACTGGCAGGTCATGGGAGGAATCCACACGTGAAGCAAAGGGAACCCTGGCTTCTGCAGCGAGGAGGTGACAAGAAACCATGGCCCTGGAAAGCATCTGGGGACAGACAATACTAGGGAGCCCTGAAAAACAGCAACAGGCAGGATGTCTCCATGGCTGACGCCTGGCTGGCACCCTTGGACAGACAGGAGGCTGGGAGAATTCAGATGATGGGCAGCCAGTTCTGTGCCATGCCACTGGACAGCAGAGCAGCAGGCGGCCACCCGGGCAGTGTCACTGCACCACACTGGGCATTTGTATGAGACGCCTCACTGGCATTCTAAATCATCCTAATTCTCACTTCCGTATCTGCTGGCTGGGAAGGAGGAAGGCCTTTTATGGACATTTAAACAAGAGTTATGTAACACAAAGCAACAGTCTGTGTTTCTCTTCTGTGGATTTCAAAGGAAAGGGAGAGGCGGGGCCTCCAGGGAAGATGCAGAGGGCGTCCTCCCTCGCTGGCCTCTCTCAGCCAAGCGTGGGGCCAAGGTCCCAGTTCCCGCCGCCTCCCCATCTGTCTTCCTCAGAACTGGGCTTTCTTGCTGTGCCCCTGGGGGCTGCCTCTCAGGGGGCTCCCCTTAGCTCTTGCCCCAAGACAGAGTTAGCATCACTTTCTGGAGCCTTTGCTGTGACCTTATGAATGACATCCTGCATTTGAAGTGTGATCTACAGTTCCAGGCAGCATCGATGGCTGAAGTTTTGTGTGATGAGGGCACCACAGGATGAGTTCTTGTGGGAATCACCCCCAGTTGTAAGTCCTCGGTGCCGTAAACTGGGTTTTCCTGGAATGAAGCAATCATATCTGAGATGGGGACCTTTTGCTGGTGCTGGCAAAGCCTCCTGTAAGAGATGGCACTGGGATTAACAAGTAGAGGAAAGCAGATGGACACCTTGCCAGGAGCCCTGGGGGCTCTGCTCTTGGCACTCAGGGCCACAGGGACCCCTAAAGATGCAGGAATGTCAAGAGGGAGCTCACATTTTTTTTTTTCAACAGGAGCCACTTTGCAGGGCGGTGCATCTCGGGAACCAAGCCTAGGAGACAGCATGGCCCCACTCCACTGATCTACCAACTGGGGGAGAAGGGGGAGTCTCCATCTATTCTCCTAACTCAAAAATTGACAACCATCTCCTCCTTAGCACCTCAAATGCTTACATCTCACATTAACTTAGCCGGCCGGGCTCAGTGGCTCATGCCTGTAATCCCAGCACTTTGGGAGGCCGAGGTGAGTGGATCACCTGAGGTCAGGAGTTCAAGACCAGCCTTCCCAACATGATGAATCCCCATCTTTACTAAAAATACAAAAATTAGCTGGGCATGGTGGCTGGCGCCTGTAATCCCAGGTACTCAGGAGGCCGAGGCAGAAGAGTTGCTTGAACCTGGGAGGCAGAGGTTGCAGTGAGTCAAGATTGCACCATTGCACTCCAGGCTGGGAGAGAGAGCAAGACTCTGTGTCAAAATAAAATAAAGTAAAGTAAATAAAATAAAATAAAATAAAATAAAATAAAATAAAACATTATCTTAGCCTCAAGCTTTGAAGCACACCTTCGAAGCCTATAATATGACAATCACAGCCCACTAGGACTTAGGATCATAGAAAGACCGGGAACTCGATCCATCACACTCGTCATTGGCAAGTGTCACTGGGAAAGACAGTACAGGTGCCCAGGGCTTGTCCAGGAGGGGCTGGGGTCCCAGGGCTCGAGGTGGGTCCAGACCCCTGCCACACACTCTGTGCATGACCACCAGCTGGAAGCCCCGACTCCTGGAGCCTTGTTGTCTCTTTTGCCACCTGCATTGCAACACTGCAGAGACTTCCTCTCCCTTCTCTTCTTAAGCCACCGTCCAGCTTTGGAGTACCAGGAGAAGGTGCTGTGGGCCAGATGCAAAGCCCTGCAGAACCAGTGAAAATGCCACCTGAACATCTTCCTAGAGCCCTGAGCTCTGTTGAGCCCCAAACCCTCCTTCTCCCCAAAATGCAGCACTTTGATGCTGTGTAAGCAGGTTAAGTCCATTCCAGGAGCAGCACCCCAAATTCCCAGCAGAGACCCTCATATCTGGTGCTTCCTTCACTTCCCTAATCTGTAGTAAATTAGGCAGCCCCTGCTATCCACCCAGTCCTTGCACCCACCCCATCAAGGACACCTGTAGATTTCATGGGGGCACCTGTTCCTTGCTTGGTATTGCCTGCCCCACAAACTCAGACACGAACCACTCGAGCAATAAGTGGTGAGAAGGATCAGACCACCACACGGTGGGTGCCTGGAAATTATCTGAGTCTCGTGCCAAAGGACGGTGCTTGGTGCACACAGGGCCCGAGCGTGTTCAGGAGGTGCAGGCAGGCTGGGGGCTGGCGAACACAGCAGGTGAAGCTACCTGCTCAGGTCCCGCAGGTGGTGTGGACTGCAATCCCATGCCTCACCTAAAAAGCTGCACTCTCAGCCTCTGAGGAACTTAAAGACCAAAGCGGGTGACAAAGCTTGGCTCTGTGTCCCCACCCAAATCTCATCTCGTAGCTCCCATAATTCCCACGTGTTGTGGGAGGGACCTCTTGGGAGATGACGGAATCATGGGGGCGGGTCTCTCACATGCTGTTCTTGTGATAGTGAGTAAGTCTCACAAGATCTGATTTTTTTCTTTTTTTTAAGTGGAGTCTAACTTTGTCACCCAGGCTTGAGTGCAATGGTGTGATCTCGGCTCACTGCAACCTCCACCTCCCAGGTTCACCACCTGCCTCAGCCTCCTAAGTAGCTGGGATTACAGGCACCCACCACCACACCTGGCTAATTTCTCTACTTTTTTTTTTTTTTTTTTTTTTTGAGACGGAGTCTTGCTCTGTGGCCCGTACTGGAGTGCAGTGGCCAGATCTCAGCTCACTGCAAGCTCCGCCTCCTGGGTTCACGCCATTCTCCTGCTTCAGCCTCCCGAGTAGCTGGGACTACAGGCGCCCGCCACCTCACCTGGCTAGTTTTTTGTATTTTTTAGTAGAGACGGGGTTTCACCATGTTAGCCAGGATGGTCTGGATCTCCTGACCTCGTGATCCTCCCACCTCGGCCTCCCAAAGTGCTGGGATTACAGGCTTGAGCCACCACGCCTGACCTTCTCTACTTTTAAGAGATGGGGTTTCACCATGTTGGGCAGGCTGGTCTCGAACTCCTGACCTCAAGTAATCCGCCCACATCAGCCTCCCAAAGTGCTGGGAGTACAGGCATGAGCCATCGTGCCCAGTCAATCTGATGGTTTTAAAAAGGGGAGTTTCTCCGCACAAGCTCCCCTTGCCTACTGCCATCCATGTAAGATGTGACTTGCTCCTCCTTGCCTTCCACCATGATTGTGAGGCCTCTCCAGCCATGTAGAACTGTAAGTCCATTAAACCTTTTTCTTCCCAGTCTCAAGTATGTCTTTATCAGCAGCGTGAAAGTGGACTAATACAGTGGGGAAATGTGAGGAACAGCCTGGGTACTCTTAGGCATGGCATGGTCTCAGGATGGTGGAAGGTGGAGTGGGATGATGCCAGGAGCAAGGACAGCCCCACAGGGACTCGGGACTTGCACTGGCTTGGTGGCGGGAAATGAGCCAGCCAGACAGGCAGGCGAGGAGGACCTGGGGCTGTCTGGTTTCTCCGAGGATCTGAATTCCACTGCTCCCATTATATCAGGCAATTCCTTTCAAAACAGCTCCCTAGATGGCTCCAGCATTGTGTGGAAAATACCTTTCCTGGGCTTAAGCCACCCACCCTTCACTGAACACCACAAAGTGCCACATCCTATACCAGCTAGCACTGAACTTGGCCTGCTGTGACGCTCTTCCTGCTTCGTGTAAGCCTGCATTCTGAATGACAAAATGATTCTCCCTGAGCCCAGGGGCCGTGCGGATTTCTGCCATGGTCTGGATATTTGAGGCCCCCTCTGAATTCATGTGTTGAAATGGAAACCCCAGTGTGAGGGTGTTAGGAGCTGGCAACTTTGGGAGGTGATAAGGTGATGAAGGTGGAGTCGTCATAAATGAGATTAGTGCCCTTGGAAAAGAGGCCCCAGAGAGAGTCTCGCCCCTTCCACCATGTGAGGACACAGCAAGAAGACCGCTGTCCAGGAAGCAGACCCTCATCAGACAGCCCATCTGCTGGCCCTTGATCTTGAACTCACAGCCTCTGAAGCTATAACAGATCCATGCCTATTGTTTATAAGCCACCCAGTTTATTTATTTATTTTGAGACAGAGTTTCGCTCTTGTCGCCCAGGCTTGAGTGCTGTGGCACGATCTCCTGTCACTGCAGCGTCCACCTCCTGGGTTCAAGCGATTCTCCTGCCTCAGCCTCCTGTGTAGCTGGGATTACAGGTGCATGCCACCATGCCTTGCTAATTTTTTGTAGTTTTAGCAGAGAGACTGGGGTTTCACCATGCTGGCTAGGCTGATCTCAAGCTCCTGACCTCAAGTAATCTGCCAGCCTCGGCCTCCCAAAGTGCTGGGATTACAGGATTGAGTCACTACACTCAGCTCAGTTTATGGTATTTTGTGATGGCAGCTTGAACAGACTAAGACAGTGTCCAGCCTGTTGCACCTGTCACGCAGGCCAGCCCCGGGCTCTGATAAGGTGCCACAAAGCTCTGCCTTCCTGCTCGGGTCTGGGACATGGGCAATGCATGGGAATGATCTTCACAGTGGTGAGGATGCCACGGAACGGGACTGTCACCTTTGAGAGTGGCTCTCAGGTGGCCAGGGCCCTGGAGAGGCTGTGGCCTTACTACGGTACCCACAATGCGACCTGTTCTCTGACACCAAGAGGCAGAGCCCGGGCGAGGGTGGAGGCCACCTCTCTCCTCATCACTCACTCAACAAGCTCCTGGGATCCGCAGCCAGAACTCGGAAGAAAGCCACTCCGCTGCCCCAGCGAAGCCTCCTTCTCTTGCCAAAACGAAATGTGCCTCCCGACCCAGAGAGCTATTTAGAGGCGGCTCTGTGATCCTGACACCTCCTCACTGTAACCGGAAAATGGCTCCTCAGAAAGGCACAAGGGAAACCGAGGGCTTGGGATGTCCCTGTCTTTGTTTCCTTCTAGATGACCAGGCTTCATCTATTTCAGACTCTTGTGGCAACTCAGGAAGCCACTGATGCCCAAAGACCCCAGGGCCTGTTAAGGATGTTTTAATTACGAGCATCCTCCAAACACGGCAGGGAGGGCACCTGGGCTCCTGGCTCACCAAGGTCAGGGGTCGCCGAGCTCCCCTGCAAACTCCAAGGGAGTCTCTGCCCATCTCCAGGCTAAAGCCCAGAGTCTGGAGAGGCAGTTGAGGCCTCTGTGGTTCCAGAACAGCTCCCTAGGGCTTTGTTAAAACCCCATACGGGGCCAGGGCCTTTGCAAATTGATCTGTATTATCCAGAAGCCCCTGGTTGCTCCAGGACCTTATACCTACCTTGACAGGGCTGACCAGATAGAGGCGAGACTGATGCAAGCAACGTCCACACCTCCTGAAGTGCTGGCTCAGGGGCACTGTGGGCCAGGCCCCCAGCCAGAGGAAGCAGCTGAGGACTGGGAAGCTGTTGTAGGAGTAGTTCCATGCCGGGTGACCCAGTGAGCCTCCCAGGTTAGAGGAGGACCCTGAGCATTTGAGCAAGACTTGCCTAGGTCTCTGCTGGTATCTCCAGAGGCTGGGGAGGAAACAGCCCCTCAGTCCCACAGAAGGTGGAGCAGGTCCAGCCCCCAGCGGAGTGAAGGGGACCCCCGGGCTGTAGCCAGACTTCACTCAGGCAGCACCATGCAGTGGTCAGGGCCACAGGCTTGGACACTGGACAGCCCCAGAGGGAGCTTTCTAGCACCGATACCACAGACAACCTCCCCGCCGTCAGGCTCCATAAACTGGGGATAATAATTCAAGTATGATTCGTCTATGACTATCATGAGAATTAAAATAGTTAATTGGCAAATAATAATTGGCAAATGACTTAAAACAGCACCATTCAGTATCACCAAATTGAATGCAGAGATCCATATATTAAGGAGATGATATCATTGCTAGGGGGGTTTACTTCAGAAATAAGAAAATCGACGAATGTAATTCATCGCATTAGCAGATAAGCAGGGGAAATCTACATAATCATCTTTGACAGTCGCAGGATCGGATTTTGGATAAATATTTTATCAAAACACATTGGATACGACAACATAGATTCATGATAAAACTTAATAGACTGGGCCAGGCATGGAGGCTCATGTCTGTAATCCCAACAATTTGGTAGGTGAAGGAAGGCGGATCACTTGAGGTCAGGAATTCGAGACCAGTCTGGCCAACATAGTAAAACCTCATCTCCACTAAAAATACAAAAACTAGCCAGGCATGGTGGCATGAGCCTGTAATCCCAGCTACTCAGGAGGCTGAGGCAGGAGAATCTCTTGAACCTGGGAAGTGGAGGTTGCAGTGATCCGGGATCGCGCCATTGCACTCTGCACTCCAGCCTGGGCGACAGAGTGAGACTCCATCTCAAAAAAAAACAAAAACAAAAACAATAACAAAAAAAAACAAAGGCCAGGCGCAGTGGCTCATGCCCGTAATCCCGGCACTTTGGGAGGCCGAGGCAGGCAGATCACAAGGTCAGGAGGTCGAGACCATCCTGGCTAACACAGTGAAACCCCATCTCTAGTAAAAGTACAAAAAAATTAGCCAGGCGTGGTGGCGGGCGCCTGCAGTCCCAGCTACTCAGGAGGGTGAGACAGGAGAACAGGATGAACCTAGGAGGCGGAGCTTGCAGTGAGCAGAGATCGCGCCACTGCACTCCAGCCTGGCTGACACAGCAAGACTCTGTCTCACAAACAAATAAGATTAAAAAAAAAAATCTTAATAGACTGGGAAGAAAAGTGAACTTTGCCTGCGAGTGCAGCAGTGAAACAGATTGTGCCTGAGAGAACACCCTAAAACTAAGGGCCGCATGGGTCTGAGGACTGCTGCTCTGGACTCCCTTACATGACTGCGTTTAAGTGGAGGGTCAGCCTGGCTGGCAGGTGCGGGATGGCCTCACATGGGCCTCGTGGTTGGCTGGAACACATCTGTTTTCTTCCATGCATCCTCCCATCCCCCAGCAGACCAGGCTGGCTTCCTTACGCAGTGTCCTCAGGACAATGCTCCACGTAGATAGCAGGTCATACTGCCAAGGAGGGAAACAGACTCTGCCTATGCATGGGAGTGGCTGCACTTTTTTCCTGCCACAGCTCCAATCTGCAATCGTGCCATGACTGCAGCTCCAATCTGCAATCGTGCCATGACTGCAGCTCAGACACGGTCATGGGGATCCGCGGGTGTTCTGGGTGACCTTCTGGTTGACCTTGTCCTTTTGGTCCTGGGATCGAGCAGAAGCTCTGAAGGCTGCACAGCAATCTGGGATTTGGACCAGGCCTCCAGAGCTGCACTGATATTGGCAAGTTACCGCCCAAGGATGCTGGGCTTCAGCACCAAGGTGACTCTCATTACAAGAGAAATGCTGAACCAGGGGTTGGCATGGGGGGATCATGTATGAGAGGAAAACCACTTTCAGCATTTGGAATTTTCTGACCTCATCAATATCAAAGTCAAACCACGACCCAACGGATCTACCTCCATTTAGTCGTTCAGCTTCCAGCCAAGATGTTGAAATGTCAGCAGGGGGGAAAAACCAGCCACCTCCTTGGAGGAGGCCACCTCCCCTCACCCCTCTTAGGGTAGAAGAGACCTTCCGGGCAGTATTATCTGTCCTGTGAAATACGTATGGCAGTCAAGGGAATAAAAACCTCGAAAAACATCAGCGTGAAAGTTTAACAAACACACGAAAGAATGGGAAATAATTATTTCATGTGGACCGAATGCAACCTCCCTCTCCCAGAAGGATTTGCCAATAAGATGTAAATTTTTCCTTTGAAATAGTGATGGCATTGAAGGACATCATTTGCTCCCAGAAATCTTGACAGAAAAGCAACAGTTCTTTGATGTTTGCAGAGGAATGGTTTTCAGGAGAGTGGCTCTGGTGGGACTCTGAGGCTAGAAAGCCGTGAGCCCATAGGGCAGTTAGATTTTTCTACTTGGCCTCCAGGAACCCTAGACTCACGGCACAGAATGAGGGAGGCTGAGTCTGCTGTGAGAAGAGGAGATTTCTGGGGATTACCGATGTTGCTAGGCTGGCTTTCCCGTGCTATAATGATGAAGAGAGTGATCAAGCTGATCTTAATGGTAACTACCCATGTTTACCCAACACGACATGCAGCCCAGCATCTAAATACAGTCTCTGAATTCCACCCTCATGGCATGCCTTGAGGAAGTAGAGCTGTCGTGATCCTTGTTCTGCAGATCAGAAAACAGGCTTTGAGAGCTCAAGCGAGTGAGATTTCTTCACTGCGTAAAGAAGGTCCTGTCCATTCAATTCCAAAGCCTAGGGGAAGGCGGGCGTTACACACACAGCCTCATGTGGCTCCAACTACAGAAGTTCTCTTGTGCAACAGCCAGGCACAGCCTCCCTGCTTAAAAAAGGCAAGAGGGAGATTAGCAATGAGATTTGGTTCTGAAGCAAAAATTGAACACCATTTTCTACAGGACAGTAACCAAAGAAAGAAATCACGGCTGACAGCGGGGTACACTTGTGTATGAGTTCGATCAGGCTGCCATCACTAAGCACCACAGACCGGGCAGCTTAAGCCACAGACACTCCTCACTTCACTGTCCTGGAGGTTGGAGTCTGAGATCAGGGCATCGCAGGGCTGGGTCCTCTTGAGGCCTCTCTCCTTGGCTTGCTTTGGGCCGCCTTCTCTCTGTGTCCTCACACTACGGCCCCTCTCTGTGTGTCTGTGTCCTCATCTTCTCTTCTTATACGGACACTGGTCATATCAGATTAGGGCCCAGTCTAGTGACCTCAATTTAACTTAATTATCTCTTCAAAGTCCCATCTCCAACTACAGTCACATTCAGAGGTGCTGAGGCTTAGGGCTTCAACATAGGAATGCAGGGGGACACCATTCCACCCCGAACAACTTGCTTAGCACAAGAGTATGCAGAATCTCTTTGCCTTCCTCAGGGACGCCTAGGGTCCCCAGCAAACACCCAGGTCAGAGGTGTCTGGGACCTGCACAAGGCTGGAGAATCTCTCCCCTTACGTGGTCTGTTTTCAGGGAGCAGAGGGTAGGAAGAGGCTATTGCACATTCAGTTGTCACAGATGAACACGCAGGAGCAGAAGCAATCACTGCCTTTCCCACCCCCATGATTCAGTTATGAAAAGTGTCACACGCACCGAAAAACTTGAAAGAATAGTCTGGCTGTGGTGGCTCAAACCTGTAATCCCAGCACTCTGGGAAGCTGAGGCGGACAGATAACTTGAGGTCAGGAGTTCAAGATCAGCCTGGCCAAAGTGGCAAAATGGCATCTCTACTAAAAATACAAAATTAGCCGGGCATGGGGGTGGACACCTGTAATCCCAGCCTCTTGGGAGGCCGAGGAAGCAGAATCACCTGAACCCAGGACGCAGAGGTTGCAGTGAGCCAAGACTGCACAACTGCACTCCAGCCTGGGCAACAGAGCAAGACTCCATCTCAAAAAAAAAAAAAAAAAGTTGAAAGAATAGAGCAATGAAAATCAATACACTGCCAAACTGGATTACACAACTGTTTACATGTCGCTTGGTGTGGTGTGTGTGTGTGTGTGTGTGTGTGTGTGTGCGCGCGCTGGGGGGCACATGTGCACATAATTCGATTTTTGCTAAGCCATGATGATGCATCCCTCTCTAAACACCTCAGCATTTGCAGAAACAAAGGGGGTGCTCCCATATGTCATGTCACATGCAGAAGATTGGCATTCACCCCCAGAATTCCAAAACCACTCCACACGCACGGCTCTCCACAGGCCTCTTTCCCCCAATTGTCTGTACTGTTTTAATTCGGCTAAAAGTACACGCCATGAAACACACAGGCCTTAAGCACAGAGTGGAAAAAGGTTTTGTTGTTGTTGTTTTATTTTATTTTTGAGATGGCGTCTTGCTCTATTGCCCTGGCTTGAACCCGGGAGGTGGAGGTTGCAGTGAGCCAAGATCCCACCATTGCACTCCAGCCTGGGCAACAGAGAGACTCCGTCTCAAAACAAAAACAAAAATAAAAACACTGCCTTCTTCTCAGAGCGGGGGTCACCATTTCAAGCCCCAGTTACTCCACAGTCTCACAGACAACATGAGGCACTGTCCATCTTCTTAATTTTGGCTAATTGTGTGTGTGAAGTAGGTGGTTTTAAACTTTATTTGCCCCCAACTTCTTTTTTTTTTTTTTTTTTTTTGAGATGGAGTCTCACTCTGTCGCCCAGGCTGGAGTGCAGTGGTTGGATCTCAGCTCACTGCAAGCTCCGCCTCCCGGGTTTACGCCAATTCTCCTACCTCAGCCTCCCAAGTAGCTGGGACTACAAGCGCCCGCCACCTCGCCCGGCTAGTTTTTTGTATTTTTTAGCAGAGACGGGGTTTCACCGTGTTAGCCAGGATGGTCTCGATCTCCTGACCTCGTGATCCACCCGTCTCGGCCTCCCAAAGTGTTGGGATTACAGGCTTGAGCCACCACGCCCGGCCCAACTTCTCCTTTTCTGCAACCTCACATTACTATCATTAGAATAAAATTAATTATCTGTTTACCCAGAGGGTGGAAAAATGCAATGATTCTATAGGACTCAGGCCAAGAACTGGAGACACCAGCCTCACAGAAGTCGTGAGTGCGTCTGCAGCTTCTACGGGCCAGGGAGCAAGACTCACGGCTGCTGTTGTTTGCTCAGGAACATCATCTCCTATCCCAAAATGACAAGACTGAGAATAGCGGTAGAAGTGGTCAGTGGCTGGGTGTGGTGCTTCACACCTGTAATCCCAGCACTTTGGGAGGCAGAAGTGGGAGGATCACCTGAGGTCAGGAGTTTGAGACCAGCCTGGCCAACATGGTGAAATCCCATCTCTACTAAAAATACTAAAAATCAGCTGGGCGTGGTGGCAGGCGCCTGTAATCCCAGCTACTTGGGAGGCTGAGGCAGAAGAATGGCTTGAACCTGGGAGGCGGAGGTTGCAGAGAGCTGAGATTGCACCACTGCACTCCAGCCTGGGTAACAGAGTGAAACTCTGTCCAAAAAAAAAAAAAAAAGAAGAAGAAAGAAAGAAGGAAGGAAGGAAGGAAGGAAAGGAAGAGTCAGTTATGAAGGTGGTGGTGACACCAGGTGACCTTATGCACGCAGAAAATCATTCAATGATGTGAAGGAAGTTTAACAAATTATATAAGCTAAAATCATGCTTATGGGGTATCAACTACATTTTTAAAAAATGGACTAGTTGGGTGTTGATACGGTTTGGCTGTGTTCCCATCCAAATCTCCACTTGAATGGTATCTCCCAGAATTCCCACGTGTTGTGGGAGGGACCCGGGGGGAGGTAATTGAACCATGGGGGCGGGTCTTTCCCGTGCTATTCTCGTGATAGTGAATAAGTCTCATGAGATCTGACAGGTTTATCAGGGGTTTCTGCTTTTGCTTCTTCCTCATTTTTTCTCTTACTGTCACCATGTGACAGAAGTGCCGTTGGCCTCCCGCCATGATTCTGAGGCCTCCCCAGCCGTGCGGAACTGTAAGTCCACATGCTAAACCACGACGACACATCGTGCATCACGATGATGTATCTCTAAACACCTCAGCATTTGCAGAAACGAATGGGGTGCTCCTGCAAGTAACGTCAAACTCAGAAGATGGGCATTCACCCCCAGACTTCCTCTAAAACCACTTAAGCCTCTTTTTGTTCCCAGTTTCGCGTATGTCCATCAACAGTGTGAAAATGAACTAATACAGGTGTTTATACGGGGTTTTATTTGGTCAGCTTCTACAGAAACCCAAATTAACAATTTCATTAAAATCACTGTCATGTGTCACACTGGGGAACAATTTCTGAGACAGAAACAAAATTTGACCACAAAAAGATCATCCGGGAAAACGGTCTTCTTTCCTTCAGTTCTCTGGACTTATCAATATCTAGTCTCAGGGAACTGAATTACAGATTCTAAGCCAGTTCCTCATTCATTTCCTCCCCCCCACTACTTTTCCAGCAAAGAAAAGGAAATTAAAAAACAACCACAAAAAATCTCTACCCTCCCATCCTCTCACAACCTCCTGGTATGTTTATAAATACATTCAGGTTAGGTCATGTCCTTTAGAAAAAAAAAGGCATTCAATTTATAATTAATCCCAGTGAGAAAGAAGAAACTTATTACATAAAGAAATTTGTTTTCCTACTCTTCCCTCATTTATCCTAAATGAGGGACGCTATGATGACAACATGGACCCTTCAGGGACCGTATGGAATACTCGGGGGGCTCTATGTGCTAAAGGGGATGGGAGGTATGAGAATCAAATTCAACACATTTAAATAACATAAAATTGCATTTCAATTCCTCCAGGAATAAAAAAAAAAATCAAAAGGCATTTACTGTATTAGGAAAAACCTGGGGATCATGATTAAGTTCCTTGTAACTGGCAGGTAAAAGTTGAGGAGAAAGAAGCAAACACAGAAGGAGAAGGGAGGGAGAACAAGAGGGAAAGGAACAGCAAAGAACTAGGGATGGTTTTCCTCAACGTTGTTTTTAAGATCCTTGCAAATAATTTAAAAACCACTAAAAATAAAAGCCAAGGCCTCAGAGTTCCCACTTTGGGATCTGGGGGCTAAAAGAGAAGATTCTGAGTTTAGACGTTGGCTCTAAACCCTGCCCCAGACTTCATGCGGAAACATACCCTAAAAAGGCATCCTCTCCAGAGACAAGGAGCAGCAGGCATTAGGACCCTACATGGTGCCACTGCTGGCCAGCCCGGCTCTCTGTGCTTCTGGTTCAATCAGAGCTGGTCTCTTCATCTCCATTTGGAAAACAGCACTCACGTTTAACCACACAATCATCTCATTGTTCAGGTAATGCTGCCACACTCCATTAGGGAGAGCAGCTGGCATCAGGGTGTTCTCGTCAGAGCAGTGCTGTGAGTGTTTATTGCTTTTCAATTAATCCACTTTCGGATTTAGCGTATTTACACTGGGGTGGCAAGCAGAGAACAGGGTGGCGGTGGGGAATTTCTGTAAGGAGTTGTCCGGCCCTCAGAGCAGGTGCAGGCCTCCGTCCACCCACCCTGCCTCTGCAGCTTCTTGTTTCAGGGCCCTTAGAAGGCACACCCTGCTCAGCTGCATTCGACAGCCTGTTTCAGGAAATCGGGCTACAGGGCCACAGGAACAAGTGTACAAAGGAGTTCCACTTAGACCCATAGTCCACCTGACCCTCTCGGTCTCCCTTTCAGGTACAATCTACCTGGCACCAGGAAAGCATGAGCAACACCCAGGCTTTCCAAGAGCCTGGCATCCCCTCAAGCCGGGGACTAGAAAAAGGTCATCCCACCACACCTCCCACCTGTCCATGCTGGGGCCTTTCCGGGAATACAGAGAGAAGCTTAAAAATCCAGACTCACACAGAAAGGCCCTTCAAAAACACACCTCCCTTGCAAGCAAACACAAGAGGCTGAGCATATGAAAAGGGGGGGTGGGCCCAGTAGCTCACACCTGCAATCCCAGTGCTTTGGGAGGCCAAGATGGGAGGATCACTTGAAACCAGCCCGGGCAAGGTCTTAAGCAAGAACCTTGTCTCCACAAAAAAAAAAAAAAAAAAAAAAATTAGTCCAGCATGGTAGTGCACACCTGTAGTCCCAGCTATTCGAGAGACTGTGATGGGAGGATCTCTTGAGCCCAGGAATTTGAGAATTTGAGGTTGTAGTGAGCTATAATCGCACCATTGCACTCCAGTCTGGTGGCAAAGCGAGACTCTGTCTCAAAAAAAAAAAAAAAAAAAAAAAAGGACAGAAAAGAAAAGAAAAAGATGAAAATTCAGTTGTTAAAGTATTTAACTGGAAACACCAGGAATCTTGTAGGCTACGACGCCATTCACTTTGGAAATGCCCTTTCCTCTCCACAAGCTGCATCTCGGCTTCCTCTCCCTAATCTTAGTAATGTGATCTGTGGGTGAAGCCGACTGCTATTGGCTGGCAATGACTTTCCAGATGATTTCTGGGTACTGCTGGCTTACGGGACACGTTCGTCCTCAGGTCCCAATACGATCCCTCAAAAATACTGATGCCTTCTTTAAACACAGAAGTTGGGCCCTCGGAGACACTTTGTTGCCACTGGGAATCTCATCTCAAATGTGCAGGGCTGCTGTTCCCAAATCTGCCGGCACATGTTAGCAGACTGTACACACACCCCCAAAAAAATCCCCTAGCAACTACACGCTGGCGCCTAACATTTTAATTCTTTCAGTTATGATTCATGGTGCCATCTGTGGACAGATAATGAGAGACAATAATCCAAGAATAGCTATCAGGCATTTGTTCAGCAGAGTTTTAGCATCAGTTGCATCCAAGTATGGGAAGGGACGGTGCCACCCCGGGAGTGCCTAACCACTCCCACGGCTAAAACAGGACTCAGTGAATCAGAGCAGCAGGTCTGGCCGCTGCGCCCACCAGAGTGACATCATGCCCTCAGCTGTCCTCAAACTCCTGAGAACACCGAGAGCACGGCTGCAAGGTCCATGAGAGAGCTAAAGGCAACAGGCATGAGAGAATTCACAGGAGACCCCCACAAAAGGGCTACCTGCCTCGCCGGATGGATGGGATGACGGAGGGGCTGTGGCTATGAGAAAGGGGACTCCCTTGAGGCTTGTTTAAGCTTGCCAAGGAGAAAGATGCATTGCTCGATCATTAAATCCAAGGCCATGCTTTAAAGACTTCTGGATGACTCGATTTACGACACTTAGGCATAACATCATTTTTTTCTTATTCTGAACACTGTGTGTGTTCTCCAACCTCCACTTATTTCAGAGCACAGACCTGGCTGTCAGCAGACACAGATGTGGGTTTCCGGACACTACACCCTCCACCCTGTTGTGTTCTTCCCCGATCCACATCACCTTGCTCTTGTTTTTGGGAGCCAGACATGTCTAGGGAGGCCTACGTATTTTCTGCAGGAAAGGATTAGAGGAGAATGAGGGGCAATTACCACCTTCTTTCAGTGGTTTGCCCAAAGCCATTCTAAACTGGGCAATGTGTCTACCTGTGAATCCGGAGGGATAAGAGACATTCTTGACCGTCCCTCGCTCTCTAGAGAGAGGGTAGAGTTGAGATAAGCTGAGCCCCATGCCCCGTGGAACAGTTCATGCTGAGTTTAATACTCACGGGCACTGTCTGGGGGAAAGGTCGGGGGATGTGGAAATGGCCTAGTTGTGGCAGAGTGGGAGGCAGCATAGAACAATACCCCTTGCCAAGCCAGCTGGCCGTCACATGGCCACACAGTGGACAGAGGCATGGAAAGCTCTTGGCACTTCCAAAATGCGAGGCTGGCAGACAGCAGACAATCTAAATCCTAGCATCAGTCACTCATGTGTATGTGTGTGTGTACATACACACATACACACACTCACACACACATACACACACATACTCACACACACACATACACACACACAGCTGCCCCACCACCCTTTCATGCAGTGGCACAGCCAGCTTCAGGAATTATTTCCAGAACTGTAATGGAGCATGATTCACTGGCAAGAGGACAATGACCTAATTATCCACCTGTGTCAGTTAAATGGCAAAAAGCCCCCTCGCCCTCCCTTTGCCTGGAACAGCATTCAGCATCTTCCTGCTGTCTGAAGAGAGGCTTGCAAGATGCTAATGTGACTCCAGGGTCTCTCCTGAAAGCCTGCAGGTATCCAAGCAGCCTGGTGAAAGGGAAGCCAGGATCACATGGAGTCCAAGAAGAAACTGAGCCTCAGCAGGCTCTGCTGTCTTAATGCACAAATCTCCTCCTATAATAAGCAAATGTATCATTTCTCAATCTCCACGGTACCTGAGGCCTTAAGCACCAGGTGCATGTGGGGAAGGTGTGGAGGGAGGTTAGGAAACCATTGCTTTTGGATGTTTTGCTTAATTTTTATTAGGAAACAGAACATGAAAAGTCAGCATGAGGAGAGGGAAAGTGACCAAGAGAAGCCACCACACCGCAGGACAGTGAGCTGCTTCAAAGGAAGACGGCAAGTCAGGTCTTGGCCCCGAAGTCAGCTGAACATTCCAGCCTACTCCAAATGTCACAAGAAGTTAAGGATGCAAGAAAAAAACCAAACAATCGCCTTGAAAAGTGGGCAAAGGACATCAGCAGACACTGTTCAAAAGAAGACACAGCTGCAGCCAATAATCACATGAAGAAAAGCTCAACATCACTGATCATTAGAGAAATGCAAATCAAAACCAGAATGAGATACCATCGCATGCCAGTCAGAATGGCTATTACTAAAGAGTCAAAAGACAACGGATGTTGACGAGGAGAAAAAGGATCCCTTTTACACTGTTGGTAGGAGTGTAAATTAGTTCAGCCACTGTGGAAGACAGTGTGGAGACTCCTCAAAGACCTAAAGACAGAAATGCCATTCGACCCAGCAATCCCATTGCGGGATTACATACACAAAGGAATATAAATCGTTCTATTATACATATACATGCACACATATGTTCACTGCAGCACTATTCACAACAGCAAAGACATGGAGTCATCCTAAATGCCCATCAGTGATAGACTGGATCAAGAAAATGTGGTACATATATACAGTGGAATACTATACAGCCATAAAAAAGAACAACATCATGTCCTTTGCAGGGACATGGATGAAACTCAAGGTCATTATCCTTCACAAACTGATGCAGAAACAGGAAACCAAATACAGCATATTCTCATTTATCAGTGGGAACTAAATGTTGGGAACACATAGACACACAGAGAAAAACAACAGACACAGGGCCTTTCAGTGGAGTGGAGGGTGAGAGGAGGGAGAGGATCAGGAAGAACAACTAATGGGCACTAGGCTTGATACCTGGTTGATGAAATAATGTGTACAATAATCCTCCAAGACATTTGTTTACCTATGTAACAAACCTGCACATTCTGCACATATAACCCCTGAACTTAAAATAAAAGGTTTTGTTTGTTTGTTTGTTTTGTTTTGCTTTTTAATAAGGCCAACAGATGAACATCTCAAGGCAACCCGAATTTTAAGTCACTTTACTGTGAGGACCCTGACCCAGGAAAGAAAAGCAATGGCTATAAAACGGGTGGCCCACTGATCGGCCACGAGAGCCAACTTAACAAGAGATTCATCTCCCAAAGGCAGAACGCTTGCAGCTGCTCCATGCGGGGCGGGGGCCTAGGGAGGAAAGGTCACCAGACTCTCCTCACAGGGCTCCTGCATCAGCTACGAGGTCAGGTCAAGCCAGACAGCGTACCCTCTCCACAGAGAGAGGCCGACTGGTATCAATTTTATTGAGATAATTTATGTCCTAGAATCACAAGGTCACTCAGCACCCATGTGCAGTTTCATCATCCATGCCAGGTGCAGCCCAGGTGGCTCAGCCAGTTGAAGTGGAATTGGGGAAGAACGTGCCAAAGTCTACATGGATATCTTTATTTTAACTGATTTTTTTTTTTTTTTTTTTTTTTGAGACAGAGTCTTGTTCTGTCTCCCAGACTGATGGAATGCAGTGGCATGATCTCGGCTCACTGCAACCTCTGCCTCCCGGGTTCAAGTGATTCTCCTGCCTCAGCCTCCCGAGTAGCTGGGACTACAGGCCTCTGCCACTACACCTGGCTAATTTTCATATTTTTAGTACAGATGGGGTTTCACCATGTTGACCAGACTGGTCTTGAACTCCTGACCTCAAGTGATCTGCCTGCCTCAGCCTCCCAAAATGCTGAGATTACAGGGTGTGACCCACCATGCCCGGCCTTAATTGACTTTTTAAGTTGATAAATAAAAATAGTGTACACTGATGGTGTACAACATGTTTTGAAAAACGCATACAGACCAAGCACAGTGGCTCACGCCTGTAATGCCAGCACTTTGGGAGGCCAAGGCGGATGGATCACTTGAGCCCAGGAGTTTGAGACCAGGCTGGGCAGCACAGTAAGACCCCACCTCTACAAACAATTTAAAAATGTAGCCAGGTGTGGTGGCATGCACCTGTGGTCCAAGCCACTTGAGAAGCTGAGTTGAGAGGATTACTGGATCCCAGGAGATCGAGACTGCAGTGAGCCGTGATCACCCCACTACACTCCAGCCCAGGCAACAAGAGAGCAAGACCCCGTCTCAAAAAAATAAAACAAACAAACAAATAGGAAAAGAAACACGGATACAATGTGCAATGGCTAAATTAAGTTAATGAACACGTGCACCGCGTCACATGCTGACCATCTTTTTGTGGTGAGAACACTTTAATTCGACCCTCTCAGCTATTCAAGTATACAATGCATTGTTAACTGGCCACAATGTTGTACAACAGATCTCAGAACTTACTAATTCTTTCTTTTTTTTTAACTTTTATTTTGTTTAAGACTGAGTCTCACTCTGTTGCCCAGGCTGGAATGCAATGGCATGATCTCGGCTCACCGCAACCTCCGCCTCCCAGGTTCTAAGTGATTCTCCTGCCTCAGCCTCCCGAATAGCTGGGACTACAGGCGTGTGCTACTACACCCGGCTAATTTTGTATTTTTAGTAGAGTCGGGGTTTCACCATGCTGGCCAGGCTGGTCTCGAACTCCTGACCTCAGGCGATCCACCCGCCTCGACCTCCCAAGGTGCTGGGATCACAGGCGTGAGCCACTGCGCCCGGCCGATCTCAAACTTACTTCTCCTGTCTCACTGAAATTGTGTATCCTTTGACCAGCACTGCCCTGGCCCCCTCCCCAACCTCCTGGCTTCTGGCAGCCACTATCCTACTCTCTGCTTCCATGAGTTCAACTTGTTAAGATTCTGCACATAAGTGAGATTGTGCCATGCTTGTGCCTGGCTTGTGGTGCTTAACGTTAAGTCCTCCGGGCTCATTCTGTGGATGTCTTTTAAATAATCAATCAAGAGCAAGCAACCCAAGCTTGATAAGTGGCAGCTTCCAAAACTGCAGAGACTTAGGCATGTTGGGATAAGACCTGGCTTCTAGTCTCAAGTTCAAGTTTACCAGCTGCAGCATTCTGGCCAAGTGACTTAACATCTCTGAGCCTCAGTGTTTTCATCTGTAAACAGAGATAATAACAGACCTGTTTATTCTTTTGTGGTGGAGCATTCATACGCCTCTAGCTACTTCATCATATCTGTCCGTGCCCAGTGGGCACAGGGCATTTTGTCAATTAAAGTGAGGCAGTGCACAGAGCATAATTATCAGTACTACCTAATACACAAGCACTTAATAAATAGTAGCTACTAGTATAATCATAATTATTTTAAAAGCACTCTCTGTAAACAATAGAAATATTATGTATGTATGCATGTATGTATATATGTATGCAGAGATGGGGTCTTGCTATGTTGCCCAGGCTGGTCTCAAACTGTAAGCTCAAGCCAGTCTCCCGCTTTGGCCTCCCAAAGGGCTGGGTTTACAGGTGTGAGATGCCATACCCCAGCCTATCTTTAAAAATGATTACCTATCATGAAGGAAGAGAACAGAGTGGAAAGGAGAGGGGGAAGGTGGAACTTCTTTGTATATAACTTGGTTTATAGATTTGACTTTAAAATGCAAATATTCTATAGAATTACAAACCAAAATTTAAAATGTAAAAAGCAAATCATTAAAAATCAAAAATGAAATTAAACCAATGAACCTAAATCCGTACATAGCTGCTGGCAAAAACAAATAGAAATCATTCCAAATGTCTCTCAAGCTCAGTAGTTTAATGGCATGTCCCTAACGGGGTCTACTCCAGTGACAACACGACACTGCAAGGGAGAATCTGAAACCACTACAGCAGCATAGTGCTGGGTAAGTGCTAGCAGCATTACATGAAGAATTTTTTGTGCATGTAGAATAAACCAAAAGAAAGGTGATGTTGCTCATTAAAAGTTAAAGTTTTTAGCATAGCTGAAAGCAGATACAGATGTTAAGATCAAGGAGGTTAAGTCAAAACCTTGTCCTGAATCACAACAGGCAATATCAATATAACTCACGATGCATATTACCTAAAAAGTAAGCCCCCTTAAACTTAGACGTGGCCCTTCAACACCATTTTCCACTAAAAGAAACAGGCTTCCCTGAAAAATGGCTGATTCCATGTCTGAGATGAGAAATCTGAAATGTCTCACCACACCAGAAAATCAGGAAGCTATCAATGACTATGAGGTCACGTCCAAAAGACTCAGGAAAAAGTCAGAATCAGCCTCCACTGGGCACAGACAGATATGATGAAGTAGCTAGAGGTATACGAATGCTCCCCCAAAAAAGAATAAACAACAAAAGATAGCAGCAAACATATCTTTTAAAGCATCAGGGAGCTACTGAAGCCACAAAGACCACAGGTGCCAAGGTTCAGAAAGGGGATAGCTGTCGAGAGGTGAGCAGATGTGCTAAAGCTGCTTCTCTCCTGGGATCATTTGTATATCCCAGACTCAGGGAAAGGGCTGAGAATTGGTCCTTGGGCCAAGAGCCGATGCCCGCTAGGTGTAGAGAAATCCCTGGAGTTTTTAGCAGTGAAGTGGGGCTCCTAAGGCAAAAACTGTAGACCCGAAGAGGAGTCGTCTGGGTGAGAGGAAGGAGTAGAAAAATGAATGAGGCATTCGGCTGCTTTTCCTTTCAATACTTGCTGAATTCTGAAATTGGGAGGAACAGAAGGTGAAAAAGCTAGGCATAAGAACTGGAGGGCAGGGCTCACCAGGGAGAAAGATGCTGGTAAACACCAGGCTCTCAGCTGAAAGTGCTGAGGGCTACATTCTAGAAGGAAAGCAGAACTGGAGTTAGAATGAGTCCTCTCAAAACTACAACCTAGCCTTGACTCAGCTAAATCTCTGACTGCATTAAGGTGACAAGGCTTCCCTCTATCTGCCTAACAGAAGAAAGGATAATCCTCTCTGAAAGAAAATAACATTATCCAGAGTCTCCATAATTTTTTTTTTTTTTTTTTGAGACAGAGTCTCCCTTTGTCACCCAGGCTGGAGTGCAGGGGCATGATCTCTGCTCACTGAAAGCTCCGCCTCCTGGGTTCACGCCATTCTCCTGCCTTGGCCTCCCGAGTAGCTGGGACTACAGGTGCCCACCACCACGCCCGGCTAGTTTTTTTGTATTTTTAGTAGAGATGGGGTTTCACTGTGTTAGCCAGGATGGCCTCGATCTCCTGACCTTGTGATCCACCCACCTCGGCCTCCCAAAGTGCTGGGATTACAGGCGTGAGCCACCGTGCCCGGCCATAATTTATATATATATATCCAATGCCTGACATTCTATAAACAATTACTAGTCACTCCCAGAGACAGTACCATGGGTTGGAAAACAAAGAGAAAAAACAGTCAATAGAAACAGACCCATGGATGATCCAGACACTGGAGTCAGCGGGGAAGAACTTCACAATGATTACTATGATCAAGAAGGTAAAAGGAAAATTGGAGAAAGCAGCTGAAAAGATGGAGAATTCCAAGAAACAACCGAATGCAGAAGAGAATCAATCGTAAACTCTAGACTTTAAAATCCAACATCTACAATTAAGGACCTCAAAGGTACGTTTAAGATCAGATTACATGTAGGAGATGGATAAGGAAATTGGAAAATTGGTCAATAAAAAAATGTACAAACTGAAGCATAGTCAGAAGGATGAATGGAAAACACAGAAAGGACATATATAAGACACACTGAAAGACTCTGACATGTATGTGAATCATATCCTAGAGGAGAGAAGATAAAAATAGGGCAGAAGTATTACATACATTAATCCGAAACTGACAAAACATGTAAAGCCACAGACTCAAAAAGCTCTATAAATCTCAAGATAAACACAGGAAAAAAGCATAGCTAGGCACACAAATACTGAAAACCAAGGACAAATAAAATTTCTAAAGCAACCATAGCAAATGGCCATTATCTACAATTACGCTGACAGCAGTCTTTCAAAAGAAACTAGATAAGGGATGTCACAAAGAAAAAAGAAAATAACTACCAATCTGGAATCTGTATCTCACAAAAATATCCTATTAATAAGGCTAAAGAGTGACATTTTTGGAAAAATCAAAGCAGACAATCTATCACCAGCATGGATTCTAAAAAGGACTTCTTTTAGCAAAAGAAAGATGATCCCATAAAAAAAATTCTGGAAGGAGTGAAAAGCAAATGGAAAATAAGTGAGCAAGTAATAAAGAACATGAAGATATAGGAGTGGTGAGTTTCTAAACATGTTACCAAAGCTAGGAGACATAGGGGAAGAAGCTGACTTGGTGACATAAATGAAATACAATAACATCCCCTATACTTTAAACAAAAAACAAACAAACAAACAAAAAACCCCTAAAAGCAAAGTTGAAAGGAGATAAATTTGAAAGAAAAAATCCACACATTTGTAACTTATGATTGAGTTAGAAGTACCTATTATATTATTATAAATCTACAACACAGAAATCCAAACGCAAAAGCCAAACAGGTACAATCCAACTGACAATTTGTATGACAGGGAGTCATTGATGGTAAAAACTCATCAACTGTAAGGAAGAAGAAGGAAATCTGCAGCTGCATGGTCAGGAGGGGGTGACAACACATGATGGGTCCCCACTGTTACCCTCCAATACGACTGCCCTGATCCTCAGCTTTCATCTTTTTGTTTTGAGATGGAGTCTTGCTCTGTTACCCAGGCTGGAATGCAGTGGCAGGATCTTGGCTCACCACAACCTCCGCCTCCCGAGTTCAAGCGATTCTCCTGCCTCAGCCTCCCTGGTAGCTGGGATTACAGGCATGTGCCACCACAGCCAGATAATTTTTGTATCTTTAGTAGAGATGGGGTTTCACCATGTTGTCAGGCTGGTCTTGAACTCCTGACCTCAAGTGATCCACCCGCCTCCTTCTCCCAAAGTGCTGAGATCACAGGCATGTGCCACTGCATCCAGCTGCTTTCAACATTTTTTGAGAGACAGGATCTCACTCTGTCGCCCAGGCTGGAGTGCAGCGGCATGACGTGACCTTGGTTCGCTGATACCTCCACCTCCCAGGCTCAAGCAATCCTCCCATCTCAGCCTCTCAAGTACCTGGGACTACAAGCATGCACCACCATGCCCAGTTTGTTTTTATATACTTTTTTTTGTAGAGACAGGGTCTCACTATGTTACCCTGGCTGCTCTTGAACTCCTGGGCTCAAATGATGGTCCCACCTTGGCCTCCCAAGGCACTGAGACCACAGGCATGAGCCACCACACCTGGCCAAGCGTCATTGTCTTAACCCTGATTAGCCTAATTGGGCAGCTCCTCTTCCCTTCCAGCCACTGACCTCCAGCCTATGAGAACGCAGACCAGTGAACCACTGCCCAGGGATGGTTCCTCAGTGCCCTTGTGAGATACTGCAGTGAGCCCTGTGTCTCCTCAGGGGGAGGCAAGAGGGAGCAGACAGGTGCAGGAGGCTGGCCAACTACCCAGAAACCACTACTATCACAGGGAAAGCATTGCCAGGTCCTGGTTGCCATTGTGAAACCTTGCTTCCAAATGCACTAGACTCAGCATCCCTCCCTCCACACTCCCCACCACCTACACCGTTACCAGAGTCCCCAGGGATCCCTCCTGATGGTACAGATACTGATCGGCCTGACCTGCCGTATTGAGGACACGCCCCACACCAGGTCTCTCCATGGATAGGAGCTCAGTCCGCGGCTCCTGGGTAAGATGCTGCATCCCAGTCTCACCTGCGACATGCTGCTCCTAGAAGATGGGGCCGGGCTCCGGTGTGGGAGTCAAATTCACACTGGGGGCTCTGTTCAACAGCCAGTGAAATGGGGGGGCTAAAGGAAAGCCATGCCCTTACCTGATACTTTTTTAAAATTTAATTTTATTTTTAAGACAAAGTCTCGCTCTGTCACCGTGGCTGGGGTGCAGTGGCATGATCTTGGCTCACTGCAACCTCTGCCCCCTGGGTTCAAGTGATTCTCCTGCCTTAGCCTCCTGAGTAGCTGGGATTACAGGCACCTGCCACCACGCCCAGTTAATTTTTGTATTTTTAGTAGAGACAGGGTTTCGCCATGTTGGCCAGGCTGGTCTCAAACTCCTGACCTTAAGTGATCTGCCTGTCTTGACCCCCTAGTGCAGGGATTATAGGCGTGAGCCACTGTGCCCAGCCCCTTGCCTCATACTTGATAAGGGTTTTACACTTTTATTATTTCATTAGGCACCACAAAACCTCATAAGAGAAATGAGCTTATTTCAGAGAATAGATAAAGGAAAAGCTATGCGGACAGCACAGGGTCCACCACTCCCGGAACAAGGCTGGAGCTGCTAACTTTGAATCGGAAGCATTCACCAGGACCCTCCCTTCCCATCACCATTCAGGCTCACAGGGGGGCAGACTGAGTGCCCACTTGCCCAGCAGAGATGCACACTCTAAGCTTCCCTCCACCAAGTGGTCAGGAAATAGACAAAGCCAGATACAACTCTCTATGGCGGTCGGCACTGCAGAGGGGAGTATGTGTGGGGGTTTCACAGTGGGCCACTATTTATATCCGCATGAATCAGCAGCCTTAAGCTGTTGCTGAAAGCTTAAGCAGTTCCTGTATGTTTAAGAAAGCAATGGTTAAATATATGCCCTATTTCATCAGCAACGTTATGGAATAAATATTTCAACGATACCCTGGCTAGGTTGACTCTATGCTAAGAAAACCAAGCATTTTTATTAAAGACGACCCGCCAAAGTGAAGAAAGCCGCGCTAATTCTTACAGATTAGGTGCCCAATAGGAGCAGGTACCACCTGGAAACCAAGCTGTGTAGTAAGGAAATAGCATGTTCACAGAACATGTCTCCTCCAGTGACTGCTGCCCCACCCCATGCGTCTATAATCAACACCAAGCAGACACGCACCTGTACAAAAGTCAGGCCCTTAAAACCTGGTAGAAAAAACATGTGAATCTAATCACTCCCAATGTAGAACTTCATGCTTGTGTTAGGTTGAAATAGAAAAGCAAATCCACTACAAATGACTGGCAGGAGCACCCTAGTGAGAAGAAAAGCCAGGTTTGCACAGGGCGTGCCTACTGGATGTTACGTGAACATGAACTTGAGAGGTGCTTGACCTCCCCTGCTTGCCTTGCCGTGTGCATACAGCACTAACTTCTTATTGCCCAGGATGGGTAAAGCCATTATTCTCATGGTCTGTATTGCTAACATCCTATAAATCTGCCACAAATACAAAATTAGCAATACTGAGCTGTTGCTCCTAGGAGAAATGCAGGGTTAGGTTCCTGAGAGCCTCTGGTCACACCCTCATCAACCCATCAATACGTAACCCAGTTTTATGTGTACTCCTGATTAAAGACACCTTATTTACACATATTGTTGACTCATTCACATTGTATTGGCTGGGTGTGGTGGCTCGTACCTGTAATCCAGCAATTTGGGAGGTTGAGGTGGGTGGATTGCTTGAGCCCCGGAGTTTGAGACCAGCTTGGGTAACACGGCGAAACCCCCTCTCTACCAAAAGTACAAAAATTAGCTGGGTGTGGTGGTATGTGTCTGTAGTAACAGCACTTTGGGAGGCCAAGGCCGGCAGATCCTTGAGCTCAGGAGTTCGAGACCAGCCTGGGCAACAGAGTAAGACTCCATCTCTACAAAATACCAAAAAAAAAAAATTAGCTGGGCATGGTGGCATGGGCCTGTAGTCCCAGCTATTTGGGAGGCTGAGGTGGGAGGATCACTTGAGCTCAGGAGGCAGAGGTTGCAGTAAGCCAAGATGGTGCCACTGCACTTCAATCTGGATGACAGACCGAGACCCTGTTTCCAAAACAAAACAACCAAAACAAAAACAGTGCATTCACGGCCAATGATTATGACTCAGACATGAATGAAGTTTCTCTAAAGTGTGTTTTCTTCATGAGCACATCACAGCCTTCTTGCACTTGGGAACCCCAGACAGCACTGCAGCACCACGACAGGGGGCCGTTCCATAGAGCAAAACCACCAACAAACAGCACACAATTTCAAAATCCATGGCACTAAAGAGATGGCAAAAAGGACACTTGTTTAGGGTACAAGAGGTGAGACCAGAAGGCAGAGCGTGGCCCCATTCAGCCTCAGCTGGGCACCTGCGGGCTAGATGACTCAGACTCTCCACCACTCTGCATAGCTGCGAATAACCGTGAAGGCGCATGAGCTTTTATATTTCAGTGTTACAAATAAATTTTAGTGAGTAGGCAAAATCACAAATATGGAATCTGCGGATAAGGAGGACGAACTGTGCAGAAGTGTGCGGCGTCCACGGTCTGACCCACTCGAGCTGGAGGAGGCATCTGATCCTTACTTTCCACCAATAACCACTCATCTCTCTCCTGCCTCCTGGTGGATCCCTTTCTACCTGCCTAAAACAGGCAAAAACCAGCGATCAGAATCTCTACCACATGACATGGCGCGGAAAAAAGAATTCCAGGCAGGCACACATCATATGCTTGCCAAGGCATCTCAATATGTTAATTTCTTTGTTTAAAAAAAATAAGGGCCTACAGTAATAAGAAATAGACTTCAACGCAACACATGGAGACAAAAGATTCTTTGTAGCTATTTTATAAACAATAATACTTCCCATTGTGTTAAAATAAATAAGAGTCCCTGAACGCTGACTCTGAATTCCATTTAAATATTCATGAAGATTCTGAACTCGATCTCCAAAAAAGATTTCACAATAAAATATTCCATTTATCCCGTGTCTCTTGCTCTGCTCCCAGGGTTATTTCACTGCCTGGCGTGATGGACTTGAAAGCCGTCGGAAGCACGGGAGACTCAGCTTGTTCTATGTGACCAATGAATCTGGGCCAGCTTGGGACTGATGGGGCCTGAGATGGGGAGAGGGCAGGCGAGTCAATACAAGGAAAAGAACCCCAGAGAGCAGGCTATCTCCACAAGCAGTGAGTTCCCCATCTCTGCAGGGGTTCAAGCAAAGGCAGGCAAGATCTTAAGGAGATAGAAATTCCCATTAAGACACAGGCAGGGTCCTGGTGACCTTCAAGGCCAGTGACAGTTCATTTTATGTGTCATCTTGACTCAGTTCCAGAGTGCTCAGAGTAAACCGTTATTTCTGAGTCTATTTGGGAGTCTGTTCCTGGATATATCTGGGATAATGTTTCTGGATCCGCATTTGAACTGGTAGACTCAGAAAAGCAGATGCCCTCCCCAAAGTGAGTGGGCCTCATCCAATCCACTGAAGGCCTGAATAGAACAAAAGGCAGAGGAAGGGGGCATCAGCTCTCCCCACCTGACTGCTGGAGCTGAACACAAACCGTTTTCTGCCCTTGTCCTGGCATTTACACCATCAGCTTTCCCAGGTCTTTGGTTTGCAGATGGCAGATTGTGGGACTTCTCAGCCTCCGTAATCACATGCGCCAATTCCTTATAATAAATCTCTCCTCATTCTCTTTCTATATATATGTATATATTTATATATGTACACATATATACATGTATCTTATTGGTTCCATTTTTTTCTAGAGAACGCTAGCTAACACAAGGCCTGTCAACACCACCGACTGCATGCCCTGAAACCCAGAGAAACAAGGGCATTGTCACGGATACCTGTTCCCATCAATGGAGACCCCAGCCATGGAGCTGCCCTCTCCACCATGCATTCCAAAGGTGTCTAGAAGGGAAAGAAAGGCTTGTGTGCTTGAAGGGGGAAAATGTGAAGGCAGAGATCTGAGACAACTGGTCAACTCGCTACAAAGCCTAATTCAGTGCAGAACAGGCTCTCGTGGCACACCTGGCATGGATCAAAGGCTGCCCAGGACAGTCCTAAGATGCATTTGTTGACATGAGAAGCAGAGCATGGTTGCCAGAACAGCCTCACCCCCAGAAGATGCAGCAAAGGTCTACTGCTTGCTTTTATGTGGAACACGAGATGGAATCACAGGACCTCAGAATGGAAGAAAAGCACGTGGTAACAGAAAAAGGCATTTGTTTCAAAGCTGATTCCTGTGGGGAGAGGAAGACTGGGTGGGGGCACAGGGGGTACTCCCCTAGAGGAAGAACCAGGCCCCTCCAATGGGATCCATGGGGCAGAATTAGGACTAAGGGAGAAAAACTTGCAAGCCTGGCAAGACATGAGCACTGACAAAGGTACCTAGGGCTGGAAGTTAAGAGCCCACCTACGACTGTGAACCCGGACAGGTGGTAGGGCGGCCTTCAAACCCCCACACCAAAAGCCTACACCAGAGGAGAGAGGCAGGACGATGCGCACACTGAAGAACAGTACGGGGTGACCTGAAAGTGACTCCCCATCTCTCCTGGGAGGGTGGGGCTGGCAGAGTCAGGGAGCAGACAGATGGTAATACAGACCCTGGGGGAGTGCAGACCTATGGAGACGCACAGGTGTCTTGTGGAGAGAGAAGCTGGGAGGGCACTTCTGCTTCAGCAAAAGAAGCAACACTGCCCACAGGACACGAAGAACAATGTGCCCAGGGTCAATGTGCTTGTCACTTCCTTAATCTCTAGTGTGAGTTCCAGAACTTGTACCTGAGGTCACCATCTGTTAGTGGTGTGTGTATCGTAAGGAAGCCTGTGGTGTGTGTATCATCACATCTGCAAAGGCAGTTTTGCCATGTAAGGTAATATGTACACAGGTTTGGAGGATTAGGATGTTAACATGTTTGGGGGGACATTATTCTAGCAGTCGCAATATTGAAAGCAGTTGGATCCTGGGTGACTACAGAAACGTGAGCTGGAAGTGCCACAGACAGTCACTGAAATGACAGCAGTGAGTAGGATGCTGATGAGGACACTCAGCTGGTGTGAGCAAGCCTTGCAGAAAGCCAGAGCGTAAACACCTTCAGCTTTGAGGACCACACGGTCTCTATTACAGCTCCTCAACTCTGCCCTTCTAGCACAGTAGCAAACACAGGTAACATTTCAATGAATGGGCATGACTATGCTTCAGAAAAATTGTATTTACAAAGATAAGGCTATGGGCCACGTGCAGGACCTACTGTGCAAACCTCAATGCAGAATATTTTCTTGGTTCCAATCATTCAATCTCTCCCTGGATGAGGATCAGAAAGCCCTGCCTTCTGCCTCCCTGTGGAAGGAAGCATGTCCTTCCCACCCCACGGACGTCAGGATCTGCCGGTGCTCTGCTCCCTCTACCCAGAGAACCACAATGTCTCCTTTTGTATGGATCCTGGGACACAGAAAAAACTGGGGCAAATCGACAGTCAACCTTTAGTTGCAGTTACCAGATGACTTGAAGCCACTGGGAATGTGGGGGTGTTTGTTATGAGGCATAACCAGGTCCAAGCTGACTGATGCAAATAGAAAGTGTTAGTTACTAGTATTGTATTTATTGTTTTAATGCTATTCCAGCACCTTCTCTGTTATCTCACCTGGCCAGTATGAGATGCTGAACCTAAGGCACTCTCAAGTCACTGCCAGGTCTGGATAGACGTCATTGGTCTCAGAGGTTGATCTTGCAAACATAAATGCCTTTTCTCTTGTATTTATTTCTTTTTTCTTTTTCTTTTTTTTTTTTTTTTTTAAGACCGTGTCACACTCAGTTTCCCAGGCTGGAGGCTGGAGTGTAGTGGCACAATCATAGCTCACTGCTGCCTCGATCTCCCAGGCTCAAGCAATCCTCCTGCCTCACCCTCCCATGCAGCTGAGACTACAGACATGCCCCACCACACCCAGCGGGTTTTTTTTCTTTCTTTTTTTTTTTGAGATACAGTCTCACTATGTTGCCTGGGGTGGTCTGGGGCTCCTAGGCTCATGCAATCCTCCTGCCTTAGCCTCCAAAAGTGCTGGGCCACAGGCATGAGTCACCATGCCCACCCACAAATGCATTTTCTGGGTACGGGCACAGAAGCCATCAATGGATAAACAGATGCACAAAATTCAGCCATGAAAGGGAATGAAGCCCCAACACACACTAACACATGGATGAGATTTGATCACACCATGCTCAGAGAAAGCAACCAGACACACACAGCCTCGTGTTCCATGATTCCCTTCACATGACATGTCCAGAATAGGCAAATCCATAGTGACAGAAAGTAGACTCATGGTGCCAGGGGCTGCAGGGAGGGAGGTTTAGGGGAGGCTAAGTGAAAGGGTTTCTTTTTGAGGTGAAGAAAATATTCTAAAATTGACTATGGTGATAGTTGCACAACTGTGAATATACCAGAAACCCCTGGACTATACATGTTAGACGGGTGAACTGTATGGTCTGTGAATTACATCTCAATAAAGCAGTCTTTTAAAAGGACAGCACACAGCACTGGGAAACTAGTGCCAGGGATGCCTGTCTACCCCTCCGCACAGCCCTCAGAGGGTGGCAGCTCTGGGGCACTCTGGACCACAAGTCAGAGTTGCTGGCGTGGCCACGGCAAGTCAGGAAAGGGAAACCAAAGAGGCTACAGAATCACCTGCCCTTGTATTCTCCTTCCTGGTTGCAACGCTGTCCACCGGTCACCAGGGCCAGCCCTTTGTAGGTCATCTCTAAGCCCTCACCCGCCGTTCTCAAACGGGCAAGAGAAGGTGTCTGGATGCCAAGGACACAGCTATAATTAGAGACCACTTAGTGGTGCACAGGGCAACGGCAAGGTGCTGGCGCCAAGCGTCTGTCAGAGCAATGAGTTCTCACATCCAGAAAGCCATTGCCTGTTGCTGAAGAACCAATCTCTTTTGAGCAGAGACACCCTCTCAACGACGCTTATTACTTTTCCAAAGTGAAAATCATCCTAACATTTTTTATAAAGAAAGAAAAACATCACCCATTTTCAAGCCTGCAGAAATCCTAGCAATTCGAAATTAGCATAACAAATATTTTTTTAAGAAACACTGGAAGAGCCTCCGTGTGCCGTATTTATTACCGATTTCAATAAGCCCACTCTAAACGTCTTAGAATCACCATAATCTCTATGACACGGTATCTTCCATCGGAAATGAGTGGAAACGTCTTTTTCAAGCTGAAACTGTGATGTTCTGGGAAGAAAAGAAAACATTTTGCAGACATCTGGTTCTGGACAAAAGCATTGCTTCTGCCTTAGCCATGGAAATCTACCCCTTGGGGCAATCTGAACAGCTGAAACAACGTTCCGTGGAGGAAACAAAGGCAGTGTCTCTGATAAGAGCCATGGGAAATATTAATTTCCAGATGCACTTGTTTTTATCTTAAAATCTTGTCCTATATAAAGCAAGGCCTCATCTTAGACACTCCGGGAGCCAGAAGGAATAAGGGGTCTTCAGACCCCCTCAGCAGCAGAAGCAGCAGGGCTCTGCCGGGTCCGTGCACGTGCGGCCCCGCTAGGGGAAGTGGATGCATGGAAACTGTCCAGACCAGAGGCAGATCCGTGCCCCTAAGACTTCAGACCAATTCCCAGGAAACCATCTCTGTTTACAAAGATTAAAGCCAATTTCCAAGTCAGGCATCTGGGCCACACCTTCCCATGGTGTGAGTAGAGATCCACCCCCAAACATTCAGTCTTCTGCAAGCACTGACCAAAGCAAATGCCAGGGTAGCTATGAAGTGGCCAGGCCTCAGAGACCCCACGTGGGGACCACCTGGCAGGGCAGGGGCTCTCCTAACTCCACTCCCTGCCTAGGCATGTCATGCCTTCCATATGATACTGTCCTAGTGGATGCCACAGAAAACAGAAACTACTGAAAAGCATACTACTTCACATGGATTAGCATGGCTGCTACATAGACAAAAAAACAGAAAATTACTAGTGCTGGTGAGAATGTGGAGAGACTGGAACTCTTGGACTCTTGCACACTGTGGCTGGGAATGTAAAATCACACAGCTCCTATGGAAAACAGTATGGTGGCTCCTGGAAAAATTAAAAATAGAATTCCCATATGACCCAGTGATTCCACTTCTGGGTCTATACCCAAAAGAATTCAACCCAGAGACTCCAACAGATATTTGCAAACTCATATCCACAGCAGCATGATTCAAACTAGCCAGAAAGGTGGGAGCAGCTCAGTGTCCACCGGCAGACGAATGGATGAGCAAAGTGTGGTCCATCCATGCAGGGGAATATTATTCGGCCATGAAAAAGCAATGAGATTCTGACACAGGCTACAATATGGAGGGACCTTGAGGACACTGTACTGAGTGAAATCAACCAGTGACAAAAAGATGAATACTGTAGGATTAAACTTAAATGAGGTCCCTAGAGTTGTGAGATTCATAGAGATGGAAAGTAGAATGATGGTTCCCAGGGGCTGGGGGAGGAAGGAACAAAGGGTTGGTGTTTAATGGGGACAGAGTTTCAGTTTGGGGAAATGAAAAAGTTCTGGTAGTCATGGCGACACCATCCCATGAATGTGCTTAATGCCACTGAACAGCATGCTGAGAAATGATCAAAATCGATCAATTTTAGGTTATGTGTATTTGACCACAGTTGAGAAAAACATGAATTTCTAAATTCTCTTGAAAAGCAGGAGTATCTGACAACAATGGGTATATGTATTTATTGTAATTTTTAAAAAAGCAACAACAGGCCAGGTGTGGTGGCTCACGCCTGTAATCCCAGCACTTTGGGGGGCTGAGGCGGGCGGATCACCTGAGTTCAGGAGTTCAAGACTAGCCTGGCCAACATGGTGAATTCCTGTCTCTACTAAAAATACAAAAGTTAGCATGGCGTGGTGGCACACACCTATAATCCCACCTACTCGGGAGGCCGAGGCAGGAGAATTGCTTGAACCTGGGAGGTGGAGGTTGCAGTGAGCTGAGATTGCACCACTGCACTCCAGCCTGGGCAAGAGAGCAAGACTGTGTCAGGAAAAAAATAAAAATAAAAAAAGCAACAACAACAGCTGGCCGCAGTGGCTCATGCCTACTATCCCAGCGCTTAGGGAGGCTGAAGTGAGAATATAACTTGACCCCGGGAGATCGAGACCACCCTGGGCAACATGGCAAAACTCACGTCTACAAAAATATCAAAAAAAATTAGTGGTGTGTGGTGGCACATGCCTGTAGTCCCAGCTACTCCATAGGCAGAGGCAGGAGGATCACTTAAGCCTGGGAGGCGGAGGCTGCAGTGAACCATGAGTGTACCACTGCACTCCAGCCTGGGCCAGTGTCACAGATATTCATCCCCAGTGCGGATGAACAAATGACCCTGACGGTCACAGGAGCACCCAAGATGGGCAGGACTGTCGCCGTTTCACAGACGCAGGACCTGGCACTCAGAGGGACGATACCAAGGAGACAAGCTGGTCCGGCTTAGCAGGGTCAGCTGCCCTCATAACAGGGCTTCACTTCCGGAACGGACTCCTTTCTCGAACTGCCTACGTTTTGCCGGGGACCGCGAAGCAAACCACAGCAATGCAGCGGCCGTGGGGAAGCGTTCACGGAGAGCAGGGATGGGGCAGGTGCGGAGCCAGCCGCCCTGCTTCCTCTCTCCACAGGTAAACAGCCGTGTCGATGACAGGAGCCCTCCTTACCTGCGGTTTCAGTTCACTGCAGTCTGATGCAATGCGAAAATAGGAAACAAAACATTCCAGAAATAAACAATTCACCTGTTTTCAGTTGCGTGCCATTCTGAGCAATGTGATGGAATCTTGCCTCCTGTTGCTCCGTCCTGCCCAGGGTGTGAATCATCCCTTTGTCCAGCGTGCCCATGCTGTCTAGGCCACCCACCCATGCGTCACTCAGGAGCTCTCTCAGTTCTCAGATTGAAAACACAGCCCATACGTGGAAGGGTCTGTACTATCCTCCGTTTCTGGCATCCACCCGGGTCCTGGAACACAGCCCACATGGGTAAGAAGGGTCTGCTACAGTCTCATTTTGCAGATGGAAGAACCGAGTCCTCAGTTTGTAATTAGCCCCTATCACATGGTTAGCCAGGAGTGAAAGCGAGAGTGGCAGCCAAACGGACGGGTTCAAGGACACCTCTCAACCATCTGGAATCCAGCTCCGGAGATCACTCCCCGTGGGTCACGCTGACCTTTCCAACAGCCTAAAACCTAAAACCACAACTGATTCTATTCTGGCCTGGACATGAGGTCTTTTCTGAACCTGGGATGCTAACCTGTTATTTATTTATTTAATCAGCAAACACGTCTACCACGTGCCAGGCCCTGAGCGGGACAGCTGACTTGAATGGAGACATGGATAAAACAGACTCTGTGCGAAACAGACACTTTCCAAGATC
Source organism: Rhinopithecus roxellana (assembly GCF_007565055.1). Taxonomy (NCBI): domain Eukaryota; kingdom Metazoa; phylum Chordata; class Mammalia; order Primates; family Cercopithecidae; genus Rhinopithecus; species Rhinopithecus roxellana. The sequence continues at coordinate 3,409,852 of NC_044563.1, read as the reverse complement.
TGAAAGGCCTCCTCCGAGAGACAGCAGTTTAGGAATGTTGAAAAACTCCATGTTCTGAAAAGCACAGCGAATCTCTGCCCTGAGTTCCTCGTCATGAGAGCAGGCCTGTTACATCGCCCCCGCAATGGCGAACCGTTCCAGGTTAAGCAGGGATTTGGAGGTGCCCATCATGAACAGCCTCGGGTTCACACCTGCCAGGGACCATCTCTTTCCCCTGCCTGTCCCCACTGCACTGGCTAAAGTGGGCACCATTCTTAGAGGCCCACAGCTGAGGTCTCACATGGATTGAAATCAATTTGGCCACATTAATGTCTCAGTTGGCTGAGATTTCTCTCTCTCCAGTAAACACCATTCCTTAAATGCCAACTCTGTGGAGCTTATTCTCAAAATGTTCAAAAAAAAGGAAAAACCCATGAAGAAGAATCACAGCACTAAAACCAATGAGAGAGTTTTCAGATACCTTTAAAGCAATAGGCGAGGTCAGGCGTGGTGGCTCACACCTATAATCCCAGCACTTTGGGAGGCCTAGGCAGGCAGTTCACTTGAGGTCAGGAGTTTGATACTAGCCTGGCCAACATGGTGAAACCCCGTCTCTACTAAAAATACAAAAATTAGCCAGGCGTGGTGGCATGTGCCCGTAGTCCCAGTTACTCGGGAGGCTGAGGCAGGAGAATCACTTGAACCCAGGAGGCGGAGGTTGCAGTGAGCCGAGATCACCCCACTGCACTCCAGCCTGGGCGACAGAGTGAAACTCTGTCTCAAAAAAAAAAAAAAAAAAAAAAGAGAGAGAGAGAGAGAATTACATAAAAAAGTAAAACTAAAATAAATAAGGCAACAGGCAAAAGAAGCAAGACCATGTGTTTGTGTGTTTGTCTTTGCTATTTTTTTCTCTATCTTGTTGACAATCATTTTGGTCTCTGAAGACCATGTTAGCAATCAAAAGCCAGAGCTGAAACAGTTCTCCACTAAGGAACAGGTTCACAGAGAGCTGGCGCAGGGTGGGCTCTGGCCTCCTCACCTCCCGGACCCTAACCCATGTGTACCCTCGGGGTTCCCAACAGCCCTCCCTAAAGAACAGTCAGAGACTGTAAGCAGGAAAACACCTCTGATGACGGGTAATGCTCACTAGTACCCACTGTAAGTCCTCAAGGTGATTCAGCCAGCACTGGGTTTCTAGTTCCAAGGATCCTTCATTTCTCCTTGGAACTGACTCTTCCACCTTCCTTTCCCTCCCTGAGATGTCTTGAAGGGCCTGACCTTTTTTGAGATGTCACTGCTAGCTGTCGCTTTTAAGTTGGAAGACCGAGATTTGTAGCATCAGTCACGTACTTCTGCCCTGCCAAACCCCAGTTCTCCGTGTGGAGTCGGAACATGTCACTTATCAGCCCTGGACAAGCTAAGACGCTGTGCAGGGGACTCTGGGTTCCTCAGGATCGATATAGCCTGTGTCTAGAAGAGTTTAAGAGTCATCAAACACTAGATGCACAGGTGCTTTCAAAGCTCAAAAGAGACGGAAGAAAACATCCCCTGGGGAGAACAAGTGACGGGAACACAGAAATCTTTTGAAATTCCCCAAGTCATGTGATAACAGGGACGTGTTCAAAACAAAAGCCCCAAACGCCTTCACTGATCACTGCTGCCTGCCTGATGGAGGTTCACCAGGACCTCATTTCCCTGACAGCCCGGTGAGGCTCCCTCCTAGGTGACTTTTGGATGGTGGACAAGTGACTGTCATCGTCTACCCCTGGGGTCTCCCAGATCCTACAATTTCCTGAGGACATCCATGTTTCATCAGTTGGTGGCCTATGCAGCTGGAGTGTGCTCAGAGGGCCTGGCCTTGGCAAGCGTGCAAAAGATAAGAATGGCCACCATCGGATCGTGTGCATTCTGCTATCAAAGATCACAGTCACAGTGGCTACTCCCATCTTTTGAGCACTTTATAGTGTGTATGTGTGTGCGCGGGTGCACACGTGCAGGTGTGTGTGCACCTTTTTTTTTTTCTTGAGTGGAAATAGAACATCTTTTGAAAGGCAGAGCTTAGAGAAGAAAGGTCTAGGTCAAGTCCTGGTGTCCCTGTTTACTCAGGAACTGCTTATTGTTGAGGAACACAAATCCACTCAGATGGGCTCAATCCCGGAGGCAGAATCTCACAAAAACCTAGTGCAGGATGTGTGACCTCTCAGAAGCCAGAAGGCCTTTGGGGCCACTCTCTTCATTTGCATATGTGTGCAGATGCCTGTGTGCATGCACGTGTGTGTGTATGCATGTGTGTGTGTGTGTGTGTGTGCATGCGTGAGCACGACCTGTCCATCTTATTCTCTCTGGGTCTATATCACCTTCTCTATTTTTTTCTGGCATGTCCTTCCCTGGCTTCTGCCTCCCTAGGAGCAGAGGGCTCTTTAAAATCCTAGCAGGAATGAGTCTCTGCCTCAATCCCAGTTTCCCCAGGGACAAATGAGATTGGCTCAAAATTAGCCAATCAGCTGGGGACACAGTGGGGTGAAGGTTGGAACAGAACCCAGAGAGGGTTTTCGGGTGGGACCAGCATCACCGTATGTGTGGGTGTGGTGGTGGGGGGTGTCCTGGGCACAGCTTTAACCCCTGTGAGCCAGGAGGAGATGTGCTGAGGATAAAATAACACAGAAGGAGCAAATGAAGGTAGACTTGCTTCATGAATGTGACCCACTTAGTTAATACTCTGGAATATTGTTGAAAACAGGATTCCCTCCCCAACAAGGAAAGGTATGTTCCTGAAAAGTTACATGCAGGTCCACTCAAGGGGTTACTGAAACAAAAGACGGGAGGCACAGAGGCCATCGGGGGACTTATAAAAATGCATATATGTGTCATTTTGCTCACTAAGATTTAGCCAAAGAAACAGTATTTACTGACAGCCACCTGTACAGGCCAATCCATAGGCATGTGCTGAGCACAGGAGGTCCCTGCCCTTTGGAAACGCGGCTTCTAGTCGAGGAGATGATAAAGAACCCAGAAGGCAATGGGCAGCCAGGCGAGGGAGAGGGAAGACCAGGAGCTGAGGAGGAGGAGGAGAGTTCCAGGCAGAGGAACAGCATATGCAAAATGCCAGAGGTCAGAGTCAGGCTAGTGGACTCCAGTTCTACACGCCTGGAGCACGGAATGCAGGGAGCACACGGCAGAGAAGGGAGGTGACGTAACAACCGCCACACCCAGAGGGCCCTTCTTGGCGGGGCAGCTGCAGGGAGTGACATGACCCCATGTGTGATCTAGAAAGGTGAGGTGCCCGGCTGCAGAAAGGAGAAGGGTCTGAGCCGCCAGCAGCAGGAGAGAAGCTGGTGGCTAATCCAGGAGAGAGACTGCGGCACCAGAACTGTGGGGCGGCAGCAGGGACAGAGGGAGGCCGATGGGCTGGAAAGACCTTCCGAAGGGAGATGACAGACCCTAAGGGAACCCGGGGTGACTTTCTTTCTCATAAATAAGATGATGAGGACCCGGCTGTTCTTTCTGACTTTCCCTCCCGGGTTTTGTGTTTTGCTGGGAGCATCTCAAGATCTTGTGCACTTCAGTTTAAAAGGAGGCTAGCTCCAACATGTTGGGAGGCCAAGGCGGGCAGATCACCTGAGGTCAGGAGTTTGAGACCAGCCTGACCAACATGGTGAAACCCCATCTCTATTAAAAATACAAAAATAGGCCGGGCGCAGTGGCTCAAGCCTGTAATCCCAGCACTTTGGGAGGCTGAGACGGGCGAATCACGAGGTCAGGAGATCGAGACCATCCTGGCTAACACGGTGAAACCCCGTCTCTACTAAAAAATACAAAAAACTAGCCGGGCGAGGTGGCGGGCGCCTGTAGTCCCAGCTACTCGGGAGGCTGAGGCAGGAGAATGGCGTGAACCCGGGAGGCGGAGCTTGCAGTGAGCTGAGATCCGGCCACTGCACTCCAGCCTGGGCGACAGAGCGAGACTCCGTCTCAAAAAAAAAAAAATAATTAGCTGGGTGTGGTGGTGCGTGCCTGTAGTCCCAGCTACTCGGGAGGCTGAGGCATGAGAATCGCTTGAACCTGGGTGGCGGAGGTTGTAGTAAGCCGAGATCGTGCTGCTGCACTCCAGCCTGGGCAACAGAGTGAGATTGTCTCAATAAAAATAATAATAAAATAAAACAAATAATTCTAAAAAAGAGGCTAGCAAGGTGCTCCATGTGTGGGGCAGCCTGCTTACCAAGACCTTTCCTGAGCTTTGTTCTCCATCCAACAGGTAAACAACTTTAGGGTTTGCTGACCCGGGCCCTCCTGGTCCACCCTGATCCTACAGAACTTCTCACACCTCATTCCCTTCCCCATGATCGGCCAAGAAAGGCCCTGTCCTACCCGCAGCCCTCCCCGCTGCATGGCTCCTCTCTTTAGAGGTAGGCAGAACAACGGCCTAGAAGAGATCAAGTCCCAGTCCCGGGAGCCTATAAATATGTGACCTTTGTCTTCACAGATGTCATGAAGTTAAAAATCTTCAGATGCAGAGACTATCCTGGATCATCCAGGTGGGCCCTAAATGTATCCCAAGTGCCCTTCTAAGAGGGTGATTTGATGCAGAAGAGAAGGTAATGTGACCACAGGGGTTGAGCTGGGGTGGGGGGACCAGAGATTCGTGTGATGCGGCCACAACCCAAGGAGCACCAAGATTGCCCGTCGCCACCCAGAGCTGGAGAAGATGAAGAATGGTTTATCCCCAGGGTTTCCAGAAGGAAGGCAGCCCCACCCACACCTTGATTTCAGATTTCTGGCCCCTCAACTGGGAGAGAGTCAATTTCCACCTTTTTTTTTTTTTTTTTAGATTCTCACTCTGTCACCAGGCTGAAGTGCAGTGGCACGATCTTGGCTCACGGCAACCTCCGCCTCCCAGGTTCACGCAATTCTCCTGCCTCAGCCTCCTGAGTAGCTGGGATTATAGGCATGTGCCACCACGCACAGCTAATTTTTGTATTTTTAGTAGAGACCGAGTTTTACCATGTTGGCCAGGCTGGTCTTGAACTCTTGACCTTGTGATCCACCCACCTCAGCCTCCCCAAGAATTTCCGCTGTTTCTACCCATCCAGGCAGTGGTCATTTTTCACAGCAGGCCCAGGACACAAAGGCCTCTCTCCCATTAGCCGGTGCCCCTCTTCCTCTGATAGTCCCCCCAGAACCGACTCAATTTTTCTAAGAGGATAAATCGTAACTCCCATAAACCATTCTCAAAAGGGGTGAGAGCAACACCCTGACAAGAGGCTGATCACTGGTTGCTGGAGGGGCTTAAAGCACAGCAATGCAGTGGTAACTAAAAAGATTTATGGTCTATGTGGGGCATTAAAACTTCATGGAGGGTGCAAGAAAAAAGGAAAAAAAATGGCTTTTAAAGCACCAACTTAAATGAACTAGCACCACACAGGGGTCATGGGTACTTCCTTCCTTTAGTCATAAAATATCTGCTGAGATCCCAAGTGTGCTACTTGGTGGGGAGATGATGACCACAGGACTGGCCTCTGCTCTTCTGGAGCGTTCATTCTGGTGGGAGACGAAGATAGAGAGTTATGGGTTTGAATCCCTTCCAGGAGGCAGAGGGGCTGATTAAAAACAAGTCTGGTGTCTGATGGTCTCCAACTTCAATTCTGCCTCGTGAGCTGATCAATAAAACTGGTCCATAATATTTAAACATGCAGAGCATTCAAGGACTATGTCACACCAATAAAGCATCTGCTCCCTAGGTGTACATAGTGGATACTCAATACATGTAGTCCTCTCTCCACTCCCCCTGAGTTCTATCTGTTCATGAACTAGACAGATAGCTGACTCCACACACTGCCCAAAAATGGAGGCTGACACACTTAGACACACAACACCTCCCAGAACTACATCTGTAGGAAGACAGCAGGCTGTGTGTTGAAAGCAAAATACTGCAGAACTACAGACAACAGAAGCATTACAGTAAACTGAGAAAACTACTTAATATTCCTGACCTGAAACATATCTCCTAAACTTGCTGTTGGGGTCGCTAACGACTAAATTGTGTGTTCCCTCCCAACCCTCCCAAATTCATATGTTGGAGCTCTAACCCCCGGTGGGATGGCATTTGGATTGGGACCTTTTGGGAGTGTTTAGGTTTAGGTGAGGTCATGAGGGTGGGGCCCCCACGATAGGATTCGTGTCCTTATAAGAAGAGGTACCAGAGAGCTGACTCACTCTTTCTTTGCCACATGAGGGCACAGGGAGAAGGAAGTCAGCCCCCATGAGAAATGGAATCAGCCACAACCTTGCTAGGACTTCCAGCCTCCAGAACTGTGAGTGATAAATTTCTGTTGTGTAACATCTTCCAGCCTACAGCACTTTGCTATAGCAGCCTGTCTTCATCCGTTTTGTGTTACAATAATAATATAATATATAATAATAATATAATAATACTGGAGAATGAGTAATTTCAAAAGAAAAGAGGGCTGGGTGCACTGGCTCATGCCTGTAATCCAGCAGTTTGAGAGGCCAAGGTGGGTGGATCATGAGGTCAGGAGTTTGAGACCAGTCTGGCCAACACAGTGAAACCCCGTCTCTACTAAAAACACAAAATTAGCCAGGCGTGGTGGCGGGCACCTGCAATCCCAGCTGCTTGGGAGGCTGAGGCAGGAGAATTGTATAAACCCGGGAGGCGGAGGTTGCAGTGAACTAAGATCGCACCATTGCACTTCAGCCTGGGTGACAGTGTGAGACTCTGTCTCAAAAAAAAAAAAAAAGGAAAAAGAAAAGAAAAGAGGTTTATTTAGCTCATGGTTCTGTGGTGTGGGAAGTTCAAGGGCACCGCCTCGGCTTCTGGTGAGGGTTTCTGTGCTGCCACACAACATGGTAGAGAAGGTCAAAGGGGAAGTAGACACATGCAAGGAGGAACCACATGTGAGGGGTGTCCTGGCTTTATAACAAGCCATTCTTATGAGAAGAAACCTATTCCCATGAGGACTAATCCCATCTAGAGAGTGAAATCTCACTCACTACTGGAGAACACCACCAGGCTATTCATGAGGGATCTGCCCCAGAACCCAAACACCTTCCAGTACGTCATCCCACCTCCCAACACCCCCACATTGAGAAATCAAATTTCAGCATGAGATTTGGTGGGGACAAGCAAGCCATATCTAAACCCTAGCACAGCCCTAGCACACTAGCAGAGTGTTGTTTCCACTTCACTTCTAATAGATGAACTTGAGGGTTTACATTCAGGAACAGACACTTCTTTGGGATGGAAACAGTGGATTATAAGTATCTCACCAAGCATCAGCTGCACCCTGCTCTCACCTTCTGCATTTCACAAGCCCCTCCTCCTTAACTGGGCACCAAGCTGTACCAGGTTAACACTGCCACTTAGTGGCCAGCTCAAGAAATTACATGGAGCCGTATGACCAGATAGGCCCTTTGCCTGTTCACTTAACATTTGTTACTGAGGGTTCTGGGTCTGGTGCTGGGCACCAGGAGAATAAAGATAGATGGGAACGTGCATCCCTCTCAAAGCACTTTGAAGTTTAGCTTGGGAGACTTATGCACGAACCATTCATTGTAATACAATACATAAAAGGTACCCATCAAGTACTGTGGGAATCCAAAGAAAAGCTTCCTGCAGAGAATGCACTTCGGCTCTGAGGAGTGGGAAGGAGTTCACCTGGCAAAGGTGGTGATGGTGGAGCAAGCAGTCCCACCTGGCCGGAGAGACATCACATCATTGAGAAGATGGTGTTCAGTCACCGACGTGTTCAAAGGGGTCTGTGTCTGGGGGAGAGTATGTCCCCTGTTGGAGGCGGCCCAGCAGCAGAGAAAGTGGCTAAGGCACTTCTTAGATCAACTCAACAAGGAAAGTGTGGCCGTGCTAGGGAGGGCACCTATGGAGCCCTTGCACATGAAACTGGCTAGGACTACAACCCACTCCGGTGTCCTTAGGTGGAAACTCAATTGGATGCCCAGGCTCGAAGCACCTTGAGAACTGGGGCTCGACCAGGCCAGTAAGCAGGTCAAACCGAGGAGGAACTCGGAGCTTTTCCCATGCAAGGAGAGATGGCAGTGGGTCCAGATTTAGGGCACAGCAGATACTCATGAGATGAGCAGATGGCAATACCCCTGGGCGTCGGGGACAGAGGCTGAGGAGGCAGAAGAAGAGCCCGGGCCAGAAGGACGGCAAGCCCTGAGCGCTGTGGAGCACTGACCCCGAAATGCAGTCTTGTTTGCAATAGCCAGTGCCAGATCAGAAGACGGAGAAGAGGTAATATTAAAGATTTTCTCTAAACAAATGAAATCTAACTTTTACAGTAACAATGTGCTGTCTGGATGGATGCTTTAAAACGTTTATTGTTCTACATGGGGTATGAGCTGCTCCCCTCCCACCCAACCCCTTCCTCACCACAGGGCCAACCACATCCCACGCCACAATGCTTTTTCAGGTGTTTGCTGCCTATTTGTAAATAGCACACATCTGATAATCTGTCTTGATTTCCTTCTGTTTAAATATTACTTATTGACTTCCTGCCAGGGAGGATGAGAGTTTCACTCATTTATCACACAGCCCAAGACAGCCATGGCCCCGCTTGGTTAAATCATGGTTCCTGTGTTTATGCTATTAGGGCTAGTTACATCTTGTCCACAGCAAGGTAGGCAGTCGACTGCGATTCTATTTTCCTTGAGTAAATAACAGCCACATTTTCAAATCTACCTTTCTATTTACATGTAACGAATTTATCACCAAGTTCTGACAGAGGTGTAAATTGCAGAGAGCAGGTCTCCTCCTGTGAGGTGCAAACATATCCAGCAATCTCTGTTGCCTGGGTTTCTGGGCCACCCTCTCCCAGAGCCATCCACCCTCCTGTGCCCACCTAGGTCAATGCTCCACACTCATCCCAGGTCCGGCCTCTGCCCGGTGCCAGGGCCCTCCCCAGAGTCCAGGTCTTCCTGTCCCCTGGCTCACTCCCTGTCTGGTGAAGCTCCTCTCCAGGAGCTTCCTGAGAAAGCAGCATAGGAGGGGCTGACTCAAGAAAACATGCATCTGAAACACCTCTGGGACCCTCTGATTTGCTAGAACACTGGTTTGGAAGGTTTTTCCCACTGTGCTTCCCATATGGATGCTGAGAGGTCAGACCCCAGATCCTCTATGCACAACTTGACTTTTCTCTCTTGAAACTTTTAGGATTGCGTCTCTGTTTCTATTCCCTGAGTTCTGAGCTTTTAGGACCCCCAGCTTGCCTGGGGGTGTCTTCTCACACCAGGGCCCTTTCAGCTGGGAATCTCACATCCATCTGCTCAGAGGCTTTAACTTGGATGATCTCTTTGTGTATTTCTCCCTCATTGTTCAGATGCTGAACCTGCGAGATGACTCCTCGAACTCTAGCTGATTCCAGGGCTGTCTTCCGCCTCCTTGTGTTCATCTCCAACATTACTGCTATGCCATTTTTTTGCAATCATCATTGATCTTCAAGACTTTCTCAAATGCTCCCTGTTTCACAGATGCTATTATCTTCTCTTACTGCACTGAGGATATTAGGTAGGGCATCTCCTTTGGAACTTCCCTTCTGTGTTGTGGGAAGTCAGGGAACCCAAACAAAGGGACCGGCTGAAGCCATGGCAGAAGAGCATAAATTATGAAGATTTCATGGGCATTTGTTAGTCCCCCAAATTAATGCTTTTATAATTTCTTACGCCTGTCTTTACTGCAGTCTCTGAACATAAACTGTGAAGATTTCATGGACATTTACCACTTTCCCAATCAATACTCTTACAATTTCCTATGCCTGTCTTTAATCTTTTTTTTTTTTTTTTTTTTTTTTTTTTGAGACGGAGTCTCGCTCTGTCGCCCGGGCTGGAGTGCAGTGGCCGGATCTCAGCTCACTGCAAGCTCTGCCTCCCGGGTTCACGCCATTCTCCTGCCTCAGCCTCCCGGGTAGCTGGGACTACAGGCTCCCGCCACCTCGCCCGGCTAGTTTTTTGTATTTTTTAGTAGAGACGGGGTTTCACCAGGTTAGCCAGGATGGTCTCGATCTCCTGACCTCGTGATCCACCCATCTCGGCCTCCCAAAGTGCTGGGATTCCAGGCTTGAGCCACCGTGCCCGGCCTACTTTAATCTCTTAATCCCATCATCTTCGTAAGCTGAGGATGTATGTTGCCTCAGGACCCTGTGATGATTGTGTTATCTGTACAAATTGTTTGTAAAACATGTGTGTTTGAACAAAATGAAAGCTGGGCATCCTAAAAGAACAGGATAATAGTGATTTTCAGGGAACAAAGGAGATAACCATAAAGTCTGACCACCTGCGGGGCCAGGCAGAACAGAGTCTTATTTCTCTTCTTTCAGAAAGCGAATAGGAGAAATATTGCTGAATTATTTTCTCAGCAAGGAATAACCCTGGGAAAATGAATGCATTCCCAGGGGGAGGTCTCTAAAATGGCCACTCTGGGAGTGTCTGTATTATGCAGTTGTAGATAAGGGATGAAATATGCCCTCGTCTCCTGAAGTGCCCCCAGGCTTGCTAGGGTTAGGAAATTCCAGCCTGGTGAATTCTAGTCAGACTGGTTGTCTGCTCTCAAACCCTGTTTTCTGTTAAGATGTTTATCAATGACAACGTGTGCCCAGCAGGACATGGAATCTCGTTAGTAATTCTAATTTCACCCTGCCTTGTGATCCTGCTCTGCCCCCATTTGCCTTGTGATATTTTATTGCCTTTGAAGCATGTGATCTCTGTGACCCACTCCCTATTCGTACACCCCTCCCCTTTGAAAATCGCTAATAAAAATTTGCTGGTTTTGTGGCTCAGGGGCATCACAGAACCTGCCAAAATGTGATGTCACCCCCGGAGGCCCAGCTGTAAAATTTCTTTCTTTTGTACTCTCTTTATTTCTCAGACCAGCCGACACTTAGGGAAAACAGAAAAGAACCTGCATTGAAATATTGGGGGCTGGTTCCCCTGATACTTTGGTTCCCCAAATTGTCTTGGTTTCTGCCTGGAGTATTTAGTTCTACTTGTTTATTGTCTGCCTTTGAGGTGACAGCTTTCCTTCAATGACAGGTGATTCTCAGCTGCTTGTCTCTATCTTGTACTTGAGGCACTTACACAGGGGATGGAAATTTTGTATGGGTGCCTCTTGTCAATAGGAGGACTTCCCTTGGGACACTTTGCTGGGGAGATGAACCATGAAATCCTTGGAGGAAGCATTCTAGTCAGAGTCCACAGCAGTGCAAAGGCCCCGGGGTCAGCATGTGTTTCCTGTGCTTGATAAAAGCAAAAGTGGAGGCCCGGGAGGCTTGAGCAGAGGGAGAAGGTGACAGGAGCAGGCTGGTGAGATCAGCAAGGCCCCCACCAGCCTGGCTGTGGTTCCTCCAAGGTCCTGTTTTCAGCCACGCCTACGGCCTCATGTGGAAGGGCCAGACCTCCAATACCCTGAGCTCCAACAGCTTTCAGCCCTTCCTGCTGCCAGTAGGGATGGTTTTCTCCAGGCTGCCACCTCATCACAGCCACTTCTTCATTTCACACAATGGAGCCCAGGGCTGTGTGCCTGCCAGGACTTTAGCACCACGAAGATGAAGGAGAGCCTCGACCTGCACATACCTCACAGGCCCCAGCCACAGACTTGTCTGAGTGCATCAGGACATGTGGGCGGGGCTGACCTCAGATGGCTTTGCCTAGACAGACAACAGAATGACTTTAGACTCCTGAGACACTAGGTGACCACCTAAGGTGCAGGTGCCTGGGGTTGCAGCAACCCTGAGTGGGACATTATGGGGGAAGAGCTTGAGGACTCATCCTTCCAGCCCACAAGGAGCTGCTCTCTTACGTCTTGGATCTACAGCCCTTGGTGGGAATGAATGTGACCTCAAGTCCTCTCCTTCACAGCCTCCCTCTCCATTAACCGACCCTTCCCAGGATCAACTTCCCTCTCCACTAACCGGCCCCTCCCAGGCTCACCCTCCCTCTCCACTAACCAACATTTCCCAGGCTCACCCTCCCTCTCCGCTAACCAACCCTTCCCAGGCTCACCCACCCTCTCCGCTAACCGACCCTTCCCAGGCTCACCCTCCCTCTCTGCTAACCAACCCTTCCTCAAGATCAGCCTCACTCTCTGCTAACCGACCCTTCCCAGGCTCAACCACCCTCCCAGCTAACCAACTCTTCCCCAGGATCAGCCTCCCTCTCCGCTAACCAACCCTTCCCCAGGATCAGCCTCCCTCTCCACTAACCAACCCTTCCCAGGCTCACCCTCCCTCTCCACTAACCAACCCTTCCCCAGGCTCACCCTCCCTCTCCACTAAGCAACCCTTTCCAGACTCAACCTCCCTCTCCACTAACCAACCCTTCCCAGGCTCACCCTCCCTCTCCACCAACCAACCATTCCCAGGCTCAACCTCGCTCTCCGCTAACCAACCCTTCTCAATTAACCAACTGACTTGGAAAATCTCCCCATGCTGACCCCAATCTGGTGCAATTCTTGAGGCACCTCTCTAACACACACACACACACACCACCCACCCAACACACACACACACACTTGTGATGTTTAAAGGTTAGAAAACAGCCCTGCAGTACCCAGATGTAAGGGAACAAGGCCAGCATTCTGGACTAAGGACCCCTTAACTTCCAGAACATTGTGCACTAGGGTCTGGCTGCGGAGCGCCTGAAACACGGGAAATGTGCCTAAGGAACTGAACTCTACTTTTTTTTTTTTTTTTTTTTTGAGATGAAGTCTTGCTCCGTCACCCAGACTGGAGTGCAGTGGCACAATCTTGGCTCACTGCAGCCTCCACCTCCAGGGTTCAAGCCATTCTCCTGCCTCAGGCTCCCGAGCAGCTGGAATTACAGGTGTGTGCTGCCACCATGCCTGGCTAATCCTGGTTAATCTTCGTATTTTTAGTAGAGACGGGGTTTCACCATGTTGGCCAGGCTGGTCTTGATTTCCTGACCTCAGGTGATCCTCCTGCCTCAGCCTCCCAAAGTGCTGGGATTACAGGCATGAGCCACTGCGCCTGGCCTGAACTCTACATTTTTAAAAATTATAGTTATACGTAAATACCCATGTGTGTCCTGTGGTTACTGGACTGGACAGGGAGCTCTAGAATATTCTGCTAACCCCAGATGCCTCACTAAGCATCTTCATGAGATTCTACCAACATTGCTCCCCATCCAGGAGAGCATCTGGATGGGTGATGGATGCACGGATTAAAATCCATTTTAGAGTTCTCTTCTGCACTGTTGGCACTGCACATCTCCCTGAGACTAAAATCCAAAGACCTTGCCGAGCAACGTGGCCCCTCTATGGTCTCATTTCCCAGCACTGGTGTGGGCCCCATCCCACCCCATCCTCTGCAGCTGGCCGGCCTCCTGGCTGCTTCCCACACACCCCAAGCATGCACTGACCCCAGGGCCTTTGCACACATCAGCCCCACTCTGAGATCCTGAAGGCCCGACATCCCGAAGGCCCACTCCTTCCTTCCTCTTCTCCTGGTCTTTGCCGCAAATGTCACAGAGGCCACCCTCAGCTCCCAGCAGGAAGGAAACTCGCTTCTGCATTGTCAGCTCCGTGCCATTCCACCCTCACCCTGCTTTACTTTTCTTCCTGTCATTTACCAACCCCGACATGTTGCACATTTCTCTGCTTACTTGTTAATTATCTAACTTGCACTCCCAGAGAGTAGAGTGTGCTGTGGCTCACTGATGTGTCCCCAGCACCTAGAAGAGAGCGTGGCTCTTACGAGAAACTCCATATGTACTAGCGGAAATAATGAATTCGATCCCTGATTACTTTTCATTATAGATATGCACCGAACATCAGCCACATTTTGGGTTACCCAGGTTTCTACGCCCTAATCTAGAAATACAACTTCCACTTCCCTGTTTCTATGGGAACACAGAGTCTGAATCCCAAATAAGACTCAGCAGAACTTTTAAAAGAAGCTACTTCTAAATGACTGACTCCGCCAACTGCATGCCCTCAGCAGGGCCACCACGCTGCAACGTGGAGGAGGTGGACCAGGGATGGGCTGCAGGGAGCGGTGGGGAGTGTGGCAGGCTGGACAGCACAGCCTTTCCAGAGGTGCCATGCTCCCACCCCCTGCCAAATGTCCACATGCACAGAGGCTACCTGGGTGTGGCCACATTTCCTAAGTTTTTCAAAAGAAGTTGGAAAGCTGAATTTTAAAATGAAATTCCTGGAAGTTTAAACACCAGCAACACATTCAATTTTTTTTAAGTTAAAAAAAAAAAATGTTAACATCTGGGCAGGTTACAATCAAGCTCTCTTGGGTCAGATCCACCCTCCAGACAGCCAGTGGTGAACTTTACACTACGGCTCATTCTATCAACCCAATGAGAGCTGGGCCCCAGGCCCAGACTCACTGATGGCCCTGCAGGAGGTTGACTGATCACAAGATGCGTGGCAGGTACCAGCCAGTGCCCAGCTCCCTGCCAACCAGCTGCTTCTAAATATGCCAGATAAACACACCAAAAGAAGAAGGGAAAAGAAATAAAAATAATGATTTGCTTGGTCACTCACATGTGGAAGAGAAAAGGCTAAAATCGAAGCTGATACTCCCTCATTCAGTCTGCAAGAGCCTCAGTCCCGCCCCTCCCGGCTCTGCCCACAGAACACAGGCAGCAGGGGTGAAAGTGGGCGAAGAACCCTGTGCACAGCAACGTCCCCAGGCCTGGCGTGCTGCCCGGCAAGCAGCTCCCCCGGGCCGCATCATCTTGGCAAACCCTCCCAGGACCCTGGGCTGTACAAGCTCAGAGACTCCGCCCGTTGTGTGGGGAGATGTCCTCGCTCTCAGGCTCCACCTGCTCATCCTCCCTTCACACCGAGAAAAAGAAACGTGACATGGACCAGAATCCCGGAGTTGGTACCAGCCATGTTTCCTCGCCCTGCCACGTAGCCACCCAGGAACCCACAGGGTGACCTGGGCTCCAGACTAGGGCACCGAGCCTCGTGGTTGGAGTGTTTGCAGGGATCATGAGGGGCCGGCTGGACACAACCACCTCCTCCTGCCATGAAAGGAAGTCCCTGTCCTGCACTCTCACTGGCACTGCCCCGGCCCATGCTGCAGGCCTCCCTGGGCCCACACGGCCTGGGCCAGCCTCTCTGGGCTTCCAAGGTTGGTGTGTTCCTATGGTGGGGTTGACGCTGATGACAGCACCCACAGTCATGAGGCACTGTCTGACCCCTCCACCTGCGTGTCTTAGTGAGTCCGGGCCTCTATGCCAAAGCACCTGAGGCTGGGCCGATTATAAATGGCAGAAATCTATGACTCACAGTTCTGGTGGCTGGGGATTAAGGAGCCGGTAGGTGCGGTGCCTGGGGAGGGCTGCGCCCTCCTGCACAGGTGGTGGCTCTTACTGTGTCTTCATGGGCAGAAAGACAAGGCAGTTGCCTTCAGCCCTTTTTTGTGAGATGGAGTTTCTCCCTTGTTACCCAGACTGGAATGCAATGGCGCTGATCTCAGCTCACTGCAACCTCTGCCACCCGGGTTCAAGTGATTCTCCTGCCTCAGCCTCCCGAGTAGCTGGGATTACAGACGAGCACCACTACACCCAGCGCATCACTTTTGTATTTTTAGTAGAAACAGGGTATCACCATACTGGCCAGGCTGGTCTCGAACTCCTGACCTCAGGTGATCCACCCGCTTCGGCCTCCCAAAGTGCTGGGATCACATGCGTGAGCCACCGCACCAGGTCTGCCTTCAGCCTTTTGTACAAGGGCATGAATCCCATCGCAGAGGCTCTATCCTCATGATGGAATCACCTCCGAAAGGCCCCATCTCTTCGTGTTACCACACCAGCGATTAAATTTCAACAAGATTTTTTTTTTTTTTTTCTCAGACAGGATCTCACACTGTGGCCCAGGCTGGAGCGTAGCGGCACGATCTCTGCTCACTACCACCTCTGCTTCCCAGGTTCAAGTGATTCTCATGTGTCAGCCTCCCAAGTAGCTGGGATTACAGGTGCACGCCAGCATGCCCAGCTAATTTGCGTGTGTGTGTGTGTGTTTGTGTGTGTGTGTGGATTTTTATTTTAGTTTTTTTTAGTAGAGACAGCGTTTCACATGTTGGCCAGACTGGCCTCAAACTCCCGGCTTCAAGTGATCTGCCTGCCTGGCCTCAAACTCCTGGTTTCAAGTGATCTGCCTGCCTAGGCCTCCCAAAGTGCTGGAATTACAAGCACGAACCACCACGCCCGGCCAGCACATGAATTTGAAGGCACATTAAGACTACAGCACCTATATGTGATGTCATTTGAACCTCTGGACACTCTCTTAACTGCAGTGATTAGCCCCACTTCGAAGTGGAGGGGGCTGCATTCATTTCCCCTGGCTGCTGCGCCGTGCCGTCATAAAACAGGTGACTTAAACCACGGAAGTTTCTGCTCTCACCGTTCCGGAGGCCAGAAGTCTGAATTCCAGGTGTTAGCAGGGCTGTCCACGCGCAACGTCTCTAGGGGAGGGTCTTTCCTGCCACTTCCAGCTTCAAAGGCATTCCTTGGCTTGTGGCCGCATCGCTCCAATCTCAGCCCTCCATCTTCATGTGGCATTCTATCTGTGTGCACAGTGTCTCTTTTGCCTTTTCTTCAAAGGACATCTTTCAAGATTAGAGCCTCCCCAGTCCAGCGTGACCTTGTCTTAACTCAGTGACATCTGCAAAGGCCCCAGTTCCAAATAATATCATGTTCACAGGTTGTAGATAGACAAGAATTTACGGGGCAAACGCTTTGACTCAGTACGGGAGCGCTTGGAGACCTTTAAGTAAATCCTAAGTGGCCTGCCCAAGGGCACCAGCTGAGAAGAAACCCAGCCGGACTGAAACCCAGGCTCTGCAGACGGGGATGCCAGGCCCCTGGTGTGCCCTCTGGCCAAATCTGTGGCTGAGAGTGGGCCGGTTTCCTTGGGGTGTCTCTCCTGGCTGAGGTCTTGTGCCTCAGTAAATGCAGACCCAAAATAAACCACCTTCTTGGGTGACTGAGAACCCGGAAGAGAATTCTGGAAACAAGTTCCATCTTGTTCATAGAAATGGTGTTGGACACAACACAAAACCCTTCCACGGGTGCGCTGTGGAAACCGTAAACCTTTGCCAATTCCCGGCTGCATTCGCTCCCTCCTCTTTTAAAGTGGATAGACGCAAGCTGTCTAGCTACTTGGCTGTCTTTCATCAAATCACCCAGTAAGTGCAAAATGCAGTCTCTGGGTGGCGATGGAGCTAATACCCGTCTCAGGGCTGAAACTGTTCTGTTGGCTCCTACGCCATGGCTTTTCTACGTGGCTTTCGGTGGTGGCAAACAGCAGAGACGCGCCCAAGCTGCTGACGATTTTCATGGAAAGGTGAGGCTGCTTCAGGGCGACACTCTGGGGGACGGGGATGGCAGGGCGGTCCTGGCTTCGTGTGGCCTGGGGGGACCTGAGCAGCAGAAGTGCAGGAACTCGCCACTGACACCCACCTGGGGTCTCTGGTAGCTGCTTTACGTGGCTGCAGGAACAAATGATCACAAACAAGGTGGCTTCAAGCAACAAACCTTCCCCGCAGTCCTGGAAGCCAGCGTCCAAAACGGCATCACTAGGCTGACCCTGCGGTGTCATCAGGGCCACGTTCCCCGGGAAGGCTCTGGGGCAGGGTCCTTCCCAGCCTCCTGGCAGCACCATTGTATCTCTGCCCCCATCCATGTCCCACTCCCACTGCCCCCACCTTCATGCAGCCCCCTTCCCTGTGTGTGTCCCCCTATGAGGACCTTGGTGATGATGCTGGCTTACCCAGTGCTACACTTTGGGCACTGGCCCCTTCCAATCCTCACGTTAAAATGTAATCCCCAGCATGGTGGTGTCGGGAGCGGGGCCGAGCAGGAGGTGTCTGGGCCACAGCGGTGGATCCCTCATGAACAGATCCATGTCCTCCCCTCCGAGATGAGTGTATTAAATCAGGGCTCTCCAGAGGGACAGAACTGATAGGATATATTTACACAGGAAAGCAAGTTTTTTAAGCGAGTTTTCTCACCATCACAAGGTGAAGTCTCACCACAGGCCGTTTATAAGCTGGGGAAGAGAGGAGCAGGTAGGGGCCCAGTCCAAGTCCGAAAGCCTCAAAACCAGGGAAGCTGACAGTGCAGCCTTCAGTCTGTGGCCGAAGGACCAACAGTCTCCAGCAAGATACTGGTGTAGGTCCCAGAGTCCAAAGGCCAAACAACTTAGAGTCTGATGTCCCAGGTCAGCAGTGGAAGGAAGCGTCCAGCATGGGAGGAAGAATGAAGCCAGGAGACCCAGCAGGCAAGGTCATCCCACCTGCCTCCACCTGCTTTGTTCTTGCCGTGCTAGCAGCCAAATGGACGCTGCCCACCTATACTGAGGGTGGGTCTTCCTCTCCCAGCCCATGGACTCAAATGTCCACCTCCTCTGGCAACACCCTCACAGACACACCCAGACACAATACTTCCCCATCCCCGTGGCCATCCCTCAATCCAGTCAAGTTGAAGTGTAACATTAACCATCACAGAGAGTGGGTTCTTGCTCTGCGAGTTCCCACTGAGAGCTGGTTGTTAGGAAGGGCCTGGCACCTCCCCGCCAGGGAACTGGACCAGCTCCTGCCTGTGGACTGACAGGCACGTGCACCTCTAGAAGAGCCGTGTGTGTATGTGTGTGTGTCTAACAGACAGTCTTACATGAACTTTACAATTTGCCAACATCAGCTCATAGAAATTGCAATGTAGACGGCAGCACAACAGGGACGTCCTGGGACCCTGCCCATGGCGCTCATCAGGGAAGAGGAAGGTCCTGGGAGAAAACGCCATGACCCTGTTCCCACAAACAAATCCTTGTTTGGATTTCCACAAAACAAGGAAAGCACAACCAAAGAACCTTGTTGGGACTCATTTAACCAGGAAAGAAACTCAGAAAGCCACCGGGAGGGAACAGGGAAGAGAAGGGTCCATTGAGCAGATCTCGTGGGTTTCTGAAAAGTGCAACGCCGGGAACCACAATGTCATCCATGGTGTCAGGCGGCCTTCATCACTGGCCGTCCCTCCACCACGCAGTTGCCTCCACCAGCACGATCAGAGGAACTGCAGAGTGCACAGCCACTGGCAGAGAGCTCTGGCAGCCACTACCACGCGTGGCACAAGAAAATTTACTCATCCCCCTCTGGCTACATTGCTAAATGTGGGAACTCAGTTTGGAGCTCCGTGCAAAAGGAAATCAGATGAAGGGTCTGGAGAGCAAAAGCCAGGCTCTGACGTTTCAGGAGATCCGCCCTCACTTTCATGGGCTGAGTCCTCCCCTCAGTGAAGGCCCTGGGGACAGGCCATGTCCAAAAACGCTTTGCCTGGGATCCTGGAGTGAAGAGCACAAGACGACACAGGACCATTGCCAATGACATTCCTGGGCCTCTGCCATCACTGGCTTAGCCTGCGGCAATGCTGGGGTCCATCACCTAATTGCCAGAGAACTGGAAATTCCGTTCCTTGCTTCTGGCTTCGGCCTTTCTCCTCCTCCTCCTTCTATGTGTAGTGTTAGGAGTAAAGGAAGAGCATGGGGTCTGGCATCCAGCAGCCTGTGCCTTGTTCATTGTCCTTTTAGGAGCTGTGTGACCTGGGCTGTTCACCCACAGGAGACCCTGCTTCGTGGGACCACATGGAAAGGGCTCAGCACAGGACTGGGCAGGGTACCACTACGCACTGAAAGGTACCCAAGCCACCAGCACAGTGTCATTCATCAGAAAGACATCCACATCAAGGCCTTCTTTGTCTTTTCCCTCCCGTTTCATCCTTGTCCTTCCCTGCCCATTATTAAAATTGGGCCATATTAAAATGGACCCATTCTGAACGTTTCTCATTGCCACTGCCTTTTTTTCCTGATTTTATCCACCCTTTCTTTACTTCTGGATGTCTGGTTAGCAACTGTTGAATACAGCCTGAAAACAGACAGAATGACAGCATGTGAGGAGAAGGTTGCCCTCTCCAAAAATACAATGCCAGGTGCTAAAGTCCCTGCATCCAAAAAACAGTGGAAGCCCCTTTCAGAATGCAGCTGCTGGGAGGCAGGAACAACTCCTCCACTCAGTTCCCCCATGCTTCAGCCAGGGTTCTCCAGAGACACAGACCCACGGGATGTGTGTGTGTGTGCATGTGCATGTGTGAATATACACACCTACAAATATATATTTACACATATATTTGTAATATGTGTATATGTATATATTTGTGTATGTGTATACTTTACGTGTGTGTATGTGTGTATGTATATAAAGAGATTTATTTTAAGGAATTGGTTTAAATGATTGTGGAGGCTAACAAGTCCAAAATCCATAGGACAGGGCAGCAGGCTGGAAACTTAGGCAGGAGTTGATGCTGCAGTCTTGGGGCAGAATTCCTTCTTCTCTGAGAAACTTCAGGTTTTGCTCTTAAGGCCTCCAACAAATCGGATGGGGCCCACCCACATCATGGAGGGCATACCTTTACTTAAAGTCAACTGACTGTTGATGTCAATCACATCTACAGAACATCTTCACGGCAACCCCTACATTAGCATCTGAGTAGATAACTGGGTGCTAGAGTCTAGCCAAGCTGACATATCAAACTACCCAACACATACAGCCCATTTCTGCCTCTCTCCCTTGCTGTGCCCCCTCCTTGGCTTGGGTCTTCTACTGTTTAGACTTCTACCCATTCTGTTTCTCTTTGTCTTCAGAATCAGGAAGTTTGCTATCTTGGACTGAGCAATCCAAAAAGCAAAGCGTCTCTGATGATGTTCATTTCACACCTGGTTGCAAGAAAAGGGCCTGTCACAAAGAAGCCTCTTCCTCACTACAGATCCCAGAGCCCTGGACTGGAAGTCAGAAGGCCTGGAGACCACTGACTTATCACTGATTTTGGAATTCTTACCATCTGTCTCTCTAGATTTCCATTTCTCCCACAAACTGGGGATAAAAAAGCCAACCTCACTGGATTGCTGAACATTAAACAAGAACATATAGAAAAGCATTTGTGAACTTTAAAACTCTGTGCAAATGGAAAATTCATCACTCTCATCATCACTACCATTTTCAGTATCTTTTTTTTTTTTTTTTTTTTTTTTTGAGATGGAATCTTGCTCTCGTCACCCAGGGTATAGTGCAATGGCACGATCTTGGCTCAAGGCAACCACTGCCTCCCAGGTTCAAGCTATTCTCCTGCCCCAGCCTCCCAAGTAGCTGGGATTACAGGCATGCACCACCACGCCCAGCTAATTTTGTATTTTTAGTAGAGACGGGGTTTCTCCATGTTGGTCAGGCTGGTCTCGAACTCCCAGCCTCAGGTGGTCCACCCACCTCGACCTCCCAAAGTGCTGGGATTACAGGCATGAGCCACCGTGCCCAGCCCATTTTCAGTATCTTAATCACCATAATCATGGCCATCATCAAAATCATCACTATTATCACCATCACCATCAATATTACCATCATCATGACCACCACCATCGCCATCAACATTACCATCAGGAACACCACGACCACAACATTACCATCATCATAACTACCATCACAATCATCAACGTTACCATCATGACCACCACCATCACCATCAACATTACTATCATGAACACCATGACTACTATCAACATTACCATCATCATAACTATCATCACAACCATCAACGTTACCATCATCATGACCACCACTATCACCATCAACATTACCATCATGAACACCACGACCACTATCAATGTTACCATCATCATAACTACCATCACAACCATCAACGTTACCATCATCATGACCACCACCATCGCCATCAACATTACCACCATGAACACCATGACCACTATCAACGTTACCATCATAACTACCATCACAACCATCAACGTTACCATCATCATGACCACCACCATCACCATCAACATTACCATCATGAACACCATGACCACTACAATGTTACCGTCGTCATAACTACCATCGTTACCATCGTAATGACCACCATGATCACCATCAACATGACCATCATCATGACCAACACCACCACCATCAACATCATTATCAATATCACCATCAACACCATCATTATCACCACATCATCACCATCATTCTTCAACACCCACCCAAAATGTTTAAGTGCTTCATCTCTACCTTAGATAAATCCACTTCTGTTTATCTTCTGATTCTCAAACCAGAGTAAACATCAGAATCCCTGGGGGGCTTAGGAGAACACAGAGCACTGGTCCCTGCCCCCAAGAGTTTCTGATCCAGTGGGACTGGGGTGAATCCTGAGAATCTGCCTTTCTCTCAAGTTCCTAGGTCTTCTGACGCTGTCTGTCCAGTATTTTAAATCATTAAGCAAGGGTCAGCCAGATGAACTCCAACAACTATCCCAAGACTTCTTAGAAAAACCTGCCTTTGCAGCACAGTTGTACATCATCAGCACTTTCCAGATGAACATATTTGATCCCTTTTAAATGTGCAGCCGGTCATCATTTCTTCCACAAACTCAATATTAAATGATTCATTTTTCATAACTGAGAGGGTAAGAACAACTGTGAATGAAAAATAAAAGCTGGGGATATTTTACGGGCAAAGATCCACAGAGTGAATCCAGTCTCTTTGTATTAATAAAACACAAGGCAGGAAGATAAGGAGGAGGAAGCTGGCTCCTGACAGGCACTGCCAGGGCCCATTCTGGGCACGTAGATTGGCAGAGACCTCATTCCGCCCGTTACCTGAGCAACGTCTACGGCGTACGGAGTCTGATCAGTTCAGGGACAGTGCGCATCACCTTCTTTTGGAATCATTTGTGGCACTGATTGATTGTCCTTAGCAAAAGAGAGACAGATGGCACAGGGTTGGTGCTGGTGCAGTTTTGCTGCTGTGAGGGGGTACTAAGCATCCTGCCGGGTCTCACATAATAAGGGCATCCCCATCTCTGGTGGTCACTGCACCAGTGGCGACAGGGCTGTAATGGGGACTGACAGGGCGGGGGCAGGCCACCTGAACTGACCTTTCATCCCAGGTGCCATGGAAGACTCGCTTCCCTGGAGTGCAGTGTGGTGGTTGTAAGCCACCACCCAGGAGAGTCAGAAATGGTTTTCGTATTACCCAAGTGTTTGCCTTGAGTCAACGGGCATCAGCAGCTGTTTTTTGAGCAATTTAAGCAACTACGTGACTTTTTAAAATAAAGGACCAAAGAAATATATTATTTGATGCCCAAAAAATAATGTTGAATCCAAGCCCACAAATGCATAGCTAACCCCAAAGGGGCAGACGCAGTCACACCATGAAATCAAAGAAACCCGCAGCCTCCTCATATTCACCATTGGAAAGAGGACATTTTCTTGGAGTGTAACTGAAATCTCTATAGACCTATCAGCAAACCAGGGACCCTTTTCAACAATCTATTTTATATGAGACATTTGCAAACTGCCAGATTCAAGACTAAAATCCAGGCTCACCATGACTGAAGAGTTAAGTAAACTCCCTAATGGTTGACATGGTTTGAATGTGTTCCTACCCAAATCTCATCTTGTAGTTCCCATAATCTCCACGTGTCATGGGAGAGACCCAGTGGGAAGTAACTGAATCATGGGGGCAGTTACCCCCACGCTGCTGTTCTCATGATATTGAGTGAGTTCTCATGAGATCTGGTTTTATAAAGGCCTTCTCCCCCTTTTGCTCGGCACTTCTCCTTAATGCCACCATGTGAAGAAGGATGTGTCTGCTTCCCCTTCCACCATGATTATAAGTTCCCTGAGGCTTCCCGAGTCATGCTGAACTGTGAGTCAATTAAACCTGTTTCCTTTATAAACCACCCAGTGTCACGTGTGCTTTTATTAACAGCATGAGAACGGACTAATAGTGGTTATGAAGCATCTGGGCCCAGTTGTTGAGGTGAACTCATTCATTTTCAATACAACAAGCCTGTATATATTTGGAATGTCTAAGAAGAGTATTAGTAAAATCATTCGTGGAAGCCAGTTTTAAACTAAAGTCCTCTCTCAGTGCAATAAGATATACAAATCATTTCCAAATGAGGAGAATCATGGAAATGTCAATTTTCAGTTCAAGTGGATCTGACTGTGTATAACATCAAAAAGCATTTCTATAACTCATTTATCTAAAAAAATTAGCATTTAGCTTAAAATATTTTATTTTCACCCTAAACGGTTCTCTGGACAACTGCATCAGAAGTAGACAAGCTCCATTTCTGTGCAACAGAATATTACCCAGCCATGAAAAGGAGTGAAGCACAGGCACAGGCTACAATGCAGGCAAGCCTCAGCGACGATGCTGAGTGACAGAAGCCAGATGCAAAATCTCATCTATTATATGACCTAATTCATATCACACGTTCAGAATAGACAAATTCATAGAGATGGAAAGTCATGAGTGGTTTTCTAGGGGCTGGGGGAGGGGAGTGGGGAGTGGCTGGTTAGTGGGTACAGGGTTTCCTTTTCGGGGTGATAAGTTCTTAGCTAGATAATGGGGATGGTTTTGCACAGCATCATGAATATACTTAATGCCACCAAAGTGTACACTTTAAAATGGTTCAAATGTTAAATGTGATGTTGTATGTATTTTGCTACAATTTTTAAAAAAGTTTAGGACCTGGGTTTGTGCATTCCACCTCAGAACACCCTGGCCCATGCTTGGCTGGGGTTGTTCTCCCTCCACTCTGGGACAGTGCATCCCCTGGGGGTGCCAATGGAAGGCAAGTCCCTTCCCGTGTGATCCTCAGGAAGCTTGTCCCACTGGACGGAGAGGCGGCAAAGCCAGCATCTCCCAACAGCTGCACGGTTGGACGCACTTACGTCTTTGCTGCCTTGCCAGCGCTGACTGCTACACACATTTCCACATTATTTGTGCCATTTGTTCTAACAGGAAGGAGCCAGTGCAAGCAGGCACACTGAGACAGGGCGGCAGCTTTGCACTAAGAGAGGGAGGCACCCAGAGCAGCCTCCAGATAAGAAAACATCCGCAACAGAACGAGCCAGCCTCATGTCACACATACAAACACGACCGCGGAGACGCAGAGCCATCACCCACTGTGATCCACACACAGCCCTTCCTGATGCTGAGATCTCTTTTACCTGAAATGGAGTCTGGCTGTTGTAGTTTTTTAACTCCTTATTTCCGCCTCGAAACAGAAGCACTCTTGCACAGCTATCCTGCAAACAGAAAAGGAGAAACCTGTTTGTAAAATGGTAGCACAGACATTCTCCAAAGAAATCTGTCCAGAGTCTCAAGCTCACAGGAAACCAGGGAAACAGAAGTGCAAAGTTAAAAGGGAAGGCATGTTGCTTTCATCTGGCTCCCGTATGCTGTCAGGTGAGGCTCAGCTGCTGCCAACACTTTGGACAGCAGCTGGGTAGAATCTATTTAAAAAAATAAAATAAAATAAAATAAAAAATAAATAAAAAACACCCTATGGCCAAACAATTTCACTTTTTAAGACTATATTCTATAAAAAGTCTTGCACATTGTATACAATATATAACAAGTGAAATATCTTCAATAAAATACAGAAAGAAAGGAAGAAAGAAGAAAAAAAAGAAAAGGAAAGAAGAAAAGAAAAGAAAACCTGGAGATAGCATACATGTCCTAAAATAGGGGAGAGTGGGGATATATTCTAGAACGTTCTTCACCTAGGCAGTCTCAGGACAAAACAAGGCAGATGACTATAAACTGACAAGAAACATATCCGGGAACTTCTAAATAAAAAAGGCAGGCCTCAAAACAATATTTGCCAGGCGTGGTAGCTCACACCTGTAATCCCAGCACTTTGGGAGGCCGAGGTGGCGGATCACCTGAGGTCAGGAGTTCGAGACCAGCCTGGACAACATGGTGAAACCCCATCTCTACAAAAATACAAAAATTGGCCGGGCATGGAGGCATGCGCCTATAATCCCAGCTACTCAGGAGGCTGAGGCAGGAGAATCACTTGAACCCAGGAGGCAGAGGTTGCAGTGAGCCGAGATCGCACCCAGTGCCCTCCAGCCCAGGCAACAAAACTAAGACTTCATCTCAAAACAAAAAAACAAACAAAAAAAAACAACAACAAAACCCCCAGTAATACTGCTTAATTTCATTTACATTTTAAAGGCTTAAAGAGAAACTAATAAAGGCTTAAAGTCTCTATTATAGAAAAGCAGGGACCATGTCTGGAAGGATACGCACCAGTTAACAGTATTTACTTTCATGGAAAGGAAAAGGATTAGGGAGAGAACAGAAATAATCTTTTTTCATTTTATTTTTATTTTTTGAGACATACTTTCACTCTGTTGCCGGGGCTAGAGTGCAGTGGTGCAATCTTGGCTCACTGCAACCTTCATCTCTCGGGCTCAGGCAGTTCTTCCCACCTCAGCCTCCTGAACAGCTGGGACAACAAGCATGTGCCACCGTGCCCAGCTAACTTTTTTTTTTTTTTGGTAGAGACAGGGTCTCACTATATTGCCCAGGCTAGTCTAGAACTCCTGGGCTCAAGTGATCTGCAGGCCTCTGCCTCCCAAAATGCTGGGATTATAGGCGTGAACCACCATGCCTGGCCGGAGAATCTTTTTTTTGTAATATGTGGGCTTATATTATTTAATGTTGTTAAAAGCAAGCAAAAGGGTTTTTGTTTGTTTTTTTGAGACAGGGTCTTACTCTGTCACCCAGGCTGGAGTGCAGTGGCGATCACAGCTCATAGCAGCCTCGACCTCCCACCTCAGCCTCCTGAGTACCTGGGACTACAGGGATGCGCCACCATGCCCAGCTAATTTTTGTATTTTTTTTTTTTGTAGAGAGGAGATCCCACATGTTGTGTAGCCTGGTCTCAAACTCCTGGGCTCAAGCGACGTGTCTGCCTCAGCCTCCCGAAGTGCTGGGATTATGGGTGTGAGCCACTGCACCCAGCCTCTTACACATTTTCATAACAAAAATGAATGTGCATCCATCCACTGATTAGGCATCTACTCTTTGTCCATGGGGTTGACGGAGAAGTTCTCGCCAACCCCTCTGAAGCTCCCAGTGAGGACTGCAGCAGCAGATAATGACCAGTAAAAAGGCAGTGGTAGCATGTTGATGTAACCAATAAAAGGCAGCGGTAGAATGTCGATGTAGCCAGTGAGGCCAGTGAGGACTGCAGCAGCAAATAACGACCAATAAAAAGGCAGCGGTAGAATGTCGATGTAGCTGGACCAACTATTAGAATAATTTTGTCTCCAAATGCAGTTGGCTATTTAGAATAAGTAAACTGTTTCTGGAAGTGCATTTAAATGATCAGGAGCTGGCTGATGCTTGTGCCTGGGCAGCAGGGGCCTGCCTCTGGGCTGGGGGCACCTTCTCCTACAGGACTTGGGGCCTCAGCGCAGGTGACAGCCAAAGCCTATACTGGGCAGATCCTGGGAATTCCATCCTTACCTACAGTCTAGTGTACAGACAACAGGCGTGACTACCTGGACTCAACACCACACAAACACACACCAAATAAAGGGAAACGTGGATTAAATGACCAGGGCTTCCCACCCAGGACGGGTCAGAGACCCCAGCCCGGGCCCTGGAGGAACCCCATCCTCAGGAACAGCAAGATGCTGAGTAGACACGGCATAGGTGGTGGGACCCGAAAGATCAGCAGATTTGAAACAGAGCTGACTGGTCGGGTGTGGTGGCTCATGTCTGTAATCCCAGCACTTTGGGAGGCTGAGGTAGGCGGATCACCTGAGGTCAGGAGTTCAAGACCAGCCTGGCCAACAACATGGTGAAACCCTGTCTCTACTAAAAATACAAAAATTAGCCAGGCGTGGTGGCAGGTGCCTGTAATCCCAGCTACTCAGGAGGCTGAGGCAGGAGAATCACTTGAACCTGGGAGGCGGAGGTTGCAGTGAGCTGAGACTGCGCCATTGCACTTTAAAGCAAAACTCTTGTCTCAAAATAAATAAAATAAGATAAAAATAAGAAAGAGCTGGAAATCCAGAAGGAAGTAGGGAGCAGCTGCCAACAGATCCTGGGTTTCAGTCTGGGTGAAAAAAAGAAAAACGTTCTAAGGCTGATTGGTAATGGTTGATGGTGGTGATGGCTGCACACCTCTGTGAACAGAC
Organism: Rhinopithecus roxellana; assembly: GCF_007565055.1. Classification (NCBI taxonomy): domain Eukaryota; kingdom Metazoa; phylum Chordata; class Mammalia; order Primates; family Cercopithecidae; genus Rhinopithecus; species Rhinopithecus roxellana. The sequence goes on along the minus strand of NC_044563.1, from coordinate 3,381,825 downwards.
CAGCGATCATGGAGCCCTACACTTCAGATGGGTGAACTGCATGGTGTGTGAATTACATCTCGATAGAGGGTCACGTACATATGTAAGAGGACAGATAGCAGGAAGGCGGGCCGCCCTGGCAGAGAGTCTTCATCCCTGGCTGGACAGGTGGGGCAGGCCAGGAGCACACTGAGCTCTCAGGACCCGGCTGGTTTCAGGGTGGGGAGCCGACCAGGCCTCCCCGCCATGACAGTGATTATTAATGAGGGAACCACACCTTCTCTGGCAGCTGAGAGTGTGGGCTGTGCTCACGTGGGAGACACAGGTCGGGGGATCTGAGTTGGGTGGAAAAGGCTGTCCTGCCTCTGTGTTCTCCAGCATCCTGGGGCCTCGGTGACCGTGGCCGGCTTTGGTCACCGACTGTGTAAAAAGCCACCTGCGTACTTGGGGGTGCACTCTGCCTCAAGCCCCACTGAGGCCACCTCTGTACAGAGTGGGAGGCTCTGGCCACATATGCCACTGAGTCAGGCATGAGGAATTGAGTGAGGACCGGTCCACAGACCGTGCTGAGTGTTCTGTCCCACCGCCCTACAGGAAGGTCAGGCTGGTCAGAGGGGGATCCCCAGAGCCCCTGTACCAAGATTCCAATTAGAAGCAAAACCACCATGGTGTCCCCACCTCCTGGCACAGTGGTTCTCAACTGGGGGTGATTTTGCCTTCCAGAGAACATCTGGCAATGTCTGGAGACATTTTTGGCTGTCACAGCTGTGAGTGCTACTGGCACTGACTGGGTTAAGACCAGGGATGTTGTGAGCATCCTGCAATGAATAAGACAGCCCCCCATGGCAAAAAACTGTCCAGCCCCAAACCTCAATAAAGCTGAGGTCAACAACCTCTGTCTTCATGGCTCCAAATGTTACTGATGATGGATATGAGTCATGAACAGCAGCATCCCTAGAACGGTTTCAGAACAACACAGACCATAGTCTCCTGTATGAATGACATGCCACTCCCCAAGCCCACCAGGCCCTGGCCCCAGCTGGTCAGGCCTCAAGGGGACGCCAAGCCCTATGCTATTCAGGGTCTTGTCCCTGGAACGTGTCTTCGGACTCAGGGACAGCCCAGCAGGTTTCACAGAAGATGCTCCACTCCTGGGGAGTGGGAAGGTGGAGGCGGCCTCTGTCACCTCTCACTACACGGACCACGCATGTCAGCAGGGGAGGGACGGATGCCCATGGAGCTGTCAGCCTGAGGCCCATGGGGCAGAGGTGAAAGGAGAGCCGGCAAAGCCACGTGTGAGGCTCGAACAACACTGCAGATGGAGGCTGAGCTGAGAAAAAGCAAACACAAGGAAACGAGTCGCTAGAAGCCCATGGAGTTCCAAAACAACGTGTGAGTCTGCAAGAACATGCAGCAGCCGATACAGGGTGACACTCTGCACAGTGTGAGTCTGCAAGAACATGCAGCAGCCGATACAGGGTGACACTCTGCACAGTGTGAGTCTGCAAGAACATGCAGCAGCCGATACAGGGTGACACTCTACACAGGGTTTCAGGGTGGGAAACCCCTGGAAAAAGCACAAATGTGGATTCTGGGTTTTACGCTGGGATTTTCATACTCTTCTAATTATTGCCATAAACATGAAAAAATATGTAAGGGAATTTTCAAAGACACAACCGTGTTCAGCAAACAAATCTTTCATGTTTGGGGTACAATGAAACCCAGAGTTTCAAAAACAGTGCCCAGGGTCCACACCGTGGGAGGTGCAGGTCAAGACTCTGGGCCTGCTTATTTCATTTTAGGGTTGCAAACTATGGTCCTCAGGCCGAATTCTGCACATCTAATTTTGTAAATAAAGTTTTATTGGGATGCGACCACATCCACTCACCTGCGTATTTTCTGTGGCTGCAAAGCCTGAAGTATTTATTCTCTGGGTCTTTATAGAAAAAAGGGTACCCACCCTGGTTTTAATTAAGTAGTCCTGCATCTCCCCAACACAGTCGCACATTCACAGAAATGACCACACCGGCAGGATGCCCTAACACTAGACATACTAACAACAATCTTCAGGCCCCACTTAGGCTGGTGCCAGGGAGTGCAGGGTGATAACCAGCGTCAGCTCTGAGAGAGCGGCTCTGCCTCTTGTCTTCTGAGCTTCAGATTCCTCCTTTCTTTTTTTTGAGATGGAGTCTCGCTCTGTTGCCCAGGCTGGAGTGCTGTGGCCGGATCTCAGCTCACTGCAAGTTCCGCCTCCCGGGTTCACGCCATTCTCCTGCCTCAGCCTCCCGGGTAGCTGGGACTACAGGCGCTGCCACCTCGCCCGGCTAGTTTTTTGTAGTTTTTTTTAGTAGAGACGGGGTTTCACCATGTTAGCCAGGATGGTCTCGATCTCCTGACCTCATGATCCGCCCGTCTCGGCCTCCCAAAGTGCTGGGATTACAGGCTTGAGCCACCGCGCCCGGCTGGATTCCTCCTTTTTAAAGTGGGGATACCCGGCTTGGTGGCAGCGTAACGAGCCTGATACACCATCAATGACACAGGTAGGGGTCTCCTTCCACCCCCAGCAATGCCCTGTCCCTGGAAGTGACCCCTGACCCCCAGGAGAGGGGCCCACCCATATGAGTACAGCATCTCCAAGTCCCAGCCACAGGGGCCCATCGGGGTGTTACCAGGAAACTGGGAATGGTGAGTTTCTGCGGGTGACCGGCGTTTCAAGAGATGCACGGGACGCAGCCTTCTCCACCGGGATAAGGCAGAGTGTGGAGAGCACTGGCCGGGCCTCTGGCTTTTCCAGTCCTGACCTAGCCCTTCCCTGCTCTGCCTCAGCAGCAGGACTTGCCTTGTGTCCTGATCACGAGTCCAGAATTTCCCATCAAATCACCCCCAGTGGGGTCCTGTTATTTCCAACCCAAAGAGTCTCTTTTTTTCTTTTCTTGAGACAGGGTCTTGCTCTGGTGCAATCTCAGCTCACTGCAACCTCTGCCTCCCAGGCCCAAGCGATCCTCCACCTCAGACTCTCAAGTAGCTAGGATTACAGGCTTGCACCACCATGCCTCGCTAATTTTTGTATTTTCTGTAGAGACAGGGTTTCACCACGTTTCCCAGGCTGGTCTTGATCTTAGGGGCTCAAGCGATCTGTCCTCCTAAAGTACTGAGATGACATGCGTGAGCCACTGCACCCAGCCCAAATTCTTTATTAAAATCACAGTATTACCAGGCTATGGTGAGCAAAGACTTTGCTTTTTGCTTTGGTAAAGAGAGAAAACGAAAAGGAGGAGGAGAGACCACAGAGCCAGGAGAATGGGGCGATGGCTTTCAGCCAGTTCCCATCTTCTGGGGCGTGGTGGGGGCAGGAAAGAGAGAATAGGGCAGCAAGGGAGGAGGGACTTCATGTGGGTGGGCAACCGTGGGGACGTGAAGGCTGGTCCCTGGGGGTCTTGCTCACCCGTTTGCTCTGGGCTCTAACTGCACCCTGGCCCAGTGGCCTAGAAGAACCACCCAGCACTGACAAGACCCAGATGGCTGAGAACAGCCCAGCAAACTGGAATTCAGAATATGAGAGACCTGCTCAGGGAGGAGCCTGGGGACACTCTTCCTCTTATTTCTCAGTAAGAACCTTTTCTGAAAATTCTCTATTATAGGCTGGGCATGGTGGCTCACACTTGTAATCTCAACACTTTGGGAGGCTGAGGTGGGAGAATTGCTTGAGTCCAGGAGTTTCGGACCAGCCTGGGCAACATAGCAAGACCCTGTCTCTACATAAAATGAAAACAATTAGTCAGGAGTGGTGGTGCGTGCCTGTAGTCCCAGATACTTGGGAGGTTGAGGCAGGAGGATCCCTTGAGCCCAAGAGGTCGCGGCTGTGGTGAGCTGTGATTGTGCCACTGCACTCCAGCCTGGGTGACAGAGCGAGACCCTGTCTCAAAAAAAAAAAAAAAAAAAAAGACAGAGAGAGAAAGAAAGAGAGAGAGAGAAAGCAAGAGAGGGAGGGAGGGAAAAGAAAGAAAAGAAAAAAGAAAAGAAAATTCCCTATTATAAAGGGCACGTATTTCCAACAAAAAGCTAAGAATAAACCCTCAGCAGGCACTGCCATTCCAGGGGGATACAGGCAGGACCTAAGAAAAATCCTCCACTACCTCTGCTCACTCAGTGCCTTTGACCAAGTCAGTATCATACCTCCGACCCATTACCGCAGCGTTTCCTAGACGTCAAAAAGAGATCAGGTTCCAGTTCGTTATTTTGAAATGCAAGGGTACATGGTTCACTTGGCTTAATAACAATGACACCTCCATGTATGTGTGCGTATCACACACGTGTCTGTGTACACGTGTGTGAACACGTATGCATTTTGCAGTTCAAAATGCACATCTATCTGCTCCTTCTGATTTAACTCTCAAGGTATGGGAGAACTCTCTGCCAGGGAGAACAGGAGGCCCATTTTACAGATAAGGTTAATGTGAAAAACTGCGAAGACTTGCGGCTTTGGAAAGGAGGAGAAAGGAAAAACTGTGATCCAGGAGGTGCTGGTGGGAGCTTTCGGTTCCCTTGCGAGGCTGCTGGCTACCCTGGATTCCTTTCAGAGGTGTATCTTATCTGACAGGTCTTTATCCTTTTAAATAATTCAGTAAAGTATAAATATAGAAGCAATTGAATGCTTTTTGAAGACGCAAGCATCAAGAAGAATATCATTTTCATTGCCACTTTTTCTCTTGGCATGAATTTTCCGAGACACTTCCCTTAATAAATGTACCTCCCACTGAAGGAGCATTCCTGGGACTCGCACTGTGCCCACCGAGAACACAGTGTGCCTGCAGGTCCCATCAGCTGCTGGACCCCCAGGCCCCATCCTTTCCATTCACAGATGAACACCTGCAGTTCCCACCAGCAAATGGATTCCCCAGACCCCATCATTTCCATTTACAGATGGAGAAAGCTGCTCATCAATGCATGCAGTGAGTCCTCATGGAGCTGCCAGGTACCGTCCTAGTCCCTGGAGACACAGATGCAAACCAGAAAGTCAAGGTCTCTGCCAGGCTTGGGCTGGAGAGGGGGCACAGGAAACAACGACACAGCCTCAGGATGGGTGGGTCTGATGCAGACAGTGGAGAGGGTGTGGCTGGCTGGGCAAGCTGAGCCCTGGGATGGGAGGAGAGACAGCGGGCGGACGCAGAGGCCATCCCAGCAGAGTACCAAGACCCGAAGTAGAAACCAGCGAGGGGCCGGGAGGCAAGAAGGCAGTGGTGGGGCCGGGCTGCAGCAAGCTGGGACGAGCTGGGCTGGACAGGAGAGAAGGGCACAGGACATAAGCCCTGGGTTATGCAAAGGGGGTTCTCAGCAGAGGAGGGACAAAGAACTCGGGTGACAGAAAGTGGATTTGAGGGAAGACAGACTGGAAGGGAAGACAGAGGCTGGACAGTGAATACGTAGTCCTGGGGAGAGACGGCAGGGCCCCAGGCAAGGGTGAGAGGGGTGGTGGGACAAGAGGGGTGGAGGAGACAAGAGGGGTAGACGGGCCCAGAGAGGGTGGAGAGGGAATGGACAAGCCCCGGGATGAGAGGGATGGTGAGAAACAGGAGGCGGCCAGGTTTCAGGCCTGAGCTCCAGGGGGAAGGGCATTATTTACAGAGTAAGGAGGAGTTGCCGCAGTGGCGGCTCCTAAGAGGTCAGCACATGGGGACACGGGCCAGGAGCAAACATCACTGCCAGAGCTCAGGGCAGAAGTGAGCTGGGAGACCCTGACTGGGGACCCTTGGGGTTTTCTGGAAGGTGTGCAAGGACACAGACAGGCCCGCCTGAGGTCACCTCAGGAGTCACTGCAGGAGGGAATCTGGGTAATGGGAGTGTGCAGTGCAGACGCCAAGAGATGCCACAGAGATGTTGAGCTGGATGGGGACAGAGGCGGGACCATGGAAGTGCCATGTGGGTGTGACTGGCTTTGAGCAAGCAGGGACGAAAGTCTGATCACTCTGTGTCAGTGAGACAAGAGCCATGAGAAGGTGGAGGCCATGTGTGCAGAACTCTCCCAGGGAGATGAGCAGTGAGTGGGGAAGTTGGGGGGGGGGTGCAGAACTCTCCCAGGGAGATGAGCAGTGAATGAAGTTGGGGCAGGGTTGCAGAACTCTCCCAGGGAGATGAGCAGTGATGGGGGAAGCTTACGGGAGGGTGTGCATAACTCTCCCAGGAAGATGTACAGTGAGTGGGGAAGTTGAGGGGGATGAAGAACTCTCCCAGGGAGATGAGCAGTGAATGAAGTTGGGGCAGGGTTGCGGAACGCTCCCGGGGAGATGAGCAGTGAGTGGGGAAGCTTGGGGGAGGGTGTGCAGAACTCTCCCAGGAAGATATACAGTGAGTGGGGAAGTTGCGGGGGGGGGGGGTGCAGAACTCTCCCAGGAAGATATACAGTGAGTGGGGAAGTTGCGGGGGGGGGGGGTGCAGAACTCTCCCAGGAAGATATACAGTGAGTGGGGAAGTTGGGGGTGGGTGCAGAACTCTCCCAGGAAGATATACAGCGAGTGGGGAAGTTGGGGGGGGGGGGTGCAGAACTCTCCCAGGAAGATATACAGTGAGTGGGGAAGTTGCGGGGGGGGGGGTGCAGAACTCTCCCAGGAAGATATACAGTGAGTGGGGAAGTTGCGGGGGGGGGGGTGCAGAACTCTCCCAGGAAGATATACAGTGAGTGGGGAAGTTGCGGGGGGGGGGTGCAGAACTCTCCCAGGAAGATATACAGTGAGTGGGGAAGTTGGGGGTGGGTGCAGAACTCCCCCAGGGAGATGAGCAGTGAGTGTGGAAGTTGGAGGGGGAGGTACAGAACTCTCCCAAGGAGATGTGCAGTGAGCAGGGAAGGTGGGCGGAGGGGTCTGTGAAGCCAAGGGAGCTTCTGGAGACAGAAGTGGGTGGAGTGTCTTCATAAACAAATGGGCATGAAGTAAGAGAAGGCAGAGGTCAAAAGCAGAAACACTGGTGGCAGATGTGCCCACAGAAACAGACAACGTTGCAACCAGGATGTTAACTCGGAAGCTCCAGGACCCGTCAAGCCATTTCCTTTCAACGGCACTGAGGCTGTCTTCACTTAAATGTCACAGACACAAATTACTGCACACTCCAAACTGTAAGTCAGGAGTTTGTTTTCAGGTTAAATTATCTTTTGAAATAAGGCTGTTTGGGCAGTCATAAATGTAAAAATAACTAAGATGTCTGCATAAGTAAAACGGGGAAGTGGCTGGGACGCTGGTGTCATCGCGGCAGGGCTGGAACCTGGTCCCTCAGACCAGCCCTCCCCTTGAAGAGCTGTGCCTCTAAGTAAGGGCCAGGGTAAGCATGAGTATACCCCTCACTGCCATGGGCATGGGTGCTTCTGCCTGACCCATGCCCAGTAAAGGCCCCTTCCCCAGTCAGTGGGTTATGGGAATGCATCCACAAGGGGTGGGTTGGAAGCCTGGCTTCCCCGTCTACTAACAGAGCGGACTTTGACCACTCCTGAATCTTCTGACCTGTATAAAAGGAAAGCCAACCAAGCCACCCACCGGAGCTGGGGCAGGTGAAGGAAAGGGTGTGTGGACGCCATCTCCACTCAGCGAGACCCACGCCCGCAATGCCCAGTGCTCAGGGGCCAGGGGCCATCGCGACAGAGTGGACAGGTGCTCTGCGGGACACCAGCAAGGGCAGAGATGCAAGCAGGAAACACGACGTCTTCCTACTCTGGCTTGCACTGGTATCAAAGAGAGGCAGGTTGTTTTTTATTTTATTATTTTTACCTCCCAGACAAATTGGCCTAGCCCAGTAACCTTTGATATTTAAAACCTGCTTCGCGCTTTCGTCATCCAGGGCAGAAAAATGAACCCCAGGCTGCTCCCCTCCCTCTGGAGCTCTTCAAAAGCCAGGAGGAGGTGAAGGGTTGACAGATTAGACACAATTTGATACTTACAATCAAAGCCCTAATTAGGTGATTTCATAAAAGAAGAGAGAATATTCTGATCATAGTGTATTTTATTACAAGTGTGGAGGTAGTAAGGCCTGCCTAAAACTGATAAAGCACATGTAACAATCCATACACCTGGGTGCTTTTAGATTTAATAAGGAGAAGTTTGTTATGGGAATATCGTCAATAGCAGCATCACCATCATCGTCATCGTCACTGTCCTCATCGTCATCACCAACACCTGCATCAATCACCATCAATAAGACCATCAGTCACTATCACCATCGCCACCATCACCACTACCACTATCACCATCATCATCACCACTACCACCATCACTCACCATCAATATGACCACTGTCACTATCACCATCTCCACCATCACCACCACTACTACTATCACCATCAATATCACCAGCATCACCACCATCACCATCACCATCACAATCATCACTATCACCTGCATCATTCACCATCAGTATGACCATCATCATTATCACTGTAACCACCGTCCTCACCAGCATTCTCACCACCACCACCATCATCACCATCCACATCATCACCAGCATCATCACAACCATCACCATCATCATCACAACCATCATCACCATCACCACCATCATCACAATCATCATCACCATCACCATCATCATTACCACTACCACTATCATCATCATCACAACTACCACCATCACTCACCATCAGTATGACCACTGTCACTATCACCATCACCACCATCACCACCACCACTACCACTATCACCATCAATATCACCAGCATCACCACCATCACAATCATCACCATCACCTGCATCACTCGCCATCAGTATGACCATCATCACTGTCACCACCATCCTCACCGCCACCACCATCACCATCCACATCATCACCAGCATCATCACAACCATCACCATCATCATCACAACCATCACCATCATCATCACAACCATCACCATCACCATCACCACCATCATCATCACCATCACCTGCCATCACTCACCATCAACATGATCACCGTCACTATCATTACCATTAGCACTGCCATCATCATTAGTACCATGACTTAATCTACAAGTAGAAAGAGGGAGGGGGTGATGTACACAAGTAGTCTCAATGACAAACTGAGTGACGAACACTCCTGCTGTTTAGTGCCCAGAAACTGAATCCTAAATGCCCAGCAATGCTTGGCACAGTCCTAGACAACAGAAGACTGCACCCTGACCCCCAGTGTCTGTAGCAGAAAAGCTCAAGGGCTATAAGACTCATCCAAAGTAACTGGAAGAATCTGAAAATCTAGGGAAGGCAAATAAAATGCCTTTGCTTGACAAGTTCCCCAGCTCCACAAGGGAACACTGCAACCATGACTGTGTATTTGGTGACCACAGGCCATGTTCAGGGAGAAGGCCTGTCAAGCCACCATTAGATGCCACAGTGACTTGGGTCATGCTCTGTGAAGGCAGAATGGAAAGAGACCTTAATGGGCATGGAGTCTGGTGTGCTGGTCCTGTCTCAGAGTGGAGCCAGCTGCTGCTCTGCAGATTCCTCAGCATCACTGGGATTCTGGGTTATGGGCTGGCATCTGTAATATTCACAGGTTCTTTGGGTAATTCCAATGTGGAAGTTACAGCTCAGCTAGAAACCTCATTTATTCTGCTGCAGTTGCCGTCACCATCACCATGACCATGCTCATGGTCAGCCATCATCAGCACCATCACTATCAACCACCACCATCATCACCATTACTGTCGCCATGACCACCATCATCACCATCACCATGATTACTATCACCATCACCACCACCATCAACCACCACCATCACCATCATATCAACCACCACCATCATCACCATCACCGTGACTACCATCACTATCACCATGACCACCATCACCACCATCATCACCATCACTATCAACCACCACCATCATCACCATTACTGTCACCATGACTACCATCATCACCATCACCATGATTACCATCACCATCACCACCACCATCAACCACCACCATCACCATCATCACTGTCACCATGACCATCACCATCACCACAGTTACCGTCACCATCACCACTACCTATGGTTACCATCACCATCACCACCACCTATGGTTACCGTCACCATCACCACCACCATCAGCACCATCACCATCTTCACCTTCACCATCATCACTATCAGCCACCGCCATCATCACCACTTTCATCATTGCCACCACCACCATCACCGCCTTCATCATCAATACCTTCATCATCACCATCAGCCTCACCATCACCACCTTCATCATCACCATCATCAGCACCACCACCACCATCACCAGCTTCATGACGACCATCACCACTATCAGCAGCAGCAGCATCACCACCTTCACCATCACCACCAACACCACTGCTATCATTACAGCCACTACTTACTGAGCATCTATTATGTTCCAGGAATACCATATTACCATATATTTGTTTTCTATTTTTAGCCTCTTAGCAACCCTGTGAATTCGGTATAATTATCCCCACATTATAAATGAGGAAATTCAGGGCCCTAGAGAGACAATAGGTTGTCCAGGACAGCATAGCAAGGCAAGGCAATGGGCTAGCCTAGATGAAACCCAGACCACCATGCCTCTTTGAATTACTGTTCCACTTTCTCAGGGCTGCCTCCTGACTCCTTTCCTTGAATCCTGTCTTGATTCAAAGGCACCTGTGTCCCACCCCGAACAGTCTATTGTTCAACACTACTCCCTGCATGTCCTGTGTATGTGCGCCCTGTATGGCACCCTTCCTGCTTAAAGTTGCAAGAGTGGTTTCTGCTGCCTGCATGAGTATCTGCTCTAATGCAATCACATGTCTCACACATGTGTAGACAAGGGGGAGTGAGTATAGCAAGGTGTTCAGCTGGTGACTCAGGAAGGAAAGCAGCTTTGGGTCAAGTACAACACGCAGTATCTGCAGGACAAAGGTAGGGGTTCTGCATTCCTCCCAGTCACTGGCACTTACTGGAAGACGCAGACATGAAGCTGTGCCTCTCTTGGCATCACACGAGAGGTGGTTTGGACCAGCTTCTTTAACTGGATCAGTAGGACACTCCAAAGAGTTTGGGGAGGGCATGAGGGAGGAGACTAAAGACACCCTAGAACCCTAAGGAGGAGTATGAGGGATACACAAAGCTGGATCCTAGACCACTCGCAGACATTCCAACTGACATTGTAGCCAGAGATCAAGGGGCCAACCAGCCCAGAGCCCATGACCCTACCCATTGGCTCTTGGAGGCTAAGGCAAGGCCAGGAATCAAAACCAAGGGCGCCAGCTAAGGCATTTCTACCCAGACCGAAGAGGGGGCACACAAGCGGGAGTTGGAAGAGCTGTCCCCCCGGAAGGGGACAGCTCTCCACACTACCTCCAGTGGCTTCCTGGCTGCAGAAGCCACTCAGTCCTGGGGAGTGGGATCCATCAATAAGACAGGTGGGGGAGAGGAGCAGATGCAGCCTTTCATTCCAAGGCTTAGCAAAGGATGGCCTGCAGGCCAAATTGGTCCACTCCCTGTTTTGTAAATAAAGTTTTATTGGAACACGGCTACACTCTGATTTACATACTGTCTATGGCTGCTTTTGCACTACAGTGGCAGTTGAATCATTACGACAGAGTCCATGCAACACGCAAAGCCTAAAATATTCCCCAACCGGCTCTTTATAGCAAAAGCAGCTGGCTCCTGTGCTAACCTGTGGCCCAAGGTGGGTAGAGGATGTCCTGAGAGCCCCGGCCAGCTTGGGACCCTCCTGGAGCCGGCAGCTGAGGCATAGGAGAGATATGGGGCATATGGAGTGTGGTGTGATACCGCGTCAAGCTCAATACAGATCATCAAAATGTGTTAACCTTTTCTAATCAGAAAGAAACATCAACACTTTCAAATACCGTCTTGTCCACAATTATTTGAAGTGACAAAAAAACAGGCTTTTCTGGAGTTTTCAAGATCAAATGTGCTTGCAATCTACTGGGGAAAATTAAGGAATGTTTTTCCCATCCAAAGCAGTAATTAGGAAGCAGATGTTGGTGCAGATGTGTTTACCAACCACAACCAAGCCTCATGATCTTTTTTCTAATGCAGCTGAGTAACGAATCTCCACACTCACACAGACATTTCAGCATCCACACGTCGTGGCATACCTAGGGACACAGCTGCATGCAAACCACATCAATGTGCTTTCCTTGAGGGGGAAGCCAGCAGAGCAGCTCTGCGAAACACTGCTCACAGCTCAGCTGAAATGCTACCCAACCACAGCCAGCCTGTCTGTTCTCTTGTGCCAGGTATGAAAGACGGTGGCTTATGCCTCTGATGGTATCCACACGTGCTTCCTCTCAGGTAGACCCAAGGGGAAGGGAGCATCAGCAGAGAAAACAAGGAAGGCACAATAACTGCCTGGTCCTGGACATTTTGCCCTGGCTATGTCTTGCAAAGGGCTGCAGAGAAAAATACACAACTGTGTGAGGGAGTCATTAGCAGAAGGCTTGACTCAGGGGCAGGAAGTCTGAATGGGGTCTTGAAGGATGCATAGGAGTTTTCCAGGGCAAAGAATCCAGGAAGACTGAACAGCTAGAAGCAAAGTGGGACTCCAGGAGAGTGGCTGGAGGGGCCTGGGCTGGTGACTAGCCATGGAAGGGCTGGGGAACGGCTTAGGTAAAGGATGAGGCTTGAGATTTCACCCTGGAGGCCACTGCGAGCCAACAGGATGGGAGCACTGCTTTGGGATGGGAAGAATGCCGACAGCCTGCAGAGGATGGACCCCAGCACAAACAGCCCTGGGCATCCAGCAGAGTTCCTCCTCTGAGATCTCCCTCTGTTCCTCCAGGACGAAGAGCCACATCCCCTCCCACCCCACACTGCTCTGCCGCTTAGTGTAGCACCCATATCTCGACACCTCCAGATTTGAAGTTCCTTGAAATCAGAGAAACAGAAAAGAGAAGGCAGGGACAGCGATGTCCTTCAATAGTGATGTCCAATAATTAACCTGACTTTGAGCACCAAGGAAACAGAGAAACAGCCCCCAGTCCCCCTAAAGCAGTGCCTGCACCCCCCCATGCCCTGTGAGCCCAGGGCCCCTTCTCACCAGCTCCACTCCACAGGCCGCCCCCACTGCTTAACCCCCCATGGCTCCCCCCTCCTGCAGGACCAGCAGGGCCCCCCCACCCCGCTGCTTCACCTCCCCATGAGGCCACGGTGCACACACTGGGCGGGGTGTCACTTGGCCTTGTCATTTGGGATTCAGCCTCCCAGAGGGCAGGGCTCACATCCCGGAGCCTTCAGTGTTTCCCACACACATTCATGTCCTGCTATCCTCGGCTCTCACACTTGTTCTTACAGGGAAGAGTGTGAAGATGATTTGCTTTTTCACATCAAGGTTCCACTTGTGGGTATTTTTCCCCGAAAGAAATGAAAACCGGGCCTTGAACAAGTATTTGCACATCTATGCTCACAGTGGCATTATCCATGACACCCAAAAGGTAGAAACCACCCGAGTGTCCCTTGACAGATATCCACGCACACGATCCACACAATGGAGTATTATTTAGCTTAAAAATATTATTCAGCTTAAAAAGGGCCAAAAATTCTGACACAGGCTACAGCATGGACAAACCTCAAAAACATTGCACTCAGTGAAATAAGCCAGTCACCAAAGCACAAACACTTTACACTTCTACTCATATCAACCACAGGAAAATTTATAGGCACAGAAAGTAGAATGGGGGTTGCCAGAGGCTGAGGAGAGTGGGGAGTTACTGTTTGATGGGGACAGGGTTTCAATTTTGCAAGATTAAGAGAGTTCTGGAGATGAATGGTGGGCAGTTGCACAGCCATGTAAATGGACTTAATGCCACTGAATTGCATACTTAAAAGTGGTTAAAATGGCATACTTTGGTTATGTGTATTTTACCACTGAATGAAAAGGCACATTGGGGCATATCTGTCCCATGGAGTGGTGGAAGGCTTTTTTTTTTTTTTTTGTGATGGGGTCTCGTTCTGTCACCCAGGATGGAGTGCAATGGCGGTATCTCAGTTCACTGCAACCTCCACCTCCCGGGTTCAAGCAATTCTCTTGCCTCAGCCTCCCGAGTAGCTGGGATTACAGGCCCACGCCACCACACCCAGCTAATTTTTGTATTTTCAATAGAGACGGGGTTTCACCATGTTGGCCAGGCTGGTCTTGAACTCTGACCTCAAGCAATCTGCCTGCCTTGGCCTCCCAAATTGCTGGGCTTACAGGAGTGAGTCACTACGCCTGGCCAGGCTTGCTTTTTAAATTTTTATTTTGGAGACAGGGTTTCGCTCTGTCACCTAGGCTGGAGTGCAGTGGCATGATCTTGGCTTGCTGTAGCTTTAAATCCCCAGGCTCAAGTGATCTTCCCACCTCAGTCTCCTCAGTAGGTGAGACCACAGCCACCATACCCGGCTAATTTTTAAATTTTTTGTAGAGATGGGGTCTTACCATGTTGCCCAGGCTAGTCTCAAACTAGATCAAGTAATCCACCTCCCCTCGGCCTCCCAAAGCACTGGGATTACAGGTATGAGCTGCTGCAACTGGCCGGAAGGCCTGCTTTTGTCATGTGATGGTACCACGCATGCCTGGTGGGGATACTAGAACTATCCTAAGGCTTTGTCTGCCACGTCCTGCCCCATCTCATGACTCTGATCTGCCCCTCTCCATGTTCCGCATAGAGACCTGCTGACACAGTAGATGGCCGACTCCAGAACTGAACAGAGTTTGCATCCCAGCTACGGAGGGTGAACAAGACAGCCTGGCTCCTTGCGCATCTTCTGGAGCATGGACGGTGTGGAGGCACGGCACTGACCAGACCTGAGTCCTGCGCCCAGTTCTGGCACCAGCTGTGCGAGCGCGATGCTCACCTTGCTTTCCTGGGGCTCTGTTTCCTCCCTTCTACAACAGGGTAACAGTTCCCACCGAGGCAACAGGTGAAGATGACCTGAGATGCCCCTTTCAAGGCCTTCCCAGTGCCCCACAGGATTAGGGCTGGCTGGGGTGCATATGAGAAACAAACTTACCCATTTAAACCCAAAGAATGGACTTAGAGACCTGGAGAACAGCAAAAGTGAGACTCTTAATGATGGTCTTGTAAGATCAGGTGTCTGATGGGCAGGCACACCCAGCACCGTTTCAACA
The DNA here is from genome assembly GCF_007565055.1 of Rhinopithecus roxellana. Lineage (NCBI taxonomy): Eukaryota > Metazoa > Chordata > Mammalia > Primates > Cercopithecidae > Rhinopithecus > Rhinopithecus roxellana. The sequence continues at coordinate 3,366,768 of NC_044563.1, read as the reverse complement.
AGCAGTGTATCCCTCAGTGCACAGGTCCCTCCCCCAGTTCCTCATAGGCTGAGTACTATGGGTTACGATTTTTCCAGATGTTGCCTACTGGTTTTTGGGTTGGAGTTTTGGGCGTTTTTTTTAAGGACTGCTTTGCTGCATTTTGTTGCAGCCCACAATGTGTTGCAATTTTAGTTAGCTTAGGGGCTTTTTAAGTATTTGACTCATGACCCATGTAGCTGGGCAGGCTGGTAAGAACAAACAAAGCGAGCTATTTTGCAGGCTAATAAACTTTCATCTTAAACTTTTTTGGTTTGGGTGAGGGCAACTAAGGGGCAGAGGCTGACAAGCAGGCATTGGCTATTCAAGCAGGGGCTTAGTATATTTCGTTTCTTTTGTAGTTTGCTGACCTAAGCCAATCTAAGGCACTATGTTTTGGAAATGGACCTCTGTCCACATTATTTCCTTTAGGCATGCTCAGCACTCACCTGGTTGTAGAGGGCACAGATGTGCAAGGCCGTGTTCCCCGAGGCGTTCTGGGCACTCATGTCTGCCCCGTAGAACAGCAGGTGCTCCAGGTGCTGCACGTGCCCATACCTGCAGGCCTGAAACATAGAACCCAGGCTGTAAATCAGGAACCCTCCGCCATGACAGCCGCACGCACACACAAAGTACACCAGCCACTCGGCTTATCCTTTAATGCACAGGTCCTTCCCCCAGTTCCTCATAGGCTGAGTACTATGGGTTACAATTTTTCAGATGTTACCTATTGGTTGTTGGGTTGGAGCTCCACCAGAACCCCAAGGCAGGGCAGGGCCTGTGTGGACCCCAACCCCCCACCCACCACCTGGGCAAGGGCTCCAAAGACGTCAGCAAGCACCACTAGACCCCTGGCTGTGGATCGGGGAGAATGACCTTCATGGCAGGATTGGGGACTGGTGCTCAGTTGTGAGACAGAGGGTCTGGGAAGGAGCCCCAAAGTTCCTTCCATCCTGATCCAGGGGCCTAGAGCCCAGAGGTGCAGGACGTCTTTCTTCCAACCTCAGTGCCCAGCTCCATGAGATGCAAACCAGAAGGCTCAGCCCCGGCCTCGGTTACCCAAGCTCCCCCTTCCAGGGAGGCTGCACGAGATGGCCAGGAGAGGCCTTCGCAGCCTCTTCCCTGTGTTGTATCCACAGGAGGGAGCCCTGTCCTTCTACGTGCGATGGACAGCCCCACGATGGCTTTAATGCAGCCCAGCTCCTAAGTAAGTTGCAGGACGTAGGGGTAGGGCAGCCCTGCAGTATGACCAACTTCTCTCTGAGAACTACAACATGTGTGGCTTGTGAACCATCAGGGCCCGGGGGTCAAACAGACCCAGGCCTGAACCATTTGTCAGAACTTTCGCCTCAGCACCTACGTGCATTCTCATCTATAGGCAGGAACAACCCTCAACCCTCGCTGGGTTCAGATGAGAATCCCATGGGACAAAGAACTCCACAGGGCCTCACACAAGGCCGGGCACTGAGTCAGTACTTGGTAAACCAGCGCAGCCCCTCCCCACCCAAGCTCACAGGGGCCAGGGAGGTCCCCATGCAGGTGACGAGGGCCCTCTGTCCAGCCACACACTGCTCGACATTGTGGCCACAACCTTGGACCTGGAGAAAAGTGGGTCCTGACCTAACACGTCTCACCCCCAGGGTTGGGAGGGAAAGAGGTGAGCCCAGCCAAGGGCAGGCAGCCGAGGGGTGTTGAGAGCAGTAGGTGCCGTGGTAGCCCAGGAAGGGGTTCTCATGAATCCTGCTCTACTGCTAATTGAGACAGAGGTGAATTTCACCTTCTCAGGGTCCACGAGAAAGAACTATACCTCAGCAAGATGAGGAAAGATGACAGGGAGGATATTGAAACTATTAATTGGATGAGCTGTTAAAAACACACACACACACACACAGACACAAGAAATTTCCATTTACCATTGCTGTGCCTCCCACAAATCTCATTAATTTATAAAGTAGATCCCTGTTGCAGATCTCGTTGCTGTCACCTGCCCGGCCCCACAGCCTCTTCTTCTGGGAACTGCACCTGCGTTTGCCTTTGGGGACTACCCAGCTCCACTCTCAGAGGTCTGGGGAAGTCCTCCCCACCCTGCTCCTGCGGAGGCACAGGACACAGGCAGGAGCCATCAGGTTCCATCTCCCCAGGCACAGTAAGGGATGCCCATGTGACCTCAGAAGCTGCCATGTCCCAAGCTAGAACATTCATCAGAACTACTGGGGGAAAAGTTCTTTCTTTCTTCCAGAGTGGGGAGCAGGAAAGTGACAGAGCCCTGGAGCTGCTGGGACCCTCAACACAGAAGGGAAGTGTGACAGGGGCAGGGAGAGGAAGAAAGGAAAGAGAGAGAAAGAGAGGAGGCAGGAAGAGACACGCACAAAGCCAAGATGACACTGTCTGAGCCCCTCTAAGCTACAACTGACCCTGGAATTTCAGGGACATAACAATCAGGCATAATTCCCTCCCCTCACCCACCCATTTGCATTGGGATTTGTGTTCCTGAAACTGAAGAATCCCTGGCTATTTCGCACTCCCCAAAGGACTTCTGGGAGGCAACACTTTGTTACAGCTTAATTTAATTGCTCTGTGGTCAATAAAGACAACTAATGTTAGCATAAAGACACTGAACAATTAATCCACACTCATTATTCCCCTTCCCCCAGTTAATCTGAATTTATGAGCTTGTAAGTTCCATCAGTCAGATGGTGCCAGAGCACTCTTTCCTCGCAAGGGCAAAATAGGCTCAACGGGAAGAGATGAAAACGGAGCCGCTGACTCCGGGCGGACGTCTCGTAGGCGTATTCCCAAGAGCATGCTTCCATTTTCCACTTTTCCCACGTCCATTGTTTTATAACACACAAACCCGGGAAATACAGAAAAGTGCTGAACAAAAACCAAAAGTCACCCAGAATTCCACAGTCTTAGCACTAGCAGTAATTTTTTTTTTCAAGCATCATTTCAGCTAGTCTCTTCTTTCTGTTTTAACCCCTGGTGGTTGAGGCACACAGCTCGCGCCTGCTAAGGAAGATGCAGCTGCCATGCAAGGGGGTGAGGGGGATCCAAGCCAGATAGTGGGCAGACGGGTCCACAGATGGCTGCACGCAGGACTCTGCACACACAAGGACATTCAAGAAGGGGAATGGGAGCTGGGCTCTCACTGTCAAAGAAGGAAGTTACAAATACACTACAGGAGAAAACGAGAACATGCCTTGTGGTGTTGGCCTGGAACGGGAGTATCAGTAGAAACTCACAATTTTTAACATACAGACTGATAAAAATTAAAATGTGGATGCCCACGTGTCTACCCATCCCTAACTCTGCCTACTGAGAGGGTGGGGGACAGGAACAGCCCAGCAGCCATCAGCACCCCAAGCACCTGCACCTTGGCTTCTAAATACCACTCCACACTAAAAAGAACCAGGCTCCTTGGAGAAACAGCTGACTCCTGAGGCAGGAAAAGAGCAAGGTGAGCCTGAAATACCTTGTTGTGCCAGAAATGAAGAAAATGGTAAAAAAAAAAAAAAAAAAAAAAAAAATCAATGTGGCTGTGTCCCGAGGACACAGGAGCCATCCTGAGGGACACCCACCAGCTAAAACTGGGATAATAATAATGGATTATTACCTCCTGAATAAAGAGAAATAATGGATGCCAAAACTGTCAGGTGAAAGGGGTATGAGAAAACAGATTTTTGCATAGCCTCAAAGATCACCAAAAAAGATCTATTAATTACAAAGGAGCAAAATAAGGCAGGAGGTGGGACTCGACTCTGGAAGCGGGACTCAGACACCGGACCAAACTGAGGACTAGCCAACACAGGGCGGGGCAGAAGCAGCTTTCCATAAGACATGCCCATCCGTGTGCCACATCAGTTTATGGTTGCCATGGCAACACCCAGACGTTACCACCCCCTTCCCTGGCAATGGCCTGATGATTTGGAAGTTACCACCCTTTTCCTGGCAATTCCTGCAGAACCTGTCCCATAATTTGCATGTAATTAAAAGTGGGTATAAATGTGAGTGCAGCATGGCCTCTGAGCTGCTGCTCTGGGCACACCGCCTCTGGGGCAGTCCTGCTCTGCAAGGAGCAGTCTCTCTGCTGCTGTTCACAGCTGCTTCAATAAAGGTTGCCAACATCGCCATCCTGCCCTTGAATTCTTTGCTGGGTGAAGCCAAGAGTCCTCCCGGGCTAAGCCCCCTTTTTGGGTCTCGCTTGCCCTGCATCAAAAGAGGAGAAACCCAGCAGACCCCACCTGACCAGGTGGTCAGCGTGACCTTCACAGTGAGCACCAGACGGATGGTCCCCATGTGTCCCTGTGAGAACGTGATGCTGACAGCACAGCATCCTTTCTAAGGCATTCCTGCTAAATGCACACGCTGGATCCCATCACAAGCAAACACCAAGCAAACCCAACAAAATGACCACCCCAAAATCTTCAAAACGGTCACAGCCATGGGAATTAAGGGAAGCCAGAGGAAGTCTCCCAGATGGAAAGGCTCCATGCAGGGTCCCAGGCTGGATCCTCTTCTATCAGGGATGTTACTGCAACACCAGCACCACTCAAACGTGCTCTCCGCATGGAGGGCATAGGGGAGTTCCTTGTACTATTCTTGCAACTCTTCTATAAGCTGGAAATGGAAATAATCATTTACAATTTTAAAAAGAAAGTAATAGGCCGGGCGCAGTGGGTCATGCCTGTAATCCCAGCACTTTGGGAGGCCAGTATGGGTAGATCATGAGGTCAGGAGATTGAGACCATCCTGGCTAACACCGTGAAACCCCGTCTCTACCAAAAACACAAAAAACTAGCCAGGCATGGTGGTGGGTGCCTGTAATCCCTGCTACTCAGGAGGCTGAGGCAGGAGAATGGCGTAAACCCAGAAGGTGGAGGTTGCAGTGAGCTGAGATGGTGCCACTGCACTCCAGCCTGGGCGACAGAGCAAGACTCCGTCTCATAAATAAAAAAATAAAGAATCGGCCAGGCGTGGTGGGTCACGCCTGTAATCCCAGCACTTTGGGAGGCCGAGATGGGTGGATCACGAGGTCAGGAGATTGAGACTACCCTGGCTAACACGGTGAAACCCCATCTCTACTAAAAAATACAAAAAATTAGCCAGGTGTGGTGGTGGGTGCCTGTCATCCCAGCTACTTGGGAGGCTGAGGCAGGAGAATGGCATGAACCCAGGAGCTGGAGCTTGCAGTGAGCCGAGATTGTGCCACTGCACTCCAGCCTGGGCGACAGAGCGAGACTCTGTCTCAAAAATAAATAAATAAATAAATAAGGAAGGAAGGAAGGAAGGAAGGGAGGGAGGGAGGGAGGGAGAGAGGGAGGCACCCGCTTGACACAAAGATACTGAAAGCTACCAAAGCGTTAAAGGAAGGAATTCATCCTCCCCCAAGAGAAGCAACACTAACCCCCTTTTCTTATTTTGAAAAGGGTGTCTGGTCTCTGGCTGTTGAGAGACAGCTGAGAGGGTGATAGGAGGGTGGAGAGTAACGGAATGAAAGGCAAAACACTGCCCTTGACACCCGCTCCCCGTACCCACTCTCCTGAGGCACTTTTCGGAAAATGCATGTGTGGGAGGCTCCACCCACGTCTGCTGCCTCTGAATCTCCTGATGAGACCTGGGCAGGGGCACCTGGAGATGGCTCCCCTCGAGACTGTTTGCCCAGCGATGCCTGGCGTCCCACCCGCCCCTGTGCAACCACAAGACTTGGTGTGAATGAGAAGAAAGGGTGCGCCTTCCTTCAAGCCCTTTACTGCCACCTGCTGGACACCGGTGATACATCTACAGGACCTCAAACTAGAGCAAGTGGAACGGCGCCACCTGGGGTTGTACAATGCCCAGCACGGCAACCGGAGCAGCTGGGAGGTCACTGCTCTCTCTGCAGGGAAGCAGCACAGGTCGGCTGAGACGAACCCCCTACCACTGCTGCTTGGCTCTGTGCCCCAAACAGAATTATTCTCAACCACACTTAGGCATTTCTCCCAAAGCATATGCCTTATAACATGAGGTGGAGACACCACAGCCCACACAACCAAGAGTCACATCATTTCAGCTCTCACTGGGTCAGGAAGTGGGCTGCCCATCAGTAGAGAAACAACGTCTTGTCCAAACACAGGCAAACCCCCTCGCCTGGCCTGAGCCACTGGCTGCTCCGTGGCCCCGCATTCCACAGTTTTCAAAGGCTGGCTCTGGTCTTCCTTCTGGCCCAGCAGTCAAGGAGGCCAAGGCACCTGAATGAACGCAGGAATGCAGGCAGTGGACGGGCTGTGATGCAAACCACAAGTGGCTAGTTCGGTTTTGTCGGTGTTGCGGGCTGGACTGCATCCCTACAGCATTCATCCGTTGGAGTCCCCACCACCAGCACCTCCGCATGGGGCTGTATGTGAAGAGTGTCTTTCAAGAGGCGATTAAGTTAAAATGAGGCCATTAGGGGGACCCTAATCCCTTCTGCCTGGTATCCATATAAGAAGAGGAGCTGGGGACACAGACACACTGGGGGATGACCCTGTGAGGACGCAGGGAAAAGGCAGTGTCTGCCAGCCAAGGAGAGAGGCCTCAGGAGGAATCAGCCCTCGACACCTTCATCTCGGACTCCACCCTCCAGAACTGTGAGATGATGTCTACTGTTTGAGGAACTTTGCGGCGGCAGCCCTATGCAGCGAACACAATCTCTTTGGGTCTACTAATGTGTGCTGTTCAGCCTGAAATGATCACAGACAAAGGACGTCATGCTCAATTCGAAAAGGAGAGATGACTGGCATTCCCACATAAAGCTACAGCCCTTGCCCACCTTCCCCACGGAGCCCATTGCTCTCAGAACGTGATTTTTGGAAAGATGAAGTCTCTTAAAGATGTCACCGATGTCAGGAGAGCAAGACAGAGGACCTGCCGAAGTGCAGAGCGTGGGGTGCTGGTCTCGGGGTCTTCACCCACCCCCTCTCCTCTGCTCCCCGCACGTCCCTGAGGAGTCAGGGCTGACTGGGAAGATGGGTACTCAACAGTCCTCATTCCTTCTGGAGGCTCAGAGAGAGGATGCCTCTCTTCCTTCTCCAAACAGAACCTTGCCAGGCAAGAGGGGCTCAGAATATGGAACTGACCTCCCAGGTCAATTCAGAGCAGATCCCCCGAAAGCACGGCTCACTGCTGCGGCTCCAGACACCGGGGCCACAGAGGCTCGGCCACTCGTGCCCAGGGACAGACACTGAGCCCTGGGTCCAGAGTGACAAGGGGAGGGGCTCCCATGCTCCGATCCTGCCACCTGGCAGGGATCCCAGACTCTCACACCCTGGAGGTGCTCACCTGGAAAGGTGCAGTACCTGCCAGCACCCACGTCCCACAGTGAGGCTTGGCCACAGTTCCAAGGCTGCCAAGCACATGCCAGCACCAAGGGGCAGAACCCCGTTCACAACACCTCCCCCCTGGGGTCAGTGCATGCCACCTGCCCAGATCTGAGGGTGGCAGCACCTACCAGCACCACAGCCTGGCTCCAACACAGCCCCCACCTCCCCTGGCCAGAATGAGCCACTCCTGGCTGGCACTGTGGAGCTCCCGGGCTCTCCACCCGGCCGCTGTTCATGCTGGTCCTTCCTGTGCTACCTGGCATTGTGCTTTCTGTGACCAAGCCCAGGCTTGGACACAGTGGTCACTGCGGTGCCTGAACAGTGGTCATCTCAGCGCCCAGGCAATGGTCATCTTGGGGCCTGGACACAGCAGTCACCTCAGTACCTAGATGGACAGTGATTACCTCAGCGCCTGGACATGGTGAGAGCCACAGTACACTAGAAAAACCTCAATCTGAAGGAAGACCACACCCCATGTGGCTCCATCCCACCCTAAATGCTAACTTTTCAGTCAAACATTGACTCCCATCTCTACCATGCAGCTCACACCAGGCTGCACACAGTCCCACCCTGGCGGGACGGTAACCAGAATGCTTGGACCCAGAACGACATAACGTGGGGCTCCAGTAGAGAACCTCCCATAGGCCAGGGAGGATCAGGGGCCCGTCCCCTTGCCATGGGGCCCAGAGAGGCTCGAGAGCTGAGGGCGTGCAGCCAGGGATGGGCAGGGGGCAGCCTGGAGCAGGAGGAGGGGAGAAGTCACTGTGGCCCGAAACTATCTCTTTAAGGCTGACACTCTTCATTTAAATGTGATACATAACAAATAGCAGCCAGTAACAACATTCAGACTGATGCCACACCCATCGCACGATGGGGGAAAATCAAACGAGGGTCTGGGAACAGATGTGGTCGGCGCTCTCTGAATACAACGGATTGTTTAGTTTTTTTCCCCCCCTTCTGAAACAGGCTCTCACTATGGTTGTCCAGGCTGGAGTGCAGTGGCACGATCTCAACTCACTGCAGCCTCCACCTCCGGGCTCAGGTGATCCTCCCACCTCAGCCTCCCAAGTAGCCGGGATTACAGGTATGTGTCACCACACCCCGCTAATTTTTGTATTTTTGGTAGAGACAAGTTTTGCCCTGTTGGCTGGGCTGGTTTGGAATCCTAGGCTCAAGTGATCTGCCTGCCTCGGCCTCCCAAAGTGCTGGGACTACAGTGTGAGCCCCTGTGCCCAGCCTAATGTATTATTTCTAATGCTGACCAGCCTAATGCATCACTTCTAATGATGACGTCGGACGTGGCCACATGATGATGACAACGAGGATGATGATGTGGGGACAGATGATGACAATAATGATGGGGACATTTACTGAGTACCTGGTCTATGCTGGGCACTGCAGAAAGTGCCTCACATGAATTCTGTCATTAGCTGTCTCCAGAGTTCTGCAAATTATTACTCAGCCGGCCTGAGAGATTAGCACACAAGCCCAGAGAGGGTGGGGCACTTGCTGGGTGACCCAGTGAGCGATGAGGTGGGTTTGCAACCCCAGGCTGCATAACACCCAGGCCAGAATATGGCCAACAGACAGCATGAGGAGGAGATTCCTTCATCTCAAAGATACTGAGTCAAACTCAGAGAGGGAGGGAGGGAGCCAGGCTCTGCCTCAGGCAGACACCAGAGTTCAGCACGTGGAAACACAGCGTCTGGATCCCTCGCCAAGCAGCATCCTCTCTAGGACCACACCCCCTCTGGCCAGGGCCACCGTGCTGTGACGTTGCACGGTGGATGTAAAAGTCTTTAGCAATTAAAAATACAGAATGAATACCCCCAAATCTGATCCCTGATTTCCTTGGGTTGTGGGAATGCATTGGGGTGTTTCTTAACTTGCTTCTTTATACTTCTTTGTATTTTCCAAGATTTCCATGATGCAAGGTTATTTTTTCGGTAATCCAAAAAAAAAAAAGGTAATTTGAATAACAACTTTTAAGATAATTTGCAGAAAGCCTGAGCTCAAAAAGGGCTCTTCTAACATCAGCCTGTGGGGATGGGGCATATCCCCACTGCATGAAGTGGAGGGTGGATCTAAATGCGTCCTTAGGCCACATGCACCCGGCCTGAGACAATGACGGGAAAGCAATGGCCTGGGGAACTCTGGAGTGCACTTGTAGCATCTGTGACCAGGCCTGGCTGTGGCCACGCAGGCTCTCCCACACCATGAACAGTCAGAACCCTGGGACAGGGCTGTCCATTCTCCAGGTGCTAGAACGGAGACATAGACTTTAAATGCAGAGCCCATCAGCCTGAGAGCTCAGAGGTGCTTCTCCCGAGAGCGCAGAGCCAGGCACGGCCCAGTGAGGTCCAGGAAAACCCACCTGCTCCTGTAATTTGTTCTGCCACAGACGTGCTATGAGTGGTTTGGATGTGAGAACCCTATAGGCAGCACAGAGAACCAGGCTTCTGGTATGAGACAGGCTGGGAGCGATCCTAGCTCAGCCAACTGCTTGCTCCGTGCCTTGGGCAAGTGACCTGCCCTCTCTGGGCCTGTGAACTCATATGAGAAACAGCAACGAGAAGTAACCAGCTCTGAGGATATAGAATCATAGTGCAATTACTGCAGCTCAGGACAATGAATGCTCCCAAATTGCTATGGGTCCTATACACATTTGGCCATTTTTACAAAGAGAAGCCTCTGTCATGTACCTGGAAGGGTTCGTTCATTAAAGGAAATCTGAAATTAAACGTTCCTCTCCCAGGAGCGCTCCTGTCTTAATGATGTCAGTGACAGCTCTCAAAATCAGTAGACTTTGGGCTAGGCGCGGTGGCTCACTCCTGTAATCCCAGCACTTTGAAAGGTTGAGGTCGGCAGATCACTTGAGGTCAGGAGTTCGAGACCAGCCTGGCCAACACGGTGAACCCTGTCTCTACTAAAAATACAAAATTAGCTGGGCGTGGTGGCGCACGCCTGTAATCCCAGCTACTTGGGAGGCTGAGGCAAAAGAATTGTGTGTACCTAGGAGGCAGAGGTTGCAGTGGGCCAAGATCACCTCACTCCACCCCAGCTCTCAGGTAACAGAGACTCCATCTCAAATATAAATATAAATATAAATATAAATATAAATATAAATATAAATATCAGTAGACCTGGAGTTAAGTAGATGATTCTCCATAATGTGGAGTGGGTCCCATCCAATCTGTTGAAGGCCTTAAGGCTGAGGTCCCCTGAGAAGGAAGAGACTCTGCTAGAGACAGACTTGAGACCTGCACTGTGGCATTTACTGGGCCACGTGGCAGGGTAAATGCCAGGCTGATGAGGATGATCTGGGAGGCAGACGGCGCTGTCCGCTGCTCCTGCAGGCCCGCGCAGGGCACCCTCACCCATCCCTTATCTGCTCCATCCCTTATCATCTGATAGGCACAAGGGCCCTGCAGATGAATGAGACAAGGCTCACAAAGGCAAAGTTCTTCACATCATCACCAAGATTCTTTAGCAGGGGAGAAAATGGCTTTCCCAGTCTTTCCTGAATAGCCAGCACACCACCAGAGGGCAGTGAATGCACCCGGCTGGCTTCCAAACCCTGCTCCACATTTTCCAAGCTAAGGCCAGAGCAGGTGCACCGCCCTGGAGCTCATGCCTCCAAGGTACCAGTGCAGCTGCACAGGCTCAGGCCGCGGGACCGAGGTGGCCAGGTGGCGCTGGGACGGCCAGGCTCTGAATGTAAGCGAAGGGCCTCAGGGACGGAACCCGGCCCCTGGCAGGCCAGGAGTCACAGCTGAGAGCTGCAGTGAGTGACTAATAGCCAGGGCTCCTGCCAGCCTCCACCGTCACCTTCATCCCAGGGCTAGCTGGAGAGATGGGCCTGGAGACATTTGCCTGGTTGGGAGAGAGGGCAGGAAAAAGGAAACAGGGAGAGGTGCGGGAGGCGAAAGGACGGAGCTCCAGGAATCCCCAAAGTTGAGACACAGCGGCTATGCTGGCAAAAGGGCTGGCGGTTGGATTTGGGGCTCTGTGAACTACTCCACGTTTAAGGAGGTTTTAGCCTGCGCTCACACTTTCAGAGCTCGAAAAGAAAACAGCAACGCAACCAGAGCACTGATGTCCAAAGGGAGGACACGTCTGGAAAACACGTTCAAGCAGGCATTCTCACAGACAACAAGCGAGCTTCGGGTCCCATACGCATTTAGCTGGGTTTTCTTTGTGTGTGTGTGTGTGTGTGTGTGTGTGTGTGTGTGTGTGTGTGTGTGTGTGTGTGTGTTTTGGAGTTTTGCTCTTGTTGTCCAGGCTGTCATGCAGTGGCATGATATCAGCTCACTACAACCTCTGCCTGCCGGGTTCAAGCGATTTTCATGCCTCAGCCACCCGAGTAGCTGGGATTACAGGCGTGCACCATCACACTTGGCTACTTTTTGTACTTTTAGTAGAGATGGGGTTTCACCATGTTGGCCAGGCTGGTCTCCAACTCCTGGCCTCAGGTAATCCACCTGCCTCAGCCTCACAAAGTGCTGGGATTACAGGTGTGAGCCACCACGCCCAGCCACATTTGACTATTTTTACAAAGCCTCTGTCCTGCGCCTGGAGGGGCTCATTCACTAAAGGAAACGTGAATTTAAACGTTCCTCTTCCAGGGGTGCTCCCGTCTTCATGAAGTCAGTGACTGCTCTCAAAATCAGTCAACTGAGTCGATGATTCTCCATAATGTGGGTGGGCCCCATCCAATCAGTTGAAGGCCTCAAGAGCCTTCAACTCTTGAAGGGGAAAAGGGGACTGAGGTCCCCTGAGGAGGAAAAGATTCTGCCGGAGACGAACAGGATCCACGCAGCGGGATCAACTCTTCCTGGGTCTCCAGCCTGCCCTGCAGCTTCACGATCGCATGAGCCAATTCCTCAAAAATACTTTCTATTTAAAAAAATTCTGTATCTGTACACACACACACATGCACACATGTGCACATCCTATCGGTTCTGTTTCTCTGGAGAACGCTATCACCCCTGAATACAGAAGCAACAGCGAGTGGGTTCTATGGTGTTGTCCAGTGACATCAAATGACAGTTCTGTTCATGCAAATCACCGACTTAGAGTTGACTGAGAACAAGACACATAACTCATTCTCCACTTGGCCAGGCGGGAGGGACGTCCCCAACATCCATGTCTCTTAGAGACTCACAACTCAGTCTTGCCCCCCGGGGCCGGCAGCTGTTAGGCACAGACCCTGTGAGACTGGAGAAGGACGTGGGTGCTCAGGGTGCCATGACTCCCACCCCTCGCCCAACCATGTCTGCTGGTGGAAATGTCTCGTGGGTGACTGCACCACCCCACCAGGGGCCTTCCCTCGTGCTGAACTTGACCTTGACCTCAAATCAGCCTAGTCAGTTTTAAAAATCAAGCTCATTAGAGCTTTGGCAGTCCCAGGAACTGCTCTTTTCCAAGCAGGTCACCTTGGAAGCTTGGGACAGCTCCCAACACAGGCGGGATTCTCCTTCGGAAGCTGCCTCTTCCACATCCTCAACAGGAGCCGAAGCTCACACCGTGTGGACGGGCTTGGCCTTGAAAATACCAGCACAGAGCTGACAGCCAAGCGCAGCAAGGAGAGGAGATGGGCAGAGGAACGGAGCTGTGTCTCAGAGCGTGAGTGTCTGCATGGTCACAGCGTGAGCCCAAGAGGCACCAGTGTCCAGAAACACGGAACACTGTCAGGCCTGCTCAGAAGCATGTCCACACACACGTGGACCTGTATGTACGTGTATGTGTGTATGTGTGTATGTGTGTATGTGTGTGTGTGTGTGTGTGTAATTTATGTTAGTCTTTCTGTCTCGCATCTGGTTTCCCCACACGGGAACACCGGGGGCTTGCATCAGGCATTTCTGTTCACTGCTGCAGGCTGTGTGTGCAGGACACCGAGACACGTCGCTGGGGATCACACCCAGTAGACGACGTCTGTGGCTGAATGAGCACCGGCAGTAGGTGGGGTCTGTGGTGCAGCCAGAATGCCTGGAAGTGGGTCAGGCGTGAAGAGGTGAGCGTGGTCAGGCTCAGGCCGGGAGACCTCTTGGGGATCCCCTGAAACAGCTCAGACACAAATGAGAAGGTGCCAGGGCAATGAGCACAGCCAGGGTCAGATGCTGTGAAGAGGCTCAGAGGGGCCAGGCCTGACACACAGCCGAGGGATGGCAGGGCCATCTGAGGCTGGAACTGTTGGTTGACAAAGGGAGAAGAGGTCAAGGGGAGGAAGGAAGAGGGAGCAAGGGCAGAAACACTGGCAAGTTTAATCCAGGGAAAAAGTGAGGGCAGGGCAGGAGACTGAGGCGGGGAAGCAATCCAAAAACCTCCCCAGTGCTCTGCAAGAATTCACCTGCTGCTTCTACATCCAGGTGTGTCAGCCAGGGTTCTCCAGAGAAACAGAACCTCTGTGTGTGTGTGTGTGTGTGTGTGTGTGTGTGTGTGTGTGTGTGTGTGTGTGTGTGTCCTATTGCTGCTACACTGAGTGTGTATTAGCCAGGGTTGTCCATAGAAACAGAACCCGTGTGTGTGTGTCTCTGTGTGTGTGTGTGTGTCCATGTCCTGCTGCTTCTACACTCAGGGTGTATCAGCCAGGGTTCTCCAGAGAAACAGAACCTGTGTGTGTGTGTGTCTCTGTGTGTGTGTGTCTGTGTGTGTCCATGTCCTGCTGCTTCTACATTCAGGGTGTATTGGCCAGGGTTCTCCATAGAAACAGAACCTGTGTGTGGGTGTGTGTGTGTGTGTATGTGTATCCTGCTGCTTCTACATTCAGAGGGTATCAGCCAGTGTTCTCCAGAGAAACACAACCTGTGTATGTGTGTGTGTTTGTACATGTATACACTTATACGTTACATATGTATACGCACACAGAGAATTTTTAAAAGTTTAAAGTTTAAAATAGACACATAAAATTAAAGATGGAAATATTTTAAAGAGTTGGCTCATGCAGTCATGGAAGATGTAAGTCTGAAATCTGCAGGGCAGGCTGGAGACCCAGGGCAGAGTTCAGTGGGAATCTGGAGTCTTTTTCCGGCAGAATTCCTTCTCTCTTGGGATCTCAGTGTTTTTTCTCGTAAGGGCTTCAACTGATTGGATGGGGCCCACCCACATTTGGAGAGTCATCGGCTTAACTCAAAGTCCACTGACTCAAATGTTAATCCCACCTTAAAAAACACCTTCTCAGCAACTTCCAGAATATTGTTTGATCAAATATTTAGGAGCTACAGCCTAGCCAAGTTAACACATAACATTAATGATCACAGGGGAAAATTATTTTCCTTTTCAACAAAGAAAAGCACAAGAACGACAAGAAATCTCATGACGGATGCATGGAAGAGGACTTCCAAAGACCGGTCATTACTGTTCCCGCTCCCGAGAGCTCCGGCCTGGGTGTGGGCCTGGGGCTACCCTGAGCAGTTGCACAGATCCCTACTCACACCTCAGGGGAAACAGGGGCTTCTCCAGCCTGCAGGGCGGAAGATCAGCCAGAACTGACCTAGCACAAGGAAAGCCCAGGGAGGGTGGGGCCTGCTGGCACCCCCACTGCCCACTCTGACCACAGTGGGCGGAGTGCATAACCTCCCTTACAGGTGTGTAAGGTGGCGATGGCCGAGGAGAACACACAGGTAGCCGGAGAAGCCATGGCAGTCACTGTGCAGAGGACCAAGCAAGAAACCAGCTCAGAGCCCTCTGTCCTTGACCTCCCCTTGCTATTCTAGAGCCTCCTCTTGACCTCCTGGGTAGACAGGCCCCATCAGCTCTCCCTGACCCACCTCACCCCTCTGCCTGGAGACCCTGGCCTCCGGTCTGCACCACTGAGCTCCCTCACTGTCCTCAGACTCTGGCAGGGCTCAGCCAAGAGAAGAGAGGCAGGTGTTCCTTCCCTGAGTCCTCCCTGACATGGGCCTGGGGGACCTTCCCTCCTCAGCCCCGGCTCTCCTGCTCCCGGGAGCACCATTTCCTCTCCCTGTCCGTCAGCTCACAGGTGCTGATGGCTCCCCAAGACTGCTCTTCTGTGGGGGCCTCGGCCTTTAACCCTGTCCACACCTCTACCTGATCAGGTGAAGACTTTTCACTGCAGATAGCAGGTAAAGTCTGTTTCTTGCCAAGACCACAATTGACCTATCTCCTAATCCAACTGTTGCAAGGTGGGGCCTGAAAAACATGCCCCTTGTGCATGCAAATCAGGCCTTCCTGGGGCTCACCTGTACTCAGAAAACACTGGTGCTAAAACATCAGTGCTTTCTGGTATCCTGCCCTGTCAGGACGGTGGGAACCTGGAAAGCACAGGGCTTCTAGGAAGGGAGCGTCCACCCCATAACTGTAGGGCACTCCTGCTGTGCAGAAACTCAGCCGCCTTGCCTAATCTCCTGGTTTCTCCAGAGAAGTCAGAAATGTCTATTTCTATGCAAATATGTCTGTTTTCAAACACTGGTGTTCACATTTTAAAATAATTTTTAATTCACGTAGTTTTAGGAACTCTGGGCAAACCAAACAAAATACCCGAAGGTAGGATCTAACCTTCGGGCTGCCCTGATCATCTGGGGGATTGGAGGAGAACGGAAGGTCAGTTCGTGGGTACGACAGAGTGGAGGAGCAGGCCCACGTACCTGGTGGATCTCGTGCCAGCCGTTCTCATCTTTGCAGCACACAGTGGCGTGTTCGTGCAGGAGAAGCTCGCAGCAGTAGGGATCACCTCCGACGATGGCCGTGTGATACAGGGGGGTGAGGCCATAACTGTCTTTATAATCCGGGGATGCACCAAGCTCTAAAAGAGTCTAGGAAAAAAAAAAATCAAAATCTGTTGTTATTGGTCTCACGACCCCTTTTGCAGAGTGAGGCAATCAAGAAAGAAGCACCAGGACCACCTTCCCACAGGCCAAGGCAACCCACACCCTGAGCAGCCAGTGCTTCTCCTGGGCTCCCCAGAATTAAGGAGGGTATAACTTGGCCGGGTGTGAGGGCTGACACCTGTAATCCCAGCACTTTGGGAGGCCGAGGCAGGTGGATCACCCGAGGTCAGGAGTTCAAGACGAGCCTGGCCAACATGGCAAAACCCCATCTTTATGAAAAATACAAAAAAATAGCCGGCGTGGTGGCAGGCGTCTGTAATCCTAGCTACTTGGGAGGCTGAGGCAGGAGAATCGCTTGAACCTGGGAAGTGGAGGTTGCCGTGAGCCAAGACTGCACCATGGCACTCCAGCCTGGGCAACAAGGGCGAAGCTCAATCTCAAAAAAAAAAAACAAAAAAAAAAGGGGGGGTATAACTTTAGACAGTAACATTTCTAGTTCTGAAATAGCAAGCAAACAGTACCCAGAAATGCAGGGCAGGCTGTTGTTCAGGAGACGAGGAGACCTGCAGCACGCAGACAGACCCATCCTCGGCCTGGCCAACATTCTGTGCCGTGGTGTGGCATGGGCAGCAACACAGTGATGGCAACATGTGCCGAAGAGAGAAAAGGTACGTGGTTTAACCTACATGCCCCGTGGAAAACCACCTCAATCTGCGCGCTGACAGTGGCAAACCTAGCAAGTATCACATCTTCAAGAACGCTCCTGATTTCCGAGGAAGCCAATGGGTACGGTGTGGCTCTGTGTCCCCACCCAATCTCAATTTAAATCGTAACCCCCAGTGCTGGAGGTGGGGCCTGGCGGGAGGTGACGGGTCATGGGGGCGGATTCTCAGGAATGGCTTAACACCACCCCCTTGGTGCTGCTCTCATGACCGTGAGTCTCCCTGTGGATGGGGCTGGGGTTCAGCACTGGCCTTATGGGTTGAAAACACAAGTCCCTTGACTGAATAGAAGGTGAAAGATGACTTCTTGGGAACCACGAATTCTCAAAGCATCAACACTCAGGAGAGAGAACAGGAAAACCTGAAACCTGGCTTCACTTCCAAGCTCCAGCCGGAACACTGTGCACAGACCCCCCAGGGTGGGCACTGCAGGGACAGGATGGGGCGGCTGCTGGGGATCAGACAGAGCAGGGGGCGGCACCCACGTAAGATGGGCCCGGCTTTACCTTCAGGGCAACCTGGTTCCTCGCTCGCGCAGCTTTGTGCAGGGCGGTCATCCCATCTTTGGCACGGAAGTCCAGGTGAGCCCCGCCATTTTTGAGAGCTTTGATGACCTCCACAGAGTTGTCCAGCTGAGCGGCTAAGGTCAGGGGGGTCTCTGAGGAACCCAAACACACACACTTTAGAACCAACATTTGTCACACTGCTCACACAGCCATATTCAGATGCCCAAAACTAAGCTGAATGAACTGCCCCCCGCCACCTCCAGGCTGTTTACAGCTCCCACCACCCGGGAACCCCAAGAGTCCAGGCACACTGCCTAGTGTGGCTCAGGCACCCCTGTGCGATGCAGTGACACACAGGGTCACGCGCAGATCACAGGAGTGGCAGAGGCAGGGATTCAACAGGAATGCTGTGTGGGCCACAGTCCAAGAGGCTTCCCCGGTGCCCTTCCCTCTGAGTACGCAGAATCCTGTGGTACCATCTGGGTGCTTCCCATACAGGAGGAGTGAAGGACTAAAGCCCTCGTTAGAGATGGGAAAGGCACACAGCCACCTTTCCTCATTCAATGTCACATTTACGGGCATCTTAGGAAATGCCAGCCGTGGGCTGCAAGGGCACAAACACAGATAAGACATGGAGTCCGTGCCCCCTGGAGCTCCCGATCTGGGTAAGTGGAAACTTTCCTTCATCAACGCGGTGCAGGATGACCCAGGAGGGAGGGCAGGGGCCCAGCAGACAGAAGCATGCCGCCTGCCTTTGTAGGGACAAGGGTCCCGTGCAGATGACCCTGAACCAGTCTGCAGCTGAGCGCGGCTAAGGACATCAGTATCTATGACAACAAATCTTTCCATCCATCTTCATCTTCCTAATGTGCTCACCATGGCCACTGCTAAGCACGAGGAACTATTTTGCTGTGGTTCATTTGAGAGGCTCTTAATGTTCCAGAAAAGTGCACAGAGTACCAGGACAACACGCAAGTTCCCATGACCCAGAAACACCAACAGTGAATATTCACTTGGTCTCAAAGCACATTCCAGTGACAGAAGACTTCGGATGCCTTCCACGGGGTGTGTGCCTTGCTGACCATCCCACCACCCTCCATCCCAGAAAGGGCACCTGCCTCACGAGTGTGCACTGACTATTCCCATCTATTTTTAATTCTGATGTTTACTTATCCATAAATGGGTATCATCCTGAGGACTTTTAAAATTCACCCTAGGAACCACTCTGCAGCTTGCCACTTCATGGTGAGATGCACAGGCTTAACCCCTCCATGTCAGGAGTGTGCCACGTGTAGACATGCCAGCATCTTCATTCATCCCCTCTCCATGTGAAAAGCAGGCTTCCTGTCTTCCCCAAATAGGAAGACTGGAAGCTCAACAAGCATAACCTCAGAAGTGGCCCCAGTCTCCCTCAACGTGAACAATGGGTGGGAGTAAAAACACCTGTAATATTTTGAGATAACCTCAGAGACATGCAGACCCCTCCAACCGGAGGCTGCCCAGCAGCCAGTTGGCTCCAGGGAGGAGCAGATGTGCTTCAAAAAGTTGAGAAGTGGGGGCTCCTGGAAGCACAGCAGGAGGGCACTAGCCACGGCTCTTTGTCCTGACACTGGGAGGTGGCACAGCAATGGGGGGCGGGGGGGCAGGAGGCAGGAGGAGTGTAAGTGTTTAAGACAGCTGCTGCTACCCAGAGGGCACAGGGCAGTGCAGGCTGGAGCATGTGTACGCCGGTGTATATGTGCACACCTGTGTGCATGCCTGTGTGTGCATGCGCATGTCTGTGTGTGTGGGCATGCCTGTGTGTGCATGCCTCTGTATGCATGTGCATGCCTCTGTGTATGTGTGCATGACTACATATATGTGTGCAGGCCTGTGTGCCTGTGTACATGCCTGTGTGTGTGAGTGCCTGTGTGTGCCTGCCTTTATGTATGCACACCTGTGTGTGTGCATGCCTGTGTATGCATGCCTCTGTATGTGTGTGCATGCCTGTGTGTGCATGCCTGTATGTATGTGTGCACGCTTGTGTGTGTGCGCACATGCCTGTGTGTGTGCATGTATGTGTGCATGCTTATGTGTGTGTGTGCGTGCCTCTGTGTGTGTGCAAGCCTGTGTGCATGTGTGCAAGCCTGTGTGCATGCCTCTGTGTGCATGTCTGCATGCCTGTATGTGTGCATGTCTGTGTGTGTGCATGCCTGTATGTGCATGCCTGTATGTACGCATGCCTATGTGTGTATATGCCTGTGTGTGTGCATGCCTGTATGTGTGTGCATGCCTCTGTGTGTGCATGGCTGTGTGTATATGCGCATGCTTGTATGTGTATGCATGCCTGTGTGCGTGCATGCCTGTATGTGCATGGCTGTATATGTGCATGCTTGTGTGTGCATGCCTGTATGTGCATGCATGCCTGTGTATGTGCATGCATGCCTATGTGTGCATGCCTCTGTGTGCGTGTGCATGCCTCTGTGTCTGCATGCCTGTGTGTATCTGCATGCCTGTGTGCATATGTGCATGCTTGTGTGTGCATGCCTCTGTGTGTGTGCATGCTTGTGTGCATATCCGTGTGTGTGCTCCTGGGTGCATCCTAGTGTCCAAGATCAATGGGGCTGCAAAAATCAAACGACTGGGCAAGCAATTCTTCCTATGAGGGGAAGTGACTGGTGTCAACAAAACCCAGCTCTTTCCCCGAAGGGCTGGGTGGCCTCCAGCAGGTTTTTTAGAAGATGATAGTTCAGGAGGCTGGGGATGCTCAGAAGGAAACCATCATGTGAGAGAAGACCACAGACGTATCACAGGTGTAGGAAACAACCTCACTGAAAGGGATGGGGAATGAACCGCTGACCTCGGTAGCTCCAGACATGAATGGAGTCTGTAAGACTAAAGGCAAAAGGAACAGAATAGATAAAGCTGGGTTATAAGTCAACCAGAAAGTGAGTGCAGCCACATCGATAGAAGTAAGCAAGGGATTCAAAAGTGAATGGGAGGAAGGGGCCGATCTTGCAATGCAGACAAACTGCAAGCAATTCGCATAACTTCTCTGTCCTCAGGCGGTGGCGTGTAGCCCCCATCCCCCCTGACCCCTTATGCGTGGGCTGTGTACAGTGGCTTCCTTCTGAGAGCACAGTGTGGAAAAGGGAAAAATGGGAGCATCTCTCCATGGGGAAACCTGATGGCCACAAGCTCAGCCAGGAGATGGGGCAGCATCGCCCACGATGAGCCATGCCAACAGGACGGGCCCTCGGCACCGGGCAATGAGAAAGGCATTTTCCTCTGTGCTCCTCCTCCCCACACCCACAGCCCCGTCTAATAGTCAAAACACCAGATGGATCCCAATAAGGGGCACCCTACAGACACCTGACCAGTCCTCCTCTGAAACTATCCAGGTCATCACCAGCAGGGAAAGCCTGGGAAACGGTCACCGCCCAGAGAAGCCCAGGGAGACGAATGAGGGAATGTCGTGTGGGAACCTGGGTGGGGCCTGGGGACAGAAAAGGACCAGCAGATAAATGCTAATGAGAGAAGAAAAAAATGTGGACTTCAGATAATAATAATGCATCAATATTGGTTCTCTAATTGTGAGAAGCGTACCATACTGGAGTAAGATGCTGATAAGGGGGAAACCTGGGTATAGGATATATGGAAATTCTCTGTACTATCTTTGCACTTATTCTGTAAGTCCAGAACTGTTCTAAAATGAAAAGTTTGTTTAAAAATGCCTCCTGGTTATTGTGCGGGTTAATAGATTTAATGTAAAAAACACTGCTGCTCAGACTGGCAGAAAATGTTTGTGAAAAGCATATAAAGTACTTGTAGCCAAAATATACAGAGAACCCTTAAAACTCACCAACAAGAAAGCAAACCACCCAGTTAAAAGGAGGACAAAATATTTAAATGGATACCTCAAAACAGAATGTAAACTCAGACATGAGAAGATGCTGCACACTGTATGTCATTAGGAAACTGCAAATTAAAACAATTAGAGGCTGTGTTCAGTGGCTCATGTCTGCAATCGCAGCACTTTGGGAGCCAAGGCAGGAGGATCATTTGAGCCCAGGAGTTCAAGACCTGCCTGGGCAACATGAGGCCTTGCCTCTACTAAAAATTTAAAAATTTACCAGGCATAGTGGCACACGCCTGTAGTCCCAGCTACTCAGGAGGCTGAAGTAGGAGGATCACTTGAGCTCAGGAGGTCAAGTTTGCAGTGAACCATGACCACACCACTACACTCCAGCCTGGGAGACAGAGTAAGACCCTGTCAAAAAAAAAAAAGGCCGGGTGCGGTGGCTCAAGTCTGTAATCCCAGCACTTTGGGAGGCCGAGACGGGCGGATCACAAGGTCAGGAGATCAAGACCATCCTGGCTAACACGGTGAAACCCCATCTCTACTAAAAAACATACAAAAAACTAGCCGGGCGAGGTAGCGGGCGCCTGTAGTCCCAGCTACTCGGGAGGCTGAGGCAGGAGAATGGCGTAAACCCGGGAGGCGGAGCTTGCAGTGAGCTGGGATCCAGTCACTGCACTCCAGCCTGGGCAACAGAGCGAGACTCCGTCTCAAAAAAAAAAAAAAAAATACCTCAACACAATTGTCAGAATGATGAAAATCTAGAACACTGACATCAAATGCTGGTGAGGATGTGGAGCAACAGGAACTCTCAACATTGCTGGCAGGAGTGCCAAATGGCACAGTCATTTTGGAAGACAGTGTGACGTGTTCACACAAAAGTAAACACGCACATACTCCACAATCCAGCAACTCAGCTCCTAGGTGTCTCCCTTGAATAAGCTGAACACTTACGCCCACACAGAAATCTCAATGTCAGTGTTGACAGAAGCTTCATTCATCATTCCCCAAAACGGCAAGCAATCCAGAAGTCCTTCAGTAGCTGAGTGGATAAATTATCCGTGACACATGCAGACAGCGAAATGTTGTTCAACACTAAAGAGAGACGAGCTGTCAAGCCACGACACAACACGAAGGAAGCTTAAATGCATATTGCCAAATGAATGAGGCCGATTTGAAAAGGCTGCATCCTGTGTGATTCCAACTTGATGACATTCTAGAAAAGGCAAAACTACACAGCCAGTGGTTGGCCGGGTGCAGTGGCTCGTGCCTGTAATCCCAGCACATTGGGAGGCCGAGGCGGGCAGATCTTGAGGACAGGAGATCGAGACTATCCCGGTTAACACGGTGAAATCCCATCTCTACTAAACATACAAAAACTAGCTGAGCGTGGTAGCACATGCCTGTAATCCCAGCTACTCAGGAGGCTGAGGCAGGAGAATTGCTTGAACCCGGGAGGCAGAGGTTACAGTGAGCTGAAATCATGCTACTGTACTCCAGCCTGGGTGACACAGCAAGACTCCGTCTCAAAAAAAAAAAAAAAAAAGATCAGTGGTTGTGAGGGGTTAGACGGCAAGGGAGGGATGGATAGGTAGAACACAGAGCAGTTTTAGGGCAAGAAAGCTAGGCTGTGTGATTCTGTAATGGTGGGTACAGGACAGGATGATGCATCTGTCCAAATCCACAACATAAGCAGCACCAAGAACGAACCCTCATGTAAACTATGGTCTTCAGTTATTGTAACAAATGCCCTAAACCAGTGCAAGCTGTCAGTTTAACAGGGGAGCTGGATGTGAAAGTGCACAGGGGAAAACTCTGTGCCTTCTGCCTGGTTTTTCTGTCAACCTAAAACTGGGCTCTGTCCCCGACCCCAAGAGAGGCTCCTGAGGACCCTGGCCCCTGCCTCCGTGTCACCCCCAACCTCGCCACTCCCTCTGCCACATTTTCCTTACTGAAGGCACGGCACCTTGCTCCATCTAAGAGCATGGCAGGGTGTGTGTAAGAAAAACCCTGAATTAATGAGACACTGTATTTGAAATAATTGGACCCTTAAAAACAGGTCTTTTTTTTATAAGGAACTGTACTGAACAAACCAAAGGCACCCAAATATATTCACCGGTAGCAAAGGGAGTTATTTACTCGAAGTCTTCCAGCTCCTTCATTGGCACTGGGTAATTTCCGCACCTCTCACCCTCTGCAGACGGAGGTTGACGAGGTTCCAGAACCATATTCTCTTGAATTGCCTCACCTTCCCGGGTGCTGTTAGTTCTGGGGAATCGCACTGGGTGATTCACGCAGGGGCCAAGGTGAGACTGCGGAGCATGAACTGTCAGTCACTGCATGCATCAAACAAGCCCCTTCCACTCTTCACGACGATGCCCTGAAGGTAGTCAGTGCACCAGGACCCAGAATGTCCTTGAGGCCTCCTAACTGGGTGGTGCGGGAGGTGGGAAGGGGCTCCCCGGCGACACAGCCCCACAGCAGCAAGAACGGGGAGCCGGGGATGGGGGGTGGCCGAACTGGAGGAGCTCAGCCTCATAGGCAATGAGTGCACCACGGCCCTGGAAACAGATTCAGTAACTGGATTTCATCAGTGAGGTCCAGACACATCACAGGTGCTCTGCGGAATCAGGCTTCAGAAAGGAACCATCTCTTTCTGACTTCTTATCCAGATACTGAAAGAGTCGAAAGGCATTTCTAGCTTTATTAACAAAACCTCTTTTGTGGTTCCTGAGGCTTCTCTCAAATTTGGAGACAACGGTGCAAGATAAAAGGGCCAACCTAAGTTTTGTTCAAATTGTCAGGTTCGTTTTCTGTTCGGGGCTTGGAAACACAACTGGTCTCATCTCAGAGGTTCCAACCAAAGCAGGAAACGAGCCCTGAGACTCTGATGGGGGAAGTCTTTGGGTTTTTTTTTTGTTTGTTTGTTTTTTACACTACTTTCATCGTCGTTACTTAATAAAATTTACATTTAGAACAGGTACCAGATGGTCGCCTGCAATCACACAGGCTGTTTTGTTTTCACTGACAGGTCATTCCACTGGGATTTAATTATCTCAGTCTAGAGGGCTGCTTCCCTCCACTCCCGCCCCATGTCCAGTCCCAAAACAGGGACACGGGGCCCAGGTCTGCAGGGCCTGGGACTGAGCAAGGCAGCATTTCCTAAGCTTAGCAAAAAGGCTGCTTTCAACTCTAAGCACAGACTCTGCTGCTCCCTGGGGAGCTTTGAGAAGTCACCAAACTCACTGTGAAGAGGCTAAAATATGGGATGGGAACATGCCCAGGCTGTGGCCGACAACCAGGAGGAAAGAGGGAATGTGAACAGCTTGTCCCCTACCTGGGCCTGCCTGGGTCATCCATGTCCAGCCAGGCCGGCTAATGCTAAGAGACCCCTGTTTGTCCCACTGCCTTTTCCCCCAGGAGTTGAGAGCAGGGACCCCCGAGGGCAAGCAGAGCCCAGGCTCTACCTCTGCCCTCCACGGTGACTCAGCAACAGGCCTAGACTGGGCTGTGGTAACAAGATCCCAGAGGCTAGGTGGCTTAGAAGTGACAGACACGTATTGCTCACGGTTTTGGAGGCTGGAAGTCCAAGATCAAGGTGCTGGCAGACTTGGCGTGTGTCTACCTGGCTCACGGAGGGCAGCTTCTTGCTGTGGCCTCACAGGGTGGAAGGGGCGAGGGAGCTCTCTCGGCCTCTTTTGTAAGGGCACTAATCCCATTCACGAGGGCCCCACCCTCTTAATACCATCACCTAGGGGTTAGGGTTCAACAGTATGGGGGACGCAGACATCAGCCCTGGCGGCCACTCAGCTAGGCTCTCAGAGCTTCAGATTCCTCCCAAGACAGTGGTGCCTGCAGGGGACCCCCTCCCTTGATTACAGAGCCGAGGCCCGGCAAGGCCCTGTTTGCTGCTGGAGCACAGCAGGTCACCAACAGACTGCAGCTATCACTCTTAAGTGCCCTCATTACTGGTAGGGTGGGTGACAGTGCCAGTCTCCCTGGGACCAACAGGCTTCCAAGGATATGGGGCATTCGGCACTAAAACCAGGGCAGTCCCAGGAAAACCGGACACATTGGTCACCCTGCCTGTTTCCTGGAGGCAGCCTGCCAGAGCCAACCCTGTGTTTCTCCCTCTGTGTCCAAAACCAGGAGAAAACAACACTGATTGAGCTGCTGTAGTTGATGCTGATGACAAGAACATTCTGGAAACTCTATTAAGGGTGGCACATGTCCCACAGGCTTAACCACTGATATGGTTTGGATGGGTGTCCTGCCCAAATCTCATGTGGAAATGTAATCTCCAGGGTTGGAGGTGGCGCCTGGTGGGAAGTGACTAGATCATGGGGATGGATTTGTCATGAATGGTTTAGCACCACCCCCTTCCTTGGTGCTGTCGTGGCAAAAGTGAGTGAATCCTTGCAAGATCTGATTGTTTAAAAGTGTGGCACCTCTCTCTCTCCCCCTCTCCCCTTCTCACTCTCTCCGCTCCTCTCCCCTTCTCTCTCTCTCTCTCGCCCTCTCCCCTTCTCTCTCTCCCTCTCCCCACCTCCCTCTCTCTCTCCTGCTTTCGCCATGCGATGCACCTGCTCTTCCTCTGCCTTCCGCCATGAATAAAAGCTCCCAGAGGCCTCCCCAGAAGCAGATGCCACCAGTTTCCTGTAAAGCCTGAAGAACCCAGAGCCAATTAAACCTCTTTTCTTTATAAACTACCCAGCCTCAGGTATTTCTTTACAGCAATGTGAAAATAGCCTAATAGCACCACACTGCTCATCTAATGCTTACATTTTTCTGCCCTGTAAGTGTTATCATTCAATTTAGGAGACAAGAGGATGGAAGCTGAGAGAGGTTCTTTAACCTGGTCTTCACACAGCCAGCTGCAGAGAAGCGGGGGTTAAAGTCTCCTCTCTGGGGCTCTCCATGGCCTGGCATTGAGCTGGGCATTGGAAGGGTCACCTCTGCAGTTCCCTGGTCCTGCACCTCTGAAGCCCAGTGTCTCTAACAGTGGTGTCATCCGTGTGCCCGGGTAGTGTCTGTTTTTCAGTCAGGAGGATGTATATTTGTTCCTCCCACTCTGCCTTCTCCTACTCTGCCTTGACAGAAGCAAAGTGAAGGTGGTGTCTTCCCTGGCAACACTGGGCTCCGGCTTCTCACAGGAGCTTCTGTTTAGCTTGTCTCCCCTGATACTCACTCTGTGTGTGCCCGAGGGTTGCTATAAGCCATTGTTCTGGAATTACCCACAGCTACCTTACTGAGAGCACCCACCCCGGCTTACTTTTCTCTTTTCCCTCATCACCCTGGGTCCCCACTTCGCTGCCCCTCCGTCAGCACTGCTGGTTTCTCTCCTGATTTGGAAAAACAAGTGAGAATTCTTGAGACACTGGTGGCAGGCGCAGAAGTTGGGAAGCGGGGTGGTGTGAGGCCAGGGCCACCTGCGCTGTCTGCAGCCGACCCGTGGGTCTGCACTTGGCCTTCGGTTTTGGAACTTTCCGCCTTAGTTACCCCTTTTCCCTTTTTATTTGCCATAAATAATCTTTTTGGCCTTACAAAAAAATGTCACTGTCTATGACCACTGTTAGTTTTATCTGTACAAAAACCCCCACACAGGTGTTTATAGCAGCTTGACCCACAATTGCCAAAAGCTGGAAGCAGCCCAGACGTCCTTTAGAAGGCGAGTGGATAAGCAAACCGGGGTACGTCGGAAAATGGAACATTGTCCAGCGCAAATAGGAAACGTGCCTCCAAGCTGTGAAAGGCCTGAAGGCACCTTCCGCACATGCTGCCAAGTGAAAGAAGCCGATCTGAAGCACACTATGTGATGATAAGATTCCAGCTCTAGAACATTCTGGAAAAGGAGAACGTGAAAGGGTCAGCGAGGCTGGGTGTGGTGGCTCATGCCTGCAATCCCAGCACTTTGGGAGGCCGAGGTGCGCAGATCACCTGAGGTCAGGAATGTGAGCCCAGCCTGGCCAACATAGTGAAACCCTATCTACACTAAAAATAAAAAAATTAGTTGAGCATGGTAGCACATATCTGTAATCCCAGCTAGTGGGAGGCTGAGGCAGGAGAATCGCTTGAACTCAGGAGGCAGAGGTTGCAGCAAGCTGAGACGGTGCCACCGCACTGCAGCCTGGGCGACAGAGACTCAATCTCAAACAAAACAAAACAAAACGGGTCAGCAGCTGCCAGGGACTCAGGGATGAACAGGGGCACAGAGGAGCTCTCAGGCTGTGAAGCTGATCTTTATGATACTGTGACGGTGGATACAGGACATCTGGCAAAACTGACAGAATGTGCAACACCAAGCTTGAACCCTCATATAAGCTCTGGACTTTAGGATCACTCGTGGGTACAACTCCCGGCATAAATCCTCGTGTAAGCTCTGACATTAGGAGCACTATTGGGTGCAATACCAAGCACGAACCATCGTGTAAGCTCGACTTCAGGATCACTAGTGGGTACAACACCAAGCACGAACCGTCGTGTAAGCTCTGGACTTTAGGATCACTCTTGGGTGCAACTCCAGGCATGAACCCTCGTGTGAGCTTGGATTTTAGGATCACCATTGGTTCACTGATTGTAACACATGTCCCATACTAAAGCAAGATATTACTAACAGGGGAAACTGGGGGAGGGGCCAATATGGGAACTCACAGTACTTCCATTCAATTTTCTGTCAGCCTAAAACTGCTCTAAAAAATCATCTCTGCTCATTTCACAAAAGGGAGGCAGGGGAAGAGGAAGTTCTGCTTTATAGAGAAATATCAGCCACTACAAGAAGAAAAACTGATTCATAAAATTGCCATTTGGCAACAACCAGGGGAGAACTGATTCCATAATTCTGCTTTAAATTTTAACATTGAAAATAAGAGGCTGGGCTCAGTGGCTCACGCCTGTAATCCAAACACTTCAGAAGGCTGAGGCAGGAGGACTGCTTGAGCCCAGGAGGTTTAAGACCAGCTTGGGTCACACAGGGAGACCCTCATCTCTACAAAAACATAAAAATTGGCCCAGAGGCTTGTCACCTTGAGAATATTTCAGAACATCCATAAGGTAACTCCATGCTACTGTCTCCACGGATCAGGCTCCCAAGCCGTTTCTACTCAGTTCTGGGAAACATGGTCAGGTCTTTCTCCTTTAATTACGGTGCTTCACAGCACCATATGGTGGTTCATGACAACTATGGACTTTCTGCATTGGCACCGGCCTAATCCAGAATTCCAGCAGCAGAATTTCGAGTATGGTGGCACATACCTGTAGTCCCAGCTATTCAAGAGGCTGAGGCGGGAAGATCAACTGAGTTCAGGAGGTCAAGGGTGCAGTGAGCTGTGATGGTGCCAGCCTGGGTGACAGAGTGAGACCCTGTCTCAAGAAGAAGGAAGGGGAGGGAAGAGGAGGGGAGAGGCCAGGCGCGGTGGCTCACACCTGTAATCCCAGCACTTTGGGAGGCCGAGGCCGGTGATCACTTGAGCTCAGGAGTTTGAGACCAGCCTGGGCAACATGGCAAAACCCCGTCTCTACAAAGAAAAGCTTGGCGTGGTGGCACATGCCTGCAGTCCCAGCTGCTTGGGAGGCTGAGGTGGGAGAATCACCTGAACCTGGGAGGTCAAGGCTGCAGTGAGCTGAGATTGCGCCACTACACTCCAGCCTGGGTAACAGAGGGAGGCCCTGTCTCAAAAAAAAAAAGGAAAGAGGAGGGGAGGGGTAATGATTTCTGTCGAGGCCAAAATCAAAACAAAATAAACCCCCAACCTCTGTGTGCTCATCGTCTCCCTGGGTGATGCAGGGAAGTGTCCTGTAAGGAAGCATGCACGCATTCTGTCCTTGAGCACCAGACCCACTGGGGCCCCGTCCCAGGCCCTGGCCCCATGGGTCTCTGCCTTTGCTGGAGACCCTAGAACGCCTGTCCTTAACTGAGTGATCTTTCCCTGGAGCCACTTGTCGGGGACCTGATGACAGCAGGGGTTCCTGTGTCTTCTCTCAGTTTGGTCTTCATCATCAGTAAACCAGCCCGGAGGCTTGTCATCATGAGAATATTTCAGAATGTTCGAAAGGTAACTCCGTGCTACTGTCTCCATGGAACAGGCTCCCGAGCCGTCTCTACTGAGTTCTGGGGAACGTGGTCAGGTCTTTCTCCCTCTTTAATTACGCAGCTCCACAATGGCTCTAACAACTATGAACTTTATGTTTGGCACCGGCCTAATCCAGGATTCGAGTGGCAGCAGCTTTAACTCCAGGCAGGGCCCAGAGAAATCGCTGCTTACCTGTTTCAGAGTCTGCACTGATGCGTTTTTAGCAGCAAATGGAGGGTCGGTCTATTCTGGAATAACAGTCATTTCAGAACTCTTCAAGTCGAGATACCAACCGTCTGGTGAAGGAAGCCAGGGGGGAGGCCTGGCTTGGGACGGGGGCCAATTACAGGGGGCACATCAGGAAGAGAGGAGCAGAGCAGCTCAGAAGGGACCCCCAGCCTCCTTCTACTGCTGGCCAGGCCAAGGTGAGACAGAGGGCCACGCTGCCTGGTTACCCCACAGCAGCATCAGAAACAACCCTGGATGAGGCCAGGATGAAGACATAAGTGGCTCTGCCAGGGTGGTGGGAGCCACAGTCAAAGGCTGTCTCCAGGGAGAGTCCGGGTCAGCAGCTCAGGATGAAGGCTGCCCGTGGAGGTGCTCCGAGGCTCAAGGTCAAGCTCAGGAGCCCCTGGGTCCATCTACTTTCACAGCCTCAGATGGAAAGGGCTCACGTCCTCATAAAGCCAGGAGCTGGCACAGAGGCCATCGCCAGAGAGAAACTGCCACGTCAGCGCAGCACAAAATGCGTCCACATCAGGGAAGGCCGAATGGCCAGGACTCTCCTGAGCTGCCTGCAGACCTGCATGCTCTCCGTCACACCACCATGCCCGGGTCAGGCCTCTCTGCTTCCCACCTCAGCTCCTCTCCTCCTCCCACTGCCGGCCCCATGGCTGAGGGCCACCACTCACACAAGATGAAGCCCTGCAGCTGCCCACCCACCCTCCAGATGCCCTGCAGGCCTAGAGACTCTACTACTCCTGCCCGCCACATGCCCTTGTCCCCATCACTCCCTTTCCGCTCTCCTCCTCTCCAGATGTCCCCAACAACACAAGCCCAACTCAGCCTCCTGCTTCATGCCATCAGCTGGGACTGCCCAGACCTCCAGCGAAAGCTCGGCCTTGTCCACGTCACTGCCCTGCACACAGACCCCCAGGCTTCCCTGCCTCATGGAGGATCGGCGCAGGGCCTGGGGCCTGCTCAGCTGTAGACAGGCATTCGCCTTCCTACCCTTTCCCTACCCGCTGGGCGCACTCTGCCCCTCCGAGCCACGCTCATGCAGTCCTGCCTCCCGATGTCACAGGCATCAAAGCTCCTGTGCCGGCTCCTCCTGCTACTCACAGTGAAGCCTAAGAGACACAGACAATGGCAAAGAGGCAAGGACAGTCCTCCAGCAGTGCTCAGGCAGAGCTGTGCAGGCTGGATCCACACCCAGCAGGGTCTCCCCCAGCGTTCAGAGGCCTGAGGGGTCCCCACAAATGATGAGAAAGTGGTATCCTTCAGTTGACAAACACATTTGTTGTGTATTTTATATTTTTGAGGTGTGACACTAGTACGTGATGACGGCACACCATGCAGGGGCCAGAAGCAGGGTTGGCACACTCAAGACAAGAGGGGAGGGAGGTGCCCACTGCCCTGAGTCCAGGAGGAGTGTTCCCAGCCCAGGATAGCCCACCTGAGGGGGCATACTCTGAGTTGCTATGGAGACCCTCACCTCCACCACTCTTGGTTCTCCATAAGGACCTAACCTCTGCCTGCCAACTCCAGCTGGTGCCCTGCTGGCAAGGGACTGTCACCTGGGGTGACAGTGCTCACACCCAGGGACAGTGGGTGATGTCTGGAGACACTGCTGGTTGTCACAACTAGGTGTTGCTATTGACACTGAGTAGAGGCGGGGACTGGCACTGAACCCTTTGGCGCATAGGATGGTCACGCTGTGAAGACTCACACACTCGTGGAACCACCAAGGGCCTGGGCCATCTTTCCCGACCGATGCTTAGAGGCCCACACTCGTGAGGAATGTGGTTTCCAGCAGGGGAATAAGAAGATGCATGTGTGCAGATGCCTGTCTGCTGGGCTGCCCATGCCCAGCGGGAGGCAGAAACACACATCCTCCGGCTTTACAAACATATGTGTCTCCAAAGATCCGTGTGCCCAAGGCTGGCACACAATGGCACAACACATGCGTGTCATCTGCTCATTCATTCACTCATTCACTTCCTCAACAATTCTGCACCGAGCACCTGCTGTGGTCCAGGCCCCGTGTAAGACCTTGGGGATGCCCCATGGACAAGACGGACTCAGCTCCTTCTGACTGAGAAGCCAGAGGAGAGTGAGAATGTACCTGTAAACACCAAGCAAAACCAAGTAAAATGTAACGGCCGCATCATTCACGGGTAGCCTGAGCAGCGGGCTGGCCTTTTCTATGCTTCTGTAAAGCCTGGTAAGGTCCCCTCTAGTGAGTGCCCACCTCCGGTCTCCAGGTCGTGGAAATTGGGATCCAGGCCTCGGTCCAGCATCTTGGCGATCTTCTCCACCGAGCGATGTTGAATGTGATCCATGCATTTCTTCAGATTGGTCTAGAAGGAAAAACAATACAATTCAAACATCTTTATAAGAAATGTCCCGGCCAGGCGCGGTGGCTCAAGCCTGTAATCCCAGCACTTTGGGAGGCCAAGACGGGTGGATCACGAGGTCAGGAGATCGAGACCATCCTGGTTAACACGGTGAAACCCCGTCTCTACTAAAAAATACAAAAAACTAGCCGGGCGAGGTGGCGGGCGCCTGTAGTCCCAGCTACTCCGGAGGCTGAGGCAGGAGAATGGCGTAAACCCGGGAGGCGGAGCTTGCAGTGAGCTGAGATCCGGCCACAGCACTCCAGCCCGGGCAACAGAGCGAGACTCCCTCTCAAAAAAAAAAAAAAGAAATGTCCCAACCTGAGCAATGAAGTAAGACCCCGTCTCTACAAAAAATCAAAAAATTAGCCAGTTGTGGTGGCACACGTGATTCCAGCTACTCAGGAGGCTGAGGCAAGAGGATCACCTGAGCCAAGGCTGTATTCATGCCACTGCACTTCAGCCTGGGCAACAGAGCAAGACCTGTCTCAAAAAAGAAAAACAAATGTCTTTCCAGGGTCTGGGAAAGTTCCTGACTGGTACACTCGGGAGACCCACTCTCGCCAGGGCACACTGCAAGCCCTGAGGCTCCTGGAGCTGAGGCTTTTGGAACCACAGGCTGAGCGCAGTGTCTGGCACAAGGCAAGTACAATCAGCCTGTCCTGGATGAACGTTTAAAATCCCCTCACTCTTCACCATCCTGGTGCTACGGACTTACTGTGTGCGTCCCCCAAAAATTCCTAAGTTGAATAATCTACAATGTAATAGTATTGAGAGGTAAGGCCTTTGGGAGGTGACAAAGTCAGGAGAGTGAAGCCCTCGTGAATGGGAGTAGTGTCACTACAGAAGAGGTCCCAGAAAGCTCCCTCGCCCCTCCCTCCGCGTGAAGGCACAGCAAGACGATGGCCATCCCAACCAGAAACTAGGCCTTCGCCAGATGCTGAACCTGCCGATGCCACGATCTCAGACTTCCAGCCCCCAGAACGGTGAGAGACACACTTTTGTGGTTTATAGTCACCCAAAGTATTTCGTAAAAGCAGTGCAAATGGCCTTAGAGACTTTGCTGAGAGCTACGGATGCTCCTCTGCTTTTGGAAAAGACAGCCGGGCTGCTGGAGCACTTTTCAAATCTCCAGTTTCCAGGGCCAGCCTCCTGCCTCCATCGCCATGGAGTGAGGCCCGCAGATTGGTACTTAACCCACTTTGTGGTGAACCCCGTGGCCACACAGGCAGAAAACAGCGAAGCCTGGTCCCCGAGTGGCTCTAGGTGAAGGGCGGGGCTCATTTGCTGTGAGGTCATGACGGTCCGCAGCTCAACCTGACGGGGTGGGAACTTTCCTAGCCTCTGCCAGCCTCGTTGTAAGAAAAGTCATGATCCTCTGCCCATCCAGAGCCAGCCTGGGCTGTTTGAGCAGGACTGTGGGACTTGGCACCCCTCTGCCTGCTGCGTCTAACACTCCTCGCCAGCCTAATTCTTTGTCCCTACTCTGTACCTCTCTCAAAATAAAGAAGGTGGACAAAGGTGGCTTCTGACACAGCAGGTTCCTGGGACTCTCAGCCTCCTGGCACAGGCGGGATTTCCACCTGACCGTTTTCTGTATAGTCCAGAACCAGACCTGATCAAATGCCCCAAAACGCACGACCTACATGTGATGTCACTGAAACCCTACATTGTTATTTACAAATCAGCATCTTTAAAATTCACAAATACGTTTTTATCTGTACATCAGAGGGTGATAAAAAAACTAAAACAAAAACCCAGAAGCACCCAGATCTTGCTGTCTGAATATCGCTTTCCAGGCAAATTCCAGGGCAGAGGCAGGGAAAGGATAGGAAGAGCCCAGAGCATCTTGTGCCAGAAAGTGGCCGCTGCATCAAGGATGGTGGGGATGCGCCACAGGGCAGAGCACCAGAGGAAGGGCAACTGCCGGCCACATCTGGACAACCTGAGCACAAAAATCAATAATGATAATGACAGATTAGAACCCAGTGAGTACAATAAGAATCCCGCCGGGCGCAGTGGCTCACGCCTGTAATCCCAGCACTTTGGGAGGCCGAGGCGTATGGATTACCTGAGGTCAGGAGTTTGAGACCAACCTGGCCAACACGGCAAAACCCCATCACTACTAAAAATACAAAATCGCCAGGCATGGTGGTGCGTGCCTGTAATCCCAGCCACTCAGGAGGCTGAGGCAGAAGGATCGTTTGAAGCCAGGAGGCAGAGGTTGCAGTGAGCCAAGATTATGCTACTGCACTGAAGCCTGGGCAACACAGCAAAACTCTGTCTCAAACAAACCAACCAAACAGAATCCTTGCATCCATCTGATATAAGAAGTGGAGGCAGCAAAACAAAACCCGAGAGGATCCTGCTGGCTGAGAAAGCCATTGGTGAGCTCGCAGCTGCAGGGAAGCTCACCTGGAGAGCACCAGGGCCCTCGAAGGGAAGCGCTTCAGGCAGCTGCCCCGACTCTCCACCCCATGCTCTGCAGGGAATGCTATTGTGCTCTCCTTAGGAACAGCACCAGGGGCCGGGACAAAAGGCTCCTGGGTATTACAGATTCCCCCTCCTGTCAGTTAAGCAAACTGCTCGGCCCACACATCCTATGCCTCAGACCCCTCTCCATGCCTCCTCCTCAACTCGCATAGCACCCTGAGAAACAGCAGGGTGTCTGTGGTGTGGATGTCTTATCTGGGACTCTGAGCTCAGGGCATAGTGCATTCTGCCAGGTTGCAAACACCGCGTGCAATGCCCCTGCTGCTCACCTGCAGTCTAACTTCAGTGCAGTTTATGTCAACAGCACTTTAACAAGGCTTTTCCTGAAGCAACAACAGCAGAACACTAATACGGGACTCGGCATGGACCCTCTTCCCTCCACCACGCTGTGCGTCTAGATCCCACTCTCTTCAGAGCCACCGCTTTTGAACCTCCCTTGAGCAGCCAGTGGGATCTGCCCTCCTTCCTCGAGCCCCCAGGGCCACACCAAGCAGCCCCTGTTGCTTCCCGGGTGGGTCTCCGCAGTGTGCACCGTGACAGCCGGTCTGCCTGTACATCCCAGACCGGCCACATGCCACGCCAGGTACACAGCAGGTGCTCCTGGAAGCGGAGCGTCTAAAGATAACACAACAAGATAACAAGGAGGATGCCGTACGTGTAAATAACAGCCCGTTCCCTGCATACCTTTGTGTGGAGCTTGGCCAACTGTTTCTCATCGAGATTGGCTTGTTTATACACCCGCTTCTTGTATCGAAACTGGCACAGAAAACAAAAAAAAAAAAGAGAGAGAGAGAAAACAAGTCAATACTTCACACAGCTGTTCAGAGGGAAAATGGGCCTGTTCCTTGGCTATGTCATAGAAGACGGGGAACCCCACAGCAAACCCTTCCAGTTTTAAATAAATGACTGGTATTTGCACCCCAGAGCCTACAACATCCTAAGCATCATGTTTGCCAAGATTCTGCAGCAGTTTAGCTAAAAAACCATAAAAAGAAACAGGAGCAAGGGAAAGAGAAGATCCTGCATGTGAGAAGCTGGGAGGTCTCCCACCCGGTGATGGCTCCCCAGCTAACTGGATGGTGACGGTTCCTCCCGGGGGAATCGATCAGCCCTTGGCAAAGCACTTTTGGTAAACAAGGATGCTGCTCCAAACACCAGGTTTTTCTCCTACATCGTCCACCTTAGTTAAAACACACCTTAGAAGCCCCACCTGGGAAAGGCCCCACTTCCTGTACTCCCGCAACCACCCGCCCAGAACGCTGGAGCTGGGAAAGGCCCCACTTCCTGTACTCCCGCAACCACCGCCCAGAACGCTGGAGCTGGGAAAGGCCCCACTTCCTGTACTCCCGCAACCTCCACCCAGAACGCTGGAGCTACTGTTTTTCCCTGCAAACAGCAGCACCTCCTTTGAACTGGAAATTACATCATTGCATAGACCAAGGGGCACGTCTTCCTCGGATGTAGGGAGTAAGCAACATTGTCGGAGCGGGCTTGGTGGGTCTCTAAAACGCCTCCTCCCTCCCCCAGTGCCCCGCTGGGCTGGAGATGCTGCAGAAGGTCTGGGAAGGACACTGAGCATTTAGGAGTCACTGCAGTTTGGAGTCGGGACCTCTGTTCCAATCCCAGCCCTAACACTCTCAACTCACAGGGTAACTCAGGGTTGGGCACTTTCCTGTCTCACCTCAGTTTCCTCATCTGCCCCATGGGGATAACAGCACCCACCTCCCAGAGTGGCCTGAGCATTGAATGTGAGCTTCCTGGCACAGAACTGCCACTAGACAAGTCCGCTTTCTCTCTCCCTCCTTACTGCCCTTGATGCCGTCACCCTGCACGGTTACACGTGTGCTCAGGGCCAGCAAAAACTGCCCCTGGGTAAAATGACAGTGCGGAGTAGTGGGTGGGTGAGCTCATCCTGAAACCAAAAGTCGCATCCCATAGAAAGCTTCCAAATAAACAACCCTATTCTCCTTTTTCCACCATGCCAGACAAAATGGCTATTTGACAAAAGACAAAATTCTTGTGCACAGACTGATACTTGTAGGGTTTTCTTTTCAAGTGCCAAAATAAACCAGCTATGAAATCAGAAAGTTCTGTGAAACGCAGGCTGCACAGAGTTTGGGGAGAAAGTGTGCTGGTCAGAAGGGCACCCATTCATTTCCCAGAACAGAGCAGGTAGGAAGAGCTACAGGCCCATTTTAGAATTTCCACCTCTGATTCTAGATTCCAGGACAGCAGGTTCTGTGTGTCCATGCCCTGGAACCAATCACACCTCTGGTCCAGATTTCAGAAGCCACTGAGAATGATGCCAGGTGCCTTCTCAGGCTCACGATTACGTGGCGAAGCCTAAAAGTCTCAGGGAATTCAATTCTACGGGTCCCCTTTCCAGATATAAAATAATCAGCTCAGGCCTATAGCATCTCTGGGCAGGAGGGTAAAGTACTCAAGCGGGGAGTGCTTATTCCAGAGTCATAAACATGTAGAGCCCATGACTACAGAGGACACCGGCTCAGGACCACAAATCCTTTTTCTTGCTATTTCTCCAACGTTTCATAAGCAGCCCACCATATTATGCTGAAATTATCTGAAGCAAAGAGCCCAGACTGATGCCTGCCCCTAATGTGTCAATTCCTGGGCCAATCTCAGCCTTTGCAGAAGGTCACCTGGTGGGACAGTGGCCTGGGGAGATGAATAAACCTAAGTACCAGCAACAATTGTGGCCGGGCACGGCGGCTCACACCTGGAATCCCAGGACTTTGGGAGGCCAAGGCAGGTGGATCACCTGAGGCCAGGTGTTTAAGACCAGCCTGGCCAACATGATGAAACCCATCTCTACTAAAAATACAAAAATTAGCTGGGCATGGTATGGTGGTGGGCACCTGTAATCCCAGCTACTCAGGAGGCTGAGGCATGAGAATCACTTGAACCCAGCAGGCGGAGGCTGCAGTGAGCCGAGATCACACCACTGCAATCCAGCCAGGGTGACAGAGCGAGACTCGGTCTCAAAAGCAAAACAAAACAAAAACCAAACAGAAAGTATCAGCAACAATTTCACGACAATGAAATCAGAGCAGCAGCTGCAACGCCATTTTGGGGATTTGTGGATGGCCAGGCTCACAACGCACACACTGTTTCATGAATACTTCCTCTGGCCCTCACCACCACTCCCGGACGTCACTACTAACATTCACTCGAAGACCGGGAATCTGGGGCTCAGAGGGCATGGGTGGCAGGCTCGAGGTTGCACAGCTACAGGTACTGGGGCCAGATGCTGAGGAGGCTCCCAGATTCTCTGGTCTTCTCGCCCAGTTTTCCTGCCGTTATGGATATGATCAGCCCCTGAAATGAACTGCGTGAATTTACTCTTCCTGGTCCATCACCTCCCACTGGAGTGTAAGGTCCGTGGGATCAGAACCTTGACTTTTCTGTGCCTGAAAAGTGTCTGATCCTTAGTTGGCCCTCAATGATAATTTTTTTCCCGATGGATACCCATTTTACAGATAAGCAAACTGAGGCCAGGACCCCTGAGCGATTTGCTCTAAACCACACAACTTCCAAGTGGCATCTCATCTTTTTCTCCACCGAAACCCCTCCCCGAATCTGACACATGGTCCACACTGGGGATCCCAACAACCTCAGCCTCAACGTCACAACGGAGCTGAGAAACATGCAGATGCAGCATCGCCTTAGTCCTGGGTGGGCGTCCATGACATCTTGGGCTTCAGAGGAATCTCTAGTCACTGAGTGGAGAACCCACTTAGGTTGCTCAAAAGCCAGTTGCAATTACACACATGCAGCCTCTCACTGTTGACTAAGCTAAAGTGAGTGCAGTCACTGAATGATGCCAGTATGTTGTGCAGGAGTAGAAATGACCCGTTTCCGGCTTCTCTTAACTGACATAACCCAACACGTATACACCACAGGAAACACTGCCTGTAAACTTGGGGCGCAGCAAGCCTGGGTCAGAAAGGCAGAGACAAGGGTCATACATCGCGTGGAAATGTGTAGGGCTGCCCCGTCTTATGGATCGGCTACTTCTGAAGGGAGGCCCAGGCGCTTGTGGCTGCTGACGGCAGCACAAAGAGTCCTGGTCACCCGGGCAGGAAGTAGAAGCAAAGTTGTGCTGTTGAGAACAGCTGGATGGCCACAGCCACCCTGTTACCCAAGGACTCAGAGATGAATTGGGGAATGGCATGGTTTGAATGTATGCCCCCTCCAAACCTCATGTTCAAATGTGATCCCTGGTGTTGGAGGTGGGGCCAGGTGGGAGGTCTTTGGGTGCTGGGGCGTGCAGGGAGGCCCTGCATGGACCCTCCTGAAGGGCCCAGTGCACTCCCCAAGGTAATAAATCAGTTCTCACTCTGTTAGTTCACGGGGGAGCCAGGAACTACTCCTCCCCTGCTCGCTCCTGCACCCCCTCTTGCCACCTAACACCTTCTCCTGCTTCACCTTCTGTCATGAGAACAAGCTCCCTAAGGCCTCGACACCAAGCCGATGCCGGCACCACATTTTCTGTACAGCCTGCAGAACCGTGGGCCAATTAAACCTCTTTTCTCTCAGCCAGTCTCAGGTATTTTTGCTGTTGTTTGTTTGTTTTTGTTTTTCAGACAGAATTTCACTCTTGTTGTCCAGGTTGGAGTGCAATGGTGCCATCTTGGATCACTGCAACCTCCACCTCCAGGATTCCAGTGATTCTCCTGCCTCAGCCTCCTGAGTAGCTGGGATTACAGGTGCACATGACCACACCCAGCTAATTTTTGTATTTTTAGTAGAGACGGGGAGTTTCACCGTGTTGGCCAGGCTAATCTCGAACTCCTGACCTCAGGTGATCCACTCACCTTGGCTTCCCAAAGTACTGGGATTACAGGCGTGAGCCACCTCACCCAGACATTTATTTCTTTACAGCAAGGAAAGAAGACTACCGTGAGGAACATGATGTAATTTAAAAATTCCTTCTGTGTCCCCAATTCCTGGCAGAATTCCTAAAACCCTTGGCATGTCCTCGGTGATAAGAGTATCCCCGGAGCACTAATGAGATGACTCTCAACTCCCAGACAAGCTTCCAGGATGGGGTCTGGTGACCGGAAGGATCAGACCATGACTTGAGGGTCAGGACTCCCAGCCTCCCTGCTGACCAGCAAGATGGAATCGGATCACCATGGTCAGTGATTTCATCCTATGTAATGAAACTTCCATAAAAATCCCTCAGGCCGGGCGCGGTGGCTCAAGCCTGTAATCCCAGCACTTTGGGAGGCCGAGACGGGCGGATCATGAGGTCAGGAGATCGAGACCATCCTGGCTAACACGGTGAAACCCCGTCTCTACCAAAAAAATACAAAAATCTAGCCGGGCGAGGTGGCGGGCGCCTGTAGTCCCAGCTACTCGGGAGGCTGAGGCAGGAGAATGGCGTGAACCCGGGAGGCGGAGCTTGCAGTGAGCTGAGATCCGGCCACTGCACTCCAGCCCTGGCGACAGAGCCAGACTCCGTCTCAAAAAAAAAAAAAAAAAAAAAAAAAAAAAAAAAAAAAAAAAAAATCCCTCAACAACGGGGCCCGGGGCCTGGAGGCTTCCAAGCTGACAAGCACATCCACGTGCTGGGAGGGTGGCACACCCCCAACTCCACAGGGACGGAAGCTCCTGCAGGCTGGGCCCTCCCGACCTCGCCCAGTGCACCTCTTCATCAGCTGTGCATTTGTACACTTTGTAATAAGCCGGGGGTAGTAGTTAAAATGCCTTCTTAGGTTCTCTGAGCTACTCTAGCAAGTGATCGAACCCGAAAAGGGGGTGGTGGGAACCCCTAGTTCACAGCCAAATGGGACAGAAGTGTGGGTGGCCTGGGGACTTGACGTTTATGGAGGGCCGTCTTGTGGGACTGAGCCCTTAAACTTGTAGTTAGTGTCAGAATTGAATTAATTCTTGACATCCAGCTGGTGTCTGGATAGGTGGAGAAGGAGAACACACCATCCATTAGGCGCTGGGAGGGAAAAACTTAAAATCCCTCAGAGAAGCATGGGGAGCCCCGTTCTGCATGCTCAGGACCCACGGTCCTGGTTATGAAAGCCTGAATCAGACCCATGGTTTATTATTCACAGCAAGATTTCTCTCCAGGAATTCTTTGAATCTGCAGTGAAAAAAAATTTATAAAAGTTGTACAACAGTGTGAGATTCACGGCAAAATCAGATGCAACCTTTTATTAGTCCATTTTCACACTGCTATAAAGAAATACCTGTAACTGGGTAATTTATGAAGCAAAGAGGTTTAATTGACTCACAGTTCCATATGGCTGCGGAGGCCTCAGGAACATTATAGTCATGGCAGAAGGTGAAGGGAAAGCAAGCACCTTCTTCACAAGGCAGCAGGAGAGAGACGAGCAAAGGAGGAACTTCCAGACACTTAGAATAAAACCATCAGATCTCGTGAGAACGCACACTCACCATCATGAGAACAGCATGGGAAGCCACTATGATCCAACCACCTCCCTCCCTCAATACATGGGGATTACAGGTTCCTCCCTCAACATGTGGGGATGACAATTAGAGGTGAGATTTCAGTGGGGAACACAGAGCCAAACCATATCAAACCTCAAGACCCCAGATTGATTTTTAAATGTGGGGATAATTTCCCAGTGCAAATGGAATTGATCTCCCCCCATCACCGTGTCTCCCCCACCCACCACGGCATCCAGGCTGTGACACAAATACGGTCCATGCACCATGGGCTGAAATATACCTCCAGGGAAGGAACGCCCTCGCCCACGGGCTGTGGGTACTCCCGCAGGAGCCGCTCCTCGTCCAGGAACTTGCCGTCGCGCCCATTGCTGGCCGGCTGGAAAAGGCCGTAGTTCAGGACATCTTTCAAACTCTGGGTTAATGTACACAGGATCCGCTGCTTTGCAACCCACACCGTGGCGTCCGGGTTAAATCGAATGCATTTCTGCCAGGAAGGACAAAGACAGCTGGTGAGTGACAGAGGACGCTACCTGAGTCACCCACGTGGGGCACATGGTCAGAGATGACAAAGCTGCTTCAACCCCTTCCCAACACTTCCTCTGAACAGTGAACCCACGGCTTTTCATGCTGAAAAATAAAGCCTACTGGTGGCTGGGACAGAGACATTTGGTAAATATAGAAGGGAAAAAGGAAGGAACGAGACATTGGTCTCTTTGGCCTTGATCTCACCTCGGACTCAAATCTCCAGCACTGGCCGGGTGCAGTGGCTCATGCCTGTCATCCTAGCACTTTGGGAGGCTGAGGTGAGCAGATCACGAGGTCAGGAGTTCGAGACCACCCTGGCCAACATGGTGAAACCCCAGCTCTGCTAAAAATACAAAAATTTGCTGGGCATGGTGGCGCATGCCTGTAATCCCAGCTACTCGGGAGGCTGAGGCAGGAGAATCGCTTGAACCAGGGAGTCGGAGGTTACCGTGAGCCAAGATTGCGCTACTGCACTCCAGCCTGGCAACAAGACAAGACTCTGTCTCAAAAACAAAAAACAAAACAAACAAAAAAATCTCTAGCCTCACAGTGTCTTTTTTTTTTTTCTGAGACAGAGTCTCACTATGTCACCCAGGCTGGAGTGCGGTGGCGCTATCTCAGCTCACTGCAAGCTCCGCCTCCCGGGTTCATGCCATTCTCCTACCTCAGCCTTCCAGTAGCTGGGACTACAGGCACCTGCCACCATGCCCAGCTAATTTTTTGTATTTCTAGTAGAGACGGGGTTTCACCGTGTTAGCCAGGATGGTCTTGATCTCCTGACCTTGTGATCTGCCTGCCTGGGCCTCCCAGAGTGCTGGGATTACAGGCGTGAGCCACCGCGCCCGACCCTCACAGTGTCTTTTTGGTCATCGATGACCACCTGTCGCCTCAGGGCACTCTCTCACTTGCATGGCACTTCTCAAACTCCAGCAGTTTGAAAAACACAGGTCACAGACCCCACTTACGTCTCCCTAACAGAATGTCTAATTCAGCAGGTCTGGGTGGGGCCCGAGAACCTACATCTCAGACAAATCCCAAGGCACTGCTGCTGCGGTCCTGGGGAACACACATTCAGAACCACAGCCCGCGCATATTACAACGTGACTTAATTTTGACACGGATTGTTCTTTAGCATTTCAGACTCGGTGGGAGCCTTGTCTTATAACCGCGCTGACGAGAAAGTTTTCATACTACCCACGCTGACTCTGAACAGAAAAGCTTTAAAAACACCGTCATCACCTCTCCCAAAGGATACAGGAAAGCAATTACGGAAAAACGATTTGACGGAAAATCAAATCAGTTGCCACGAGAGTTCATTTTTGCAAAGTTAAATAGTGTCAACAGGGCCTGCAAACCAATCACAACACTTCAAACACACAATGGCACCTCTGAGAACTGAAATAACAGCAACTTGGTCACGTTCCCAGGTCCCCTCTGTGAGACTCACCAGTGAGCCAGGAAAGGTAAAGGCCAGGCAAATCCACTTCTAACCATGACTTCTAATTTCTGTTGAATTAAGATTATAT
This sequence comes from Rhinopithecus roxellana, assembly GCF_007565055.1. Lineage (NCBI taxonomy): Eukaryota > Metazoa > Chordata > Mammalia > Primates > Cercopithecidae > Rhinopithecus > Rhinopithecus roxellana. The sequence goes on along the minus strand of NC_044563.1, from coordinate 3,323,883 downwards.
TCTACTGAATAGCTGTCAGCAGGGGCTCAATAATTCCCTTTGTCACTGTCAACGTGTTCAGAACGAAAGGAGGTTCGATTGAATATGAGGCTCCAACCAATCCTCTATCTGGGAATTTGTGGGTTTGTGCTCAAGAAAGCAAAAGGCCCTACCATCTTCCCAAGACAGGCCGAGGGTAAGTTCCTCATTGCTGGGAAAATGATCCTGGGACTGCCAACCGGAGCCTGGGTTCAGTGGGTGGCCAGAGTCCTCCCTGCCAGGAAACCTGACACCCTGTGCACAAAAGTTCCTGTTTCTCCCTTCCAAGGTCAAAGGCTGAGCTCACATGTAGCTCTCAAAGCCCGCCCCCCCCCCCCCCCCCGGGCTGTGAGGCTGGGTAGGGGTAGTTGTTTATTCCAGAAAGATTTCCAGTCCCACACCCTCCCCCATCCTTGGCTGAGCAAGGACTTTCTGGAAACTCCTGGCACAAGAAACAAGCTGTATCAGGTGTGACCAGGCGGGGCCGCTCACTACTCACCCTTCAGTCTCAGGAATCCTTCTGGGCCCCTCTAATTCAAGCTCCAACATCCACAGAGCCCATGGCTCCCTCCCTGACACCTGCAGAAAAGATTCAGCCAAGGGGCAACTCCTTGGAGGAGCACAGGGCTCCAAATTGCCCCTCAGGGGACTTCTGTGCCACTGCAGGGGATTGCAAAGATAGTTATCCACCATCATTTGTGGACAGGGCAGGGACGCTGTGTCTGTGCAGCACGGGGGCCAACCCCACAAGACAAGAACCATCGCCTCCAGAAATGCTAAGAGCACCGCCTTGAGAATCATCTAGAAGGAGCAAGAGCTCAAAGGTCGGAAAGCGTGGGTTTGCAACCCAGTGGCGCACACCAACCTTGATTCCTAGGGAAACCCACCCACCCAGCAGTCCTCCAATTCTTCCATGAAAATCAAAGCCACTACTTAACTTCAGGGTTGCTGTCAGGATCAAATGGAATATAAATAAGACATGTTGTTATGGGCTGAACTGTGCCCCTCTAAATAAATGTTGAAGTCCTAACACCCACACCCTATGAATGTGATTTATTTGGGGAATAGGATCTTTGCAGATGTAATCAAATTAAGATGAGGTCATACAGGAGCAGGGTGGGCCCTACTGCAATAACTGTGTCCTCAAAAAGCAAGAAAATCTGGATATTAGCCCTCTGTCAGATGAGTAGATGGCAAAAATTTTCTCCCTTTCTGTAGGTTGCTTGTTCACTCCGATGGTAGTTTCTTTTGCTGTGCAGAAGCTCTTTAATTAGATCCCATTTGTCTATTTTAGCTTTTGTTGCCATTGCTTCTGGTGTTTTAGTCATGAAGTTCTTGCCCATGCCTATGTCCTGAATAGTATTGTCTAGGTTATTTTCTAGGGTTTTTATGGTTTTAGGTCTAACATTTAAGTCTTTAATCCATCTTGAATTAATTTTTTATAAGGTGTAAGGAAAGGATCCAGTTTCTTCTACAAAGAACTTAAACAAATTTACAAGAAAAAATCAAACAACACCATCAAAAAGTAGGCAAGGGATATGAACAGACACTTTTCAAAAGAAGACATTTATGCAACCAACAGACACATGAAAAAATGCTCATCATCACTGGTCATCAGAGAAATGCAAATCAAAACTACAATGTGATACCATTTCAACCAGTGACAATGGTGATCATTAAAAAGTCAGGAAACAACAGGTGCTGGAGAGGATATGGAGAAATAGGAACACTTTTACACATTGGTGGGAGTGTAAACTAGTTCAACCACTGTGGAAGACAGTGTGGCGATTCCTCAAGGATCTAGAACTAGAAATACCATTTGACCCAGCCATCCCATTACTGGGGATATACCCAAAGGATTATAAATCATGCCACTAGAAAGACACATGCACATGTATGTTTATTGCAGCACTATTCACAATAGCAAAGACTTGGAACCAACCCAAATGTCCATCAATGATAGACTGGATTAAGAAAATGTGGCACATATACAACATGGAGTACTATGCAGCCATAAAAAAGATGAGTTCATGTCCTTTGCAGGGACATGGATGAAGTTGGAAACCATCATTCTGAGCAAACTATTGCAAGGACAGAAAACCAAACACCGCATGTTCTCACTCATAGGTGGGAATTGAACAATGAGATCACTTGGACACAGGGTGAGGAACATCACACACCAGGACCTGTCATGGGGTGGGAGACTGGGGGAGGGATAGCATTAAGAGAAATACCTAATATAAATGATAAGTTAATGGGTGCAGCAAACCAACAGGGCACATGTATACATATGTAACAAACCCACACATTGTACACATGTACCCTAGAACTTAAAGTGAAATAAAAAGAAAAGTGAGAAAATCTGGATGCAGCATCATGCACACAGGGAGATGACAGTGTGAATGGGAAGGCAGAGACCAGTGTGTTCCATCTGCAAACCCAGCAATGCGGATTGCATGTAAGCCCCCAGCAGCCAGGGTAGAGGTAGAGAATCTGGGACAGATTCTCCCTCAAGCCTCAGAAGGAACCAACCCTGCCTATCCCTTAACCTTGGCCTTCCAGCCTCCAGAATGTGAGACAACACGTGTCTGTTATTTAAGCCACCAGTCTGTGGTTGATTATGGCAGGCATGGGAACCCGTAAACGTGTGAATCACCTGCCACTAATTGTGGCAGCAAAAAAACGAAACAAAACAAAACAAAAAAATAGCAACACCATCATCTCTGAGAGCGGAACTCAGCAGGTCAAGCCTTCCCAGCTCCCAGGGAGCTCTCCTCCCTCCATATGTGATGGGAGCCGCCCACATGTTCACACCAGCTCCGGGCAAGCCCACAAGGTCAGAATACACTTTGGACGAATCCTGCTTCAACTCTTCACTTACCCGTCATTGACTCACTGCCTATCAGGCAAACCCCAGGTCCGAGAGCAGGCCTGACACAGTACAGGTGACTGACACTGGCTGAATGGATGATGTGGGAGCCACGAAGACAATAAATAAGAAGCAAACCAGCCTGAGGCCACCATCTGTAGCAGGAAAAGACACCCACTCAACTGTCATACAATATGGAAAAGGTAAAAATTCATGCTAACACAAGCTCCCTTGAAGACCTAGAGGAAGGAGTAAGTGACGCTGCTTGGTAAGGAGTGCACATCCTAGGCTGCTGCCCAGGAACACAGAGGCATATGCGAGTCTGGGGTAGCACTTCCAGGTTGAGGGCCCAGCATAAGAAGAGGGAGGGAAGCAAAGGTGGAACAGTGATGTGTCTAGCAAGCGGATGGCATAAGACAGTTTCTGCCTTAAGTGACCCTTCCTGGTCCCACTGTTACCAATGTGAGCCTTGGTCATGTCAAGTTCTCCTTGAGGAGAACAGTATCTGATTCCAGTCTCCCACAGCCCTGTGAGGTGGCTATTTCTTTATAATTTGTTAGAGACATTCTGAGTGAGTGAGTGATTTGTCAGATGACTCACAGATAGTACAGAAAGGATGGCAAAGACAATAGTGTGTAAGGAGTCCCAGCCCTGGCCAACTCCTCTAAAGGATTGCTGGAGGAAACACCTCTCTTCTCCTTGAGCTTGTATCTTCTGTGCGCAGGGTCCTATACCAGCACCAGGACAGCAGTGGGTGAGAGAACATGAAGATGACCAAGATGGGCTCTTGCCCCTTAAAGAGTTCAGTGTCTACAGGGAGGAGATGATGATGATGGTGATGATGGTGATGATGAGGGTAGTTGTAACGGTGATGATGGTGGTGGTGATAATGATGGTGGTGATGGTGGTGGTAGTGGTGACAGTAATGGTGATGAGGGTGATGGGGGGATGATGGTGATGGTGGTGATAATGGTGATGACGGAGATCATGTTGGTGATGGCGATAGTGATTATGATGGTGATGATGACGGTGATGGTGATAATGATGATAATGGTGGTATTATGACAGCCATGATGGTGGTGATGATGATAGTGATGGTGATGGTGATAATGGTGATAATGATGGTATGATGATAGTGATGTTGGTGATGGGGATGGTAGTGGTGATGATAGTGATGATGGTGATGATGATGGTGATGACGGTGATGGTGATGATGATGGTGACGATGCGATGATGGTGGTGATGATGGTGATGGTGATAATGGTGATAACGATGGTGGTGATGATAATGGTGATGGTAGTGGTGATGAGGATGGTGGTGATGATGGTGATGGTGACAATAAGGGTGATAATGATGGTATTATGATAGTGATGATGGTGATGGTGATGGTGATGGTGATGATGATGGTATGATGACAGTGATAATGGTGATGATGTTGGTGATGGGGATGGTAGTGGTGATGATGGTGATGGTGATAATAATGGTGATGATGGTATAATAGCGATGATGATGATGGTGATGGAGGTGATGGTGATGATAGTGGTGATGATAGTGATGGTGATGATAATGGTGATAATGATGGTACAATGATAGTGATAATGGTAGTGATAATGGTGATGATGTTTGTGATGGGGATGGTACTGGTGGTGATGGTGATGATGATGGTGGTGGTGATGGTAATGGTGATGATGATGGTGATAATGGTGATGGTGATAACGATGGTGGTGATAATAGTGATGGTGATGATAATGGTGATAATGATGGTATTATGATAGTGATGATGGTGATGGAGGTGATGGTAATGATGGTGGTGATGATGGTGATGATGATGCGGATGATCGTGATGGTGATGATAATGGTGATAATGATGGTATGATGATAGTGATCATGGTGATTATGTTGGTGATGGGGATGGTAGTGATGACGGTGATGGTGACGATGATGACAGTGGTGATCATAATGATGATGGTAGTAGTGGTGATAATGAAGATGATGGTGATGACAGTGATAATGATGATAACCACGACACAGTGATGATTACCATGTATTGACTCCTAATAAGCCAGAAATTCTGCTAACCGTATTCACCTTCACCACAAGTGGATATTATCATTACTGTTTGTATATTATTATTGTTTATATAATAATATTATTATTCTCACTGTTTATATAATAATAATATTATTATTCTCATTCTCTAGATAAAGAAGCTGAGCCTGAGACTTCAAGTAACTACACCAAGGTCATACTCCTAGAAAGCAGTAGAGGTTTGATTTAAACCCAAGTCAAATCTCCCCATCTCGCAAGTGCTTGCTGTTCAAGTGATAGATTATGTTCCTCTTTATACACACCCACTTCCAATCTTAGTGTAGGCAAAACATAAATTAGAGCCATATCCGGTTCTATTTCACTTTGCTTTATTGAGTTTCACAGAGAACGTGTTTTTGCAAATTGGAGGTTTGTGGCAACTCTGCAACGAGAAAATCTATCGGCGTGATTTCTCCAATAGCAAGTGCTCCCTTCATATCTCTGTGTCACATTTGGGTAATTCTTGCACTATGTCAAAATTTTCATAATTATTATATCTGTTAGGATGATCTGTGGTCAGTGATCTTTTACGTGACTAGTCATTGTTCTGGGGTGTCATGAACCACACCCATATAAGATAGGAAACTTAATAAAAGTTCTGTGTGTTCTGACTGTTCCAATGACCAGCTATTTTCTCACCTCTCTCCCTCTCCTTGGGCCTCCCTATGCCCTGAGACACAATAATATTGAAATTAGGTCAACTAATAACCCTACAGTGGCCCTTACGTGTCCAAGTGAAAGGAAGAGTCACACATCTCTCATTTTAAATCAAAAATGAGAAATGATTAAGCTTCGCAAGGAAGGCATGTTGAAAGCTGAGTCAGGCCAAAAGTGAGGCCTCCTGCACCAAACAGTAAGCCAACATGTGAATGCAAACAAAATGTTCCTGAAGGAAATGAGGAGGGCCACTCCAGTGAACACGCAAATGGTAAGTGAAACAGGCCTTAGTGCTGAAAGGGAGAAGGTTGGAGTCGTCAAACTTTGATGATCAAGCCAGTCACGACATTCATTTAAACCAAAGCCTAATCCAGAGCAAGGCCCTGACTCTTTTCAATTATGTGAAGGCTGAGAGAGGTGAGGAAGCTGCAGGAGAAAGGCTGGAAACTAGCAGAGGTTTATTCATGAGGTTTAAGGAAAGACGCCATCTCCATAACAGAAAGTGCAAGGTGAAGCAGCAAGTGCTGATGGAGAAGCTGCAGCAAGTTCTCCAGAAGATCTCGCTGAGATCATTGATGAAGGTGGCTACACTAAAAAGCAGATTTTCTATGTAGACAAGACAGTCTTCTATTGAAAGAAGATAGCATCTAGGACTTTCATAGCTAGAGACAAGAAGTCAATGTCTGGCTTAAAAGCTTCAAAGGACAGGCTGTCTTGTTAGAGGCTAATGCAGCTGGTGACTTTAAGTTGAAGCCTATGCTAACATATCATTCAAAAAAACCTAGGGCCCTTAAGAATGCTGCTAAATCAACCAACTGAGAGCGGTGGCTCACGTCTGTAATCCCAGCACTTTGGGAGGCTGAGGTGGGCAGATCATGAGGTCAAGAGATAGAGACCAGCCTGGCCAACATGGTGGAACCCCGTCTCTACTAAAAATACAAAAATTAGCTGGGTATAGTGGCAGGCACCTATAGCCCCAGATACTCAGGAGGCTGAGGCAGGAGAATCGCTTGAACCCAGGAGCCAGAGGTTCCAGTGAGCCGAGATCACACCAGTGCGCTCCAGCCTGGTGACAGAGAGAGACTCCATCTCAAAGAAAAGAATAGAAAAGAAAAAAAGAATTATGCTAAATCACGTTTATCTGTGCTCTATAAATGGAACAACAAAGCCTGGATGACAGCACATCTGTTTACAGCACGTTACTGAATATTGTAAGCCCACTGTTGGGACCTAATGCTCAGAAAGAGAGATTGTTTTCCAAATATTACCACTCCTTGACAATGCACTTTGTCACTCAAGAGCTCTGATGGAGATGCACAAGGAGATAAACGTTTTCATGCCTGCATACACAGTATCAACTCTGCAGTCCATGGATTAAGGAGTAATTTCGACTTTTAAGTTTTATTATTTAACAATATATCTTGTAAGACTATAGCTGCCATAGATTCCTCAGATGGAGCATTCCAGATGCCATGAAGAAGATTCATGTGTAATAAGAGGAGGTGAAAATGTCAACATTAAGCTGGGGAGAAGTTGATTCCAACTCTCACAAATGGTTTTTGGTTTTTGTTTTTTTTTTTTTTTTTTTTTTTTTGAGATGGAGTCTCACTCTGTCGCCCAGGCTGGAGTGCAGTGGCGTGATCTCGGCTCACCACAACCTCTGCCTCCCAGGTTCAACTGATTCTCCTGCCTCAGCCTCCTGAGTAGCTAGCTGGTACTATAGGTGCCTGCCACCACACCCGACCAATTCTTTGTATTTTTAGTAGAGACAGGGTTTCACCGTTAGCCAGGATGGTCTCAATCTCCTGACCTCATGATCCACCCGCCTCAGTCTCCCAAAGTGCTGGGATTACAGGAGTGAGCCACCGCTCTCAGCAAAGAAGACTCATGATTCATAAAAGGAGGTGAAAATATCAACATTAAGTTTGGAAGAAGTTGATTCCAATCCTCATGGATGACTCTGAGGGGTTCAAGCCTTCAGTGGAGGAAGGAGCTGCAGGTGTGGAAACAGCAAGAGAACTGGAATTAGAAGTTGGGCTGAAGATGAGACTGAATTGCTGCAGTCTCATGATAAAACTTCAATGGATGAGGAGCTGCCTCTTTGGGATGAGCAGAGGAAGTGGTTTCTCGAGATGGAATTTACTCCTGGTGAAGATGCTGTGAACACCATTGAAGTGACCACACACGATCTAGAATATTCCATAAATTCAGTGGACAAAGCAGTGCAGGGTTTGAGAAGATTTCATCCAATTTTGAAATACGTTTTACTGTGGGTAAAATGCTATCAAACAGCATTGCATGCTACAGAGAAATCTTTCGTGAGTCAATTAATGCAGCAAACTTCTTTGCTGTCTTATTTTACGGAATTGCCACAGCCACCCCAACCTTCAGCAACCACCACTCTGATCAGTCGGCAGCCATCAACAGGAGGCAAGACACTCCACCAGCAAAAAGATTACAGGCCACTGAAGATGCAGGTGACTGTAAGTATTTTTAACAATAAAGTATTTTTTAATTAAGGTATATATATTACTTTTTTAGACATGATGCTATTACACACTTAATAAACTAGAGTGTAGATATAAATTTTTTTTTTTTTTTTTCTTGGAGATAGAGTCTTGCTCTGCCGCCCGGGCTGGAGTGCAGTGGCCAGATCTCAGCTCACTTCAGCTCACTGCAAACTCCGCCTCCCGGGTTCCCGCCATTCTCCTGTCTCAGCCTCCAGAGTAGCTGGGACTACAGGCGCCCGCCACCACGCCCGGCTAGTTTTTTGTATTTTTTAGTAGAGACGGGGTTTCACCGTGTTAGCCAGGATAGTCTCGATCTCCTGACCTCGTGATCCACCCGTCTCAGCCTCCCAAAGTGCTGGGATTACAGGCTTGAGCCACCGTGCCCGGCCTTTTTTTTTTTTTGAGACGGAGTCTCGCTCTGTCGCCCAGGCTGGAGTGCAGTGGCGCCATCTCGGCTCACTACAAGCTCCGCCTCCCGGGTTCCCGCCATTCTCCTGCCCCAGCCTCCCAAGTAGCTGGGACTATAGGCGCCTGCCACCTCACCCGGCTAATTTTTTGTATTTTTAGTAGAGACGGGGTTTCACCGTGTTAGCCAGGATGGTCTCGATCTCCTGACCTCGTGATCCGCCCGTCTCGGCCTCCCAAAGTGCTGGGATTACAGGCTTGAGCCACCGCGCCCGGCCCAATATAACTTTTACATGCACTGGGAAACCAAAAAATGTGTGTGCCTCATTTTATTGCAAGATTCATTTTATTGCAGTGGTCCGGAACCAGACTCATTATCTCTAAGATATACCTGTTATGTGAGTCATTGAGAATACTGAAGAGGATGTTAATGTTCAGGTCATTTCTGGATCCAAAGAAATACTCCCTTTGTTCAGACTTAGCAGGCTGTATACAACCCCACGCCCCAGCCTCTGGTGGACCAGCCATCCTCTCTACGTCTGCCAGCTGGAGCCGCACTCATCCTTTCCATCGGGGCTGAGGTCTCACGATGCCATCCCACTGGCCTCCTGCAGGCTGAGTTGACCACTGGGTATCCTGGGCGGGAACACAGGGAGCTGCTCCAACTGCCCATGGCCCTCAGGCCAGCTGACCGATCCTGTGCCCTTTCCTGTCCAGCCCGTGAGTCTCGGCCTCTTCACCCTGCATTTCCTGCCTCCTAGGAAGGGGGAAGCAGTGCTGAGTTTCATATTTTGCCTTAGGATGTTTCTCCTCGCTCTCTCCTAACTGGCAGGCAGAAGTCGGTCCCTCTGTCACTCAATCTCCTGAAGGCTGTGATGTCCAGATCCTTCTGAAACCTGCTGCGTGCCTGGCCCAAGCGGCTCAAGACACAGAAAGCCTGCAAGTGGATGGAATGAGATCTCCGAGACCCAAATCAGGGTTCTCCCTTATCTCCAGAGAGGCAGTGCATACAGCATGAGACCCGGGTGATGATGGAGTGGAACAGGGCTGACACGGTCAGGAGCTGTAGAGGAGGAGTCTGTGGCTGACACCAGTCTTGTGATGATGTACACACCGATCCTTGGAAGTTCTCGGGACTTCTTAGAGCCAGCCTGTTCTCCCTAAGTTCCCTTCATACCACAAAGGCCCTCAGCCACAAAAGGGAGCTATGTCCTAGCACAGATGAACCATCCACATCTTCCTGTCCCTCCTACTCCTCCCCATCTCTCTCTCCCCTCACATCTGTCTCAGCACCACTCCAACATCCAGCCAGTTAAGTGCTCCTCCCTGCCCTAGCCCAAGCTGCCTGAGGACAGGGGTTTCGGTCTTTTATATATATATATATATTTTTTTTTTTTGAGATGGAGTCTCACTCTTTCACCAGGCTGAAGTGCAATGGCGCAATCTCAGCTCACTGCAACCTCCACCTCCTGGGTTCAAGCAATTCTCCTGCCTCAGCTTCCAGAGTAGCTGGGACTATGGGCACCTGCCACCATGCCTAGCTAATTTTTGTATTTTTAGTAGACACAGGGTTTTGCCAAGTTGGTCAAGATGGTCTCGATCTCTTGACCTCATGATGCGTCTGCCTCGGCCTCCCAAAGTGCCGGGATTATAGGCATGAGCCACCGAGCCCGGCCATTTCTGTCCTTTTCTTTGCATAACCAAACCACAGCTTGTAAACGTGGATGGCACTGAACAGCACTGGATCAACATTCCAGACATGGAACACTCCTGGATGGTATCATCCAACAGTCAAGAAAGGTCTGGACTTCACATCGGGACTGATGAGAGTTTCTGCCTACTGAGCCTTGCTTGTACTCAGTAGACTGTGCAGACTGTTAACTACAGCCATGACCCTGCGAGTGGAGGCTACAACACCGAGGTCTGCAGAACTATATGTGACACAGCTAGGGTTGGCCATGCTGTTGAACAGAATGATGCACCTACACCCCTCTTAGCACAGTTCATGGTCAAGCTCCAATCAAAACCAAAGAGCAGGCTACGCAACATAGGGAAACAGTCTCTACCAAAAAATAAAGAGTTTAAAAAATGAGCCAGGCATGGTGGTACGTGTCTGTAGCCCCAGCTACTCTGGAGGCTGAGATAGAAAGGTCCCTTGAGCTGGGAGGTTGAGTCTGCAGTGAACTATGATTGCATCACTGCAGTCCAGCCTGGGTGACAGAGCAAGACCCTGACTCAAAACAAAACTAAAGAAAAAAATGGAGAGTGAGGGAAAGCCACTCGCACTTGGTTCACATGAGTTACAAGTATTCTGCAAGGTGAGAGACTAAGAACTGAGACTACACAACTGTGGGCAGAATGCGGTCACTGGAGACAGGCAGAGGCAGCTGTGTTTGGCCTGAGTCTGCCACTTATGCTGAGTTATGAGTCACTCGGGCTGCCATGGCAAAAAGGCACCACAGACCAGGCTGCTTAAACCACAAACATTTATTGTCTCCCATTCTGGAAGCCATTAAGTCTGAGATCAAGATGTCTGCAGGGCTGGTTCCTCCGGAGGCCTCTCTTCCTGGCTTGCAGACGGCCGCCTTCTCTCTGTGTCCTTAGGTGGTTGTCTCTCTGTGCGTGTCTGTGTCCTCACCTCCTCTTAAGGACTCCAATCCGATGGGACCAGGACCCACTCTTAACAACTTCATTTAACTTGATTGCCCCTGTAGAGACCCAATCTCCAAACAAAGTCTCATTCTGAGGTCCTAGGTGACGACTTCATTCGATATAGGAATTTTGGTGGGGGACAGACTTAGCCCACAGCACTGAACAACCACGGGCGAGTCTCTGCAACCCACCAAGGGCCACCACCTGCCTGTGGGGGAACACGTCTGCACTGATGAGTAAGACACGTAAACCATGGTGGATCAGCAAACCCACACCGAAAAGTGTCTGGCCTGCGGGGGTCACAGGAGCTTCCTGGGCCAGGCTGTTTTGATTTATAGCAACGTAGCAAGAGAGTTTCCTGTGAGAGACTAAATTGCTTTCCAAATCTGTTTTGGGTCCCGTAAAATGGCGATGATGACGGCTGATTTTGGAAGATAGTAGTGAGGGCGAGAGAGTGTCTAGACAAAGCTTGAGAAAATGGTAAATATTATACCATATAAAATAGGTCTTATTGCCGTGGGTTATCTGAAGGCTGTGGAAAGGGCCGTCCACAACACAAGGCTCAGATTACACAGATGGATTCAGGGACCTCCACCTCTACGGGATCTGCTAATTCACCTTTCTCAGGTGAGACTTACATCCACCTTCCTCTTGACTTCTACCCAACCAGCCCAGGAAAAGCCAAGAGAACAAAGGGGAGGAAATGCCAGGGCAACCCCGGTCATGGCCCCACGGGGACATTCCCTATTCAGGATCTGGAGCCAGAAACGCAGACATCCGGAACAGTCAAGATGCCAGCTCTGCAAACGCATGTAAGCAGCGTTCGGCAAGAACTCAGGAAAGCCAGAAAGAAATCCAAGTTTCTGAGCACATCATTCATTACGAAGAAGCGCATTTCACATTCAGAAGTTCCTCTGCCGTGATTGCTTTCCGTCATCAATTTCTGCATGATGCATTTTTAAGGACCCATGATAAACACAAGCTTGGCAGGGGCCATGGAAAGGTGCACGCAAGTGTCTTCGGACCTTTGATAGCTGTTCACGTGCAGTCTGTGTACCTGCACGCCTCTGACGAACAACCAACGTCAGGGTCACCCCAAACTCCAATTGGTTTATTCCCAAATGCAATTATCCAAATGAGATAATACTTCTTACTGTAGACAGAGGCCCACTGGGCTGGTACGCGTGGTGGCAAACACTAAGACCCTCGCACGGGTAACACACGAAGCTGAAATCAGAGATGTCAATGGAACAGGGAAATACAGGGTGACCTTGACTCAGAAGGACAGCCTGGTCAGGGGGTGCTAAGGTCCAAGGGTCAGGCTTAGTGCTTCTGCATGTTTAAATGCCAATAAAGGGTAACGTAGCTGTGGATTTGTTTTTCCAATTAGAACATTTTTCACACAGTGAAAGCTTCATGGCAGCCGCTGGATGCTGTGGCGAAGGGGTGAGCACACTGTATCTCCGCGCGATTAGTAAAGAGGTTGCCTGCCTGTCTCTGCTGTTGTCAAGGGGATGCTAAACTGAGAGACACTGCTTGGTGCTGCCAGCGGTCCATGGACTCCTTGGGGGTGACTTAATCTTCCTCTTTCCATAGCCATGATTTCAGGCAGTGCCATCGTAAAGCAGAGACCAGATGCTGGCCAGAGAAATCCCTTTAGCAGCAGTAAATTGAAGTGAAGTAACAGGCAGCCATGGAGGGGAGTTATAATTAAAAAGTCCTGACTGCAGACACAAAACACTTACTGTGCACCCACAGCCTGGCTCATAAGTGCGTTAAACACATCATCTCTTCCTTATGTTCTCCAGGAGGTGGCATTAGCACCCCCACGCCCAAAGAGAAATGCTCCAAAACTCCAGATCGTTTCCAGAGCCACACAGCTGCAAGAGGAGGAGCAGGGATTAAGGGGGTCCCCGAGGCCGAGCTAATGAGTTCAACTCGATCCCGGCAGCACACAGACGGAGCTGTGAGTCAGGAAGATTAAGCCAGCAGGAGGTCAGAAAGTGGATTAAAGACGAGGCCACAGAGGCTAGTGAGGCTGCTGCTGGGACGCAGATGCTGCTCAGAAGCTGTGATGCGGGAGGCCTCGTCCGCCCAGAAGGGAGGGCAGCGAGGGAAGGGTGGAGGCTGGCAGGGAGGCAGAGTCGGAGCCAGGCTGGAGAAATCGCCCAGGTCCAACCTCAGAGCAAAGATGCTGGAAAAAAGCCCCACCCTTGGATTTAACACAGAAAAGTAAAAACTGATGATCTGTGGCCCTGGTATTGCCACCCTCTGGATAAGCCTTATCAGATTGGGATGTCAGCAAAGAGGGGACGGCTACTCCTCACCAGCATGGCCTCAAACTACAATACTCCCCCCACAGTGTGGGATTTATAGAGCTTTGCTACAGAACATGTAGTAATTCCAGACCAAAGCCACTTTTCCCATACATTATTTTCTCCATGAGATTTAAGATATTAACTCTAAGCTGAGGCAGAAGAGCACCTCAAGTCAGACGTTTCCCGTGCGGGCTACGGAGACCCCTGCAAACTGGGGCAATCTCTCCCACGTACAAAGCTCAAACCCAATACGTAACAGAGGAAGGGTCCACATACAGTCCTTACAATATTTGCTTTAAATGATGTGTAAGAAAATAAAGTCCTTCTCTGCCTTTATCGAGGGCGCCCTGTGACATGAATGATAACCAATATGATCAAGGCTTGACTTTCCATGGTAACTTCCAGGGCCTTCCCTTTTGTTTTAAACAATTTGTAACTCACCAATTTCTTGATTAAAACAGTCAAGTGTAAACCACTCCTCTTAAGGACAGGGAGGCTAGTTTTCATTGCTGTATTACAGAGACAGTGGAGGCAGAGGGAAGGCTGAGGGGCTGGGGAGCGGCACTCTCTTTGGTCTTAGCAACCAGTTAATGAAACCACAAAGGAAATCAGATTCCATGCCTTCCACCTCCCCAAGAGGTAATCCAAATGCATACTACAAAGGACATGGCAGGGCTACTCAAAGTGGAGACCAAAGATCCTAACAATTTATTTCTATAATCAAGAGAATGGATAGATGGGTGAATGAGTGGATGGGGGGAACGAGGGAGGGGTGAGGTGGGTAGGAGGATGAGTGGATGGGTGGATGGGTGGGTGGGTGGATGGATGGATGGAGGGATGGGGATGGATGGACGGACAGATGGATGGACGGATGGATGGACGGATGGCTGGGTGGGTGGGTGGGTGGGTGGATGGATGGATGGACGGATGGCTGGGTGGGTGGATGGATGGATGGATGGATGGACGGATGGCTGGGTGGGTGGGTGGGTGGATGCATGGATGGATGGATGGCTGGGTAGGTGGGTGGGTGGGTGGAGGCCAAGGAGCCCTCCTGCCACCTACTCCCCAGCAGGCCCAGGTGTTGAAGAGAACACAGCAGAAAGTAAATCTGACCAGAACTGGCTTTCTACCTGGAAAAATCCACCTGAAGGAGTCAAGAACAAACCTTCCTGAAGTGGAATTAAGAGGCTACCATTCAGGATCACGGCCACCCAAGCCACCAATCTCCCAGACACACAAACTCCATCAACTCCTAGTAGATGACACCCAGCTCTCACCTCGCAGGAGCCAGGAACAAAGAGTCAGACACACACACAGCAAAGCATCCAAACACAGCTTCTGATGGTAACGAAACACACCCCTGCACCAGCCGTCCAGAGCCCCCTCTCACAATGGGGTGGGGGAGGGGCACTCACACAGCAAAGCTTCCAAATGCAGTTTCTGATGGTAACAAACCACACTCCTGCACCAGCTGTCCAGAGCCCCCTCTCACAATGGGGTGGCGGGGGCACACTCAACAGCAAAGCTTCCAAATGCAGCTTCTAACGGTAACAAACCACGCCTGCACCGGCCGTCCTGAGCCGCCTCTCACAATGGGCGGGCGCCTCATGGTCTCTGAGGATGAGGAGCCAGCCCCAGGTACAGGAGGGGAAGATAGGCTCAGACGTTGCCAGGACAGGTAGAGTCCTCCCAATATTCAAAAGCAGAGGAATCCTCAAATACAAAATGCAAATGCAGTAATTATGTGTCTGTGACCAAAAAGGGGATTAAATCCTGGAGGAGGAGGAGGTGAAACCTCCTTGCTCCTGGGGTTCTATTTTAATCCACAATAATAAGCAGGCAGGCCAAGGTCACTTTGGAATCAAGCATATCCGCCTTGGCGTGGTGGTTCATGCCTGTAATCCCAGCACTTTGGGAGGCTGAAATGGGAGGATCACTTGAGCCCAGGAGTTCAAAACCTCTCTGGACAATATAGTGAGACCCTGTCTCTATTAAAAAGAAAAAAAAAATTCCCAGTGTGGTGGTGTGCACTTGAGAAGCTGAGGCAGGAGGATCCCTTGAGCCAAGAGTGCAGTGAGTCATGACTGCACCACTGAACTCCAGCCTGAGTGACAGAGCAAGACCCTATCTCAAAAAAAAAAAAAAGAAAGAAAAAGAAAAATCTGAGAGTCCATTTGGAAGCAGCAGACAGACGAGAGGACATCCCCGTCAGCAGGTGTGTGCCACAGGGTGAGGCAGCACAGGTGGAATGAGAGGGCAGGGGCCTCTCAGCATGGCAAAGGTATTAATGAGCATTGAGTGACTGTACGGGTGGGGAGAGAGGGAGGACAGGTGAGTGACAATGTGTGGTCTTTGAGGGGGTCAGGATGGTAGCGCAAACGCTTTTTCCTAAATGAAGTACCCCACTTGAAGATGCACGTGCTTTATAAATGGAAGCACTGACTCAAGCACAGAACAGGACACTCGTTTTCCCAAAGCCTCTGCCGGGAGGTGGGCCAGTCGCAGAGCTCGGCCCTCAGAGTGACAGTGGAGCTATTCGGTGCCAGTCCTTGGGGAGAGGCAGACGTGGGGCCGACGTACACACCCCAGGAGGGCCCGAGAAAGGCCACTGCAGCCCCATTCTATTTTCTTCTCTGCTCTCCTTGCAACATGGCATTCACTGTGGATTAAAAGAGAAACCGCTTCGGGCCATGGGGCCAGTTTTCATCCCTCTTCCTCATTCATGCTCCCCCAGAAATAACAGAGCTCACCGTAGTTTGTATTGATTTTGGCACATGCCACTTGTGTAAAAGGCCACGCTGAATGTCCGGTGCCAGCACTCCACCACAGTGCATTTCAGAGGACGCAGAGATGCTACCCTCCCTGTGCCCAGAGCCCACCCCACCACTCCCTGCGTGGCCTGGGAAGCCCGCCCACACAAGACTATTCAAGTGAGGGCTCTGGTTGTGCCTGAAGGGTCATGGGCACTGCTAGAGGCTCTCACTCAATGACTTAAAGCTTCAGTCCCACTGGAGGGTGAGGCTCAGAAACAGCACTCACTTGGCCAGCAGCCATGGGCCTGGACAGCAGGGGAGGAGGGGCAGCATCTGGGGAGAAGAGGGGCCGCCCAGGTGCTTCTCCAGGGCCAACTCCCAGCTGGCGGGCACTGAGGCCTCGGTGCAGACTCACTCGGCAGCTCCTGGCTGGCTCCTCCAGGCACGGTTCCAGGAACTGTCTCGTGTCCCTGGCTACACAGAGGACTCAGCCCCACAAGGGATTTCACACGGGAACAATGTCTGCTTTGTGGCTGAGAGCTCACACCCAGAGGATTTCTGGTTTTGGCCTCCAGGGGCTTTGTTTGCCTTGAACAGAGTGAAGCAAAGTGGCCTTCAGAAGGTTCCAGAAACAACCAGGCTCCCGCGAGTGGAGACTACGCCCTGAAGAGGCCCTGGCTCTCACGAGGAGGTGCCATAGATTAAATCTGGGCTGGAGCAGAGCTGTGGCTCCATCTGTCACTCCAACAGGTCTCCAGTGCCTCTAGCAAAGTGGGCAGAACACCTGCTGGGGAAACAACCCCAGCCCTGCAAGGGGAAGATGACCCTGTCAAGGACAGCGTCAAACAGGCAGGGAGGCCGGGTCCAGCCGGGTGTAGGAGGCGCCTGATCTCCCGACACCCTTGCCCCACTGCCGATGGAGGACCTCGATGGCTGCCATGACCCGGGCCTCCCTCCTGTGTGGCTGATGAGAGCCTCCGAGTGTGGGTGGCATCTCCAGGAGGGTGGACTCAGGAGAACGGAAACAGTAATGGGTGCTCCCCGGGCTGGACGCCAACCCGCAATGGTTCACTTCACAAGGGGTGTTTGTGTCCCGACAGATGGAACCCCGAGGCTCAGACCTTCAGACCCTCGCCCAAAAGCAGAGTGAATGGCGAGGAGGATGTGAGTCTGACTCACGCTGGGACGACTGGGGCCGGGGCTGCTTCGAACACAGCGCTGCCTGCTGGCCGCCTTCCTGCCAGGAATTCGACTTACAGGTGCAAATCAGCCCAGTACCAAGCAGCTGGTGGCGCAGTCAACGCCAGTATCCCAGGGCTTCCACCCAGCAGGTTTCAAGGCCCAAGGCTGGGAACCCCCGGGACACTGGCTCTGCCCCTCACTGGCTCTGGAGTCTGACCCTCCTGTTCCCATCTGTAAACTGGGATTAAACATAAACCCTCCCCATGACTAAGAGGGGGCAGTGGGGTTCCCGGGGCTGGCTGGTGTCCTGCGCCTTCCTCCACCTGCAGGTTACACGCTGTGCTCCGTCTGAGTGCATGGGACACACGCCCTCTGGACAGGTGTGCTATCTTTCAACAAAGATGCTCACAGTGCTGTCTACCTCAAGGCTGACAGCACTTTGGGAGGCTGAGGTGGGCAAATCACTTGAGGTCAGGAGTTCGAGACCAGCCTGGCCAACATGGTGAGACTCCGTCTCTACTAAAAATTAAAAGAAAAAAATTATCTGGGTGTGGTGGTGGGTGGCTGTAATCCTAGCTACTCAGGAGGCTGAGGCAGGAGAATTGCTTGAATCTGGGAGGCGGGAGACAGAGGTTGCCGTGAGCTGAGATAGTGGGCAGATCACCTGAGGTCAGGAGTTGGAGGTCAGTCTGACCAACATGGTAAAAAAAAAAAAAAAAAAAAGAACGGCAAACAAACAGAAAAATGTCAAGCAATTAAAGCAATTAGAGAAAAAGGTAACAGATATGAACAAGAAAAATCCAATATAGGCATAATTACTATCCCTGAAATAAAAGATCCAACCGATAACACAGAACAAGTAACAAAAGACAGGAACAATCATTAAAATGAAAACATCCTTAAACAGAATCTGCAGAGAGAAAGTTTTTCTAGGAAAAACCAAGAATGTCCAACACCAAACACTTCCTGGTCCAGCAATGGAAGCTACTTCTTTAGGAGTCTAGTCCAAAACAAAAAGTCACCTGTGAGATGGAGAAAATAAATCTGTTGGCCTCAGATGTATTCAAAGCAATGTTCAGGGCAAGAAAACAATCAAACAACATCCCCGCAGACGGGAAATTGTGACTCAAAAATACAGAGGAGGTCAGGTGCGGTGGCTCACGCCTGCAATCCCAGCACTTTGGGAGACTGAGGCAGGTGGATCACCTGAGGTCAGGAGTTCAAGACCAGCCTGGGCAACATGGTGAAATCCCGTCTCTACTAAAAAATACAAAAAATTAGCCGGGCGTGGTGGCAGGCACCTGTAATCCCACTTACTTGGGAGGCTGAGACAGGAGAATCGCTTGATCCCGGGAGGTGGAGGTTGCAGTGAATGGAGATCGCGCCACTGCACACCAGCCTGGGTGACAGAGTGAGACTCTGTCTCAAAAAACAAACAAACAAAAAACCCACAGAAGAAAAGAGTTTTCAAGCCGGAGGGAACAAGTTGACATTTTTGAAACACAGCCAATCCTCACTATGCATGAATTTTGGATTTGGGGTGTGCCTACTTGCTAAAATTGATTTGTAACCCCAAAAGCAATGCTTTTCGCACAAAACAGCCAAAGGTTTCAGTTGCCCAATGCACGGGTTCCCACGGGAGAGTGAACAAGGTGGTGGTCCGACTTCCTGTCTCAGCTCTCACCTTGCAAACAGGCATCTGACTGTAGCCCACAGAGTGTCATGATTCTCACATTGTTTGTGCTTTTTCTTGGTGATTTTGCCATTTAAGAGGGGCCCTAGTGAAGGGCTGAAGTGCTGTCTACTTGTTCCTAAGGCAAGAAGGTTGTCATGAGCTTCACACAGAAAACGTGCCAGAGAAGCTTCACTGAGGCCTGCGGGAGAGCACTGTTGGCTGTGAGTTCCATGTTAATGAATCACCATTACATATTAAATAAGGCATCTTTAAACAGCAACGCACATAAAGCAAGATTACGTACTGACCTATGGTCAAACATGCGACCAGGGGCTTGTAGGAATCAAACCCTGCACTTCCCCTGGGAGCAATGGCCAAGGCGTCACTCATTCAGCATCTGTGGCAGCTTTTTAGAACACAAGTACCACAGCTAATGAGCATCGACCGTCCATTCACTGAGAAAGCACTGCTCTCAGAACTCTTCCTAAAAAAAAAACCACTGAACAATGAATTCCCTCCAATTAAAGGCAAAACAACAACCAGAAAAGGATCCGGCAAAAGTAAAGGCCATTGCAAAGGCAACTGACGGCAGTGACCCCCTCAAGACAGAGAGACAGTGGCTGCGCGCCCTGGAGGCATGGTGGATAGTAAGTGGGAGGGAGCGTGACAGCGTGCAAAAAGTCACTGTCCACACCCAGCAAGGCTCAGGAGGTGGGGGAGGGGAAGTGTGTGTGTGCGCGCGTGAGTGCACCCTTGCACACATAACTAGCTACTCATTCACCAAACTGATGCCCTTTTCTTCCTGGGCTCAGACCTCCACTGCGTTTCCCAGCCTACTCTGCAGTCAGGTGCAACCTCCTCATGAAACCAGGGAAGATGATGCACTTTATAAGTTCTGTCTCTTCCTCTCTTATCTTCTGGACAGATACAGAGGACCCAGTGGAAGATTCCAGAGCTCCAGGGAATGGTCTAGCTATCGAATGGAAAGAGTCTGGGTCCCTGAATGTCTGTATGGATCAGAACTTCCCACCTGTCCATCCTGCCAAACCAGGTGGACTGAGAAAAGAGAAAAAAGTAAAGCATTGATATGTTAAGTGCCTGACATTTGGAGGCCTTTTATTACAGCAATGAGCTTAATTTACCCCTAAACCATATAGGAAGAGGACACAGTGAGAAGGGAAAAAAACTGTAATAAAAAACAAAACAAATTCCAGCCTTCCACTGTTTCGTAATCACTTTTAACTTCACAGATTTAGCTGGAAAAAAGTCTCTTGTGACAAAAATAAATAAATAAAAGAAGCATTTCCTTCACCATCTTTTTCTCCTCTTATACTCAAATAAAATAACATTGATGATGTTCATTTCTTAAGAGCATGTGTGGTTTGAGCCCACATTTACCAAGGTATTTCTGTCCATATACACATCCACCCATTGCCTGTAATCCTGCAGAGCGGCATGTTGGAATGGGGGTCCACAAGTGTTGATGTGACCTCCATTGCTGAGTCTGCCATTTGTGCTTTCCTGCATTACTTGATCTTTACGTAACAATCATTTATAGCTTTTATAAGAGGCATTAAATAACATAGAAGAAGGAACTCCAAAAGACCACGCCTATCCTCCTGAACAGCCTTTGTACTACCAGGGCAGCCCCTGGGCCCCGTGGCATGGCTGGATTAGCTCTGGGGCATCAGGCCACCCTGAGCTTCCCCCACTATGGGTGTCTAATCTTTTGGCTTCCCTGAGCCACATGGGAAGAAGAATTGTCTTAGGCTACACATAAAATACACTAACACTAGAGAGAGCTGATAAGCTAAAAAGAAAAAAAAAAGTTGCAAAAAAAAAAAAAAAGAACAAACTCTCAGAATATTTTAAGAGAGTTTATGCATTTGTGTTGAGTCACTTTCAAAGCCATCCTGGGCTGCATGTGGCCCACGGGCCTTGGTTTGGACAAGCTTGTCCTAGACGCTGAAGCCACTTGGCTGAGGGCATCCCTAGAGGGCACGTGTTAGCCCCCTCAGCCCAGTTAGCATCTCTCCCAGAAGGAGCAGGGCTGGGGGTGTGCTGAGCAGAGGGTCCCTGCTAGACCACAAGCTGCTGGCACTGGGGGAAGAGGAGACACATTTAGCCCTCGCTGGGGACCAAGCCTGAGAGGTGCTAACCCCAGGGCATCTCTTAGCCTCTCCACAGCACCAGGAGCTGGGACCTTGGATGGGCACCAAGTGAGGCACCAGCAACACTCAGCCAGCGGGCAGCACGATTCCCCGATCTCCAGCACCTGGGCCTCCCTTCCCCATCGTGGCTGGGGACAGGAGACTACTCAGAGGTCGGGGTGGATGCGGAGCACTGGGCTCGCCTCCTCAAGCACCTGCAGCAGCCTACACCGCCAGCCCACCTCTCCCCGTTCCTTTCACCCAAAGCTAAAATGAGAAGGGTCCTCCCAGCCCACTGAGGCCCCGGGAGACCCTTCTAGAAAGCACAGACGGAGACTGTCAGGAGCCTCACCCAGATGCCCCTCTGAGTCCTAACTCTCAGATGTCCACCATGTTCTACTCCACAGCAAAAGGGCTTCGTACCAACTGCCCCTACTACTGTCACCCCCACCCGCCTTCCCCAGGTGGACAGACGGCGTGTGAAATGCTCACAGGCCAACCCTACTAGGTGCCTGTCCGCAACCATGATGTTTGCTCCATGCTTCCAGCTCTGTCCCACACCTCCGATTTGAGACCACGTGAGGCACAGTCCCTGCTGTGAGGAAGAGGGAACTGCGGCTGGGCGACCGGCCCCCAGCTTGCTCAGGTGGATTCAGGCAGAAGATGAAGCCACACCCCTTCCTCTGCACAGGAAGGTCCCCTTTACAGACAGCCCCAGTTCCCAGGGGCCATCGTCCTCCTCGGGGAGGCAAATCCAACAATGGGGACCCCCAGGCATAAGGACAGACGTCCAGGGCCCAGCCAGCATGAGCCAGGGCAGCCTGAGGGCTCTGGGGGGCACAGGAATGACACTGGGCCCAGGGCTGGAGGGACAGGAGGAGGCAGACAGTAGCCACGTGGGGAGGAGTGCTCAGAGCTGTACCCCCTGGAAGTGGGGGAGCATGGGACACTGCCCCTCAGGCAAGGTGGAGTCCGGCACCAGGAAGAGGCAGGGCCAGGCCTGAGAGCCTCCTGCACTTGGTGCTCGAAGCCAGTTGCAGGTGCGCCTGCTGCCTGGGTTTCCTCTGCAAGGCTGTGAAATGCTCCTCTCCATCTCTGGGCCCCTTGCCTCAGGTTTGGTACATAGCAGATGCTCAGAGAATGTTTGTGGATGGAGGCGGGGACAGTGACCGCGACAGCATGATGTGAGCCCAGTGGTAGCAGGGAGGGGAGGCGGGCACAGGAGGGAACCTGCTGGGAGCGGGGCAGAAGTATGGAGCAAGGAAGGAGCATGGTGTGCCTGGAACAGTCGGGACCACGGGTCCGGGGAGGACCAGAGCAGCCCTCTGGTGTTCAAGCCACAGGTGACATCGTCCAGATGGGAACCAAAGGGCAGACCACAAGGCTCACCGTCTGCTGCAGGTCATGGATGACGACGCGGATCACCAGCGTGTTGCCCTGGCTCTCCTCCGTCCTGGCACCGCCCGGCTTCTCCGCAGTGGCCCGGATCGTGTCATAGATGGTCTCTTCTTTGGAGCTGTCTGACTCTGACCCCACGGAGTAGTCGGAGAAGCTCTGGGCCATCTCGTCCTCACTGGATGTTGGGCTGCGCGGCATGGCTGCCTGTGTCTTCAAAGTGGGAAGAAGGAAGACAAAGAACAGGAAATGTGAAAATGAAAGAAAACCCAGGGGCCAGGTGAACGCTGGCACTGGAACACACGTGGTGGACTTGCTTTCACAGTCGTGTTTGCTGGTGTGACCGCCAGCTGAGGGCCCCGTGTGTGCACACGTACAAATCCCAAAGGGCGGACACGAGTCAGCACTGCCTGCTCTCCCTGGAGCCTGAGCAAGAGGCAGCAGCCAGGATCCAGAAAAACCCTGCAAACTTTGGTACCACAGCCATGAAACCCCAGCACTCAAAAGGAGCCTGAGTTAGCCACGGGGATGACCACAGCTTCCAAAGATGAAGCAGAGGGCCACCAAGGCCATCTGAGCTGCCCAAGGTAAGAAAAAAGGCTGCCTTTTGTTTTCCTTGGAGGACAGAGCTGCAAGAGAGGAAGAAACACAGGTCAGAATGGCGGCAAGTTCATGCTATAATAACCCCCTCTGCTTTAAACACAGGGCAACGATAGGTACCACGTAAAAACAGAACAAAAAGTCAGGGCCAGGCTCACAGATGAGAGAACCTCCCAGACCAGGACTGGAGAGGAACCCGAGTCATGAGCAGACTGCAGCCATCAGACTCAGGGGTCCCCAAGAGGCAGGGGCAGCTGAGAGTGCAAATTCCTCAAGGTCAAGTGCAATAAAAATTACCCCACAAAGAGTCAGGTCAGGTTGCCACGGGCCACCTTAGACCAAGGCTTTTTTTTTTTTTTTTGAGATGGAATTTCACTCTTGTCACCCAGGCTGGAGTGCAATGGCGCGATCTCGGCTCACTGCAACCTCCGCCTCCCGGGTTCAAACGATTCACCTGCCTCAACCTCCCAAGTAGCTGGGATTACAGGTATGCATCACTACACCCAGTTAATTTTGTATCTTTAGTAGAGACAGGGTTTCTCCATGTTGGTCAGGCTGGTCTTGAACTCCCGACCTCAGGTGACCCACCTGCCTTGGCCTCCCAAAGTGCTGGGATTACAGGTGTGAGTCACAGCACCCAGCCAGACCAAGGCTTTCAAGAAGGACACAGACTGAACTCTGGGGACAGCCATCCACTATTTGGTGGCTGCATCTATGGCATCCTCCACCTCTGCAGGGCAGGAGTGCAGAAAGGGTTGGATAAAAGCTGGCTTGACCCCGGCGATGGCGGGGACTGGTGGAGGAGGGGCCGTGCTGAACCAGCAATTCCACTTCTGGGTGTATTCTGTAGGGAAGGGTGAGGCCACGTGCATGCGGAAAAGCATCTAAGATTGTTCCCTGCCAAAGCAGCACAGGGAAATGCATGGTCACCCTAACTGTTTAGGGACCACTTGATCAAGCTGTGGTCTCTTCATTCCCATGAACTCCACAGCCATGACAATGAATGAACCCAAGCTGCATGCGGATGATCCCCAAAACGTAACACTGTGCAAAAGGAAGGCAATTTGCGGAAGGATTCAAACCATATACAGTCATTTCCAGATAAAGGCTGGAAAGATGTCACACAGTCCCGCAGATGGCACATGGGCATTTCACCCTGCGTAATGGTACAGAAGCAGTCAACTGGAAGGGCACAGGCCCAACGCAGGAGAGCAGTTCCCTCTCAGAGGAAGTCAGGGTGGGCTGCGCTGGCCACGTTGCTCTGAGCCAGGCACTTCTGAAAGCAGTTCCAGCAACTACAGCACAAGGTCAAACTTGATACAGTTGAGGACACAGATGTTTCCCGTATTATTCTCTCTGTTAGAAATCATTCACTAGGAGTTGGCCGGGCGCGGTGGCTCAAGCCTGTAATCCCAGCACTTTGGGAGGCCGAGACGGGCGGATCACAAGGTCAGGAGATCAAGACCATCCTGGCTAACACGGTGAAACCCTGTCTCCACTAAAAAGTACAAAAAACTAGCCGGGCAAGGTGGCGGGCGCCTGTAGTCCCAGCTACTCCGGAGGCTGAGGCAGGAGAATGGTGTGAACCCGGGAGGCGGAGCTTGCAGTGAGCTGAGATCCGGCCACTGCACTCCAGCCTGGGCGACAGAGCGAGACTCCATCTCAAAAAAAAAAAAAAAAAAATCATTCACTAGGAGCAAGGAAGGAGGGCTTGAGTGCCAGGGGCAGAAGAGGCCACCCCAATATGCCCAAATATGCCGCCTGGGCATAAGGCCCATCCTGAGCCGAAGATGATGGAGGAGAAACAGGTGGGAGAACAGCTCGCTGCCTTACCCCGCCGCCGGTGTGCCTCAAAGCAAGACGTAAATTCAGACGGCACGCCCACCCCCACCACACCAGGAAGGACAGAAGTTCATCACTGGAGACAGCTTTAGACCCTTGTCAGCTCTGCCCTGGAGGAACCTATGGAGCCAGCTTCACCAACAGACTAGCCTTCAGCTGCTGTTCCTTTCCTGCAGCTCAGCCACCTCCTAATTGACCCGTCCAGGAATTCACAGTCCTTTCCCTTTGTCTTTTCTCTACAAATGTGCTGTTCCTGCACTGAGGCACTACCCAAGCCCAAGCTCTGGCCACATTTTGAGATACTCTTCACGGACAGGTGCTCCACGTGTCCACAAACTGTTTTTCTCTTGTGACTCTGTCTTATGTCAGCTCAATTTCAGGGCCTCAGGTAGAGAGGAGGGTAGCAAGAAAATAAATTTCTCCTCTGCAGGGGGAGGGATTAGAAGAAAGGAAGGAGGGGAGGGAGGTGGATACATGAATGGATGGATGGATGGATGGATGGATGGATGGATGGCTGATTGTGTGCGTAGGGGAGAAGGAGGAAAGAAGGGAGGGAAGGAAGGAAAAAAGGAAGGAGGGAGGGAAGGAGGAAAGGAGGGAGGGA
Organism: Rhinopithecus roxellana; assembly: GCF_007565055.1. Classification (NCBI taxonomy): domain Eukaryota; kingdom Metazoa; phylum Chordata; class Mammalia; order Primates; family Cercopithecidae; genus Rhinopithecus; species Rhinopithecus roxellana. Next base: position 3,298,165 of record NC_044563.1, on the reverse strand, counting down.
AGGAGGAAAGGAGGGAGGGAGGGAAAGAAGGAAGGAAAAAGGGAGGGAGGAAAGAAGGGAGGGAGGGAGAGGAGGGAGAGGAGGAAGAGGGAGACAAAGGGAGGGAGAGGGAAAGGAAGGGAAGGAGGGAGATGAAGGGAGGGAGGGAGAGGAAGGGAGGAAGGGAGAGGGAGGGAGGGGAGAGGGAGGGAGGGAGGGAGAGGGGGAGGAAGGGAGGAGAGGGAAAAAGAAGGAGAGAGAGAGGGAGGGAGGGTGGAAGGAAAGAGAGAGAGGGAGGAGGGTGGGAGGACGAGAAAGGGAAGGAAGGGAAGAAGAGTGAGGGAGGGAGGAGGGAAGAGGGAGGGGAGGGAGAGAGAGGGAAGAAGGGAGAGGGGGAGAGAGATGGAGGGAGGGAGAGGGAGAGGAGAGGAGAGGGGAGAGGGAGGGAGAGGGGGAGCGGAGGGAGAGGGAGAGGGGAGAGGGAGAGGGAGGAGAGGGAGAGGGGAGAGGGAGGGAGAGGGAGAGATGGAAGGGAGAGGCGGAGAGGGAGGGAGAGGGGAGAGAGAGGGAGGGAGGGAGACGAAAGAAGGGAGGGAGGGGAGGGAGAGAGAGAGGGAGAGGGATAGGAGGGAGCGGAAAGGAAGGAGGGAGAGGAAAGGAGGGAGGGAGAGGGAGAGAAGTTGGCGGAGGGGGAAGAAGTAAGAGGGGGGAGGGGGAGGGAGGAAAGGAGAAAGAGGGAGAGGGAGGGAGAGGAAGAGAGGGAGGGAGAGGGAGAGGATAGGAGAGAGCGGAAAGGAGGGAGAAAGAGGAAGGGTGGGAGAGGAAGGGAGAGAAAGGGAGGGAGAGAGAGAAAGGGAGAGAAAGGGAGGGAGAGGGAGAGAAGTGGAGGAGGGAGAAGAAGGAAGAGGGAGGGAGAGGGAGGGAAGAAAGGAGGGAGAGGGAGGGAAGAAAGGAGGGAGAGGGAGGGAAGAAAGGAGGGAGAGGGAGGGAGAGGGAGGGAGGGAGAAGAAGGAAGAGGGAGGGAGAAGGAGGAAGGGGAGGGAGAGGGAGGGAGGAAGGGAGAGGGAGGGAGGAAGGGGGAGGGAGGAAGGGAGAGGGAGGGAGGAAGGGAGGGAGAGGGAGGGAGAGGAAGAAAATGATGAGAAGGAAAGCTGAGAAGATTTCCTAATGCAGAACCTAAGTCTGTTGCCAATTATTCATATTAGTGGATAACCATGACATTGATAATCCCAAATCAATAGTTTAATCTTCTATTTAATCTCTGGCTATAAACCAAAATATATTTACTGTGCACCAATTATACATGAAGAATCCCCCTAGGGTGCATGCGGCTTCATGTCCAGCCCACATTCTTTCTTTGTAAGAAAGGCGCCATGCCATGGTCCACAGTCTTCGGAGCACACTGTGTCCAACCACCTAACACAATCCCTGCATGGGTCTCCTGGGAACTCTAGGCTTCGTGGAGTGGGGTGGGGACAGGAGCTTCCCACTGTGCGTGTAGACACTTCATGAGGCACAGATGATGGCACGAGCCAAGAAAAGGGGGTGCCTGTTTTTTGCCATCGAGTCCCTAAAATGGGAGTGGGCTTTACAGGAATCCTGAACTTAGAGTTTTCACAGAACATCTGGATTTCAGTCATCTCTACAAAAATCACAGGCTCCTGCCTCCTGGGCCCACTCCACCCACCTGGCAGCCATGTGGACACTGGGCTGTGTGCCCCTCTCGATGGGGCAGGAGCAACATGATTCACCCAGCCCCACCTCGCCATGCCCTCTGTACAATGGGAGCTGCCGCCCCTCCCCATCGAGGTACAGTGAGGCTCACCCTGCATTCAGCTCACCCACCCCATCAGCCCTGGACCCTGGCAGCAGAAGTGTAGGTTCACAGACCCTGTGCTAGCGTTTTATAACTGGGGGACCCTGTGAGTGTTCAGGGATGTCCCGGGAAGGCCACAGGCAGTTCACCAGGAACCAACGCTCTATGTCCAATTAGGAGAAAGCTGATACCCGCTGCTGGCTCCCAGCACTCCTCCAGCGTGGGAAGAGCCTGCCGGGTAGCGGAGGGCGCTGGAACTATGTCCTCAGCAGGCACTCCGGCCTCGCCCTCAGCTTTGCTGCCCAGAAACCTGACAGCAGCCACTCCCTATCAGGTATCAACCTCCATCTGTGGGTACGATGCCATCCCATTCCACCCGTTTTTGTTCTGGGTCCTCATTCTCCTGGGCCCTGCTGGGTTAGAAAGCAGTGCAGGCATGAGGGTGAAGGAAAGGAGCCCTTCTTAAGTGGAGTCAAAGCTACTCAGAGCTCATGTCACCCATTAATGCAGAAAGAAGCCGAGTGTGGTAGCGGGGCCAGCCTCAGTGTCAACATCTGAAAAATGGCAGAGTGGGAGCCCCAAGCTCAGAGCCCTGGCATAGAGCAGACACGGCCCACATTGGTTCTGTCCCTGCCCAGGTCAGATAATGTCCGACTGGCAAGAGCAGGCAAAAGACTGTCCAAGTTCCAAGCTGCTTCCAGGGGGGCATGTGTAGGAAGCCTCCCTCAGTGGAAAGTGGGCACCCAGTGAACACACACTGGGTGGGAGGCCAGGGCTCCAGATCGCAGATGCCCACGAGAGCAGTCAGGGGGCACAAAGGGGGTGACGCTGGCAGAACGTGGTCCCCAAATCAGCCAGGCAGCAGCATTCCTACTCTGGCCACAGCTGGTAGGTAGGAACGCAGGTCTGGTGTTGCCAGGCCTGCAGGTATCTTTTAGATATGGCAGATTTGATGCAAGAATGTGGAATGTATAAATGTTGGAAATTCACTTTGTTTTTTACTGAGACAGAGTCTCACTCTATCACCCAGGCTAGAGTGCAGTAGTGCAATCTCAGCCCACTGCAACCTCTGCCTCCCGGGTTCAAGCCATTCTCCTGCCTCAGCCTCCCAAGTAGCTGGGATTACAAATACCTGCCACCACGCCTGGCTAATTTTTTGTATTTTTAGTACAGATGGGATTTCACTACGTTGGCCAGGCTGGTCTCGAACTCCTGACCTCAAGTGATCCACCTGCCTCTACCTCCCAAGGTGCTAGAATTACAGGCGTGAGTCACCGCGCCTGGCCGGAAAGTCACTGTTTTTAACACATTACTTTGCAGGCCACATAGTATACATCTATAGCGGGACCTGAGTCCAGGAACAAAAACAACAGCCCACAACAGGAAAGACAGCAAAGACGGGGTCCTGGGGCTGCGGCCCCCGCTGCTGCCGGCGGACATCGTCACCCACTAGGATCATGTCCCCCGGCACTGGCTCCAGGGGTGATGGTCACAAACAAGTACATCTGCTCCCAAACCACAGTGCAGAAGGACCCCGGTGCTGGGTCCGAAGAGGAACCAGGATTTCGTGCAGAAGCCGGGAGCAGAGAGGAGAAGGCTGGGTCACACCACCCGGGCTCTTCGCAGAACCGTCCTGGGAGCGCATGGCCAGAGATCTCACCGGGAGGGTCTTGACCTTCGTAAGGGGCTTGAGTAACCTGATTAGCAGCTCCCTGGGAACAGCAGACACCTGATCACTGCCTGGGAAAACATTTAATTATTAACTCCCAGGGAGAACCACCGGGCAAGGCAGACGGCGCAAGTCCCATCTACATTTCAGACAAACAACAAAGACACTTTACTGCACGTCCCAAATAATTGCACGGGACATACTTACACTAAAAAACTCTCTGTTGTTCATCTGAAATTCAGGCAGAACTGGGTGCGCTGTATTTTATCTGGCAATACCATGGGAGAGCCGGGGTGGGCTGTGCTGAGTTCTCTAATCCCGTGAAGACCAGCATGCTGGAAGGCTCCGCAGAGACAATGAAAGCAAAGACCAAGACACAATCTGAAATCCTGGCTTCCCCAGGAAAAGCCAGTCCCAGCTCAGGGGAGGGGAAGATTACTCACCACCCCTGGCAACCGTTCTCTGTGTAACTAATCTCTCGGGGCGGGCCAGGAGACAGGCTGTAAAACCCCAGGTCCGTGAACTTCCATGACTGTTAGTGTGTGTTTCTCTCATTGGCCCTGCTAGGGTGGACTAACGAGGAGAAAAGAAAATCATCACAGTCAAAGCAAGTTCAACAAAAACTCGGCATTTTGCTGCTAACTTGCTCCAAGAACACCTGAAATCCTCATCCAGTTCATGCATCTTCCAATACCTCTGATGAAAAGGTAGACAGACTTTTCCACTAATTATTTCAGCCACTGTGAAAATATGAAAGCTGACCTGGGAGAGAAGATACGTAATAAAAACAAACAAAAAACCTCACAGCCAGAGCTGACTTTGTCAAGGTTAGGGTTACAAAACCATCGTAAACACCTTTAAAAGTGCAAGAGTTCAGCTGGGCGCAGTGGCTGACACCTGTAATCACAGCACTTTGAGAGGCCAAGGAGGATGGATCACCTGAGGTCAGTCAGGGGTTCAAGACCAGCCTGGTCAACATGGTAAAACCCCATCTCTACTAAAAATAGAAAAATTAGCCGGGTGCGGTGGTGGGCAGCCTGTAATCCCAGCTACTCAGGAGGCTGAGAAGGGAGAATCACTTGAACCTGTGAGGCAGAGTTTATAGTGAGCTGAGATGGCGCCACTGCACTCCAGCCTGGGCAACAGAGTGAGACTGTCTCAAAAAATAAACGACGACAACAACACAAAAAAAGTGCAAGAGTTTCCTCCGCTGAACTCTGATTTAAGATACTTTTTCACCAAAAGAAAAGAGCATTTTTATTTATATGGAATTTCTGAGACACACCCTGTACGTGAAACATGGAAACCGAGATTTTGTGACTGCTCAATGATTTTGTGCATTCATGTGTGTAAAATGCGCTTGTCCTCAAGGCAGTGAGAACCCCGAGGCTTCCCTGGTGGCTTCTATAGACATGTAAACTTGGGGTCAAACGGCTGCAGGACTGACAGCACTCCATGGGAATCTGTGGAACTAGAATAGAATATTCAAGGGATCCAGGTTCCATTGCAATGTTAGAAAACTGCCGTTCTAAGAGCTGACATAAACATAGACCTGACAGCAAGTGCTAGGGGATGCACTTCAGGGAAGGGTGGGCCGCCAGCCAGTCCAGAGTTGGCCAGGTGTGAGGGAAGGGGAGGCTGGCGGGGCAGAGGAGAGAAAGGCATGCCGGATTCCTTCTGTTCATTTAACCCACTGTTCTCCTCCCCGCACTTGCAAAATGTATCAGCTGAGAAGGAGCTAGAAAACAACACATGGGGGCCCTGGAGAGAGGGTGGACTGCTCTGGAAGTTTCTGTAAAAGCAGACCTTCTGACACAGTGTCCCAAATAGTGAAGGGGTGAACCTACCCCACCCATGCTCCCAGAGGAGGGATGGACCTACCCCGCCCTCGCTCTCAGAGGGATGGACCTACCCCGCCCACACTCCCAGAGGGATGGACCTACCCCGCCCACGCTCCCAGAGGGATGGACCTACCCCGCCCATGCTCCCAGAGGAGGGATGGACCTACCCCACCCTCGCTCCCAGAGGAGGGATGGACCTACCCCGCCCACGCTCCCAGAGGAGGGATGGACCTACCCCGCCCTCGCTCCCAGAGGAGGGATGGACCTACCCCGCCCTCGCTCCCAGAGGAGGGATGGACCTACCCCACCCACGCGCCCAGAGGAGGGGTGAACCTGCCCTTCCATGCCCCCAGCCACACCCTCAACATGTAGAAGCCACCAGCCCCCAGTAACTGAAGCAGAACCTGGCTGGGGAGGTCTGGGTATCCGACCACATCAATGCCGGGACTCCGTCTAGCACCACTTCTTCCTTGGGTCTTGCCTAGAAGCTGTCCCCCAAACCCACCCTGCCCCATTACCCCTCAAAGCACCCCAGAGAGGTGGCCTGTCCCACCCACCCCAAGTAGAGTGACTATGGCCGTAGCCACACGAAACCGCGTGGCAGCCCCATGTCAGGGCCGTGCCCTCTACCACATAGCCCCCAGGCACCAGCATGGCATGAGACCCACTATGAGCTGAACTGTGTCCACTGCTCAAAGCCATATGTGGAAGCCCGAGTCCCCGGGGCCTAGGAAAGTGACCGTATTGGAGGCAGGGCCTTTAAAAAGGGAGTTAAGATTCCACAAGGTCTTACAGGTGGGCCCTAATGCAAGGACGGGGTCCTTATCAGAAGAGGAACTCTGGACACACAAGAAGCACCCGGGGTGCATGTACACAAAGGGATGATCACGGGAAGACATAGCAAGAAGGCAGCCACGTGCACGCCAGGGAGTGAGGCCTCAGGCGGACCCAGCCCTGCAACACCTTGATCTCAGACAAACAGCCTCCAGGACTGTGAGACCATCAAGGTCTGTCATTCAGGCTGCCAGGTCTGTAGTCCTCTGTGATGGCAACCTGAGCTGACTCCTCCAGTCCCCAAGACCCTCCTGATGGGCTTGTGAAAAAGATGCACAGAACAAACAGATTTCTGAAAAGAATCTCCATCTATCCAGGTTTCCTGGGATTTCCCTAATCACCAACAAACAGAAACTCTGTTAGCAGCCCTGCTGGCATCTCTGGATGAACTCAGGAAACAGGATCCTGCCTCTGAGTTTCCACCTTCCACTGGTGTCACCGTCTTCTGCCCTGAGTTTCTCTCCCCATTCAGCCAAGTCCTTCCCTTTCAGCCTGGCTTGCTCTACCCCAGGTGAGAACCAACTGCTACGGTATACAAGCTCCCCTTCCTCTCACCTCGGAGGGCCTGCAGTCCACGCCTAATTCCACATCTAACTCCTTCCTAAGCTGCGCCTCCTGACTACAGCTCTGAGAACTAGTTACACACACACCCTCCAATCCTCCTCTGGATTTGGGAAGCGTAACTGGATAGAACAGAAATACACAGGTCACTTTGCTGCTGAATTTTTAAGAGGGCTTTATATGGCAGTGTCCCAGAGAGAGGGGTTAAGGCAGCATTTCCCAAGTGCACCTGCCCCAGACATGCTTTTCCCCTGGGACTGATAAGCAATCTCCCATAACAGGAAGAGAAGCTGTGGTCTGAATTGCCAATGGGCCCTTCCTTGCTAGACTCAAGATCTTAGAAGCAAAAGCCAATCACACACCTACAATGCGTGGCCCACTGAGGCTGGCACCCTGCCAAGCATTATTGCCTGAAAGAGACTGACAGTAGGAACTCTGCAATGGTTCTCTATCTAAAAGAAAGGGGCTCTAGGGATATAACAGCCACTCCACACCTTCCTCTTAATGCCCAAACCGATATCCCCAAATCAGAAAACAAGCTACTAATAAATCAGATGCCTAAATCAAAAATGATACGTCACTTAACAGCACTCCCTTAGATGAACTGCAATGCCTCACTGGTGTGTTCTGTTAAGATATCGGGGTGTCCAGGTCTTGAGAAGGACTGGTGAGATGGTACATTCATTAGGTAAGTCTATTTCTCTTCCACGCCTCAGCATTCATGTGGGAGTGTGCCGTTTTCTCAGTGGCACCGGTAATCACACCACAAATGCGGTCTGCACCATCTTTTTCTGGCCAGACTCAACACAGACTCCAACAGTCTCTCAGTTTCTGCTAGAAAAGCCAGAGAGAAGAGTCTGTCTGGCTTTCTAATTGGGCCTCAGTGGGTTTCTGTCCAGGCTGCTGTAAAGAGCACAAGATTTCTAAAGAAGTCTTCATTGTATGACAGGTTTCCATTTCAGTTCTCTTAGAGCAGAATTCAAGGGGTTCTGGCCAGCCAGCATGAACCCACTCTTAGCCTGTGTGTGATACGCTGGCCTACCCATCTCACAATTCTGCAGAAACCACTCACCGTGACCAAGAAGGGAGCGACTTGCCCAAGGTAAAAGGCTTCCTGGGAGACAACCTACACAGAAGGAAGCCAATCAAGACAACAGGTCAACAAGTCCCTCCTGGGACACTGCCCCTGTGTGCAGCTCTTAAGCATGGGTCCAACAAGGCCCTGTGTCCAGCAGGAGCAAGAGGCCCAGCCACGGACAGCCTGGGGGGGACACAAACCACCCCCAGTCATGATCAAACTCTTGGAAAACTGGGAATAGAAGATAATTTCCCGAACTCGAACAGAGCATCTACTCAAATCCTGTAGCAAACATCAAAAACAAGTAAGCAAACAGATAAGTGAATACATTGTTTACGGATTAAAAGGAGGGAAATCGTGATTCTCAGATAATATGCTTCTGTGAATAGAAAATCCAAGAAAATCTAGGGACGAATTAAATGATGTGTAACTGTAAAACTAGTTAAAAAAAAAAAAAAAGTCCAGCGAAATGCCAGATAAGAAGTTAATATACAAAAGTTAACTGAATTGTTACATTATCAATAAACAATTGAAAAACATTCAAAAACACTATAATACCACTAACAATAACCAAAGTTAACTTAAAAAAAAAAAAAACACAATATGTGTGAGGCCTTTATGGAGAAAAGTAATACTATATAGCATTATCTTTTTGAAATAAAGAAAAAAATGAAGGAAGACCCAAATCAATGAAGAGCTATACAATAATCATGGACACTAGGCTTTAACATCTTCAAGATGAAAATTCTCCACAAAATATAAACTTGACGTCACTTCGAATAAAAGCCTGATAGGACTGTTCGTAGAACTTAACACTCTGATCTTAAAGCTCAAAGGAGAGAGGAAGCCAGCTAAAACCAAGATAACTCTGGAGACTAAGCGGAGACTCATTCTACCGGATGCTGAGGCTTGCCAGAAAAAGTTATAGTATGAAAACAGTATGGTATTAGACAAAGACAAATAGATGGATTTAAAAAGCACAGAACCTTAGTCTGGGCTTGTAAATATCAGACTCCCATATGCGTCGGGGGAAAGGGATGAATTAATAAACCTATGAGGTTGACACTTGCAGGTATTCATATAGAAAAGATGAGAAATAGAGCCCCACGCCACTCCAGACACACAAATCCATTCCAGATGCACTGGCTACTGTAACATGAAAAGCAACACAATAAACCTCTAGAAGAAAAAGTAAGAGGCAATGCCTTCACGTAAGGTCCCTTAGACAGGGGATTCTGGCTGCTCAATAAATGCTGCTTTGTTGCTGTGTAAGACAATAGCACAGACTTAGTGGGTTAGAGCAACAGAAATGTGCGGCAGTGTACCCTCATCATGCTGAGGTCACAAGTCCTAAATGAGTTTCACCGAGCTAAAGCCAAGGTGTTGTCAGAGCTGGTTCCTCCTTAAGATTCTGGGGAACAATCCACTTCCTTGCCTTCCTTGGATATTGGTGGTGACCTGTATTCCGCCACTCATGGCCCCTTCCTCCAATTTCAAAGTGGGTCACTCTCATCTCAGCTTCCATCTTCACATCACCATCTCCTCTTCTGCAGTCAAATCTCCCTCTTAAAAATAATGACCCTTGTGATGACATTCAGGACCTACCTGGATAACCCAAGGTAATACCTCCCATCTCATCCTTAACTTCATCACCTCTGCAAAGCTCCCTTTGCCGTATGAGGTCACATATTCAGAGGTGCCAGAGACTAGGACCTGGATATCTTTGGGGGCCATTAATTAGCCACAAATATGTTCAATTGTCATTTGCTGAATAAATCAAGGGGAGAAAGAAGTGTTTCTTCTTACAAGGCACTGGGTACAAAGCATGAAGGGACAGACAAATTAGACAATGTAAAAGTTAAGACTTCATCAGACACAACAGCAAGAAGACACGTCAGGCTGGGCATGGTGGTTCGTGCCTGTAATCCCAACACTTTGGGAGACTGAGGTGGGTGGATCACTTGAGGTCCGGAATTCAAGACCAGCCTGGCCAACATGGCAAAATCCTGTCTCTACTGAAAATACAAAAAAATTAGCTGGGCGTGGTGGTGCACACCTGTAGTCCCAGTGACTTGGGAGGCTGAGGCAGGAGAATTGCATGAACCCAGGAGGCGAAGGTTGCAATGAGCCTAGATTGTGCCACTGTACTCCAGCCTGGGTGACAGGAAAAAAAAAAAAAAAGAAGACACCCAAAAGGGACCTTCACAACATAGGACCGAGTACTGTGGTAAATCTGGGAAGAACTCCTACAGGGCAAAAAAAAGAACTCCAGATGCAAACGGGTACAGTCCATCACAGGGGACACCCGAAGGGCTAGTTGGCATGGGAGAACGTATCCCAGAGGTACCAGGAAAACAAGCAATGCCAAGGCCCACAGTGAAAATGCAGTCCCAGGATGGGGAAGGGAATGCACAATGGGACTGTTCAAGAGGCTCCTGGGGACTCTGTCATCCCCACTTAAAGCAGCCCTGAAATTCTCGCTGCTATGAACTGAACTGTCTCCCTCTAAAATTCATATGCTAAGGCCCTAACCCCCCAGTGTGATGGTATTTGGAGGTAGCACCTTTAAGAGGTAGTTCAGGTTATGAGATTACAAGGGTGGGGTCCTGATCCCATAGGACTAGCATCCCTATAAGGAAAGGAAGAAATATCAGAGAGCTAGCATGGGTGCCCACGTGTGGTCACGCATTCCTAGCTCCCTGCAACCAACCATGTGAGGACACAGTCAGAACGTAACCCTCTGCAAGCCAGGTAGCAGTCCCTCACCAGGAGCTGAATCAGCCAGCTCTTTGAAAGGTGAGAAAATAAATTTCTGCTAAGTCACTCTATTCTGTTATAGCCTGAGCTGCCCAAGACACCCACCTTCTACAAAATCATGTGTAAAACATAACAGTTGATGGGGAAAACAGTTGAGGAGGCCACTCCCACATATGCCTTTTTGTCCCCAGAGCCCTGCAGAAGCCAGGAAAATCCCTGCTGTGTTATTTCGGCTCCAACCATGACATCTTAAATCACGGTCCATGTTGGCAGCCTTCATCCCTGGGCTGCTGAGCCTCCCAAGAGATGTCTGTCTCCAAAGAAGATGGCTTCCAATAGAAACCAGGTGCTTCAAAACTGAAACTAAGTTTGCAGACAGCCTTCTTTAAGAAGTTTACTTTTGCTAACCAGAAATAAAATTCTAAGTCCACCACCAATTGAATGGATCCCCCAGCTACTCTTGGCCAAGGGCATTCCAAAGTAAAACCAAAAAACGAGTTCAAAGCATGATGGGAAGTGGGGATCGAACATGTCTCATTATATCTGCCTTCCTTTGGAATTCAGGCACAACTGACCAGCATTAACATTACAACAAGAGATCTCAAGGTGGACAAAATGGACTCTTTGTAGCGATAAGATACCAAATTCCAACCTGACTCTAGTATAGCATCACATGATAGATAGCAGGTCCTGAAAGAAAAAAGTATTTTTTACCAAACTATATTTCTTTGACATATTTTGAAATGACCCTGCAAAGCTGTCTCTTGTGGGGAAAATTTACACTCTCTAGAGAATCCCCTTCCCTTTCCAGATCTTTTCCTGATCCAGGAGAGATTAACTAAGAGCCTGGCATCTTTTTAGGTAAGTTAAGAGACATTTACCCTCCATTCTCCCTGAAGTCTGCTATCTGGAAGCTTCTTGCACATAATAAGAACCTTGGTCTCCACAACCCCTGATCTTAACCCAGACATTCCTCTCTATTGATTCCAGGTCTTTACATAATAACAACTCTTTCAACCAATTGCCAATCAGAAAATCTCTGAATCTACCTATGACCTGGAAACCCTCCCCTGACTCCACTTAAAGCTGTCCCACCTTTTTGGACTGAACCAATGTACACCTTACATGTACGCACTGTTGGCTGCCTGTAACTGCTACCTCCTAAAATGTATAAAACCAAGCTGTAACCCAACTACCTTGGGCACATGTTCTCAGACCTCTTGGGGCTATAAAATGGGCCTTGGTCACTCCTATTTGGCTCAGAATAAAGCTCTTTAAATATTTTACAGAGTTGACTATTTTTCATTGGCATTTTCTTAGATACAGGAGGAAAGGTCTTCATAGTCCGTCCACAGGCAGGGCAGCATCCTCAAATCTGGTGGACAGTGTGGAGGCTCCCTAAGCCATTGCAGCAGCCTCTCCTTACACTGAATGAGACATCCCTGTAGCATTTTCTGCTTTTTGTTCTGAAGCATCACATGATCTCAATGTACACTTGGTGAATTAACCAATGAACTGGAAACAGCTTAAATGCCACTGTCTTATTCCACTTTTTGTTGCTGTAACAAGATACCATAGGCTGGGTAATTTATAAAGAAAAGAAGTGTATTTCTTAGGGCTCTGGATGCTGAGAAGTCCAAGAGCATGGTGTGGCATCTGGTGAGGACCTTCTTGCTGCATCATGATGTGGCAGAGGGCATCACATGGCGAGAGGGTGAGATTATGCATGTCAGCTCTGGTCTCTCTTCCCCTTCTATCGAAGCCATAAGTCCCATCATGGGGACTCCATGCTGCTGACCTTATTTAATCTCAATGACCTCCCAAAGGCCCCAACTCCAATCAACATACAAATTTGGGGATGAAGCTTCCAACATAAGAAATTTGAGGAACATGTTGAAACCATAGCAGCCATCAACAGGAAACTAAGTAAATGATTGTGTAGTAATATCAGGTAAAATTATAGAACAGTGAAGACAAGTCAAGTAATATACACTGACATACGACAGTGAAATGGAGGAAATGTCAACTTGCAAAAGAATAGATACATTTATCTAAACATTTTCATACACAAATTAAAAATATAGATGAATATAGATGGTGATGGCTATCTTCACCTATCTATAGCCCTGCTTGAAAACAGGGAAAACTGATGAGAACAAGTGGGAGTTATCTCAAAATAAATAAATAAATAAATGCAAATATGCAAATAGGGCAAAATCTTAAAATGTTTAGTTCTGATGGTGGGTATAGAGTCATTATTATGTTTTTCTACTTTTCTATGTTTATCACGTCTTTCATTAAAAATAAAAGCTTTAGAAATTACATGACTGTGTCACAGGGTCTGCCTGTAATGGTCTTTCCAGTGCAAGCCCTTGATAAATCAAATTAATTCATTTTGGAAGCCGGACAGATGTGCTGGTGGGGGATCCCAGTGGATGAGAACACAGAAGGCCATGCTGCTGCAGGAAGGCACAGTTGATGCTTCTTCAAGGCTTCCAGCAAGTCGGCCTACCAACTAGGCCTGTATTTTAGTATCTCTTGTCAGTCCTGGGAGAATGTGATAGGAGGGCTTCGTGACTTCCCCTTATCTGATAGCTAAGGTGCCTTAGAAGATAAACTCCTGGTGCGTCACAGCCAGGAAGGGAGGCAGCTCACCCTCAATCCAAATTCAAGATTCTCCGGACAATTTTCAAAAGACAGTCTGCTTGTGCAAAAAGGAGCTCAGTGGAAACTGCCCCAAAAGACTGCAGCGTGCAGGTCTGAGAGAAGTGAAATTCAGATCAATTCACTCCCCATCCTTTCACACAAATCACACACCCTCTGCAACAGGGAGGCTGGAGGAGGACAGAAGGCAGAAGGCAAAATATTTATACATCCGTGCTTTTTATTGTGCAATTCTAAATTAATAGGCTTTATTCTTCTAGAGCAGGTTTAGGTTTACACAAAACTGAGCTGATAGAGTTCCCACTGATCTAGTTCCTAGTTTGTAGTCTGTCTGCTCTAACAAACCTGTTGCACTTAGGATCTAAAAGGAGATGTAAAATCAAAATACAACCCTCCCAGATGCCAGTGGTCTCTAAATTTTCAGGTGCCCTCTGTTTGTTCCTCAGCCTCCCCGCAGTTGGCTTGGGTCCATCTGGACAGTTCTGGATCCTGTGTTGTGAGTGCAATGGAGGGGTGTGGCAGTCAAGACTAGCCACCAAAATCATCCCCAGGTACAAGTCAAGTTCTTAAAATCTCAGTACCTGGCAGTGGAGGGCTGGGGGATTAACCTTCCTTTGAAGATTAAATATCACAGTACATTGCATCTCAGCAGTGTCTGTCTGGGCAGAGGAGCTTTGGCGTTAAACAGACTCAGCAACCTAGGCCACTGCAGAGAAGATAGAAGCATGACCAGGTTCTATTCCAGCTCCAGACTCAACACCAGAGCAGCCACAGAATAACCCAGTGGGACCCAGTGTCCCCAGTGAGGGGCTGACCGCAGGGTGACCCACCTAAGGCATCTCCGATTTATAGAGGGGCCTCGCGACAGCTGCTGCACCTTCTAAACTATGGGTTACCAGAAACTAAGTTAAATTAGCATGTCTGGAAACTGGGAACATCACACAACAAAATCACACGCTCTGAGACCTCTATGGAGATGAAATGTCACTGGTAAACTAAGATGTGCCTGTTACTAAACATATTTAGTGTACAGATGTGCCTGTACACTAAACAGTTTTCAAATCAAGGGTAAGAACTCTTGACAGCTTTCTGTACCATACCCAATTCCATCAAAAGCCGGCCTCAGGCATCTGTTGGGAGCCTAGGGGAGACGCCAAGTGCTTGAGTCTGAAGGGAGCTTCCCAGTCACCTGCTTGGGGATGCCCTTGACTCCACCATGAGTAGGGCTGTGGCTACTCCATCCTGCCATCATCTGTAATGACAGTATTTAAGCTGGGGGTGGGTTCCCTTAATTCCTATTATTCCAATGTTTGTGGGAACCCAGATGTCCTTTGCTATCTTAACTTTAATTTTCTTGTCTTCTGTATTTTTTTGAGACGGAGTCTCACTGTGTCGCCTAGGCTGGAGTACAGTGGCACAATCTCAGTTCACTGCAACCTCTGCCTCTCGGGTTCAAGTGATTCTCTTGCCTCAGCCTCCCAAGTAGCTGGGATGACAGGCATGTGCCACCACACCCAGCTAGTTTTGTAATTTTAGTAGAGACAGGGGTCTCACCATATTGGTCAGGCTGGTCTCAAACTCCTCATCTCAAGCCATCCACCTGTCTTGGCCTCCCAAAGTGCTGGGATTACAGGCGTGAGCCACCACTCCCAGCCTCGTCTTGTTTTCTTAAGAAGAAATATTTTTCCCATCTGGGGCGTTTTAAACTATTGCGCTAACCCAATGGTTGAGAGAACCTCATGGCGAGAGAACCTCGTGCAGGCCTCTGTGGGAGGTGCCCCCAGGTGTGTGTGCCGGTCCTCAGCGTATCCTGCTCCTAGGATGTTACGCTGTGCAGCAGTCCTACAGCCTTAATGCCCCCACAGCATGAAGAATGAAGCCCAAACACCAGGCGGGAAGGCTGTTCTCACTTTTCTCTGCGAAGCCTGGATAAACCCTACAGCGAGATCATTCATCCCAGAAATCTTCCTCCTCGGAACTTCCAACCCTTGAGATTCGGATGCCAGAGGCTGCCTGGGGACCTGAGAATCATTCACCTTGAAATGCCCCCAAGTGAAACGGGCCCAGCCAAGGCTGAGAACTGGCGACATCTTCTACATTGCATTGTCAGGTAACTTTTTCTCAGGAGCAGAGACACGTCTCATTCTCGGGCCTCCCTCCTGGAATGCTTCCCGGCTGATCTCACAGTCCAGCCCCACCCACTTGTCAGGACCCAGTGCAGAGCACCCACTGTGAGCACTGTTGGGAAGCTGTCTCCTCCGTCCTCTGCTGAGCGTGAGTGGAAAACAACTCTCCAGCCTCCCGCATGCTGCACAGACGGATGAATGTGAGTTTCCACGTGCCCCCCGGCCCCGACCAACACTGACAAGCATACACGACAGCTCGCCTGGTGTCAGCCCTTCCCCTGAAGGAGGCTCCTGCCAAAAAGCCAAGGATGATAGGACAGACTGGGGGGTTCCACAAATCAAAACTGCACAGGCCAAGCAGTATTACAAGACATGACTTTTCTTGGTTTACCTTCCAATCCACACTTTTTTTTTGCGGGGGACGGAATTTCACCCTTATCACCCAGGCTGGAGTGCAATGGCATGATCTCGGCTCACTGCAACCTCCGCCTCCCGACTTCAAGTGATTCTCCTGCGTCAGCCTTCCGAGTAACTGGGATTATAGACGCCCACCACCTCACCCGGCTAATTTTTGTACTTTTTAGTAGAGATGGGATTTCACCATGTTGGCCAGGCTGGTTATGAACTCCTGACCTCAAGTGATCTGCCGTCCTCGGTCTCCCAAAGTGCTGGAATTACAGGTGTGAGCCACCACACTTGGCCCACACTTCTAAAAGTAATCAGTATTCACAACAGTGGCAGGTAGCATCTAGGGACCATTTGACAACACTGATAAAAGGTCAACTGAGGCACAATAAGATGCATAAAGAGTTAGTTTGAGCAAACAGTGATTTATGAAATCAGGAAGCACCAAACTGAAGGTATTTGGTTGGTGCAAAAGGAACTGTTGGTTTTGCCGTTTCTTTTAAATGGCACAAACTGCAATTATTTTTGCAGCAACCTAATAGTTTTAGGCTCCACCACAGGGATGGAAGGGGAAAGCTTTATGGGGTGAAGGCAGACGCAAGGCAAAGGAGACACTTGGTCGGTTACAATGATGTGGTCGCCTTACTGGCTTATCTTGTCAGAAAGTCCCTAGCTGAAGTTAATTGATGGCTTCTGATCAGCTAAGCTTTAGCTTCATTTTTCTTTGATGTAGGCATTTATAAGAAATAGCTCAAGTTAGGTTTCACTCAGGTGTCGTACATCAAGCCAGGCTGACGTCACTTATGAGGTCTGACGGGCTTTGCTTAGGATTCTTTAGGCCTGATTTCCTTTTAAATCTGAGAATATAAAACAATTCATGTGACTCCAAAATATGTATGTACATAAGTCTACACAGAATGTGTGCAAAACCAGGCTCACGCCTGTCATCCTAGCACTTTGGGAGGCCGAGGTGGGTGAATCACCTGAAGTCAGGAGTTCAAGATCGGCCTGGCCAACGTGGTGAAATCCCATCTCTACTAAAGATACAAAAATTAGCTGGGCATGGTGGTGCGTGCCTATCATACCAGCTACTCAGGAGGCTGAAGCAGGAGAATCGCTTCAACCCAGGGGGCAGAGGCTGCAGTGAGCCTAGATGGCACCACTGCACTCCAGCCTGGGTAAAAGAGGGAGACTTCATCTCAAAAAAAAAAAAAAAGAAGAAGAAAGAAGAAGAAAGAAGAAAGAAGAAGAAAGAAGAAGAAAGAAGAAAGAAGAAAGAAGAAAGAAGAAAGAAGAAGAAAGAAGAAAGAAGAAAGAAGAAGAAGAAGAAGAAGGTGTGTAAAACCAGATACTGATTTTTACATATCTCAGCAGTATAACTGTGATTTATGTTCATAAAAATCTTTAGTGAGAGTAAATTTTCAGAAAACTAAATTAAAATGTTTCCATTTCATAGAAATCATTCTGATTAAAATTTTGAGGCCAGGAGATCAAGGCTGCAGTGCTCTGTGACCCCACCTGTGACTGCATTCCAGCCTGGGCACAATAGCAAGACCCCATCTCTTTTTAAAAAATATATAATACTCATTAATTTTAACTTGTATTTTGCCCTTGAGCAGTTAATTTGGAATATTTTAGTAGATATTTTTGGAATCATGAAAAATATTTAATGTTAAATTTATACCTTTATCAAAATACATTCAATTTTCTTTTCTGTATCAGCCCATTTTCATAGACACCCAAATTTCGTATACACTGAATATATTAAATTTCTAATCATTTAGCATATGAGTCTCAATGGAACACAGATTGTGCAAAATGCTAGGACCAGAACAACATAGTGGTAACTTTGCTGAACAGAAGGCAAGACAAATATATTTTCTGGCATATATAATAATGAATGAATGGCATTTATATTTATTACTTATCCAAATGTCATTGTGCCTCAGTGAGATGCCCAAGTGTGCAACAGAACAATTAAACTCAGCCGTGTTTGGTGTATCAGCAGCTTTCAATCGCATGCAATAGCCAATTCCCACATGGTTTACATTTTGCCATCACAAAGGGATGTCTGTGAAAGCAGAAGAAACTATAATCTAACTGCGTGCTAGCTGGGTGTGTACCTAACTTTCAAATAGGAAACACGTCACGTGGGCTTCTGCTGGTGCTCCCTGCCCGGACCCCAAATAGTAGAGGCCGGCTGGCGAGAGGTGGCACTGAGGCATGTGTTGCCTGTTCCCGACCTCCAAGACCACAGCAGAGCCCATGCTCAAAGGGGTCTCCAAAGAGGCAAGGAGTTGGGATGCTCCCAGGTGCCAGGAGGAAGCAGCTATTTCTCCCAGGACAAGGGTCAGACCTTCACGCCTATCAGATCGCAAGAGCTTTAGGAAATATGATGGCCCTAGCCCTCCTGGGTTCCTGCTGTCGCTGGCAAGGGGTGCAATAGTCAGTTTGCTGCCATCACAGAATACCACAGCTGGGGCTATGACAGCAGAAATGTATGTGCTCACATACATTTCTCCCAGTGGGGGTTCTTCCTGGCTTGCAGACTGCCAACTTCTGGCTGTTTTCAGCACGGCCTCCTCTTTTGGCACCCGCGGGGAGAGAGTGAGCCTTCTGTTTTCTCTTCTTCTAGGTGCACTGTATTGGTCCGGGTTCTCCCGGGAGACAGCATCAACAGGAAATGTATAGACACATGTGGGTGGGCTTGTCAGGGGGCTGACAGAGTCTCCACGATGACAGAGGCTGAAAAGTCCTGTGACAAGCCGTCTGCAGGTTGGAGTCCCTGGGGGCTGGGAGCAAGACTCAGTCCAGGTCCAAAGCCTCGGAACCGGGGAAGGCGATGGTGTAACTCAGTCCAAGGTCCGAAGACAGAGAACCCGAGGGGAAGGGAGTGGCTGCTGGTGCAAATCCTGAAGTCCAAAGGCTTTCGGGTTGTCCAAAGACAGGAGAGGATGAGAGTGTCCAGTCCAGCGGCTCTATGCCCTTGCCCCTTCTCTGCAGTTGTTCTCTCTGGACCCCCAGCAGGTTGGACGGTGCCCACTCACACCCAGCGCAAATCCCTGCCTCCAGTCCTCTCAGACTTATGTGCTAATCCCCTCCAGAAACCCCACACAGACACGCCCACAATCACACTTTGCTGGGTTCCCAGGTGTTCCTTAGTGCAGTCGAAAGGAACTGAAGATCACCCCCTCAGGCCACTAATCCCATCAGATTAATCAGATTAATCCCTGTGACCTCGTTTAACCAGGATCACTGCCTGAGAGGCCCCATCCTCAAAGTCACAATGGGGGTTATGGTTTCCACAGAGGAATCTTGAGGGGACACAATCTAGTCCTCAACACCTGGGAAGGCCAAGCTCTGATCCTGAGACCCTGGGCCTAGGAGGCCTCCTTGGGGCAGCAGCAGTGGGGTGATGGGACTGTCCCCCATGGCTGCCCAAGGGTTGAACAATGTAGCAGACCTCACCACTCTACTCAGCCCCATCCGTGGCACACTGACCACATAACCAAAAGGAGCAAACAACTGCTAGGATTTCCAACACAATGATTCCCATCTGGCGCAAGGGAAGCTCTCAAAATATGCCACCGTCCTGCCAGCTCAATCCCTGACCTCACACAAGGAGAAGGAGCGCCCAAGGAAGGCATCCACCTCAAGAATGCAGGGCCACAGTGGGCCACGTGCTTTCTCTTGTTACTTTATTTACTTAAAACAAACAGCTGCCACACGCGGTGGCTCACGCCTGTAATCCCAGCACTCTGGGAGGCCGAGGTGGGCAGATCACAAGGTCAGGAGTTCGAGACCAGCCTGGCCAATACGGTGAAACCCCATCTCTCCTAAAAATATAAAAATTAGCCAGGCACAGTGGTGGGCACCTGTAGTCCTAGCTACCCTGGGGGCTGAAGCAGAAGAATCGCTTGAACCCAGGAGGCAGAGGTTGCAGTGAGCCAAGATCACACCACTGCACTTCAAGCCTGGGCGACAGAGGGAGACTCTGCCTCAAAAAAAAGGAAGGAAGGAAGGGAGGGAGGGAGGAAGGGAGGGAGGGAGGATGGACCTGAGCAGCATCTTCCCATATTTCCAATGGCCTCTTGGAAAATGCTCCTGAAAGGGGAATAACCCTCAGGGCACATGCACCCCTTAAAGGCACTCCCCCACCAGGGAACGGTCAGACTGCCACCCAGAAAGCCTGCACAGTTAATGCCAGGGCAATGCCTGCTTCCTGCAGGCGCACGGTCTAGCCCGGCACACCAGAGCAGGCAACAGCAGGTACGCACACAGTGACCGAGTCCCGTGTGAGAACACGATAAAAAATGCACAAGCACAGCAAACTCGCGCTCCTTCAAAGACACTCCCAAAGGCTGCATTTCAAAGTGCTTTGGCCTTCGGGGCCATCAGGCTGGTGGAGGCTGAGAAGCGGGCATCCCAGCCAGCTCCCAACCCTGTCACTGTGCCCTGTCGTCTCTGAGCAGGGAGAGTCAGAATGCCTTGTTTGATGAAGTGTTTTATAAATCTATTACATGTATTTTTTCAAGTTACTGGTCTTTTGTAGACTATAAAATACCGGACTATTGGAGTCAATAACCATAAAAGGAAAATCTATCTCACCCCTCATGGAGGACAAGATGAAATGGAAGAGAGAAACTGATTCCAGTACGGTTTCTCCTTCTGGCTGGGATCACTGCTGGAAGGAGTCTGCTGTTACCCTGCCTGCTTTTGGAGCAGATGTAAAGGACGAAGCTCCCGGGTGCCTCCAGGCAGGGTGGCTGCTGGGCTGGCCTCAGGATTGGCACCACTGCATGTGGTCCGGGTGTGAGTTCACCCTGCTGGAAATACTCTGACTGTCCAGCACACAAAGCTAATACTGTTTTCAACCCTCTTCTTTGATGAATCAGGCAAATGTCCCCCTAGGAAACATTCTCTCACATCCACAAGCTAGGGGGACTTCCACTACAACAATTTTAACTTCTGCCCAAAGAGTCGACTATTCCAGAACACGCTGAAAACTACCCAAGCACACTGGCGTGAAGAGCGTCCTCTCAAAATTCATCCTCACCCAAACCTCAGCATGAGATCTTCTTTGGGAACAGGAGGGTCTTTGCAGATGTAATTAGTCAAGATGAGATCACATAAGAAGGAGTGTGGGCCCTACATCCAATGCCAGGTGACTTTATAAGGAGGGGAAATGATACAGAGGCAAAGACGGGGAAGTGACCAGGTGAAGACTGAGGCAGAGACTGCAGTGATGTGGCCACAAGCCAAGGAACAGCTGAGCCTTCAAGTGGGGGGAAGGATCCTCCTCTAGAGCCTTTGAAGTGAGCATGGCCCTGCCGATGCCCTGATTTCAGACTTCTGACCTCCAGAACTATGGAAGCTGAGGAGGGCGGATCACGAGGTCAGGAGTTCGAGACCAGCCTGGCCAACATGCTGAAACCTCGTCTCTACTAAAAAATACAAAAATTAGCTGGGTGTAGTGGTGCATGCCTGTAATCCCAGCTACTCAGGAGGCTGAGCCACGATAATCACCTGAACCCAGGAGGCAGAGGTTGCCATGAGCCAACACTGCACCACTGGACTCCATCCTGGTGACAGAAAGAGACTCCGTCTCAACAACAACAAAAAAAATCAAAAGTTAGCTGAGTGTGGTGATGCGTGCCTGTGGTCCCAGCTATTGGGAGGCTGAGGCAGGAGAACTGCTTGAACCTAGGAGGTCAAGGCTGCGGTGAGCTGTGACTGCACCACTGCACTCAGCTTGGGCAACAGAGGGTGACCCAGTCTCAAAAGAAAAAAAAAGAACACAGGCTTTGAGGGGGGCCACACAGGATTAGATTCCAATGCTGGGGCTCCCTGGGGAAGTAGCTTGGACACAGTGAACACACCCAGCTTTGTGTTCACCATTTCTTCTGCCTGGAATTCTCTCCTTGCCTCCCCCTCCTCCTCTCCCAGTTTACATGTCATGCTCTCAGATAAGCCTTTCCCAGTTACCTTTCTCCAGCTACAAAACACACACACACAGTCACTTATCTGCATTTACCAGAGCAAGGGATTTTGTTAAATCTGTGTCTTATTTATTTTGTGTGTCGCTCCCAGGAGGGCAAGAGACAAAACCCATCATCTTCGCCAGTGCTTCCTCGGCACCTAGTCCAACTCAGCACAAGTGTGAAGAAGGAATAAATGAGCAGCGGCAGGTTCCTGGACGGGCATGGGAACAACACAGCTGAGCATGACAGGCCTCCTCAGGAAATGCAAAGCAGATGATGCCTTAACTACAGAGCTGGCGTCGATGGGAAACCATGGCTGCTGCTGGGTGGTCCTGTGTACACTGAAGCAGGAAGCGAGTCTGTAAAGACAGCAGGAGGAAGGGAAGAAAAAGAGAGGGAGAGGAGGGGGAGAAACAGACCAAAGCTGGAGAATGTGGGGACAAAAATGGCAGAGGGGCAGAAACAGAGACAGCAAGAGAGAGAGAAACATTGCTTCCAGCCAAGATGGAGGAAGGGGTGCTGGATTTAGCCTCCTACCAAAACCACCTCCTAACTATTCAAAATATGAAAAATATATATATATATGTTCAAAGTACAGGACAGGATGCATGGGAGACAAGAAATAACGAGGTGAGCTCTATGATGACTCCCAGCTTTCTGCCTCTCCAGAGTTTCCAGGCCATGCTGCAAGCAAGGACCACCAAGGTGAACTCCCAGAGTGGAGGCAATGGGGCTGAGAACACAGGAAGGTCAAGGTAGCTCCAGTTTGCAGGACAAAAAACAGGAGGGGAGAGAATGAAACAGAGCCTAGTAGAGACGTGTTCCCTTATTCAGAATATGATGGATGCAAGCATGTAACAAACCACCTTAGGCCGGAGAAAGAACCACCCAAAAGAACTGACAGAAACAATTCATATCAATCACACAGGCCAGGAATGATGTCTGTTTCCATCTCACCACTCACAGGGCACTGTACATACAGAAGGGTTTGCCTCACTTAGTGGGAAATAATCAGACATCAGCTGAACCCTGCGATCATCCCGCCAAATGAATATTTAAATCAAGACTCAAAAGGATTAAGCTGTTTCTAAGTAACTTAACTAAATCCCAGAAACAAAAGCTCAAGAATATGTACAGAAATCCAAAACAAACGGGTCCAACAAGATTAAACTCATATTTTACAATGTTTAGCGACAGAAAATTCAATTAATAAAACAATGAAAAATTATCACACATGCAAAGCAAGAACATATGACCCATAATGAGGAAAATAACCAAAACTAAGCAAAACTACCAATGTTAGAATTAGCAGACAAAGCATTCAAATCATATTAACAGTATTCTGTATGTTTAAAAAGATAAGTAGCAACACGGAAAAAATTTAAACTTCCAAAGATAAAAACGACAACATCTGAAGTGAAAAATACCCTGAAAAGAATTAATGGCAAATTACACATCACACAAAAAGATTTGTGAACTTGAAGCTAGAGCAGTAGAAACTGTCTAAAATGAAACATAACACCAACAAATTATAACAACAGAACAGAGTATCAGTGAGCCATGAAACAATGTCAAGCAGCCTAATATGTACATAGTTGAAGTTTCTAAAAAGAAGAAGTGGAGGGGGAATGCACAAATATATCTATTTTTGGCTAAAAGTTATTCACATCTGATGAAAACTATAAACTCACAGCTTCATGAAACTCAGTGTAACCTAAGCACAAGAATCGTTAAGAAAATTACACCAAGGCACAACATAACAAAATGGCTCAAAACCAAAGATAAAGAAAAAAGCTTAAAAGCAGACTAGGGAAGGGAGACATGTTACATTCAGAAAACAAACTTAAGAATGACAGCAGATTTCTTGATGGAAATGATTCAAGTGAACCGACAGTGGATTGACATCTTTAAATGAAAAAAGCCAAACTAGAATTATACAAGCAGTGAATGTATCTTTCAGAAACGAAGACTTTTCTGACATACAGCAGCTGAAAGAATTCATGAACAGGAGATCTGTCCTACAAGTAATGTCAATGGAAAGTCTTGAGGCAGAAGAAAACGATACCAGATAAAAATATGCATTACACAAAAGAGTGAAGACAATCAGAACTGGTAACCCCAAGGCTAAATATACAAATTTTTTCTTAGTTAAACCCCTTTAAGACAACTGACTATTTAAACAGAATAAAAATGTATCATGCAGTTTACAAGACATATAAAAGAAAAATATACAACAGCAACACAAACGTTGGGATGGGAACATGGAAGCACATTATTTTAAAGTTCTTATGCTTACATGAACTGGTGTAACACTACTTGATGATCGAGTATAGTGAGATAAAGATTCATACAATAAACCCTAAACCAACCATTGAAAGAACAAAACGAAGCGTAATCACAGATAAACCAATAAAGATCGATGGAAAAAATTCTATTAATCTAAAAGAAGACAGAACAAAGAAACAAAGCGTAATCACAGATAAACCGATAAAGATCGATGGAAAAAATTCTATTAATCTAAAAGAAGACAGAACAAAGAAACAAAGAGTAATCACAGATAAACCGATAAAGATCGATGGAAAAAATTCTATTAATCTAAAAGAAGACAGAACAAAGAAACAAAGCGTAATCACAGATAAACCGATAAAGATCGATGGAAAAAATTCTATTAATCTAAAAGAAGACAGAACAAAGAAACAAAGAGTAATCACAGATAAACCGATAAAGATCGATGGAAAAAATTCTATTAATCTAAAAGAAGACAGAACAAAGAAACAAAGAGTAATCACAGATAAACCGATAAAGATCGATGGAAAAAATTCTATTAATCTAAAAGAAGACAGAACAAAGAAACAAAGAGTAATCACAGATAAACCGATAAAGATCAATGGAAAAAAATTCTATTAATCTAAAAGAAGACAGAAAAAAGAAAAGGAGAATAAAGAACAGATGTAACAAAAAGAAAATAGTAAGATGACAGATTTAAATCAAACCATTATCAATTTTCCCATTAAATGTGACCCAACTCTAAGCTTTCTATAAGAAATACACTTTAAACCCATAAGCCAATTCAAAAATAGGCAAAGAATCTAATAGACATTTCTCCAGATAAAATACGCAAATCACCAATAAGCACATGAAAAAAAATCCAACAACATTAGGCATTTGGGGAATGCAGGTCAAAACGACAATGAGATGCCACTTTATATCTACTAAGAGGGCAATAACAATAATAATAATAAGTGGAAAATGACACATTTGGTGAGGATGTAGAGAAACTGGAATCCTCATGCACTGCTGACAGAAATGTAAATCACGTGGCCACTATGGAAAACAGGATAGCACTTTTCCAGAAGTTTAAATAGAGAGTAACACCTGATCCAGCAGTTCCACTCCTAGTTATAAATCCAAAAAAACTGAGAGTAGGGACTTAAACAGAGCTTTGTACATGAATGTTCATGGCAACAGTATTCACAAGCACCAAAAGACGGAAATAACCCTTGCACCTGTCCATCAACTGACGAATGAATACATAGAATGTGGCCTATCCATACAGTGGAATACTACTCAGTCATAAAAAGGAAGGAAATTCTGACACATCCTACAACCTGCACAAGCTTTGAAAACACTATGCTAAATAAGCCAGACACAGTAGGAGACATCTTAAATGATTCTACTTATATGAGGTACCTAGAATAGCCAAATTCATAAAGCCAGAAAGTAGACTGGTGGTTACCAGAGGCTAGAAAGAGAGGGGAGAGGCAACTATTGTTTAATGGGCACAGAGATTTTGTGAAGGATGACAAAAAAAGGTTTGGTATAGACGGAGTGGTGGTAACACAATGCTGTGAATGTATCTAATACCACTGAATCATACACTCATGAATGGTTAAGATGATAGATACTATGCTATGCATATTTTATCACAATTTTAAAAGTCTTTAAAAAGAACTGTGCTTTAAAAATAAAGACAAATACAGGTAAAAAGTAACTGGATAGGAAAAAGCATACTAAGTTAGTATTAATCTGGCCAAGCAGGGTGACTCACACCTGTAATCCCAGCACTTTGGGAGGCCGAGGTGGGTGGATCACTTGAGCCCAGGAGTTCAAGACAAGCCTGGCCAACATGGTGAAACACTGTCTCTACTAAAAATACAAAAACTGTTGGGAGCGGTGGTACACCTCTGTAATCCCAGCTACTGAGGAGGCTGAGGCATGAGAGTCACTTGAATCTGGGAGGCAGGGGTTGCAGTGAGCTGAGGTTGCACCACTGCACTCCAGCCTGGATGACAGAATGAGACTTCATCTAAAACGAATGAATGAATGAATGAACGAATGAATGAATGAATGAATGAATGAATGAATGAATGAAAGAAATAAAAGACCAAGTTAATATTAATCAAAAGAAAGTTGGAAGATTATATTATTTTTCCAGAAAGCTGGATAAAAGGAAACATCCCAATGCCTTCTGAGGCCAATATTGCCCCGATACGAATAAGAAAACGCAGACCAACATTCTTCACGAACACAGATACAAAAAGTCAAAATAAAACAGCAAATCAAATCCAACAATATGTAAAAAGGATATTTCATAACCAAGTGTGAGTTTGATCAGGAACTGATCAAATTTAACATTTGGTTCAACATTTGAAATTAACAGTTAACATTTGAGAATCAAAGCATACCAACAAACCATGTTAACAAAAGCTAAAAACTCCATGAGCAGCTCAATAGTTGCAAAAAAAGCATTTCATAAAATCTAACACAGACTTGGGATAAAATCCCTCAACAAAGCAGAATCGGAAGGGAATCTCCTTAGCCTGAGAAAAGGCATCTCTGAAAAACCCACAGCGTCCACCGTATTTACATGGGAAGACTGAGAACTTCCTCCCTAAGACTGAGGACAAGACTGAGGCATCCACTCTCACACGTCTCCTCAGCAAGACGAGAAAAAATCAATAAAATGCATCCAGAGTGAGATGAAAGAAATAAAACCATCCTTGTTTGCAGAAGACATGATTGTCCCTATAGAAAATCCATTGGAATCCTTGAAAAAGCTACTAGAACAAGTGAATTTTAGCAAGACTGAAGAAAGCAATAGGAATATAAAGCAATCAATTATATTTCTATATAATTCCAATGAATGATTAGAAGTTGAAATGTTAAAACAACTCTATTTACACATACCAATAGAAAATAAGACATGCTTAGGAGAAAATCTTGGCGAAACATGTGAAAGATTTACACACTGAGAACAAAACCCTGCTGCAAGAAACCAAAGATGACTGGATAACCGAGATGCCACCTTGTGATGCGAGTCTCAAAGACCACGCTCATACAAACCTCTGCTGGCCAATTAAGGTTACAGGACTTCCAGGCACAGGACATCCCGGGAGCTGACAACCAGCCTTCACGCTGTAACCTGCCTGCCACTTGGGAATGACAAGCATCTTGCTGAATTTCCCGGGGACAAATGTCATGATCTTCACTTTGCACTTGCAGAAAAACGTGACTCAGAAGCAAATAGCTCTGGGCATCCTTATTCCAGGTGTACCCACGACTACATCTTACTCCAGATGTGCCCAGCAACACCTTGGTATTTATCAGAACAAATAAACCATGGGGCACAGAATATGTGCTTTTCTTTGTTTGAATGGAGTCGACCTGCTGGCGTTCTTTATCAAGAGTACAGGATAGAAGGAAAGAGAACAGAGGAAGTAGTTTCCAAAGAAAAATGTGGAGGAGGTGACAAGCTTTGTTAATTTATGGTCTGGGTAGTTAAAACAGCTTTTCCTACCAGGGTAGGAGCAGAAAGAAAGCAAGAAAACACAAAGTCCCTTACCCCGTGCCCATCTAACAACGCTTCGTACAAAGAAGTCAACAGTGAAAGTCTAGGTTGCAAAAAAAAAAGAAAAGAAAACAAGCTCCCCACACAAACTTCAGTTTCTAAAGAAAATAGACACAGGCTTCTAGAAAACATCTACAGATGACTTTTTTTTGGGGGGGGTGGGGATGGCATGTTTGAACAAACCTGTCAATCCAGGTAAATCACACCACACTAGCCCACACACCAATGTGGATCAAATGAATTTCAGCTCAGGAACTAAAACTTTTAGGAAGCGCTGAAGCTACAAGCCAAGAAGGATGGTATTATCACCAGCCAGCACTCTTAAATACACCACTGGAGAGGAAGCAAAAATTCCCGGGGCAAGGTCAGACCATCGGACAGTCCCTCCCCTCCACCAACGCCCATGAGGCACAGCCCCGTCCGGCTGTCTAGTGTATTTCTGGCCATAGAGCAACCTTCCAGTTCCATGTGGCAAATCAGCCTCATCCCTGCTCCCTCTTGAAATCACACACAAAAAATAGCAGCAAAGGGATTTGATGTTTAACGCATATAAACACAAGGACAAACAGGAAAGGGGAAGCGGGGAAAGAAACCAGAGACGGCAGAAGATGCGTGAGTGCAACTGCTGCCGAGGGGAGGCCTGGAGAAGCCGACCAGCCTGCAGCACGGAACTGCAGGAAGGCCCAGGAACTGAATTTCAGGTTCCTCCAGCTGAGCTGAAGGCAGGAAGCCCGATTCAGAGTTTGTTAATAAAGTAGCAGCTGAATCCCCTCAATACAGCTTCTCTTCCTCCATTACCTTACTCTCACGTGCAAAGAAGCCACTGGGTAGCAAGTGGCACATGGCCTTTAAGAATGGCTATGACAGGCCGGGCGCGGTGGCTCAAGCCTGTAATCCCAGCACTTTGGGAGACCAAGGCGGGCGGATCACGAGGTCAGGATGATCGAGATCATCCTGGCTAACACAGTTAAACCCCGTCTCTACTAAAAAATACAAAAAACTAGCCGGGCGTGGTGGCGGCGCCTGTGGTCCCAGCTACTCGGGAGGCTGAGGCAGGAGAATAGCGTGAACCCAGGACGCGGAGCTTGCAGTGAGCCGAGACTGCATTCTAGCCTGGGCACTACAGTGAGACTCCGTCTGAAAAAAAAAAAAAAAAAAAAAAAAAGAATGACAATGACAGCTGGGCATGGTGACGTGTGCCTGCAGACCCGGCTGCTTGGGAGGGACAAGACAGGAGAACCGCTGGAGCCCAGGAGTTCAGGGCCAATTTGGGCAACATAATGAGGCTCATAAAAAAAAAAAAAGGCAATGGTCATATGACAAGTCAGGATCTCAGAAGAATGAAGCCAAGGTCAGAGGCTCATCTTGACAACAAGAAGATCTCCCCTTGGCCACATCTTGAGTAATGGCCAGGAAGAGAAGGATGGGGATCATACAGACCAACTGTGAAAACTCAAGGTTCCACCCTGACCATTCCTGGGCATGAAGCTTCTTTCTTCCCTCTAGCAGCGAGCCCAGGCTGGTCTGGTTGGTGCAGCCTCCAGGTGACTACCCAGCCAAACAGAGGCCTGGAGGGTTCAAATCTCATTCCAGTTCAGCCACCGGGATTCTCCTGTTGACTGACATGGTCCTGGGCTGCAAGGACAACACATACTTGGGAGAGTGTATGGCTGACCATGTCCTTCCACAGTGACCCACATGGGACAGAGCAGATACAATGGGTCCTCCAGTTTTACAAAAATGCCTCTTGCACTTGACTCTTCAAGTCTGGGTGCAAGGAGGGGACACTCGAGGAAGAAGGTGAAGTTGCAGCTATTGTAATGAGACACCAATTTGGGGGGTGGGTGGGAAAAGAACAGCAACCCCAGAGCCTGGGGAGGGAGGGGGACATTAACAGTCTCACCTTTCTGAGTCTCCCATGGCGCATTCCCCACAATGGAAAATACACTGGTATGGTGACACCCCCATAGTGTGGTACAATTCACTGGCTGCTGGGTCTAGCATTCTCTGCCTTTCTGAGTCACCCATGGCTCATTCCCCACAATGGAAAACACACTGGTACAGTGACACCCCAGAAGTGTGATAAATTCACTGACTTCTGGGTCTAGCACTCTCTGAACCCAATTTGATGCCCATTCGCCTTACTCTTACTGAGAAATCTGTCAGAACATGCATGGGAGAACTTCAGTCCTGCACGTCCCAGACAAAACACAAGTCAACATCTGCTGATGTCCTCTGCCCCCAGCCCCACCCCCACTCCTGGAACCACTGGCCACTCATTCGGTGGGGTGGACAAATGCCATCTGGCATGGACACATTGAACAGGCTGGACCTGCAGACTGAACTGAATTATTCCAACTGAACCAGGTGCCTTAAGGTCTATCAGTCATCCAGGACGCCATGTTGGAGACACTGACAACCTCTGGTCCCTCTTGTGGGGGCTCCAGCAATTGTAAGCAACCCTTACTTTCCAGGGCACCATGTACCCACAGCTCTCTACTTCCTGTGTGGAAGCCAAGTGTCACCTTGCTTCCCTCCTGAGAACACACAGATACTTGTACCTTAGAAGGGTCGTAAGAGACCTTCGGGTATATAAGCAGAAGCACTCCCTGTATGTCACATAGCCCTCCATCACTGAGAAGTTCCCTCCAAAGTGGGGCTACCCTCAGTGACTTGGTAAACTTTTTGGGTTAGTGGCACATTATTTATATGAATGCTGCAGACAGCTATCCATAGGAGACATCTGACTACAAACGGTTGTAGGAAACACGTCCCGGGATTTAGGGAAGGTGATCAACGCCACTACCTTGGCCCTTGGCATTCAGTCCAGCCTCAACTCACCATCCAGGAGCGTCACAGATGACAAGATTGCCCTTGACTTCTTCCTCGTGGTTCAAGGCGAAGTCTGTGCAATTGCCGATTCCTCCTGCCGTAGCTGGTTTTTTAACACATGCCGCCAAGTGGAAAGGTCGATAGAAACTTACAGAGAAAGCAGCTTGGTTTCTAAGGGGACCCTGAAGCCTTGTGGGATTTGCTCAGCTGGCTGGATCCAGGACCCTGGAAGTCACAATTGAGGTTAATACAGCAGTCCTGTTGGCTGTTGTCTTAATTAAAGGCTGCATGAGACAAATGGGGTGGATTTGGTCCCAATCTGTCTGTTAGATTAATCAGCATGGCCAACAGAATGGCACACTCAGGAAAATTTGCCAGGATGATGTAGACATGAGGGGTAGATATTGTTCAGGAACAGCTCTTCATGGGTTCCTCATGTTTTATTCAGGACGGTTCATGGGTTTCTCATGTTTTACTCAGGACGGTTCATGGGTTTCTCATGTTTTATTCAGGACAGCTCTCCATGGGTTTCTCATGTTTTATTTAGAACAGTTCATGGGTTTCTCATATTTTATTCAGGACAGTTCATGGGTTTCTCATGTTTTATTTAGAACAGTTCATGGATTTCTCATGTTTTATTTAGAACAGTTCACGGGTTTCTCATGTTTTATTTAGAACAGTTCATGGGTTTCTCATGTTTTATTCAGGACAGCTCTCCATGGGTTTCTCATGTTTTATTTAGAACAGTTCATGGGTTTCTCATGTTTTATTCAGGACAGCTCTCCATGGGTTTCTCATGTTTTATTTAGAACAGTTCATGGGTTTCTCATGTTTTATTCAGGACAGTTCATGGGTTTCTCATGTTTTATTCAGGACAGCGCTCCATGAGTTTCTCATGTTTTATTCAGGACAGTTCATGAGTTTCTCATGTTTTATTCAGGACAGTTCATGGGTTTCTCATGTTTTATTCAGGACAGTTCATGGGTTTCTCATGTTTTATTCAGGACAGTTCACAGGTTTCTCATGTTTTATTCAGGACAGTTCATGGGTTTCTCATGTTTTATTTAGAACAGTTCATGGATTTTTCATGTATTCAGGATGGTTCATGGGTTTCTTATGTTTTATTTAGAACAGTTCATGGGTTTCTCATGTTTTATTCAGGACAGTTCATGGGTTTCTCATGTTTTATCTAGAACAGTTCATGGGTTTCTCATGTTTTACTCAGGACAGTTCATGGGTTTCTCATGTCTTATTCAGGACAGTTCACGAGTTTCTCATGTTTTATTCAGGACAGTTTACGGGTTTCTCATGTTTGCCCAGGAATCGTTCTTCATGGGTTTTCATGTCAGGAATGTATAGACCTGAGTAGAAGCCTCGCTGGGAGGCAGTACTTGGTGGGTTTCTCTTGTTCTGTGTGTTGTGTGGGCAGAAGCGCTGACTCTGCCTTTTTCTGGCCCATCCTCTAAGATGTTTGTATAGCGAGCAGCCTTGGAATGGAGCAAAGGGCAGGTGTACTGAGGTCATCCTTTATCAAGGATTCCATTTCCTTAAACTCAGCGATCCCCTCCCACAACGCAATGCGCTGTGCTTGTGGTGCCAGGTGGCCTTCCCTGCACTGTTCTTGGAAATGCTCTTCCTACTGGTGTTGCTGTGAGGAACTGACCTTCATCTCTGATCCAGGGACTTCATGTCTTCCACTGGTATCACGAAACTGAGGTAGGCTGACCTGGCAGGTCAAAGGTCAGACCCCATACAGTCCTTGCCACCACTCATTTGCTCCCATGAGAAACTGAGACATTACCCGAGACATTTCCCTCTGCCTCTGCCCCATTATCCCAGCCATTCCTGCTGGCGATCTTGCCTCCTCCATCTCTCTCACATCCTGCCACCTCCCCTTAGTATCCCCTGCTGGTGTCATTCCAGTCATGGACCACTGGAGCTGCCCACTCACCATCCTACCCGCATCTGCCCAGCCCCTCCCAGCGTACTCCTGGGAGGATCAGCCCCAAATGTCCTCAGCAGCCCATGCCCAGGCCTCAGTACACACCATCCCTCAGCAAGCTGAGCGTTCCCAACCAGGACCTACTGAGGTCTCTCCAGAAACAGGATCCCCTCTCTGGGGAGAAGGACTTCAGGGCAAGGGAACAGGAAAACACAGCGAATATCTACAGCTGATGTATGAAAAGGCACAGGAAGACTGAGTAATTGAAAGGCAGAAATAAACGAGGCCCCATGAATTACCCTGGCAACCAGGTATAGCCGTGAAGACAATGAAATTCACTGTGTCTATAACCCGAAGTCAAGATGAAACTGAGGTGTGGGCCCAAATGCACCGTGCTGGTGCCAGAGTGCCCTGCTCACTCATCTGTCGCCCACCACACCCCTTCTCATCTGCTGAGGACCTGCCACGTCCCTGCACCATGCTGGGCCTCACTGAGGTGACTATAACCACCTCCAAATGGAGCTCAGGTCTACAAAGTCTCTCAGGGATCCTGACCTCTCTAGCAGGGGGTCACCCCTCACCCAGGCAAGTGATGGGTCAAGGTGGGTGGGAGCACACCCTGGGGTTCTCTCAACAGAGCAGGAGTGGGCACCAGCTCCACAGCCCCCCACTCCCACCTGGATGGAGTCCCAGGAAGCTGCCCCACCACAGAGCAACAGCCAGGACGCAGCAACCACAGACGGCCAGGGAGGACGGAGCTCCCGGCTCCCAGTGACGAGGATCTCTGGGTTGGGTTGTGAAATAGTCGCATCTGCCATTCTTGGCTGAAACCCCTGACCACTCATTCCCTCTCCCTCCCCTTGTTCCAGGTTCTCATTCCTGAGCCTTGTCCTGGCCACTCAGCTTCCCGCCATCCACCAGCAGGTGTGTGATTCCCCCAGGGGTTCCCAGGCCGCATTCTGTTCCATTTGCCAGCTCAGTGGTGCTATTCCGGGCTTATTCCAGTCACTGACGCCTCGCTGGTGACCAATCAGTGCCTGTGTAATTGACAAACTCTACCAAACCTCAGAGTTTCTCAGTAGAGTCACCCCAACTTTATTCTTTTTTCTTTTGAGATTGAGTCCCACCCTGTTGCCCAGGCTGGAGTGCAGTAGCATAATCACAGCTCATTGCAGCCTCAACCTTCCAGGCTCAAGCAATCCTCCCATCTCAGCCTTCTGAATAGCCGGGACTACAGCAGCGCACCCCCACACCGAGCTAAGTATTTTTACTTTTTGTAGACTCAGGGTTTCTCCATGTTGCCCAGGCTGGTCTCAAACTCCTGGGCTCAAGCAATTGCCTGCGTTGGCCTCCTAAAGTACTGGGTGTGAGCCACTGTGCCTGGACATGGTCCCAACTTTACACATGAGCCCACCAACACTCAGAGAGGACGAGCTCTGTATCCGAGGCCAGCAGGTCTCAGGGACAAACTCCACGTCCAGAGCATCCCTCCCGAAGCCTGCGCTGCTGCCCTTGGGGGTGAATGAACACGGGAAAGGCCGCAGCGGAGGCCTGGGGAAGCTCTTCTGCCAGCCTGGCTTCAAAGCCCCAGCACCTGGGGGAGGGTTCACCCCGATTGCTAGGACAAGAGGGGCACAGTAAGGGAGCTGAGCACTCCAAGCACGAGGGCCTAGTCCACGCATCCAGTAGCACCGCAAACAGCAGAGCCGACTAGCTCCCGTAGCCCAGCCCTTGTCTGCGAGGAAGACCCAAATCATCCACGTGTACAGCAGAGATGTCCACCTGCAGGGCCCCAAGCCCATGACTGAAAAAGAAACCACCAAGCACAGGCACTGCTGCCCGAGCTGCCCAGTGGCTACAGCTGCCATTGTTCCCATCCCCGCTCTTATCCAAGCTGGCCTTGGACAAGAAGATGGCCTTCCCCTTTGGAGCAGAGGTGAAATGCTTCTGCAGCTGCAAAGGTGGGCATTGTTGGCGGCAGCTTTAGAAGGCTTTCGCTTGTGTTCTCCTTCCACATAATCAATAACCAGGCCCTAGAGGCAGCGGTGCTAAGTACTTAGCAAGGGGACAGTGTGAGGCTCCATCCAGACCCTTACGCATCTCGGCACCCATCTGTCGCACTCCTGAACTAACCCCTGCAATGCCCGCGGGGAGAAAGGGACGTCTATGCCACTTCTCAGAGGAAGAGACCGTGTGGCTCACCAGTGTCTGGAAAATGAGGCCTTGGAACCAACGGATGGAACAAGAGGAAGTGTGTCACCACCCACCAAGGCACGAGGCCTCCGCAGGGAACCAGACTCTTAAGGCCTCTCCCCTTTCTGACAATGTCTGTGCAGAAGTATGTGATGTCCTGCAGGCCGTGACAGAATGTCAAGACATGGGAACAAGGGCTGCGCAGGCGTCAGGAGGGGGCTTCTGCAGGTCAGGCAGAGCCGAGTCCCAATTCCACGGTTCCACCTTGGGCTGTGTGGCCTGCATGAACCCGTCATTTCTGTCTCGGCCTCACTTTCCCCATCTGGAAGGTGGACATCCAGCCCCTGCAGTGCTGGATGAAGGCCACTGTGAAGCTTAAATGAGAAATGGGCCAGGCACAGCGGCTCACGCCTATAATCCCAAGACTTTAGGAGGTTGAGGCAGGAGGATCACTTAAGCTCAGGAGGTCAAGGCTGCAATAAGCCACAACTGCACCTGTGCACTCCAGCTGGGCAACAGGGCAAGACATTGTCTCAAGAAAAAAGAGAAAAAAAAAATACAAAAACGCATGCAGCACACTCAGCTCAGCTGTATCCCCATCCACACTATGTCCTCATTCACAATTTAGTACTGATACAACTGTGTATTCTGCGGGAGACAGGACACTGCATATCACCTCAGATGTCTTCACTCAGGCTGCCGTGCAAAGCCCCACAGATGGTACCTTACACAACAGACATTCATTACCTCACATCCTGAGGCTGGAGTCTGCAGAGGGCTGGGTCCTCCTGAGGCCTATCTGCTTGGCTTGTAGACACCATCTTCTCACTGTGTCCTCACAGGGTCATTCCTCCATGCAGGTCTGTTTCCTCATCTCTTCTTCTGTTTTTTGTTTTGTTTTGTTTGGAGACGGGGTCTCACTCTGTCTGTCGCCCAGACTGGAGTGCAGTGGCGTGATCTCGGCTCACTGTAACCTCCGCCTCCAGGTTCAAGGGATTCTCCTGCCTTAGCCTCCCAGTAGCTGTGATGACAGGCATGCACCACCATGCCTGGCTAGTTTTTGTATTTGTAATAGAGACGGAGTTTCACCATGTTGGCCAGGCCGGTCTTGAACTCCTGGCCTCAAGTGCCCACCTCAGCCTCCCAAAGTGCTGGGATTACAGGTGTGAGCCACTTTGCCCAGCCCTTAGCTTTATTTTTTACTTTTCTAAAGACGGAGTCTCACTCTGTCACCCAGGCTGGAGTGCAGTGACACGATCTCAATTCAGTGTAACCTCTGCCTCCCATGTTCAAGTGATTCTCCTGCCTCAGCCTCCTGAATAGCTGGGACTACAGGTGCACATTATCACACCTGGCTAATTTTTGTATTTTTAGTAGAGACGGGGTTTCACCGTGTTGACCAGGCTGGTCTCAAACTCCTGGCCTCAAGTGATCCACCCACCTCAGCCTCCTAAAGTGCTGGGATTACAGGCATGAGCCACCATGCCTGGC
The DNA here is from genome assembly GCF_007565055.1 of Rhinopithecus roxellana. Lineage (NCBI taxonomy): Eukaryota > Metazoa > Chordata > Mammalia > Primates > Cercopithecidae > Rhinopithecus > Rhinopithecus roxellana. Next base: position 3,262,148 of record NC_044563.1, on the reverse strand, counting down.
CTTTATCTCATCTTCTTATAAGGACACCAGTCCTCTGGATTAGGGTCCATCCATATGACCCCAACTTAACTTGATGACTTGTCTCCAAACATAGTTACATTCTGCGGTACTGGGGGTTAGAGGTTCAACTTAGGAATTCAGGGAGGGGACACAGTGCAGCCCATGACAACTCTCCACTCTGCTCTTCATGACCTGTGGTGACGGGGCTCCTTGCAGACTGTTGGGCTGTGACTATGAAAGCCCAATGACCAATACGTCAAACAAAACCGCTACTTCATGTCAGAATCCACATTTGTGGTGCTTGTACCTCAGTCACTGCCTGGAACCCTGTTTCCTAAAAGGGGCTGGATGATGCTGGAAGGTCCCCAGCTGTCCCCACTGTAATTAGAAAGACCAGAACCTGAGCCTTTATGAAGATATTTTAAATGAAAAGAAACATGAGGTCCAGGTGAAAGGAACAACATGCCCTGCCCTGGGTGGAAAAGCCTCACCTTTACCAGGAAAATGACCTAATCAATCCAGTTTCATACTCTCTGTCTTCAGTCATTACCGGAATATTCACTTACAAATGCAAATTGCAAAGAGATCTATATTCATCAAGGCTTTCTTTTTCCTAGAGATCTTATCAAGCTATCGGAGGCTATCAGCTCATAAAGGTGACAGGAAAAGGCGAGACCCAGAGAATGCAATCATGCCTGCTTAATTACATCGCAGGCAGGGTGCTCGAGGAAAAGATGAAACGCCTCGTATAAAATACCGCATCTTTAATGGGGGAACCTTCCTTGTCCAAGGCAAACATCCAATTCAAACAAGAGCTGGTACAGCTTACTCTTCCTCCTTTAAAGAAGTCTGCAAAACCAAACCTGGCTGTCTGGAAAGTACTAGAAAAAGAGAGAAATTAAAATCCTTCCTCTCTTTATTGCCATGTTAGATACACAGAGACAAATGGCCTCCAGGCAATGCAGAGACACAACTCTGCTAAAGCCCGATTCCTCCACCAAATTATACTAATAAATCAACTCAAACCACAGGCACAGGCCCCAGGTGATGGTCACACTCACCAGAACTGGCTGAGAGGGCTTCTGTGGCTGGTCTGGAATCCCAGCCCATGGGTTCTGGGGCCGTCTCATCAAAGTCTTGCAGCAATTCCAAGAGGAGTGTGTGAGAGAGAGAGAGTGTGTGTGTGTTCGTGCGCACATGCGTGCCATGTATATGTGTGCACAAACACACCAGAGATACCTCATTTCCTGAACTTCCCTATAATTAGCAGAGCTGTTCCATATCCCAGGGCTTGACCTTGAGCTGGATGTCACGCATCTCATGACTCCATCCAGAGGAGGGGTTGAGGTCTCATAACATGACATAACAGGCTAGAAAGAGCCACAATTTCTGAGGTCAAAGGGCACTGGCATGACTGTTAGGAACAGAGTCCCCAGCCCACGTGCCTCCGGTCACTGTCTGCTCACCATCCAGAGCTCTCCAGCCTGCTCCGGCCCTGGGCACCCGCACGAGTCAGCCAGCGCTGCTGTGGAAAAGTGCGCAGACCAGGCAGCTGAAACCATAGAAACACAGTATCCCACGCCCCCGGAGGCCAGGAGTCCTAGGTCCAGGCAGGGCCGGTTCCCTCTGCAGGCACAGATTGTTCCAGGCCCCTCTTCTTCGCCTGGGCACTGCCATTTTCCCTGTGTCTTTATACAGCTGTCTTCTTTTAAGGACGTCAATCATGATGGATCAGGGCCCACCCTACCGGCCTCATTTAACTTGATTACCTCTTTGAAGACCCTCCCTCCAAATAAGGTCACATTCTGAGTACTGGAGGCCAGAGCTTCAACCTGCGAACTTACAGGGACACAGTTCAGCCCACATCAGTGCCGCTGGTGGGAAGGGCTGGGCCAAGAGCAAGATCGTTCCCATTTTCCATGGAAATCAAGGCACAGAGAGACCCCCAAGCCTTATCAACACCAAACACATCACCACCCACTCCAGGATGGGGTGGACAGCAGGTATTTGGGTAACCCAGGAAAAGTTTTGTGTTCAAAGTGGCTATTGAGGCCACATCTGGGGATGCTGGTCTGTAAGTGACTGTTCTGATGGGACCACAGTTACTCTCTGGGACAACTAAGCAGTGGGTGCCCGATGGAGCTGATGTCATCAACAGACCCCAGCATCAGTGCCGGGCGTGAGGGCTGAGACCTGGGGACCTGGGAGTGGGAGCTGCAGGAAGTCGGGGCAGGCTGCCGCTGCCTCAGCCCTGCTCTCTCTGTGGCCTCAAATCTCAACACCACTCACTTACACTTCTCTAAATCACCTCACTTTGTGTTAACTGAGAATTAAGCCATGAAGCAGGATGTTAACGAGTGGATCCAAAGAGCAGGTGCTGATGGGAGAGGGGCAGGTCCAGACAGACAGACACAGAGAACAGAGTACCAGTGACCAAGGAAGCGGACGCTAAGTGACACATGGGTGTGAAGGGGCTGCTGGAACAGCCACGTGTCTTCAGAGCCAATCTGGAAGTAATTAAAACATCTAAAGACTGCAAAGAAACACCAAAGAGAACCAGACCATTAAAGGGAGCTCCAAACTTCCTGTCAAAGTATGCTTGCAGAGAATCATCCAGGCTTCCGTAACTCGAGCAGGGGCTGATGGACAGCAGGACCCGGCCCTCTGCAAATCACAGAAGACCTGCTACAGCTGCAGAGAGCAAGGACCATGAGGAAGCAGCAAATTCTGGGTCCCAGCGCTACACCCACCCCCGTCAAAGGTCAACTCCAGCTACTTAGACAGAAGGTCCAGTCTGCTTCCTTCATGGGTCAGTGGTTTACAATCCCAGGAAGGCTTAAACCTGAGGACAGACATGAAGAAAGAAACCAAAGCCACCTGACACGTATGGCATGTACAATCCAGAAATAGGCCTCACTTTTTACGTAGGGCACACCTGTTTATATTTAGTATTAAAAAGTGCCTAACCAATTAATCCTGTCATCACAGCCAAAACATGCAGGTGAATGATTGATGGAGACACGAAATTTTATAGTGAAAGCATAATTTTAAGAAAAGTGAAAACATTTCTTAGATGTTTCAGAGAATGTAGGATTCCCCCTATGTTCAATATATTGAGATTAATAAGGATTACTTACATACCCAAAACAGAGTTTTTTGATAGAATTTCAGGAATTCAGGTTTGTAAATGAGATCACAGTGTAATCAGAGACCCACTCTTAAAGAATCATAAAATCAACTAGACATAGAGAAATCCTTGTACAATTAAACTCACAAACTTTAAGAAAAACAAGTTTTTGAATGTATCACTCTAATAAATTAAAAGTTTAATGCTAAAATCACACATAACAAAAATATTCTTTTCTGAGGGGAAATCTGCCCTTGAGGAACAAGAAAGAACCTGCCTGCCATAGAGGAGAGTCAGCCATAAAAATAAATGTGATGGGCCGGGTGCAGTGGCTCATGCCTGAAATCCCAGCACTTTGGGAGGGTGAGGCAGGAGGATGTCTTGGGCCTAGGAGTTCAAGACCAGCCTGGGCAACATAGTGCAACCCTGTCTCTACAAAAATATTTAAAAATTAGCCAAGCATGTTGGTGCGCGTCTGGGGTTGCAGCTACTTGGGAAGCTGAGGCAGGAGGATTCCTTGAGCCCAGGAGTTTGAGTGTGCAGCTGCAGTGAGCCATGATCACGCCACTGCACTCCAACCTGGGCGATAGGGCAAGACCCTGTCTAAAGAATAAATTAATATGTATGTAAATAAATGGATGGTTCTTAAATCCTAGCTACATGCTTTAATCTACCTAAGGCTCTCAGCCCGCCTCTGGTTTTTTTGTTTTTGTTTTTTTCTTTTTCCTGAGACAGAGTCTTGCCCTGTTGCCCAGGCTGGAATGCAGTGGCGTGATCTTGGCTCACTGCAACCTCTACCTCCTGGGCTCAAGCAATTCTCCTGCCTCAGACTCCCAAGTAGCTGGGATTACAGGCACACACCACCACGTCCGGCTAATTTTTGTATTTTTGGTAGAGACGAGGTTTCACCATGTTGGCCAAGCTGGTTTCGAATTCCGGACCTCGTGATCCGCCCATCTCGGCCTCCCAAAATGCTGGGATTACAGGTGTGAGCCACTGCACGTGGCCCCACCTCTGGTTCTTTCTGCTAAAAAGGGAGAGAGACTACCAAGGTCCTAGAAATGTCAAAGGCTCTCTGGCATGGCAAACCAGGGGTCTCCCTATACCCCCTCCCCCTGATGGCTCACAAAGACCCATCCCTGCCCAACACGGTGACTCACGCCTGTAATTCCGGCACTTTGGGAGGCCGAGGCAGGCGGATCACCCAAGGTCAGGAGTTTGAGACCAGCCTGGTCAACATGGTGAAACCCCGTCTCTACTAAAGATACAAAAGTTAGCTGGGCATGGTGGCGGGCGTCTATAATCCCAGCTACTCAGGAGGCTGAGGCACGAGAATCACTTGAACCCAGAAGGCAGAGGTTGCAGTGAACCGAGATCACGCCACTGCACTTCAGCCTTGGCAACAGAGTGAGACTCTGTCTCAAAAAACAAAAAGATCCATCCCTGCTCTCAGCATTTATTGGATGAATGCCCTCACGTGCCTAGCTCTCTCCCTAAGGGCTTGAGACCTCACATTGAACAAAATCAACAGAAATCCCTGCCCTGGGAGACCATCTGTTGTACTGGGAGTCACAACAGAACTGCAGGTAGAAGAACTTAGTTCCGTGACTCAGTGTGACCCAACGTGTTTGTATCCATGAAACCATTGCTTCATTTCCTTCCCCACAGTGTCCGGCCTGAGCACATGGCTGGGCCTTCCCGGGTGGGGTGGAGGAGGGTGTGGGCAGGTTCAAAGATGCTACCATTCCAAGCACGTGATGCAGCCTGCACCAACCTCAGCACGCAACCCTGCTCAGGCCCGTCTCAAAAACAGATTAATAAATAAGCAAGTGTGTGTGATGGTTCTTAAGTTCTAGCTCAGTTCTTTCATCTAGGGTTAGGCCTCCCTGTCGCCAGGCAAGCTGAGGCCGCAAACACCCTGCCCCATGAGGCCATCTTCTTCTCCGTCTCTCCATCTGGGCAAACCCCACCGGTTCCATCAGATGGTGAATCCTGGGGAGATAGACCCCATCGGTCTCAGATTTTAGATTTTGTCTGCATTTTCTGAAGAGAACCTGGCAGGCAGTTTTATTTTTTTGGGGACAGAGTCTCGCTGTTTCACCCAGGCTGGAGTGCAGTGCCGCAATCTCAGCTCACTGCAAGCTCCACCTCCCAGGTTCATGCCATTCTCCTGCCTCAGCCTCCCAAGTAGCTGGGACTACACTGGGAGGCGTTTTATAAATCACTGTGGATTAACCAAAAGGCCATTTCTGAGCCACATCGCCTACCCATGCTCAGCCCCAAGGAAAGGGCATTTAAAGCAAAGAGTCTTAATCACCAACACCAGCCAGGGAAGGAGGAGTCGGGCACCCTGGCCACAAACTCCGACATCAGAGAATTCCAAGTTCAAACATGGGGCAGTCACTGCTAAGGATGGTGAAAGAGCTGCAGCTGCCAAAGTTTCACTCTGTGTGCCGTTTCGGGTCAGCTCCACACCCAGCCTTCAAGGACAGCGGCTTGGGTTTGCATTTTTGCCTTACTTTTAAATAATTTTTTTTTTTTTAGAGATGGGGTCTCACTATGTTGCCCAGGTTGGTCTCGAATTCCTGCACTCAAGAGATCCTCTCGCCTCTGCCTTCCAAAGTGCTGGGACTGCAGGCATGAGTCACTGCACCCGGCCGTTTTTGCCTTTGTATGTTATGAATTTTGTGGCTGGTGCCAGGGCCTCCTGCCCAGCATCTGTCACAACAGGACCATGACCCCAGTTAGGATCTCCCCCTGCAGGGAGTTTGGAGGGGCTAGCAGCTCTCAGGTTAAACAATCCCGTTTTCCCAGCCAGAGACCGGCTGAGGAAGGCTCATGCCATATAAGGAGAGGTCTCTAGAGGGGCCTCCAAGAGGGCCTTCTGCACCCCTGAGAGACAGCACCACAGGAAACAGGTCTTCTCTTCCCCAGGACCCTGTCAGGAACATCCCACTACCACACTGTGAGTCCACGAGCTGTGAGGGGCGAGACCACGGCCGACCCCCATCCATGGCTGACTCCATGCCACACTGGGGATGGGCCGAGACCACACTCCCTTCCACGTCAGTCCCACTGGGGGCCCCTCCCGTCCAGCAGATGTCCTGGAGATTCAAAACCCAGAAGGCAGCAGTGAGCCTCTGAGGCAGATGCCTCGTGTCTGTGGGCAAGTGAGGTCGCGAGGCGGCAGGATCTCTGAAGGCAGAGTTCGTTCTGGATCCTGCACTGGCAGCTGTGGCTCATGGAGGCCCAAGCACCCCGCGGCAGCTTCCTTAGGCTGCAGCTTTGAGAGTTGCCTGTGATGCTCAGCCCAGCATCGACGGTCATGACCACGCCCATTTCTCGATTTCCATTCCGTTCTGCTCAGGCACCTGCCACCATGCTACAATGGACACGGGGTGGAGGCGCATTCAATGATGTGGCCTGGAGCCCACGAGTGAGACAATCCAGGCCAGGGGGCGTGAAGGATCCCACAAGAAGGTCCAGAAACCAGAGACGGTCTCAGGAGCTACCAGTCACTTCCCTTACTCACAGGAACTGTCGTCCAGTGTTCTCAGCTCTGCCACTTGCTGTGTGACTTTGAGAAAATCACCAGACCTCTCTGAACCTTAGCCCCTCCACCTGTAAAATGGAAGCTTTACTTCCCACCTCACAGGGCAAATCCACAGAAGTCAGCCTCTGCAGATGTGAACAAGCCACATATTAAAATAGAAGACTCAGTCACAAACTGTGTCACCACCTGGAGGCAGCCGGGGTTTGCTCCAGGCAAATGGGCAGGCAGGAGCCATACCCGAATGAAACATGACCTGCTGTAGAGGCAATACCCACAGCTACAGGTGACCACTCAGTCGAAATGAAGGTTGCAGTCACACCCCAGGAAGAAGCACTTCATGGATAGGAGGAAGACACAGTAGCAAAGTGCTTTGGTTCTCAAAGCCTTCACTAAAACGTGCACACTCCCCAAGCAGCAGCCCACGCAAAGCAGCTGCAGCCTCGAAGGCAGCACGCAGGAAAGATGTGACAAGCCAGCCACCGCCTCTAGGACCTGCGCCCAGTGGATGTCCTTGAAGCAGCAGGGTTGCCAGGAACCGTGGAAGGGAAGCTGGCAGCACGGACACCTCTCCCTGCCATGGGGAATCCTAATTCCCTGCGCTGGAACGATGGAGAACGACCTTGGCCAGATGTGCAGATCCTGTAGCTGTGGGCTGCCGGGGACAGAGTCGGGGGTATTAAGAATTCAAGGGAACAGCAAAACGCCAGGCGGGAATCCCCTCTGGCAAAGAGAATGATGCTTCATTTCCAAACAGCTTAATCTCCCAAAGGCAGACACGGTTTTGTCTTTTAGGGTGTGTTTCCTTAGCAATTTTTTAGACAGATAAAATTCACATAACATAGAATTTACCACTGTGAAGTATTTAATGGTTTTTAGCCATGTTGTGTGACCATCACCACTATCTAATGCCAGGACATTCTCAGTACCCCACATGGAAACCCCAAACCCATTAGCAGCCACCTCCCAGCCTCTGGCAACTGCTAGTCTATTTTCTGCCTCTATGGATTTGCCCATTCTGGACACTGCGGATAAATGGAGTCACATCACACATGGCCCTCTACGTCTGGCTCCTTTCACCACACGTCATGTCCTCAAGGTGTATCCATGCAGTAGTCCTCATCCGTAATCCATTCCTTTTCAGGCCGAGTCACATCCCGTCCCATGGGTACACCAGCTGGTTTATTTATTACTCAGCTGACGGACATCCGACTGATTCCAGTTGGGGGCTATTGTAAATAATGCTGCCGGGAGCATGTATGTAAATGTTTTCACGTCCACCTACGATTCCATCTCTCCTGGGGACACACCCGGGAGTGGAACTGCTGGTTCATGTGCTAACTCTACATTTGACTTCACTCTACATTTGACTTCACTCTACATTTGACTTCACTCTACATTTGACTTCACTTTACATTTAACGTATCTCTACATTTTACTTCACTCTACGTTTAACTTTTTTTAGGACTTGCCAGACCGTTTTCCTCAGCGGCAGCCACATGTTAACCAATACCATGGGTATGACTCAGACAGTAATTCCTTTCCCACTGCTGTCATTTTGTCTTCAAGCCTTTATCTGCGTGCTCAGTCAGGAGCTTCACACCGTGGTCAGATGTCTTTGTCCTCAGTCACCAGACCAGAAAGAGGTATCAAGTCTCAATTAATGCACACACACACACACACTCACACACTTCAGATCTTTATTTTAGTGACTGTCATATGGGGAAAACCCTACTTGTAAATAAAGGTGTGTGCTCAAAGCTTTGTTCAGTGGTGCATTCAACCAATACTGGGCACCTACAGTGGCAGGGCCCACCACAGGCCCGGAGGATGCATCAGTGAACAACATAAAGCCTCCCTCATCGACCTCCCCAGAGCCATCAAAAAGACAGATATGATAGTGACAGTTTAAGATAATTAGCAGTGCCCAAAAGTTCCTCCCAAGATGGAAAATTAATCTTCCAATCAGGCCATGTGGAGCCCCTGCCGATGACACACATTCATCTCCCTCAACCATTCCTTCTCCACAGCAACCACGTGCCCTCCCCTGTATTCCAACTTGACAACGCCGTGGAAATCTGAGGCACTACAAAGAGAGAGGCCTCGGCTATGAGAAGCACCTCTGTTCTCATGGATACATGAGATCCTGGATACACGAGATGCATCGTGATCCCAAGTACAAGCACGTCTTTCCGCACCTTGGGGGAGCTGCGCCTCCTGTCGCTGCCCGCCCGGAGACTGCACCGAGCTGGCGTGTGCCACAAAGGGTGATCACCATGCTCTGTCCACTGCACTCCAATGCCATGATGGTCAGAGCTGTTGCTGCTGCTACTCACTTGGCCACAGACGGCGGTCACTGACGGCGGTCACCTGCACAGCAGGGGCTCATGAGTGAGGGTCCCTATGAGCCGGTTGTCTTTCAAGCCCAGACACCAATGACCTCGGCTTTAAGATAAATCCAGTGACTGTTCCCATTTTACAGATAAGAAAAGCAAGACTGAGAAGTATAGGTCACAGGTTCACGGCCACAGAGTGGGTACAAAGCAGAGACTTGTCCACGCCCAGCACGCAGACTCTGAGGGTAGTGGGGCTGGCTTTGAAATCCACAAGAAGCACGTCGTCTCCCGCCGGGGGGCAGGGGCTGAATCTGTGGGAAGGAGGCAGGAACGAGGCACCTACTCCAGTTTCTCCAGTCGCCCTGACCCGAGGAACAAACCTGCCTCCTGGAACCTGCCCACTGGCTTCTGTCAATGTCAAATTTCAAGGGCACAGCCATGAGCCCTCCAAATGGATTAAGGTTCCCTGTTCTACAGGATGCCGACCAATTATTATTATTTGTCCAAGTACTGGTTTATCTTATTCTCTGATTCTTCACAGCTGTGTGGAGGAGGGGTGTGCCCATATGGCTCACGGGTACACAGTAGGTGCTTAATCACTGTGTGCCAAGTGAATGAATGGCTGCTTGACGATGAGGGCGCAAGTTGCACAAACAACTCCCTGCCTTTAAGGCATCTGCATGGGCCTGGTGGACACAACCTTCTGCCTGCTGGCAGCCCGGATCAGGATCTCACCCCAGAGGACACTGGTTCCCCAGCCCCACCCCCTCCTCATTCCTCCCCTCGGGGCCCAGACAGGTCACGGAACCACATCTCACAATGTGCACAGAAGCACAGAGGGCACACAACCAGCCACTCTCTGCAGCTCAGGTCCTTGTACCTTAAGAACAGCCTACCTGGTGGGTAGGTATGAACTGAACCCATTTCAGAGGTCCATAGACTGAGGTCAGAGAGGTGAGGGTACTCCCAGTCCCTCGGCCAGACAAGGTAGAGCTAGGACCCGGGTCTTCCAACTCCATGCTCAGTATCATACCCACATCTCAGGCTACTCCTTCTCAGGAGCTGGCTGCCAGGTGGCTCTGCCCAGGTGTCAAAAGGGGCTGATGTTGGCCAGAATGACCCACCGGGAAAGCAGCCAGCACACAGAGTCGCCAAAGGTGACCTCTGGGAAGCCTCTGAGTCACAGGCCAGCCAGAGCACACCACGGACCATCCTCTTGTCCATGTGGGATTCCTGACCAAGTCCCACCCAAAGGGCACAGCAAGGCTGTCTCCATCCACCTGGCCGGCTCTACTGCCCGCTGTGCCAAAGTCACCTGCCCTGGTTAAGTCAATGGGCACGCAAGGGGCAACAATGAGCATGGCACTGACCCAGGGCCAAAGCCGTGGGAAACTGCCTTGGAAGAAACGGAACCAGATGCCCCCAGGCTAGTTGGCACTGGGGCTGAGTGACTTCGACCCTTTTTCTCTGTTTTCCAAATTTTCTGTGGGGCAGCAAAATAAGAAGTAAATGGAGATCTGGAAAACACCGTGTGTCCACAGGACTGCACACACAGGCATGCTCACGGAGCAGGTGGCCCTGTGGGGTTCCAGTGATCTCAGGTACCACCTGCAAGGGTGGGGTCAGCTTTTAGAATCAAGGGTCACACCAACGTAATGACCATCTGTGAGGAGGAGGCGCAGGGTCTAGGGAGATGAGCCCCAACCATCTGCTGGAGATGGTGAGGAGGCAGCGAACCTTTGCAAAGACCTCAGTGGTCAGCATTTGCCAACAAGTCAATCTCCCACACACCTAAGAGGTAGGTGCTATGATAACCCCTATTTCAACAACAAGAAAACAAAGAGATGTAAAAAGTATCTAAACCAGAGAGCTAATAAATGGTCAAACCAAGATTTGATCCTGTGCAGCTTGGACCAGATGCCCAACATTTAAATACCATAGTGCAATAAAGGGTTAACTCAGCAGGCCTGGGTTGTCCAAACCCCACACATTCCAAAGAAAGATGGGGTCCCCAGGAGAATTGCTTGAACCTGGGAGACGGAGGTTGCAGTGAGCCGAGATCGTGCCACTGCACTGCAGGCAACAGACCAAGACTCCATCTCAAAAGAAAAAAAAGAAAGAAAGACGGGGTCTTTACCCAGCTCATGGGAGATCCCCTCTGAGCCCTGGGAATATCCTGTGTGGTTACAGTGCCCGAGTTCACCTGGGGTCTTGAGCGACATCACATGGCCTGTGCTGACAACACGCATTACAGTGGGGACCCCAGGCCACATGGTAGCAGTGTGACCTCTGGGGGGCCTGGGGACTAAGGCCAGTCATACCTATGTGAAAAAACCCCAGGAAAAGCCCTGGCTCTGAGGCTCTGGAGCACGGTGCAGAGGGCTGGACTCCTTGTGTGCTGTCAACATCTTCGCTGGGAACCGTCCACATGCCAGAAGACAGTGGAAGCGGGCACCTGGTCTCTCCTGGACTCTGCCCCACCTGCCTTTTGCGTTTGCTGATTCCACCCTTCGCTGTGATGAACCCTGCCTGTCACCAAAACAGTTTCACTAAGGACTCTGTGAGTCCCTCTCGCGAATCAGTGAACCTGGTAGTGGGGGCGACCTTGGGGAGCCCCGAACACAGCTGTCCTGTTCTGAGGAGAACTGAAGGCCAGGGGTGGAGAAACCGAGGTCTGGCTGGATTTACAAGAACATAAGTTACTTTTATAAAAGTCAAAGACGTAAATCCAAAAAACAAAAAAACCCATAAACTCCACTGGAATCATCTGGAAGGGGTGTCCTCACATGGTAACCGCGGCACTAGGCCCCCGGCTCAGGGAGTGGGCAGAAGGTCCCTGCTGGGCTGATGGTGTGGCTTGGCAGGAGCATCCCGCGGGCAAGTAACAGGACCGGGCGCACCTCCCATCTGCACTGCCTCTGTAAAGTGAGCCTGTGCCAGGAAGGGACCCCATGGACAAGTTCTCAGGTAACAGGCTCCGACGGGAAGAGGCACCACAGGGTGTTGCTGGCTCACCTCCTCCCCCAGGGTGAAGACCGCAGCAAGGGACTCCTGAGGCAAATGCACTTCACCCCGAGACCCTGATGCCTGTTCCCTGCCAGCCGCACCCTTGCACTTTAGGGGAAAATAGGGCTTCTGAGAACAGGGTCTCGCTGAGGTTTCAGTTGGGGCCACTGTCACCTTCCAAGACGGCCCCAGTCTAGGCCTGACCAGAGACACAGAAAACAAGACCAAGAATGCACTTCCCGCTACTACAAACTCATTCTCTTTCTCAGGACTACTAAGTGATGAGGGCCACCCTGGAGTCACACAGAACAAGTCCTGGGAAGGAGGCAGGGGCTCAGAGCACTCCACCTCCCCAACGGCCCATCCACAGGATGCTGACCAGGGCCGGGCCGGGAAGGGACACCTCAGTCAACAGTTGATAATTTGTAATATAATAAAAATGTCAAAGCTGGGTGCAGTGGCTCATGTCTGTAACCCCAGCACTTTGCAAGGCCGAGGCAGGAGGGTCACTTGAGGGCAGGCGTTCGAGACCACCTGGGCAACATAGCAAGACACAGTAACTACAAAACATAAAAGTAAAAAAACTAGATGGGCATGGTGGCATGCACCTGCAGTTCCAGCCACTCAGAAGGCTGAGGTGGGAGGATCACTTGAGGCCAGGAGTTTGAAACCACTCTGGGCAACACAGCAAGACCCTGGTCTCTAAAAAAAGTAAAAGTAAAAAAAAAGATTAGCTGGGCATGGTGGTGCATGCCTGTAGTCCCAGCTCCTCAAGAAGCTGAGGAGTAAGGATCACTTGAGCCCAGGAAGTTGAGGGTGCGGTAAGCTATGACTGAACCACTTTACTCCCCCCTGGGTGACAGAGTGAGGCCCCGCCTCAAGAAAGAAAAAAAAGAAAGAAAAGAAAAGAAAGAATCACGGAAGGAAAGGAAAAACAAAAAACAAAAAACAAACAAACAAAAAAAAAACAGGAACATTTGGATTCAACCAACACTATAAATTCTTTTTTTTTTTTTTTTTTTTTTTTGAGACCAAGTCTTACTCTGTCACCCAGGCTGGGGTGCAGTGGCGGGATCTCGGCTCACCACAACCTCTGCCTCCTGGGTTCAAGTGATTCTCCTGCCTCAGCCTCCCGAGTAGCTGGGATCATAGGCTTCTATCACCATGCCCAGCTAATTTTTGTATTTTTAGTAGAGATGAGGTTTCACCATGTTGGCCAGGCTGGTCTTGAACTCCCGACGTCAGGTGATCCACCTGCCTTGGCCTCCCAAAGTGCTGGGATTACAGGTGTGAGCCACCACGCCCGGCCCATTTTAAATTTTATTTCCAGCAGTCTCAGGCCAAACCTCCTACATTAGGTTTGTTTGCTTGTTTTGGTGAACTACATTCTCTCTGATTTTTTCCTTCTTTCCAAGAAAAGGGGAAATTCGCAAGTTTCTAACCTATTTTCAGTGCTTTGCTGAGATGCAGGTGAAGTTTAACCAAGAAGCAAAAACAAATCAACAGAGCAGGACAGCACGGACGCCAGGGCCAGCTGCTCCGTGTGACCCCGTGTCTCTCCCTCAGCCAGGTCTTCCGGTCCTCATTTCCAGAATCTGAACAGCTCTAACTAGTCCTCAGCATGACACTGTCGCTGGAGGCTGACCCTGAACAGCTCTAACTAGTCCTCAGCATGACACCATCGCTGGAGGCTGACCCTGCACCAGGCGTCTCTGGAAGGTGGCACACTCGGGGTCACTCTCGCCTCTCCAGGCCGGAGAGCGAAATGCCGAGACAGGAATTCCTCTGTGTTCCTGCCTGCTTCCGAGGCAGGCTTACCTAACTTTCAATGAATTCCACTGGAAAAAAAAAAAAAAAAAGATTGGCATCCAAGGGGTACACTAAGTTTGGCAGTCTGAGGGCTCCCAAGAAAAGCTTTTAAGGGCCTTAAGACACCTAAAACGCACACATGAAGAAATCTACAGCTGCCCTGAACATCCAACTGTTCCAGTATCTCTGTATTTAAACCTGGCGGGGGGGCGCGGCACAGAAAGCCATGCAGTGGTGTTCCCAGGGGCCCCACTGTGTACTCGGTGTGGCAGGAGGGTGCCCTGGAGGGGCATGAGCTTGAAGTGGGCATCGCTGGTTGAGTGGGATGTGCCAGGGCAGGGAGAGGCTGTGCTGGGAAGGAGGGCAGCCCCAGCAGAGGTGTCAGGGAAGATGAGAAAGTGTGGGGGAGAAGGGACATGCACCAGAGCCCAGCATGTGCAGAGGGCTCCAAGAATGGACTGGGTGAGGCTACAGAACAAGGGGAGAAAGAATTCCAGCCCCATAAACCCTAGCCCGATGCTGCTTTCCAAATCTCAGATAGCTTCAGGGGATGTTACGTTGCCAGGACAGGGCTGTGCACCCAAGTGTCCCTCCCCACCCTCCCTTCCTGAGTCCTAGGCAGGTGCCGTGGACATTACAGGTGGGTATAAAACAGCCCTGCCTCAAGGGAGCTCCCAGGATAGAGTGGCTGGCATAGCAAAGAGGGCCAATGGGCAGTCTCTGGGATATGAAACACTGGCTTAGAATCCTGATTCTGATTCCCTTAGGTGTGATCCTTGGTGAGTTACTGAAGCTCCAGCCTCAGTTTCCTTATCTGTCAAAGGCAGGTTGGAGGCTTAAGATAGTCTAGGAAGACCAGACTATTTATTGAGACAGACGTGCTCAATAAATTGCATCTAAGGCACACACACACCCTCTGACTTAGAGCAGAGGTTACTAAACTCTGGGAGATCACAGGTCAGGAAATGGAAGAAAAAGAAATGTCATGATCCTGTTGGGATACCCGACGTTATATGTCTCCAGGAAAAGGCATCTGCAGAAGTGGGATGCACCGTCAGCCACTGTTCCTCACCAGCGAGGACGCTCGGCCCCACTGTCAGGGGAAAGGTCAGAGCAGAATAAAGCCCAGTCCTGACTCAAAGCGACTGTGCTTCCAAAGCAGAACGTCCTCTCAGGCCCTGGCTCTCCTCATCTCACCACAGATGGAAGGAGCTGGTCGGCAACCAGTCAGGCTGAATCAGGAAGCAGGAGGCTCTGCCAGCCCCATCCCCAGGCCAGGACAAATGTCGCTATGGGTGAGGACTTGAGGAGAAGCACAGGGCCTTGCAAGGACTGTCAGGATTGTTCTCAAGAAATCCGCTTCGCAATTTGTAGTGAGCCACTCCCGAGGCAGGCCAATCAGACACACCCTGCCACGCCCTGCCTCAAGAAAACCCATGTGCAGCGCTGACACAGGAGGGAGCTTCGGTTCTCAGGAGCCCAGCCAAGTACGGTGTGGAGGGCGTCAGGCTTCCCTGTCCAAGGACACACCTGGGTGCTCACCCTTGCATAGGTTGTGCCTCCTCTCAGAATCGGGAACAGCCGTGGCGCCCTCCCACCAGCACACACGTGGTCATACACAGACCCAGCTCCTCAATCTTGACTCAGTGAACTTCTGAGCTGCAAAGCCAGGCAGCAGCCATCCTTTGTGGCACAACACACAGCAGACAAGAAGACTGCGTTGGTGTCAATGTGTGGGTGCTCCTGCAGGAGACCCTCCATGCTGTGTGTGTCCCTGGACTACCAAACAGTGCATCTGCTCTGGAGGCGAGGGTCTTCATCTGGTCCCCTTAACAGAGCACCTGCCGTGAGCTGCCTAGAGAGATACACGGGGGGGTCTCTGCCAGACTAGATCCCAGGGGCCTGCCTGGCGCCCGATGAGGGCTCTCTGGGAGAGCAAGACGTGTCCATTCTTCACAAGACTCATCAGATGCCTGGCGCCCGGTGGGGGCTCTCTGGGAGTGGCAATAAACCGCCGAGCATTCGACGCAGGACGTGGGTGTGTGCTGAGGCGTCCATTCTTCACAAGACTCATCAGACACTCAAACGAGTCTGTGACCCCAGAATGTGAAGAACAGCAGCTTTCCATCATCTGCAAGGGAACTTCCGAAGGCAGCCTCAGTCCCGGGGGTCTCCAGGGGCTGCAAAACCATCCCCGGTACTTAGTGGTGCATACCTGGTCTCAGCCTTTGCCACCTTGTCCTCTTCGTTGGAAATCCACAGGCTTGCTTGCTTATTTATTTCTTTATTTATTTATTGAGATGGAGTCTCACTCTGTCACCCAGGCTGGAGTGCAGTGGCGCGATCTCGGCTCACTGCAAGCTCCGCCTCCCGGGTTCATGCCATTCTCCTGCCTCAGACTCCCGAGTAGCTGGGACTACAGGCGCCGCCACCACACCCGGCTAATGTTTTTGTATTTTTAGTAGAGACGGGGTTTCACCGTGTTCGCCAGGATGGTCTTGATTTCCTGACCTCGTGATCCGCCTGCCTCGGCCTCCCACAGTGCTGGGATTACAGGCGTGAGCCACAGCGCCTGGCCCAGGTATATATTTATATTCATGTAATGTGCTTTTGTTTCTGTTCACACTCATCTCACTTCTTCTCTACCGGCAGACTGTTCTGCAAGTGTCAGGAAATCCACCGCAGCTGGAGACCAGCTCACTCCATCCACCCACTTCCCTCCACTTGGCCTGGGGCTCAGTGGATGCCAAGAGACCCAGGCTTCTGCTGAAGGAACTGGGGACACAGCACGATCCATCCTAAAAAAAAAAAAAACACACACTCCACACCTGGACAGCACTCTCCCTGCTCCAAGAATGAACCCGGCAGCCCCAGGGCTGAAGAGAAAAACGTCTTGGGGGGCAGTGAAGACAGCGTGACGCGGTGCCAGCACTTCCCTCGTCCTCACGGACTTGGACATCACAGTGTCCAAGACAGACGCAGGAGGAGAGGGCGGCAGGGTATTCCAGCTTGGTCCATCTGTACTGCTGACAGGATCCTGCCATTTGACTCCTTGGGGTCCTGCTTCAGGGGGTTCCCCGAGGTTGCTGAGCCCTAATTGTTCCCCTTACCAAGTTCACGATGACAGCTCCCTGAGACACCCACAGGCCCCATGGGCTACTCCAAACTCCCTGGCACCCAACCCTGGACTTAGTCCAGCACACTCCAGCCATATTGGTCAATTTCCTTTAAAAAAAAAAAACAAAAAACAACAAAAAAACCAAACATTGTATTGAGATAGAATTCACACATCATCGAATTCACTCATTTAAAGTGTGTAACTCAGTGCTCCCAGCACTTTGGGAGGCCGAGGAGGGCAGATCGCTTGAGCTCAGGTGTTCAAGACCAGCCTAAGAAACGTGGAGAAACCCCGTCTCTACAAAAACATAAAAATTAGCCAGGCAGGGTAGTGTGCGCCTGTAATCCCAGCTACCTGGGGGGCTGAGGCAAGAGAATCATTTCGGCTAGGGAGGTCAAAGCTGCAGTGAGCCATGTTTGTGCCACTGCACTCCAGCCTGGGCAACAAAGATCCTGTCTCGAATGAATGAATGAATGAATGAATGAATGAATGAATGAATGAATGAATGAATGATTCAGTGGGTTTTAGTGAGTTCACAGAGTGGGGTATCTATCACCATAATCCATTTTTCAAGCACCTGCAAACAAAAAAATATATACCTGTACCCCTTAGCCATCATCCCTCAACCTCCCCATCCTCTCCCTCCAACCACTAATTACCTTCTGTCTCTATAACTTGGTCACTTTGAGGCATTTCATATAATTGGAATCACACAATGTGTGGTGAGTCAATTCTCTCGCATCCTTTTTTTTTCACTTTTCTTTTGAGAAAAGTTTTGTGGTTGTCCAGATCTCTTCTGTGTAAGGTTCTTCAAGTTGCATGCCTGAATCACTTCAAAATATGAGATGGGAACACACTGGAACCACCCTGGTTTATGTCCACCTCAAAGCCTATTCGTCATGTCTTCAGCTTTCACTGAGGTCAAAGGTATTTGAAACCATTTTGTTTTTTGCAAAACCCCATCTGCAAACATCGTGTCACACGAAAAAATTCTTCCTAGATGAAAGCACCAAGAAAAATCTGCCTTCCTAATGAACTGATATTAGACAAAAGAATGTTATTCCATCTTTCCCTTCTTGCCCTGGCTGCCAGGAAGCTCAGAGATTAAAAACCAGATATAACTGTACAAGTGCTCTCTCATCCTACAGTTGGGTCTTACAGACTCCTCATGCTTCAAGCAGAGTTTTACCAGTGTGGCATGCAGCAGACTCATCTGGGAAATCAGCTGAAGGATTCCTACTGAATCTGATGTCCTATAGATAAGGTCTTAAAATCTGCAATTTAAATAACATGTCCCAAAATGTTCTCAGACCTGGCTTTAACGCCAAAGCAAAATGTCACAGCCCTTTTCCTAGGACTTAGAAGACATTCTGGGGAAAACAAGCCTACTTCCTTTTCTTGTGTCATCTTCGTTCTCACCCAGTGAGCATCCATGTGCACGACGCAGCTGCTTCCAGGGGCTGCGGTGAACAGAGCAAACGTGCCCATTCCACGCGAAAGGGGTGTCATTGCTCTAAGATGATGAGACCATCTTTGGCCGAGACTGAAGGTATTATAGAAATGAGCAGGCTGAGCACGATCCTGTTCGCTGGATGCATCAACTCAATCCAAGTCCTCAAAGGGTTCCGGCAGTTTCCATGAATCCACTTCCTCAACATCAAACACCAGAGTTTTGCAAAGCTTTAGGACGTTCTCGCCACCAGGAATCCCTGCTCTGGTAGGAGACGCTTCTTTCCCCATTCCCCTCACCGGGTAACTAGGTCAGAACCGCAGGCGGAGGCAGAGGGAGAGGAGCAGGAACCCAAAGACACTGTGTCCGCTTCTGCAGCGCTGCAGGGGGTATCTTACCTGCTGTCACCCAGGTAGGTCCAGGGGGCTCAAGGGCTGAGCTGCTTTACAGAGAACGAGCAAAGGTGGAAAAGGAGAATCTTCCTGGGACAGCAGGGACTCCTAGCAGCTGAGGGGCCAGGCACAGGGAGGGGTGGCTCTCAGACCAGAGGCAGGTATTTCCCACACGGTCAACAGCCTGCACAGCTGTGCCTGCCAACAGCTGCCTGGTATTTTGTGAGGACGCCAAGATTCCCGTATTCTTTCATCCCTCTATTCTGGAAAACACAGTTTGCGCCAACCTTTCGCTATCCTAACTAGTGCCAAGCTGGACATCTTTATGCCCACAGTTTCACTTCATTCTTCCCTCTGGATAAATGCCCAGGGGCAAGGTTTTTGACCCAAAGTCCATTTTCCCATAAAACAGAGGTTTCAACACCACACAGAGGAGGGCACAGACGCTGTCCTCTGTGCCATGGAATTCTTTTTAATCACTGCACGAGCCACGTGGGGCATTAGACCGAAACAGCATTGTTGAACTCTGAGGGTCTCGTGCTGATGTTCCCCACACGCGGAATCTGACTCCCTGTGGGAAACGGCGGTGGCCACACCTGAGCACCGGGCTGTTCTTCCTTCTACACACAGGTCATCTCCCTCTCTGGCTCTTGCCAGCCTGCCACCTCCATCCACACAGAGGAACGGCCTTTCTGATAAGCAAACTGGACTAATCATGTCTTATTTTCTGTCTTAGGACGTTTTGACATCTAGGGGAGCCTCACAGACACTGGGAGAGACGGCCCCTTCCAGGGCTGGCTGATTCCCAAAGACAGGAAGTGGCTTCCTTGGGCCACTTACTGTGCGCTCGCATGCACAAGCCAACCACCCCTTTCTCAACTCCTGTGCACCCAGCCAATAGGAATCACCCCTGCCCTAAGGCGCCCCAGGGCCAGGTGCCAGGCAACCAAAGACCTCCCCTACAGTCCCAGGCCCACAGCAATGACACACACCGGCCAAGCGTGACCTGCTCACCCAGCCCGGCCCTGCCACTCTCACAGAAACCCCTAGAAAGGTTCTGACCTCAGTTTCCTCCCACCTCCTGCCTCCTAACCAAACCCTGGGCTTCCCCTGTGGCCCCAGGGCTCACGCCCCCTGCTCTTGGGAAATGTAACCCATAAAACCTTCTTTTGGGAAATCTTTTTGTCCTCACTCAGCCACCTCCATCAGTTAAAATCCTACAGCACAAATGAGACAGACACAGCAAGGATGACGGTTTCCACACAGGTGAGGAACTGCGCGCTGGCTCCCCGCTGGACCCCCCAGCAACAAACCAGGGCTCCCCAGGCCCCAGAGGGACACCCTCCCTTCTTTTCCACCGACAGCCGAAACACACACAGCCGGGACTTCTTTCTTCTGTAGCCAAAAGACATCGTGATTTAGCGCCATCGGCTTTTCTTGAAAAAACGACCTTCCCTAACAACACATTTCCGAAGAAGCGTCATCTCTGCTCAGCCTGCTATGCTGGGAGACTAAAAGGTGACAATGGGTCTGGCTCAGGGTCCCACTGCTGTCTCAGCAAGGCTGGCCAGAAGCTAACTGGAGTTAGGCCAAAGAGGGCGTCACTGTCAGACCCCTGGCCCACCCAAGTGCCCACCCACACATCTGTCACATGCCACCCCGGGCTACCCTGTCCTCTGGGGTGGGGTATTGCACAGTCCTGATTGAGACCCGTGCTGCAGCTGTCCTCTCGTGCAATTGCTAAGAAGGTAAAGTGGGGTCACAAAAGGCCATTCTAGACAACCAGGTACTCGGTGGGAGGCCAGGGGGTGGCCACAGCCTTTTGTCCTGGTCTCCAGGTACTGCGAGCCACCAAGCATCCCACCTTCCACAGCATCCTCCTCTTGGCAGGGAGGGAGAACAGAATGGGGCTGTGTGGTGGTTTCCTCCTGGCTCCCACATACACAGAGGAGCTTGTTGTGCTGCAGGCACATGGGGCCTTCCTTTCAGTGGACAGCCCCCTCCACCTGCCACCCTCCCACAGTCCACACGCTCACACTGTCAGGCAGGCATGCCCCGATGTGCAATGTCCTACATCAAAACCCCTCGTGATAGCACAGCTTAACGCCGTCCAAGTGCTGAAAAGAACCAGAGGCCCCAGCTCTCACCCTGGAGCCGCAGCAGGGCCCACGCTCTCTCTGAGGCTGGGTGTCCACCACGGTCTCAGCAGGGGCAGCGCCAAATGACTTCTGGTTCCCCTGCTCCCTGCATCTGGTTCCCCTGCTCCTTGCTTCCAAGGCCTCCCTGACTCCCCTTACCACGTTTGAACATGCCACTCTGTCATCTCCCTGGCTTCCCTCACCCTGTCTGAACACGCCACTCTGTCATCTCGAAGCTTTGTGTCTGCCATGGAGCCCTCAGTAAGTTCTGCCCTGGTCACCCCTGGCTGCCCATCAGCAGGGCTCAGGTCCCAGAGGCACTGAGGGAGCTTCAGATGGTGCCTCCTGCCAAGACAGGCCCCCTGAGTGAACGTGAGGTCAGGCCTGAAAAGAAAGCAAGGAAGGCCTGCTGAGGATGTACCTCCTCTCCCAGGCAGGCACGTGCGGAAGGCCACAACCCCAGCTGTTCTCCGAGGAGGTGTCCCCACACAGCTGTCCGTGGCAAGCTGGCTCCCACTCAGGGCCCTGTTAATGTCCTCGGACATCCATCCACCCCTCTCCCTGCACACACCGCAAACATGCCGGCTCAGGAGATCAAACCTCTGCAAACACGATTATTCGGCAAAACCCAGCCAAGACACCCCAGAAGCGGCACCCCCACTCTGTAGCCAAACCACAACCTTTTTAGGGACAAGGAGCAGAGTCAGGCTCCCACAGCACCCACCACCACCTTGGGCACATTGCTGATGCTCAATCAAATCCTTCCAGCCGCAATGAGACGGCGCCACCCCCCACCCCCAACCCTGCGGGATGAAGATAACCAAGAAGAGAGATGGGAACAGAAGCATGCGAGGACATGGAACAAGTGGAGCCCTCATTCGATGCTGGAGAGGAGGTCCAACGGCGCTGCTGCTCTGGAACACGGTTTGTCCCTCCTCCAAAGGCTCAACACCAAGCTCCACATGATCCAGCAGCTCCACTCCTAGGAATCCACCCAAGAGAAATGAAACCGCGTCCACAAAAGCCTGTACAAGAATGTCCAAAATGCGTAAAAGCCAAAAAGTGGGAACAATCCAAATGTCTAGCCTTTGATAAACATAATATTGGATTTAAAAGGTGCTATATCCTAGGATGCAGTATCACTCAGCCTTTAAAAGGAAGGAATCACTGAACCATACTAAACGTGGGCAAGCCTTGAAAACGTGATGCCGAGTGAGAGAAGACGGACACGAAGGTCACGTATGATACGATTCCATTTGTGTGAACTGTCCCAGATGGGCAAATCCATAGAGGCACCATGGAGAGTGGCGGTTGCCAGGGCCGGAGGTGACTGGCAGAGGTATTCAGGAGGAGGGAGTGACTGCTAATGGTACAGGTTTTGGGGGGGAATATAAAAAAATGATTACTTTTCACAAATGTCAATACTGATTTTGGTGATGACTGCACCACTCTGAAAATACAGCCACGTGTCGCTGTCAGCATTTCAGTCAAGGAGGGATGGCATATGCAATGGCGGTCCCATAAGACTGCAATGGAGCTGAAAACTTTTATCACCAAGTGAGGTCACAGCCACTGGGACATCATAGTTCAATGCATTCCTCACACGTCTGGGATGATGCTGGCCTAAACAGACCACCTGCGCTGCCAATCTAATTAAAGTCAAGCACATACAATTTTGTAGGTACATAGTACCCAACAATGACAAGAAAAAACTATGTTACTGGTTTATGCATTTACTATATTTTTTTGGGTATATGCCTTCTACTTATTAAAAAATAAAGAGGCTGGGTGCAGTGACTCATGTCTGCAATCTCAGCACTTTGGGAGGCTGAGGTGGGAGCATCACCTGAGGTCAGGAGTTTGAGAGCAGTCTGGCCAACATGGTGAAACCCCATCTCTACTAAAAATACAAAATTAGCCAGGCGTGGTGGTGCATGCCTGTAAGTCCCAGCTGTTTGGGAGGCTGAGGCAGAAGAATTGCTTGAACCTGGGGAGCAGAAGTTGCAGTGAGCCAAGATCGCGCCATTGCACTCCAGCCTGGGTGACAAGAGCAAAACTCAGTCTCCAAATAAAATAAAAGAGAGTAAACTAGGGGCTAGGCGCAGTGGCTCATGCCTGTAATCCCACACTTTGGGAGGCTGAGGCAGGCGGATCACTTGAGGTGAGGAGTTTGAGACCAGCCTGGCCAACATGGAGAAACCCCACCTCTACTAAAAATACAAAAAGAGTCCGTCTCAAAAAAAAAAAAAAAAAAAAAAGTAAGCTGTAAAACAGCCTCAGGCAGGTCTTCCAGGAGATGTTTCAGAGGAAGACGCTGTTATCACAGGAGACGCCGGCTCCACGCACGTTACTGCCCCTGAACTCCTTCCAATGGGACAAGATGCGGAGGTGAAAGACAATGACATTGATGATCCTGACCCTGCATAAGGCCAAGGCTAATGTGTGGATTTGTGTCTTAAACAAAAAAATTTAAAAAGTAAAAAATTCTTTGAATAGAAAAAAAACACACGGAATAAGGATATACAGAAACAAAATATGTTTGTATAGCTGACAATGTGTGTTTTAAGTTAAGTATTATTGCAAAAGAGTCAAGAGGTGTTTTCTTGTTTGTTTTTTTGAGACGGAGTCTTGCTCTGCCGCCCAGGTTGGAGTGCAGTGGCATGATCTCCGCTCACTGCAAGCTCCGCCTCCTGGGTTCATGCCATTCTCCTGCCTCAGCCTCCGGAGTAGCTGGGACTACAGGCGCCTGCCACCATGCCCGGCTAATTTTTTGTATTTTTAGTAAAGACGGGGTTTCACCGTGTTAGCCAGAATGGTCTCGATCTCCTGACCTCGTGATCCACCCGCCTCGGCCTCCCAAAGTGCTGGGATTACAGGCATGAGCCACCGCGCCTGGCCGGTTTTATTTTTAAATTGAATCTGTGGTGCCCAGGGATGAGCAGAGTGAGGGCAGGGTCTGGAACCTTCATCGCTACCTTCTCACCAGTCAGCTGTCCCCATCAGCACAGAGCAGCTACACACCCAATCTCCATCAACTCCAAAGTCTCTTGATGGGAAAGACTCATGTGAAAGTCCAATGACCCCGAAGCAGACAAAAGTTGCAACGGCAACATAAACAGAGCACTGGGCATAACTAACTGGGAAGGAAGCCCAAAACTTGCTGTCCTGTCACCCAACCCAGCCTTATTCTTCCAGTACAGCTGGAAGAATTCAGGCGACTGTGCCTGAATGCCTCCCTCTTCTGCAGCCCTCAGTAGGCAGGAGCCCCAAGCAGCCTTCTCTGTAGGACACCCAGAGAGGGTGGCATCTGTGCACCCCATAGATGGTCAGCATCCTATACACACATTGCAGAGGAGAGTAACGGAGCTTACCCAAGGCTCTGTGGGCAAGCTTCAGACCACGAGGACACACCATCACGTGAGGTGCCCCACATGCCAGGATTTAGAGAAGCCAGATGAGAAGTGAGCATTTCTCAGAATCACATCAGAGAAAAGTGGCTTGGTTCTAGGTGGTGCAATGTGCTGAGATCATTTAGAATAAGGGCCCACAAAATTTTCTGCAAAAGTCCAGCTGGTAACTACTCTCAACTCTGCAGAGCATGCAGTCTGTCACAATGACTCAACTCTGCCACACACAACGTGGAAAGTGATGAGCAAGGCTGGGTGCCAGTAAAACTTTATTCACAAAAGAGAACCCAGACTGTCAAGAAATATCACAAATTACATCTGACCAGGGATTAGCACCTTGCATATATAAAGAACTCATACAATCCAACAATTCAAAAATGGGCAAATAACTTGAATAGACATTTTTCTGAAGATATTCAAATAACCAATACGCTCATAAAAAGATGCTCCACATCACTAATCGATAAGAAAATGCAAACCAAAACCACAATGAGATATCATATTAACACCCCCTAGAATGGCTGTTTTAAAAAAAAAAAAAAAACAGGCCAGGCGTGGTGGCTCACACCTGTAATCCTAGCACTTTGGGAGGCTGAGGTGGACAGATCAGCTGAGGTCAGGAGTTCGAGATCAGCCTGGGCAACATGGTGAAATTCTGTCTCTACTAAACAAATAAAATAAAATAATTATCCAGGCATGGTGGTGGGTGCCTGTAATCTCAGCTATTTGGTAGGCTGAGGCAGGACAATCACTCCAACCCGGGAGGGAGAGGTTGCAGTGAGCTGAGATCACACCACTGCACTCTAGCCTGGGCAACAGAGCGAGACTTCATCTCAAAAAAATAATTAAATTAAAAATTTACAAAAACAAAAACAGGCCAGGTGTGGTGGCTCACACCTGTAATTCCAGCACTTGGGGAAACTGAGGTGGGTGAATTGCTTGAGCTCAGGAGTTCAAGACCAGCCTGGACAACATAGTAAGACCCCCCCAAACTCTAGAAAAAAAAATTAAAAAATTAGCCAGGCACGATGGCGCATGCCTGTGGTCCCAACTACTCAGGAGGCCGAGACAGAAAGAAGGATTGCTTGGGCCTGGGAGGCCGAGGCTGCAGTGGGCCTTACTGTGCCACTGCAATCCAGCCTGGGTGACAGTGAGACCCTGTCTCCAAACAGAAACAAAAAAACACAATACAAGGGTTGGCAAGGACGTAGGGAAATGGGAACCCCTGAGCCTTGCTGGTGGGAATGTAAAATAGTGGATCCGCTGTGGAAAACAGTAGGGCAGTTTCTTCAAAAATTAAACATAAAAAAACTATAAGCAGCAGCCATTCCACTTCTGGGGGTAGGTATATGCCGGAAAGAATGGGGGGATATTTCGAGGAGATATATCCGCACACCTACGTTCACAGAGCACTATTCACAACAGCCAAAAGGTGGAAGCCACCCAGTGTCCACCACCGGCTGAACGCGTAAACAAGGGGTGGTCCATTCCCAGAAGGAGTATTGCTTAGGCTTAAAAAGAAATGAAGTTCCAGTACGTGCTACAACATGGATGGCGCTGGAGGACATTACACTAAGTGAAAGAAGTCAGGCACAAAAGGACCAGTCTCACGTGATCCCGCTCCCATGAGGTTCCTCGAGTGGGCAAATCCGTGGAGACAGAAAGTTGAATGGGGGTTGCCAGGGGCTGGGGAAGAGGAATGGGGAGGGAGGGTTCAATGGGGACACAGTTTCAGTTTGGGAAGACAAAAAAGTTCTGGAGACGGTTGGTGGTTGCACAGCCACATAAATGTGCTTAATGCCACTGAACAGCACACTTTAAAAATGGTGAAGATGGGCCAGGCACCGTGGCTCATGCCTATAATCCCAGCACTTTGGAAGGCCTGGGCAGGTGGATCCCTTGAGGTCAGAAGTTCAAGACCAGCCTGGCCAACATGGTGAAACCCCGTCTCTACTAAAAATACAAAAATTAACCAGGCGTGGTGGCGGGTGCCTATAATCCCAGCTACTTGGGAGGCTGAGGCAGGAGAAATGCTTGAGACGGGGAAGCGGAGGCTGCAGTGAACCGAGATCGCTCCACTACACTCCAGCCTGGGCAACAGAGCAAGACTCTGTCTCAAAAAAATAAATAAATAAATAAAAAGATGAAGATGGTAAATTCTGTATTATGTGTATCTTGCTAAGACTTTTAAAATAAAAACAAAATTTCACTTACAAAAACAAGCAATGAGCAGGAATGGACCCTTGCACCACAGTCTGCCAGTTTCTGGTTGGGCACAAGGCAGTGGGTGCCCAGCAGGAGACGGTGGCCAGAGCACAGTTGCAGAGGACAGGGTCCTCGCCCCAATCCTGCCCTGGCAAATGCCGCTTGATACCCTGTTTCCCCATCCAGGAGGGTCCCCTGGAGCATATCCTCTCGGGTCAGGTCATTAATCATTAGGTGTCTGATTACACCAACAAGTGGAAAATATAATTTGAGACAATAGCAAAGAACACCTCAGGAAAAGCCAAATCTTCAAATTCATCTAATCTAGCCTCTTCAACAGTCAATGAGAATTGCAACATTGTCAGTTAATTCCATTACTGCTAAGTGGAACCCTTCTGCCACTAATTACCCCTCCAGGGTAATTTTCCCTTTTGTTTGTTTTTTTCTGAGCAGCAAGGGGAGGTGATCAGTAGACAAGGCTAGAAACCCAGGATGTACGTAGGTGCTTAGGCGCTGGGAGTCTCCACTGTAAAATGACGCTGCAGCCATGGCATGGGGGCGTGAGGTGGCCACACAACAATGTTCGTGATGAATGGGGGTCTGAGGACATCGGGAGAGCCACTGAGGAGCAGGGTCCCTTGGTGGCTCCTGTTAGGGTGGAACTGGGACACCTGAGGAAGCAGGAGAAGCCGCTGGAGAGAGAAGCGCCCAGGTGAGCGTGGCCGGGTCAGTGATTCTGCCTCACCCTTCCCTGCACCAGGACCAGGACCACCTGGGCCTCCCAGAGCACTGACATCCCCAAAAGGAAAACCTCACCTACCCCACCCCACCCTACCACCCTGCCTCCAGCCGAGGGGACTGATCTTCCCAGAAAGCAGCACGGCTCCCCTATCCCGAGGTCACCAACTGTGTGGCTGAAAGTACCCTGGCCAGAAAAACAGAACTAAAACAAATTCACTCCTGGCCTTCATGAGTTGCCCAGACTGGCTTTTCATTCTCTCCTTCCCTTTAATCACAGCCGCCAGGGTTGCAGGGCTGCTGCTCCGGAAGCAAGCGCTCCCTAACACTTGAGAGCCAACGGACAGGCTCCCAGTGGGAAGCAAAAGCTCAATCCAACCGCCCAAGTGTTCCCTTCTCACGAAGCTCCCGGAGGAGCTAAGAAGGGAGTTGCAGGGAGACAGGTCCCAGCTGCGAACCGAGGCCCAGCTGGCCGGATACAGGCACCTTCTAAAGGCAGAAGTGCATGCACACCACGGGTTTTAGCTCTGCCCCAGCCCCGGGAGAGAGAATGAATAAATGGCAAGTCCCTCCAAGCTCCGAGGAAGCCAAAGGCAGCTGACTGCTGACAACATCTTAATGGCTCAAACCTGGGCCTGCAGGGACACGTGCTCCTTCCCAGGTGGACAGGCACTAATGTCCTTCCCTCTCTGCTCCTGCTCTAGGATAAAGGGGTGGACCACCTTTTCCAGCAGGGTCACACGTTCTCATATGCATCCTTGTGACAGCTTTCGATCAGGAACCGTGTACCAGGCCAGTGCTTCTGCACAAGGGACACGTATGCAGCATCGGCCAGAGACAAGGGGGACTGTGGAGGATGCAGACCCAGCCCTCGGCCAAGACAGCCAGGGAAGGCAGAAGCACCCTCCACGGAGTGGTGTCGCCATCCCTCCACCCAGGAGGACACTTGTCCACAGCTGGGAGCAGAATGACAGCAGAGGCTGAGAGGGCACTCAGAGACTTGGAGGGATGCGCGGGTGCAGAGAAGGGCCTGAACACGGGGAGGGAGAGAGTCCGACTGGATTTCAGACGGGATTGGTGAGCTGTGGAGCTGGAGACAGGAAAACCAGGCAGGTGAGGCCGCCCAACTGCGATGGTGACCAGGACCAGGGTAGTCCTGCATGGGGCTGTGACTCCGACATTCCGCTCCTGCCTGCTGTGTTTAGGACCCCAGCGTGTGCATTCTCGTGGGGTGGTGGAGGGTGAAGCAGAGATACACAATCGGCACCTAAACAGCCTTCCATGTGCACGGCTTCTGTTTCGCTGCACTCAACCAACCATGCACACATTGGAAATACTTTTTAGCTGCATCTGTACCGAACACGTACAGACTTTTTTTCTCGTCATTGTTCCCTAAACAACACAGTATAGCAACCATTTACATATCATTTACATCGTTGAGGTATCATACATGATCTGGAGATGTTTTAAAGTATATGAGAGAAAGTACTTCGGTTATATGCAAATACTGCACCATATGAAATCAGGGACTTGAGCATCCATGGACTTCGGTATTCACGGGAGGTCCAGGAACCAATCCCCTTTGGGTGCTGAGGGATGACTGTATGGCACTTCCACGGTATTAAGATCTCATGGTGCACACAATTAGGAAAGCATATCTGACACAGCTTCTTGGGCAGGCCCATGCAGCTCAGAGGCCCTTCCCTGCACGTGGGTACCACCAGGCACACCCCCCGTCCACGTGAAAATGACGGAGAGGAGCTGGAAGCGCCTGTACCACTCATCTGTCTGCAGCCACACCGACTGGGTCTGGCATGGGCACGCTGGTGAGGACAGCTCAGGAGGACTGAGAAATTGCCCATGGGGCTCTGGACCATACAGATTTGTCTTTATGGCCCCTGATATACAAGGCCATGCCAGGAGGCAGGGTCCTGTACCAGCAGGAGCCCAGTGTGCGGTCAGCCAAGCTGGATTCAGCCACTCAATACCCACGTGACCATGACCAAGTATCTAACTGCTGAGAGCCTGTGCCCTCACTGAAAATGGTGGTAATGTCACTTTCTACATGGAGTTGGTGGTAGTCAGGGTCAACGTTGATAAGATATTCAGCAGACGGGGCCTTTAAGTACATTACAGGTGAGGTGATACCAGCAAGGCACAGAGGAGGCTACTCAAGAAAAGGGCCCCTGAGCACCAGCCCACGCTCGGGCCTC
This sequence comes from Rhinopithecus roxellana, assembly GCF_007565055.1. Classification (NCBI taxonomy): domain Eukaryota; kingdom Metazoa; phylum Chordata; class Mammalia; order Primates; family Cercopithecidae; genus Rhinopithecus; species Rhinopithecus roxellana. Next base: position 3,232,659 of record NC_044563.1, on the reverse strand, counting down.
TGCAGAGCACACAGGCCTGGGCTTCGGTGCACCCTTCCCTGCATGTGGGCACCACCAGGCACACCCCCGTTCATGTGAAAATGATGGAGAGGAGCTGGAAGCGCCTGCACCACTCATCTGTCTGCAGCCACCTTGACTGGGTCTGGCATGGGCACACTGGTGAGGACAGCTCAGAGCACAGTCCAGAAGCCAGAGGCATAGTCCCTTTCATACCCCACAAGGTCACACAAGAGGGCCACCAAGGACAATGTCATCCACCCTCTTCCCACCCAAACACAAGCACAGGGCACACAGGGCCTGACAACAAGAAACTGAAAGTCCCCTGGCCACGGTGCAAAGGTGGGGAGGTGGACCAAACCAGACAGTGGCCACTGGCTTGCAGGTTAACAAGCACAGGGGAAAATGTTATAACTCACCAGAGGTGTTGGCAGACTGAGCCCCACAGATGGCCTCTTAGAGCAGGAACTGTCTGTGTTCTAGGGGGCCGAAGCAGGGTGCCTGGAGAGATTTCCAGACCTGTGGAGAGACAAAGAGACCAGGGCATGGTCAGACAGAGACTGTTGAGAGGCACGTGTGAAAACCTCATGTAGATTCTGATATTTCTGAGCTAAAAACCAGGGATCAAACTTCTGCTTCCGGGCAGATGGAGTAGACACATTTTTCCCTATTCCTCACACAAAGCACAACTAACACTCAGGATGGTGTATATAAAACAAACATAACGCTCCTCAAGGTGGAGAGAAGGCCAGGGACATGGCGTGAGCTCTCTGGGTTTTCTTCTTGCCTCATACATCCCAGACATGGTGCTGAATAAGCCAGCAACCCAGAAAAGTCAACAGGAGCAGGAACAATACCACAACAAAAGCGTGTTCTCTTTAGTCGAAAGACTGGGAAAGTGGCAGCTAACAGGGCAATACATTTAGACAACAGGTCTATTCCAGCCAGACACTGCAGAAAAATCTGTGACCTCAGCCCCACCCACAGCAGCAAAGGCCAAGAAGGGAGTCTAGATTTCTACCCTGTGTGGCTATAATGAGGCACCAAATCCCTGCCAGGATGGCATCAAATAGCCCAAAGGAAGGAGCTGGCACATTCATCCCCACCAGGCAGTAACAAATCCTCCTTTCACTCTGGCATTAGTACAGGCAGCATGAGGAGGCTGGATTTCTATAGCATCTGTCAGTAATGAGGTGACACCCCTTTCCACCTTCCCTGGTGGAAGTGGCATCAGGAAAAGTTAGTGACGAAAAAAGGTTTAAGTAAGACTCGAAGTCTCATAACATAATACAAAAATGTCCAAGTTTCAATAGAAAATCACCCATCAAACCAAGGTTGAGGAAGATTTCAAACTGAAAAAATGAAATCAATTGATGCCAACATAGAGGTGACAGAGATGTCAGAATGATCTGGCAAAGAGTTGAAAGCAACCATGATAAATGCTTCCACTAACAATTATGAACATGCTAGAAACAGAAGAAATAACAGAAAGCCTCACCAAAGAAGCAGAACATCTCACCAAAGATATAAAAAAGAATCAAGTGAAAATGATAGAACTGGCTGGGCGCGGTGACTCATGCCTATAATCCCAGCACTTTGGGAGGCCGAGGTGTGTGGATCACTCAAGGTCAGAAGTTCAAGACCAGCCTGGCCAACATGCCTAAACCCCATCTCTACTAAAAATACAAAAATTAGCTGGGTGTGGTAGTGGGCACCTGTAATCCCAGCTACTCAGGAGGCTGAGGCAGGAGAATCACCTGGACCCAGGAGGCAGAGGTTGCAGTGAGCCAAGATCATGCCACTGCACTCCAGACCACGGGCAACAAGAGTCAAAATCCATCTTACAAAAAAAAAAAAAAAAGAAAAAGAAAATGATAGAACTAAAGAATACAATAACTGAAATAAAAGACTCAGTGGATGGACTCAACAGCTGAATGGAGGGGGACAGAGGAAATAATCAGTGAACTGGAAGACAGAACAATAGACATTACCCCCAACTGAACAACAGAGTGAAACAGACTGAAAATAAATAGAGTCTCAGGGAGTTACGGGGCAATAATAAAATACCTAACTTTAAATGCTTGAAATGTCAGAAGGAGAGCTAAGAGAGGGAGGGTCTGAAAAAAGTACCCAAAATATCCCAAATTTGGTGAGAGATATAAGCCTACAGATTCCAGAAGCTGAATGAATCCCAAATAGGACAAACCCAAGAAAATTCACACCAATATACATGAGAATTAAACTTCCGAAAACTAATAACGAAGAAAAAATATTGAAAACAGGCAGAGAAAAGTAATACTTACATTTCTCATCAGAAACTGTGGAGACCAAAAGAAAGTGGCACAGTAATTTTCAAGTGATGAAAGAAGAGAACTCTCAATTCATAATTCTATACCAACAAAAATATCCTGTAAGAATGAAGGGAAAATTAAGATAGTCTCAGATGAAAAGAAACTAAGGAAATTTGGCACTGGCAGACCTATTCTAAAAGAATAGCTAAAAAGAAACCTTTCTAAAAAAAAAATAATAATAAAAGATGGAGCTTTGGAACATTAGGAAGGAAAAAGGAGTATGGTAAGCAAAAGTTTGGTAAATATAATAGGCTTTCCTTCTCGAGTTTCATAGATTATATTTGATGGTTGAAACAAAAATTACAACACAATCTGATCTGGTTCTAAATGTATAGAGCAAATATTTAACATTTATAAATGGAGAAGGGTAAAGAAACATAAAAGAAGATTGTATATTTTACTCAAACTGGTATCACAATAGATGATAAAGTATACGTGATATAATACCCAGAGCAACCACTTAGAAAGCTATGCAAAGAGATATACACATAAACAAAATGGAACCCTAAAAAATGTTCAAAAATGTTCAAATAATCCACAAGAAGGCAGGAAAAAACAGAAAAATGAAAACCTGAAATAACAAATGTAAGGCCTAATGTACCAATAATTGCATTAAATGTAAATGGTCAAAATATACCAGTTAAAAGACAGAGATTGGCAGAGTAGATTTTACAAGCTACAATTAAATGAGATCTATAAAAATTTGCTTCAAATATAATGACATAGGTAGGATGAACATAAGTCAAAAGAAAGCAATCATGGCTATGTTAATATTAGATAAAACAGACTTCAAGGCAAGGAAAATACCACAAAGAGAACATTACCTAATGATAAGAGAGGACTCCACCAAGAAGACACAGTAATTCTAAATGTGTATGTACCAAACAACAGAGGAGCAAAATACATGAAGCAAAAATGGATAGAACTGAAGAAAGAAGACATAAATCCACACTTACAACTGAATACAACTTTAACAAGCCTTTCTCCACAATTGATAGAATAAGACAGGAAAATCAGCAAGGATACAGAAGAACTCAGTAATATGATCAGTCAACAAGATGAAAGTGATAGTTGTAGAACTTGCCTCCACCGTAGTACAGCAGAATTCACATTCTTTTCAAGTGTTCATGAAATTTATGGCATATATTGGAAAAGAAGAATAATCTCAAATCAAATTCTAAGTTCCTACCTCAAGAAGCTAGCAAAAGGAGAGCCAAACAAACCCAAAGCAAGCAGAAGGAAGAAAATAATAAACATATAAGTGGGAAAAAATGAACAGGAAACACAGTAACAACAGAAAAATCAGTGAAACAGTAAGCTGGCTCTTTGTAAAAGTCAATGCAATTGACGAAACTCTAACAAGACTGACAAAGAAACAAAGACAACACAGGCCCGGCGCGGTGGCTCAAGCCTGTAATCCCAGCACTTTGGGAGGCCGAGACGGGTGGATCACGAGGTCAGGAGATCGAGACCATCCTGGCTAACACGGTGAAACCCCGTCTCTACTAAAAAAATACAAAAAACTAGCCGGGCGAGGTGGCGGGCGCCTGTAGTCCCAGCTGCTCCGGACGCTGAGGCAGGAGAATGGCGTAAACCCGGGAGGCGGAGCTTGCAGTGAGCTGAGATCCGGCCACTGCACTCCAGCCCGGGCGACAAAGCGAGACTCCGTCTCAAAAAAAAAAAAAAAAAGAAAAGAAAAAAAGACAACACAAATTACCAATACCAGGAATTAAATAGGAGACACCATTAAAGACCCTGCAGACATCAAAAAGGTACTAAAGGAATACTAAATCAGCTCTACACACATAAACTTGACAATGTAGATGAAATAAAGCAATTATTCAAGAAATACAAACTACTTCACCTTGCCCAATTTGTAAAAGGTAATTTGAATCATTTCCTACAACTATTAAGGGAATTGAATTCATAATTTTTAAACTCCAGTTTTTTTGAGAAAGAGAAATCTTTAGACCTAAATGAGTTCACTGGAGAATTCTATGAAATGCTTAAAGAATAATTAATACTAATTCTACACAATTTATTCCAGAAAGTAGAATAGGAGAGAACAATTCTTAATTTATTTTATGGAGCAAGTACTACCCTGATAACCAAAGCCAGAGAAAGTGAGCATAAAAAGATTATAGACTGGGTGTGGTGGCTCACGCCTGTAATCCCACCACTTTGGGAGACCGAGGCAGTGGATCACCTGAGGTCAAGAGTTCAAGGCCAGCCTGGCCAACATGGTGAAACCTCATCTATACTAAAAATACAAAAATTAGCTGAGCATTGTGGCAGGCACCAGTAATCCCAGCTACTCGAAAGGCTGAGGCAGGAGAATCGTTTGAACCTGACAGGTGAAGGTTGCAGTAGGCCAGGACTGTACCACTGTACTCCAGCCTGGTGACAGAGTGAGACTCCATCTCAAAAAAAAAAGAAAAAAGAAATAGGTATAAACCTAACAATACACATTCAGGAACTGTATGCTGAAAGCTATGCAACACTGATGAAAACAAACCAAAGATCTAAAAACACTGAGAGCTATACCCTGTTCATGGATGGGAAGACTCAACATAGTCAGAATGTCAATTCTTCCCAAACTGACGTGCAGGTGATGATGATGAACACAATTCCAGTCAAAATTCCAGCAAAACTTTTTTGTAGATATAGACAAGATTATTCAGCATTTTGGGAGGCCAAGGCAGGTGGATCACTTGAGGTCAGGAGTTCGAGACTAGCCTGGCCAACATAGTGAAACCCCGTCTCTACTAAAAGTACAAAAAATTAGCCAGGTGTGGTGGTACGCACCTGTAATCCCAGCTTCTTGGGAGGCTGAGTCAGGAGAATTGCTTGAACCTGGGAGGCGGAGGATGCAGTGAGTTGAGATCACGCCACTGCACTCCAGCCTCCAACCTGGGCAACAGAGTGAGACCGTGACTCTAAAAAAAAAAAAAAAAAAAAAAAAAAAAAAAAAAAAAAAAAAAGATGGGGGAGGAATCAATATACTCAGCTTCAAGATTTATTATACGGTACAGTAATCAAAGCTGTGTGGTTCTGGTGGAGGGACAGGCACATAGCAATATAACTCAATACAGAGTCCAGAAAAAACCCACACAAATATGCCCAACTGATTGCTGATGAAGGTGCAAAAGCCACTCAATGGAGGAAGGATTGTCTTTTCAACAAACGATGCTGGAACAATTGGACATCTATCAGCAAAACAATGAATATCAACCTAACTGTCTTGCCTTATACAAAAATTAATTCAAAATGAATCATGAACTTACATGTAAAATACAAAACTAAAACTTTTAGAAAAAAATGGGAGAAAATCTTCAGGATCTAGAGCCAGGAAATGAGTTCACAGACCTAATGTAAAAAGCACAATCCACAGACAAAAATATTGACAAATAAGTTCTCATCCAAATTAAAAACTTTTTGAGAAAGACCTGCTGAAAGGAGAAAAACATAAACCACAGAGCGGGAGAAAAACGTCTGCAAACCACATATTTAACAAATAATTCGTGTCTAGAATAAAGAACTCTCAAAGTTCAACAGTAAAAAAACAAACAAAATGACAATCCAATTAAAACAGCAAAAGATAGAAAAAGATATTTTCCAAGAGGATATACAGATGGCAAATAAGCACATGAAAAGACACTCAACACACCAGCTATTAAAGAAATGCAAATAAAACAAAATGTGACCATACACCTATCAAAACAGCTAGAATGAAAAATGGTGACACTAATTGCTAGTGAGAAAATAAAGAATCACATTGCTGATGGAAAACCTGGATCTTGCACATTGCTGGTGGAAATACAAAATGGTATAGCCATTATGGAAAACAGTGTAGCAGTTCCTTAAAAACCTAAATATGTAACTCTCATGTGACTGAAAAACCACGCTCCTAGGCATTCGTCCCAGAGAAATTCAGACTTACGTTTATGGGCCAGGTGCAGTGGCTCACACTTATAATACCAGCACATTGGGAGGCCAAGGCAGGTGAATCACTTTGACCCCAGGAGTTCAAGACCTGCCTGGTCAAGGTAGCGAAACCCAGTCTCTACTAAAAATACATAAACTAGCTGGGCATGGTGGCATGCACCTGTAGCTTCAGCTACTTGGGAGACTGAGATGGGAGGATGGCTTGAGCCGGGGAGACAGAGGTTGCAGTGAGCCAAGATCACGCCACTGCACTCCAGCCTGGGTGACAGGGCCAGGTGTCTTCAAGGAAAAAAAAAAAAAAGAAAAAAAGACAAAGAAACCTATACACTAACGTTTATAGCAGCTTTATTCATAATAGCCAAAAACTGCAAACCACCCAGATGGCCTTCAGAAGCTCAATGGTTAAACAAACGGATACATCCACACCATGGAACATTACTCAGCAATAAAAAGGGAAGAACTTTTGATACACAAGACCTGGGTGAATCTCTAGGAAGTTGTGCTGACCAAGGAGGGGAAAGCCAGTCCCAAAAGGTTACTTACTGTGTGATTCCATTTCTGTATAATTATTGAAACGACAAAATTAAGAGATGGAGAACAGATGAGTGGTTACCAGGGCTTACGGAGCAAGTAGGGGCGGAAGGAAGTGGGTCAGGCCATAAAAAGGCACCGTGAGGGGTCCTGGTGTGGACGGCAGCATTTGAATCTCGACCGTGTCCACATCAGCACCCCGGCTGTGATGCTATCATACCGTCCCAGGACGAGACTATGGGGGTAAACTGCGTATATCTCTGTACTATTTCTTACAACTGCAATTATCTTAAAAATACAGTTGGCCCTTAAGCAACACAGGTTTGAACTTCACGAGTCCCTTACACGTGGATATTCTCCCACCTCTGCCACCCTGAGACAGCAAGACCAACCCCTTTTCCTCCTCCTCTCCTCCTCCTCTTCCTCCTCAGCCCACTCAACATGAAGATGATGCAGATGAAAACCTTTACTACAATCCACTTCCACTCAATGAGGAGTGAATGTATTTTCTCTTCTTTATGATTCTCTTAGTAACATGTTCTTTTCTCTAGTTTATTTAAAGTAAGGTTATTTGTTTGTATAACATACAAAACATGTGTTAATGGACTGTTTATGTTATCTGTAAGGTTTCCAGTCAATAGTAGGCTATCAGTAGTTACGTTTTGGGGCAGTCACAAGTTATACCTGGACTTTGGACTGTGTGGGAGTTGCAACCCCTAACCTCTACATGGTTCAAAGGTTAACTGTAAAAATGTTAAGTCTTTTTAAAAGTACATTGTGGAAAACAAAAGGACAAAACTTTCACACAGTTTCAATAAGAGACAGCAATGTTCCTAGGCACACAACTAAAAATAATGAAACATACGTCCACACAAAAACATGCAGGCCAGCCACAGCGGCTCACACCTGTAATCCCAGCACTTTGGGGGGCCGGGATGGGAGGGTGGCTTGAGCCCAGGAGTTTGAAGCCAGCCCGCAGTACAGGAGACTCCATCTCTACCAAAAAAAACAAGAAGTGTATATGAATGTTCATGGCAGCATCCCTCATAACAGCTCAAAAGTGGAGGTAACCCAAACATTCCTGAGCTGACGGATGCATAAACGCGTTGTGGTCCAGCCTTAAAATGGAACATGATTCAGTCACCAAAAAGAAGAAAGGCCTGACCCAGGCTACAACACGGAGGAACGTCGGTAACACGATGCTAAACGAAAGAAGCCAGTCACAAAGGATCTCACTTGGCATGATTCCACTTACATGCAATGCTCAGAATGGGCAAACCCACCGAGATGGAAGGCAGGTGAGTCATTGTCAGGGGCTGGGAAGAGGAGGGAAGACTGGAGGCAGGGAGCAAGGTTGATGGTTTGGGGGTCTTTATTGGGGGGATGAAAATGTTCCTGAATCGACTCTGATGATTGCACAATCCCCTAATTTACTAAAAAAAAAAACATGGTACTGCACGTTTTCAAAGGGTGAATCACAATGGTATGTAAATTATATCTCAACAAATTCTCTAAGAAATCTGCAACTGGGTTCTAGGAAATTTTAACGACATCCATTAAAGAAGGATGCTCCTTCCCCCAACAGCGAATAACGAAATTACTGAACTATTTAAATCGTTGGCCTGCAGGCCGGACGCAGTAGTTCATGCCTGTAATCCCAGCACTTTAAGAGGCTGAGGCGGGAGGATCACTTGAAGTCAGGAGTTCAAGACCAGCCTGGCCAACATGGCAAAACCCCATCTCTACTAAAAGTACAAAAATTAGCTGGGTGTATTGGTGCGTGTCTGTAATTCCAGCTTCTCAGGAGGCTGAGGCAGGAGAATTGCTTGAACCCAGGAGGCAGAGGCTGCAGTGAGCCAAGATCATGCCACTAAGACAGAGCCAGACTCGTCTCCATAAATAAATAAACAGGGCCGGGCGTGGTGGCTCATGCCTGTAATCCTAGCACTTTGAGAGGCCGAGGCGGGTGGATCATGAGATGAGGAATTCAAGACCAGCCTAGCCAACATGGTGAAACCCCACCTCTACTAAAAAAAAAATAATAATAATACAAAATCAGCCAGGTGTGGTAGCACGTGCCTGTAATCCCAGCTACTCGGGAGGCTGAAGCAGGAGAACTGGTTGAACCCAGGAGGCAGAGGTTGCAGTGAGCCAAGATCATGCCATTGCACTCCAGCCTGGGTGACAGAGCAAGACTCGTCTCATAAATAAATAAATAAATAAATAAATAAATAAATAAATAAATAAATAAATAAACGTTAGCCCACAGATGCGCATCTATGTTTGGAAGTGCTCATCACTCTTGCAGAGATGGAAACCATCCTTGTGAGGAGTTCTGAAACAGCTCTGTGACTCAAAGGAAATGCCCCCCACAGACTGGTCCTCCACGTGCTGGACTCCAAGTCGGGGGGCCTGTCTGTAAGCAGCCAGACCCAGCCTGCCTGAGCCTCGGGCCCCTTTTCTGGAAGGTGCCACAAAGCAGGGGCCTGGTCTCTGGAGCAGCCCACCCTGCCTGACCCCAGCTCTCTCCATGACTTCCCAACTGCTCACGTTCAAGCTAAGTCTGCGTCCTCTTCTGTCAAGGGGGGATGAGTGACCACACTCATTCCGGAGTCCCAGGCACTGGATGAGCATGGCTGGGTGGCCCTGCTGCCCCACAGGCACCCCATGAACCGAGGGAGGAAATGTCACGCCCTCCCTGTCTAATGTTCGAAACGTGTATACAAATGTTCACGGCAGCACCATTTACAATAGCCAAAACCCAGCAAGAACAAAAGACCCACCAATACACAATGCAGACAGGAAACAAGAGCTACGGTACAACAGAGCATCTCCAGCCATAAAAAGGAAGGAGGCACTGACCCATGCTACAGCACGAATCGTCCTCTGTGGTATAAGAAATACACTGGGGGCCGGGCGCGGTGGCTCACGCCTGTAATCCCAGCACTTTGGGAGGCCGAGGCGGGGGAATCACAAGGTCAGGGGATCAAGACCATCCTGGCTACCATGGTGAAACCCCATCTGTACTAAAAATACAAAAAAAAATTAGCCGGACATGGGGGCGGGGGCCTGTAATCCCAGCTACACGGGAGGCTGAGGCAGGAGAATGGCGTGAACCCAGGGGGCAGAGCTTGCAGTGAGCCAAGATTGCGCCACTGCACTCCAGTCTGGGTGACAGAGCAAGACTCCATCTCAAAAAAAAAAAAAAAAAAAGAAATACACTGGGCTTTGTCCCTGGTTCCCAGCACAGAGATCCTAATACCCTGAGAATTTCCTGAGTAGCAGAAGTGAGTCCCTTTTGACCCCACCGGAGCTCATGCTAATGAGGTGACTTAGGGTGGGGGCCCCAGTCTCAGACTGGGACTGGTCACCAGGAACACAGGTGTCTAAGAAGGTGGGAACTTCTGGCCCTACTTGCTGAGCTCCAGAAGGTACCAGAGATTAAGCTCTATAAAAACTCTTGCACAGGCAGGGCGCAGTGGCTCACACCTGTAATCCCAGCACTTTGGGAGGCTGAGGCAGGTGAATCACCTGAGGTCAGGAGTTCGAGACCAGCCTGACCAACATGGTGAAACCCCATCTCTACTAAAAATACAAAAATTAGCCCGCATGGTGACACGCACCTATAATCCCAGCTACTCGGGAGGCTGAGGCAGGAAAATCACTTGAATCCGGGAGGCAGAGGTTGCAGTGAGCCAAGACCGTGCCATTGAACTCCAGCCTGGGCAATAAGAGCAAAACTCTATCTTGGAAAAAAAAATGTTAACTTTATGTTACGTATATTTTACCTCCATAAAGGAAATAAAAAGAACCTCTCATTCTCAACACCTCACAAGGGTTCAGGATCCACTTCATGGAGCGAGGGGAAAACACTAAAGGCAAAAGGCCAACATGTACAGGCATGCAGCAGGGACAGAAGAGCCTCCGATCTTCAGTTTTTGTCGGAAGCCACCTCCTGAGGTCCACGTGACACAGCCTGTGGGGAGTGGCTGCCGTGAGGATGGGCACACGCTCTCCTCACACGTGGTGTACACCATCTCCCATCCTGCCGGCTGCCTTTGCTGACGTCTGTGCCAGAAGCAATGTGACTTTAACAGATGCACCCATTCTCCTGCTGAGAAAACTGAGGCCAGAACAGCAGGTGCTGACGGCAGAGCCAGGACCAGGAGGAAGCCAAGCTGGCCATTCGGTTCTTCCTGCTCAGCCTCCTCCATCCCCTCCACAAACACTGTTTGTTTGAAAGGCAGGACCGGACTGAGAGGGATGTTGCTCGGGGCCTGTCTCACCATTCACAGAACACTCCTCATTCTCCTTGTCCCCAGCTCAACGGCCAGAGAAGGCAACAGGGCAGGCTGAAATTAGCTTACCAACAGTCACCATGCAAAATTACTCAGGAATAAAATTAAAACATGCATTATGCGTCCTGGTTGAACCATAAAATGCTGTGACCAGTAAAAGCATCAAAACCCAATGTGAGGCCAGGCACGGTGGCTCACGCCGGTAATCCCAGCACTTGGAGAGAGGCTGAGGAGGCTGGCAGATCACCTGAGGTCAGGAGTTCTAGACCAGCCTGGCCAACATGGTAAAACCCCATCTCTACTAAAAATATAAAAATTAGCTGGGTGTGGTGGCGTGCACCTATAGTCCCTGATACTCCAGAGGCTGAGGTAGGAGAGTTGCTTGAACCTGGGAGGTGGAGGTTGCAGTGAGCCAAGATCGCATTTGGCTTGCGCCCGGCTCTAGTAGGCAACTTATAAAACCGTGAACTAAATAAATCAGGGTCAGCAAGCGGCTGCCCACGGGCCAATTCTAGCCCAAGCCTGTTCTCCTAAGTAAAGTTATACTGGAGCAGAGCTGTGTCCGCTCCTTCACGCATTGCCTTTGACTGCTTTTTTGGAGAGACACTGCACAGCGCACAAACACGACATTTTTACTCCAGCCTGGGTGACAGAGTGAGACTCCGTCTCAAAACAAACAGATAAACAAAACCCAATGTGGCACCTCTATAGTCCTGTGAGGTCTTTCTGCGCCCAGAGGGCAACACTGCAGGCAGCGGCCGGCAGGGACTTGGCACAGTCAGGACTGCGCTGTGGGCCTGGGAGGCTGTCACAGTAACAGCTCGAATCAGCCGTACCTCCTAGATCTACCATCTTGGGAAGTCTTCTCCCACAACGACCCTGGAAATGGTCACTGTGTTCGCTCTGGCCATGTCAATAAACCCAGAGACAATAGCAACAAATGTGATGCAAGCAGAAGCTGCAGACCGTGGCATCCTGAAGTTCCCGGTCTTGCTGCCCTCAGGAGCCCAGAACCACCAAGTAGCCAGTGGGCAAGGAGGACTGAGTCCAGGGACTGAGCCCGGGTCTAGTGGGCAACTTGTAGAACCATGAGCTAAATAAATCAGGGTCAGCAAGCGACCACCTACGGGCCAATTCTAGCCCAAGCCTGTTTTTATAAGTAGTTTTTACTGGAACACAGTCGTACCCATTTATTCATATGTTGCCTTTGACTGCTTTTTTGGAGAGACACTGCACAGCACGCAAGTACAACATATTTACTATCCGGCCCTGAAATGGACAGGTGTTTTACCCTTTGTTTGGGGTGGTCTGTTATACAGCAAAGATTAACTAACACGACTCTCAACTTAACAGTTGCTTATTAGATAGGTGTCGTTATCTCCAACCTAAAGATCAGGAAGCCAAGGCCTACAGTGAAGGATCCAGTCACTCACCCAGGTCACATCGTGGCACTTATGGGGAGGCTCCGGCAAAGCAGGAGTTAACCCTGCCTGTCTAACACCAAAGGCCCCAAGCCCACCACAATGCAGGCTTTATGGAAGGGTCCCTAACTGAGTCACTAGCTGTACAGCCGACCCCATCTCCCCTTCCCAGGCCCCCTGCCCCTTTCTCTTCAGTAAAACATGGCAGGATAAGATGTCCAACGAAAAAGGCTCATCCATGTCAGGAAAAGCCACTGAGGGCCACAAAGGCTGACAAGGATGAACACACACCACTACCCAGGCTCGTGGGTAGCAGAGCAACCCAGTCACCTGGAGTTCCCACGGGATGAGGGTGGCCCCTCCCAAGGGGCTCTCCCTGTGACACACAGACTCACCTCTGTCCCCAGGCCCTGCACACATGCACACAAGGACTGAAGGTGGGACTGGCTGGGGAGAGGGGGCCAAGGTTGCAGATGTCCCTTGCACGAGCTGGGGGGCTGCCACTGGGCACCCCATCATCCTGAGTCCCTGAACCCTGTGCACTCATGAAGCCCACATGGGAGGCTCTGCAGAGAACAGGTGGAGGCCACAGCGTCCCCTGCTCTGCCTGTAACAGGATCTCTGTGCCAGCCCGAGGTCTCAACAGGCCAGTGGGGAGCCCTGACAAGACAGGCACTTTACAGACCCAACAATCCACATGTGACACAGGTCGCATGGACACAGATGATGCAGACGTCACCACTAAAGACAGTAAGAACAGCTGGCAGTACGTGGATGCTTACCGTAGTCTCAGTTTTACAAAATTGCCTTATTTAATGCTCACAGCTACCGGAAATATGTTAGTACCCCCATTTCAAGGATAAGAAAACCAAGGCCTAAAGAGGCCAGCTGGGCTGTCCAAGGTCACACAGCAATACGGCAGAGCTGCTCTGCACTGCGATGTACCACTTACTACAGCAAGGAAAATGAACACAACACTCCCCAAAACCCAAAGATGTCGGGATAAGAGCGGAGAGGCCAGAGGCCCCTCCTGGCCAGTGCTATGCTCCCTCCGCGGCCCAAATTCTCCAGGCAGATCACCCGTCACCACGGCCTAGAGAACAGGGCGCTGAGACACGGTGACACTCAACTCGGCTGGGCAAATGCACCGTCTATGGCCAGAGCTTGCCGGAGTCAATCAGCAGAAGTGTTGAAGAGCTGGGGCCCTCTGTGTCCTCTCTGTCCCCATGCTGACTGCACCTGCTGCAGAGGACTCTCCCCAGAAGAGGGGCTGTCCAGACACAGAGTCACAGGGACAGACTTCATTCACAGGAAGGTCCAGCTCACGGCTTCACAAGCATTTTGTTCACAAACACCCAGGAGGCGTGAGGAAGGACTGGCTGAGAACACGTCAACAGATGACCAGGAGGGGCCGCCAGGCAGGCCCAGAGGGAGGACTCACTGGAGTGAAGGAGATTAAATGCTCCCGTCCCCTTCCATTCTACTGGTTATAACACGTAACTTGCTACATGGGTTCAAAGCCCCAGCCAATGCACCTCCCTGGAGCTCAGTTTTCCCTTCTGTGAAATGGGCATTAAAATACTCCCAGACAGCAACTGGCGATTCCACGAGACCATATGCACGAAGCTCCTGGCACACAGCAGGTACTGAAATGGCCTCCAACAATGTCTGCAGATAATACATTAATGATAATGACAATGACTGACTGACTGAGCTACCTACAAAGATACAGGTCACTCTACGTTATTACTGCATTGTGAATGGTCAATTTTTTTTCTTTTTTGAGATAGGGCCTCACTATGCTGCCCAGCCTGGAGTGTACTGGCACCATCTCAGCTCACAGCAGCCTCAACCTTTCCAGTCTCAGTGGTCCTTCCACATCAGCCTCCTGAGAAGCTGGGGCTACAGGCACACACCACAATGCCCAGCTAATATTTGTTTTTTGTTTTGTTTTGTTTTCTAGAGACAGGGTTTCACCACACTGCCCAGGCTGGTCTCAAACTGCTCTTAAGCAAGCCACCTACCCACATCGGCCTCCCAGAGTGCTGGGACTATAGGCATCAGCCACCTGCACCTGACCAAGAAGTCATTTTTGCCTCTACATGTGGAGCGTCCTGCAGCTGGCTGGGTGGTCTGTTACCTCAGAGGCATTTCCTTTCGTTCAGAAAATCACCCACCCCACCCCAGGCCACTGAGCCCACCAGGCACAGGCTACATCTCGCAGGGCGTCTGCCAGGTGTCTCCGGCAATTGCACATCCCTGGGAGCTGGGCAAACACTCAGCGGTGGCCAGAAAGCCATCTGAAGATCCAACGGCCTCCACGAATGCTCACTAGTAATATGATACTAATTCTAGACTGCTAAAATTAGTAATATGACACTAATACTAATAATTACTAACAGTAATATGATACTAATTCTAGACTGCTAAAATTAGTAATATGACACTAATACTAATAATTACTAACAGTAATATGATACTAATTCTAGACTGCTAAAATTAGTAATATGACACTAATACTAATAATTACTAACAGTAATATGATACTAATTCTAGACTGCTAAAATTAGTAATATGACACTAATAGTAATAATTACTAACAGTAATATGATACTTTTAGACTGCTAAAGTTAGTAATATGATTCTAATGGTAATAATTACTAACAGTAATATGATACTAATTCTAGACTGCTAAAATTAGTAATATGATTCTAATGGTAATAATTACTAACAGTAATATGATACTAATTCTAGACTGCTTCTGGTAAGAACCTCGTTCTTCAGGAGAATGAACTCCAGAAGCTATTTAACCAGGCTTGGTCTATGAAGAGCCTGCCACAGGGTACTGGGAGGCTTGTCAGCATGAGGATTCTCTGATCCAGCATAAAATCTGCTGAAAACCCGCTGCAGGACCCAGACGCGGTGCATCTTCTCCCAAGGTCCATTGTTCTCCAAGAGGTTTGGACCTGGACTGTCCAGAGCCAGCAGTGCAGAACCCTGATTAATTCTCAATGAGCTCTGGGGTCCTGCCCACACTCAGGTCTCTCTGAGTGACAAGCCGTGACAAGCTGTCCTAGCCCATCTTCTCTCCCTAATCCCTCTCCTGTTCTTCCAACTAGAGTCTTTGCTGCTAACTCAAAGGAAGCATGTCAAAAGGAAGGGGACTCTGTCTGAGGGTGAGAAGGTGGCGGTGGAAGCAGGGCCACTGCAGGGCAGGGGGCCAAGCAAGAAGGGGCAGACCCCAGCCCCTGGAGAAGGAAGGTTACAAATCCATGCTGCCCCATAGCAATATAATTGGAGTCACAAATGTAATTTTAAATTTCCTAGGAGCCACATCAAAAAAAAATAAAATGGGCTGGGCATGTTGGCTCATGCCCACAAACACCAATACTTTGGGAGGCTGAGGTGGGAGGATCACTTGAGCTCAGGAGTTTGAGGCCAGCCTGGGCAACATAGGGAGCCCCCTCTAAAAAAAAAAAACAGCCAGGTGTGCTGCTGTGCACCTGCAGTCTGTGCGTCTGTGGTCGCAGGTCCTTGGGAGGCTGAGGTGAGAGGATTGCTTAAGCCAGGGAGGTCCATTCAGAAAATGGAAAGCTGAGTGGTGGATGAACCGGAACTGGGAGAAGCTTTCTATGAATCAGAGAAAATGCAAGTTAAAAGGAGACACCATTTCCCACCCATTAGACTGGCAAATATCAGGCAACACCAAGTCTTGCTGAGGAGGAAGGGCCCAGGGAGTTCTCACACCATGCGGGTGGGACTGTAACTTGGTACAACGCCCGGGAGAGCAATTTGAGAACATTGGCAAAAGTCAGCTCTGTGCATGGTGAAAGCTCCGGGGTAGGCAACTTCTCATCTAAGGAGGTACCCAGGGAAGCCCCGGCAGGGCCTGCAGAGAAGAATGTTCCCTGCAGCACGGTCTGAAAGAACAAGATCCTGAAAACAACCCAAATGTCAACAGGAAGAGAAAGAATAAAATGGGGTTAACCATTCCATAAAATGTATAAACTGAGCTACATGATCAACTCGGTGGATTTTTTAAAGTGGCTATTAAGGAAACTTCAAGGCAAAGCTTCCAGGGAGCGGGAAGTACCCGGACACCCCGCATTTCCCACCCCACACAGGCGACCCAAGGCCCCATGAGACAAACAAATACGTACCTTTGCCAGCAACTGCACATGAGATCGGCAAATGACCCATTGCACAACCAGCCCACATTTAAGATCATGAGGCAACCGGAAAGCATCTAATCAGTCCATCAGCTACATTTTGCAGGAGACACTCTCTCCCCTGCTACTGTCTCTGGTCCCTGTCTTTCTTGGTCCAACCCTAGGCTGGAGTTGAACCCACAAAGATGAGACATCCCCAGTAGGTTCCCAGGGACTAGGTTCCCAGGGAGCAGCACCTTGCCTCACTGGAAGACACCAGACGTGGGAAAAAGTCTGTCCCACAATTTCTCCCACACTCAGGGTCACCCCTGCTTTCTCCTGAGACCCACGAAGCCTGGGTCTGGAGCAAGTGGGTAAAAGCCTGGGCTGGAGCAAGTGGGTAAAAGACCTCAGCTTTAGTATCTCAAGACTGGATGGGCCTGGGGCTGGACACTGCTTTAGAAGGTGTTTTCTGAAAGCAAGGACTCAAGATATTTGGACGCCCACATTCACAGTAGCATCATGTACAACAGCCAAAGGGTGAAGCCACCCAGGTCCCCATGGATGGATGACTGTATAAACAAAATGTGGTCCATCCACACAACGGAATATTACTCAGCCATAAAAAGGAAGGAAATTCTGACACACACTACAACATGGATGAGGCTTGAGAACATTATGCTGAGTGAATTAAGCCAGACTCAAAAAGACAAACACTGCATGATTCCACTCGGATGAGGTCCCTACAGAAGCCAAAGAGACAGGAAACAGACTGGTGGTCACTAGGGGCTGGGAGAAGGGGGATGGTTTGCTAGTGTTTAGTGGGGAAGTAGTTTCAGTTCTGCAAGCTGAAGAGTTCTACAGATAGACGGTGACGATGGTGGCACAGCAAGGTGAGTGTCCTTAATGCCTCAGAACTACACACCTAAAAATGGTGAAAAGGGTACCCTTCTATGTTATAAGTATTTTGCATGATTTATAAAATGTGCATTGGGAAAAAAAGTGCTCTTATATTCATTTCCACTGAACTCCTCCTCTATCACACATCGCTTCCTTCACCTCCTTTAAGTGTTTGCTCAAGGACCAGTTCCTCAGTGCGGCTCGCACTGACCGCCCTGCTAAAACAGCAGCCCCCTTGGCTCCCAGTCCCCACCAGCAAGCTCTCCTTTCCTCCCGCATGGCATCACTGCTTCTTTATGATCTCCCTTAATTATTGTTTGCTCCCCTGGTGAGGGTGTCGACCCTACAGGGGCAGAAATATTTGTCTGGTTCACTGCTGCATCCCAGAGTCTACAGCAGCCTAGCAGATATCTGCAGCACACGCCACAAAAGACGGCAGAATACGCATTCTTCTCAAAGGCACATGGAACATTCTCCAGGAGAGGCCCTCATGCCCGGCCATAAAATAGCCTCATTAAACATCAGCAGGACTGAAATTATACAAATAATGTTCTCCACCCACGATGGAATGAAATTCGAAATCCATTTTACAAATGCACAAATATGTGGAAATTAACACACAAACAGCCAATGGGTCAAAGAATAAACGACAGGGAAATTGAAAAACACTTTGAAACGAGTGAAAAAGAAGACAAAACACATCAAAACTTATGGTATACAATTAAAGCAGTAAAGGAAATTCAGATCTGTTAATGTCTCTATTAAAAAGAAGACAAATCTCAAATCAGTAACCAAAACCTTCCACCTTGCAAAAGTCAGAAAAAGAACGGGAAACTGAAACTGAGCAAGCAGAAGGAAGGAAATAATAAAGGTTAGGGCTGAAGTTAATGAAACCTAGGCTAGAAACACAATAAAGAAAATCAATAAAACTATAAGTTGGTTATTTGAAAAGATCAACAAAATTGACAAACCTTAGCTGGAATGATCCAGAAAAGAAGGGAAGACTCAAATCACCAAACTCAGAAATGAAAGAAAGGACCTTATTACCAACTTACAGACTTAAAAGGAATCAGGCCGGGCGCGGTGGCTCACGCCTGTAATCCCAGCACTTTGGGAGGCCGAGGCGGGCGGATCACAAGGTCCGGAGATCGAGACCATCCTGACTAACACAGTGAAACCCTGTCTCTACTAAAAAGACAAAAAAACTAGCCGGGCCTGGTGGTGGATGCCTGTAGTCCCAGCTACTCAGGAGGCTGAGTCAGGAGAATGACGTAAGCCCAGGAGGTGGAGCTTGCAGTGAGCCGAGATGGCGCCACTGCACTCCAGCCTGGGCGACAGAGTGAGACTCTGTCTCAAAAATAATAATAATAATGAGATGGTGCTACAAACAACTACACAGCAACCGAATCAGAGAAACTCACTTGAAGTGGACACGTTTCTGGTGGGACACAAACTAACAAACTTGACTCAAGAAACAGAAAATCTAAAAAGACCTATGACAAGTAGAGATCCAATTAATAATTTTAAAGGTTTTCACAAAGAAACGCCTAGGCCCAGATGGCTGCATTGGTGAAGTCTATCCAACATTTAAAGAAGAATGAAGGCCAATTTTGCATAAACTTTTCAGAAAAAAAAAAATGGAAGACAATGCTTCCCAAGTCATCTTATGAGGCCAATACTACTCTGATACCAAAACCAGACTTCACAAGTAAACTACAGGCTTCCTCTGGCAGCCAAACACCTACAAAGTCCTCTCCGCTCTCCTGTCTACACTTGCAAGCCTGCCTCACTCTACAAATTGGTCAGGCTGCTCTCCCAGAGTCTCCTAAGCCACCTCAGGCTCTGCCAGCCTCCCTGACCCCACAGCCTGGAAAGTGCCCCTGCATGCTTCCAACATCCTAGACTCCACAATCAGAAGGCCTGCCCCTGGGGTGGGAACCACCTGGTGCTGTCTGAAGCCCCCAACTAAACTCCACAGAAATATCCTGAACGACAAGAAAAGGGATATGCAACATTCAAAGCAGCCCCTGGACCACATGGCAAAGCCAGCTTTCAAACCAGACCCGTGCACTGACAAGGCAGATCCCATGCTCCTCCCAGAGGCTCTCAGCGTACAGCCCCAGGAACCAGCCTATTCGAGAGATCTATGAAGTCAAACCATTCTCATAACACTGAGATGTGAGCTGCTTTTTCAAGCTCATCCTCTCCCAAGTGCACAACGGAAGCTACAGAACGTGCGATATTGCAAATAGCTGACTGCAGGAGCAGTTACGGGAACCCAGCTGTCTTCCATTAAACCTGACAGCAAAAAGACTGCAAAAATGTTAAACAATGCCACTCTTCTCACCAAGTCTTTTTTGTTGTTGTAGAGATGGACTCTCACTCTGTTGCCCAGGCTAGAGTGCAGTGGTAAAATCTTGGCTCACTGCAACCTCCGCCTCCTGGGTTCAAGTGATTCTTGTGCCTCAGCCTCCTGAGTAGCTGGGTCTCCAAGTGTGCCCCACTGTGCCTGGCTAATTTTTGTATTTTTAGTGGAGACGGGGTTTCACCCTTTTGGCTAGGCTGGTCTCAAACTCCTGACCTCAAGTGATCCACCCGCCTCAGTCTCCCAAAGTGCTGGGATTACAGGTGTGAGCTACTGCACTATTTTTTTTTTTCTCACCTTGTCACCCAGGCTAGAGTACAGTGGCGTGATCACAGCTCACTGCAACATCAACCTCTCAGGCTCAGGTAATCCTCCCACCTCAGCCTCCTGAGTAGCTGGGACCACAGATGCATGCCACTACACCTTGCTAATTTTTTATTTTTTGTAGAGACAGGTCTCATTATATTGCCTAGGCTGGTCTCAAATTGCTGGCCTCAAGCAATCCTCCTGCCTTGGCCTCCCAAAGTGCTGGGATTACAGGCCTGAGCCACCTCAACCAGCCTCACCAAATGTTTTTCTTGTTTTGAAAAGAGTTGTTTTTCATAAAAACACATTATTTATACCAACATATAATGAGTTTATTACTATTTTTAAATGCATTAATAAATATTTTTAAATTCTAACAGCATAACAATAGGTTAGTGCTCATACACAGCAAGCTTCTGGGTCCTTCAAAATTCTAAGAGAGCAAAAAAGGTTCCTTAAGCTAAAAGTCTGACAACCACTGTGCTACCTCATCTGCTTTACCCGAAAGCGAACAGAAAAATAAACTGGCGTGCCACCTAGGAGGCGATCTGGAGGCCGGAGAAGCAAGCGGTGCCTTCCTCTGCACGGTGGAGTGGGCAGCCGCCTGGTGTGGATCCCAGCTGGGCCACAAGACCTTTGGCAAGTTCAGCCACTGAAGCTGAATGAGCCTCGAGGGAGGGAAAGTCCAGAACTAGGATGAGGGGCCATAGCAACGCCATCTGGTCAGTATCTTCCCCTGCCAACGTCCCCTGGTCCATGCTTGGTGCCACTGTAGGACCTTGAAATGCAAATAGGAGCAAGACATGGTCCCTTTCCTGGGGACCTGTCCGCCTGGTGAGGAGGGGTCAGACAGGAGCTGGCTGGCCTGGTTTGCAGGCCCCTGCACTGGAAGCGGGGGGCGGAGCAGATTCTTCAAATTCCAGGGACATTTGTGGGGGGCGGCAGGAAAAACATGGACAGGAACGGCTGAGCCCTATGCTCTCAGGGGTACAAATGAGGGCGTGGAAGCATCCCCCTCCACTCCCCAAGAAGCTTGCCTTCTCCCCAGGGAAGGAATCCAGGGCAGATTTTCAGGAAAGACAGGCTCAGAGGCTCATTTCCCATCGCCCAGGAACCCAGAAGTCTGTGTCAGCTCCAGGCCTGGAAACCCAGGATGCCCCGCACCCCCTTCCCTGGCCCTAAGCCTCCCAGGACCCACCCCAGTGGACCAGGGACCAGGCTGCCAGCTGTCCAGACTCTCGGCCATTCCCCAACCCCACCGAGGACTCCAGGTGCTGACTCTGGATTCTCCTTGAGAAGCGGAGGGACCTGATGAGCCAGAGTGAGGAGGACGTGGGGCAGGACACCCCCAAGTCTGCAGGGAGGTAGCAAAGCCTGGCAGTATCCAGAGCACACAGCGGACATCACCTGTCACTCACATAGGTATCATTACTGTCCCCAGGTAAGAATCACCTGCAGGACCCTGAATGCAGGTGTAATCTTGTGAACCAAGATCTTCTCCCTTATAGGGGGCTTCAAACTGAGGTGCAAGGACCCTTTCCAAGTGGACCCAGCTCAGTCTAAAAGGTAGCCAAGTCTTTCACGAAATTGCTCAGTGGAGAAAGGCCTTGGGTCCCCCTGCCCACCTCCCCTCCCCAACATCCCTGAAGCTCTTTTACATAAGAAAGGCACTGCTTTCCCCCAGGAGCTGGTGAGGTGGCGGTGCAGCCCCAGGAGAAGAGCCCTCCTGATACCAAATAAAAGGGCTAATGCAACCAGGGCTTCAATTAAAACACCAAAAACACCCACTGCCTTCTCAGAGATGCAGCTCCAGTAACAGCTCCCCTTTTCCATTTCTAAAAATCTGTAATTTATTTATAGTTTTTGACCAACTGTGCCCCAGCAATGACTGTACAGCTTTTTCAATTCAGAGGTAATTTTTTAAAATACTTAGCAACTTCAGGTCACGGGAAATTTTATGAAAGTCAATTTATGTATATTTTTCATGCAGAGAAGTATGCTAGGTTGATTAATAAAAGACCCATGAGCATAAAAGTCTATTACATTACGATAAAATTCTTTGGGGGAAGTGGCTGTATAAATTCAAGAAGAGAAAAGAACGATGAAAATGTCCTAAAGCTCACTTACGTATCTGTCAAGGAAAAGTGGATGTGAGTCACGATGGGTTTATATCACAGTGGGTGAAGTTAGGCAACAGTTCCTTTTAAAATATTGATATTTACCCTCACAGAGGTACCGTAGCCTTTACAAATATTTAAACCTATGAAGAAAAATGTTAGATGTTGACTTTAAAATGTGTAAGAAGCCCGGTAAATGATGAATGGCACAATCTGAACGTTTACTGGCAATTCTTTCAGCTTTGCTGGATATTTGAATTTTTCATAAGAAATTGTTGCAGAAAATGTATAAGAGAACAAGCTGTTTTTAAAACACTTTTAGGGAGAGACAAAAAAAAATGCAAGAAGCAGGCCCCAGCCCAGCAGGGCCAAGGCAGGGCTTATGACCTCTAATGCACGCCTCCTGGGGGGTGTCTGGTGAGGCCTTTCTAAGTCCAGCAACTCAGGGCTGCTCCAGCTGAGCTTCCCCTCCCTCTGGTGGGCTCCCGTGCTACCTTTCTGCTGCATCAGAATTTCTAGGACGGGGAGCTAGGAGCCCTTCCACACTCTACCATTTGGAATCTGCAGCCTCAGATTGGGAGTTTGTGGCCTAATTTCATTCACACACCCCTTACTGAGCTAACCCCAGAGTAGCTACCACACCCAGCAAGGACAATTTTCAAACACTGTCCCCAGTCACGCTCTGGTGCAGTGCCGGGTTCAGCAATGACATCTGGCAGCCAATCAGGGAGCCCAGCATGTCCCTGCTGCTGCCCGCTAACTCCTGGCAGCCCCACAGGCTTTTAAGAGCTTAATCTCCCAGGTAGTGAGCTGCATTTCAACCAGTCCCTCCCTGAAGGTCCATCCCCAGGGTACATGCATCCAGAGAGACCCAGTCTATGGTCCCTAAACCCAAGGCAGGCTCTGGGTACTGGGCATGGGCCCATCTTCCCATATCCTGCAAAGAACGGAAACCCTTGAATGCAGGAAAGGGTTGCATCAGAAGCACCTGTACCCGGAAGCCCAGCGTCAGTACTGGAGCCACGGCCAATGAGACAGCCGTCCATCAGCAGCATCAAACCAGTCCTTGAATCTGCTTTCCACAAAGCAAAACGTGGAGCACATCAAGAAGTCTAATGAGAAACTGGTTTTCACCTGCTGACCGCAGGGCTATTTCACAGCACGGGAACGAGAAGACTAATTTTCTAACCGCTGCCTAGCAGCTTTCTCCAGCTGGGCAGTGCGCATTTAACCACCGGGCGGTGCCGGGTCAAGGGCTCCCCTACCCGCTAGCTGTGTGTGCTAAGGCAAGCGGCTTCACTCCTCTGAGCTTCAAGCTCCTAATCTGTGAAATGGGAAACGTAATGAATCGGAGCTGCCTCCTTGGGCTTCTGTGAGATTTACTGAGGGAATAAATAGCAAGAGTATGGCACTAATGCCAACCAAAAGGAAAATGTTCAGTGAGAGTCTCACTATGCCCACTGCAGCTGCTGACATTATTGTGACTAGCGTGTGGCTCTGTCCCCACCCCAGGAACAAGGACTGGATCATTCTGCCAAGTGCTCATGTTCAGTCCCAGGAGGACGCAGACAACCTGGGCCTCTTCCAAGGGTTTGTATAGCCCCACCCCACGCTGGGTTGGGGACCCTTTCTATGCCCTGCAGCACTCAGTGGTCACCTCCATCACAAGCCCTGTCACAATACAGACTAACTGGACTGTCCAGTCACGCCTCTTCCTCCCCATTATCCTAGAAGCTCCCTGAGGCAGCCCGTGCAGCCAGTCCAGGCTTGGATGCGGCCAGTCCAGGCTTGGATGCAGCAGCAGGCCCTCAGATGATTATTCGTGCGGAAACAAACAAATACACCCTAGATATCCTCTGACCATCAGAAAACGACAGGCCTATCATTTTGGGCGGGAGGTTAGGTGCAGTGGCCAAGTCACAAAGGTCACTCAGCCCTGGGGGTGCTGCAGGCTCCAAGCCCTGCACTAATATGCTCACAGCCTCTCAATAAGGGGTTCATTCTCCCCGTGCCCAGGCCAATGGCGAGGGGTGGGGGACTCCAGAGATGGAGAAGACCCGCCTTCGTCTGGAGCTATCCTCCCTTCTCCCCTCTCCTTCCCTTTCTTCCAGATTCCCCAGTCTACAGAAACAGAGAGGGTCAAGAGGTCATGTGAAGGCAAGAAGCTCTAAAGGGTCCCTCCCTGGGGCTCACAGTCCCACTTACAGGACAACTGGAAGCTCCTGAAGAGGCTGTGCGCATCCATTTCCACGGTTTTTCTCAGCCACACCCTCCCCGCTGCCCTAAGGAGGGGCCCTCAGACTCCAGGTACAACAGCCCCAGGTGCAAGCTTCAGCTTGAGTTTACAAAGCAGGAGGCTGGAATTGCAGGCAGGTGAGACCTCAGGTGTCCAGGCCCAGAACTCCTTTACAGTAGGAGGCATGACCTCAGGCCCCGCAGCAACTCCCAAGCTGAGCCCCACTTTAGAAAAGTCCTCATCCCTCATCAGGACTGACAGGGACACCAGAACTCTCTCATCTGCAACTCTGTTACGTATTTGGAAATAAGGCAAGTATGCTAAAGCACTGCCTTCCCATAAAAAGCCATTTTTAGGAGTGTGTTCCTGTATACTGGTCAATTCCCAGCCCGTTTTTCTCTCCCATCCTTTTCCTCTTTACTAATGACATACAAAATGCAATGCAGTCTCAGCATCCCTTTACCTCCCTCTGGGCAGCGCTCACATCTGATATCACCTGGCTCCCCAGTCCCCGGACTAGACCAAGACCCCTAGAAGCCAGCATGGGCCCTAAGCACCCAAATGAAGAAACGAATGAATGAAAAATCTCCTTGAAACTCACCCACATAGGAATAGGGCTTTCTATAGCAGACTGTACTTGGAGACAGTACGCAGAAAAGGTCCCCCACACAGACCACACCCCTCCCGTGGGGTCGGGGGTAGTCTAATTTGTTAAAAGCAGCCAAGTGCTGTCAACTGAGGCCTCTGGGATCATCTTCATGGGTGAAATCACCTACTCGTAAAGAGCTACCTTTGATACCTGAATTCCAACCTCCTTCCAAAGGCACCCAAAGAAGCACCAAGTTTTCCATCCAATTCTTCCTTCCAGGAAAACAAGGAATTCCCGGGTGTGATAATGGAATCAGAGGCCTTAGACAGTGCTTCCCAGGAGCTGGATCACGCAGGCACTAACTGGGACACCCAGATTCCTATCAGGACAAGGGTCTCCCTCAAGCCCCCTTAGAGGCCAGCGATATCCGGCCTAGAAACCCACAGCTCCCACCTACCAATTCCCCTCTTAGAGCAGCCACAACGGCTTTCCCCCAGAAGTAACACTGAACCCAGACGGGGGCCAAGCTCACTCCACTCCCGCAGGCTCAACCCTGTTAGGACCGGACCCTCAACCTTGTTTCCAACCCACAAGTAGTTGGAAAACTCCAAAAGCAATTGGCCCAGAGGCTGTTCTGGACCTGCTGAAACCGCTGGGGCGCCGGGCTCGGTGCCTAGTGCGTAGTAGGGCGTCACTAATTATGGGATAAGGACCTCAGGGCACCCGGGTCAAGGCTGAATCTGTTAGGTCCTTTTCCAGGGGCGCAGAACTTCCCTGTAGCTGGGTCTGCAAAACCGAGGTTCACATCCCAGGTCGAGATCAAATCGCCCTCCCACACCGGGGGACTTCCGAAAATTACCTCTGTGGATCTGGCAGCTTAATTAGCTGATTGGCCTCATTAACGTTCGAACTTGAGTTTCAAACGAAAAAAGAGGTCACGCAACTATCCAATTTACTACCTCGAATTTCCATCCGAAAACCACTTTATTTTCGGATGGCCTCTGAGGACGCCCAGGCCTTTGCCCGCAACTGCCAGCCCCCGAGGGTCCTATGTACTTTAGCTTGACCCCCCCCAACACACCCCCCACCTGCCTGGCCCGAGCGACTTCTCAGTTCCAGGCGCCCCGAGCCCCTTTAAAAGCTCGCCGCGAAAACCACGGTCACCCGCACCATCCTTTCCCCCTCTGGGTGCTCCAGCCCCACGGAAAGGCAAGCCTCGCCCACGCGCTCACCCACCTCGAGCAGGGTGTCCGCACGCAGACCCGCCTGGAGGGCGCCGCGCTGCACCCCCACCCCAAGCCCCAGAACCCGGGCGGGGAGGTCCACCCCAGCCCCCGCATCCCCCCGAACCCGGGCGGCGAGGCCCGCTGCGGTGGTCGCACCTGCTGGTTCAGTCCGGCGGCCCCAGCCCAGGTGGCGAGTGCGCTGTGGGCGTCTCCGGGAGCGCTCCCCACGCCTGGCGCCTGGGGCCGGGGCCACCCGGTGCAGGCGCCTGGGCCGCGGGCTGCGCGGGCGGAGCTGCCCGGCCGCCGGAGAGGAGGGATGCCCGGGCGAAAGTTGCCAGGGAAACTTGATCAACTCGAGCGCGCCGGTGCCAGCTTCCTGCATAATTCACGGACGGTGGCGGCCGGGCTGCGCCCGCCGGGTCTCCCTATCCCAGTTGGTGAGCTCGGCGGGCCGGGGTCGGGCACCCGGCTGTGGCTTAGCGCGACCCCCGGGACCTGGGCGCCCGACCCGCCACCCCCGGGCCCGCACCAGGCGCGCCGGCCCCGGCCTCTCCGCGACAGCTGCTGCTGCCGCCGCGCGCGCCTGAATGGGAGCTCTGAGTGCAGGGCCAGGGTGACCGCAGCGGGGTCTCGGGGGATCTGGCGGCCGCGGTTCGGGTCTCCGCCCCCGCGCGCCACCTGGCGGCCCCGCGCCAGCTCCTCCGCTGGGCTCCCTGGCCCGGGTCCTAGGGCTGGCGGGCGGCGACCTGGGGCAAGGAGACCATGGGAGCGCGGCGGAGGTCGCGCCACACGCGCTGTTGCAGAGGAAGGGGCAGGACGCGCCAGCGACTACGGGGTCCGTGCACGCAGGGACAAAGCGGGGACTCCTTCCTGCGCTCTGAGCCCACGCCGCTTCCAAAGCTTTCGACACCGGCCCCTGCCCGGAAAGAAAGGCACGCGGGGGGAGGGGCTCTCTACGGAAAATCGACCCCCACCTGGACACGCGGCTCCCTCCCCTCAGCGCCCACCTCTCCAGCCTCTCTGGGTCTAGGACTGCGCTTACCCGGTAGCTGGTGCTCCGGGAATCGAGACGCACCCAAAATGCCGTTAGTGAGCAGGGTGGGGTGCCAAGGGCCACCTTCCGTCCTCTCCGGCCCGCGCCCTGCGTCCCTAGCCGCCGCCTCACCTGGCTCGGCGAGTCGGGGGCGGGTCCGAGCCCCCCGGGAGCGGCGGCGTCCGCGCACACCTGGCTCGGCCGCTGGAAGCCGAGCGGCGCCGCGCCCAGCCCCGCCGGAGCGCGGGACCGCGGCCGCCGCTCAGGTGCGGGGGGTGGGGAAGGACCCGGCCCCGCCCGGCACGGGCGCTGGCTCCGGCGAGGGTGGGGGAGGGGAGGGGCCCTCTCGCCGCCAAAAGGACGCGTACGGCCCAGGACCCGCGGGCGACCCGCCCTGGACCTCCGCCCCCCGCCCCGGCCCCGCTCCCGCCCGCGTTTGCGGCTCGGGCGCGCGCGTGGGGTCTGTTGTGGCAACCCCGGGAGACCGCGGGGCGCCCTGGCCGCCTCCGCCCCGCCCCGGGCTGCATGGCTCACGCACCTCCCCCTCCCCGGCCAAAGCCGGCGGACGAGAAAGTCCCTGAATTTTGTAAAGTCCGGTTCGGTCTGCACGATTATCGCGAACGCAGCTGGCTCCCGCTACGGAGTATTTATAATAATAGGATTCGGAAATAAAGGCCGCCTGCACATCAAAACGTTTGCAGAGCAAATGAAAACTTTGTACCCAGGTAATACGCCGGCGTCTGCTGCCCAGGCCACCGGGTCTGGGGCGCCTTCCGCCCAGGGGTGCACAACGGTGTCTCCGCCAGCTGCCTTCCAAGCCAAGAACAGCCAGGGGGTGGGGTGGGGTGGGGTGGGGGGAGCAAAAGCCAACGGCTCGGGTGAATCCCAGAGGCCAAAGGCACCCTCCGGAGACTCCCAGGAATCCTGTTATTATCCAGGACTCCGGATTGCTAGGTTTGCGGAAGCCCGAAGGGGCGGGTCCTGAGCTTGGAGCGGTGGCCGATGTGTGAGCTAGATTTTCTCAAGGTCTTGATCATTCACTAGGAATCTCCCCCAGTACAAGCTGCGTGTTTCTGAGTAAGCTCTTGAGGTCTCTCTGTTCTGGGTTCTCCAGTATTCTGGAAGGGGTGGGTAGGGATCAGAGTCCAGGCTGTGGAGTAGAACAACTGTCTCCAGAACCCTGGAGCCTGGCATTATGCAAACCCAAAACTGTGCCCCCCACATAGAGAGAGTGAGAGTGGGTGTGTATGTGTGTGTGTGTGTGTAAGTCAGTCTATCTTACAGGACATGCCTGAGAGGTTTGCATGGGCTGGTGACTTCAACATACCAAAGGCAAAGTTAAATATTTGCTCTAGATACTTTTTTTTCCTGCTTGCATAATTGTCCCACATTTCAAAGAAATCTTTAAAAGCACTTAGGTTAAAAAAAAAACAGTTGTGTTTTGGGCCTGCCTGAATATTTCAGGACACACATGGAGTAAATATTGTAACTCCTTGAGGGCAGCTGCGTTATGCAAACGTCTTTCTCATCACTGCTTCCTTAAGCACACACTTGATAAAATATTTGTCGAATGAATAAAGGAGGCAATCAAATAATAATAATCCCCAAAACAGGAAGAAGGACATCCTGACAGGATCCTGCAGGCATCCTTTTTTGGCATGGAAGCTGGGGCACCTGGGAGGGGTGTCAGCAGGACAATGGGATGTTCTTTGGGTTGGCCAGTGGCAGATGCAAGACCTGGGTTGCAGGGAGTGGGGGTGGGGGCTCTACCTTTCCATAACAGTCCGTCAGTACCCTCCCCACCAAAGAAGGCAAGTCATCTGAATAAAGTGTATTTACCCTTCAAACCCAGCTCAAAGACCTATCCTCAAGATATTTCCCTCCTCTCACCAGATTCCCACCCCCAGAATACCCCTTCCTAGGTTTCTAGAACCACCACTGCAGATAGCAAAGGAGGCAGCTGGTCACAGTTCAGTTGTGAACACTTTCCTGCTATCTCCATGCAAGGTTTAAGGCCAATGCCATTCTGCTACCTCCCAGAAATACTTCCCTAGGGACACAGGCTTCTGCCAGCCTTCCACCTAAGTGGACACCCCTTGGGTCATCCCCCTCCGGTCCTTCTGATCTGTTAGCCAACAAGAGCACTGTGTGAGAGCCCAGGCATTCGGCATTTTAAGGACAGCATCCTGCTTACGCCCCAGTTTCTTTGTGTCTGTTTAGAGATATCCAGTTCAGCCTTGTACTCTGAAGCAACATCCTTCAAATCTGTAAAAATCTCTTATGATCCCAAAACAAAGAAAATCAAGATTGCAGGTGATGGATATACTCATTTCCCTGATTTGATCATGACACATTGTATACGTGTATCAACATCTCACACTGGACCCCATACATATGTACAGGTATGTGTCAACTAAAAGTATTGATAGCCAAAAAAAAAAGCCTCTTATGAAAAGGTTCAGGGTCAGCTAACACTGCCACAGTGCCTTTATTCACACCTTAACGCCCTGAGCAGGCATCTCAGGTTGAAAGGAACACCTCCCCCGCACTGCTCATTTGAAGTAGGACCTCTTGGCATTCTGATTTCCAGTGGGCCCATAGCCACACACACCACCAAGTGCCTTGTTTTAGGTTCAGTTTAGGAAAAGGAGACATGACTCTCCTGGCTTCTTGGTTTCAGAACCCTCCGGTTTTGTTTCTGGAAGCTGCCTTCCAGGATTCACCAGGTTTTGCAGAAAGGGGTAAGGTTTTCCATCTAATCATCTTCTCTTTTTTCTTGTCCGACCTGAACCATGAAACCATCAGCCACATCTGTGGAGTGCACGCTGTGTGGTCCTGAGCGCGCCAGGACTTTCTGGAAAGAGTAACTGTTTTATAGAGAACTCGAAACTGGGACACCGTACCATCAGGGATGTGAGATATAGCCACCTTTTCGGTCCTGGGGAAAACATTATAAATATTTTGTGGCTTAGATTAACCCAGATGCTCACTGCCTTCAGCAGCAGTCCCTGTCTCCCAGAGAAGCTCCTGGGTTTGGGGCTTATGTATTAATAGTTGGAGGCCTGCACATCTTCAGAGAACGGTTCTTAGACAGCCCGAGTGGCAGTAGCCTAACCCAAGGCAACCCTGGTGTTTAACAGGCGGGAAGCTGAGGTGCAAGGAGGGGAGGAGGCTCACTCAAGGGCATGAGTTCAGGGCCACGCAGGCAGGTGTGCACAGGTGAACCCATGAAGCCAGATAAGGGCAAGCACACAGGTGAAGTCAGGTAAAGGCAGGTGTGCCCAAGTAAAGGTAGTGCTCTGGCCAGCAAGTCTGCTGCATCCCCTTGTCCCTGCCAGATTCTCCCATGCTTTTGCAAATTTTTCTTGCTTGTTTTCCCATACAGCAAGAGGTCCACTTCCCTCATATTCCCTCCCATATCAAGTACTGGAAAATTCACTCGTTTCTCCATAATTTCATGACAACTTCTAATTCAATCACATAAACCTGATGCTGTAAGGATTCCCAGGTTTTACAAGCCCTCTCACTCCTGTGCAGAAGTGCCTCTCACGTCTCACCTCTGTAGCTTGCTGTGGACTTTTATTCCTCTCCATTAATTTTCCCTGAGCTTACGTGGATGGATTTGCTGAGAAAAGCCTCCTGGGACTTTGAACGTAAGCGTCTTGGCTGCTACCTGGGAGGTTGGAGGGAGAGTTCTGTCTCCTGGAATCTGAGCTGATGAGAGGGAATGGTCTGAAGCTTTTCCTGCTGCACTGGAGCGGGAGGATGTGGGAAGCAGCAGGCAGGAGGGAAAGCTGCAGGACAGGGTCTGCCGGGCTTCCCAGCCAGGCCATGGTCTCTTCCCTTGAGGCCCACGTCCAGAACAAGGGTATCGTCCACATTCTCCCAGGTCTCCCGTTGGGGTGCAGGGCATCCTGTAGAATGGAGGAGTTCATTCCCCGAGGGGCCACTTCCAGTCCTTGTGGAAGCAGAGCTGGGAGACTGGGAGAGGGAGCTGCTCTCCACCCCGCAGGTGAACTGTCCTGCTGGGGCACATTGTCTGGCTTCTAGGAAGGGCCTTTGTAGCCTCTGTTGTTTACAGCAAGGGCCAGGACAAAACACCTTTGTTTAGAGATGGCCTCCTTCTGCATCTCCCTTCCGCTGCTCCCCGGAGTCTACTCTCAAATAGAGGAGCCTGCATCCAAGTCCTTGTTTCAGGGAAAGGATTGAGGGGAAACCCAAAATAATACAGTGTCCCCCAACCCTTATTACAGGGGATACTTCCAAGACCCCCAGTGGATGCTCAAAACTGCAGGTAGTACTGACCCCAGTATATACTATTTTTCTATCTCTTGATCCAGACGGGCGGGTTGTGTATGCTGCATGGAGACACTGGACAAAGGGATGGTTCACATCCAGGGAGGGATGGGGCCAGATGCCCTGAGGTTTCATCACACTGCTCAGAATAGCACACAGTTTAAAACTTATTGTTTATTGATGGGATTTTTCATTTAATATTTCCATACCTTGGTTGACCTGGGGTAACTGAGGCCACAGAGAGTAAAACTGTGGATAGGGGGCACTATTATATTTAAAACTGTCTTGTGAGGCCAGACACGGTGGCTCATACCTGTAATCCCAGCACTTTGGGAGGCTGAGGCGGGCAGATCACCTGTGGTCAGGAGTTTGAGACCAGCCTGGCCAACATGGCGAAACCCCGTCTCTACTAAAAATACAAAAAATTAGCTGGGCATGGTGGCAGGCGCCTGTAATCCCAACTACTCCAGAGGCTGAGGCACGAGAATCACTTGAACCGGGGTGGGGTGGAGGTTGCAATGAACCGAGATCACACCACTGTACTCCAGCCTGGGCGACACAGCAAGACTCTGTCTCAAAACAGATAAAACAAAAAAACCTGTCTTGTGTCATGGGTCAGGATGCCTGAAGTCACCAGCAGACCATGTGAGTTGAGGCTTGTGTGAAGGAACCTTAAGGAGGGAGCGGGTTCAGCTGATCCAAATCACTATCAGCAACTTGATGCTATTATTGGGAAATGAAACATATTGGCCAGGCGTGGTGGCTCACGCCTATAATCCCAGCACTTTGGGAGGCCAAGGCGGGTGGATCACTTGAGGTCAGGAGTTCTAAACCAGCCTGGCCAACACAGCGAAATGCTGTCTGTATTAAAAATACAAAAATTACCCGGGCATGGTGGTGCATGCCTGTAATCCCAGCTACTCGGGCGGCTAAAGCATGAGAATCGCTTGAACCTGGGGAGGTGGAGATTGCAGTGAGCCGAGATCATGCCACTGCACTCCAGCCTGGACAACAGGGGGAAACTGTGAAAGAAAGAAAGAAAGGAAAGAAAGGAAGGAGAGAAGAAGAGAAGGAAAGAAAGAGGGAAAGGGAAAGGAAGGGAGAGAGAAAGAAGGGCGGGAGGGCGGAAGGAAGGAAGGAAGGAAGGAAGGAAGGAAGGAAGGAAGGAAGGAAGGAAGGAATCAGAGGATCCCATTACAACCAACTCACAACCCTTGGGGTTTTTTGGCCAAGCAAGGAAATAAGCAGAACTTTTAAAATGATCGACAGACAGAATACATCAAGGCTTTACAAAAACAGCACACCGTGACTAAGCAAGGTTTATCCAAGTAATGCTGGAATATTTCAATATTAGCAAACCTATTAGGAAATATGTTTGATCAAATAACATTTCTTGGTTAAAAAAAGAAATGGTGTGAGAATATTTTAGTATTATTCAATTTTGTATATCAAACTAGCACCATGTCCAATATGAAATGCTGAATTGCCCTCATTCAATTCAGGAACCAGAACTGTGATGCTGCTAATGCAATCGAGTAAGAAAATTAAACAAGAGACATTACTAGAACTTAACATATCTCTAAATACTCCCAATGCAATCGAATAAGAAGAATAAGCATGGGAAAAGAGGAGGCAAATTTACCATTTGGGGAGGTGCTATGATTTTCTTGATTAAAAAACTGAAACTGAAAATTCATGGAGGAGTTTAGTAAGCAGACTATTCAAAAGCACTAGCTTTTCTTCACAGGAACAACACGTCCGAAATACAAAGAAAAATAAACCCATAACTCCTGGTATCAACAAGACAAAAGGAAAAATATGCCAAGACAAGTATAATGAGAATATTTCTAGGCCTGTAAGAAAAAACAAACTAAAAACCTTCTTGAGGAAAAGAAAAAAAAAGTAGAATGAACAAAAAACAAGCATAAGATTGTGGTTAAGAAGCAGGACTGTTAAGCCAAACTGCCTGATTTCAAATCCCAGCTCTACCACCCATGAATTGGTTGGATGTAGGCAAGTTCCCTATCCTCTCTTTTTCTCCATTTTCTTTTTCTTTTTTTTTTTTTTTTAAGACAGAGCCTCACTCTGTCGCCCAGGTTGGAGTGCAGTGGCACGATCTCGGCTCACTGCAAACTCTGCCTCCCAGGTTCAAGCGATTCTTCTGCCTCAGCCTCCCAAGTGGCTGGGATTACAGGCACCCGCCACCACACCCAGCTAATTTTGTACTTTTAGTAGAGACAGGGTTTCTCCATGTTGGCCAGGCTGGTCTCAAACTCCTGACCTCATGATCTGCCCACCTTGGCTTCCTAAAGTGCTGGGATTACAGGCATGAGCCACCATGCCTGGCCTTTTTCTCCATTTTCATACCTAAAATGGAAGTTGAAGCAGCACCGTTTTGCTGAGAAAGTTAAATGGACAAACTTATGTAATCTACTCAGAACCACACCTTGCAAGAAGTACTTTTTTTTTTTTTTTTTTTTTTGAGACAGAGTCTAGCTGTATCACCCTAGATACAGCACTAGTACACTGCACCCTAGGCTAGAGTGCAGTGGCGTGATCTTAGCTCACTGCAACCTCCGCCTCCCAGGTTCAAGTGATTCTCCTGCCTCAGCCTCCCAAGTAGCTGGAATTATGGGCACCCACCACCACATCCAGCTAATTTTTGTGTTTTTGGGAGAGACAGGGTTTCACCATGCTGGCCAGGCTGGCCTCCAACTCCTGACCTCAAGTGATCCGCCCACCTCAGCCTCCCAAAGTGCTGGGATTACAGGCATGAGCCACCACTGGCCAAGAAGTAATTCTTACTAATGTAAGTGCTGCTGACCTGGCTGTTCTTGAATAGGGAGACACTACTGCAAGGCTGCAACTCTTCCTCAACAGATCATAAAATCCAACATAATCCTAAACACAATCATGGCAGGATTTTTTTTTTTTTAACTTGACATGCAGTTTATCTGGTAAAATATTTATGTCTAGAATATATAAAATAATACATTAGCATGATAAAGACAAGTCCATATATGAAGTGGGTGAAAGACTTGAACAAGGACCTCAAAAGAGAGGCTATCAAGATGGCCTGTGAGAGTATGAAAAGGTCCCCAATTTTATTTGTCATCAGAGAAACATGGAAAATAAACTGACAGTGAAACACCTCTGTCACCTGATTGGCTAAAATGACAATGAGAGACCATGCCATGGGGCCATGGCCACGTGTATGTACTGCGGTTGGGAGTGTGAATTGTCACAGCTGCCTGAAAACGCTTTGGCACTGTCTACTATGACCCAGCAGGTCTGCTCGGAGGGTGACACTCCAGAGGAATGAGTATATATATGCATCAAAAGATGCATAGCAGGCCGGGCACAGTGGCTCACGCCTGTAATCCCAGCACTTTGGGAGGCTGAGGCAGGCAGGCCACCTGAGGTTGGGAGTTTGAGACCAGCTTGACCAACATGGAGAAACCCTGTCTCTACTAAAAATACAAAATTAGCCAGGCATGTTGGCGCATGCCTGTAATCCCAGCTACTTAGGAGGATGAGGCAGGAGAATCGCTTGAACGCGGGAGGCAGAGGTTGCAGTGAGCCGAGATTGTGCCACTGCACTCCAGCCTAGACAACAAGAGCGAAACTCCCGTCTCAAAAAAGAAGAAATAAAAGGATGCATAGCAGCCAGGCATGGTAGTCACGCCTGTAAACCCAGCACTTTTCGAGACTAAGATGGAAGGGTCATTTGAGGTCAGGAATTTGAGACCAGCCTGGGCAACATAGCAAGACCCCGCCTCTTAAAAATATACAAAAATTAGCCAGGTATGGTGGCATGTGCTTGTAGTCCCTGCTACTCAGAGGGGCCTGAGACAGGAGGATCACTTCAACCTGGGTGGTTAGAGACTGCGGTGAGCCACGATTGTGCCACTGCACTCCAGCCTGAGACACAGCAAAACCCTGTCTCAAAAAAAAAAAAAAAGAAAGAGGTGTAGCATTCATTATGTGGCAAAAACAGAAACCATCTGTTAGGGACTGATTATTGGTGTCTCCCCAAAATTTGTATGTTGAAATCCTACCCCCTAATTTGGTGGCATTAGAGGTGGGGTCTTTGTTAGGTTATTAGGATTCATTGAGGTCTTAAGAGTGGAGCCCCCAAGAATGGGATTCCTGCCCTTATAAGCGTCCCGAGAGAACTCACTTCTGCTCTCTGCCATGTGTAGGGGACACAGAGAGAAGACGACGTCTGTGAAACAGGAAGTGGGCCCTCACCAGACGCAGAATCCGCCAGCCCCTTGAGCTTGGACTTCTCAGCCTCTAGAACTATAAAAAGAAAACTTTTGTTGTGAAAGCCATCCAGTCTATGGTATTTAGTCCATCATACCCTGGACGGACTAAAACGTCACTCCATCAACAGTGAAATGAAGTGATAAATGAGTGAAAGACTGATCAGCAATAAAGATGAAGGAACTGTTGCTACATGCAAAAGCGGGAATTAATCTCACTGCTACCATTTTAAGTGGAAGAAGCTTTGCATGTTGTACAGGAAGGTACTGTAAAATCACATGTATAGAAGATTGAGTCATAGGCAAGTGTACTCTATAGTGTCAGCAGCTGGGACTTGGGGAGGACATGAGGAAAAGTTCTCAATGCTGAGTGCTCTGTTTCCTGATCTGGGTCTGCTCACATGGGTGTGCTCACTTTGTGAAAATCCATCAAGTCATGCACTTAGGATTTATGCATTTTTTATAGATATGCTAGACTTCGATAAAAGTTGACTTTAGAATAGCAAGGAAAACTTTCCAAGAGACCAGCAAAGGAGACCTGCCCTACTCAAGCTTGCATATACCAAGAAGCTATGATAATTACCAAGTGTGTAACAGGCACAGAAATAGGGGGATAGAGCAACCAACCCATTGGAAATAAAACCAGGTTACTCCTTGCCTGCATTCTGTGCTCCAACCACAATGATCTCCTTTCACGTTTTCACGACACCAGGCTCTCTCTTTCCTCTGTTTTCCCATTCCCACCATACCTCCTTGACTGTCTATCCATCACTCAACTTTTACAGCAAAGCTGAAATACTGTGTACCAGGGCCATGTGCTTCAGAGCATCTGGTCAACCGGTACATCTTAACTCTCTCAGGCCAGGTGTCGTGGCTCACACCTGTAATCCCAGCACTTTGGGAGGCAAAGGCTGGAGGATTGCTCCAGCCTAGAAAGCTGGGCAACATGGAGAGACCCCCTCTCTACAAATAATAATAATAATAATAATTAATAATAATACAACCACAATTAGCCAGAATAATAATAATAATAATAATAATAATAATAATACAACCACAATTAGCCAGACATGGTGGCACACACCTGTAGACCCAGCTACTGGGAAGCTGAGATGACAGAATCACCTGAGTCCAGAAGTGGAGGTTGCAGTGAGCCATGATTGTGCCACTGAAGTCCAGCTTGGGCAACGGGAGTGAGACCCTGTCTCAAAACAGTGACAACAGCAAAACCCATTAACTCGTTCCTGCTCACCTGGATTTGCAGCACTTACACGGAACCTGGCTCTTGGTACGTGCTCAGTGTGCTTTTAGCAAAGGAAGGCAGGGCGGGAAGGAGGGAGGGAACCTGGGAGGAAATTTAGCGATCATAAATATGCTTTTAAAGACGTGTAGAAAAAAGGACTATTCGATATATGGTGTTGAAGTACAAGCCTAGCAATTTTTGAAAAACGTAGTTAAATCTCTAGCCAACTTCTCATAGCAAAATAAATTTCAGATGAATTGAAGATTTAGCCAGCCAGATATGGTGGCTTATTCCTGTAGTCTCAGCTAATTGGGAGGCTGAGACCAGACATTTGAGACCAGTCTGGTCAACATAGTAAGACCCCGTCTCTAAAACACAAAATTTAAAAAAAATTAGCCAGGCACGGTGGCACGTGCCTGTGCGTCCCAGCTACTCAGCAGGTCGAGACGGGAGGATCACTTGAGCCCAGGAGTTCGAGGCTGCAGTGAGCTGTGATTGTGACACTGCACTCCAGCCTGGGCCACAGAGTGAGACTTCATTTCTGGGGGGAAAAAAAGATTTGACAGTTCCTTAGAAAAGTAAGCATATTCTTAATATATTCAACGTAGATATTTACCCAAAAGAAATGAAAAGCCTATGTCCACACTCAAACTTGTCTGAATGTTTATAGCAGATTTATTCATAATTGCCAAAATGTAGAAACAACCCAAATGAATGTCCTTCAGTGAATACTGCTCAGCAATAAAAAGGATCATCTCTGGACACATGCAACAAGTGGCTGAATTTCAAATACATCGTGCTATGAGAAAGAAGGCAGCATCAGGAAGAAGGCTACTTACTGAGTGATCTCACTTAAATATTCTGGAAAATGCAAAGTCCTCGGCACGGAGAAGAGATCAGTGGTTGCTAGAGTTTGGGTTGGAGAGAAGCTGCAGAGAGGCAGCAGGAGGGAATTTTTGGGGCGATGGAACTGCTTTTTATCTGGATAGTGTGGTGATGACTGTGCATCTATCAAAACTTGTGAAATGAAAAGGACTCTCACTCCATGTAAGTTGGAAAACAGATTATGAAAATGAAACTTATTCAACTATTAAATCAATGAATCTATTCTAAACAATCAAGACAATTGACAAATATCTCAAAAATATCTTTATTCATTGATAATTCAAGATGATGAAATAAAATCAAAACTATTTATTTCCTTTTCTGCAAACAGAGGATCAAAGACAGATGCACCCCAGTGTCTTCCAGGACGTGAGAATAGGGGAGCCCGCAGGACTGGGTGATGGTGTAAGAAGTTGCAAGTGGCCAGGCACAGTGGCTCATGCTTGTAATCCCAGCACTTTGGGAGGCTGAGGCAAGCAGATCCCTTGAAGCCAGGAGTTTGAGAATAGCTTGACCAACATGGTGAAACCCCATCTCTACTAAAAATACAGAAATTACCTGGGCATGGTGGCAGGTGCCTGTAATCCCAGCAACTTGGGAGGCTGAGCCAGGAGAATAGTTTGAACCTAGGAGGTGGAGGTTGCAGTGAGCCGAGATCGCGCCATTGCGCTCCAGCCTGGGCGACGAGGGAAACTCCATCTCACACTCACACACACACACAAAAGTTGCAAGCAAGGTGACTGCAGCATGGCTACCCATGTCAAAGGGAAAAGTGTAGGAATCCAGGAAACCAAATTCTAGGTTATTCTAAGGACACAATCACGTCATCGCCAAGGGATTTGTGCCTGAAGGAGATCACCTGTACGTAGGTTGATAACCTCCGCAGTCTGGAAAGTGTTAATAGCTGTGATGGTTGATTTTGGCTGTCCGCTTGACTGGGTGAAGGGATGACCATATGGCCAGTAAAGCATTCTCTCTGGGTGTGGTCTGGGAGGGTGTTTCCAGAAGAGACTGGCATTTGAATTGCTGGACTGAGTAAGAAGATCCGCCCTCACCCAATGTGAGTGGGCACCATCCAATCAGCTGGGGGCCCGGATAGAACAAAAAGGCAAAGGAAAGGCACATTTGCTGTCTCTTCTGGGCCTGGAACACCTGTCTTCTCCTGGCCTTGGGTATCAGAGCTCCAGTTTCTCAGGCCTTTGGCCTCAGACTGAGAGAACACTATTGCCCCCCTGGTTCTGAGGCCTTTGGCTTGGGGTGAGCCATGCTGTGTCGGCTTCCCTGGTTCTCCTGCTTGCACAGAAGGTCCTGAGACTTCTCAGCCTTCGTCATTGTCTAAGCCAGTTCCCATAATGAAGCCCCTCTCTGGCTCTCACGCTTGCTCACTCTCTCGTTCTCTCTCTCCCTATGTGTGTGTGTGTGTGTGTACGTGTACGTGTACACTGTTGGTGCTGTCTCTCAGGAGAACCCTGCTGACTAATTCAGCACCCAAAAGCCTGTCAACAGTGCTATGAATGAACAAATCATGCCATCTTCATGGCCACAGAGTGAATGCACTCTTACTACACAACATGTGGATGGATCTCAAAAACGGATTAATCTCACAAATATAAGTGCTCAGCACAAATAAAATGTAACACGGGAAGACAATAGAATACCACGCAGCTGATGCAAATGGGGACGTGGATCTAAATTTACAAACACAGACACGAAAAAGAGGACCCCAATCCCTAACTGAGAGTAGTATAGAACATCACACACAATC
Organism: Rhinopithecus roxellana; assembly: GCF_007565055.1. Taxonomy (NCBI): domain Eukaryota; kingdom Metazoa; phylum Chordata; class Mammalia; order Primates; family Cercopithecidae; genus Rhinopithecus; species Rhinopithecus roxellana. Next base: position 3,192,742 of record NC_044563.1, on the reverse strand, counting down.
CTGTTTATGAAAAAACACAGCGTCGCACACGGTCCTGTTTATGAAAAAGCACGCACGGTTGTACTTTCCATGCATGTGCGTGTGGGTGGGGAGCTGTGCTGTGGGACATTGTCCACCTAAATATCACCATGATGGGCACAGTCTTAAAGCTGCCAGAGACGAACACGATGCGTTGGGGTTTAGAAATATTGTTGCTGTTGCAGGGATGCTATTGCCAAACACAGTTGGATGTGCCTGGCACAGTAAACATCTGCTTGATCAACCAAGGGCCATTTCTGAAACGGTATTTCCGTCAGTAGCCTCCGAGTGGCTGACTCCCCATCGCCCGGCGTGCACACAGCTTCCCCTTACAGCACCTTCAGACACATCCTGGGTCTCCACGTGTCTCACGCCTACTTTGAGCACTCTTCTGTGGGTCCCCCGAAACACTGGGGTCACCCCAGCTCTGTCCTTGACCTTCTCCCTTCTCACACTCCCCAGTTTTCGTAGGTGGCCTTGTCCATGGCCACGTCTCCTCTGCAGCCTCTGCTGAGTGTCCCACTTGGGACGTCCACGTCTGGTCACCTCACTGGGACTCCAGCCTCAACACATCTGAAAGGGAGGTCAACATTCCACAGCGCTTGTTCCCCTCCAGGCTCCCTGCTGGGGGCAGGGGTGTCAGTACTGTCACCTTAGTGCCCTAAGCTAGGACCCCGAGGTGTCCCGGACCCCTGTTGCTCCCCCGCCAGCTCTCACATCTCCAAGCCCTGCAGAATCGGCCTGCTCCACCTGCCTTGGGTCCCGTGTGTCTCTCCATCTATCCTGCTGGGGCCTGCTGTCATCCATCTGTTGTTGATTTTCAATCACCCTCAGCCCTTTCACCTGCCTCATTCGCCAGCCCTGGAGCTCTTAGCCTGGCCTCCAACTGCACCCTGCTTTCATTCCTGTCCGGCTTCCACGCCTCCCCCGTCAGATCCAAACCCCTCCTCTGGGTAAACGGCCCCTTGGAGGTGCTGACCTTCTCACTCAGCTGCTTCCTCATCACCTCTTAAGACTAGCTGGCACATTCACTCCCTTCAGAGAACTTCCCAGTTCTCCTGGCTCCACTGTTGCCCTGTCCGGGTAGGGCCAGTTCCCCAAGATCCTGCCCTCAGCTGCACTTGCTCCGCCTCGTGGGGAGGGCTGTGTTTTACCTGCCTTGTTTCCTGAGCCCAGCAACCCTCCACATTTGCAGAGTGGAGCCAGTAAAGGTTGGGACTCAGGCCCAGTTTCCAAACCAGTTCCATGTAAGAAATGTGGCAGAGCTGCTCCTGGGGCGGGTTACGCACACGCGGGCCTCTGGGCTCAGAATCCAGCACAGAAAGGAGGTGCAGGCTGCCTGCTTTCTGGACAAACCAGGCCCGCCAGAGGCTGCACCGCGTTCATCTGGCCAAGTGCACACTGCTACAATGCGCTCTGTGAAAACCTCTTAAGGGGCACAGTGATTGAATTTATCCCAAGGTCCAAAGTTTATTTTCGTTAGAAGAATCAACTTTGCTCAGGAACGGTGGCTCATGCCTGTAATCCCAGCACTTTGGGAGGCCGAGGCAGGCGGATCACTTGAGGTCAAGAGTCAGAGGCCGGCCTGGCCAACATGGTGAAACCTCATCTCTACTAAAAATACAAAAATTAGCTGGACATGGTGGTGTGTGCCTGTAATCCCAGCTACTCAGGAGACTGACCCACGAGAATGGCTTGAACCCAGGAGGCAGATGGGCGACAGAACAAGACTGTCTCAAAAAAAAAAAGAAAAAAAAAGAAAAACCAACTTCCATACATTCACTTCTCTGAAGGAAATGTGGGACTTTTTTTTAAGTAAATGATCGATGAAGCAATGAATCGGGTCTACTGCTGCTATCTGGGAAGGATATGGAGCCACTTGGTAAGTTTCCCGCTTTTAAAAAGGCCTCCCTATGCCCTTCCTCGGGTCACAGTTAAGGAAATTAATTCTAAATGGAATAGGTGATATAAAAGTCAAAATAAAATGGCAAATGGTAAATTATTTGACTTTTTTTTGACAAGAGACCCAAGGCCTTCTCCCCTGGACAGCCTCCCCTAAGCATCTCATTCCTTACTGGAATGTACCCTGAGGCCAAATGCGAAGTGTACCAAGGGGATCATTTTGTTGGAGATGATTACATTCATTTCTTTGGAGTGCAGGATGCAGAGTACATAACTATAGGGTTTAGACAGGATTTGCTGTATTTTAACAAAACAGGGTGCTGCCTCTACTCAGTCCACCTCTCCCCCTCTGGCTGGGTTTGGGGTATCTAAGGCAGGAGGCCATTTCCAGGCTATGCGGGCTGGAGCCAGCAGGGACCCCCAGAACCCAGGTCCCACTCCCTCCTCCTCTAAACTTGGCCACAGCCTCCACTCTTCCCCCCAGAAACTGTCTCCCTTGGGGTCCCGTAACCACCCACCCCACCACCCAGGGCAGGCCCCTGCCCTAGAGACTTAGTAGATAAGCCAGGGCCAGTGCAGCTTGCAGGAAGGGGTAGTCGAGCAGAGTGGGAACCCCTGGCTTGGCAGCTGTGCAGTCCTCACTCCCAGCATCTCCCAGGCTTGAGTCGTTTGCAAACCACTGTCAATTCTTTCTCATCTGCCGGGTCCCTGCTGTCACCTGGTGGTCCATCTACTGCCCTGTTGTTCCCTGTGTGGTCTGGGCTCCCCTCAAAATGAGCTCACCTCAGGGAGCTGTGCCCTGGAAAAGGCCCGCTGCACAGCTCCCTCAGCCCCTGGCTCTTCCTCTGTCAATTTCCTCTAATAAAGTGTGGTGGGAACCAGCCTCACTGTTTCTTTCTTTTTTTTTTTTTTTTTTTTTTTGAGACGGAGTCTCGCTTTGTCGCCCAGGCTGGGGTGCAGTGGCCGGATCTCAGCTCACTGCAAGCTCCGCCTCCCGGGTTCCCACCATTCTCCTGCCTTGGCCTCCCGAGTAGCTGGGACTGGGACTACAGGCGCCCGCCACCTCGCCCGGCTAGTTTTTTTTTTTTTTTTTTTTTTTTTTGTATTTTTTAGTAGAGACGGGGTTTCACCGTGTTAGCCAGGATGGTCTCGATCTCCTGACCTCGTGATCCGCCCGTCTCAGCCTCCCAAAGTGCTGGGATTACAGGCTTGAGCCACCGCGCCCGGCCCAGCCTCACTGTTTCTATGGCAGTGGAAGTTCAGAGGCTGGCGGAGGCTACATGAGAGGGCACAGCTGCATCACCAGCTGTCTCCTTCATTGTCCCACCACAACGTCCCAAGTTCCACCAAACGTCCCTGGAGAGAGCGCAGATGTTGAAAACAGTCCAGGGCCGCAACTAGGATGCAGGAGAATCAGGCTTTCCCATGTTCATTCTCACTGCACTATTACCATAATTCCATTACTATCGATTTATTGTTAACTAATACTTACATTCTTCATAGTTATTATGAAAATAACAGCGTAATAGTTTAACCAATGTTTGTCAAGACATACTCTAAAAATAAAAAGATCTACCTCCCCCTTGACAGTCCATGTCCTCTCTCTCCATGCCCAGTTCTATCCTAGCTGCCTCTGCAAGGTGGGAGTGGGTTCAAGCCTGGCTTTGGGAGGAGGAGGAGGAGAGAGGAGGAGGAGGAGGCTGAGCCAGGCTTTCTAGATTCCAGAATCTCTCTGATTTGTGTTCTGCACAATATCGGTGGATGCGAGTCGTGCCCCTGTGACTTTTCGGACTTTAAAACCACCCCGCCCTCACACTCTCCACAGAACAAACAGAATATCGTACTGTCCTTGTGTTTGTGGCAAGACAGGCCAGCGGAAGAATTCATTTCACACGTTTGGAACACTGGGAATGGGAATGGCCTCATGGAAGGGGAGGGGGTTGGGGGTGGAGGAGAGCTCGGAGCTGGCCCTGACTGCCTGAGGATATGGCACATGGAGCCCTGGAGCCCTAGTCCCCTCTCTGCCAATTGTACCAGCTCTATGATGCTGAGGGGCTGACCTGGGCATGCTGAGTCCCAGATTCCTTGTTAAATAGGGACAACCGGCTGGGCACAGTGGCTTACGCCTGTAATTCCAGCACTTTGGGAGGCTGAGAGGGGCGGATCAGTTGAGGTCAGGAGTTGAAGACCAGTCTGGCCAACATGGTGAAACCCTGTCTCTACTAAAAATACAAAAATTAGCCGGGTGTGGTGGTGCACGCCTGTAATCCCAGCTACTCAGGAGGCTGAGGCAGGAGAATCACTTGAGCCCGGGAGGCAGAGGTTGCAGTGAGCCAAGATTGCACCACTGCACTCCAGCCTGGGTGATAGAATGAAACTCCGTCTCAAAAAAAAAAAAAAGGGGGGGGGGGGAACAATGTCTTCATTGCGTTTTATTTAATGAGGGTAAAGGAAATCTCGCATGGCACGAGGCTTGGCACAGAGCCTGCTGCCACAGAGTAGATCCTCAGCAAATGTCAGCTATTGCTGTTATCACATCTGGTTGAGAGAATTGTTATCACAACTGGAAATAGAAGGCTGGAGGTGGCATTAGGGCTGCCGTCAAAATCACTGAGAACAATGGCCCATGAAGGTTGGATTAGACTTTGCACAGCTCCTGTTGGGACAAAAGTAACATCAGTGGAACTTTAAAGTGATGAATCGGGTTCAATACAAAGAACCGGCCATGCCACGAGGTCAGTGACCTGAGCTGCATTACATTCGGGGTGCACTTTCAAGAATTTTGGGTGGCTTGTAAGGAGGAGTTAAGGCATTTAAGACTTATTTTAAAAGAATTCAGAAATCTGAGAACAAGAGTAAAAACTGCTGCGTTTCCTACAATGTCTTTACAGCATGAAACTGCTGTCTGCCCTGCCGTACATCCTCTCCCAGTGGTCACTCTCGGGTACCTGCTGGATGGCCCCTCTGTCCATACCCTTTGTACACACAGCAAGCTGCACCTGCTCTCCTGTACACGGCAAGGCCTATTTCAACCAAAATTCTTTCTTGAAGACAGCGCCTTTACTATGCCCACTGTTGTAGCAGTAGTTCATCTGGACAAAAGATCAAAAGTTGGAGGCGGTGCCTCTATGGAGGGTTTCCCACCCTGTGGGCCACCCAGGCACACCCCTTAGGTGCCCCCAGTCAGGCTCCTGCAGGAACACCCTGGGTTGTCTCACAGAGAGCCCATGTGGCTGGTGGGAAGGGTTCAGGCCGAGGTGAAACATGACCGGTGACCGGCGTGGAGGCTGCAGTGGGGATCCCTGTGTTGACTGCAGGGCTGAAGGAAAGAACAAGAGAGGTTTCGGCTGAATTCTTGGAAAATACAGACAGCCTCGTAACCCTCCTTAGTTAGCAGTGATTAACACTCTTATTAAAGAAGCCTTTGTGTTCTAGGCCCTGGCATTAACAGTTAATTGGCCCAATAACAACTTAATTAGGAACGCACATTACAGAGAATTATAAGCAGGGCCTTTAACGGAGCGGTTTGTCCCTGGCTCCTCTCCATGTATTTCCTGAGAGCCTTTTAATGCAAGGGATGTACAGACTGGCAGACCAAAAGATGCCCGTCCCTTGCTGTTGCAAAGAGCACAGAGGGAACAAGAATGGGGCCTCCATGAAAGTGGGATAAAGATGCAGAGACAATTTGGAATAGGCGATTGATAATTCTAATAACAGTTAAATATAGATTATTTGCATATCTGAACTGTTTATTGTTTGTTTTATTTTATTTTATTTTTGAGACGGAGTTTCACTCTTGTTGCCCAGGCTGGAGTGCAATGGTGCAATCTTGGCTCACTGCAACTTCTGCCTCCTGGGTTCAAGCGATTCTCCTGCCTCAGCCTCCTGAGTAACAGGGATTACAGGCACACGCCACCATGCCCGGGTAATTTTGTATTTTTAGTAGAGATGGGATTTCACCATGTTGGTCAGGCTGGTCTCCAACTCCCTGCCTCAGGTGATCCACCCGCCTCGGCTTCCCAAAGTGCTGGGATTACAGGCGTGAGCCACCGTGCCTGGCCTCAAGTCTTGTTTTTTAAGAAATACACCTTGCAAGGCTATTGCTGCCAGAGATAGTGATTTCTATGATGGATCTGAGCAAAGTCAATTGAAAACCCTCTGGAAAGAATTCATCATTCTAAATGCCAGTAAAAAATGTATGATTCATGGGAAGAAGTCAAAATATCGACAAAGTATCAACAATAGGAGTTGGGAAGAAGTTGATTCCAACCCTCATGGATGACTTAGAGGGGTTCAAGCCTTCCAGGGAGGAAGCAACTGCAGATGTGGTGGAAATAGCAAAGGAACTGTAAATAGAAGTGGAGCCTGAAGATGGGACTGAATTGCTGCAATCCCATGAGAAAACTTCAACAGATGAGGAGCTGCTTCTTTTGGATGGACAAAGCGGTTTCTTGAGATAGAATCTACTCCTGGTGAAGGTGCTGTGAACATTGTTGAAATGACAACAAAGGATTGAGAATATCCCATAAACATAGTTGCTTAAGCAGTGACAGGGTTTGAGAGGATTGACTCCAACTTTGAAAGTTCTGCTGTGGGTAAAATGCTTTCAAACAGCATCATAAGCTGCAGAAAAAATCATTCATGAAAAGAAGAATCAATTGATGCAGTAAAATTCATTGTTGGCTGGTCACGGTGGCTCATGCCTGTAATCCCAGCACTTTGGGACGCCAAGGCAGGCAGATCACGAGGTCAAGAGACTGAGACCATCCTGGCCAACATGGTGAGACCCCATCTTTACTATAAATAAAAAAATTAGCCAGGTGTGGTGGCACACTAGTACCAGCTACTGGGGAGGCTAAGGCAGGAGAATTGCCTGAACCCGGGAGGTGGAGATTGCAGTGAGCCAAGATCATGACACTGCCCTCCAGCCTGGCGACAGAGTGAGACTCTGTCTCAAAAAAAAAAAAAAAATCATTGTTGTCGTATTTCAAGAAATTGCCACACCCACTCCAGCCTTCAGCAACCACCACCCTAATCAGTCAGCAGCCATCAACATTGAGGCAAGACCCTCCACCAGCCAAAAATTCCAACTGAGTGAAGGCTCAGATGATTGTTAGCTTTTTTTTTTTTTTTTAGCAATAAAGTATTTTTAGTTAAGGTATGTACATTTTTTAAGACATACTACTATTGCATACTTAATAGACTATATTATGGTGTAAAGAAAACTTTTTTTTTTTTTTTTGAGACAGTCTCTGTCACCAAGGCTGGAGTGCAGTGGCATGATCTCGGCTCACTGCAACCTCCATCTCCTGGGTTCGAGTGATTCTCCTGCCTCAGCCTCCCAAGTAGCTGGACGCCCATCACCACGCCTGGCTAATTTTTGTATTTTTAGTAGAGACGGGGTTTTACCAAGTTGGCCAGGCTGGTCTCAAACTCTTGACCTCAAGTGATCCTCCCACCTCTGCCTCTTAAAGTGCTGGGATTGCAGGCATGAGCCACCATGCCCAGCTGTAAATATAACTTTTATATGCAATGGGACACCAAAAAATTTGTGTGATTTACATTATTGCAATACTTGCTTTATTGTGGTGGGCCGGAAGCAAACCCACAACATTCTCCATGGTGCACCTGTGTGTTGCTAAGGCAGAAAGACATCTCCAATAGGTTGTAGATTGGAAAGTGGTTAGTTGGAAAATATTTTTGCTAATGTGTATTTATTCATAATGACATGCATGCATACATACATGTGTACCCACACACAAAAAACTCACCCGTGAATATATACTTTAAAAAATTGGCCAGGCGCGGTGGCTCAAGCCTGTAATCCCAGCACTTTGGGAGGCTGAGACGGGCGGATCACGAGGTCAGGAGATCAAGACCATACTGGCTAACCCGGTGAAACCCCGTCTCTACTAAAAAAAAAATACAAAAAAAAAAAAAAAAACCTAGCCGGGCGAGGTGGCAGGCGCCTGTAGTCCCAGCTACTCGGGAGGCTGAGGCAGGAGAATGGCGTAAACCCGGGAGGAGGAGCTTGCAGTGAGCTGAGATCCGGCCACTGCACTCCAGCCTGGGCGACAGAGCGAGACTCCATCTCAAAAAAAAAAAAAAAAAAGTTAACACTATTTGCCTCTTAGTATTGGGCATTATGGGTGATTATCCACAAATACTGTTTTGAATTCTTTTAAAACTATGACATTATTCCACAGATGATAAAAGAACCCCAAATATCAAAAGTCAGATGCCCAATGAAGAAAAGTCATTCTCCCGTTCTAGCCCCCATTCTCACTCTTTGGGGACAGTATTCTCTTGGTATGGTTCTAGAAATGTTCTCTCTATAGCCATATTTTCTTTTCTTTCTTTTTTTTTTTTTTTTTTTTCCTGAGACAGAGTCTCACTGTGTTGCCCAGGCTGGAGAGCAGTGGCATGATCTTGTCTCACTACAACTTCCGCCACCCAGGTTCAAGTGATTCTCCTGCCTCAGCCTCCTGAGTAGCTGGGATTATAGGTGCCCGCCACCACGCCTGGCTAATTTTTGTATTTTTAGTACAGATGGGGTTTTAACATGTTGGCCAGTCTGGTCTCGAACTCCTGACCTCAAGCGATCCACCCATCTTGGCCTCCCAAAGTGCTGGGATTACAGGCATGAGCCACTGTGTCTGGCCTGTATTTTCAAGTCATTCCAATTCACCAACTAACTATGGAACTAAAGTTTATCAAACCTCTGAGTAAAAAAAAAAAAATGATCTAAAATAATATTCTACCCAGCACAAATTCTTCCTGTGTTATACAGGGCTAATCTGTTTCTCATTAAAATTATGGATTAAAATTTAATCCTCACACTTTTAGAAACAGGAAAATACATTCTTTATACTCTTATTTGTTTACCTAGTTGAAAGGTGTGTATTTAGCTTTGAAAGAGAAATCTTACTTAATGCAAGAATTTGGGATTATATATGATGTCATGAGATCACTCTTTAAATCTTTATGAAAGGATTTCAGAGAAAGGAAAAAATTTCATCAAGATTCTGGGTCAGTTCTCCAGAACTCCCAGACCTACCTTGCAGATTCAGAATTCTTTCATGTCAGCAGAATTGGCAGTGAAGATCTGAAGCCATGTGAATGGACAGCAAATAAATTAGCATAGTAGCTTTTCTGGAAGTTTACGCTGGGTTCATTTCTATGATGCAAATATGTTATTTGCGGGTACAGTCAAGGGGGAAAAGTTACACAGAATTTGACTCTGCAGCAATCCACCTAGGAAGCAGTCCTGTGAAAACCGATGGTACTCCCAAAAGACGTACTTTTTTTCTAGTGAAGGTTCTCTCCTGGTTTAAAAGATTTAAGGTAATCGAAACGGATTACTATTTCTGTGGAATGTGACCCATCCTGAGGCCAAGGGAAGCCCTGGGTTCCCAGGAATGAGATTTTAGCATCCAGGATGTGAAAGGTGAGAAGTGTGGAGTGAGGTGTGGGGGTCTGGCTCGGGTAGCCACGTCCTGGCTGGGGCCCCTGTGGAGTGAGTGGAGTCTCTGCACCCTCCTATCGTGCCTCCTTTTCCTGGTATTTTCTAAATGATTCAAAATCTCTCTCTGGCCTCCATTTAACCAGGGAATTCCACCCACCCTCATCTGCCTTTGCTCCTCCCCGCTGTGTCTGGATCTGAGAAGCCAGTGAGCGAGAACCTAGAGACCTGACCCAGGAGTCAGAAGCTGTGGGCCACTTTGGAAAACAGCGTGGCCAGTTCCTGAAAAGGTAAACACACCCCTGCCCTCCCATTCAGCCCCTCCACTACTAGGTACTCCCCCTGGAGGAATGAGAGCTCGTGTCCACAGAAGGTCTCAGGCATGAATGTCTGGCTTGTCACAGCCCCAAACTGGAAACAACCTGAAAATCCGTCAAAAGGCGGATGGTAAAGCCAGGCACAGAATGTCCACACCACAGGAGGCAACTCAGGGCCCCACAGGAGTCACTGTGGACACGCGCACTGTCCAGGGCAGCCTCAAAATAACACGGCTTAGTGAAGCCCAGACCCCTCCAAGGTACCTGCTGTGCAATTCCAGATAGATATATAAAAGCCTAGAAAATGTAAGCCAAGGCCGGGCACGGTAGCTTACACCTGTAATCCCAGCACTTTGGGAGGCCAAGGCGGGTTGATCACCTGAGGTCAGGAGTTTGAGACCAGCCTGACTAACATGGAGAAATCCTGGCTCTACTAAATATACAAAATTAGCCAGGTGTGATGGTGCCTGCCTGTCATCCTAGCTACTCGGGAGGCTGAGGCAGGAGAATCGCTTGAATCAGGGAGGTAGAGGTTGCAGTGAGCCGAGATTGCACCACTGCACTCTAGCTTGGGCAACAAGAGCGAAACTGTGTCTCAAAAAAAAAAAAAAAAAAGAAAAAGAAAAGAAAGAAAAGAAAAGAAAATGTAAGCCGAATCCTCAGTGACAGGAAACAGGTGGGCTGTTGCCTGGGGAAGGTGGGAACACAAAGGAGCGTGAAGGAATTGGGGGTGAGGAGTCCTTCATCACTTGATGGTGGTGGTGACTTCATTGGGGGGACACGAGGGGTCCTCAATCAGGGGTGATTTTGCCCCTCACAGACTAATTAGACCCCTGGCATCTAGTGGATAGAGGCCAGGGATGAGGCTAAACATCCTACAGTCCACAAGACACCCCCGATCCCCCAAAAATAATTAACCCCAAATGCCAGTGGGGCCAAGGCTGAAAAACCTGGGTGTATACATGTTTCACAACTTACATAATTGTACACCATTTATTTATTTATTTATTTATTTATTTATTTATTTATTTATTTATTTTGAGACAGAGTCTTGCTCTGTCACCACGGCTGGAGTATAGTGGTGTAATCTTGGCTCACTGAAACCTGCGGCCCCTGGGTTCAAGTGATCCTTCTGCCTCAGCCTCGCAAGTAGCTGGGACCACAGGCATGTGCCATCATGTCCCAGCTAATTTTGTATTTTCAGTAGAGACAGGGTTTCGCCATGTTGGCCAGGCTGGTCTCGAACTCCTGACCTCAGGTGATCCACCCACCTTGGCCTCCCAAAGTGCTGGGATTACAGGCGTGAGCCACTGCGACTGGCCCAGAATTGCACGCTTAAAACATGGGCAGATTACTGTATGTCAATTATACATCAATAAAATTGTAAAATCAGTGAAATCTCAGCCCTGCCATTTGCTGGATACGTGACATTGGGTAACTCACATCCCCTCTCTTGGCCTGTTTCCACTCTGAAAATATGAAGGAGTGGGTAATAATGTTTCTTTCCCAGAACTTCTGAACATTCAGTGAGATCCTGAGATGTGAGCCAAATACTAGGTAAATAAGAATATGCATTGATGTCTAGACGCACTTCTGGTTCCCTCTGCCGCTGTTGGAACTGACTTCAGCTGTCAGGTGAGCCACTTGGCAACACCATCCATGGAAAATACATTTAGACTGAATGCAAGTCCTTAGAGACAGCAGAAGACTGAGTAGAAATGGCCCCTGGATTTTAGGTAACAGTGCCAGGCCCGTGAGGCAGGAAAGAAAACATTGGACAGAGGCTGGAAGCCACTTTGCCTGTGGGTAACAGGGACCTTGGAGTGACCTTGAGGCCTGGCTTTCAGCCTGACCCCAACAGGAAATATGACTCTCATATGATTTACTTAAAAATACAAAATATTCATACATCATCATTATTATTATTTTGCCAAGGTTTTCAGTCACTGGGTTTCAGCCACAAAAACACTCAGGAAAATTGAAGAGACTCGAAGTTCTTAAATCAGAGCCCACCTCTTCCAGGCCACCCTCAAGTTTGGGCTTCGTGCCTGGTGAGGCCGTTTTGAGGATTATGAATGGTGCACATTTTTGCAGTTTAGCTGGAGACCCAGTAATCATGGCATTATCCTCGCTGGGCCCCGTCCCCGCCCCCGTCTGCATTCAATTGCACCTTGAGGAAGATAAATAGGAGAGCAGCTTAGGAAACAGGAATGAGAGTCCTCAATCACCTCTTTGTTCGCTCTGACCACTGGGCGAGACAGAGAGAGTGACTCTGGCAACAGGAACACACCACCTTTGTCTCCCACATGGCTCCAGGGCCTTTTGGAATCCAGTGGCTGAGGAAGGTGGATTCTTCCCCACTTGAGCAGCCTGGAGCATCTCCAGGCACCCTTGGGTCCCAGGGTTAGCTAAGAGACAGCCGAGGCATTGCTGGGGCACAGCTGGGGCATAGCTGGGGCACAGTCAGAGCATTGCCGGGGCACAGTGGGAAACGTACATGTAGCTTCTGGTCTCATTCATTTAATGGCTTTTTCCCAAATGATGGCAGCAGCGCCAGAGAGCAGGTGGAGAAGACAGCAGGGGTGGGGGTGGATTCCAGAGAAGTCTAGGATGTTCCGGACTGTGGTCCCCAGGAATGAAGGGCTGTTTGGGGCCTCACTTCTGACCATGCCTTGTACCTACCCTGCGAGGACACTTCTCTGCTGCAGAGGGAACCCCACGGGCCTCGGGTTGGCAGGGAAGGCTGTCAGCTTGGCCCCATCTCTGGGGCTCCTCCTCGAGCTTGGGACACTCCATGGCTTGTGCTCCATGCTCCTGGGGAACCACATTCGCCCTGGGGCATCCTGTCTTTGCTGATGGTGTTCCCTCTGCTGAGGGTGCTGTTCCCATTCTCCAGGCAATTCCAGCCCTGGAGAGTCCTCGGAGCTCTTCCAGGACGATGTTCCACCAAGTGATGCCTCCTCATTCCTGAGGCTGGATGACAAACTCATACCCCAGGCTCCACATATCTCCCGTTTCCCCCACCACAGCATTGACTTTGGGTGCTGGCCTTGTCTGGCAGGGGTCTCCCTGTAATTAGATTGTGAGAGAAGCCCTGCCTTCCTCATTTTTGAATCCCTGGTACCAGGCTCAGTGCCTAATATAACCGACGTGTGTTGAATATACGTGCTCCATAGAGGGTGAACAATATGGCTTTCCTAAGTGATTTTTCTTTTTCCTTTTTTTTTTTTTTTTTTTTGAGATGGAGTTTTGCTTTTGTCACCCAGACTGTAGTACAGTGGCGTGATCTTGGCTCACTGCAACCTCCACCTCCTGGGTTCAAGCAATTCTCCTGCCTCAGCCTCCCGAGTAGCTGGGATTACACACCGGGCTAATTTTTGCATTTTTGGTAGAGATGGGGTTTCATCATATTGGCCAGGCTGGTCTCGAACTTCTAACCTCAGGTGATCCACCCACCTTGGCCTCCCAAAGTGCTAGGATTACAGGCATGAGCCACTGCGCCTGGCCCCTAAGTGATTTTTCTTTTTTTTGGAGACGGAGTCTCGCTCTGTCACCAGGCTGGAGTGCAGTGGCGCAATCTTGGCTCACTGCAAGCTCTGCCTCCTGGGTTCACACCATTCTCCTGCCTCAGCCTCCAGAGTAGCTGGGACTACAGATGCCCGCCACTGAGCCCGGCTAATTTTTTGTATTTTTAGTAGAGACGGGGTTTCACCGTGTTAGCCAGGATGGTCTCGATCTCCTGACCTCGTGATCTGCCCGCCTTGGCCTCCCACTAAGTGATTTTTCTATATCAAACACCAAGCAGAAACAGGGGGAGCAGAATGGAAGGCTTGGCTGCTTTCAGAGCAGGGAGAGGTCAGCTTCTCAGAGCCTCCTTGCCCTTCAGCCTCTGAGGCTTGTATTGGGAGGAGGGGCCCTGCTGACGCTGTTGATTGCCAGCTGCCTGGGTTCAGAACAGGCCAGGCTGGTTGGGTTGGTTGTATGTGGGAAAATCAGGAAGAGGGAGCTTGTTCATAATCCAGCTCGTTTACCCAACAAACAATAAAACAGAAGGCAGGATTGTTCGGAGATGCCGGATGGCAGGCATGAGAAAGACCCCACTGGTCTGAGAGGTCTGTGCAGGAATGCACAGAGCCTGGGAAACACAGAGAGGAATGGGGCCTGCGGGTGAGGATGCAGGACAGGTTAAGGACTGGGTGGCACTGGGTGCTAGCTCTGGCAGAGAGCAAGCTGACCGGGGGCATTTCTTTCCAGCCCCATGGCTGATGGTCTCGCCGTGCGTGATGGTGAATTTTATGTGTCGCCTTGATGGGACCATGGGGGTGCCCAGACATTTGGCCAAGCCTCTGTGTTTGCGAGGATGTTTCTGGATGGGACTAGCATTCGAATCTGCAGGCCGAGGCAAGCAGAGTGTCCTCCCCGCAGAAGGTGGGCCTCACCCCATCCATCAGAGGCCTGAACAGAATAAAAAGACGAGGAGATAATTATTTGCTTCTACCTGTCTTCAAGGTGGAACCATAGGTCTTCTCCTGCCTTTGGACTCAGACTCAGCAGGAAGAGCACCTCCCCGGCCAATGCTTTTGGCAGGATTCCAGAATGTGCACTCCTGGAGCCCTGGACCGCGGCTGGCTTGGTTCCAGCCCATCTGTGACTATCTCTCCTAGGATGCTGGGATGTTCTGTGGGGCCCAGCTAGGGCCACTTGTCTACTTCTGCTGCAAGGGAGGAATCAGCCTCCCTTACGGGAACCATAAGTGCGGGGATTGGGGCAGACTGATTCTCTAGGAGGAACTGCTGCACTCTTTCTAGAAAAAGGAGAAAGGATTTCAGGCAGCCCAAGCTAACAGAGGCCTGCTGTGCACTTGTGTGTTCTGAGCACAGGCTAGGAAGTGCAGGGCTAAAATTCATGAGAACCAAGACAAGGCAGTGAACGTGAGATCCTTAAAAGGTGACGGCATGGGCTGCTCGGGGCAGGGAGGGCTCAGCCTGGAGTGGGCCCACCCCGTCCTTGAGTCGTTCCCTGTCCTTCCCGTCATCTGACAGGTGCCCGACTCTTTGTTCTTCATCGTCAGGGACGAGGGTGCAGGGGACGACGTGTTCATTTTCCTCTCCTATGCTCAGCTCACGTCCCCCACACTCCACTCCCCATCGCACGCTGATCGCTTTCCCATTCAGCAGGTTCAATGCACGCACACGATGCACCCGCCTCCCTGCAGAACACGGCACGGGGCTTCCAGTGAGCACTTCACATTGTAAATGCCGCTGTGCCCTGGATCCTACTCAGTTTCACTCAACGCTGTTCTTGTTTGTTGTCATCAAGTTAAAAAAAAAAATTGGTAAAATACATATAACCCAAAACTGACCATTTTAACCTGTTTTTTTTTTTTTTTTTTTTTTTTTTGGAGATGGAGTCTTGCTCTGTCTCCCAGGCTGGAGTGCTGTGCAGAATCTCGGCTCACTGCAGCCTCCGTTCCCAGGTTCAAACGATCTTCCTGCCTCAGCCTCCCGAGTAGCTGGGACTACAGGCACCCACCACCACGCCAGGGTAATTTTTGTATTTTTAGTAGAGACGGAGTTTCACCATGTTGGCCAGGCTTCTCTTGAACTCCTGACCTCAGGTGATTTGCCTGCCTCAGCCTCAAAGCCAGCAAAGAAGAAAATTTCTGAAATAATAAATAAGACTATTCCATAGCGAAGGCCCTTTTGAACTGGTGTTGTATGGTGACCTTGATAAGTGCTTTCTCGGACAATATCACGTCATCATTGATATATTGTTAATATATTAGTTAATAACCCTAACACTAGCAGGGTTGAAGAATAAAAGTGGAATCATATAATTAGGCCAGAGGTTATTAGGAGAGCTGAAAGAGCTCCTGTTAGTGGTCATGGGCTTGGGTTATGAGAATGTTTGTGTTAATTGATGGATAAATCTGATATATTATAAATCTTATATTATATTATATATAATATAATATAATATAATATATTATAAATCTTATATTACAGGCATGAGCTACTGCACCCAGCCCATTTTAACCATTTCTAAGTGTATCGTTCAGGGGTATTCATTACATTCATTCACACTGTTGTGCAGCTGTCACCACCATCCATCTCTAGAACTTTTCATTTTCCCAAACTGAAACTCTGTTCCCGTTGAACCCCCATTCTGTGTTTCCTCCTCCCCCAGCCCCTGGCAACCACCGTTCTACTTTCTGTCCCTATGGGTTTGACCATTCTAGGGACCTCATTTAAGTTGAGCCCTACAGTGTTCACCTGTCTGTGACTGATTTATTTCACTCGGCGTGACATCCTTAAAGTTCATCCATGTTGTCGCCTGTGTCAGAATCTCCTTATTTCCAAGGCTGAGTGATATTCCGTTGTGTGGATGGACCACACTCTGTTTATCCATTCGCCTGTCAATGAACGTTTGGTCCATTTCTACTTTTCGGCTAGTGTGAAAAAAGCTGCTCAGAACAGGGGTGTACAAATACCTCTTTGAAACCCTGCATTTGGTTCTTTTGGAGACAGACCCAGAAGTGGCATTGCTGGATCACGTGCTAATTCCATGTTTAATTTTTGGAGAAACAGCCATCCCATTTTCCACAGGGGCTGCACCATTTTACATCCCCACCCACGGTGTGCAAGGGTTCCAGTTTCTCCATGGCTTCGCCAACACTTGTTATTCTCCACCTTGTTGACAGTAGCCATCCTGAGGAGTGTGAGGTGGTGCTGTGTGTTATTTTTACTTGTCTCCATGCAGCTGAGGGCATGTCGGTGCACACCTAATGCAGGCGGGGTGACGCCTGCGCAGTTCCATCTGCTGCTCCACGACGTGTTGCTAACTCAGTCGCCGACCACTGGACTCTGGGCTGCTCCATCCCTCACTTCCACAAACAGTGTTGATGGATACCCATGCAAGCCCTTCTGGGGAAGACGCAGTGAGAGCCTCTCTCAGGCATGTATTCCTCAGCCTGACTAAAAGGTCGTAGACCACTACACAGCCCAGCCTGAGTGCTTCCCAGGCTGCCATGTGCCAGGTCTCCCTCCCACGGCAGTCCTGGAAGGCTCTGCTTTGCACCAACTTGCCATCACTTGGCGTTAGTCAACCCTCTAGCTTTTACCAATCTGATGGGTATAAAGGGAATTCCTGCGTTTTACTTTGCATTTCTCTGATTGCTATGGGTTTGAGCAGCTCTTCATTGACGTGTGTGTCATTTGCACTTTCCCTTCTGGGAGTTGTCTGTTGGGGTTGGCTTTCTGTCAACTTAAACAGGAGCAAACTTGGTTACTTTTAATTAAAATCAGGCTCATGGCAGCAGGGGAGTTTTACATGCACAGGAAGGTCAGATCCAGCCCTGCCCGTCTTTGTGCATACTCTCTCTTTGGTCACTGTTGTGCGGCATGGTGAGCTTGGCACCCGGCCTTGAGAACACAGCCACAGAAAGGAGTTCACGGGCTGGGCATTCTGCTAAGGGACACAGCTGTCTCTGGCCCCTGCATCTAATTATTGGACTCTTTGCTTCATTGCTCTGGTAGAGCTGCAAGCCTGAGACTCCACATGTTCTTTCAACACTCCCTCGGTGGCCAGCCCAGTGTGCTTTTAATCGTTGACAAGCAAGAGGGTGCCAGAGAGAAGGATGTTGGCTGCTGTTCAGGCGTTTGGGGACTGGCGGGAAGGACTGTTGTCCATGACAGATGATGCCACAAGTGGATTCAAGATTGAGTTTTTTGTTTTGCTATCCATCGCCTCAAGCATTTGTCTTTTTTGTGTGTGTTACACACAAACCAATTATACTCTTTTAGCTATTTTTATATGTACAATAAATTTTTGTTGACTCTAGTCACCCTGTTGTGCTATCATATGCTAGATCTTATTCATTCTAATTACATTTTTGTACCCATTAGCCATCCCCTTTCTCTCCTTCCCACCCCCCAACTACCCTTTGCCGCGTCTGGTAACCATCATTCTACTCTCTCTCTCCATGAGTTCAATTGTTTTAATTTTTAGCTCCCATAAATAAGTGAGAACATGTGAAGTTTGTCTTTCTGTGCCTGGCCTATTTCGCTTAACATAATGACCTCCAGTTCCATCCATGATGTTGCAGATGGCAGGGTCTCATTATTTTTATGACTGACTGGTACTCCACTATGTATATGCACTGCATTTTCTTTATCCATTCCTCTGTCGATGGACACTTAGGTTGCTCCCAAATCTTGGCTTCTGTGAATGATGTTGCAATAAACATGGCAGTATAGATATCTTTTTAATACACTAATATTCATTCTTTGGGAATTATACTTAGCAATGGGACTGCTGGATCACATAGCAGCTCTATTTTTTGTTTTTTTGAGAACCCACCAAACTGTTCTTCATGGTGACTGTACTGATTTACATTTCCACCAATAGTGTACGAGGGTTGCCTATTCTTCACATCCTTACCATCATTCATTATTGCCTGTCTTTTGGATAAAAAACATTTTAATTGGGGTGAGATGGTATCTTATTGTGGTTTTGATTTGCATTTCTCTGATGATCAGTGACGTTGAACATCTTTCCATATGCCTGTTTGCCATTTGTATGTCTTTTTTTTTTTTTTTTTTTTTTTTGAGAAATGTCTATTCCAATGTTTTGTCCATTTTTTAATCAGACTATTGAATTTTTTCCTGTTGAGTTGTTTGAGCACCTTATGTGTTCTGGTTAGTAATCCCTTGTCAGATAGGTAGTTTACGAATATTTTCTCCCACTCTGTGGGGTGGCTCTTTACTTTGTTGATTGTTTCCTTTGCTGTGCAGAAGCTTTTTAACTTGATTGGGTCCCATTTATCCATTTTTGCTTTGGTCATCTGTGCTTGTAGGGTATTACTCAGGAAATCTTTGCCCAGTCCAATGTCCTGGAGAGTTTCCCCAATGTTTTCTTTTAGTAATTTCTTAGTGTGAGGTCTTAGATTTAAGTCTTTAATCAGTTTGATTTGATTTTTTTATATGGTGAGAGAGAGGGGTCTAGTTTTCTTCTTCTGCATACGGATATCCAGTTCTCCTGGCACCATTTATAGAAGTGACTGTCCTTTTCCCAGTATATGTGTTCTTGGCACCTTTGTCAAAAATGAGTTCACTGCAGATGTAGGGATATATTTCTGGGTTCTTTATTCTTTTCCATTGATCTGTGTATCTGTGTTTATGCCAGTACCATACTGTTTTTGTTACTATAGCTCGGTAGTATAATTCGAACTCAGCTAATGTGATTCCTCCAGTTTTGTTCCTTTTGCTCAGGATAGCTTTGGCTATTTTGGGTCTTTTGTGGTTCCAAATAAATTTTGGAATTATTTTTTCTATTTCTGTGAAGAATGTCATTGATATTTTGATAGGAATTGCATTGAATTTGTAGATTGCTTTGGGCAGTATGGACATTTTAACAGTATCAATTCTTCCAATCCATGAACACAGAATATCTTTCCATTTTTTCTGTTCTCTTCAATTTTAGTTGCTTGCATCAATATTTTATAGTTTTCATTGTAGAGATATTTTACTTCCTTGGTTAAGTTTATTCCTAGGTATTTTATTATATTTGCAGCTATTGTAAATGGGTTACTTTCCAGATTTTTTTCAGAAAGATTATTTGTTGTTGGCATATAAAAATGCTGCTGATTTTTGTGTATTGATTTTGTATTCTGCAACTATTGAAATTTTTTATCAGTTCAAAGAGATTGCTGGTGGAGTCTTCAGGTTTCTCCAAATATTGGACCATATTATCTGTAAACATGTTCAATTTGACTTCTTCCTTTCCAGTTTGGATGCTCTTTATTTTTATCTTTCGTGTTGTTGCTCTAGCTAGGACTTACAGTACCATGTTGAATAACAGTGGTGAAAGAAGGCATCCCTGTCTTGTTCCAGATCTTAGAGGTAAGGTTTTTAGTTTTTCTTGTTCAGTGTGACACTAGCTGTGGGTCCATCATATATAACATTTGTTGTGTTGAGGTATGTTCCTCCCATACCCAGTTCTTTGAGAGTTTTTATCATGAAGTGATGTTGAATTTTATCAAATGCTTTTTCAGTCCAATTGAAATGCTTATATGGTTTTAATTATGTTGGTATGAGGTATCACATTGATTGATTTGCATATATTGGACCATCCTTGCGTCCCTGGGATAAATCCTACTTGGTCATGATGAATTATCTTTTTAAATGTTGTTGAATTTGGTTTTCAAGTAATTTTTGAGGACTTTTACATCAATGTTCATCAGGGACATTGGCCTATAGTTTTCTTTTTCTTTTTGATGTGTCTTTGTCTGGTTTTGGCATCAGGGTAACACTGTCTTTATAGAATGAATACAGAAGTATTTCCTCCTCTATTTTTCTGAATGGTTTGAGTATGATTGGTATTAGTTCTTCTTTAAATATTGTGGTAAAATTTAGCAGTGAAGCCATTTGGGTCTTGGGCTTTTCTTTGCTGGGAAGCTTTTCATTATGGCCTCAATTTTATTACTTGTTATTGGTCTGTTAAGGTTTTGGATTTCTTCATGGTTCAATCTTTGTAGATTGTATGTGTCTAGAAATTTATCCATTTCTTTGAGGCTTTCAAATTTTTTGGCATATAGCTGCTCATAGATGCTTCTAATGTTCCTTTGCATTTCTGTGGTATCTGTTGTAATGTCTCCTTTTTCATCTCCATTCTTATTTATTGGGTCTTTTCTCTTAGTCAGTCTGACTAAAGGTTTGTTGAATTTTTTTATTCTTTTGTCAAAATTCTTTTAACTTTCTTGTCAAGTTTTGTCAAATTTTTCTACTTTTTTGATATAGGCATTTATTGCTATAAACTTTCTTCTTAGTACTGCTTTCATTGTATCCAATAGGTTTTGGTATGTTGTGGTTTCACTGTAATTTGTTTTGAGAAATTTTTTGACTTTTTCTTAATTCCTTCATTGACCCACTGGTCATTCAAGAACATTGTTTAATTTCCATGTGTTTGTATAGTTTCCAAAATTCCTCTCATTATTGATTTCTAGTTTAATACAGTGTGGTCAGAGAAGATACTTGGTTTAATTTCATGTTTTTGAATTTGTAAAGATTTGGTTTGTGGCCTAACGTATGCTCTATCCTTGAGAACAATCCATGTGCTGAAGAGAAGAATGTGTGTTCTGCAACTGTTGGGTGAAAAGTTCTGTAAATATCTATTCATTCCATTTGGTCTATAGTATAGATTAAGACTGATGTTTCATTGCTGATTTTCTGCCTGGATGATCTGTCCAATGCTGAAGGTGGGGTGTTGAAGTCTCCAGCTATTATTGTATTGGGGTTTATCTCTCTTTTAGCTCTAATAATATTTTCTTTATATATCTGGGTGCTCCAGTGTTGGTCGGGCACATATATAATTGTTGTATCTTCTTGCTGAATTGACCTGTTTATCGTTATACAACAACTTCCTTTGTCTCATAGTTTTTATCTTGAAATCTATTAGGTCTGATCTAAGCGTAGCTACACCTGCTCTTTTTTGGTTTTCATTGGCATAGAACATCTTTTTTATCCCTTTATTTTCAGTCACTGTGTGTCTTTATAGGTGAAGTGTGTTTCTTATAGGTAACAGGTTGTTAGGTCTTATTTTTCTACCCATTCAGCCATGCTTATGCCTTTTGATAGAAGAGTTTAATCTATTTACATTCAATGTTATCATTGAAAAATAAGGACTTACTCCTGCCAATTTGTTGTTTTCTGATTGTTTTGTGATCTTTTCTTCCTTCTTTCTTTCCTTCTATCTTCTTTTCAGTGAAGGTGATTTTTTTTTCTGGTAGTATGTTTTAATGATTAGTTTTTTATTTTTGTATATCTCTGTTGTATGTTTTTTGATTTGAGGTTACTACGAGGCTTACAAATAATATCTTCTTATAACTCATTATTCTAAACTCGTGAGAACTTAACACAGATTACATAAACTACAAACAAGCAAAACTCTACACTTTAACTTCATCTCCCTGTTTTTGAACTTTGTGTTGTCTCTATGTTTTACTATATCTTGAAAAATTGTTGTAGTTATTATTTTGATATGTTAATCTTGTAGTCTTTCTACCCACAATATGAATAGTTTACATACAATAATTACAGTGTTATAATATTCTGTGCTTTTCTGTGTACTTACTATTACCAATGAGTTTTGTACATTCAGATGATTTCTTACTGCTTATTAATGTCCTTTTCTTTCAGATTGAAGAACTGCCTTTAGTATTTCTTGTAGGACAGGTCTGATGTTGATGAAATCTCAGTTTTTGTTTGTCTGGGAAAGTCTTTATCTCGCCTTCATGTTTGAAGGACATTTTTGCTGGATATACTATTCCAGGATAAAAGGGTTTTTTCCCACACATTAAATATGCCATGCCACTCCCTCCTGGCTTGTGAGGTTTCCACTGAGAAGTCTACTGCCAGATGTATTGGAGCTCCATTGTGTGTTACTTGTTTCTTTTTTCTTGCTGCTTTTAGGGTCCTTTCTCTAACGTTGACCTTTGGAGTTTGATTATTAAATGTTTTGAGGTAGTCTTATTGGGGTTAAATCTGCGTGGTATCCTACAACCATCTTACACTTGAATGTTGATATCTGTCTCTAAGTTTGTAAAGTTCCCTGTTATTATCCCTTTGAATAAACTTCTTACCCTGATCTCTCTCTCTCTACCTCCTCTTTAAAGCCAATATTGCTTAGATTTGCTCTTTTGAGACTATTTTCTAGATCTTGTAGGCATGCTTTATTCTTTTTTATCTTTTTATTTTGTCTTCTCTGACTATGTATTTTATTTTATTTTATTATTATTATTTTTTTTGAGACGGAGTCTCGCTCTGCCGCCCAGGCTGGAGTGCAGTGGCCGGATCTCAGCTCACTGCAAGCTCCGCCTCCCGGGTTTACGCCATTCTCCTGCCTCAGCCTCCCGAGTAGCTGGGACTACAGGCGCCTGACTATGTATTTTAAAATAGCCTTTCTTCAAGCTCACTAATTATTTCTTCTGTTTGATCCGTTCTGCTATTGAGCCTCTGATGAATTCAATATGTGAATTGCATTTCTTGGCTTCTGTATGATTCTTTTTAATTATTTCAATCTCTTTGTTAAATTTATCTGATAAGAATCTGAATGCCTTCTCTGTGTTATCTTGAATTTCAATGAGCTTCCTGTAAATAGCTATTTTGAATTTTCTGTGCGAAAGGTGACATACCTTTACATACATACCTTTACATCCTGGTATATGGTTACATATCATACACCAAGATTGTTTACTGGTGACCTTAGTTCATTTGGTGAGGTCATGTTTTCCTGGATGATCCTGATACTTGTGAATGTTTATTTGTATCTCAGCATTGAAGAGTTAGATATTTATTGTACTTTATAGTCTGGGTGTATTAGTCAGTTCTTGCATTGCTATAAAAATATACCTGAGATTGGATTACTTATAAAGAAAAGAGGTTTAATTGGCTCATGTTTCTGTAGGCTTTATAGGAAGCATAGTGGTTTCTCCTTCTTGGGGAGCCTCTGGAAGCTTCCTATCACAGAATAAGGGAAAGGGGGAACAAGGTACTTCACATGATTGGAGCAGGAGAAAGAGAGAGGGGAGGAGGTGCCATACATTTTAAAATGACCAGATCTCATCAGAACTCACTCACTATCACAAAAATAGCACCAATGGGTAAATCTGCCACCATGGTCTAATCACCTTTCACCAGACCTCCACCTCCAACACTGGGGACTACAATTCAACATGAGATTTGGGGTGGGAACACAAATCCAAACCATATCACTGGGCTTGTTGGTACTCATCCTTCTTAGGAAGGCCTTCCAAGTATTTGAAGGGACTTGAGTGATCCAAGTCTTTGGTCACTGCAGCCATATCTGCACTGGGGGCACCCCAAGCCTAACACTGTGGCTCTTACAGACTTGTAGAGGTAATGCCTTGGTAGTCTTTGGTAAGATCGGGGAGAATTTCCTGGATTACTGGGTACAGACTTGTTCCCTTCCCTAACTGTCCGCCAAACAAACAGAGTCTCTCTCTCTCTGTGCTGAGCTGCCTGGAGCTGGGGAAGGGGTGATACAAGCACCCCTGTAGCCACCAACACTGGGACTATGCTGGTTCAGACCCTAAGCCAGCACAGCACTGGGTCTTACCCAAGGCCCACGGTGACCACTGCCTGGCTACTGCTTACGTTTACTCAAGGCCCAAGGGCTCTACAGTCAGCAGGTGGTGAATCCAAGCAGGCCTGTGTCCTTCCCTTCAGGGTGACAGGTTCCCACTGGCTGCGGGGGGTTCCCAAGATGGCATCTGGGAACGAGAATCTGGAGTCAAGAACCTTAGGAAGATGCCTGGTGCTCTGTTCTACCATGGCTCAGCTGGCACTCAAGCTGAAAAACAAAGTCCTTCTCACTGCCCACTCTTCCCTCTCCTTTCCTCAAGCAGAGGAGTCTCTCTCCATGGCCACCACTGCCCCAGCCCTGTGGTGAGTACTGCCCGGCTAGTGCTAGTGTTCACTTAATGCTCATGAGGTCTTCAATCAGCCTGTGGTCAATGCTTCCAGGCCTGTGTCTCTCCCTTCAAGGCAGTGGACTCCCCCTCTGGCCCAGGACAGGTACAGAAATGCTGTCCAAGAGCCAAGGCCTGCAAGTGGGGACACCAACAGCCCACTTGGTGCTATACTCCACTGTGGCTGACCTGGTACCCAAGCTGCAAGACAAAGTCCTCCTTTATCCTCTCTCTACTTTCTTGAAGGAGAAGGAATCTCTCTCCCCGTAGCCACCACATCTGGGAATGTCCTGGGTCATGTCTGAAGCCAGCATGTCTCTGAGCCTCACCCAAGGCCTGCAACAAGTACTGCTTGGATACTGCTGCTGGTTATTCAGGATTCAGGAGCTCTTTAGTCAGTTGGTGATGAATCCTGCTAGGACTGGGTCCTTCTCTTCAAGGGAGCAGGTTTCCTCCTGGTCCAGGGTGTGTCTAGAAATGTCATCCAGGAGCTAGGGCTGGGAATAGAGGCCTCAGGACTATGCCAAGCAGAGGGAAAGAGTTTCTCCTGGAGCTGTGAGCTGCACTGCCTGGGATTGGAGGGTGGGTGTGGCAAGCACTCCCACAGCTGCCCCGACTGGTGTCTCACTAGGTCATGTGCAGCCCAAGTCCACTGGCTCTGAGCACAGCACCAGGACTTGCCCAGGGATTACAGTCATTGTGGCCTAGACTTCCTTCGAGTGTATTTAGAACCCCAGAGCACTTTCTTTTTTTTTTTTGAGATGGATTCTCGCTCTGTTGCCCAGGCTGGAGTGCAGTGGCCGGATCTCAGCTCACTGCAAGCTCCGCCTCCCACGTTTACGTCATTCTCCTGCCTCAGCCTCCCGAGTAGCTGGGGATATAGGCGCCCGCCACCTCGCCTGGCTAGATTTTTGTATTTTTTAGTAGAGACGGGGTTTCACCGTGTTAGCCAGGATGGTCTCGATCTCCTGACCTCGTGATCTGCCTGTCTCGGCCTCCCAAAGTGCTGGGATTACAGGCTTGAGCCATCGCGCCCGGCCCCCAGAGCACTTTAGTTCATGGTGTCAGGGCTTGCTGGAACTCAGATTTTGACCACTGAGATGTGTGGTTCCCCCCAGCTAAGATTGGTCTAAATGCTCCCTCCATGGGCACCAGCTGAGTTCTGCCATGTGTTGCTTTCTGCTGTGACAGCACAGCATGGAGTTCCAATGCAAAGTCCCACAGTCACTGCATTATACCTCCCCAGAGTGGCCATAGGATCTGCTTTTTCTGGGTAGAGATGGGGTCTCACTATGTTGCCCAGGTTGTTCTTGAACTCCTGGGCTCAAGTGATCCTCCCTCCTCAGTCTCTCAAAGTGCTGGAATTACATGTATGAGCCACTGAGCTTGGCTTCAGGAGATCTGTAGGTCAGGAAATAATTCTGTTTAATACTGTAATGGTAGAGACATGTCATTGTAACGTCTGTCCAAAGCCACAGAATGTACAACCCTGAGAGTTATCCCTAACATAAACTATGGACTTTAAGTGACAATGTGTCCATGTAGGTTCATCAGTTGTAACCAATGCACCACTCTGGTAGGAATGTTGGCAATGGGGGAGGCTGTACATGTGTGGAGGCAGGGGGTATATGGGAACTCTCTTTCCTTTCTGCTCAATTTGGCTGTGCACATAAAACTGCTCTTACAACAAGGATGAGCTATGGATGATTTTTTTTAATGCAGGATTCACAGGCAATATGAATTTCAAGTAAGCAATGGATGTTTTAATGTTTTAGTATAAGTATATCCCATGCTGTATTTGGGATATACTTATCTTAAAATTTTTTTTTCTGGCAAGCTTACTATAGAGAGAGATGTAAGAAGAGTCAGAAAACTCAGCAAAGTGGGTGTTGTTTCTTAGTGAACCAGGGGCCAGAGGGGTTGGACCAGTGGTTTCTGGCTCTGAGGAAGGATGTGGCCACTTGACTGCCTCTGCTTCCTCTCCCAGATGCAAGGTGCAGGTCTCTGTTGTATACAAGGAGGATGCCAGAGCCTTGGCCTTTGCTTAAAACAGTCTCAGAAATAGGCAGGTCTGCTGTGTTTCCCCATCCAATGACCCAGTCACACCTTCCTTAGAAATGGACGGCATTCCCTGGTCCTGTGACAGCATCCCCTGGTCTGGTGTGGGCGCCACAGGCATGGCTGTAGGGGCAGCCCACAGGCCAGGCTTTATGGACCAGCTGCCCCAAATTACAGCATTTCAGATGCCCTTTTGGTACCTGCTAATGTTCTCAGGGGCACTGAGGTTTTGGCCGTGGGCATTATGTCAACAATTTAAAGTAGGCATTTTTAGAATCCCATGATATAATTGCTTTCAGATTCAGCCTTTAAAAAAGTTTCTTTGAGACTACGGTGGCTCCAATTCAGAACAGAGCATCTTCTAAGTCACTCAGTGAGACCCACATTTCAGTAGGGGTCTTATGCCATTTCATTCATTAAGCAAGGTATTTATTGAGTGCCTGCTGTGTGCCAGACACAGTCTGAAGATGCAGCAGGAAACTAACCACATCCCTGCCCTCAGGGAGCTGACCTTCCAGTGGGGAGAGATCAGCCATAGAAGTAAATAATCAACATGCCGGGCACCACCAGGGATATAAAGAAAGCAGGGTGCGGTAGGCAGGGTACGGCCTCCCAGCGAAGTGTTCAATCCCGGGAGCCTGCGAATATCTTACCTGATGTGGGAAAAGGGGCCGTGTAGATGTGACTAGGGCCTTGAGGCAGGGAGATGATCCTGGATTATTCGGATGGGCATGGTGTCATCGCAAGGTCCTTAGGATAGGGAGACGGGGATCCCTGCCAGGTAGGAGATGCAGCAACACAAACGGAAGTCTGTTCAGCACCGGACAGAGACTGGAAGACGCTATGCTGCTAGCTTGGCCTCAGAGGAAGGGGCCAGGAGCCGAGCCAAGGACCACAGGCAGTCGCTAGAACCCAGACAAGGCAAGGATACAAGTTCTCCCCAGAGCCTCCAGCAGAACCCAACCCTGATGACCCCTTGATTTTAGCCCAGTGAGACTCCAGACTTTCAGAATTGCTACAGAATAAATGTCTTGTGTGAAGCTACTAAGTTTGGGGTCCTTTGTTACAGCATCCCCGGGGACTCCTACATGAAGTCAGGAAGTAAATTCTAATGTTAGTGCAGGGACAGGGGACAGGAAAGTCCTGCCTGACAAGGTGACGTTTAAGCGGATGTGGGTAAAGTGTGGCTTGTTCCACCACAGCAGCCAGGCTGGTCCAGAGCTCAGAGCCCAGACCAACACTGGGGGACGTGACACGGAGGAAGTATGAAGCTCCGGCAGGAACTCCAGCCAGAGGGAGCACCAGGAATGAGTCACGTCAGCCTGGATGTGCTCAGCCTCAAATTCCAGCATGGTCGCTCACCGGCCCATCACTCGACCTCCCTAAACGTGCTTATTCTGTTTGTTTTCAGTTCAGTGAGGTGGTCATAGAATCTGCTTCAAAGGGCCATGTGGTGGGTTGTGTGGTGACTTCCCGCAGAAGGTATAGCCACCCAGGACCTGTGTGTGCAGCCTTGTTTGGAAAAAGGATCTTTGCAGATGTGATTAAGGAAATGCTGAGGTTATTCTGCATGGGAGCGGCTGTACCTCCAGCGTCCTCATGAGAGAAGAGAAGGGAAGGGCAGAGGACACGGAGGGGACGTGATGGGAACACAGAGCAAACACTGGGGTGACACGTCTACCCTCCCAGGAGCATTGCGGATCACCAGCAGCTACGAGAGCCCGGAAGAGACAAGGAAGGACCCTCCCCTAGAGCCTCCAGAGGAACCAACCCTGTCACACCTTGACTTTCAACTTCTGGCCTCCAGCCAGGTGTGGTGACTCACACCTGCAATCCCAGCAGTTCAGGAGGCCGAGGCAGGCGGATCACTTGTGGTCAGTAGTTCCAGACCAGCCTGGCCAACGTGATGAAACCTCATCTCTACTAAAAATACAAAAATTAACCGGATATGGTGGCACATGCCTGTAATCCCAGCCACTCAGGAGGCTGAAGCAGGAGAATTGATTGAACCTGGGAGGCGGAAGTTGCAGTGAGCCAAGATCGTGTCACTGCACTCCAGCCTGGGTGACAGAGTGAGACTCCATTTCAGACAAACAAAACACTGGCCTCCAGAACTGTGACACTAATAAATTTCTGTTGTTTCAAGCCCCCCAGTTTGTGGTCCCATTTGTTCTGGCAGCTCTAAGAAACTAAACCAAGCTTCGAGGAGGAAAAAGAAAACAAGCATGAAAAGTTCCTATGCACAGGAGGCCCTCACTACGAATTAGCCCTGATTGCTACAATCCAAGAGCCATTTCTAGAGAACAGACCAAAGAACAAAAATGGAAAACCAAAGAACGAAAGGGAGAAGTGGCCACACAGCGCAGATAAAAATATTTAACAATGTTCTGTATTTCACAATTTTTTTTTTTTTTTTTTGAGATGGAGTCTCGCTCTGTCGCCCGGGCTGGAGTGCAGTGGCCGGATCTCAGCTCACTGCAAGCTCCGCCTCCCGGGTTTACGTCATTTTCCTGCCTCAGCCTCCTGAGTAGCTGGGACTACAGGCGCCCGACAGACACCTCGCCCAGCTAGTTTTTTGTATTTTTTTTTTTTAGTACAGACGGGGTTTCACTGCATTAGCCAGGATGGTCTCGATCTCCTGACCTCATGATCCGCCTGTCTCGGCCACCCAAAGTGCTGGGATTACAGGCTTGAGCCACCGCGCCCGGCCTATTTCACAATTTTGCCTGGTCTGCTACCCAGACTTGATGATCGATGAGGAGTTTTCTCTTTTTTTTTTTTTTTTTTTTCCAATCAAAAAGAACATGTTGCATAAGCTCAGGTTTCCAGGGACCTGAGAAAGGCAGAAAAACAGCCTCTCGAGCTCTCCCCATCAGCCAGGCAGTGGCCTCAGCTTTCCAAACCGCATCAGTGAAACCCTGGGGAGGGACTGATATGGAATAGCCCAGGGAGGGAGGCAGGGGCCTTTTCTGATGACCCTGAGAAAGCCAGGCACAGCTGCCGCCAGGAGAATGAAAGACACAGGTACTGACGGTGGAAATTGAAGGTTTTGGAGAAAATGCAGGCAGAAGCAAAGATTTA
Organism: Rhinopithecus roxellana; assembly: GCF_007565055.1. NCBI lineage: Eukaryota > Metazoa > Chordata > Mammalia > Primates > Cercopithecidae > Rhinopithecus > Rhinopithecus roxellana. Next base: position 3,163,419 of record NC_044563.1, on the reverse strand, counting down.
GGATGTCTCTGTCCCCGAGGTCTTTCCTGGAGAGATGCCTTCTTGGAAGCTGAGTACATCTTCTTACAGAACAAATAGAAGGCTTGCCAGTCCTCTGCTCTCAGCTTCTGAGAATGACTCCATTTGTCACGGCAAGTGCTTGTCCCATCTCTGCAGGCAGCTTCGGATGGTGTCCCCAGGACTCTGCTGTTTACAAGGGTGCATAGGAAACGGGATGATGGGAGTCTGAAATCGCAGGGCCAGAGTGGAGTTGGAGGGTGACTGGAGGCCCTCTGTCCCTAGAGACCTGGGCCGGGCCAGTCTCCTCACCCGTTAGCCAGGCTGGGTTGCTCTGGCAGCTCAGGACACAGCGTGACCTCTGCAGGGGCCCAACTGGGAAACTTCCAGGGCAACCTGGCTACAGGAGGGCAGTGCTGGTCTGACCTATGTGTTAAGGAGGGACGGCAGGATGAACCGCCTACCTCCAACAGCTCCTCTTTCCCTGGTGTGTCGTGAAAGCCCCTCCTCTGGGGACCCCGTTAGAGCGAACTGCTTCTTCCACAGTCCTTCCAGAACACACGGCTTATGGCCCCATCACAGCAGTTGGCATGCTGCTAAGGGGCCGTCAGGAGACAGAAACAACATGGGTATTTCGGCTGCCAGAATTTAATAGAGAATACAGAAGAGGTGCTAACTGGATGCCAGTGACTTCTCCACAGCTGATTCACACGCAGTGAGAACTCAGGCGTCATGGAGACAGCAACGGCAGGACTCAGCCACTTCCACGGAGGTGAGGCTGCGGCCATAACAACAAGGAAGCCAGGAAGTGCAGCCCACACGGCGTAAACCGAGACTTCCAAGGAGGAAGCGCTGGCTGGCTGGCTGGCTAGAGGTGTCTCTTACAGGGTGGGGGACACAGGGTCCCTGGTTCTGTGAGGTTTGGGAAAATCGTAGGCAAGATCCTCTCTGCTATAGGAAGGAAAGAAAAAGAAAGCAGCAGCAGCAGCAGCAGCAGCAGCAGTAGGAGCTTTGCCAGAATAGGACCGAGGGACAAAACCTTCCCCATCCAGCCCCACAGTCCCCTCCAACACCCCCTGTGTGAGCCACCCAGGCGCCAAGAACACCCAGTGTGCAAGGGCAGCTGTGACATGGAGAGACCAGGGTCACGCACATCCCTTGGGGTGTGCAGCCCCTGTATGCACCCTTCTACTCCTATTTGCACATCTCTCCAACGGCAAGGCAACTTTAAGCTTCTGTCTAGCAAGCTGCAAGCATCCTCCACCCAAATGAAGATTTTTCTTACTCTCTCCCCCAACTGAGGAGCTGTAAAAGCCACCAGTCATTGTGTCTGTCTTTGGGAGCTGGTCCTAGCACTACCTCTGGGCCATGCCAGGTCCTTCTTCTCCTCTTCCTCCTCCTCCTTCTTCTCCTTCTTGACAGGGTTTTGCTCTGTCACCCAGGCTGGAGTGCAGTGGTGCAATCGCAACTCATTGCAACCTGGCCAGGCTCAAGTGACCCTCCCACCTCAGCCTCTCCAGTAGCTAGGACCACAGGCATGTACCCTATGCCCTGATAATTTTTGAATTTTTTTGTAGAGACAGGGTCTTGCTATGTTGCCCAGGCTAGCCTTGAACTCCTGAGCTCAAGGGATCTTCTTGTCTCAGCCTCTCAAAGTGCTGGGATTGCAGGTGTGAGCCACTGCCCCAGCCGAGATATTTCTTAAATCCAATCATCACCTTGATTAGTCCTCTACAGCTGATGTAACAAATTACCACAAATGTAGCGGCTTCAAATGACACCAATTTATTGTTGCTGCGGTTATGGAGGTGAAAAGTCAGACAAAACTCTCACTGGGCTAAAGTTGAGGCATCAGCAGGACTGGTTCTCTCTGGGGCCTCTAGGGGACAATCCGTTTCCTTGCTTTCTCCAGCCTCTCGAGGCCGCACAGCGTCTTGGCTGCTGGGCCCTTTCTTCATCTTTTAAACCAGGAATGTTGCCTCTTTCGCTCCACTCTTCCAGCTCCCTCTGAAAATAGCTGGGAAAGGTTCTTTGCTTTTAAGGATTGATGGAAGTAGGTTGGGCCCATCTGGAAAATCCAGAATAACCTGCCTGTCTCTGAGATCCCACTTTAATCACACCTACCAAGTCTCTCTTGCCAGGTAAGGTCACATGTTTGCAGGTTCCAGGGATAAGGATGGGAATGGTTCTGCCTACCGCAGAGTCCCTTCCGAAAATTCTGTTGGCTACAGACTAAGCTAGAAAGCTGACCCCTAACAAAATTTGTTTAAAGGATGAGAAGAGAGACAAAGAAAATAGTGAATGTCCATAAAAACAATCCTATGTCTGTAGGGATACATGTTCCCATCAGAAGCAAGGCCAGGACACCTGCGCATGGCCACGGTCTGTGTTTCTGCAGCTGCCATCACGAGCCCTCTTCCTCCATCATTTCATGTCCCCTTTGACCTCAGCTGCGTGGGGTGCTTCACCTGGGTGGGGGACCAGACACGCATTCCTGAAGGGTCTGAATCCTCAATGGTCTGTCTTTTGAGGGGATAGTTCACCACTCACTTACACTGTTAATTATGCAAGAACCTGCAGGCACCCCAGAGAATCCTTTGGGTCTAGAACAAGACTCCTTCCTCCCACCACCCCACATCATGTAGCAGCAACTAAATTTCCCCTTGGCAATCGGGATCCATCACTCCAGCCGGTACAGGGACCTTCCTCTTTTCCTGCAGGTTCAGTGGTGTATGGAGCCCAAAATGGCCACGTAATCATCTCGTCTTCCAATTCACTGGAATCACTGTTGTGTCTCCAGGCGGAAACATCCTGTGCAAACCAGCAACACTCAAAATTGCAAAAATGGGAAGCAAAAATTCTGCAAGTGGGTTACCGGATGGCCTAGCAGACTAACCATAGGCATTTACCTGCTTAGAGTTTCAGAAGACAGTGTGGCCTCCGAAGATCTGCAAGGATTTGAGGACTGGGCTTTTGTCTGAGTCCTTTCTGAGTCCCTAAGGTCTTGTCCAGGGTTTGATACAGCAAGATGCCCCCAACTCAGCAGATTCTTCTAAATGCAGATGTGCCCAGTCTTTCTTTTCCAGGACATCGTAAATATTCAGAGAACCACCCTGTGTCTACATCCCCCCAAGAGCCACCTTGTCCAAACACAGACGTGGTAAGGTCTCTAGTCTACGTCCGGAGACCAACCCATAGAAGATTAATACATGTTTTAAATTGGATTAAATTGCCTTGATCAATTAGTCAGAATGTTAACGCCCCATTTGTTAAGCCATGATCAAGAATCCATACCCTACTAAGAATGAGTTCATAAATTCTCCATCAAAAAGTGGAATGGGCCCAGGCATGGTGGCTCATACCTGTCATCCCAGCACTTTGGGAGGACAAAGTGGGAGGATCACTTGAGTCCAGGCGTTCAACTCCAGCTTGGGCAACATAGCAAGACCCTATCTCTACAAAAATAGCCAGGCGTGGTGGCGTGCACCTGTGGTTCCTGTTACTCAGGAGGCTGAAGTGGGGGGATCACTTAAGCCTGGGAGGTCGAGGCTGCAGTGAACCGAGATGGTGACACTGCACTCCAGCCTGGGAGACAGAGTGAGAGACTCTGTGTTCAAAAAATTAAAAAGGAGGCCAGGCGTGGTGGCTCACGCCTGTAATCCCAGCACTTTGGGAGGCCGAGACGGGCGAATCACAAGGTCAGGAGATCGAGAACATCCTGGCTAACACAGTGAAACCCCCTCTCTACTAAAAAATACAAAAAACTAGCCGGGCGAGGTGGCGGGCGCCTATAGTCCCAGCTACTCGGGAGGCTGAGGCAGGAGAATGGCGTGAACCTGGGAGGCGGAGCTTGCAGTGAGCCGAGATCCGGCCACTGCACTCCAGCCCGGGCGACAGAGCAAGACTCCGTCTCAAAAAAAAAAAAAAAAAAAAAAAAAAAATGGAAAAAGAGAGAGAAATAGTATGGAAGCCCAAGACATGCTGTCATGGGTTAAAAAATGCCCCTCCAAGTACATGTCTAAGTCATAACCGTGGGACCTGTGAATGTCCCCTATTTGGAACCAGTATCTTTGCAGATGTCATTAAGTAACGGGTCTCTAGATGAGGCCATTCTGGATTCAAGGTGGGTCCTAAACACAACGACGGATGTTCTCATAGAAGAGGGAAAGATTCAGAACCTCCAAGGAGGAGGCCATGTGAGTGAGGATGGAGGCCAAGACTAGACCAATACATCCACAAACCAAGGAGTGCCAAGGTCTGCTGGCCACCACCGGGAGCTGGGAGAGGCAAGGAAGGATCCTCCTCTAGAGCCTTTGGAGGGAGCCTGGCCCTGCTGCCACCTTGAGTTTGGACTTCCGGCCTCTGGAACTGTGAGAGAAGACATTTATGTTGTTTAAGCCCCCCCGTGTGAGGCCAGTCATTATAGCAGCCACAGGAAACTCACTCTTATCCCTAGGGGGATGTCAGGCCAGGTGCAACTGCACGAGGGACCCATATGGGTGCCATCGGCCAGCAGAGAGGGCTCTAGAAGGCACAGCAGCAAAGAGGGGACGGGTGCCCCAGGAAACAGCCACCTGCCCCTCACGACTGTGTCCAGCACTCCTGGTGGGCAGCAGACTCAGGGCAGTCAAAATGGAACCAGCGGGAGGCTGAGGCAGGAGAATGGCGTAAACCGGAGAGGCAGAGCTTGCAGTGAGCTGAGATCCGACCACTGCACTTCAGTCTGGGCGACAGAGCGAGACTCTGTCTCAAAAAAAAAAAAAAAAAAAATGGAACCAGCTCTGCAAATGGGAGCCCAGGGATCTGCAGTGGCCCATGTGTGGGCTGGGAAGCTCTAGACTCATAATTGGGAACACAGTAGAACCCTTGGTCAAACTGATGCCCACCTCCAAGAGGAAGGATTTCCAGGCAAATTCAGCAGGTGGGAAGGGCTGTGCATCTCCACACCTTACGTGACCAGGTCACTTAGGGCTTACGGGACAGTGGCAAAAATACAATTGTTCTCCCACCAGGACTGGCCCCAGAATGAACTAACCCACAGCCTGAGAGGCAGGAGGGCAGCACGGAGTCATCCAGAATGTTTTCCTTCAATGAAAGAATGAGGAGGGACCGGGAAACCAGGAGAAAATGAAAGTGGCCCTGGACGGGCTGTGGGTGGAGGGCGGGGACAGTGGAGTCATCAGGGAAATGGGCAGACCTCAGGTTCCCTCCTGTGTGAACATGTGGGGACTTGGAAAACCTGAAGCCATCTAGGGAAGAATGGAAGCTGGGCCAGGGTTTATGGAGACTCTTCTTTTCTTTTCTCATCTTGTCTTGTCTTTTTTTTTTTGACAGAGTTTTGCTCTTGTCACCCAGCCTGGAGTGCAATGGCGTGATCTCCGCTCACTGCAACCTCTGCCTCCCAGGTTCAAGTGATTCTCCTCTCTCAGCCTCCCAAAGTAGCTGGGATTACAGGCACCCCCCAAAATGCCCTAATTTTTTTTGTATTTTTAGTCAAGACGGGGTTTCACCACGTTGGCCAGGCTGGTCTTGAACTCCTGACCTCAGGTGATCCACCCGCCTCGGCCTCCCAAAGTGCTGGGATTACAGTCATGAGCCACCGCGCCTGGCTATGGAGATGCATTCTAACCAGACAACTTAATCGTTTCTATCTGCAGACGCACAATTCCTCTAGAAGCAAAGAATGAGGCAGCAATTGCATAATTTGAACTTTTGTGCAACCTTATGAACTGATGCCTGGAAAAGACTTTGCCTGGCTTTCCTGTGCAAACATAAAAAGTGGTGAAGTGCTAGGCGGGTGGTCCATTCAGCTCCCCAGCAGCCCCTTCCCACACGTCTGTCGGGTGGCAAACACAGTTTTTTAAAGTGACACCTTTCCAACCAAACTTCCAAGGTCCTGTGTTGACATAGCACCTATGAAAATCTGTCACAGGGGAGAGCAAAAGCAAACACAGCCTTTCTAGAGGTGCTGCAACCTCGGCTGTTCTGTAAAGGGCTTGGAGAAGGATGATCCCTCTTAATATCTCTGTGCCCCTCACCCAGGGCTGCAGGCTGCGCCCCCAGGATCTTGCACATCATGTGAGAACTTTGTTGTGTGCTTCGGTAACAAGACAGCCCAGAACCCAACAGCTCGTAGTGGCTTTAAAGCAATGACATTGTTTATGTTTCTCTTTCACACCATATGGGTGTGGGGGGTGGGAGGGACCTGGGCATATCCTGGGGAGGCTTGTGTGCTTGCGCTGCTCAGATGGTGGCTGCCTTGGGCTCATTTGAAGGCTTCCTCCCTCGTCTGATGGTGGCACTGGCTGCCGACTGGGACCTTAGCTGGAGTGCTGGCCAGAGTTCTGTTAACTTAAAAATCACACAATTTGTACATTTAGAAAAGGAGACCCTTCCATGTCTTGTAAAGGGCTGCAGCCTGCAGGGTGCTCCTTTGGAGAGGCTGGGAAGCTTGGCCTCTGGTAGAGACTGGAAACTGGCACTTCAGAGGAGGAGGAGTTGGACGAGAATTTAAGCTGAATGGGTTAGCCCGGCATACATATTTAACAGGTTACAACGGGAGCCATAATATGTTTATAATTTGGTCTGTTATGCCACAAAGAGTCTGTTCCATCAGTCTCACAATCTCTATTTTAACATCATGCTGGTCACTTATGTCTAAACTGCGTAAAGGAGTGGGTCTAATGGGCTGTGTTTGACTTGCCATCTCCTCATGGTCATCTTGGACCCTGTGGCTGGCAGCTGTCTCTGCACATGTCTGCAGGGCTCTGCACGGGGCCCCCGTGGGCAGAGTTGGTCCCAGCCCTTCCTCTCCAGGGTCCAGGTTATACAACTCAGCAGGAACATCCCTAAATCAGCTCATTCAGGAGGCGGGAGGTGGGGGCAGGCTCTCTCCCTCTGCCTGGCCCAGCCAGCAGCAGCTGCTCACTGTCAACCCCTCAAGGCGACCCAGAGAATGCCAGGAATGGGGATGGGGGCAGTGTGGGGAGCAGCCCCTCCCTCTCTGCACTGCAGATGCTAAACCCTGCTGGGGATCAAGGGGGTCTCACACCCCACGCTCACTCTAGTTAATGAGCAATTTACTGGAAATCAACTCCTCTGCCTTTGCTCTCACTTATTATCTAGCAAATGAATAATTTTTTTATCCTTATTGACAAATTTCTGAAGCAACATTATTGGAGTGCTTAGTGACTCGGCGCTTACCCTGTATGACGGCCTGTTACTCACCGGCGGTTCTGGCACAGGAAATGACAATACAGCCTTTGTGTATATGCCTCCCCCTGCCCCACCAAGTCAGGTAAATGGAGGAGACAGTGGAGGACCCACGTGCTTATTTGGAATGAGAATAAGGCAGACTGGTAGAATTATCTAGAAGGAAAAAGTAGGGTTTAGTAAAGCCTTTAATTAGGTAGTGCTCTGTGCCACCAAATCCATTATGATGAGTCAAACACACCCCTGTTCACAGAGTGAAGCCAAGGAGATAGTTGGTGTCAGGGCTTCCTGACAGCATCCCTTTCTGAAGACATGCACCTTAACTCCTAAACTTTGACCCCTGAGCAGCAGGTGGTCTTAAAGAAGACACTCGACTGGGCGTGGTGCCTCAGGCCTGTAATCCCAGCACTTTGGGAGGCAGAGGCGGGCAGATCTCAATGTCAGGAGTTTGAGACCATCCTGGCCAACATGGTGAAATCCCGTCTCTACTAAAATTCAAAAAGTTAGCTGGGTGTGGTGGCAGGCACCTATAGTCCCAGCTACTCGGGAGGCTGAGGCAGGGTAATCGCTTGGACCTGGGAGGCAGAGGTTGCAGTGAGCCTAGATTGCACCACTGCACTCCAGCCTGGCAGCAGAGCAAGACTCCGAAAAAAAAAAAAAAAAAAAAAAAAAAAAAAAAAAAAAAAAAAAAAAAAAAAAAATAACACTGTAGGCTGCTTGTCAGGAGGCCTGGTTTCAGTCCTCGGTGTGACCATGAGTGAGCATCTTACCCTCTGTCATTCACTCCGTGATTGTGTGCTTCCTGTGTACCAGGTGTGAACTCAAATGTTTGAGACAGGCCTCAATCCATTTAGAAAGTTTATTTTGCCAAGGTTAAGGATGTGCCTGTACCACAGCCTCACGAAGTCCTGGTGACACGTCCCCAAGGTGGTCGATCAGGGCACAACTTGGTACAGGGAGCCAAGAGACATCAATCCATACCTGTACGATGTACATTGGTTTGGCCCAGAAAGGCAATACAAGGCACATCACACCCAGCTGTGTACACATCAGCAATCCAGGCAAGCTGTCCCCACTTTGATTGAGCTCAGAGGCTCCCTGGGGAGGTGGACATCAAAGAAACGCTTAGACAAATAGGTCATTAAAATGGTAATAGACTCTCCAAGGCAAGATTCTAAAGCCAAGATCCTTAGATTCTAAGGCTTACAAAACCATGCAGAGCGCATCTACACTGGCTGTCCCCCCAGATCTACTCCCAGCTTCCTTATTCCTAATGACAAGCAGATTTTCTTAGGGACTACCCCTCTATGGGGTAGACCTGGGATTGGGAGGGACGGACCCTGCCCCCAACTCAGGGTGGGCGCTGATGGGGATCACCACTGTGATTGGTCAGTGCAGGGCATGTGACTCAGACCTAAGCCAATCAGCACACAGACATCTCCTCTCCAGTGCAGCAATTGTTTGGTAGATAATCAGGGTGGACCTAAGAATTTGGTACAATGTCTGGGGATGAGGGACCTTTGTGCTCCTGCAAGGTTGGCTGCAAAAATTTGGTGCATAATTTTCCCGAGTGCAAATGAAAATGAAGAGTCTTTGTTCAAAAGTCAGGAATAACGTGTTATTAAAGCTATTGTAAGATAAACTTGTCACTGATTTCCTCCATTTCTCTCTTGATGTCCTATTTTTAGATTTGCAATGAATATCATTCTAAATAAAGAAAAATTTAAAATTTAAATTATTCATATAAATTGGTTTTTAGCTCATGTATAAGATCATTGAACTTGTGTGTGGAATTGTAGAAATTGTACCATTTGTCGTTTGTGGCTCACACCTACACATGTATTGTGTTCTTGTAAGACAAAACAGCAGCTTTTGTTTTACTCTTCCAGAGGCACACATTCTACACTCTCTACTTACCACTTACTGGTGGGTAAGGAAGACGTGAAAGGCGAGGGAACTTTTTCTCTCCTTCTGTGTCATAATTCTCAGCATAAATGGCTGGCTATAACACAGAAGTCACACGAGTAAGAAAGAATATAACGAGGTCCGGCATGGTGCCTCATGCCTCTAATCCCTGCACTTTGGGAGTCTGAAGCCGGAGGATTGCTTGAGTACAGGAGTTTGAGACCAGCCTGGGCAACATAGTGAGACCTTGTCTCTACAAATAATAAAAAATTAGCCGGGTGTGATGGTGTGTGCCTGTGGTCCCAGCTATTTGGGAGGCTGAGGTGGGAGGATCACTTGAACCTGGGAGGTCGAGGCTGCAGTGAGATGTGATGGTGCCACTGCATTCCAGCCTGGGTAACAGAGTGAGACCCTGTCTCAAAAAAACAAAAGCATATGATGGGTTGTTCCCCTCCACCACCAATTCATCTGTTGAACCCCTATCGCCTAGTGCCTGAGGATGTGACCACATTTGAGTCTTTAAAGAGGCAAATAAGTTAAATCGAGGTCTTCAGAGTGGGTCCTAGTCCCAGATGACTGTGTCCTTATAAGAAGAGAAGAGGAGGACTCAGACACACACAGAAGGTTGACCCTGTGAAGACATGGGGAGAAGGTGGCATCTACAAGCCAAGGAGAGAGGCCTCAGGAGGAACTAGCCCTGCGACACTTTGATCTCAACTTCCACTCTCTACAACCGTGAGAGAAAAAGTATCCGTTGTTCAAGCCCCCCAGCCCGTGGTATTTTGTTACAGCAGCACACACTGACTAACACGGACTCCTCGGTTGTTCTTGTTCTTATTTATTTATTTTTCACCTTTTTTTCTTAATACAAAATAAAAAATAGAGATAGGGTCTTGCTATGTTGCCCAGACTGGTCTGGAATTCCTGGGCTCAAGCGATCCTCCCCCAGCCTCCCAGAGTGCCCGGATTATAGGAGTGAACTGCCACGCCTGGCCTCTTCCTTTTCTTCGAGGGCCATCTTTCTGCATCTGAAGCAGGCTCTGACTTACGTGGAAGCGGCATCCTACGGGGCGTACCGCATTGAGGCATTTGTGGACCTCACACCGTGGGCTTCCACTCTCTTGGAGTCCTGCTTAGTGACACAACGGGAGAACTGTGTGAGGCTGGTGAGCCCACACCCAGCTCAAGCCTCCTGCCACAGACACGCTCCACTGTCCCATTGGACTTCAGTTACAAGACACATGTTCAAGGATAGACTACTAAAAACGATAAAGACAGTGACAGCAGAACATTAAACCAAAGCTGGCACTGTTCTAAACACGGGCTCCATGTGACGGTAAGCATTGTCCTGGGTCTAAGAAACCTCATGCCCAGAAGGGGAGCCATGGCAAACGTAATAAAACCCTGTCTCTACTAAAAATACAAAAATTAACTAGGCGTGGTGGCCCGTGCCTGTAATCCCAGCTACTCAGGAGGCTGAGGCAGGAGAATCGCTTGAACCCGCGAGGCGGAGGTTGCAGTGAGCCAAGATCATGCCATTGCACTCCAGCCTGGGCGACAGAATGAGACTCCGTCTCAAAAAATATATACATATATAGACATATCTTCATCATCAGATCATTGCTGTGATTGTCCAAATGAGCTGAAAAAGGCACTTCATGAAACAGCCCTTTTTCTTCACCCTGTGAACAACCTGTTTCAGCTCCCCAGGAAGGCCTTCTTCTGCACGCTGATACCGGCTGATGTCGAACATCGATCACCCTTCTTGGTGCACCTGCAGACCCCTAATTTCTTCCAGCTGCTGCACTCATACCCCTAGAAAGCAGCCAGAAAGGCTCTGTGATTTGGGACCTGGAATCCGGGTCAAAAATTCTTGTTAATGTATTGGAATTCACGGTACCCTGGACAGTTTCCTTTTGAGGATCTGAAACCAAAAGGCCAAGACAGCAGTATGAGTTTTCTGGGGCTTTCTGACACAGACGGAGTGACTTAAAACAATGGCAGTGGACCCTTTCACCATTCTGGAGGCCAGCAGTCCAAGGTCGAGGGTTGGTTCCTTCTCGGGAGCTCAGAGAGAGAATCCGTCTCATGCCTCCCTCCCTCGCTCTGGTGGCGGCTGGCGGTCCTTGGCATTTCTTGGCTTGTAGACGCTTCAGTCCAGCCTCTGCCTCAGTCCTCACATGGCCTCCCTCCTGTGTCTCTGTGTCTCTCTTCCATCTCTTTTAAGGACACCATGGGCGGTTATTGGATTTAGGGCCCCGGAAGGTGGTCCGGGATGATCTCATCTTCAGATCCTTAACTTAATCCACGTCTGCAAAGACTTTCCCCAGATAAGGTCACATTCACAGGTTCCAGAGGTTAGAATATTAACATATCTTTTAGGGGGTCACCTGTCAGCCCACTACCCCAGTGAGTCACTGACTGTTGCTTGCAGAAGTCCAGAGAATTCGACCTCTGCCCTCCAAACCCACTCTGCGCAGTGGCTGATGGAGCCTTCTCTCGGCCAGCGTCAGAAACAGAACAGCCCCCTTGAGTCTTTCCCCCTAGAAGTGGCTGGGTAACTGCTCGGATGGCTTTCCAAGCATCACCACCTGCTCTCAGAAGGGCCTTCTCTTCCTTCTCCTTCTCTTTCTTCAGTGCTACTCACTAGTCCTCAAGCTTTCAAAGATAGCTGTTCAAGAAGTGAGATAACACAGTGGTTTTTCAACGCAACACTTCTGGCTTTGGGGGCCAGGCATTTCTCTGTTGTGGGCTGTTGGGTGCATTGCAGGATCTCAGCGGCATCCCCAGCCTCCAGCTACTCAACGCCAGTAGCCGCCCCCAGCCAAGTTGCAACAATGAAAAATGGCTCCAGACATTGCCAAGTGTCCCCTGGGGGGCAGAATCATCCCCAGTTGGGAACCATGGCTACCAGGGATGGTGGAAACAGCCCCACATCACAGAATCTGAAGGAGGGATCTGTATCAACCTGCTGTGGGACCTTGTGGGTGTTCTGGAATTTCCTGAGCCTTGGGTTTCCTAGTAGGGATATGAATACTTTCTGAGTTTATTGTGATAGTAATCGGTACTGTATATAAAAAGGCTGTCACAAAGAAAGTAGGTACTCAGTATACATGCCATTATAAGTTTTATTTTTGTTTATTGTCCAAAGTAGGGCACACATATGTCATCTTCATGTGCCCGATGCCTAGCACACAGCCGGGCACACAGCAGACATTAGCTGGGCAAGCCTCACCCTGTGTTCCAGACTCTCCTGTTAAGGAGGGACCCTCTGTCCCCCCCGTGGTCATCCCCCGCCTTCTGGAGACCTGGCTCCCTGGCTCCAGCCTTGGGATGTAGGATACCCTTCTCTCTACACGGTGGGACAAGAAAGGGACTGAAAAGAAAACTAAGACCCCCGTAAAGGGGTCCGTGCCTCGGAGGTCCCTTCCAGCCCTCAGGCTGCCTGTGTCTCCCTCCCCAAATTTGCTCTCAATTCTTGTTTTCAGAAGCTTCTTGAATGTCATGGGCTGGCTGGGAACCACTCTTTCATCCTGGGAACTGGCCCCCACCGAATCGACACCCCAGACAGGCAGGAGGCCTCCAGCCAGCCCATTCCGGATGGCGTCGGACTTGAGCCATACTGTCTTAAATGTCCTCGGGCCCCTCCATCAACTTTGGGGCAGCACGGATCTGTGCCTCCGGTCATTCACTCTGTCCTAGGGCAAGAAAAAAATGAAGATAGACTTGTGCAGGATGGAAGGATTCCTTTAAAAAATCCACAGTATTGATATGTGAGGAATATTTTCATCTGAACATTTTCTTTATTGCTTACTTGCTTTTTACAATGAGCATGTATAACCTTTAGCGTCAGAAAGCCTTTAACGTGCACTGTCAATAATCCCACTTTTTTACCCTTTCATGAGTCTCCAGGTTCCTGTGTGGCTGTGAAGGGCACCCCAGTGCCAGAAGCCATTCCTGTGCCCACAGAATCATTTCATTGCCCTAAAAATGTCCTGTGTGCCACCCATTCAGCTTCCCTTCCTCACGTCCTGGCACCCACTGAATGGTGTACTGCCATCACAGTTTTTGCCTTTGCAGACTGTTGTCCTTCACTTAGCAATACACATTTAAGGTTCTTCCAGCTGCTAGAAGAAGTTTAAATATCCTTTAGTGACTTGATAACATTACTTTTGTCACTGGTAAAGTTTGATTCTACTTGAGCTTATAATCGGATTTAAAAATCGTATCTAGCGAATCTCCTCCATGTTAAAGGATAGTATTCTATTGTACTGGCACATGACAGTCTGTTATCCATACCTATGGAGAAGCCTCTTGGTTACATTCAGTCCTGGCAATTATGGATAAAGCTGCCACAAACATCCGTGGGCAGGTTTTGCTTTGTAAGAAACCTCCAAACTGTCCTCCAAAGTGGCCTCACCGTTTGCATTCCCAGTGCTGGGATGAGAGCTCCTGTTGCCCCATTTGCATTCCCAGTGCTGGGATGAGAGCTCCTCCTTCCGCGTTTGCATTCCCAGTGCTGGGATGAGATCTCCTGTTGCCCCACATCCTCACCAGCATTTGGTGCTGTCGGTGTTATGGATTTCAGTCAGTCACTCTCATAGGTGTGAAGTGGTATTTCCTTATTTTAATTTGCATTTCCCTAATAACATTTTATATTGAGCATCTTTTCCTATGCTTTGTTATAGACTGAATGTTTGTGATCCCCCGAAATTCCTATGTTGAAGCCCCAACCCCAATGTGGCTGTATTTGGAGATAAGACCCTTACGGAAGTAATTAGGGTTAAACATAGACATTAGAGGGGAGCCCTCATGATGGGACTGGTGTCTTTTTAAGAGGAAGAGAGACCCGAATTTGCTCTCTCTCCACATACACACACACCCAGGAAAGACCATGTGAGGACGCGGTGAGGAGGCGACATCTATAAGCTAGGAAGTGGGTCCTCACCAGGACTCAACCCTATTGGCACCCTGACTTTGAACTTCCAACCTCCAGAACGATGAGAAAATACATTTCTGTTGTTTAAACCACTCAGTCTGTGACATCTTGTTACAGCATCTCGAGCTAAGACATGTTTATTTGCCATCTGTATATCTGTTTTAAAAAAACAGAGACAGGGGCTCCCCATGTTGTCCAGGCTGGTCTTGAACTCTTGGACTCATGAGATCCTCCCGCCTCTGCCTCTCAAAGTGCTGGGATTACAGGTGCGAGCCACTGTGCCTGGACTATATATCTTTTTTGACGAGATATATTTTCAGATCCTGTGCCCATTTTAAAATAGAGTTGTCCTTTTTCTTATAGTTGTATTTTTTAAAATTCTTTGAATATTTTGGATACATGTCCATTTTCAGATATGATGCGTTTTGCAATTTTTTTTTTCCTATCTTGGCCTTGCCTTTTCATTCTTTAGCAGAGCAAAGATTTTTGATCTTAATAAAATTCAGCTTATCTATTGTTTTCTCGGGTGATGCTTTTGGTGCTGTGTCTAAAAACTCATCTCCAAACCCAGAGCATGTAGATTTTATTTATATATTCTTTTAGAAGTTTTACAGTACATTTTATAGTATTAAATATAATCCATTTTGGTCTATAATCCATTTGAGTTCATTTTTCTGTAATAATTTTTGTCTGGATTCTTTCCACGGAATTGCCTTTGGCCATTGTCAAAAATCAGTTGACTGTATTTCTGCAAGTCTATTTCAGGGCTCTCTCTTTCATTCCAGTGACCTGTGTATTTATTCTTTCACCAATACCATGGTGTCTGCATGTCATTTCTCCCCCTTCCTTCCTGCGTGCTGATGGCTGTAAAAAATTACAACAGCTCTGGCAGAAATTACAAGTCTAATATGCAAACTCGTCATGGCGACAGGGCTAGAAGCAAGGCAGTGACCCCAAGGTTGCCAAGCTTCTAATTGGTTTTCATGTGAGCCAAGCCACACAGATTGGACATGTCCGATGTGGGTGACTGCTGTGGAATTGGGTGATCAATCTGGGAGTATACGTTTGCTTCTGAGCTTCATTAGCTCCTTGGCTTGGCTCACCCAACTCCCTCCTGCTGGACAGGAGTATTCCTCGGTTGGAAAGACCGGCTGCTGGGGCCGCTCTCAGAGTTCTGTCTCTACCCCAACCCTCTGGATCCAAACATAGCTGGGCCCCACCCAGATGCCCCCATGCCCTGAGGCCTGGGTACCCATTCAGGGAGAAGATGCCCGTCCCAGTTCCCTAATGCAAGGCCTCCGTGGCAGGACCACCCAAAGCCACCTCCCAGGAAAGACCCCCTCAAGCCTCCAGAGTGGGGCATAAGCTTGGATTCTTCTGTTGAGTATTTTAAATCAGGACTGCTCGCTTCCACGCCTGGGTAAGCCTTTGTCAGACACTGTCAGGGCAGGCTGAGAAGCAGAGATGTTCTTTGTTTTGGCCTCTATCCCTCCATCCACTTACAACAAACCTAAATCTTAACCCCCAAGCGTGAAGAAGATTGCACTCCTTAATTCACTTTAAATCAACCCAAACTCAAGCCTCATCTCCTATCCGAGGTGCTGAGGGATAATGTAATCTCAGTCACTGTCAAGACAGTTTTCTCTCAGCCACTGCCTCCCTGGTCCCACCAGGTCTGGGGTGCTCTGGTCCCTGCTGTGTTCTTAAGATGCTCCCAGGAGGTCCTGGGGATCTTCCCTGCTTTGGGAGGGTCCAAATGGAGGATTGAACCACTCTGGGTCTCCTGACCCCTAACTTCTTCCCAGGCTACAGAGCTGTGCCTGTCTCCCGTCTTCGACCCTCAAGCGCTTCCCCCAACATACCTGCATGAACAGTTGTTGTGTTCTGCTAGTCCAATGTCTCTCTGGCCTTCTGCTGGTGACAGTACCATGGTATTCGGCGGAGGTGGTCACCCCAGCCCACTCTTGGATTCCGTGCCTTAAGTGTCTGTGTAGGTGGTCAAAGAGGAGGCTGCTGTTCCCAGAGACTGAGGCACACAGCCAGCGCCCAGGCCCAGGGAGGTAAATGCTGGGGACGCCAGAGCCAAGGACAGAGGCGGGAGAGCTGGAGAGAAGCTGGTTCTGGGAGAACCTGGGGAGGAAACCCGTGCCAGAAGGCTCCATCCAAAGGGCCAGGGTCAGAGTCAGGGCCACCGGCTGCCATAGGAAGCCCGAAGGCAGATGGAGCCCTGAAAAAGGAGGGGTTGGAGAAGCCTGGGGGACGGAGGGATGCTCAGCCACAGTGGTAAATCCATATTCCCGAGCCGACATTGACCGTGCAGGGAGAGACTTTCTAAGCCCCATCAGAATCTACAAGGACGCCCTGTGTGTCTGCTTGTTGACGGGGCACTGCTCAGGAGGACAGTGTCCAGGAGGGCAGGGGCCACACCTGTCCAGGGCTGTGTCCCCAGCCCCCAGGGCAGTGCCCGGTGCTTCATGGGGGCTCTGTAAATACCTGAACACGTAGATCCTATACTGAGTTTGGTTTTCAGAAGCAATGGCTTTCTATAATAACTCAGAGATGATGTCACAGGGCAGCCCCTTGACTATCCAGGAGGCTGCCTTAGCCCCTTCCCATTCGAAGACCTGGCACCCAGGAGGTACCGTCATGTCTCTAGGGAGCTGTCTCAGTCTCACCCACACTGGCCCGCACCCTGGATCTGCACAGGGCATCCCGTGTCTGTGTCCCTTCCCTGGGCCATTCATTATTCCCGTCACTCACCATGCACACCGGCGCCTATTCTATCGCCTCCATGGAACTGGAAGTTGACAGGTAACACTCTGCAAAGATACCAAGAAACATGTTGCTACAACCTGCCATGATTGCTGTGCAGGACAGGCACGAGTGCAGGGACAGGGACTCTGGTGAGATGGCCTCTAAGTGGGGGCCTGAGTGATGAGGAGCCGGTATAGAGAGTGGTGGTGCCATTCCAGGCAGGAGGTCTGTGCAGAGGCCCTGAGGCTGGTCAGCATGAGGAACCACCGGAGGGGAGTTCCAGATGAGGAGGCAGGAAGCCTCTGGCCCTGCAGGGCCCTGTGGGCATAGTGGGGAATTGGACCATATTCTAAGAGTGGTGAGACTCTTCTGGAAGATGTTAAGATGGGAACTAACAATATAATTTGTATTTTAAAAGATTATGGCACTAGACTCAGTGGCTCACGCCTGTAATCCCAGCACTGAGGCCAAGGCTGGCAGATTACTTGAGGTCAGGAGTTCCAGGCCAGCCTGGCCAACATGGTGAAACCCCATCTCTACCAAAAATATAAAATTTAGCTGGGCATGGTGGCGTGTGCCTGTAATCCCAGCTACCCGGGAGGCTGAGGTAGGACATTAACTTGAATCTGGGAAGTGGAGGTTGCAGGGAGCCAAGAGCACGCCACTGCACTCCAGCCTGAGTGACAGAGGGAGCAAGACTCCGTCTCAAAAAAAAAAAAAGATTATGGCATCTCTTCTGTAGAGAGTGCACTGTGGGGAGTAAGAGTGAGGCAGGAGCCCCCCGGGAGGCTCTGTCCAAAGTCCAGGAGGCAGACGGTGGTGGCTGAGGAAAGGGAGAGAAATGAACCCATCTGTGGCTTTGGGGCTTCATGGGAGCAAGGAGGAAGGAAGAGAGGAGGGTTGAGGAAGGTGGCCAGCAGGAGCGATGGGAGGGTGGTGAGGCCGCGGCCTGAGCCCACTGGGAGAGGAAAAAGCACGCAGCAGTGGGGAGGGAACATCGGGTTCCATTTTGGGAACAATAGGTAGAGACACCTGCAAGACCCACACGTGGAGATATCGAGCAGAATGGTGGAGACACATACCTGGACACGCAGCACGGGGGTTTGGGTTGGAGATGGATGGCCAGTGACATGGAGAACACAACCAAGGGAGGAGGCCTCTGCCTGGGATGCCAGCACGGCACCTGCAGGGGCTGAAAAGAGTCTGCCAGAGAGATGTGTCCCTGTCCCAACTCCCACCACCTGGGAATGTGACCTTCTTTGGAAAAAGGGTCTTTGCAAGATGTGATTAAGTTAAAGCTTTGAGCCATGTTCATCCTGGATTTTCTGGATGGGCCCTAAACCCAGTGACAAGTGACCTTAGACGAGAACAGAGAGGGGGTCGAGACACAGAGAGAAGTGGAAGAGGCCCTGTGAAGGCAAGGCAGGGACTGGAGTGGAGGGGGTCACAAGCAACGAGACCCCTGGGCCCTGGAAGCTGGAAGGGTCCTTCCCTAGAGCCTTCGGTGGGGCCACAGCCGAGCTGACGCCCTGGTCTCAGACTTCTAGTCTGCAGAATTGTGAAAGAATAAACCCGTGCTGTTTTAAGCCATCCTGATTGTGGTCATTTGTTGCATACAGCAGCCACAGACATGAACAGGGCCCTCCAGGGAGGTGCGGAGGAAATGAAGGCCGGGGGGAGACGACACAGCCAAGGTGGGACTGCAGAACCACATGGGCCCGCTCTGCTCACGAGGGTGGGCCCTGATCCCATCTGACCCCAGTGCTTATCAGAAGAGGGGGTGAGGACACAGGCACACACAGAGGGACGACCGCGTGAGGACTCAGGGGAAGGTGGTGTCTGCAAGCCAGGAAGAGAGGCCTCAGGAGGAGCCGGGCCTGCCACACCTTGATCTCGGCCTTCCAGCTGCCAGGACTGGGAGACAGTGTCTGTTGCTTAAGCCACACGTCTGTGGGGCTTTGTTAGGGCAGCCCCAGCAAAGGAATGCAGGCGGTATTGCACAAATTCCATTTCCCCAGGGACGGAGGGAAGCCAGCCTGGGCCTGGATCCTACTGGAGTAGGTAGAGTGCCCTGGGGTCATGTGCCGTGGGAAGCAACGTTCAGTCTTTCAGGACTAGGCACGTCCTCATCTGTCCCCGGAACAAGCCTGGTCCTTGTGACCTCTTCCTTCAGAGCCTCCACAGACCCTGCGGGTGGCCACAGGTTTGCACCAGGTCCAACTCGGTAGGAGGCGTCACTGCTGCTTCAGGACAAAGTTTGGCAAATTGAGTTCATGGTGCTTGAAGGGCCAGGAAGGAGGTGTTTCCCTGCTGAGTGCGAGGATCTTCCGCGGTTCAGCACCATTCAATTACAAATCGGCGACAGTTGGTCAGGCCCCAGGGGACCCTTCCAACATGTCAACAGCACAGCCCACTCCTGGATTCACTGCCACGCCAGAGGCGGGTTCTCCTTGGTCAACCCAGAGCCACGGAGGGGCCAGCCACAGCCAGATTCCACGCCTTTCAGCATCTCCAACACCAACCCCACGGAGAAAGATCTGTCACTTACTGCTGATTCGCTGGTCTGGGGTATTAAAGACCATGACTGTCCTCTTCCTGGGATGTCCAGCGGACAGGTGGCTGCCCTTTTGCCCGGCCCTCCTCTGGCCAGTCGGTGGACTGTGTATGTGTGGCATCCAAGAAGCAGCCCCAGGGGAGGCCAGGAGGTGAATCAGGCAGCCATCCTACTTGTAGGCCAGTGACTTCCATAACGTCCTGAGGCTTGGGGAAGCGTGGGCTGCAGGCATGACGTCCTCTCGGGGCTTGTGCAGCTCCGGTGTTCATGGGGTCAATGCAGATGTGCATGTTTGGGTGCTCGGGCCACACGATGCTGGCAGGCTGCTTTCCTTACTCAAACTACCGCACCTGGCGGAGGCATGGGGTCTGCCTCAAGGGCAGGGGCCAAGTGCAGATGGGCACAGGGTCTCCTGTCATCCAAGCCCCTCGTTTCTGCTGTGGTCTGTGTGATGCAGAGAAACACAGAAAACATCTGAGGACCCATCTGCACGATTGTCTGGGTCTGTTTTTCCAGCCTCTGGCTTCCAAACGTAGCAGGCCTCAGTCCAGGCCCTGAGCCCCCTTTCCCTGAATGGGAAAGTCTCTCCCGTCCCCAGACAAGAGCAGTTGCAGACAGGAAGCCGGCAGTGGCCTCTAAGGTCTCCTCCCTGTCCTTTGGGAGGCTTGGCATGAATACTCCCTTCCACCTGGTGCAGGTGACACCTCATAGCACTGCACCGATGTCCCCCCGTCCCCACTCCCAGGCTGCACATCTGCACCCCAGCAAACAGATGAGCTTTGCATCCCTGTTCATGCCGAGCTGCCTGACTTCTGGTCGAGCCCAGGCTCCCAGCAGCTTACCCTGGGCCCAGCCCCTGTCATTAGCCTGACTTTGCTTTTGAGTCTGCCCGGTGGACTTGGTCTCTGCACCAAGATGCTGGGGACTGCCTGGGACTTGGCTGTACACCCTGACCACGATGTATGAGGAACTGCCCAGGACGTGGGCCCTGAACCCCATCTCACGAGCAGGCATCCACCGCAGACCCTGCCTGCCTGTACTCCTGGCTGTGGGACCTGGGCTGCGTTTCTGAGCCTTTCTGTTTCCTCAACTGTAAGATGTTGGTAGCGATGGCCCCTGCTCACATGGTGGCTTTGAGGACCCGAGGAACCCATCCAAAGTGCTTTCGTTAGGGTCAGTCATAAGTGGCCACTGCGTTGCCCAAGCATGGTCAGTTCTCAGTGCCCATCGTGTTGGCCTCAGGAACGTGTGGGCAGTGCTCCCTCCTCCCTCGGCGGTGTCGGCTTCCAAGGCTGTGTTGCCCAGGGTATCGTGCAGTGGCTTGGTCACAGCAGCCTCAAACCCCTGGGCTCAGGCGATTCTTCCATCTCAGCCTCCTGAGTAGCTGGAACCTTAGGCGTGCACCACCATACCCAGCTAGTTTTTATTTTTTTTGTAAACAATGGGGTCTTGCTTTGTCACCCAGGTTGGAGTGCAGTGGTGCAATCATGGCTTACAGCAGCCTTGAATTCCTGGATTCGACTGATCTTCCAAACTCAGCCTCCTGAGTAACTGGAACCTCAGGTGTGTACCACGATGCCCAGCTCAATTTTTTTTTTTTAATTTTATTTTTACTTATTTATTTTCTTTGAGATGGAGTCTCGCTCTGTCGCCCAGGCTGGAATGCACTGGCGCTATCTTGGCTCACTGCAACCTCTGCCTCCCAGGTTCAAGCAATTCTCCTGCCCCTGCCTCCTGAGTAGCTGGGACTACAGGCATGTGCCACCATGCCCGGCTATTATTATTATTATTATTATTATTATTTGTATTTTTAGTAGAAACAAGGTTTTACTGTGTTAGCCAGGATGATCTCGATCTCCTGACCTCATGATCCACCTGCCTTGGCCTCTCAAAGTGCTGGGATTACAGGCATGAGCCACTGCGCCTGGTTCCTCTCTTCCTCTTAAGGCTGGAACAGCCCAGCTGGATGTGTCCTTTCTCTGCCTGCAGTCCCTTCCTTGCTGCTGTGCTCCAGGCGTGTCTCTCATTCCACCTAGGTGCCCACAGCTCCCAGCCCAGACCTTCCTGCACTCCAGCTGTGTAGGCCCGAAAGCTCATCACTGCATGTATGTCTGCCAGTGTCTTCAGCCGAGTTCCTAACTGTCCCTGCCAAAGGTGCCACACTGGAGCCTGCTACATCCCGGGTGGTAGCACCTCCAACCTTTGGGTTGGTTGTTCAGTTTAAAACCAGCCTCCCTCACTGTCTCACACCCAGATCAAACGTGTCGACAAGCAGGGCATGTGGGCACAGGCCTATGGTCCTCGTTACTGGGGAGGCTGAGGTGGGAGGACCCTTTGAGCCTGGGAGGTCAAGGCTGCAGTGAGCTATGATTGCAACACTGCACTCCAGCCTGGGTGACAGAGCAAGACCTTGTCAAAAAAAAAAAAAAAAAGTCGATTCTGTTAATTCTGCTTTGAAGCTAAACCCCAGCATGAACACTTCACAGCCTCTCCACGGCCACCTCCCGGGCTGAGTGACTGTGGCATCATGCTTGGATTGTTGCAGTGGCATCTTCTCTGGTCTGCCTGCTTCCACTCTTGAGTGCTTAGAGGCTCTGTGCGGCACAGATCCTGCTGTGATTCTCTAGAGCAGTGGCCCTCCAACCTTTGTGACACCAGGGACTGGTTTCGTGGAAGACAATTTTTCCACAGACTTGGTGGGTGGGGGTGCGGGGTGTAAGGTTTTGGGATGATTCAAGCACATTACATTTATTGCGCACTTTGTTTTTGTTATTATTATTGCGCTATAATGAAATTACAAAACCCACCATCATGTAGAATCAGTGGGGGTCATGAGCTTGTTTTCCTGCAACTAGATGACCTCGTCTGGGGGTGATGGGAGACGGTGACAGATCGTCAGGCATTAGATTCTCATAAGGAGCACCCAGATCCCCGGCAGGCACAGTTCACAATAGGGTTTATGCTCCTATGAGAATCTAATGCTGCAGCTGATCTGACCAGAGGCGGAGCTCAGGCCGGAATGCTCATTTGCCTGCTGCTCACCTCTTGCTGTGCAGCCAGGTTCCTAACAGGCCACAGACCATTACCCCTGCTTTAGAGGGTGGGTCACAGCATGTGACTCTGTTCAAAACCCTGGAGGGTTCTCCATTTCTCCTTGAATAAAAGACAAAGCCCTTACAAAGGCCCACTAGGCCTGCACCAACTGCAGAAACCCCGCTCCTTGCATTCCCTGCCTGACCTTGTCTCCTTCTCTCCCCACCACTTGCTCAGCTCCAGCCCCACAGTCTTCCTTGCCCTTCCCCAAACTCCCCACCTGTGCACCCATCCACCCTGCAGTCCTTGCACGGGCCATTCCTGCGTCTGAAATGTTCTTCCCCATGCCACCTCCTCGCCTTGGCTCATACATCACCTTCTCAAGGTGGCCGTCCCAGACCACTCTATGTAAGCATGCCGACTGCACTCAACACTCATCCTAGGGCCCCCGATTGCCACTTTCCTTCCTTCTCCACGTTACCACCCTTTGACAGTGACCTATTCATTAGGTAACTGACCTGTTCTCCAGGGGCTGTTCTCCATCAGACATATTGTTAGGGCAGGAATCAGTCCCCTTAAACTCGGTCATGCTCCAAACGCCTAGAAAAATGCCTGACATGGACTGGGGCTGGCTGGATGTTTGTTGGGTAAAGCACACGTGGGAGAGGTGACTTCCTGTGTGACCAGGCCTGTGCCTTTCTGCCAGCCTCAGTACACACTGAAGAAACAGAATTCTAAGATGATGGCCAGAGGCGGGCCCGTCACTCGATTCTGCAGCGTCACAGTGAGGTCTGGGGGCCTGTCCTCCTCCCCTGACCTCTTTCGTGAGCCCAACCTGCTGCCACCTTGGCTCAGCTCCCACTTGGTGCCCCTTCCCCACCTCCACGCAGAAGGTTGGAGAAGACAGAGCCAGGTGCCCACGCGAACGTGAAGTCAGAGGCCTCCACAGGCAGCAGAGAGGCAAAGAGCTGACAAGGACGTCTCATGACCAGGCACATACCTCTAGGTTCCATGCATGCTTTACTTCATCACGAAGCATTTTTTAATCTGGGAAACACTCATGAGAAATCTAATTCTCAACACAGCCACCAATGGCCAAGGAAATAACGCATTGGTAAACAAAAGGGAGTATCTGATTGGGAGGCCGAGCATCACAGCATTAAAAATAAGTGAGTAGGCAAAGGTGGGCTTTCTTGTGTGTTTCTTGGGAAGTCTGATGATGTCCAGTTCTGGATATTTAAATTGTGCTGGGAGAGGTCCCACAAAGAGGCAAGTTTTGCAGAGTAGCTCCCGTCACCTCGGTCTAGCCACACAAGGCCCCTCAGGTGGAGAGAATGGAGGGATTACCTCTCCCTGCTCCCAAGAAGCACCTGTGGCATCTCCCTGGAGAGGGAGCTGAGGCAGGTGAGGTGGGTGGACCAGGTGCTCTGCTCTCTGAAGGCTTCTTTCTTCCCTGTGCAGCTCACTCCTGGATCCAGCCCCTCCTTCCCACGTGGGTCAGAGTCTCTGGGGAGTACGCGCAGTGGCCTGGAGGGTCCGATGGACCGGGCTGCGCCGGGGTCCTCACTCCTTAAACACAGATTGATGGAGATGACCGAGGAACCCATGACGTTCCATCCAATTTTTCTACAAATGCACATGTGTGTTTTCCTGGGAGGAAGGTCAGTTCCCTTCATCAGATTCTTAATATTTTCATAACCCTTGAAATGTTCACACCACTGATCTACCTGGAGAGAAAAGCTGCTCCCACCATTTATTTCATGAACACCAGCTATGTGCTGGGCAGGAGCTATGTGACATTTCTCTAATATCATCTCTTGGATGTGGGGATGAATCTCTCAGCATTAAAGGGGAAAACACTGAGGCCTGGAGGTGCCTACAGACTCACCCAGGGCCGGCAGACTGGGAAAACAAAAAAGGTTTCTGGATCTGAGGCTAGGGCAGGTCTCTTAGGACCAAGTGGCATTCCTGCTGGTGTTCCCTGGATAGGGGCATTCAGGAAAGAGCTGGGGTTTGGCCAGAATGGGAAGAGCAAAGAGCAAGGGTGCCAGGACCAGCCACCCAGCACTGCACAGAAGGTTGGCCACCAATGCTTGGGGCACCTGAGGTGGGGGTAGGGCAGAGAACTCAAATCTCTGTGAAGGAACAGGCAGGGTGGCAGCAGCAATGGAGCATGAGTTCAGAATCAGGGCCCAGCTTCTAGGGTGACCCTGCATGCCTCGGCCGCTGCCCCTCTCTGATGGGGTTCCCCTCCTGTAGAAGGAGAATAGGGGTTTACTCACCCAAAGACTTCTCTTTCCTATAATAAGCCTTGCTGGGAGCCCTTTCATGACAAGGGGCTACAGGTGGGTCTCCAGGGCTGCACTCGTAGACCTGGGGGCATGAGGCTGGTGCTGGGCTGTCAGCAGATGGCCAGTCCAGCTTCCCTCCTGCTTCTGAATTTCGGCTCAGCCTGGAGACACCAGAGCAGAGAAAACTGCCTCTTCTCTTCCCAGCCCATATCCTGGGAGGACCAGGCAGACACTTGATTCAGTGCAAATCCTGGGGCCACCTCCAGCCTCATGCTAAGCGTCTCCACCCTACTCATCTCCCCACACATTGCAAAACTGCCCAAGCAACAGGACAAAGGGGCTCCCACCT
Organism: Rhinopithecus roxellana; assembly: GCF_007565055.1. NCBI lineage: Eukaryota > Metazoa > Chordata > Mammalia > Primates > Cercopithecidae > Rhinopithecus > Rhinopithecus roxellana. The sequence goes on along the minus strand of NC_044563.1, from coordinate 3,138,385 downwards.
TTTCAGGACTCATTGCCTTTAGGGGGCTTGGGCAGGGGTCAGGCCTGATGGGCACCCTGGGCACTGGCCATAGAGGCCACAGCTGTCCCACAGCCACAGAGGCAGGTGGGACCATCCAGCACTTTCCCAGATGCTTGGCCTGCATGAGGGACATTAAAAGCATTGCAGCTTGATCCTGAAGATAGATCTATAAAACTGTAGCTGAAATGAGATGGAAAGTGATGGGCCAGCCTTTCCCTTTTCTCTAATCTCTTTATTCAAGCTCAATTTGGTGTTCAAACGCACCCCGATGCAAACCCTGCCTTTTGCCAAAGAGATTTAGAAGGGCAAGGTAGAAGATTATGCAATTTCACATTCCGAAGTGTGTGCATAAATCTGCATATCATATGCATCTATTACAATGGATCATACGTTGCATAACCAACTCAAAACAATCGGTTTTTGTTTCCTGCATTTTAAAATTTGTTTTGCACAAATGGCATGGATCCTATTACTCATAGTTCTACAGTGGATTTGTGCTGATGACTGGATGAAGAGTTGATGCCAAAGCTCCTTTGGGAAGGAAATACTTTGGGATTCAAGGTGGGCAGGGATTCAAAGACTAGCACAGTAGGCTTCACTGTGTCTGCACCCCATCCCTTTCTTGCCCAGAGCTAAGAGTCCAGGGAGTAGTCTTAGCACCAGGAACGACTCTGGCAAGACTCTGGGTTGATTATCCCCCCTGTGTCTCAGCACCCTAATCTGTAAAATAGGTACAATTTTTAAACATTTTTCTCCCTTCTGCCTTTAGTGAAAATCACCAGAGTCATCAGTCAAGCTTCATCTGCAGGAAACAAACACAGTCTAGATTGAGAGTTTAAGACAAGAAGAGTGGACTGGCCAGAGTGGATATCCAGGAAATTCTTAGGCAAGAAAATGGGGAGAAGAAGGCTGCCCTTGGAAATACTGACTTCCAGAATGTTCAATGGGGCTATGATGCAGGGGTCAGCTGCTGCCACCTGCACAGCTGCCTCTTGGCACCAATAAAGAAAGTGGCCACAGACTAAAAGCTCAACATCCCTGTGGTGGTGCCCATCACAGAAGCTGAGAGCAGCTGTGACTCACACAGTGTATAATTGGAGGAAACTCATTTGCATATGATGCCTAATTTGCATCCAGGGCCCAAGTTGCAAGGGCACCTGGGAAATGTAGTTTTTAGATTTCTGGCATCTGCAATATGGAATGCCCCCCCCCAGAAGGGGTTGGATGGCTGAGGGTCCATTCACCAGGCCAATTACACCTGACCAGATGACAAAGGGGCTGACTCAGTTCCTCTTCCCAGCTCATTGCACTTCAGTGACTGGTGTTTCCTTGCATAATGATTGCTCTCAGATACAGGAGCAACCCAGTTCAGAGTGATAGAGAGCTGGGTTCTGCACTCAGACTTGCTGCTCTCTCCTGGGCTCCACCCCTTCCTAGCTCTGCTGCCTGAGGCATGTTACAGAATTTTCCCAAACTTTAGTTCCCTCTGCTATGATGGGGGTGGGATTAAGACAGAGGGCTATTGGGAAATACAGAGGGCTATTGGGAAAACCCAAAAATACGGTGTGTACAGCATCTCACTCAGTTCCCAGCAGGCAGTAAGTGCTCAGTAGACACAGGCCATGGTGGTTATGGAGGAAAACAAGGATGGGGGTTTGGGGAGTGGTCACCATGGTACTGGACAGACTGGTCCTGGAATCACACCCAGGGGCTTGGTCTTTCAGAGTTACCTGGCAGTGCTGTGTACTGAGAAAGCATCTTCCTTGTGGTCTCCTCATTTGTGAAGCAGTACTTGGAACCTGAGCACTAAAAGCCCTCCTAGCAGGGCAGACGTGCACCAGGGGAGGGGCAGAGCTCAGGCTGGGCCCAGGAGATGGAGGGAGGAGGACTGGCTCCTGCATTTCCCCAGCACCCCACAGGTCCCTGCCCAGCTGGGCTGAGTTGGGAGGACAGCCATTTCCAGGTCCCCGCTGGGCTGTGCACATGGAGAGCCCATTGTCTGGCTCCTTCCCACTGGCCCCCATCTCTGCACCTGCCGTGCCCATTAGCAAGTCCTCCCCAGCTGCAGTCCTCCAGCCTCCCCAGGCTTTGCTGGTTAGAGGAAAACCACAGACAGGTCTAACAGGGTCATGCTGCAGTGCACTCCCTGGGGGCCTGTCCTTGGCTGGAGGATGGGAGCTGGTTGCAGTTCTCCGGAAGCTTCTCAGAGGGTTTCCACATGGAAGGGGCTCTGAGAAGCTGCCTGAATCAAAGCCCTGCAGGGTGCATGAATCCACATCTCCAGTCCCTGCCATCTGTGTCTGTGGGAATGATCCTCATCCAGTGACTCGCTACTTCCCAAGACCCTTACTCTGCAGCCAAACTGGAAGCTTCAGGAAGCAGGGACAGGGCCAGTCACCTCCTCTGTCACCCCAGGGACCATAATAGTGTGGATACATGACTGTACTAGAAGGTTCTGTATGTGGAGAAGCATTTGTGGTTCAGAGCACAGATGAGACCTGAGCCCAATGGGACTTCAGGCTCTGGCTGTATGATGTGGGCAAGTTACAGAAGCTCCCTGAGTTTCTAGGGTTGGTGGGAGCATTGCAGGACTGCCAGTGCAGGGAGGTCTCCAGCCTTCAAAAGAGAATGTGTGCACAACGTCCTCTCAGATCCAGGCACAGGGTAAGTGCTCAGGACACAGGAGTTGTTGTCATGCTGAACTGACTTCCAGCCTATAGCTCAACTTTTGGGGTGTGCAGGCCAGGTCTCCACTCTTCATGGGGAACGATTTCCACAGGAGAAAGCAGCTTGCTCTCTCCCAGGCATCGAATCCTCCAGGCTGCGGGCTCCTGCCTTTGGTTGCTCCTGGGACCATTTCTTCTGGATTCATTCTGAAGGTCATCCATCCCCTTCCAGAGTCTACTGCTAGGAAGCAAATGCTGTACTCCACAGTGTTTGGGGTTGTGATCCCAGAGCCCAGCTGGGTTCTCACCTCCTTGTCCTGGACATAATACTCCTGTTAATGCAGCCCAGGTCTGGGGCAGCCTGGTGCGGTGATGGATGGCCCAGAGTTTGCAGTCCACCAGGCTTGCACAAGGAGGTAGACAACTCACCCTCTACAGAGGTGTGGATCTAGGGTGACTGCTGGGCACTGGCTTCTGCCAGCTGGCCTCTGGGCTGTGTGGCTACTTTTCTCACCCTTCAGTCCTTCTGAACCCACGGCCTTTGCTTGGCCCAAGACCTCCACCTTGGTCAGCCAGCTCTCCTGCTTGGTTTGGGCAGAGCTTAGTCTGAGTAGGGACTCCTGGCCTAGGTCGGAGAGGACAGGGGACAGATGAGCCCAGGGAGATGCATCTGGCATTGTGACTGCCCTGGGACTGGGCACAGTGAGCAGAGGGGCAGTTCATCAAGGAAGCTGCAAGCCCAAAGCCTCTGGGAGGGAAGGCTGATGTTAACAGAGTAGACACTGCAAAGCCTCGATGTTGCAGACCTGAGAGAGAACCCAGAATTTGGAAGACAGCCCTGGAAACTTCTGGGCTCTGGAGGTGGCTCTGTGCTCACCTGCAGAAAAACTTCCTCATTAGCCATTAGAATGATGGAGCTGCCTCCTGTGCTTTGGCCAAGTGCAGTTGACTGGAAGGTGTTGCTCTGTGGAGCCCTGCAGAGAAATCGCCCTGACCTTTACTGTGTTCCAAGAGTGCAGCTGAGAAGATGTGATCCTGGGAGCCAGAGGCCACAATGTGTTTTTTATTCATCTCAATTTATGTTTCTGGCAAGAATAACAAAGGAAATGCTAGAGGTAAAAATGAGCAGAAAAAAATTACGAGGAAGACCGCATCCAGGTGCACGGTGGTGAAATCGCACCAGGACGTGCCAGGCCCATCTTTAGTTCAGCATTCCTCCTCACCTGTAGGGGACCACATCCGTCATCCACATTGCACAGTTCTGAGAACGAGTGCCAGTGCCATCAATAATTCCACCAGGGCAACAGGTGTAAAATGGGGATTGTCCTGGCAAGCCGGACCATATGGCTGCCGCCCTTATCTGTGCAATCAGCTGATTTGCAGGGATAATGAGATATTTGATGAGAAAGGTTTTGTGGCTTAGAGCAGCACCAGAATCAGTGCCAAGCCATTTTTGTAGCTCACTTATTTGTCCCACAGGCAGTGTCCTCTGGAGATGTGCTCTGTTTTTTAAGCTCTGAAAGTTGGTGTGGACAGGCTTACAGAGGGGGGTACCCCATGGCTTGTGAGCCCACCCAGGGGCCAGGCTTGCCCAGAGGCAGCATGGAAAATGGAAAGAACATGGGCTTTGGGACTAGACCCGCCCAGGTTCCCTTTAGTTTCCCTCCCCATGGCTTTGTAGCTGAGCAACAGATAATTGGTTGTTGGTGCTGTGTTTCTCCAGGACCTGCCTCCTTAGGTCTTGGTAAGGATAACCTGCCCTCTAGGACACACTCTAAAAGCACTGGTCCCTTCTGCTTTCCAGCCTCCCTGGAAGCTGGGCACGGGAAAGCAGACTGACTCAGCCAATCAGATGAGCCTGCCCTGAGTCACTTGTCCAATCAGGTGTCCTTTCCCTGAACGTCTTGCCCAATCAGATGCACCTGATCTAAACAGGGACAATCAGATGCAGCCACTGTAAATTGTGTCCAATCAGATGTCTGCCCTGAACTGCGGATGGGAACCATGGGAAAAGGAGATGCAGACTGGGAGAGGCCAGTGTGGTCCAGTAGCCCGTGTCTGGGGCCAGCAGGGCGTGTGTCCACAGATACCTCCTGTCATCAGTTCCGCAGCATTTTCCCCTTCTTCTGGCCATGTTTGTGCTGCCCTTTATTTTTCTAATACATTTCTGTTCTGCTTACGCTAGACAGAACCTGTTTTTCTCTTGCTTACAACTAAAGAGCCCTGGCTAGTGTGCTGCATGAGCTCAGGCAGTTCTTGCCATTCTCTGAGCCTTACACAGTTATCTTTAAAACTGGAACAAAGATCCCTACCCTGCAGGGTTGGTTAAAGATGAAGGAGCATGCTTTCTGCAGAGCACTGCATCCAGCCACGTAGCCCTGGAGCAGCTGTGGGTGCTGCCTGCACGGAGGGTAGAAGGAACTGTGATGGTTTTGATGTTTGTCTCCTCCAAATCTCATGTTGAACTGCAATCTCCAGTGTTGGAGGTGTGGGCCTGGTGGGAGGTGATTGGATCATGGAGGTGGCTCCTTCGTGAGTGGCTTAGCACTCTCCCCTTGGTGATGTGAGAAACAAACTCACCCATCCAAACCCAAACAACAGACTCAGACACCTGGAGAATGGCGAACATGAGACTTGTTGTTGTTGTTGTTGTTGTTGTTGTTGTTGTTGTTGTTGTTGTTATTGAGACGGAGTCTCGCTCTGTCGCCCAGGCTGGAGTGCAGTGGCCGGATCTCAGCTCACTGCAAGCTCCGCCTCCCGGGTTCTTGCCATTCTCCTGCCTCAGCCTTCCAAGTAGCTGGGACTACAGGCACCTGCCACCTCACCTGGCTAGTTTTTTGTATTTTTTTAGTAGAGACGGGGTTTCACTGTGTTAGCCAGGATGGTCTCGATCTCCTGACTTCGTGATCCGCCCGTCTCGGCCTCCCAAAGTGCTGGGATTACAGGCGAGACTCTTAATGATGGTCTTGTAAGATCAGGTGTCTGATGGGCAGGCACACCCAGCACGGTTTCAATAAGTAGTTTATCCCCCAGTGCACAGGTCCCTCCCCTGGTTCCTCACAGGCTGAGTACTGTGGGGTCACAATCTTCCCAGACGTTGCCCATTGATTGTTAGGTAAGGACTTTAGGCGTTTTATTTTTGGGGGTTGTTTTGCTGCATTTTGTTGCAGCCCACAATGCATTGCAATCCTAGTCAGCTCAGGGGCTCTTCAAGTATTTGACTTATGACCTAAGTAGCTGGGCAGGCTGATAAGAACAGAAAAAGTGAGCTATTTTGCAGGCTAGTGAACTTTCATCTTTTTTTTTCCTTTTTCTTTTTCTTTTCTTTCTTTCTTTTTTTTTTTTTTTTTTTTTTTGAGACTGAGTCTCTCTGTGTCTCCCAGGCTGGAGTGCAGTGCTGCAATCTCGGCTCACTGCAACCTCCACCTCCCAGGTTCAAGTGATTCTTCTGCCTCAGCCTCCAGAGTATCTGGGACTACCGGTGCACATCACCACACCTGGCTAATTTTTATATTTTTAGTAGAGATGGGGTTACACCATATTGGCCAGGCTGGTCTCAAACTCCTGACCTCAAGTAATCCACCCACCTCGGCCTCCCAAAGTGCTGGGATTACAGGCGTGAGCCACTGTGCCCGGCCTGTAAATGTTCATCTTAGACTAAACTTCTTCACTTTGGGCGAGGGCAACCAAGGGGGTTGGAGGCTGACACGCAGGCCTTGGCTATCCAAGCAGGGGCCTAGTATATCCTGTTTCTTCTGTAGTTTGCTGACCTAAGCCAATTTAAGGCACTTTGTCTTGGAAATGGGCCACTGTATACATTACTTCCTTCAATGAGTGAGTTCTTGCTCAGGTAGTTCGTGCGAGATCTCATTGTTTAAATGTGTGTAGCCCCTTCCCCCGTCATTCTCTTGCCCCATCTCTCACCATGTGACACGCTGACTCCCTGTCACCTTTCACCACAATGGGAAGCTTCCTGAGGCTTCACTAGAAGCAGATGCTGGCACCATGCTTCCTGTTCATGAGACAAAATGAAACCTCTTTTCTTTATACATTACCCAGCCTCAGGTATTTCTTTATAGCAATGCAAGAATGGCCTGACAGAGGAGCCTACCGTGGCAGACAGCAGCGTGTGAACTACCCATTAAAGTACTTGCCAAGCTAATCCCCTCCTTTCTGTCAAGGGGTTAAAATGTTCAGAAACAAAAACTCAACCTTCAGAAATGACGACAAGTCAAACCTATTTAAGGTGCTGCAGGCAGAGCTTCCCTCGCTACACAGGGCTGCCAGACAACATGTGAGATAAGCAATGGGTTATTATTTATTTTAGTGTAAGTATGTCTCATGCAATATTTGGGCATACTTATACGTTAAAAAAAAATATTGTGTGTCTGGGATTCCTTTGTAACTATGCACACTGTTACTTTTATTTGCTAAATCTTGGCCCCCTCACACCCTGGTCGCCTCCTCCAGGATTTTTTTCTCTTGACTCCCATGTCCTGCATTTGCTTTGCTTTGGGGGAGCTCTGCAGACCGCCAAATGCCCTTTTTGCAGCGTGGCTCTGAAAGCCTCCTGCATTTGCTCCAGAGCTTATTAAGACAAGCCATTTCCACCACGACGAAGAGCACGCACGCACAGCCATGCCCCAGAATATACAGTGTCTCAACGACAAAATTGGAAGCATTCTCACGTATTCCACCACTGGGAGTCCAATAGGAGGCATCAGCACCCTTCTGGGTCATTATGGTTCATTTTCACTTTCAAAAGCACATGCTTCTGGGTCGTCTGGCCCCCACACCCGCCTCTGGCCCTCTCATTCCTCACACCCACGCACAGTCAAGGTCCATTATGCACCCGACGCTGTCCAGGCAGGGAGCTGCCAGGGACAGTCATTTTCCAAAGAGGAAACACATTTGCTTAGCAAGTCTAGGCCTGCTGGTCTCCCCACCCAGACAGACATGGAAGCTTCTCCTTACTTCTAATGCATCGCCCTGGGAAGGCAAAGAGACCATTTCGGGAACTGTGCTTCCCAGCACAAGCTGTACCTCCCAAACACAGCAGGCAGAGGACAGAGCCTGGTGGTTGCCGTATGGCTACCTGTAACCAGGAGGATACCCAGGGCTGAGGTCTAGGTGAATCAGCAGCTACCCGTGTGTGCTCTCTCTCGAGCCCACAGAGCTGGCAACTCAACTAGGAATTCAAAGCTGTGATTTTACATGTCCGTGGAACAGATATCAGGAGCTTAAAGAAATCATCTTCATCCCTTGCACTCCCTGGAGATGCATCTCCTGTGCTTCGCTGGTACTGGTCTTTAAAGAGAAGGGCGATTTGGGTTAATTACCATAGTTACTGTTATTGCCTCGTGGGCTCCGTGCTGCTGTGTTGCTGGTTTCTCAGGATGAGTCATAAAATACGTGGATGGCCATTCCAAAGATGAGTTCTTACTGTAGTTGATTTTAAAGGCGCTTCAGGGGAAGCTGGGGAACCAAGCTGCCAAAGGGCTGCTGATGTCCTTTCTGGACAGAGCACAACGGTCCTTTCGTGTCTGCGTTCCTCCCTCCGTCACCGATTCATTCCAGCGATACTAACTGTACATTCACTGTGCGCTGAGGCCTCTGGGCGGGGTGTGGGGCCTCTACAGTGATAGAGGATAAGATAGGGAGGCCCACGTCCTGCAGGTCACGGTGCAGTGAGGAGTACTCCTGAGACAGAGCTCCACCTGCATGCCGTGGAAATGGTCAGCTCCACAGTGAGCAAGCCTCAGGGGGCTGCACAGCAGACGGCGGAAGTGGGGGGTGTGGGGGGGCAGCTCCAACTCCACCTGGCCACAGACTCACACTCCGTCTTTCCCAGCTTCTGCCCCAATCCTGGTCCTCCTCCCTGTGTCCCCCACCCCTGCATGATGACACCTAGCAGTGGCACAGGCTGGGAATGCAGTTCTTTAGCAAGGCTGAATGCCTGCCTCAGCCTCACAGGGCCACTGTCATAGGAAGAAGGAAAGGGTGGTATCGGAAAGGCCACCATCATGGTCTGCTGTACCCTGGGATTTACACTGTCAGGGGATGGTCTGTCTATGCTTAGGTCAAAATTCCAGCATCTGCCTTGCTTCCTCTTCTCTTGCCACCTTTATTGACCCTAAGCAAGTTCTCTTAGATCTACTTCGAAAGCGTAGACTAGTCTGTGCACATTTCTCCAGTTTTACTCCATTGCCCTCGCGCTGGTCACTGGTAACTCTCTCCTGGGCTTCTGTAGTAACCTCCTAAGGGGTCTCCTTGTGTGTCCCTTCCCTGTTGATACTGTCTTCTTGGAATGGCCAGAGTGATGTTTTGTTTTATGTGGGGTTTTTTGAGATAGGGTCTCACTCTCTGGCCCAGGCTGGAGTGCAGTCGCACAATCTTGGTTCACTGCAACCTCTGCCTCCTGGGTTCAAGGGTTTCTCCCACCTCAGCCTCACGAGCAGCTGGGACTACAGGCACAAGCCAATACGCCCGGCTAATTTTTGTACTTTTAGTAGAGACGGGTTCACCATGTTAGACAGGCTGGTCTTGAACTCCTGACCTCAGGTGATCCACCCACCTTGGCTTCCCAAAGTGCTGGAATTACAGGCGTGAGCCACCGCGCCCGGCCCAGAGTGATCCTTTAACTGCATAAACCAGATCATGTTCCATCTTTACTGAAAACTCCCTAGTAGCATAAGATCCAGACCCCTCACCTGGACTTGCAAACCCTGCAGGCTTCAGTTTGCAGCCTCCCCAGGCATTCGTGCTGCCTCTTTCCACAGGTTCCAGCGATGGTCCTTTCTTCTCTTCCACAGACACCCCACACCCATCCCTACTTCAGGGCCTGGGCGCCAATTGTTCTTTCCACCGGGGGTGCTCTTCCCTGGTCCCTTCTTGTCATGTGGGTCTCCGCTAAAGATCACGACCCCCAAAAGGAGACCTCACTCTTCACCTGCCATTGGCCTGCCATTCGTTTATTTTCCTTACCCATCTGCCTGCTCTCCGCCTTGCCCTGCTGGAGCCTGTTTGTCTCGTGCATGCTCTATCCCAACTCCTACAGCACTGTCTAGCAAGGAGCAGGCGGACAGTGGACAGGTGTACATGAGCGAGCCGAGGTGGGAGCACAGACGCGCCGGGATGGGGTGGTTCCTAGGTGGACCCACACAGGTGGGAGGAGCTGGTGAGGTGACGAGTCAGGGAGGACATCTCGGGAGGCGGTAACAGCTCTGGCCAAATCTCAGGTGAGGGAAATAGCTTGGAACATTCAAAAAATGGAAAGGTGACCAATATGGACACGGCATGGGTTACACGGCTGGCCACTCAAAATGTGGCTGAGAGGTCCATGCCAGGCAGGGCCCTGCAGGCCAGGCTGTGAAACATTGTCCAAAGAGCGATAGGCCAGCACTGAAGGCTTTGAGGAAGGGAGTGACACGGTCCAGTTTGCATTTCAAAAATGTTGTAGGGAGGAAAACAGAAGGGAGTAGAGCTGGGGGTGCCCAGGAAACCAGTGAGGGGCTCACAGTCGTCCAAGCAAGAAACCAGGAACTTGGGCAGGAGGTCTGCATTGAAGGGGCGCCAACAAGTCCCGGGAGAGTCAAGGGTGACTCCTCAGGTCTCAGGGTGCTCGTGAGGCTCCCCAGTGGAGAACATGAGAAGTAGGTTGGGTAATGTGATTACGTCACATCTCAGAGCTGGAGGAATGCAGAGTCCTCCGACCACAGCCACGTCAGAGCTCAAGTTCAAGCTGCGACTGATCCCCATGGGCTGAGATGTGTCTCCCCAAAATTCCTATGTTGATATCCTAACCCCCAGCACCTCAGCATGTGACTGTATTTGGAGATGGGAACTTTGTTTTGGTTATTTATTTGTTTTTTGAGACAGAATCTCTTGGTGTCGCCTGGGCTGGAGTGCAGTGGTGCAATCATGGCTCACTGCAGCCTCGACCTCCTGGGCTCAAGGGATCCTCACACCTCAGCCTCACAGGTAGCTAGGGCTACAAGCGTGCACCGCCAGCCCAGCCCAACTTTTGTAGTTTTTGTAGAAACGAAATCTTGCCATGTTGCCCAGGCTGATCTCAAATTCCTGGGCTCAAGCGATCCTCCCGCCTTGCCTTCCCAAGTAGCTGAGACCACTGGCATGTACCACCATGACTGGCTAATTAAAAAAAAAAAATGTTTTGTAGAAACAGGGTCTCACTATATTGCCCAGGCTTGTGTCAAACTCCTGGGCTCAAACAATCCTCCTGCCTCAGCCTCCCAAAGTGCTGGGATTACAGGCATAAGCTACCGTGCCTGACTGAGATAGGGTCTTTACAGAGGTGATTAGATTAAAATGAGGTCACAGGGGTGAGCCCTAAACCCATCTGACGGGTGTCCTTATCAAAGGAGGAGATGAGGACACAGACATGCACAGGGGGACACAGGGAAGGTGGCAGCTATAAGCCACAGCGAGGGGCCTCTGGAGGAACCAACTCTGCTGCCTTGATCTTGGGCTGCGGCCCTAGAACCGTAGAGGATAAACACCTGTGGGGCTTTGTGACTGCAGCCCCAGCTGACTCACACACTGATATTGAAGCAGAAGCGGGCAGGGAGTGGGGAGAGAGAGAGAACCCCCGACCACCTTTTCCAGCCAAGCTTCCTGAAGAGCCGTCCCGCTCCCATTTCGCCTCCTCACTTCCCAGCCCTGCGTTCGGGGACCCTCTCCAAGAAGGCCTGACCCCACACCCTGGTCACCCTGCATTTGCCCCATTCCCGAGGTCCGTTGTGGGTTCCGTCCCTTCTTCCACCCGTTCTGACGCTGTTGTTCCCGGGCTCTCTTCACCCAGGGAAGGGCCCTCCCCCCACCCACAGGCCGGGGCCTCAGGAAGCCCACCTGCCGCCACGTTCTCACTGCTGATGCTCCCATTCACCTTCCCTGCGGCCCCTGACACGGCCGCTCACACCCAGGCCTGCCAGGTTCTCCTCCCAATGTCCCCGCACTCTGCCACAGGCTCAGCTTCAGGGACAGCACCGTCATCGCCCTGGGCACCCACGGTGGAACCCCGAGGCCGCTCCGTGCTCCTCCCTCCCACCGAGAACCCAGTCAGCCTCCAACTCCTCTGACCCACAGGCTCTCTCTGCAGGCTGGGATTAGAATTCGCATCCTGACACGGAGGCCAAAGCCCCCGCACCTGCTCCAGCGCGCAAGGCTGCCCCTCCTTGGGTTCTGCAGGCCAAGAGCAGGGTTTTGCGGAGCCCTGAGTTTGAGCATTGCCACTCAGGGTTGGATGGCCTTTAACAAGCTCCTGAAGCTCCCTAAGTCTCAGTTTCCCCTTCTGTAGAGTGGGGCTAGAAATACAGCCTCCCTGGCAGGGCTATTGTGTTCTACCAGACACAGAGAGTGCACAACACCGTCCTGGTCATTGCTGAACTAGTGAGAGCTGCTTCCCCTCCTCTTCCTTTTCCCCTCCCCCTCCTCCTCCCTCCTGTCACTCCCACTCCTCTTCCTCCCCCCTTCCTCCTGCCCGTCCCTTTGCTCTCCCCTGCTGCTGCCCCTCATCTCCTGGCTCACCCTGTCTAGATCTGTAGATGCCCTAGTTGTGCCAGGCTACAGTACAGCAGGTACGTTTCCTCCAGGAAGCCATGCCTTGCTCCTGACCGGGATGCAGGAGCCCCTGCCTACCCATCCGTGAGGCCAAACCTGCTCCTGTTCCCCCATCTGTGCGTCCCTTCCCCTGAGTGTCCCCCAGACCCTGGTACAGGAGTTCAACCATTTCCAGAGACCCCACGGAGGCTGGAGTTTTTGCTCTCAGCGTAAAGGGTCTGTGTTGTTTTCCCAACCAGGAGATCGGGGCCAAAGCGTCCAAAGAACAGGCCCCGGCCTGTAATGTTCATCTTAGACTAAACTTCTCACTTTGGGCGAGGGCAACCAGGGGGTTGGAGGCTGACACGCAGGCCTTGGCTATCCAAGCAGGGGCCTAGTATATCCTGTTTTCTCTGTAGTTTGCTGACCTAAGCCAATTTAAGGCACTTTGTCTTGGAAATGGGCCACTGTATACATTACTTCCTTCAATGAGTGAGTTCTTGCTCAGGTAGTTCGTGCGAGATCTCATTGTTTAAATGTGTGTAGCCCTTCCCCCGTCATTCTCTTGCCCCATCTCTCACCATGTGACACGCTGACTCCCTGTCACCTTTCACCACAATGGGAAGTTCCTGAGGCTTCACAGAAGCAGATGCTGGCACCATGCTTCCTGTTCATGAGACAAAATGAAACCTCTTTTCTTTAACATTACCCAGCCTCAGGTATTTCTTTATAGCAATGCAAGAATGGCCTGACAGAGGAGCCACCGGGGCAGACAGCAGCGTGTGAATACCCATTAAAGTACTTGCCAAGCTAATCCCTCCTTTCTGTCAGGGGTTAAAATGTTCAGAAACAAAAACAACCTTCAGAAATGACGACAAGTCAAACCTATTAAGGTGCTGCAGGCAGAGCTTCCCTCGCTACACAGGGCTGCCAGACAACATGTGAGATAGCAATGGGTTATTATTTATTTTAGTGTAAGTATGTCTCATGCAATATTTGGGCATACTTATACGTTAAAAAAATATTGTGTGTCGGGATTCCTTTGTAACTAGCACACTGTTACTTTTATTTGCTAAATCTTGGCCCCCCACACCCTGGTCGCCTCCTCCAGGATTTTTTTCTCTTGACTCCCATGCCTGCATTTGCTTTGCTTTGGGGAGCTCTGCAGACCGCCAAATGCCCTTTTTGCAGCGTGGCTCTGAAAGCCTCCTGCATTTGCTCCAGAGCTTATTAAGACAAGCCATTTCCACCACGACGAAGAGCACGCACGCACAGCCATGCCCCAGAATATACAGTGTCTCAACGACAAAATGGAAGCATTCCACGTATTCCACCACTGGGAGTCCAATAGGAGGCATCAGCACCCTTCTGGGCATTATGGTTCATTTTCACTTTCAAAAGCACATGCTTCTGGGTCGTCTGGCCCCACACCCCGCCTCTGGCCCTCTCATCCTCACACCCACGCACAGTCAAGGTCCATTAGCACCCGACGCTGTCCAGGCAGGGAGCTGCCAGGGACAGTCATTTTCCAAAGAGGAAAACATTTGCTTAGCAAGTCTAGGCCTGCTGGTCTCCCCACCCAGACAGACATGGAAGCTTCTCCTTACTTCTAATGCATCGCCCTGGGAAGGCAAAGAGACCATTTCGGGAACTGTGCTTCCCAGCACAAGCTGTACCTCCCAAACACAGCAGGCAGAGGACAGAGCCTGGTGGTTGCCGTATGGCTACCGTAACCAGGAGGATACCCAGGGCTGAGGTCTAGGTGAATCAGCAGCTACCCGTGTGTGCTCTCTCTCGAGCCCACAGAGCTGGCAACTCAACTAGGAATTCAAAGCTGTGATTTTACATGTCCGTGGAAAGATATCAGGAGCTTAAAGAAATCATCTCTCATCCCTTGCACTCCCTGGAGATGCATCTCCTGTGCTTCGCTGGTACTGGTCTTTAAAGAGAAGGGCGATTTGGGTTAATTACCATAGTACTGTTATTGCCTCGTGGGCTCCGTGCTGCTGTGTGCTGGTTCTCAGGATGGATCATAAAATACGTGGATGGCCATTCCAAAGATGAGTTCTTACTGTAGTTGATTTTAAAGGCGCTTCAGGGGAAGCTGGGGAACCAAGCTGCCAAAGGGCTGCTGATGTCCTTTCTGGACAGAGCACAACGGTCCTTTCGTGTCTGCGTTCCTCCCGTCACCGATTCATTCCAGCGATACTAACTGTACATTCACTGTGCGCTGAGGCCTCTGGGCGGGGTGTGGGGCCTCTACAGTGATAGAGGATAAGATAGGGAGGCCCACGTCCTGCAGGTCGGTGCAGTGAGGAGTACTCCTGAGACAGAGCTCCACCTGCATGCCGTGGAAATGGTCAGCTCCACAGTGAGCAAGCCTCAGGGGGCTGCACAGCAGACGGCGAAGTGGGGGGTTGGGGGGGCAGCTCCAACTCCACCTGGCCACAGACTCACACTCCGTCTTTCCCAGCTTCTGCCCCAATCCTGGTCCCTCCCTGTGTCCCCCACCCCTGCATGATGACACCTAGCAGTGGCACAGGCTGGGAATGCAGTCTTTAGCAAGGCTGAATGCCTGCCTCAGCCTCACAGGGCCACGGTCATAGGAAGAAGGAAAGGGTGGTATCGGAAAGGCCACCATCATGGTCTCGGTACCCTGGGATTTACACTGTCAGGGGATGGTCTGTCTATGCTTAGGTCAAAATTCCAGCATCTGCCTTGCTTCCTCTTCTCTTGCCACCTTTATTGACCCTAAGCAAGTTCCTTAGATCTACTTCGAAAGCGTGACTAGTCTGTGCATTTCTCCAGTTTTACTCCATTGCCCTCGCGCTGGTCACTGGTAACTCTCTCCTGGGCTTCTGTAGTAACCTCCTAAGGGTCTCCTTGTGTGTCCCTTCCCTGTTGAACTGTCTTCTTGGAATGGCCAGAGTGATGTTTTGTTTTATGTGGGGTTTTTTGAGATAGGGTCTCACTCTCTGGCCCAGGCTGGAGTGCAGTCGCACAATCGTGTT
This sequence comes from Rhinopithecus roxellana, assembly GCF_007565055.1. Classification (NCBI taxonomy): domain Eukaryota; kingdom Metazoa; phylum Chordata; class Mammalia; order Primates; family Cercopithecidae; genus Rhinopithecus; species Rhinopithecus roxellana. Next base: position 3,123,129 of record NC_044563.1, on the reverse strand, counting down.
TCACTGCAACCTCTGCCTCCTGGGTCAAGGGTTTCTCCCACCTCAGCCTCACGAGCAGCTGGGACTACAGGCACAAGCCAATACGCCGCTAATTTTTGTACTTTTAGTAGAGACGGGTTCACCATGTTAGACAGGCTGGTCTTGAACTCCTGACCTCAGGTGATCCACCCACCTTGGCTTCCCAAAGTGCTGGAATTACAGGCGTGAGCCACCGCGCCCGGCCCAGAGTGATCCTTTAACTGCATAAACCAGATCATGTTCCATCTTTACTGAAAACTCCCTAGTAGCAGAATCCAGACCCCTCACCTGGACTTGCAAACCCTGCAGGCTTCAGTTTGCAGCTCCCCAGGCATTCGTGCTGCCTCTTTCCACAGGTTCCAGCGATGGTCCTTTCTTCTCTTCCACAACACACCCCACACCCATCCCTATAGGGCCTGGGCGCCAATTGTTCTTTCCACCGGGGGTGCTCTTCCCTGGTCCCTTCTTGTCATGTGGGTCTCCGCTAAAGATCACGACCCCCAAAAGGAGACCTCACCTTCACCTGCCATTGGCCTGCCATTCGTTTATTTTCCTTACCCATCTGCCTGCCTCCCGCCTTGCCCTGCTGGAGCCGTTTGTCTCGTGCATGCTCTATCCAACTCCTACAGCACTGTCTAGCAAGGGCAGGCGGACAGTGGACAGGTGTACATGAGCGAGCCGAGGTGGGAGCACAGACGCGCCGGGATGGGGTGGTTCCTAGGGGGACCCACACAGGTGGGAGGAGCTGGTGAGGTGACGAGTCAGGGAGGACATCTCGGGAGGCGGTAACAGCTCGGGCCAAATCTCAGGTGAGGGAAATAGCTTGGAACATCAAAAAATGGAAAGGTGACCAATATGGACACGGCATGGGTTACACGGCTGGCCACTCAAAATGTGGCTGAGAGGTCCATGCCAGGCCTGCAACCTCTGGCCTCCCAGGCTCAAGTGATTCGCTTGCCTTAACCTCCTGAGTAGCTAGAATGACAGGTGTGTGCCACCACACCCGGCTAATTTTTGTATTTTTGGTAGAAATGGGGTTTCACCAGTTGGCCAGGCTGGTCTCAAACTCCAGACCTCAAGTGATCTGCCTGCCTTGGCTTTCCAAGTGCTGGGATTACAGGCATGAGCCACTGTAATTGACCTATGCTTCGCTTTTGAGGACCATCAAACTGTTTTCCACAGCAGCTGCACAGTTTACATTCCCCCCAGCAACGTGTAAAGGTTCTGATTTCTCCACATCCTTACAATGCTCGTTATTGTCTGTTTTTTTTTATTTCTCCATCTTAGTGAGCTTAATGAGGTTTCTCATTTTGTTTCGATTTGCATTTCTTTGACGACTGATGATGTTGAATATCTTTTGCTATGCTTATTCGTCATTTTTAGACCTTCTTTGGATAAATGCCTCCTCAAATCCTTTGCTCATTTTAAAATTGGGTTATTGTGTCTTTTCATCATTGAGTTCTCAGGGTTTTTGTTTTGGTTTTTTGAGACAGAGCCTCGCTTTGTCTGGAGTGCAGTGGCATGATCTTAGCTTACTGCAACCTCTGTTCTAGGTTCAAGCAATCCTCCTGCCTCAGCCGCCTGAGCAACTGGGACTCCAGGCAGCGCCGCCACCAGCCCAGCTAATTTTGTATTTTTGGTAGAAACAGAGTTTCAGCATGTTGGCCAGGCTGGTCTGAACTTCCTGACCTCAAGTGATCCACCCACCTCGGCCTCCCAAGTGCTGGGATTACAGGCGTGAGCCCCGCACCTGGCCTGCATTCTAATGATTTTTAATATATTCCAGATGCAAGTCTATTATTAGATGTATGATTTACAAATATACTACTAATCTTTGCAATAAGTTGCATCTCAAAGTGTTATCTTAAGCAAGAGTCAAACCCAAAGGAAATCTGTCTGATCACGTTTATATAAAACTCTAGAAAAGGCAAAACAATAGTGATAGAAAGCAGACTTGTGGTTATCTGGGACTGCGGTGGGAAACGGACACAATGGGACTCTGGGTGATGGAATGTGATATTTCTTGATTGTGATAGTAGTTACACTATTGGAGGCTGGCAGGGTCACTGGTGGCACTAGGTGGCAAGTACAACACAGGAGGACCAGCCAATTTAGGGAAGATGAAGACGTCTGTAGATCAGAAATGCCTACATTTGTAGGCTACATATTGTAACTCACTGAATTATATGCTAAAATTGATGGGATTTTTTCCATGCGAAATATTTCAGTAAAACTGATCTGAAAAATGCTGGTGTCTGACTGTAGGCAGCCCCTCCCTGCGGGCAGTATCATTCTATTCTCCTTCCCAGTTACTGTGAACACTCATCGCTCTCTCCTGGCTCTGCTCAATTTCACACTGCTTTCCTCTTACCAGGTTCTTTCTGCCAGATATTGACACCTTCAGGCATGGTCCTCCTCAGCTTCTCTTTCCTCATCTACACACATTTATTTTCCCATTTTTATTTCTTTTCTAGCCTGACACTGGAGTATTCCTGGCCTTCTTGAACCTTTGTCATTGAACACATCTGGTGGGACTTCGTGTAATATCTCCCTCTCTCTCGGTTCGTGGCCCTCAGTTTGTAAATATGAACAGATCTGCCCCATATTCTTCTGACTACCATCTTGTGGTAGCTCCTGTCACATCCCTGACACTTAACTTCCTTCCCTTGAATCTCATGTCATAAGATTGCTTTTGTCAAGACCATGGATGCCCGTGAGAGCTGATCTTGTGGCTGGTTTTCCGCCTCATCATACTCCTCCGCTCCTCGCCGGGGCCCTCCCGCCTGGCTTTCCACATGTCAGTGTGCTGTAGTCTTTCTTTTTCCTCCTCCTTGCCTCTGTTGCCTCCTACGGGTTCCATCTGTACTGTGATTCTCACACTCTCCTGGCAGATCTGTGCTGAAGTCCGCAGCTATCCTGAAATGTATTTCTCCAGACAAATCCCCTTCACACCGATCTCTCCACCCTGTCCTCTCTACTTGGATGTGCACCTGCACGTCAGAATTGGCATTTCTGATCTACAGATGTCTTCACTTCTCTAAATTGGCTGGTCCTCCTGTGTTGTACTTGCCACCTGGTGCCACAGTGGCCCTGCCAGTCATCCACGGTAGAACTTGGGAGTCATCTTTGGTTCTTCCCCTTCCTGCATCTGCTTGACATTTCCTGAATTGCCGCATCCTCTCCTTACTTCTGTTTCAGTCACTGCTTGCTGGGATTCATGCAGAGCCGTGGACCCTCCCTTTTGCTGATCTTTGCTCGCTATCTGTCTTCCACATGGTTCACAAAATGATCTGTTTAAATTCGGGTCTGATCTCATCATTCCCCTGTTTAGAATTTCTCAGTCACTCTCTTCATCTGTAGCAGTGATTTGAATTCCACGTATCTGTAAAAAAAAAAAAGTTGGAAGACGACTGTTGTGTTGCCACTCTTTTTTCTAAGTAAGAATATTGGAAGAAAAAGGAATTCAACCGTCTACCAATCTTTTCATTAAATAAGCACATTTAACACTTGAAAAAAGGCGCAATTTCGAATGGAAATAAAAAGAACCACAGTGCTGTAGCTAAGTGTGTAGAGTCCCTCAGCCACTCACCTGGTTGGCTGTGGTGGGTATTTAGTAAGCTCCTCTGTAAGCTAGGGACGTTAACAGTGACTACTCAAGAATTGAGGATTAAATTGAGTATGCATCCTTAGGGCACGGCCTGGGTACACAGCCTTCGACACTATTAGAATACATGACAGGTATTCCCCCAAGAAGGGAAGGTGATCACAGTACACAACGTTTCCTCCTTGGACTGGGTGGCACCTTTTTGTAAAGAGATCCTGTCACTGCACGATGAAGCCCAGGTTCCAGTAGGGCAGCGGAAGTCACCTCTGGCCTGCCTGCCTTTTCATCCTAGGCTCTAGGCCTGTAAAATGGAATGAATAACTTTTCTTTGTTCAGTTTAAAACCTTAGGTACTTCAGTATATGTGCATAGCAGTTTCCATCTTTGGAGTGATCACACTTAACATTATTTGTGATTATTGCATTTAACAGCCTTTCAAATCTTTAT